>NC_053158.1:89007518-90236268 GCF_016835505.1 Polypterus senegalus
GTGTCCGGGCAAAGTTCACATGTTACATTTGATCTTCCTGAAAATAGATGTTTCCATGTATGTGCTTTTGTCTTACTGTTAAACATTTCAAACATGATGACAGCATCATATGAGTAGATGTGCAATTAAAGCAGATAAACTGGTACCAAGAGATTCTGTGTGTGTGTGTGTTTGTCATCATGGGTAAAAGTAAATTGACTAATTGTCTCTGAAACTTCCCTGGTTGTGGTCACCCAATAAAGTGTTATGAATGTATCAGATACAATATTCCTGTTGGGACTTTCATGCAAGATGGTGCCATGTGTGTATCAAGATTCTGCAATGATATCCTGTCAACAGTAGTCCTGTGTTCAGAAATATGCCATTGAAAATCGAGCAGACAGATTCTGAAACATAAACAGAGAAGCAATTAATAGAATATCATCTATAAATTAAACGTTGATAACAAATATTGTGTTGAAAGATAAATGTCAGTTGTTTTGAATGCTTTGAGGCATTCAAAAAGAGAAGGGGAAAAGGAATAGGTGGGAAATTAGAGAAATTGAGGGTTAAGACTAGCAAAATCAACAGGTGACCAGAGATCATAATACTGAGAAAGCCAGACAGAATGTGCCATTACAAACATGTAACTAGTGAAAAGTCTAATCATTGTCTTACAGCTTTCTCTTTTGTAACAGTGGTTTCATGAAGGAGAATGATTTGAATAGTTTGTTTGGCACTTACTATGTGATTTAAACGTTAACTTATTTTATAGATACTAATGCCAAATTCATTTATTTCTAGCCTAGCATAGGTTGGAAAGTTGCAATGCTGGTAAATACTAACTAAAAATAACTGATTTTTATATAGAAGAGATTTATTGCAAGACCCTCCAGTTTAGTTAACAGTTGAAATGGCTATGACCATTCAATCAATCTTTACTTTATGTAGTGCCTTTTATAGCAAGCCCAACCATAAATTTAATAAAGAAAACAATGATCTTGCAACCTAAGGTAAAATTCACAACTTGCATGTTACCATTCTTCCCAAATGTGTAAGTGTGTTTTTCTTTGTAATTTCTAACAGTTGATTTCTCATTCTTTTTTTTTTTTACCTAGCCTCATACTGTAGCTATTGTTTTTCTACTGTCTTACTTAACATAATCTTTTGCTTTAGAAAAATCTGATGTGATAGAAATGCTGAATATGTTCAATAGAAACATCTTGCTCTTGACTTAAGTAGTTGTGAATTACAAGTAATTACATGCTTCCCATGTCATGCTTATGTCTCTCTTTACTCAGCTCTATATCCCTTAAATAGTTATAACAACCTTCTACAACAAGCACTCGGTAAACGGTCTAACCATTCAGCCCGTGTGCAAGCAACTTCAAATCTTCTATAATAGTAGGCACTCATTTATTTTGGCTGTGCATCACATGAACTGTGTATTATTATTTACCACATGTACTGATCTGAAGACGGCAGTTTACAAATGCTTCCTATCCATTATAATGGAGCTTGAGAGGATCTGCCGGGAAGAATCAAAAAACTGCCAAAACCCCGGTACTGTATGTAGGCACTTTTCCCAAGTAGACCTGAATCTGTAATTTCAGGCAAAAAGGGTCTGAATACTTACATAAATGAAAGTTTACAGTGTTATGTTTTCAGACAAGTTTAGAAAATATTAAAAATGTGTTTTCACTTTGTCATTATGGGTTATGAATTATAGATTGATGGGCAAAAATGGCAAATTTATCAATTTAAAATTAAATCTACAATATAATAAAGTATTTAGAAATTGAAGGAGTTTGAATGAACAATTTCTGAATATACTGATCATATACATACAGTATATATATATGAACATGTGTGACTCTCTCGCTCTCTCTTTATCTATACTAATAAAAGGCAAAGCCCTCACTGACTCTCTTACTCACTCATTCATTTACTGACTGACTGACTGACTGACTGACTCACTGACTCATCACTAATTCTCCAACTTCCCGTGTAGGTAGAAGGCTGAAATTTGGCAGGCTCGATCCTTATTGCTTACTTACAAAAGTTGGGCAGGTTTCATTTCGAAATTCTACGCGTAATGGTCATAACTGGAACCTATTTTTTCGTCCATATACTATAATAGACTTCTGCTCGATGCCCGTGGGAGGCGGAGTTACGCCTCTCACATAATTTAATGCCTGCCCATATAAGGTCATCCGTCAGCGGCAATCCAATAGAAACACTGCCGCTAAATATTCACGGGTGAAGGACTGTGCTTATTCAGAGGAAGATGAGATGGTCAGGGTGGTGTTTGGCACAAACTCAGCGAAACTGCGAGAGAAACTTTTAAGTGCCGGTTCTTAGCTAACATTAAATACAGCCATGGACATCGCACGAGATGGCACCAGCACAGCTGGGAACCTTCGATGCATGTACACCGAGCGGCTCACATGAAATGACACAGTGCACAGACAAAAAGCAACAGTTCCAAAGAGAGCTGAACAAAAACCGAATTACACAATTGAGAAGGCAGCAAAAAAATATGAAGCGTGTGATACATACAAGCATATTCATAAGTGCAGCTACTGTGGAAACAAAGCACACGGTGGAAAAAGTCAATGTCCCGCTAAAGGAAGACAGTGTAAAAAAAAACCTGTGCATGCAGTGTGTCACGTCTCAGATAAAGAGGAAGACAAGCTGTTTATTGATGCAGTAAGAAATGAATTGATGAATGAAACCTGTTATCTTTACAACGATTGACAAACACGGAATGTAACTTGAACACAACACATCCTACAAATACGAACCTGATTGAAAGAAATAATGATAATCAAATCCTTGATGACAGCAACACTCACAAAACAATTACTGTATATTGACAATCATGTTACGTTATTTTTAAAATGTTCCCTTTTCTTTTTCATAACTTCTTTAACACACTACTTCTCCGATGTGAAGCACAGGTATATATATATATATATATGTATATATATACCCCGATCTACACACTCTCAAACAGACAAACCACACGCCATGGTGCAATGGTAGAGGCTTCGCCTCTAGCTCCGAGGTTCAATTCCTGAGAGGGGGTGCACTGAGTATGTACACATGCTTCCCGATTCATTTTACCCTCGCATCCCTTTGGTTTGAGACGTATGAAAAAACATGCAGTTAACGCAGAAAGACGGATCACCAATTGAAGCTTTATGAATAATGGATACAAAGCGCGTTCCTAAGACTGATCGGAGGCAAATTTCATTTCAAAAGACTACCCGACGGAATCCTTGATAAAAGCGTGGTTTTGTGCAAACTGTCCAAATACGAACCTGATTGAAAGAAAGTATAATCAAATCCTTGATGACAGCAACACTCATAACGGTCACAAAACTATTACATTCACAATCATGTTACGTTATTTTTAAAATGTTTCCTTTTCTTAGGTGCTTCAATGCATATACTCCATAACGCGTTAAAAAAATAACGCATTTAATCACACTTTCAATTCCAAGCAAAGGGGAACTTTCGTCAATGCATGATTTCCTGGTACATCGATTACATTGATGCACACATCAGAGCTACAAAAATGTTAGAGTCGGAATAAAGCGCGTTGCTAGCACTGATCGGAGGAAAATTTCATTTCAAAAGACTACCCGACGGAAGCCTGGATAAAAGCGTGGTTTGGTGCAAACTGAAAAGCAAGCAAAATTAGATGCATTACAGAAAGCGGACTTTGTGGCTCTTACTGGGGATCATTGGACTTCCGTGACCGTTAGTAACTCTAATTACATCTAATTACAAAATGTTCAATAATCACACTGTTTTAGCCTAATGTACAAAATAATTTTGGCTAAGGTTACTCAGAGTTTAAAGGTGAAGCTGGTCAAATTACCTTTTATGTTTCTGCCTTATTTTTTTAAGAAGAAAAACTGCACTTTATGTTGAAGTTTTTGTTATTATTATTTAAAGACAATACCATTCTGAAAATGTACTTAAAGTACAGTACTTAAAATACCACTTTATTTTTAAGTCTGCCCAATTTTAGCCAGGGATGATATTTTTGTTTCTGTTTTGAATTGAAATGCAGTTTTAAAGCATTTTTTTTCAGAAATTAAAAGAGCTTGAGTTTACAATATTCATGTCCATGTCTATTATTTGATTCTGTCGCCCACTAAAAACCTTTTAAATTAAAAAAAAAATTTGTGATTTGGGGCAAATTTTCATGTGTGATTACATACGATTAATCAAGATTAATTATTACACAGCCTCTAATTAATTAGATTAATTTTTTTAATCAAGTCCCACCCCTAATATATATATATATGTAGATATATATATATGTGGATTTGTATATATATATGTGGATATACAGTATATTTGTATATGTATATATATATGTATATATGTGTGTGTGTGTATGTATATATATGTGTATATAGATATATAGAAGTTATGAAAAAGAAAAGGAAACATGTTTAAAAATAACGTAACATGATTGTCAATGTAATTGTTTTGTGACTGTTATGAGTGTTGCTGTCATCAAGGATTTGATTATCATTATTTCTTTCAATCAGGGTCGTATTTGAAAGATGTGTTTTGATCAAGTTATATTCCATATTTGTCAACCGTTGTAAAGATTACAGGTTTCATTCATCGAAGTGCTCACTACTCAAATCGGTACTCGTGAATCTAAGATGTTTAACAAGCATTCCCGGTATTGAGTTGTGGATTTGCTTGCGAATATTTAGTGGCAGCATGTCTATGAACTTAATTTCATTTAATGAAAAAATATTAAGTTTTGACAGGCTTTATATTTTCACAATGATGCCTAGTGTACAAAATACATGAAAGTTTTAGTACATTTCAAGATGTGCTTGAAAAATTTGAGTTTTCGTTTAGTTAACCCTATGATTATGAAGATTTTAAATGATAAACAAATCATTGAATAAGCTGAGACCAATACAGGCTTGTCATAAAGCTGCTGTTAAAATAACTTTATGTTGCCTTTTGCTTGTACGTTTATCTTTAGTTAGGCAATCGTATAAGTAAATCTACTATAACTTTCTTGGTCAAATGATCAGTAAAGGGTATAGACAACAGCATCTGTGTACCTGTAGTATCTTGTATAAAGCCACACTTGTAAATGTTTAGACAGTATTAGCAACATATTCTATTATTGCATAAACAGAATACAGATGACAAAATAGGCTACTAAGTGGAACAAAAAATGGTTGATGCTCAAAAGACCCAAGGTGATATTATGGACTACCAGTATACTGATACAGTTAAAAGACTGTCTTTCACTAAACAAATTATAAACTTTGTATTTGTTTTTTAGCACTCTTCTTGTTCTGAGAGGCAATAGGAATACACAATTTTTCAGCAATTAAGGAAGGAAGGAGAGAGAGAGAAAGAGAGATACTTTATCTTACTGTTACTTAGAAATTATAGGATTTATACAGTATATAAAACTAAGACAGGAAAACATTATAATAAATAAAAGTGGAAACAGGGTTTTTGTATGTTTTTTTCCTTTTTTCACAAAACAGTTTCTGATTTTTTTCACCTTCTTTGTATATTTTGCAGTTTTTCAATAAAGGTGGAATAATTTCTGAAAGATTTATCTTGGTTTAACTTTTTTATTACACAAAATCTGTGATTTTTGTAGGGGTGTGTAGACTTTTTATGTCCACTCTACATTGTATATTGTAATGTTAATTTTTCATGATGATTTCTCTACAAGTACAATACCTATAAAAATATTCACCCCTTGGACATTTTCAAATTTTTTGTTATACAACATTGAATCAGAGTGAATTTAATTGGGCTTTTTTATTCTTGTGTAGCATTGGCTTTATGCTTGTTTTGTTTTTTTTGTCTTGCTGGAATACAAATCTTCCCCCAAGCTACAAGTTCCTTGCAGACTGCAGCAGGGTTTTCTCCCAAATTCCTCCATATTATGTTGCATTAATTTTACCCCATACTCTCACATACATTTCAGGGCATGCTGGAGAGAAGCATCTCCACAGCTGCCACCACCATGCTTCACAGTGGAGCCAGTGTATTTTTGGTAATGTACAGGGCTCGGCCTACACCAACCATGCTGTTCGGTCTCATTAGACAATAGAACCTTCTTCTAGCTGACTCCAGAGTCTCCCATGTGCCTTCTCAAAAACTCTATCTGAGAAATGTACTTTTTAACAACTTTTTTCTTAGCCAATCTCAAACAGAGGTGCAGCTGGTGAAACACCAAGGCAACAGTCTCTCCAACCTAATGAACTGCAGCTTTAACTCCTTCAGAGCTGCCATAGGTCTATTAGTAGCCTACCTCACTTGTCGTCTTTTTGTACAATCACACTCAGTTTTTTTTTCTGGACTGCCTTCTGTAGGCTGTAAATGTCTGTGCCATGCTCTTTACATTTTTTACTGATTTTTTTTTTATCTTGACTCCAATGGATATTCAGTGACTTGATACTGTATTTATCTTACCTCCAAGACTTGTGATTTTCACAGAGTAGCTTTAAGTGTTCTTTTTGTCTTCTTTGTGTAGATTAGGCCACCATACTGACTCACCATAAGATGGACCTTCCAGAAAAGGTGCATTTATACTTCAGTCAATTAAAAGCCTTTGACTAAAGAAAGGTGAACTCCATCGAACTAATTCTGTAATTTTTAAAAAATAATTGCCTGCACCAGTGAAGATTTAAGTGTGTTTAATTAAGGGGCTAAATATTTATGCAATCAATTATTTTGTGTGTTGTATTTCTAATTAATTTAAAACATTTTGCAGAAATCTGTTTTTACTTTGACATTAAACAGTCTTTTTCTGTTGATCTGTGTCAAAGAAGGCAAATTACATTAACTGTGATTCAATGTTGTATATCAATATGTGGGAGGCACGGTGGCACAGTGGTAGCGCTGCTGCCTCGCAGTTAGGAGACCCAGGTTTGCTTCCCAGGTCCTCCCTGTGTGGAGTTTGCATGTTCTCCCCATGTCTGCTTGGGTTTCCTCCGGGTACTCCGGTTTCCTCCTGCAGTCCAAAGACATGCAGGTTAGGTGTACTGGCGATCCAAAATTGTCCCTATTGTGTGCTTGGGGTGTGTGTGTGTGTGTGCCCTGCGGTGGGCTGGCACCCTACCCTGGATTTGCTTCCTGCCTTGCGCCATGTGTTGGCTAGGATTGGCTCAAGCAGATCCCCGTGACCCTGTATTTAGGATATAGCGGGTTGGATGAATAGATGGATAACAATATGTGAAAACTAAAAAGTTGTGAATACGTGTTATAGGCACTGCAAGAGAAGGGACCTCAAAATTCCAGAGATTGTTAATAAAAAAAAAAAATACACCTTAAAGTTAAAATACTCCCCTTGCGATGCAATACTTTTGTTCCAGTGCTTCTTCCATTCCTAGAAACATTTTCTGTACTCCATTTAGTATTTTCAGTCTCCATTTTAATTTTGTGAATAAAAAGAGACACAGTGAGAGAGATCTGGAGAATTCAGGGGGTTCAAAGCAACATTCACATTGTTTATGTTCAAAAACACTTTGAATGACAACGCGATTTGTGCAGGTACACAACTGTGCTTGCAATACTGCTTGGGGCACATTTTCCCTGATGCTTTCCCACAGAGGCTTTAGCAGTTAAGTGTAATGTCCCTGATTAATAGTCTGTTCATGGGGAAACTTTTCATTAACAAGTCCAGTAATGCAGACAAAAGAAATCATCATTGTCTTGATGTTTGATAACGTCTGGTGTGCTTTTTTCACCTTGGAGAAAAAAAATTGCCAAAGTCAATGTATGATTGTAGAATAAATATCAGAAATACGCATCTGGATCAACTCAGCACAACGCCACTTGGCAGACTGATTAGCAAGACTGTAGGCATATGATAACTATTAGCATAATTGATAACTTCGCCCTATTTCTGTGCCATTGACCAATTACGGGAATTTTCAATGTAAAGATTTATTCCCCAGTCCTCTGGTTAAGAACTTTTTTTATTGAAATATTAAAAAATTCTGAAAAAAAAGAAAAACTCCCTTAATAAAGACTCATCAAATACATTTACAAGTCATAATTTTCTCAGGCTGATTAGAATAACACAAGAAGTCACAAAAATAGCAGGAAATCTGTAAATCTATGTTGTTTTCACATTTTAGATAAATAAGCATTAAAATTAGCATCATACACATTATTTTTTTCAATAATTCTCCATGTATCCAAAGGGCGACCCTACAAAGACCTAAGGCAGAAGGTGGCATGGCTCTACCTAACTTTCATTTTTATTAATGGGCAGCAAATATACTGTACAAGCTATAAAAACCTGGACACAAATAGATGAACATACACAGGCTTGGTCCGCAATAGAAATAAAATCCTGCAGTACTTCTATATATTCCTTGCTTTGTACTCCAATAAGTATAAGTCATCATGAATATACTAACAACCCAATTGTGCTTCACTCACTCAGAATATGGAACTAATATAGGAAGCATTTTAAGATAGAGAATCTTTTATCGGTGGCACCTCTGCAAGAGAACCACCTCTTTCAACCCTCGCAAACATACTGTATGCAGTTTTTAATGTCTGGAAAACATTTGTGATTAAATCACTTAGAGCTCTGTACATAGACAACGTCTCTGCATGCTACGAACAATTACATTCTAAATTTAACTTTCCAGCAACACATTTCTTTCACTACCTTCACGTTAGAAACTTTGTTAAACAGAACCTGCCTAATGTTCCTCACCTACTACCTACCTCTATGCCAGAAAAAATATTGCTCAGTCGTGAGGACTCAGACTGCATTTCTGTAATATATAAAACCATTTTACAGTCCCTTCCTTTCAAAGATCCAAGAGTACAGTGGGAAAATGATCTCTCACTCAACATTTCAGAAAAGAAGTGGAAGGTAGCAATGCACAGAATTCACTTGAGCTCCATATGAACAAAGCATACAATTATTCAACTTTAAATTATTTATCGAGCACATCTGTCTCATTTAAAATTGTCCAAAATGTTTCCAGGTCACGATCCAACCTATGAATGCTGCAATCAAGTTCCAGCCTCATTGGGCCACATGTTCTGGACCTGCACCAAATTAACATCATTTTGGACCAAAATCTTTAAATGCCTTTTAGACAGCCTTGGTGTCTCAATCCCTCCTAATCCACTAATAACTGTGTTTGGGTACTTCCAGATGGGTTTAAGGTGTAATTGCTGTAATTGATTTTACTACACTATTGGCACGTAGACTTATCTTGCTTAACTGGAGGAATCCTAATTCTCCTACTTTAAGTCAGTGGATAACTGATGTTATATACTATTTGAAACTAGAAAAAAATCTAATTTGCACTTAGGGGATCTGTATAAAACTTTTTCAGAACCTGGCAGGAACTAATCAATAACATTTTAGAATAAACAATTTAATTGAGGAAGCAAATTCTCTCCCCTCTTTTTTCCTTTTTTTTTCTTTTTTACTCTATTTATTTTTAATTATTTATTAATTTATTTATTTACTTATTTTTTACCAGCTTAAAGTTTTACTCTGCTGGCCTAGTACTCTTTCTCATTGGTGATTTATTTTGAACCAAGTCTTATAAAACTTTACTTATTTGTATGGAATATTATTTGTTATTAAAATCAATAAAATAAAAAATAATTCAATAATTTTGGCAAATTATGACAACTGTGACAGATAGGGGTGCTATCGCTCCCTTGAACCCTTGTCCACAACTCCAAACACCAGGTAAAAGTCCAATGCTTGACTTTATTAAATTGCCACAGTGCACAAAGCACTCTCTCCTCCACTATTCTCATAAATATTCACCAATAACAATAATACACAATCCTCCACTCTCAGACGCGTTGCCACCCTTCCACCCAGCTCATCTCGCCGTCTGGGAGCTCCCATAGTCCTTTTAAATACCCTGACCTGGAAGCATTCCAATCCCCAGTCCATGTGGCTCTCACTCTCTTGTTCACAGTCTGTGTCTCTCTATTAAACAAAGAAAGCCCTTTTACTGTCTGCACCCCCTTTATTTTTATAAATGACCAGTGGCGGTATCTTTAGGACCACCTCGCTCTGGGAGCCTGCACTATCCAGCTGCCCCGGCTCGATTGATCCTTCCCCCGACCGGTCTGTCATTGTTCCGACCTCACTTGTTGGTTACACCGTGTATTGGCACCCGCTATTCAGTAAAAGCGGGCCCGGATTACACTGCGTCCCTATTACTTGCGGCTTGGCTAATCTGTATCGCCGCATTCGTCATCGCGGGAGGCTCCCCACCAAATCGATGCATGTAGGCCCTCACCTTCTCCAACGACTCTCTGGCTGCTGCTCCCAACTCCTCAATGATCTTCTCAATGCTCATCAGGACCTGTAAAAAACTACTTACAGGCTCGATTAAGCGCTCAAGGTCCCGTAAGTCAATACTATTATTTATTTCGGCCGGCAGAAGACTCACTTCCCTGTTTGTCTTACCTGCCAACCAGGAGCCAATGAGCACGTCCTCTTCTGGCACGTGCTCAGGAGTGTCTTGCGGAGGCATCTGGGATTTGGAGTTCTCTGAGGTTGAGGTCGAGAGTTGGGGACTTCAGCGGACTGCGGTCTGTCTTATTTAATTTAGCAACATCCCAACTAGCCATTTCCCAATCCTCCTTACCTTTTTATGGGGTGAACGGTACATCGCTCGCCTCCCCCTTTCCCTTCTGTACGTCCAAGTCCATTGTTTTGGAACTGTAGGCACAAACAGTGGGACGCGGACTTCTTCCTTCCCAGCAAGCACCGGGTTTGCTGCCGTGTCCCTCGTCGGCTGCCGTCATGTGGAAGTTGTCTTCTAGGTGCTCTGGCTTCGACAGGAGCGTTCCATCGTCGTCAGGGCAGTTTCTTTTTTCCTGCGGAGCCTCCTGGTAATCATCTCCAAGGTACATGCATGGGACAAAGTGAGTTACTACAAACGGATTGTCAATAACGTTCCTGGCATGTACCTCAGAGCGATCGTTGGTTCCTGGAGGTTTCTCCTGACTTGTAAGGCCGCTCCATGACTCCTCCCGAGTGTCGGCCATTGCACACAAAGTTCTCCGACTGGCGTTGTCGCTCTGCTTGCCCTTCCTCTTCCCCATTTTGGGCTTGGATTTTTCAGGTTCTGGCGATGCTGTGGTAATTCCTGATGCCGTTGTCTTTACAGGGTTCGCTGTCCACAGAAATTTTAGATACAGGTCCTCCGCAATAGACGCTGGAGTATCCTGCCGGCTACGCCACTGTGGAACTAGACCCGGACACAGACAGACGGACAACAGTTTAGCACCCATCACACTCATTTAATATATACAATATTTACAATAAAGTCAGTGCACACCCAGTGCCTCCAGCACCGTTCCCCCAAAGTCCAGGCCTCACAGTCACAAATGCCTTTCTTCTGGCCGCCTCCAGTCCTCTCTCCAGCTCCGTCCTTCTTCTACCCGACTTCCGCTCTCGACTGTTGGGAGGCGGCCCCTTTTATCACACCCTGGATGACCTCCAGCTGCTTCCCGGCATTCCTCCGCGGACACGCCCCAGTGTGGCGGAAGTGCTGGCTGCACACCCGGAAGCCCTCCAGGGGTCCCCTGTCTTCTTCCCCCAGCACTTCCGCCACACCAGGATTCTTCAGGCACCGGGGCGCCGCCTGGCGGTGGCCAAGGGCCCCTACAGGGTTAGGCTTCCAAGCCCCCTACCCGAGGTCACCAACCAAACCAGGGCAGTTGCCCCCTCGTGGTCAGGAGGAGGCACCAGCCCTCCTCCGGTCCCTTTGAATGTCCCGGCTAGGCTCCACCCCCAGCCGCCTGTGACACAACATAACCAGGAATCACAGCCATTTTGAATGTTTTATAGGATTAAAACACAATAAAAGAAAACACTATACAGCTGAAGCCCATTTTTTAACAATGTCTGTTTATTGGAAATTTGACAGTGTTCCCACACAGCTTAGCATTATTTAGGCACATTATGTCACTGGGTACAAGAAAAAAATCTTTCTTAATAAGACTCCTACTTTATAAGTGTCAACAAAAGTTAAAAACCATACTACTTTAATGCCTAACATTTTAGCATTTATGTCAGCATTATAAGCAAAACCTTGACTAATTACTTTAAAAACTTATGTTAATTATTATCTAGACAGCAACTAGACTTTGCAGAATAAAACCATTTCAAAGACTGTCACTTTTTTCTTAAGACACATAGCATTGTTTAAAGGATGATACTAATGCTACTTCCCAGGCACATCACTGCAATTTAGAGTTTGTTAGCAAAAAAAATAATTTAGATTTTTATAGATAAATGTTGTATTTTTTCTGTGCAGGTAAATAAGTGCAGTATGCCTACAAATCAGTTTAATGTTTCATTTCATCAGTTGCATAAATTAAATGTTTACTGAACCTGAAAAATAACACTTATTTATATAAAGTGAGAGACTTAAAAATAGCATCAGAGTTATGTATATACTGTACATTGTACTCTATCTGTATCAGTGAGTATAAAACTGTGATTAGTAAAGAGCACACAATCTAAACTTTGCAGCAATAATAGTTAAAATAATCTGCAGCCATCTTTTGGTTTTATCTAGATCATTATACTGTAAGCTAGTCTGAAAAGAAATTGAAATGGATAGCTAGATAATAATCAATGCCTACAGTCTTCTGAGTAACTGCTGATGTACAGAGATGTCTTAGGGTTTCACAGGAATGTGCACAGATTCTTGTATTTCTTAAAATAGCATACAGTAGTTACCCATTAACATAAAGGCTGCACAGTATGTTGATAGCTGAGATATTGTATGAGGGAAAAAAGTGAACTACCTAGTGATAGACTGATTGATGAACTTAATCACAGCAGGTTCACAGTCTGTATTCCATACTATACAATAAACAGAAGAGTATTTCAAAAGATGTGACATTTTCAGTCAAACTTGGGGAAAGCTATTCTTACAAAATAAATTGTATTGTTCTTTGATTCATTTAATTGATTCCTATCATTGGGTTTCTTCACTCAGAATGATACCAAGAAGAACACAATATAAAAAATAGTATCTGTAAAAATGTTATTATTTGACTCATGTTGTAGCACGGACTTTTTAGTAGGTGGCACTGTTAAGGAAGAAAACATAGGCTGTTCAGTAAACAGAGAGTTACAAACATAATGGTAGTGGTCTGAGTTATTTATATATTCACTCTAGAGAATGAACAAGAGTGAAACATGGTGGCAGCGGCAAGATTTTTTTTCTTTTCTCCGTGACTGCGTACGTGTCTTGTTTTAGTGCTTAGCCGTGCAGCGCAAAATTCGCCGGGGGAAAAGAAAATAACGTGCTAGTGAAGATACGAATCCTGACGCGGTAATGCGAGCCTCCTCTGACAATATGAATGGCACACTTGGACTAAAACCACCGCCCACATTGACGCTGGATTCAAGCAATCTGGCAAAGACATGGAAGGCGTGGAAAGAGGAATTTCAGCTGTATCTGGATCTGACCTTGGCAGAGGCGTCGGAAGGTACGAAAGTAAAACTTTTCTACTACCTGGTAGGAGATACTGGTAGTGAGTTATGTGAAACCTTAATGGGCTTATCAACGGAGGGCAGAACAGTGAAGTTATTAATAGAAGCTTTTGATCAACACTGCAACCCAAAATTAAATGAAACCGTTGAGAGATATCGTTTCTTTATGAGAAATCAAGGAACTGATGAAGTATGTGACTGAACTGAAAATGCTTGCTAGCACATGTAATTTTAGTGACATAAAAGATTCTCTAATACGTGACAGGATTGTGTGTGGCACGAATAGTCCAAATCTGAGAGAGAGATTGTTGAGAGAGGAAAATTTAACTCTGCAAAAATGTGTACAGGTTTGCAGGGCTACTGAGTTGTCCAGGGAGAACAGCAAAACCATTGAGGGAAAAGTGGTGGAGGAAATTCATGCTTTAAAGCAGGTACAGGCACACAGACCAGGAAAGGATGACCAACGGAAAGCTGTCATTAATTGTAAATTTTGTGGAAAGACGCACGAAAGAGACAAACGGAAATGTCCAGCTTATGGGAAAACATGTAGGAAATGTGGAAAAGACAATCATTTCGCAACATTGTGCAAATCAAAACGAGAACAAAGGAAAGTTGTACATAATTTAACGGAAACCGAGAATGAGCAATATGAGGATATATGGAGCATCACAACTGAAACTGTGAACAAAGTCACAAAGAGCCAAGATGGGCAGCCGTGTCAACTGTTCACCGCTATGCTGCTCGAAAACAGCTTAGTCAAATTCCAGTTGGATTGTGGTGCAACGTGTAACATTACCCCCATAAACTCAGTAAATCCAGATGTTCAAATACAGAAGACAGACCAAGTACTTGTGATGTACAATAAAAGTACACTAAAACCAGTAGGCAAATGCCATCTGAAATTGAGAAATCCATGTAACAAAAAGCTGTACAGACTGGAATTTATGGTCAATGATGCACACTCTACAGTACCGTTACTAGGAAGCAGAGCAGTCCAGGGCATGAAGCTGGTTGAAGTACAATCTGAGAATATCCTGGTGGTGGATAATGTTATGAAAAGGACAGACAGAGAGGACACAGTCGGACAATGGACAATGAAACAAATAACAGGAGAGTTCATAGACGTTTTCACAGGAGATGGCTGTCTGCCAGGTCACTATAAGATAGAGTTAGATCAGGGGGTGGAGCCAGTGAAACTACCAACGCGGAGAGTACCAGTTGCAATGATGGGACCACTAAAGGAGGAGCTGAACAATCTCCATGAACGAGGTATAATCACACCAGTAGAACAGAGCACTGACTGGATAAGCAGTCTGATTGTTGTGAAGAAACCCAGCGGCAAGTTAAGAATCTGCATAGATCCTAGACCATTGAACAAGGCTTTAAAAAGGAGCCATTTCTCTCTGCCCACAATTGAGGACATTTTACCTGAGCTTTGAAAAGCAAAAGTATTTACGGTCTGTGATGTAAAGAACGGTTTCTGGCATGTACAATTGGACGATCCATCGAGTTATCTCACCACGTTTGCAACACCCTATGGGAGATACAGGTGGTTGAGAATGCCTATGGGTATAAGCCCAGCACCTGAGGTCTTCCAGAAAATGCTGAACCAGGCATTAGAAGGACTTCAAGGTGTACACATAATCGCAGATGACAGGGGAAGGTGAAACACTGGAGATGGCGAGCAAGGACCATAATGAAAAACTGAGATTGTTCTTAGACAGATGCCGAGAGAGAAACATTAAGCTGAATGTCAACAAATTCAGACTCAGACAAAGTGAAGTGACATACATTGGACATTTGCTCACATCAGAAGGCCTAAAAGTAGATCCAGAGAAAGTACGGGCCATATAAGAAATACCAAGACCAACTGATGTGAAAGGTGCACAGAGAATTCTGGGCATGGTAAATTATCTGTCCAAGTTTTGCAGACACCTTTCTGATCACTGTGAAGTGCTCAGACAGCTGACACACAAGGACAGTTTGTGGGACTAGTCTGAGGTTCATGAACAAGCCTTCAAGAACATAAAAGACCTCATAACCAAGGCACCGGTACTGTGCTACTACAGCCTCAAGAAACAGCTAGTTCTACAATGTGATGCCTCGGAAACAGGCCTTGGTGCAGCATTATTGCAGAGTGGAGAACCTGTTGCTTTTGGAAGCCGTGCACTGTCACTGACTGAACGGGGTTACGCCCAAATAGAAAAAGAGTGCCTAGCCATAGTGTACGGCATGGAGAAATTTCATCAGTACACATATGGACGAAAAGTGATCATACAGTCTGATCATAAACCTCTTGAGAGTATTGTCAAGAAGCCACTGCTGCATGCACCCAAGAGACTGCAAAGGATGTTAATGAGATTACAGAAATATGATTTCATCATTACATATGTACCTGGAAAGGAGATGCTGTTGGCAGATGCACTAAGCCGAGCGTATCTGGAGGACACCGCACAGGAAGGATCGGTGGAAAAAGAGATCGAAAGTGTGAACATGATTCAGTACCTCCCAATATCTGAAGAGAGAATAAATGTAATCAGAAGTGAAACAGCAAAAGACGACACATTTCAGACACTAATAAAGACATTAAAAGAAGGATGGCCAACAAACAAAAGAGATATACCAAGTAAAATAGATCACTACTACTCAATCCAGGATGAACTGTCAATACAGGATGGTATTGTGTTTAAAGGGGAAAGAGTTGTGATACCAGACGCTCTCAGGAGTGACATTATACAACAAGTTCACTCACCACACCTTGGTATTGAAGGATGTTTGAGGAGAGCAAGGGAATGCATCTATTGGCCCGGAATGAATGCGCAGATAAAGGGATACATTGAGAAGTGTGATCTGTGTAGAACACTGGGAGTAAAACAACAGAAAGAATCACTCTGCCCACATGAATTGCCTGAAAGACCATGGTCTAAAGTGGGCACAGATCTGTTTGTTTTCAATAACCGTGACTATCTGATCACTGTGAACTATTTTTCAAATTTCTGGGAGGTGGATTACCTGCAAGACACAAAGTCTTCCACTGTGATTAACAAGTTGAAAGCCCATTTTGCCAGGCAAGGTATACCTGACATTGTGTTTTCAGACAATGGGCCACAATATACGTCAACCGAATTCCAACAGTTCAATAGACGTTGGGAGTTCCAGCATAAAACATCATCACCCACTCACCCGCAAAGTAATGGGAAGGCGGAGTCCGCTGTCAAAACAGCAAAACGTCTGATGCAGAGAGCCAAGATGGCAGGACAAGATCCATACCTTGCGATATTAGGGTCTAAATACAGGGTCTAAAATACAGGGTCTAAATGCAAGCCCCGCTCAGAGACTGCTAAGCAGGAGGACACAAACACTACTCCCAACACACAATAATCTGTTGAAGCCAAAAGTAATAGACACAACACACGGACTGAGACTTAATCAAAGGCGACAAGAAATGTACTACAACAGACACGCGAAAGACATGACCGCACTGACACCAGGTGATCAAGTAAGAGTACAGCCAACACAGTCACAAAAAGTCTGGCAGAAAGCAACAGTTATAGAACCGCTCAACAAACATTATTATTGTGTGCTCTTTACCAATCAGAATTTTATACTCACTGATGCAGATAAATACAATGTATATACATAACTCAGATGCTATTTTTAAGCCTCTGACTTTATATATAAAGTGAAAAAGTGCCTCCAGTTGTTCAAAACAGTTAACAAAATGTAGCTAATGAATACAATGAAAGAACATGCAGATTCCACAATTGAATTTGGCAACTATTTTTCTTTTGCAAATAAAAGGAAATCAATAAAATATTAATGTTTATTAACATACAATAGGAAATTGCTTTATAGGCCAATTTTTTAAACGGATTGCTTGTTTTTCTTTAAATTCAATGAAATTGTTATAAAAAATTAGTTACTAAGTGTCACTTTGTCCTTATTTTACTGTTTGCTGTTGGCCGTGAATCTCATTCAAGTTAAAACAGTGAACATAACACATATTCACATAAGCAAAGTGGCCCACCTTTTCAATCTAAAAATGCATTTAAAAAGAAACCTTACTTTAAAGTCTACAAAACACAAATACCCTAGTGTGGGTCTAGTGATTAATTATATATCAACTGTTATCATTAGAGAAATATGTTGTATTGTTTCAGAAGAACAGATAAACTATAAAAAATATGAAGAAGTTCAAATTTTGTAATAAAGCAAATGTAGAAAACAAACCTGTCACAACATAATATATGGTGTTAAAGCAAACTGATTCTGCTTTTTTACAGCTATGTTAAAGCTACTTTTTTCTCAATTTTGCTTTTTAAGAAGAAATAACTAATGTCCTCCTCTTTGATTAAAAGAGCTGATTTTTGCATGAAAATCAAATAAATATGTAACAGTTTCTAATCGTGATGCTTGCTTGATAGACCCTTTGTATATCATTTGTGAATTTAAGTAAATAAAAATAAAAGTACATTTGATACTGATATTTCTTTAAAATCTTTTAATGTTCTTTATTTGATGCTATATTATAATCTTGTTGTTTTCATAAGAATTACTAATGAACACTCACTGGTATGAGAAAATCCTCAGCTATGACATAACGTTTGACTCGACTTGTGTCTAGTTATCCAAAGAATCAAGCTTTTTGGGGTTCCTCCCTTTTTTGGCCCTTTAGTCCACAAAATATATTCTAATTTTTAGGCTGTTTTTGGACAGTATTTTGTGCAGGAAATTATACTCTTATACGTAATAAAGAGTAACCAATAAGCCAGAAAGACTTGAAGTTGTACATACCCCTCCAGATGGACCCCAGGTGGCCAGACCCTACAAGAATACAAGGGGTTGAAAAAAACAGAAAAAATGGGAATCAGCCATAAAGCCATATGGAGTGTCTTTTTAAACTCTTTTTAAAATGCTGATCATGAATATCATAATATTTTTGATATTTTGTTCTTTATCAGTGGTCCTAGCTCTCTAAGAGACACTCCCAGAAGGTAAATAATGACCAATTTAAAACATAAGCATGTGGGTTATCATTTTAGACTATTCAAAGGTCAGTGATTATGAATATGATGTTATTTTTATTTTTGGATTTTTATTAGGAATCTAACCCTCCACAAATGTATTGTAAAATTGAGAATATATTTAGATTTTAAACATTTACATTGAAGCACATATTTTAATATTTCAAATATCTTACTGTCAGAAGGGATCTTACTCTGTTGGACCCTTGAGCAGGGCCCTTAACCTGAAAATTCACTCACTGAATTAGCCTCACTGCTAACCTCATCGGTAAAGCAAGGGGATGGTGAAAAAGTGCAATGTGCTTTTATTAAAACAATTAACAAAACAAGGTGTTCAAATTAAAGTGCAGTCTCCAAAGTTCCAATAAATAATCCATAAAATCAGAAGTGAAACGTGGAGGTTAAAAACAATAGAAAAAAGTCTTCTTAAAAACGAAGTTAAAATACAGCAGGAAGCATTCTTTAAAAATAAAAAAATAAAAAACAAGAAGAAGCCCGGTGCCTTTTTACCTGGTGGACCATCCAAAACCCCGCGTCTTTCTTTTTACTCCCCTTCAAGCCAACTCGCGCTTCTTTTTATCAAGATAAGCAGCCCTCTCACTCACTCACCCTCTCGTCCGTTCTTTCTTTTTACTGCCCTTCTAGCTGACTCGCTCTTCTGTTTATCAAGATAAGCAGCCCTAGGAATAATCATGAATGCGGACGGTCCCTCACAAGTTTAGTAAGAAACGCCCACATTGCGAATCGCCCTGACAACCTTCAGCCACATAACCACCACGCCCCCTCACCAAGCTGCGAGCGCGGTGATTATTTACTTTAAAGCTGGACTTTGACAGGAGCTGTGGACCCGCTATATCACACACGTGAAAGTTAAAAAAGAGAGTTATAGCGCGGGTTGTTCACTGAATGCTAGCTACTGGCGCACTAACGCTCGTGGGCAGTCGTGGCTTTGTCTCGAGAGAGGTAAACAAGGTTAGCACGCGAGTTGTATTCCAAACAAAGGTCGTATACCAAGCAAAATTGTTCGTGTTCAAACAGGACGTATACCAAGTTGGACTTATTTCAAAGCAGACATATACCAAGGTACCACTGTATATCAAATCAAAAGTCAATTAAATCTGAAGCAACTATTTTTGTTTATTGTGCACTGCTATATCATGAAGTAAATCGTTACATTTGTTATGAACACACTGAAATGAGGTGGACTATACTAATTCAGACTTTTTTATCTTGTAACTGCTTTGTGGTGGTAAATTTTGTTAGTAGCATTTGTGACCAGATAGACAGAACACAAATTGGCTGAAAGAAGAACTGGGGCACCAACCAGACAACCCCGTTAAATATCAAACTTGAAAAACAAAGGGTGCAATTTGAATATCGGCTATAGCAGTTCTAAAACAAAACATTTTCTGATCCAGAGTAAAGGATGCTATCACACTGGAGCTCTGTCCTCTCTGATTGCTGGGTCACCTCCTTTTGTGGCTTGTCTGGTTTTATGGCATCCAACTGGAAGGGTCAGGGCCTGTTCTGGGCACTGTGAGTGGGGCAAGCAGTCCTCTCGGAACAGATTCTTGAAACTGCAAGAAACAGAGGAAATACAGTTGGTGTCAGCTTCCCCTGTCATCCTGGAGTGGTAGCACTTACTTTAGCAGAGCCAGGAAGATTTTATATAATGTGACACATTATATAAAATAAACACTGACATGATGCTTTACACATTTAACAACAATTTATCTCTGTGAAATGTGCTTAATGTAATAAATGGATTTGATTATATCACTGAAGAAAATTCTATTACCTGTAAACGTGTATGTTCATTGTCTAGTGGCAGGCCTAAGGGGATCCCAGGTTATCCGCACCTCCCAGACATTAAGGTTATGTCTTGTCACCACCCCATTTTGTGGTTTTCATGAACAGGATTTCAAGGCACATCCGAGGATGTGAGGGTGTCCACTTGGGGAGCTCGAAGAGCATTGTTTCTTACTGAAAATAATGTTGTCCTCTTTGTCTAATCTGACTGTGACCTTCAGCATGCACTTGAGTGATTCGCAACTGCAGTGTGAAGCCACTGGGATGACATTCAGAACCAACAAGCCTGAGGTTATGGTTCTTTCTTGGAATAGAGTGAATTGGTCTCTTTACATAAGGAGGAAACAACCGCTCCTGTTAGTGGAGGAGTTCAGTATTCTTTGAATCTTGTTCACAAGTGATAGAAACACGGAGTGAGATATTGAAAAGCAAATTGGAGCAGTGGTAGCTGTTCTGCAGGCACTGAACCAATCCATGACGGTGGAGTGGGAGCTTAGTCTAAAGACAAAATTTTTGGTTTGATTTACATCCTTGTCCTTATCTATAGACACGAGCTATGGTTAATGACCAAAAAAATGAGAACGTGATTGCAAGTGGCAGAAATGGGGGTTATTTGCAGAGTGTTTGGGCTGACACTGAGAATCCCAGCAATTCAGGAAAACCGCAGGGTAGAGTCACTACTCATCTGGATCAAGAGGAGCCAGTTGTGGTGTTTTTTGGGCATTTCATATGGATTCCCCCTGGGCAGTTCTCACATTAGCTGCTGTAAGGGATGTCCCACTGGGAGCACACCTTGCAGCAGACCCAGGACACACTGGAGCAACTAGATTTCTCAACTGGCAGCACAGACTTGATCCTCCTGCTTTTTAAGATTCTAGTCATACTCTTTGGCTTGTCTGCTGGAAAAGAGGATTGTGTAAAACTACAAAATGAAAAATAAAATCATGAGTGGTCTCCCCTAGACTTTTTCATATACACAGATATGGGGATGGATATTTGAGGAGTAAACCACAAGACAAAGATTATATTTTTATATTATTTACATTAAAGAACCATCAACAACAAATCAAATCAAATTAATAATATATTGAACAATTATTATAAAAGCAAAGTTGAAAAAATTGGACTCTGTAGCTGCAAAAGCTCAAAGTTGATAGAAATCTAAGTTTTGTACCTAATACTTGTATGCAAAATTTGGTTGATTTGAGTGAAAGCAGACACGCAGACATAATTCCAAAAATGGTATTTTCGAACTCAGGGAAGTATAAAACATCAAATATTTATCAAAATCTCAAAATCTAATTTTCAGACGATTGCAATTTTCCCTACGAGTAAGTAAATTGGAGTGAGGGAGGTATTAAAAGGTCAAGATTCATCAAAATCTCGAAGTCGACTTTTTGGACAATTACAATACCTTCCCTGTACTACTAGGAGATGTGCATATTCTTTAAGAAACTGGAGTAAAAGCAGATTTTTAAAAGGCCAAAGTACTAAATCCAGCGATTTAAACCTTAAGCAAAATGAAAACACGAATTGACGTTACCAAAACTACGAAAATATCACCAGAACTAAAACACTAAGACCATGAATGAAATCAAGAAGTGGGTATCTATGAGTTGTTAACCAGAATATCTAATACATGAGTTCAATACTAACACTGTTCAAAGTTTAAATCTGTAATTTTGGGCAGAAAGCTGAAGAGTTTTATAGTGGAGCCTTTGTTACTTCACACATAGTGCCTTCTTATTAGGCACTCCTTGGCAATGGTGCTAAGAAACCAACACAATGGTGAGACTGTAAATGGCAGTGTTGCATAATTAAAATAAATTACAAAAATATTAGTACATTTCTCAAGCAAAATAATTACCTCTATCCACCTCATCCAGTTCAGGGTTACACGGGGTTAGGATCTCTCTGCACTGGGCCCATGGCAGAAAGAAACTCTGAGGGGTCACCTGTGCAGCACTGAGTCCATTCACACACAAAACCACACTTAATGTGCCAATCAGTTAGTTTGGGATATCAGAGGAAAACAAGGTTATCCCAGTGAAAACACACACACAGGCACAAATTCATTCAAAAGAATGAAGTACCTCTTTTATACCTGAATTTCATTAGTATTTCATATCATCTAACTATTATTGTGTTGCCTGCTGCCTGCGCATATGATGCCTGCTCAGAATGATTTATTGACATCCATTTAAAAAATCTGGCTCCAATGCATGTATACTTCTTTATTTATAATTGCATATGTCTGCTGCCTAATAAGTAGGAAAGTGACAGCCCAGTAAGACAAATGTTAGCCATCGTAAGCATGTGTAAATAAAGGCTTACCAACCTTTTTGCTGCTTTTAAAAAACAGTCAATAGGACTGCTTATCTGTAATGATAACACGTCTCCTTTAAAAAGCATCACATAAATCGGGCATTCCCCTCTCATCTTTTTGTCCTTGAATGTGATGACACACAAATCAAAATCCACCCACACAAGCATCATGCAGCAAAGACTTACACTGCATCATTTTAGCTGAATTTCATCAAGAACATGCTAAAAAGACGTTGATGAATCTTTTGGATTGTATTTGTTAGCACAAAATTTTTACATGAAGTCAGCATATGTTGCTTTATGAATCATTTAACCAAAATTTAAATTTGTATGTATTTTTAAAATATTATATTTAGATATTGATATATTTTACATTGATTTGGGAAATATTTTATAGACTAAATAAAATGGCATAATACAATGCCAACATCATACATTTTATATCTTCTTTTTTTCAGAATCTACCTAATACAGTTTTCCTGGGTAAATAAGTACAAGCACTACTCTCTTTTTCTCTTCTTTCCCTTAATCCTTTTGCTGCTGAGAAATCACCAGACCAGTTTCTTCATTAAGGGCCACAGTCCTGTCAGATATTGTACAAAGAAGTAATAAGCATACCTCTTTAATTTCACGTATTAGTAAAATGTTTATAAGAGCCCTAAGCTTTATCATCATGTGTTTTTTTCCAATTTTGAATTATACAGTAGCTATCTAAAAATACTGTTCCCGCAGTATGTGAAATTGCCTTCATGTCGTATGCTGCAAGCCTCTTTCAAGCTGTGGGGCTGGACCACTTGGCCCTGCAGCACTCCCTTAAAGGTAGACACAGTAATAAGACAAAAAATAAAAGATACCAATATCATTCATAAGACATAAAGCCTCATCATGATTTTTACCCACCAATGTGGAGGACCATACTAAATTTGAAAAAGCCACCAGAGAAGCCTACATGTGCTTTTTCGTATAAAGGAAAAGAAGCCAGCAGTATGATACTCCTGTTTCAAAGAAGTGCAGAGTCCTGTTGCAGAAAGAACAGGTATATATGTATACCTCACGCTGACCAGCAATCACATGCTGCATTGTACTTAGTGGCTTGCCCTTTTTCACCTCAAAGCCATTCAATTCCAAACTTGAAGTGCTCCTTTTTCAGTTTAGAAAGTTCATAACTAATATATTTTCCTGAGCAGCAAGTGGTTGAGAGAGTCTCACTTAAATCTATATATCTGCATTTTATGAACTGATGATGTCAGAGGGTGATCTGATGCCAAATAGGACAGCCTAGGCACCGCCAACCTATTGTTTGATTGCTTATGACATGACAGTGCATTAACATACGTTTCGTTAGTCATTATCAAAAGAGGGACAGATACTTGTAGATAGGTAAGTTTATACTTATGATAAAGACGTCTGCACACATATATGAAAATTCTGGTGGAAGGAAGGAGTAGCATCTCTCAATATCTGTCTCACAAATAAATATCTAGGAGCAATCGGTAGAGGATGAATGTCTGGGTAAGTTTATCATTACTCATATAATAAGAATATCTAGTAAAGTCCCTGTGTTCCACTAGAGCAATATTAAACCCTACTGAATGTGTGTTTTTGTGAATTGTATGGTTTTATGATATATACATTCAAAATCTGAATTGTATTTCATTTACACTTTATTTGAAAATGTTTAATTTGATTATTGTCTTCATTTTCTTTGTTTATGTGGCATGTCTCATGACTTTGTTTGAGTTGGCATGGAAGTGACCTTATAAATATACTTTAATACGCATTATCCTTTGGTTAATGCACAATGTCTTGATTCAGATAGCTCATTTACTAAGTAACCCTAGTTTTATGATTGTTTTCTGGTTATTGATTCTCATTTTGCTATTGACTTCTGTTTAACACTAGAATTACCAGAGCCTACAAAAAAAATGGTAGATCCGTCCCACCTTAAATCGCTTCTTAAAACCGTTCTCACCTCTCCGCCAGCGTCTTTTGTTCATCCAAACGTGGTGATAAACACAAGCTGCAGGCAGCCGGCTATTCCATCCCCCCACTTAGAACGTGCGCGAACTTTTCCCAGCTCATGCCTTGATTGATTATATATATCTTTATATATTCTAACTCTGACTTTATATATTCAGGAATGACTTTATATATTCTGATGACTACTTTATATATTCAGGAATGACTTTATATATTCAAGTTTTGACTTTATATATTCAGGAATGACTTTATATATTCCGAAAATCATTGTAATTGCCTGTTTGGCACCCCATAGGGCACTGTATAATAGATATATAAAAAACAGCTAAGATAGGTGTATAGATAGATAGGAAGGAAAGGCACTATATGATAGGCAGACAGGGAAGCTGTTATATAATAATAAAATTACTGTTATTTCTATATAGATATTATTAATTTACTTACCTCCTACAGTGTAAAGTCACAAGTGCAGTGCTTCTCATGTACATATACAAAGTACAGCGATGGCAAAAGTGCATTGTTGATCCGATGTAGACCAGTTATAGCATTTCTTAGAAAACAGCAGTGTCAAATGCAGTGGGGAGGGGGTTGGTTTTGAGTTGGGATTGTGAACGCGGCTGAGAGAATAACAGAATAAAAAAGAAAAGCTAACCTTTACAAGTATCATAAATTACACCGGCTGTTACAGACTAGAATCAAATGTATGTTTTTATTTTAATATAGCAAGAATAGGTGCAGCTCACTTTACAAAACGGACTCATCTGGAATCAAACATGTAAAGATCAGACTACCCATCAAGAGCTGATACCATTGCGCCACCACAGCGCTTTTAGCAAATGCGTGTCAATATCGCATTCTAACGGGGGTTGTTTTTCTGTAGTTATATTTTTGAATAAAAGTGCTTTTTCTATTATATTTGTACTTTTTGTAAAACTGTTTCTTTGATATTTAGACTTCAGGCTTCACACATTATAAACTTCATGTCTACATTTTGTCATTTATGACTGAAACATAAAAAACATTTCTTTTTTAACAATGTGTGTACATAGATCTATGTAGACACGGAACACACATGAAGTGCAAGGTAAACAGATTTGAGCTGAGAAAATTGTGCGCCGGTGAGGGATGTAATAGTAGACTGCTTGCTGTTTGCTGCTTAGCCACAAATTTAGAAGACAAAAGACGTGACGGAGAGGTGTGAAGTGTTTTAAGGTGGGATTGGATCTACGAGTTTTTTCGTAGGCTCGGGAATTCTAGTGTTAAAGTCAAATCCTGGTTGCTAGGTTTTAATCTTCTGGTCTTTTTTGCTTCTCATAATTATCCTTGGATACTTCACCTGTCTTAAAAAGTGGGAATATAGGGTGTCTCCACGGAAAAACACCATCATTAAAGAATACATTGTGAACAAACTATGAAATCAATATTATAGATCCATTACCAAAAGTATTGGGACACCCCTCCAAATCAATGAATTCAGGAGTTCCTATCACTTCCATGGCCACAAGTGTATACAATCAAGGACCTAGGCATGCAGACTGCTTCTACAAACAATTGTGAAAGAATGGGTCGCTCTCAGGATCTCAGTGAATTCAAGTGTGGTACCGTTAAAGGATGCCACTTGTGCAAAAATTCCATTAATGAAATTTCCTTGCTACTAAATATTCCATGGTCAACTATTAGTGGTATTATGACAATGTGGAAACAATTGGGAAGAACAGCAACTCAGCTATGAAGTGGTAGGCCACATAATATCACAGAGCGGGGACAGCGCATGTTGAGGTGCACAGTGTGCAGAAGTCAGCAATTTTCTGCAGAGTCAATACCTACGGACCTCTAAACTTCATGTAGCCTGCAAATTATCTCAAGAACAGTGAATAGAGAGCTTCATGGAATGGGTTTCCATGGACAAGCAGTTGCATCCAAGCCTTACATCACCAAGTGCAATGCAAAGAGTCAGAGGCAAAATTGTAAAGCACATCGCAAATGAACTCAAGAGCAGTGGAGACGTGTTCTCTGGAATAACGAATCATGCTTTTCTGACTGGCAATCTGATGGATGAGTCAGAGTTTGGCAGTTTCCAGGAGAATGGTACTTGCCTGACTGCTTTGAGCAAACTGAAAAGTTTGTGTGCAGTTGTTTTTCAGGGGTTGAGCCTGGCCCCTTAGTTCCAGTGAATGTAACTCAATGCTACAGCATATTAAGCCATTTTGGACAATTTCATGCTCCCAACTTTGTTGAAACAGTTTGGGGGTGGCCCCTTGCTGTTCCAACATGATTGCACACCAGTGTACAAAGCAAGGTCTACATAGAAATGGATGAGTGAGTCTGGTGTGGAGGAACATGACTGGCCTGCATAAAGCCCTGACCTCAACCTGATAGAACACCTTTGGAATGAATTAGACCGGACACTGCAAGCCAGGCCTTCTTGTCCAACATCAGTGCCTGACCTCACAAATGCTCTCATGGAAGAATGGTCTAAAATTCACATAAACACACTCCTACACCTTGTGGAAAGGATTCCGAGAAGAAATGAAGCTGTTATAGCTGAAAAGGGTTGGCCAACTCCATATTAAAGCCTATGTACTAAGAATGGGATGTCATTAAAGTTCATGTATGTGTAAAGGCAGCTGTCCCAATATATTGTAGATCCTTAAGTATCAGTATAAACCACTTCAATGATCATAACAAATGAATAAGTTGTATCCCCTCAGTTGTGAAGCAAAATGTATGTGTGTGTGTGTTAAATGCCAAGGACCACAACAATGTCTATCACATGCGCCATGTTCATAACTTTCTGGAGTCACAGCTTGGGGTTACCATTTACAGCCACCACTTCTTGAACTTTCACAAGAGCTGATATACTAGTTGAATATGACTAAGAATAGAAAACAGGAGGTGGGAGAGTTACAACCCCAGAAAGCTTGATCAAGTTCATGGTAATCAGCCTCAAAAAAGAGTTTTCACATGCTGATAGACTAACTCTTAAAAGGATTAATAGGTAAAATGTGCTACGTCTATATTACTGACAATGTAATATTCTCTCCAGGATTGCAACATAAATGCAAGGAACAGTATAACTTGGCCACTGACCTGGCCCGGACTATGCTCATTTCCTGTGTCTGTGTATAGGAGAGTGGTAGCTCCTGCTGCAATAAATAACCCTGCTGTTCCTGTTTCAAGATGAATAAAGCTGGTTTTGCTAAAGTATTGAGACTCAGCCTCATTTTTGGGGTGTAAAAGAGCGACTTGCATATCACAATTAATTTATTTTAGTGAGCTTCTATAAAAAGCCAAATTTGACCCTGGGTACAAATAAAGTTTTATTTGTCTATCTATCTAGCATTCTGTTGAAATGTTCCTTATTATTGAAGAGCTGGTGCCTGTAGGCCTCGTGCAAACCCAATACACATCTGATATTTAGAACATTTTCAAACCAAACCCCAGAAGAAAAGTGTCAGTTTAATCTCCAGAAATACCATTTATTATTATGCCTGGCACAAAATGCACACTTTTCTTTCTATAAATTTCTGTTTTAGAATACTTATTCTTTAGCATCATCAACATATTTGCTCTTAATTTTGTAGCTAAATGATCCATGAGTGCAAAAACATTAGTATATTTAGGATTGACAAATTTCTAGGATCAGACAGCAAAGCAAATATAGTTCACACAGTGAATATGAAGCTTTACTGTGGCTCTTTTGTGCAGATATGGAAACTAGATAGGACCACCACATAAAAATGTTAAATGTGTGCCTTTTGTTCAATAATGAAATACTGTATACATACAAATATATATATATATATATATATATATATATATATATATATATATATATATATATATATATATATATATATATATATATACATAAAAAGGTTGAATACCTTGTACATTTAATATTTTTGTGTGAAGAAGCATTCTTTACTATAAGTGTAGTCAGTAATGGCACACCATTAAATGACAATTTAGGGTGCTTCATGATCTAAATGCGGAAATATAAGCTAAAATATTCCAGACCATGTTCATTACTTAGACAATTCTCAAAACACACAACTGAATGTATATAAATGTACTTTGGATGTTGATGACCTGTATTTGCTTTCATTTTGGCCAATTTGTAACCATACAGAATTTTCAATCATTTTAAGACATATTTACTATACTCCTTCTAAGTCTTCAGAAGGCTTTCTGTCCGTGATGTAAAATCTTTACTACTGAATATTCCAAGGTAAAATTGATATGTGTATTTCAACATTTTCAGGATGGAGGGACGGAAACCACATTTGCGCTAAAGCGTGGTACATAAGCTGTGCCACAGTCATAAGAGAAGTCAAAGGATGAAGATCAGAGCAAAAATTTGATTGAGGTACATGAGTAATTACTCACATGTATTTTTCCTGAAGAACAGTCAGTGTATGCTGACCACCATTTCATGTACACCAAAGTTGCCTTCTACTGCGCAAAAATCTATTTCCATTGACATCATATGAAGTACAGTAGGTCTGCCTGAGTAAGCTGCTTGTTAGTATGTTACAGCTCGATTCAGGTGAGTAATTTGGGAGACTGTAGAATGGCAAGGCACAAAGTAAGTAAAATACAAATCCATAACACTGATAAAAATAAATTATTTTATAGTTGTGTTTACAAGCTTAAAGCAAAGTTAGGAAATAACAGGCAGTCATAAATTAGTGGTAGAAACAAATAAAAAAATCAAAGCAATAACAAAAAAAAAAAAACAATGCAATTCAAAGAAAAATGGGTGACTGTGTGATCTGTCAATAAAGAATGTATTGTTACAGTATTTGCTTATTGAGTTTGGAGGAGAGTAAAAATGCTATGCAGAAACAAAGTTTGTTAATTGGCAGAGTCTGAACACATAAAATGGAAATCGATTCTCTTAACAACAGTATACATTTATGGTGATGGTAAATGGTGAACTGGAAGTTGAAAATCTGAAATTATTAATTTCTCTGAAGTAAGATCTACTAGTTAATTTTTCCTTTTAAACAAATTTAGTGCAAGTACTGAATATTTGTTATGTTCTTTATTAGAACTTTTTTGTGTTGTGTTTCCTTCATATGCTCTGTTGTTTCACACTTACATTTAATTCAGGTTAATTTGTTAATTGCCTACTAGTTAAACAATGTAATAAAGCCTCAGTTTTTTAGGTAATTAAGGTAGCCTAAAGCATCTGATGGCTATACATACTTTGGTAAATTACTACTTTAATTATAGTGCATTAGTTGGATTGTATTTATTTTGTCTTTGCTGCCTTTATAATTTTTTTCTTTTATTTGGTTTTGGTTTATAACCCAGCCACAGAGAATGAACAAACCATGGAGGGTTATGTCAAGAAGGGCTTTGGTATAAAATTTTGCCAAATCAATATGCGGACAATACAAATTTCCATACCGGATCGGTCGAGCCCCGGATTAACAACGACCGCCACCAGTACTGTTGGCCAACAGGGTGCTGGCAGAACTTGGGCTGCTGTTGGCCGAAGAAGAAGAGGGGGGAGAGGTGTCTGGAGGAAGGCGGAGAGGAGGAAAGTAAAGAGAGTGGAACTGAGGGTAGGAACTTTGAATGTTGGCAGTACGACTGGTAAGGGGAGAGAGTTAGCAGATATGATGGAGAGAAGGAAGGTTGATATATTATACGTGCAAGAGACTAAATGGAAGGGGAGTAAGGCCAGGTGGATCGGAGGTGGATTCAAATTGTTCTATCGTGGTTAGGATGGGAGGAGAAATGGAGTAGGGGTTATTCTGAAGGAACAGTATGTCAAGAGTGTTTTGGAGGTGAAAAGAGTGTCAGACAGAGCAATGACTATGAAGATGGAAATTGGAGGTGTGATGATGAATGTTGTTAGTGCACATGCACCGCAAATTGGGTGTGCAATGGGTGAGAAAGAAGATTTTTGAAGTGAGTTGGATGAAGTGATGAGCAGTGTACCCAAGGGACAGAAAGTGGTGATTGGAGCGTTTCAATGGACATGTTGGTGAAGGGAACAGTGGAGATGAGGTATGGTGTCAAGGAGAGGAATGAAGAAGGTCAGAGGATAGTGGATTTTGCCAAAAGGATGGACATGTTTGTGGTGAATACATATTTTAAGAAGAGGGAGGACATGTCTGTGGTGAATACATATTTTAAGAAGAGGGAGGAACATAGGGTTATGTACAAGAGTGGAGGAAGACGCACACAGGTAGATTACATCCTATGCAGAAGAGTTGATCTAAAGGAGATTGAAGACTGCAAAGTGGTGACAGGGGAAAGTGTAGTTAAGCAGCATAGGATGGTGGTCTGTAGGATGACGTTGGAGATCAAGAAGAGGAAAAGAGTCAGGGCAGAGCCAAGGATTAAATGGTGGAAGTTGAAAAAGGAAGACTGCAAGGTTGAGTTTAGGGAGGAGGTGAGACAGGCACTGGGTGGCAGTGAAGAGTTACCAGACAGCTGGGAAACTACAGCAGATGTAGTAAGGGTGACAGCAAGAAGGGTGCTTGGCGTGACATCTGGAAAGAGGAAGGCAGAAAAAGTGGAGGAATAAGGAAATACAGAAGAGTATACAGAGGAAGAGAATGAAAAAGAAGAAGTGGGATAGTCAGAGAGATGCAGAAAGTAGACAAGAGTTCAAGGAGATAAGGCGCAAGGTGAAGAGAGAGGTGGTGAAGGCTAAAGAAAAGGCGTATGATGAGTTGTATGACAGGTTGGACACTAAGGAGGGAAAGAGTAGTGGAAGCTAGGTTAAGAAGTGAGGTGATGATTAGTGAGCAGCAGTATGGTTTCATGCCAAGAAAGAGCACCACAGATGCAATGTTTGCCCTGAGGATGTTGATGGAGAAGTTTAGAGAAAGCCAGAAGGAGTTGCATTGCATCTTTGTGGACCTGGAGAAAGCATATGACAGGGTGCCTCGAGAGGAGCTGTGGTATTGTATGAGGAAGTCAGGAGTGGCAGAGAAGTATGTAAGAGTTGTACAGGATATGTACGAGGGAAGTGTGACGGTGGTGAGGTCTGCGGTAGGAGTGACAGATACATTCGAGTTGGAGGTGGGATTACATGAGGGATCGGCTCTGAGCCTTTTCTTATTTGCAATGGTGATGGACAGGTTGACAGTCGAGATTAGACAGGATTCCCCATGGACTATGATGTTTGCTGATGACATTGTGATCTGTAGCGATAGTAGGGAGCAGGTTGAGGAGACCCTGGAGAGGTGGAGATAAGCTCTAGAGAGGAGAGGAATGAAGGTCAGTAGGAACAAGACAGAATACATGTGTGTAAATGAGAGGGAATCAGTGGAATGGTGAGGATGCAGGCAGTAGAGTAGGCGAAGGTGGATGAGTATAATTACTTGGGGTCAACAGTACTGTACATAGTAATGGGGATTGTGGAAGAGAGGTGAAAAAAGAGTGCAGGCAGGGTGGAATAGGTGGAGAAGAGTGTTGGGTGTAACTTGTGACAGAAGGGTATCAGCACGAGTGAAAGGGAAGGTCTACAGGATGGTAGTGAGACCAGCTATGTTATATGGGTTGGAGACGGTGGGACTGACCAGAAAGCAGGAGACAGAGCTGGAGGTGGCAGAGTTAAAGATGCTAAGGTTTGCATTGAGTGTGACGAGGATGAACAGGATTAGAAATGAGTACATTAGAGGGTCAGCTCAAGTTGGACGGTTGGGAGACAAAGTCAGAGAGGCGAGATTGCATTGGTTTGGACATGTGCAGAGGAGAGATGCTGGGTATATTGGGAGAAGGATGCTAAGGATAGAGCTGCCAGGGAAGAGGAAAAGAGGAAGGCCTAAGTGAAGGTTTATGGATGTGGTAAGAGAGGACATGCAGGTGACGGGTGTAACAGAACAAGATGCAGAGGACAGAAAGATATGGAAGAAGATGATCAGCTGTGGCAACCCCTAAAGGGAGCAGCAGAAAGAAGAAGATTTTGTTTTGGTTTATGTTTTCAGAGGTATTGAACTATCTAGTGTTCTTGTGTCTTTTTTTATCCTGTTTCTTTACTTTGGGATTTTGGATTAGCTCAGTTATTCCTTGTATTATGTATTTTTAAATCTTTTGACTTTGGATGTTTATTTTTTTGCCCTTTAGTATTTTGCTCATTTCTAATAATTTTGTATGTTGTTAATTTCAGTTAAGTTGTGTTCCTTCTCTTTTCTATTGGCATTTTTGTTTCATTTAGTATAAGCTTTTTGTTTTTCCTCCAATTGCCCATTTTTTGTTTACTCTTTTTTGTCTTTTACTTAAAATTTGTTTATTATAATTTTGTTTCTGATTTTTATTTAGTTAAGTATAGTGAACAGAGTGTTTCCTACAGGGTTTCCCTCTCCTTTTTGCATTTTGGTCATATGAATCATAACAAAATATAACGTTGCAGCACTGATGTTACATGCCAGTGCATGCACCACTGGTTCTGCTAGAAGGTCAGTGTTGTCACAAATGCTTCGCAGTCCAAGAGAAAATTATAAACTACAAAGTCAAAGTAAATATTAAATTCCAAACAAAACTTGAAAATCTCACACATGTTGACAACTAGAAGAAGGTGAGAATGTAATGGTTTTAAAAGTCTTAATAGCATAATGCAAAGGTGACAGGGAATGTTTGTGTTTTATTTTCTCAGACCCTTCTACCATATGACTGCCGCTCAGAAGGTCCTACCAATGAACATTTTAAAGTTGGCAGTGTTATAAGGTTTTATAGGGTTTGTCAACAATTTAATAGTTTAATAGTGTACTTTGCACTGTACCTTGTGGAATGGAATTTAAAACCTATTGCTAGCTTCTGTATGAAAATCTGCATGTTCTCTGTGTGGCTAGGTATTATTATTAACAGAAGTGTGCTTCCAGCTGTGGAATGCAGCTCTCAGCCTACTCCCCGGCTTGTCTCAAGCAGTGTCTGGTTATTGCCCAAGTAAGATGCCAAACATATGACAAGCTTTCTGATAAGCTTCATTTTCAAATATAAGACTAATCAGCAAAATTTTGTAAAGAATGTTCTGAGGCCTTGGATGGAACTGCTCTATTTTTTTTTCTAACCATTCTCTTTGAAGATTTTGTTATAAATGCAGCTGAACCCCCTTGTCGGGGGCCTTCCTTGCATTTTCTCTCTGTAAGGAAAAGCCACTCTGCTCACCAAGAAGTCAGAAATAAAAGATTCTGCTTATTAGAATTGGTGTCTGCCTGCTATTTGTTTGAACCTTCGTCCACAGTTTTCTGGTGCCCAACGTGGGGCGGAGATGGACAGGTGACTCCTCGAGTGGGATCGTCCAGAGGACCGGTAAAAGGACCGACTCCGGCCGGGTCGGAAGGACCAGCTCCGGCAAAAGTTAGGACTGGCCTGCCTCGGGCGTATCCTGCGTGAGAAGTCCCTGGCCTCCTCTGACCGAATACGAAAGTCGAATCAACTGGGATTTCCGTAGCAGGTCACGAATTTCTTGGTGAGTAGACCGAGGGAGTCCGATTGAGTGAATGAAGTAGCTCAGGGATTTGACCGGTTTACAGGAAGTTAAGGAAAATAAATACTGTATCACTAACGTAGTGGATGGTAACTGGAAAATAGGGAATAATTCTTGGGTCCCTCGGGGGACAGTGTAAGATACTACAAGTACGTTAGTAAGTTACTCCCTGGGAGCGGGATAGAAAGGGGTGAGTGGCACACTCCTATTAAATAGAGGAATGGGAGTAAGAAAAGCATAGTATATGAATTGAGTGTCTGGGAATAACACTGAGTGGGTGGACTAGTTTTCTGTTCCTAACGTCTGGTCATAATCCTGCTTCTACGGGTTGCTCTGTGGTGGAGACATGTACTAGCAGTTTGGCACATAGGAGGCGTCTAAGGAAGGAATTGGTGTTAAGCACATCTTGTATTCCGGACTCCACGCTGAATATTGTTGTACGATTCTGCTAAACAACGGGCACGAAACCACTTGAGTACTAATCCGGGAGTGGGACAGGACTGGGAGCAGAACGCCCGAGGGCTGAATTGTTCTACTGTGGTCCAGTGCCATTCATTATGGGAAAGCAAAATAGTAAACCGGTCAAAGTGACTCCCTTGGGAAATCAAAAGTCTCTGTTAGAAGGATTATTTTTGGAAAGTGTCTCGGACACGAGCTTTCACTCGGGTCCGAAAGGGGGTTCACCTAGGAAACTAATAGAAAAGAAAACCGAATTATACTTTAAGAAAGCATGTAAAAAATGGAATAAACAGAGTGGTGGCAGATGGCCGATAGACGGGACTGGGGACATATCAGAAATACAAGAAATAAGGAAAATATTATGTAGAAATGCACGAGGATGTTGTATGTAGAAATGTACGAGGATGTTGTAACAAAGGTCCATATCGAATGGAAATGTTTGATAGATGGGAATTGGTGATAAAGGATAGGACCTTGCAATCAGCGCAGAAGCGTAACGAGCTGCTGGCTGCTGAGGTCAAAACACAGAAAGAAAAGGAAAGTTATTGCTAGCGTTGCAGAAAACGAAGGTAGAGACAGAGCCCAAGCCTAAAAGTAAAAGAAAGAAGAACGAAAAGAAAGACCCCCTATACCCCGTAATCTGTCCACCCCCTCCTTACCAAACTCCCCAATTCCACCTCCTGCACCCCCTCCTCCAACTGCACCCCTGTTAACAGACGAACCGTCTGGAGCAAGTTTTTACGATGAACAATATCATTATGACTTTTCCTCACATATTGACCCTGAGGAAGATGATTCAGATCATTCTCAAGGCGCTACTGGGTTGCAATGGCAGAAACCAGAAGAGTCATCTGTCTCCCAGCGCACAAGAAGTCAGACCCTCCGCTCTAAACCTATGGGCGGTTTTACTTCCCCTTTCGGCTCCCCTAAACCTTCTGGTCCAACATTCTCTTGCCTCTTCATTGAAGTCCCCAACCCCTGACATGATCCCGCACAACCCCCAGGCAATAATAATCCCACTACCGTAATGATTCACCGCAATTGGGATATTCAAGAATTGAAGGATGTGGTGTCTGAACTGCCCGACCCCAAAACGGTCGGTGGACTGAAATCTGTGCAACAGTTACAGCAGCTTGATGACATGTATAAACCAAATGTTGCAGAGTGGACACAGGTGCTCCGCCGAAAGCTGGGCACCACGTGGGCAACTGTAAATCATGGTGATATTGACGGTGCCCCTTGGCGTTGGAATTAAGCTCTTTCCCGAGGCCCCGGGAATGAAGGTCCTTTCCTCGGCCAGTGGGAGCCTTTGAAAGGAGCCCTAGCAGAAAAATATAAAAAGGGCACAGACTGGTCACAAATTTCAGCCGCTAAGCAGAAAAAAGACAAGACAGTGGATGAATGGGCTCACCGGATGCAAGATCTAATGGCTAATCACTCTGGGCTAGACAATGAAAACGATAGAACTCGTGCTGCAGTGCCTCCTTTTGTCTCGGGACTGAGAAGTGATATTCAGAGCAAAGTTCGCATGTCTTGCATAGGCTGGGAAAGTGCTACGTTCGAGGAAGTCAAGCATCATGCAGAGCATGCTGAGAGACAGACTAAATTAAAAGAGTCAGACACACAGACCAAACTGTTGGCTGCACAAATAAATTACTATACTGGTGGAACTGATCCGGCTAGGGGTAGAGGGCGCAGAAATTTCTTTGGAAGGCGAGGGCGCGGGAGAGGACGAGGGTTCCAATTATCAAGCCCTAATAATCCTTTCGCTCAGATGCCTGACCCTTCGGAGCAGACGCCAGCGTCATATGCCTGTTACGGCTGCGGTGAACTTGGACATTTCAGACGCAACTGCCCACACAAGCGCCCTCCGCCGCCCCCTCTCCCTGAGCCCAAAGACATTCCAAAGAAACTGTCTTTCTTGTGGACACAGGAGCCACGCGCTCCACCTCATCGCTGTTGGAGGTCCCGTTCTCACTGCTTCAGGACAACCACACACGCTACTAATTTCAAAGCCTCTGCAAGTGCAACTCAGCACCGACAGCTCTCCATTAACTCATCGTTTCCTGTTAAATCATTTGTGCCCTGTGAACTTGCTGGGAAGGGATCTTATGACTAAATTGTCAGTCTCAATTTCTTTAACTAAACAAGGATTTTACTGCTCCATTCCTAAGCTCCTATGCCAAACTACACAACCCAAGCCCTCTTTTGCTGCATGGATCCTTGACATCTCACCACACACCCTCCTCTTGAAAGCCCTTCATTCTTTCCCCTCATGCCTATTTCCCCACTTACAAGTCCCGGACACCCTGCATTGTACTGCCCAATTTGTCCCTGCTGAAGTAGACACTCCTTGGTTATAATCTTTTCTTTCCTCCAGCACATGCCCTGAAACTTTGCACATTCCATGTATTTTTGTTTCATCTACTAAAGCTGCTGCGTCAGTTCAACTCACATATTCACAAAGTATGTTCTATCTAGGTGGTTCAGTGCCCCATGTCTCTCTATCTAAATCTGACACCGTTCACTGGGTTGAAATTGGGGACTGGGTTAAAAAATGTTTAAATTGAACTGATTGGCTGTACGTTGCACCAGGTATTTTTGACACCTTAGACCATCTAGTTACTAAAGTACTAATTCAGATTGATCTGCCAGTTGTTCGTTCCCTGTGTCACCCGTCTCTCTCTTTATGTTCACTGCAAACTGATAGTATTCAATGGCTCTCTTTGATTCCTGATACACTGTGGTCTCAAGGGAAAAGTGATTTTGGCAGAATAGCAAAATGTGAACCTCTAGTAATCTTTCAAAAATCCTCCTTCCGTCCTCGCCGTGCGCAATATCCTCTCTCTCCCGAGGCTGAACTCGGAATTGCTGCTGTACATAAAGATCTCGTTGAAATGGGGGCTATAATTCCTATTAAATATTCTCCTGTAAACTCTCCTATCTTGCCAGTAAAGAAAGCTGATGGCTCTTGGCGCTTTGTCCAAGACCTCAGACAAGTCAATTCTGCTATCTTTCCTAGAGCACCGATTGTGCCTAATCCTTCCACTATTCTGTCTACAATCCCTCCATCTGCACGTTATTTCTCAGTTATTGAGTTAGCAAATGCTTTCTTTTCTATTCCTGTACATTCTGATTCTCAGTTTTGGTTTGCTTTTACTTTTCAAAACCGCCGTTGGACATGGACCGTTATGCCACAAGGTTATACAGAGGCTCCTTGTGTATACGGCCAAACGCTTGCTCAAAACCTGGAAGGCTTCTGGCCTGACAGGGGAAGTGCATTGATACAGTACGTCGACGATTTATTACTCTGTAGTGAAACAGAGAAAGCATGCACACAAGATACGGAATTATTGCTCAAGTATCTTGCAGAAAATGAGCACAAGGTTTCTAAGGTCAAGCTGCAGCTAGTTCAAACCACTGTCAAATATTTGGGGCATGACATCACTTGTGGTACCAGAGCTCTGTCAAAAGACGGCATAACCACTATTCAAAACCTGCCTAGACTGGTCACAAAACAACAGGTTATGTCTGTATTGGGCATTTTAGGTTATTGTCGACAATGGATTTTAAATTTTTCTGAAAGAGCACAGCCTTTGCAAAATCTAGCTAACACTGCTGACCTTCCTCTTTCTGGTCGCATACAGTGGAATGAGCAGGCTGAGAAGGCTCTATGTGATTTAAAAAGTGCATTACTCTCTGCGCCAGCGTTAGGGCTCCCTGACTATTCTCGTCCATTCACTTTGTTCGTGGATGAAAAGGGGGGATATATGAGTGTAGTACTAACACAGCTCCATGGAGAAAAACAAAGGCCAATAGCCTATTTTTCGAAAAAATTGGATCCAGTGGCTAAGGGACTTCCAACCTGTCTCAGAGCAGTAGCAGCCACAACAGAAGCCGTGCTAGCCAGTACAGATATAGTGCTCATGAGCCCCCTAACAGTAAAGGTGCCTCACGCCGTACACTCCATTTTAGTACAGGCCAAAACTTCACATCTCACTACTGCTAGGGCAATACACTATCAAAACGTACTCTGTACTCTGTCTAATGTCACAATTGAAAGATATTCCTTGCGATTGGATAATGGAACACCCTCAACCAGCTATGCAGTGGTCAAAGGTGACCACCTGCTGGAGGCAAACCGAATTTCGTCAAGTTTAAGCGCGCAGGCAGCTGAATTAATTGCTCTCACCCGAGCCTGTCAGCTGTCAGAAGGGAAAGCAGTAACCATTTATACAGATTCCAGGTATGCTTTTGGAGTCTGCCATGATCATGGAGCATTGTGGAAATTAAGGGGATTTAAAACCAGTACTGGTAAGCCCATCCAACATCAGAAATTAGTCGAATCCCTCCTCAAAGCTATAATAAAACCATCAAGACTGGCAATAGTTAAATGCCAGGCCCACACTGGGAAACAAGATCCTGTCAGCAAAGGAAACGACCTGGCTGATTACTTTGCTAAACAGGCTGCCTACAATAACACACCAATTTTTTTATTTCAACAGAAAGATGACAAAGATTGTAACAATTTGTCTTGAGCACTCGCCCGAGAGTAATGCTACCACTATATCTGTCCTAGCTAAAGGCAGATGATAAAAGGTTAGGCCAATATCACACCTTAATACTTTTCCCGTATCACCTTTATTCATATACAACAACCCCCCAAATATCAATACATTTATAGGTCACTGCCACCAATAAACCATATTTATACTTGCAGTCCATCAAAATAAACAACAAAATAGAAAAACAATCCCCTACACATAGATCACCCCACTCGAATATAAGTAACCCTTGATTTGCAGCGCCACACACATATACATGTATCTACCCATAAACCGTTTTCACCCCTTCAATTCCTGTTCCAGAGGTAATAAATAGATCCGCAGGTAGTCCCCTGTCATACTCCCGCTACGGCGAGCTGATGAGGAGTCCTGAAAATAGCGGACTACCCAACCTATCTCCTCTTCGTCATAAAAGACATACAGTCATACTTGCGCCATGATTAATGTAATAGTAAGTCCGTTTTGTAGCTCACCCGAGTCCGTCGGTAATAGCGGAACGATCGTTTTCAGGTATTAAACAGAAGACCATCCACCTTCAGACAGGACTGAATAGGAGCTCCTAGGCTTTTCCCATGGCCAGCGCAAAAGCTGATCTGCCTTTTCTTTTAACCAATGTTCTTCCTTCTTTCTCTTTCTCCTTCTCCTTCTTCCTCTCCTTTCTCAAAGACGGCGCGCTTTATGCTAATGAATCCCCGAACCAACCGGAAGTTCCACCTCTGGGGTACCGCTGTCAATCTCTGTCAGAAGCAATTCCCCCCCAACAACCGATCGACAGCAGAACACATTATCCTTATGTGGCAGCGCTACATAGATGCTGATAATCAAATAATCTCTTTACAGAGTGCAGCCACGGACAGAGAAAAGAAAAATGGTCCGAAGAAGGATCCCTCTCTGATGGGGTCTGGACTCACAAGCAAAATAACAAACCTTTCCTTCCAAAAGCTTCTTTTCCAGGTATGGCAAAAATCGCACATGGCCTGGACCACGCCGGAAAGGATGCCATGATTCAAGATGTTGAGAGTCATTGGGAAGCCGTAGGCTTCTCTACGTATGCAGAGCAATTCTGCAGACGCTGTGCACTATGTCAAAAATTTAACGTAGGTAAAGGTACTCAGGTAAGTCCCGCTGTCACACCTAACCCAATGGGTCCATTCGAACATCTTCAAATGGACTTCATTGAACTAACACCATCTAAAGGGTACCGATACTGCTTGGTAATTGTCGATGTGTTCTCCCGATGGGTGGAAGCTTTCCCTTCCAAACATGCAGATGCAAAAACTGTGGCAAAAGCCTTGATAAAAGAAATCATTCCAAGATGGGGAGTACCACAAAAATTGCAGACTGATAATGGTACCCATTTTGTGAACTCTGTAATAAATGAATTGACCACTTGGCTCCAGATAAATGTGCATCACTATTGCAAGTACCACCCTCAAATCGGAGGTATAGTAGAAAGGTGCAATGGCACCCTGAAATCTAAATTGGCTAAGATCTGTGAGCAGACGAATTTAACCTGGCCTGACACTTTACTTCTGGTCTTAATGGGATTGAGAGGGAGGACACACCGGCAGTTGGGACTGTCGCCATTTGAAATTCTGACCGGACGACCCATGCCTGTTGGCATGGTCATTGGCAATGTCAATCTGCATACTGTGGACAATGATCTTCTTTCCAGTCTTACAGGTCTCCGAGCATCCCTGAAGGAGGTCCACGAGCAGGTTAACCAGGCTCGGCGAACTAGTCCTCCACCAACGGAGTCACAGATTCCCTTGGGAACCTGGATACTGGTCAGAGACACCCGAAGGAAGCACTGGCATCAACCTCGCTGGAGGGGACCATTCCAAGTGTTGCTATCCACACCTCACGCCGTTAAAGTCGAAGGACTTCCCGCCTGGATTCACGCGTCGCATTGCAAAAAATGGCATTCAAAGCTTTACTAGTCCTAATCTTTTTTATCCATCTGACTTTAGGACAAGGACAAACAGGTGGTGACCATCGGGCTCACCAATTGAAGCAAATACATGGGATTTTCCCACGTTAACTTTCCAAATAGGGAAAACTGCCTCGTTCCAGATTGACTTTTGTTCCATTGCTCCCTGTGGGTCCAGTGGACAAGAAAAATGGACTGATTTAAATCCCTCCTCCAGTCTATCTGAATGTTCAAGCTGGAGTGATGTGCTTGCAAACACTGGCGACCAGGACTGGGGGTATAATCCGTGGGAAGCCCAGGAACATAATTTAAAAATAAAGGTTTTCTATGAATGGTTTATATCCACTTTTGGCTCTTTGGGCCAATGGTTCTAATCCATTTTTGTTTCCCTTTTAATTGCTTTAACTGTTATTCTTTTGATTTGCTGTTGTCTTATTCCGTTAATCCGTTATTTTATCCAGAAGTTCTTCACTGCCTCAATAACTAAAGCTTATTTTCTCCACACAGAACGCATGCATCTTCTTTCCCAGGCCCAATTCTTTTCCCAGTCTTCTTTCGACCTGGACTGTTTAGCTTAAACTCTCTTATTATTTAAACTTTTAACTTTAAAAAGGGGGGAATGTGGAATGGAATTTAAAATCTATTGCTAGCTTCTGTATGAAAATCTGCATGTTCTCTGTGTGGCTAGGTATTATTATTAACAGAAGTGTGCTTCCAGCTGTGGAATGCAGCTCTCAGCCACTCCCCGGCTTGTCTCAAGCAGTGTCTGGTTATTGTCCAAGTAAGATGCCAAACATATGACAAGCTTTCTGATAAGCTTCATTTTCAAATATAAGACTAATCAGCAAAATTTTGTAAAGAATGTTCTGTGGCCTTGGATGGAACTTCTCTATTTTTTTTTCTAACCATTCTCTTTGAAGATTTTGTTATAAATGCAGCTGAACCCCCCTTGTCGGGGGCCTTCCTTGCATTTTCTCTCTGTAAGGAAAAGCCACTCTGCTCACCAAGAAGTCAGAAATAAAAGATTCTGCTTATTAGAATTGGTGTCTGCCTGCTATTTGTTTGAACCTTCGTCCACAACCTTCATCTTTTGAAATACATTTTCTTGTTTTTATGCCTATGCATGTGTACAACTAAACTTTAATGCTTTAATCATTACTTAAGAGCCCGTCTTGTAAGTGTAAATAGTTGCAAATGACTGAAATTTAATTTTAAATTGGGAAGCACAAGTAAAACTTTTCTGACTGACTGAGTGATTGCTTGGTGGCACAAACCTGCCTCATCGAAATGATAGACCATCAGCCACAAGGCATGTATTTTAATATTAATATAAATGTGTCTGCACTGTCCACATAAGTACAGTGCCAGGAAAGTTATCTACCTTAAGTAGACACAACAGTGCTGTATGTAATTCATTGGACTCTTCTTGTTGGTAGATTTCAATACTATACTGTGTAGGTCTAATGACTGTAAATTAGTTCATCATAATATCTGCTTTTGAATAATTAACCATAAAACAACTATTTATCATTTAATTTTCTGTCTGCTGTAAGCTGTTTATTACTCACAGAAGAACTGAAAGGGCACAGACTTATCCTTATACTGTAGCTAGGAGCTGATTTGAAAGGATATACTTTTGTACCTTTAACATCTTTTACCTGTTGCTGCTTGAAAATACAGACCTATTTCCATTTAACAAAATGGTTTGTCATTTTATTATATTTTCATTAGGGTGCACACATGAAGTCAAAGCTATCATTACCTCTAAATTTTACTTTCGTTAAACAATTGATATAAATGCACACTTTTTTTGTTTTAACAAATACAATGCTGCAGATGTAGAAGACTACACAGCATACTTTATTTAAGCATGTTCAAGTATAACAAGGTACCAAGCACCTTTTTAATACTGTATTCAAGTTCAGTGGCTTCAGAAAGCAACCTCAAAGGCCGCATCTGCTGCAAAACAGCCACCTCTATATACTGTAGGTGTAAGAGCCATTTTCCTATTTCTATAAACTGTATGAATATTTACTAGATGATAATGCATAAAATATGGGAGGTTCCTAAACCCCCGTGTATAGAATTGAGTTGGTATTTTCCTGTCATTTCTTAACAGTTTTTGAGTAAACAATGTTGTTTAGTAAGTGTTTAGCCTTGCCTTGTGTAAGGTACAGAGGCATACGGTTTTTTTAACCCTGTCCTTGAAAGAATTATTTTTTGTGCTCGCGTTCGTGCTTATGCACGTCACTGAGCCTGGCGCATATCTAAGTTCCAACGGCCTAAGGGTCTTTTGAGTGTGAAGTAACTCGTCAATTAAAAGATCTAAGTTTTGAACCGTATGTTTAAAGCATACAGAAGAAGAAATAAATAACCTTTAAGTACAGAAGTAACCAAAGCTTCATAAGAAAAACTAAGTTTATAGAAGATACATTTTTCCCCTTTTTTGCCTTTATTCTTTGTGTGTAACTATTTTTCTTTTTATTTTTGTATGGATTATTTGCCTTTAACTTTCACTAAATATTTTTAAAAACGAACTTTTGGACTGAGAGATTTCTTTGACACACGTCTTACCCGTGCCTGACTTCACCTTATGCAAAGGCGGCTACAGTAGGGGTCCGTGATTACTCTGTGGCGCTGCAACTTTTTTAACCTCCTTGAAAATAAATTCATGAAATGCAATAAATAAATTCTCCATAATTAGTATGCATTTTAAAACATAAACTGCTCAAAAAAATTAAAGGAACACTTTGAAAACACATCAGATCTCAATGGGAAAAAAATTATGCTGGATATCTATTCTGATATGGACTGGGTAATGTGTTAGGAACGAGAGGATGCCACATAGTTTGGTGAAAATGAAAATGATCAACCTACAGAGGGCTGAATTCAAAGACACCCCAAAAATCAAAATGAAAAAATGATGCGGCAGGCTAGTCCATTTTGCCAAAATGTTATTGCAGCAACTCAAAATCATACTCAGTAGTTGTATGACCACCACGTGCTTGTACACATGCCTGACAACATCAGGTCATGCTCCTAATGAGACAACGGATGGTGGCTTGGGGGATCTCCTCCCAGATCTGGACCAGGGCATCACTGAGCTCCTGGACAGTCTGAGGAGCAACCTGGTGGCATCGAATTGATTGAAATATAATGTCCCAGAGCTGTTCTATTGGATTTAGGTCAGGCGAGTGTGTGTGCCAGTCAATGGTATCGATTCCTTAACTTAACTGCCCAGATCAATATCCCAGAAGTTTCATTGACTTGATGCTATTCTCTGATTAAAAAGTATTCCTTTAATTTTTTTCAGCAGTATAGTTAAGGATAGTAATGAGTTTCCTTTAAATTTCCTTTATTATATTGTGCCTATAAATGCAATTACAGATAAGTAGCAGTTTCTAAATAAACTTAAGCTTTTGCAGCTTAAACATCCCAAATAAATCCTATCTGACTGTGTTTACCTTCTAAATTTTGTGATGATTTTATATTTAAAGAAAGATAAAATTTAAAATTATAATACAAAAGACTTGGTTTACCATAATTTATTAGGTGTTAAATTAAATAATGTGAAAGCAAACCAATTTATTTGAAATTTCATTTTTAGTGTGATAGTGGTTTAAACATATGTTTAAAAACATTAGTCTTATGTTTCTTCATATAAATTATTTTCATTCAGAAATGTATTTCATATACTTTTTTTGTATTTCACTGAAGTCCCATAGTTTATGCCAAAGTGGTTTGCAAATTTTGTATTTTTAATATAGCTCTTCTTCCTGATTTCTTACTCTCTTCCCTAGTGTTGGAGATACTTATTGAACTCAGAATAGAAGAGGAAATTGTTAATATAGCTGACATTTTGCAAATGCCTTAGAGAATTGATTTACATTTGAATGTTGCTTTTTTCCAAGGCAACTTACAAGATCAGAATATATGAGTAAAATACAAACAATTTAACTGAATAATGAGAAGTGTTGCCATAAAAATGATAAAGGTGTTAATTATTAAAAATGAAAATTAAAATCATCATGCTTAGTGACATTCATAATCAGTAATGTTCAGGTATTTATCAAACTGCTTACATCATACAGGCCCTCTAGAATGATGAATGCAGTAAGCACTGTAGACAAGAGATATGGCATGAAGGTCAATGTGAAGAAGAAAAATATGATTAGAGCTTGCAGGAATGGTAGCAAAAATGAAGAGGATTATGAACTAAATACAGTAGCACATTAGACTGTGAGAAAGCTAAGCAGCTGAAGCATTTTTAACGTGTTCTTTGCTTACAGGTAAGAGAAGGAACAAAGCAAGAACAGTGAACTGAGATTCATTCACTGATAAAAAATAGCTAAAAATTATAAATGCAAACAAAAATTTGAAGACAATGACTATTAAGAGTTTGGAAAAAAGAAAAATGAAATTGGCCAATATTGTCTGAAATGTAAACAGAGAGAACATTTAAGTGACAAGACTGTAAGGCTGGGTTTATACTTCACACAACATGACGCATGTGCCTGTGAACACTACTGCTACGTAACCATTATACTGTTTATACTTGCACACGTACTTTACGTAAATCTGGAAGATTCCACCAGGTGGCAGTGCAAGATATCATCAGAGTGAGATAATGTTCGGCTTCGCTGTGTTGTGAATTGCCTGAAACATCCATTAAATTCCGAGCACACCTTACCACAATGTACAGTATCTGAAAAAGATGAATGTTTAATGATTACATCCATCAATTTAGGGATGTGCCCATTTCAGCTAGCATTGGGCATGAAGCAGAAGCAATCCCTGGACGGGACATCACCTAGTTGTCAAGTTAAGTTCAATACAAGCACTCACATACACTAGCGTCATTTTAGCATCACCAAATCACCAAACCTTCATGTCTTTGGAAGGAAACCGGAGCACACTGTGGAAACCCACCAGGAAATGTGCAAAAATCAGGCAGGGAACACCAGGGAAGTGATTCCCTACTGCGAGGCAGCAACACTACCACTCTGCTACCGTACCACAAATTGCCTCCATTGTTCACCACCACCTATGACTTAACTGATTGCATGCCTCACATTTTTCAGCACACTAAAAAAGTTCTACACAGGCAGTTTATTGCTTGAAAATCTCAGAACACAGAAATAAATTAGGAACCAAGAAGGTATCAAAGCTAATCTGCCAAAATACTATAATAGATCAAGAACATGCCAGGTGACCAAGTGTGGCACTTCATAGGAAAAGGGAGGCTCTGCATTTAGAACTCAACCTCTTAACTGAAAAAAAGCTAATCAGATCTTAGCTCAAAAATCCACAATGCAATCCCAGCAACCACCAACACAAACGGAGACAAAATCATTGACCATAAAAATATAATGCACACAGTTAGAGACTACTATAAATCCTTATATTCTACAGAGTTTAAAGAAGACCAGACAGAATCTAATGCATTCCTGGATGCATTACAGATACCACAGATACTCTTAGTACGGAGGAATTGGATAAAGCTCTGACACTATCAGAATTACTAGATGCTATAAACTCACTTCAGAGTGGGAAAGCAGCAGACCCTGATGGGTATCCTGCCAAAAAATACTGTATAAGAAATTCTCAACTCAGCTGCTAGAAACAATAAAATTCTACCTGAAACGTTTCGCCAAGCATTAATTACCATCTATTCTAAAAAAAATAAGGACTTATTACAATGTGTATCATACAGACCAATTTCACTTCTGAATAATGATGTTAAGACATTCTCCAAAGTCCTAGCTAGAAGAATGGAGGAAGTACTCCCTTTGGTAATATCACAAGACCAAACTGGATTGATTAAAGGCAGACACTTAGTTTCCAATCTTCAACGCCTGTTTAATGTAATATATTCACCCACAAAGTCGAAAACCAAGAAGATATTATCGTTGGATGCAGAAAAAACATTTGATATGGTTGAATGGAAATACCTTTTCACTGCATTGAAGAAATTTGGGTTTGGCCTGCACATTTGTGCATGGATCAAACTACTGTATAGCCATCCACAAGCTTCAGTTTGTATTAACAAAATTAATTCAGACTACTTTAAACTAGAACGTGGCACCAGACAAGGATGCCCCTTGTCACCACTGCTTTTTGCAATTGCCATTGAGCCACTGGCAGTTCACTGTTGAAATGCTTATGAGATAAAGGGGATTATCAGAGGATTGCAACAGAAAATTTCTCTTTTAGCAGATGATATGGTACTGCATATATCAGATCCAGAAAATATTGTGCCTGCAGTTCTAACAGCACTAACTCAAAAGATTTCTGGTCTCAGAATTAATTTGACTAAAAGTGCGCTCTTTCCAGTGAATTCTCAAGCATACAATATTAGATTGGACACCTCCCTTTTATCATCGCAGATCAGTTTAAACACCTAGGGGTAAACATCACAATTAAACATAAAGCTATTTATCAACAAAAGTTTGCCTACTCTATGGAAATAATTGAGCAAGACTTGCATAGATGGTCAACCCTTTATCTCACTTTAGCCTGAAGAATTAACATTTGTAAGATGAATATCCTTCCTAAGCTTCTGTTTTTATTTCAAAACTTTCCAATATACATCAGTAAATAATTTTTTAAGAAATTACATTCAACCATAACCTAATTTATTTGGAATTCAAAACATCCACATATCCGAAGGGCAACCTTACAAAGAACTAAGGCGGTAGGTGGCATGGCTCTACCTAACTTTCAGTTTTATTACTGGGCAACAAATATACAAGCTATAAAAAACTGGACATGGACACAGATAGATGAACATACACAAGCTTGGTCTACAATAGAAATAAAATCCTGCAGTACTTCTATATATTCCTTGCTTTGTACTCCAATAACTACAAGTTATCGCCAATATACTAACAACCCAATTTTGCTTCATTCATTTAGAACAGGGAACCAATGTAGGAAGTATCTTAAGATAGAGAAGCTTTTATCTGAGGCTCCTCTGCACGAGAGACATTTTTTTCCACCCTCTCAAACATACACATTTTTTAATGTCTGGAAAACATTTGGTATTAAAACACTTAGAGATCTGTACATAGACATTGTCTTTGCATCCTACGAACAATTACACTCCAAATTTTACTTTCCAGCAACACATTTCTTTCAATATTTTCAAATTGGAAACTTTGTTAAACAAAACCTACCCAATTTTCCTCACCACCCACCTACCTCTATGCCGGAAAAAATATTGATCAGTCTTGAGGACTCAGACAGCATTTCCATAATATATAAAACCATTTTACAGTCCACGCCTTTCAAAGATCTAAGAGTACAGTGGGAAAAGGAACATTTTAGAAAAGGAGTGGAAGGTAGCAATGCACAGAATTCACTCGTGCTCCATATACTTAAAGCATAGAATTATTCAACTCAAAATAATATACTGAACACACCTGTCTCGCTTATAATTGTCCAAAATGTTTCCAGGGCAAGATCCAACCTGCGAATGCTGTAATCAAGTTCCAGCCTCAGTGGGCCACATTTTTTGGGCCTGCACCAAGTTAACATGATTCTGAACCAAAATCTTTTAATGCCTATCAGGCAGTCTTGGTGTCACACTCCCTAACCCATTAACAGCTGTGTTTGGTGTACTTCCAGATGGGCTAAACTGGAGAAGGACAAACAAACTGTAATTGCCTTTACTACACTATTGGCACGTAGACTTATCTTGCTCAACTGGAAGAATCCTAACTCACCTAGTCACCCACCAGTCAGTGGGTAACTGATGTTATATACTATTTGAAAACTTTTTCAAAACCTGGCAGGATCTAATCAATAACATTTTAGAATAAGCATTTAAATTGAGGAAGCAGGTTCTCTCCCTTCTTTTACTCCATTTATCTTTATTCATTTATTAATTTATCTATTTACTTATTTTTTATGTTTTACTCTGCTGGCCTAGCTCTCTTTCTAAAGGGTGGGGTTTGATTTGTTCTAACCTATTTTTGTAAATCTTGATTTACTTGTACGGATTGTTATTTGATTTTAATAAAATCAATAAAATAAAAAAAACCTCTGATGTAATGCTTTGACTGGATGGTGATATTGCATTTTCACATATGTAGGCTAAGATACAGTAAACAGGAATTATGGATAAATATCTAAAGACAATCATATTTCAATTGGATTGAATTTTGCAGTTATACTAGACTAAACATTTTATTTCTGTGACCTGAATGTTTATCGGGCTGCATGGTAAATTTATTATACTGCTGTCACCATCGCCGTCACCAGTTAACCTAGCACATTAAATAGCAAGCTACCCTTTCAAAGACTTGCTTATGCTGTTTCTTTTTCACAGACAGAGATTTGTAGTAACTAAGATTTATAAAACAGGAATGCAGCCAAATTACTACGTGTTTTTTGAAACATGCTTCTTTCCAAGACGGTCATACCTAGTGGCTCTTCACTTGTGTTCACAAGTATTTGCAGACCTGGCAGTGATGATTCCACTCAAAGAATCTTTGAGCACTTACCATCATGAGCTGACAAGTTTGCAGACATCCTACACTGTAAATAATTTTGCGGTCTATATATAGCTGTTATGCATGGTTGTCTGTTAGGATACATCTGATTAAATAATTTTTATTAACTTTGCCTATTCAAGATAGAAATCAGTGCATATTGGATTTTAGTTGCTTTCAGAATTAATCTGAAGTATCAAACAAAAATAGGATACGAGCGAAAGGTCACAACTGAGCCACTTTTAACTGCAGTGTGAATGTAGCTTTAGTAGTCTGTAGCAACAAGTTTTTTTCAGTTCATTTTAACCATTGCAAATTTTTTCTAGAATTGCCTATGTCCCCATCCCCTCAAGACAGGGCCTTTGCCTATTTTGCTGTGATGTTTTATATCTAACAGGGTGTAAAATGTCCATTTCTACTTAGAGATTATATATAAAAAATACTTTGTACCTTGTTGTCCAGCAAAGACTTGTTATGGAAAGAAGGTGAAATGCAAGAAAGGAAGAAAAATTACACTGAAGAACACTTTTACTTGCAAAAATGGACAGACTTGAATGGAGGTGGCCAGTAAGCTCTATATCTGCTGAGCAACCCTGAAAGAAATTTCTCTGGGTGCATGACAGAACCTGGGATTTAAAGAACACTACTTGATAAATTTCAGTTGGGTTTTAGAACAAATCACAGCACAGAAAAGGCACTCGTTAAAGTAGTAAATGATTTGCGAGTGAATGCAGACAGAAGCCATTTATCTGTTCTAATCCTCTTAGATCTGAGTGCCACATTTGACACCATTGATCATAATATTCTTAGAAATCGCCTTAGTCAGTGGGTGGGCCTCTCTGGCAGTGTCTTAAATTGGTTTGAATCCTACCTGACAGGGAGAACATTTTTTGTTAGTTGTGGGAATTACAACTCGAAGACACATGATATCCAATATGGTGTTCCACAAGGCTCTATCCTGGGTCCGCTGTTATTCTCAATCTACATGCTTCCGTTACATCAGATTATCTCAGGGCACAACGTAAGCTACCACAGCTATGCTGATGACACACAGCTGTACTTATCAATAGCACCTGATGACCCCGATTCTATTAATTCACTAACACAATGTCTGACTTGTATATCAGAATGGATGAATAGTAACTTTCTCAAGTTAAATAAAGAGAAAACTGAAATCTTAGTGAATAGCAATAATGGATACAATGAGGCTATTATAAATAAACTGGATACATTAGGATTAAAAGTCAAGACGGAGGTAAAAAGCTTAGGGGTAATCGTTGACTGTAATCTGAATTTTAAATCACATATTAATCAGATCATTAGGACAGCATTTTTTCGCTTAAGAAACATAGCTAAAGTTAGACCTCTTATATCACTGAAAGATGCTGAGAAATTAGTTCACGCGTTTGTTTTCAGTCGACTAGATTACTGTAATGCACTCCTCTCAGGACTACCCAAAAAAGACATAAATCATTTGCAACTAGTGCAGAATGCAGCTGCTAGAATCCTAACTAGGAAAAGAAAATCCGAACACATTTCTCCAGTTTTAATGTCACTACACTGGTTACCTGTGTCATTCAGGATTGACTTTAAAATTCTGCTTATGGTTTATAAAGCCTTAAATAATCTCGCCCCATCGTATATATCGGAATGTCTGACACCTTATATTCCAAATCGTAACCTCAGATCCTCAAATGAGTGTCTCCTTAGAATTCCAAGAACAAAACTTAAAAGAAGTGGTGAGGTGGCCTTCTGCTGCTATGCACCTAAAATCTGGAATAGCCTGCCAATAGGAATTCGCCAGGCTGATACAGTAGAGCACTTTAAAACACTGCTGAAAACATATTACTTTAACATGGCCTTTCTATAACTTCAATTTAACTTAATTTAACTTAATCCTGATACTCTATATGTTCAATTCATCATAATAACTATTCATGGTGGCTCTAAAATCCGTAATGACCCCTACTCTCTTTTCTGTTTCTTTTTCCGGTTTCTTTGTGGTGGTGGCCTGCGCCACCTCCACCTACTCAAAGCTTCATGATGCTCCAACAATGATGGATGGATTAAAAGGCAGAACTCTACCTGACCATCTTCATCAAGCCCTTCCGTGAGAACCCTAAATCCAAAGAGGACTGTTTCATTTATGTTAGGTAGAATGCCCAGAGGGGACTGGGCGGTCTCATGGTCTGGAATCCCTACAGATTTTATTTTTTCTCCAGCCGTCTGGAGTTTTTTGTTTTTTCTGTCCCCCCTGGCCATTGAACCTTACTCTTATTCGATGTTAATTAATGTTGATTTATTTTGTTTTCTTATTGTGTCATTTATTTTTCTATTCTTTATTATGTAAAGCACTTTGAGCTACTGTATGTATGAAAATGTGCTATATAAATAAATGTTGTTGTTGTTGTAGAACACATTTGAAGCAAGGAGTTCAACCATGTCTTCTGCTATGGAGAACATTAAGTATATACCATTATCTTAATGAAGCCAAGAATTGGCACCAAGGGGTTGCCAGATTTTGCAGTGAATTGCAACCTGTGAACATTAAATAGTAGAGCAATATCCTGGAACAACCAAGTAAAAAGCAAGCTCTAAGAAAGCCAACTTGGTCTCCAGAAGATACTAGAAGGTTGAGGGCAGGTTTTGGAAGAGTTTGCCATGGTAAAAGGAATAAACTAATCATGAGTAAGATGCCAATTAATCTCAGGGAATGCTTACACTTACATTCACATCAATAAAATCATAAACAGAATTGCCAGTTAACCTAAACACATTTTGGAAGTGAGTGGTAGAACTATACTATCAACAGACAAGAGAACAACCTGCAGATTCGGAGTTGAATTCAAACTACAGTCAATAAAACTATGAGGTAGAAGTCCAAACCACTAAGCCACTTTATTGCTCCATTTTGTATTCTGTAATTATTTAAAAAAAGAGAATTTGCTTTCTTCTTCCACATTGATCTTACATTACAAAATTGCTTAAGCAAGTTCAAGGATATAGAAAGCACATCAATCTTCTTTATCAATTAAAATATAAAAATTGTTCAAGTGATTCTTTATACTGTAAAAAGACTCTGGTAAGATTTCATAATGTAGTTTTGAGTGAGGTAAAAGATTTGTTGAAATCTGTAGCATGTCTGTAAAATACTTATAATAAAAATAGCAATCCATTTCTAAATCAGCATTTTAGCTGAAACATTATTTGTTAAATACTAGAGTGCTAAGTGCTAAATATCATCCTAAAATCTGCAAGCGTAATCATTTGCACCTCTAACTCACTATAATGTTCAGCAATTATTTTCTGTAGATTTATGGATAATGTGGAGAATGTGTCAAAATAAACAGAAATACATTAATTTTAATTAATGTTTCAGAAATGTGGGTTTCTCTTGAATTTAAAAATAGTTTGTAGGAAGATCAATCTGTAAATGTTCAGATTAATGAAAAAATGCAAGCACAGTTACCATATGTAGAATAATCTGCTTTTGGGGTCAGGATGGCTGCTGTGCTTCATTTCTTGACTCATCAAAACCAGCATCTGGTGTAAGACAAGCAACATCGTGATGAGCTGCATGCATCTGTAAATTGTTGAGAAGCTATCAAAATATGCTATAAAATTATCCACATTATGCACAACCTCTAACCTTTTTTGAAAATGTCTTTCATGTTAAAATGTCTTGTTTGAGATGGCAGAATTATAAAGATGAATTCCACATATTTCTTAAAATCAGATGCAGTAATTGACCCACATTCACAAACTGGCTGTCAAACTGGGAGGATGACTTATGCACCCAGTGATATGTACAGAGATATGTTTTGTCCCTTGGTGTGGAAAGAGTGACAACGAGAAACTGCTAAATCACCAAAGCATACCATAGCAGTAAAGTAGCTCAGATTGTCCTCTGCCAAGGTGAAGGTACAACACAACCAGACAAAAAAAGGTGAGCACAACGCTATGTGGGTACTCGTCCATTCTTCAGTTGCTATGCAGTAGGCTCCAGCCTAGATGACCAGAGAAATTCATGCAGACACACTGTTGAGATTTTATGGAAGGCAATTACATTTTCGATTTTCGTATCACATTAGGTCTGCTTAATGTGAATGTGAACATAAGTAGTTAACTCTATACATAAGTAAAATATTAGCCTAGATAAGAAAATTGATTCAGCACATATTCACTAAATGGAACTTGTCATTATACCAGCATGTTCAATTTGGTAAAAATGTATTTGGATTTTGGTTGTGTTTTTAAAATTAATTAGACAATAAATACCTAGTGGCCTCAGGCTAATCTGAGAAACTTTGTTTGTCTATCATACTCTGAGATTTCATTAGATGTTATTGACTTCATATGCAGTGATTCTGAAATTTTATTTTCAACCCAAACTCAGCTACACTAATATGGAAATCACAAGTAAGTCAAGGTAATACTGAGCCTTTAATTGCAACACACACAAAGTAAAAGCAGTAGTTTTGAACATGTGTGTGAATACTATGTGAATACACACTAACTGGAATGATTATTTTTAATTGCTGAAAGGTATTCAGTAAGCGTAAAGTATGTAAAGAAGATCAACTGTTTTAGAAAATCTAATTAGTTGCAAAAACAAATGGCTAGAAAATGTATTCATGCCACTACATTTTTCATCAATAGTTTCTCTGTAATGCATATTTATGCACTATTCACACTTGAGCCCACCTCCCATGACAAAGCCTTACGAGTGTGTATTTGCCTACACACATAAATCTCAACAGCTTTTGGGTTTTCAACACAGTGGACAACATCACACTTTTGTGCCGAAAACCCAAAGAATTTCAGGTTTTTGTGCTATTCTGGAAAACAGACTGTGGCTGTAGACAATATTCAGCCACATATGCACAAGTACAGTAGTACAGTGAGACTGCCAAATAATAATGCAAAATGTTACTGACAATAAAATCACATCAAAACCAATTGTTGCATACAGTAACACATGGAAACTTCATTAATATTACTATTCCAGATAAAGTAATGAGTCACTCATTTTTACCGACTCTACTATGACATGAGAGCTCATATTAGCAAACTTGCAAACAAAAAAACTCATATGCACAGGGTACATACAAGTTGGAGGACGAGGATACAAGTTGACTTAAATAAAATTGCTAATCCAAATAAAGCTAGCAGGATACATGCTTTTAAGACAGCTTACACTGGCCAACTAGCAAACTATTGAAACTAATGTGCAAAGTGCATATACATGCAGACTGGAACCACTTTCACACTTCCTTGATTTGCTCAACTTTCGTGCTCACCCAGTAACCCACTGGTCTGCTTTTATACTGTATTTTGTTAATCCAAAAATCAGTATGTTTACATAGTATTTTTGACTTGCATCCTACTAGCAGCTGTTTAATTTTGTCACTTCATTCAATTTTGGCAGAGAGTATTCCCTTTTTTCTGTTTAAAACCCAAACCAGAGCACAAACAGATGTAGTAAAAATTGGAAAAAAACTTTGTCACACTTTTATAGTTGTGTTTTTGTTTACTTGGTGTCACTTGCAAAATGTTATAGCAGATACCAAACAGCACTTGAATCTGTTTGTCATGCATACTAGCAGTTCACACAAGAAGATTTTTGAATAGATAGGCAAAATGTGTATCGGAAATTTTAAGTTCAGTATGTCATTACTGTTCAGCTTCAAGGTGTGCTTACAAGACAAGCTGCTGGTCAAAATGTCATGTGTAATTTTCCTTAATGGTTTTGTAAAGCTGCACTCTTCAAAAAACTGTTTTCTGCTCTACAAGCATTGCAGAGTAAGGTTAAGTAATGAGCCTAGTATGACTAGAATTATTCAGATGTGTATAAGCAGAGATTTGATAACACACACAATACTGTTGATCAAAATATCCATAACCAGTAGCAAATTGTCGCCCAAATCGTTGTTTTCAGTCAGACCCAAGTGTGGAAACCAGCTTTCGCACAAATCAAATGAACCTAACTTTAAGGTCAAATGGAACAGGATCTTGACAAAAAGGACCCCAAATCACTACTTTCACTATAGTGAGTGAGAGCCCACAGTAGTTAATTTTTAAAGCTGTAAAAGCACACACAATGTGTATTTAACAGCATACATATCTACCAATATGATCAAAATGAACACACATGTCAGCAGGTTTACTCTAGGCTGGATCAACTCAAGCCTAGATCCACTGTACTACTTTCTTTCATAATTTTAAAAACTTCAATCATGTCACAACTTGCACTCCATTTACTTAAGCAGATTACAAAACACAGAATGAGATGTTACTATCCTTGTGCAAGCACGTACAATAGGTTCAGTTACGCTTGTTGGTGAATGGTGAATGGTAGACTTGGAGAAGTTTGTAGAATATTCGGACGCATCATCAGTAGTGTTCCTCTGGCTCATGGGGTGTTTCGGCCTTTCACACTATACACCATCACCAGAGGCGGCCAGCTATAGGGTGATCAGCCTTAAGCTTCAGTCCCATTCCCAATTAGTCATGAGAGTCACTTTGGTGACAAATGACTGACATCTCATGAACCTATGTATGGCAGCCTAAGTTTGTTAATTGGGGGCCCAACAGGGCACATTCCTCTTCATTCCAAAGCCACTGGCTACTTCTCTCCGCTGCGTCTGATGCAGCTTTAATGGCTGTGCGCTGGCTCTGGCCCCTAATTCCAAGGTCTCTAAGCAGTTTGATGGTAGATGTTGCCACAAACCCTCTGTATCCAACTTCCACTGGGTGAACTTCCATGGCCCAGCTGCGATGTTGCGCTTCAGCAGCTAACTCGGCATAGCGTAGATATTTCTGCTCGTATGCCTCATCTACGGAATCCTCCCAGGGTACGGTGAGCTCGATAATTAAAGAAGGGGACCAGAGCACCATGTCAGGTCTCAAGGTAGTAGTGGCAATCTCCATAGGAAACACCAATTGTTGGCCAATATCTACCAGCAGTTTCCAATCACATGCTAAGCACAGCTGGCCTCTTTCCGATGGTGTGGAGTTGCTCCTGGTAACTGTAGCATCTTCTTGGACAAAGGCAATCGTCCATTAGTGATTAGATATTGGTGGTGAAAGGGCATTGATGAAAGATTGTTTTTTCTCCATTGTGGATGCAAGGCTCTTTAGGACCTGGTTGTAGCACCAAGTGTATCACCCTGGTCTTACACCCTGTGAGTATATGTCGGAGGGAGGCTGGCCTGGAGCAAAGGGCATACCCTGGATCTTCACCAATCCACTGATGGAGATTGGTTGGTGTTGGCAGGACGTCATAAGTGGCTCTGATGGTAAAGCTCAGACTCCTCGTCTCCATGGCCCACACATCGTTCCAGCTAAGGTTCCTCCTTTCGACAATGTCCCACCATGTCCACTGCCCCTGTTTGCCAAGGGAGACTGCCTTCGCTCACCTTGCAGCCTCCTCCTGACATACTTTCTCCACCACCATCCTCCTCCGTGCTTGAGCAGTGGCTTTATTCCAGTCTGGGCAGCTAGTTGTAAGGCCAAGGCCACCTTTTCCATGCTGAACATTCCCCGCGATGTCAGCATATCTGAGAGCTGATATTGCCTCCTTCACTGCTGCTGCTGGTCTCCATTTTCACCCAGTAGCCAAGGTTGGTGCATTGCTCCTCAACATTTTTTCCAGAGAATCATTCAATTCATCTGCAGTCGTGTTTTAGTGCACTTGTACTCCACTGTGAGGCTGGTGAGGGGCAGCTTGAGAACACCGTCTCCATAGAGGCCTATGGTGGTAAGGCTCCACGGAACTCCCGAGCCACTTTTTAATGTAAGTTGTGACTCCTCTTTCCATCTTCTCTACTATTGAGATGGGTACCTCATAAACTGAAAGGAGCCACAATACCAGGGGTAGGAGACCAAACTGGAAGCACCAAGTCTTTAATTTCCCAGGTAGCTGGGTGCTGTTGATGGACCGTAGGCCAGCATTAATGTCCTTGTGCAGTTGATTCACCTGGTCTCTGTCTTTCAGGTTTGCATCATAGCACCTTCCGAGGCTCTTTACAGGCTGTTCCGATACTGTGGGGATTGGCTCAACTCTGATGAAGAACCTCTGGTCAGCAAGCACTCCCTTTACCACTGAGATGCTGCGTGACTTAGATGGCTTTACCTTCATCCGGGCCCAACTGATATTCTCCTCCAGTGTTCTGAACAATCTCCTGGCGCATAGGACGGTGGTAGTTAAGGTGGTAATGTCATCCATGTAGGCTCTGAGGGGAGGGAGGCGCAGACAAGAAGCAACTTGTTGCCCCCCACGGCCCATTTTGAGGCTTGAATGATGATCTCCATTGCCATGGTAAACCCCAAGGGAGAGACTGTGCATCCAGCCATGATGCCTACCTCCAAGCACTGCCATGAAGTTGTAAATTCCAGAGCTGAAAAGCAGAACTGCAAGTCCTGAAAGTAGGCTTTAACCAAAGTTGTGATGGTATCTGGGATGTTGAAGAAGCTGAACACAGACCAAAGGAGTTTGTGGGGCACAGATCCAAAGGCATTAGCGAGGTCCAAAAAGATTACATGTAGGTCCCTTTTCTCCAGCTTTGCCATTTGGATCTGGTGCCAGATCAGGCTAGCATGTTCTAGACACCCAGAGAAGCCTGGTATCCCTGCCTTCTGTACAGATGTGTCAATATATTAATTTCTGCGCAGATACTCGGCCATCCTACGTGCAATGACACTGAAGAAGACTTTACTCTCCACATTAGGCAGGGAGATTGGACGGAACTGGCTGATATTCATTGTGTCCTTTTCCTTTGGGATCAAGACCTCACCTGCCCTACGCCACACTTTGGGTATGATTCTCTTCTGCCATACTGTTCTCATGAGCCTCCAAAGAAACCTACAAACATCTGGTGCATTATTGTACACTGTATGGTACTCCATTTGGCCCAGGGGCTGATGCTGTTCTCGCCTGATGGACTGTCTTCTGCACCTCTTTCCATGCTGGAGGTCCAATCTTATATTAATGTACAGGGGGGTCGATTGGTGGAATGTCTGAAGGTATTGGCCAGGGGCCTCATGTATAACGCCGTGCGTAGAATTCGCACTATAACATGGCGTAAGCACAAAAGCCGAAATGTGCTAACACACAGAAAAATCCAGATGCAGGAATCTGTGCATACTCCAACTTCCACGTTCTTCCTCTACATAAATCCCGATCAGCGTGAAAAGTAATGCTCGTGCACGTGCTTTATGTAATGCCCCAACTCCTCCCAGAATTACACCTCTTTGAATATGCAAATCAATATAAATCGCCCTTGAAGCGCAGCCATTTGTGAAAAGACAATGGGAAAAGCATGGGGGAAAATAAGAATTTCAGCGAATACCAAGTGGAGGCAAAGGAAAACCATACTATTTGTTTAATTAAACCGTGGTATAATCAACAAAAGGAAGTTGATCGAGTAACATAGCGTGTTGGAGAAACTTGAAAGCTCACGTTCACAAAATCACACAGTGACGGAAATAAAAAAAGAAGTCACATATCAAAGTTGCCGTGAAAAGGCGAGTTGTAGCCCACTTGCTGAATGTCATATGAAAGCTTATTAGGGTACAGAAAAAAAAGGCAAACAGTGAGGAAAAAGCATGAAACGTTAACTTCAATCTCGAAATTTCCACTTTAATCACGTAGTTTATTTTGTCATTAAAATAGAACATCATAAACTTCATCTTAAAATCGTTTAATTAACCAGTTTCTCAAATCACATCGTAATTAAAGTATAGCACATTAAATGCTTTGTTTTGTATGTGATCTTCTATGTGCTCTATGTGTGTGAATCACTACATGCTTCTTAAACCGGCTCTCTTCCTCTGACAGGACACAGAATCCATTACATTCATGACATTACAGCTCTCTAAATTACTAAAATACTGAGATGTATACGTGATATTATTTTCATGATGATAGTTAAAGCATGTTATTAAACATGGGTTTCACGGCGCAGTGAATGTGTACAACTGTGTTGTTATTTTCTCTTTCTGTTTTATATTCAATATATATTGGCATGGCCGCCCCTGCAGTCCTTGCTTTCTTTCTCCAAGTGACCGATCACCACACAATCAGCTCTGTAATAGACATTAAGCCATCTGTAAGCTTAGAGCGCCGATTCTTCAAAACATTTAAGGAAGATTGAAATATCTTTGTAGTACATGTTTAATTATTCTGTCCTTCACGCCAGTCCCAGTGAAGAATATAGACTAGATTATTTAAATGAAGTTAAAGTTTTATCTGTATAATATAATAAACATATTTTGCTGCATTTCATCTTAAAAATGATATTGTCATCATATGTAAATATGCGCTTTATAAAGTGCCGCAGGTTGTGTAATATTATAACTGTAGTGCAAGTTTACAGTGAGGCAATTGTACTTATAAGTACTAACAGTTCTACAAGGAGCACTTGATTGAGTGTGTATAAAGTTCTTGGGATGAAACTGTTTCTGAACCGCGAGGTCCGTACAGGAAAGGCTTTGAAACGTTTTGCCGTGGCTGAGACAGCGTGTTCTTGAAGCTGTATACTGATAATTCTCTTTCCGATCAGCTGCTGAGCTGTGATTCCCCACTCAGATACAGTGATATAAATACTCTGAGTGCTGCAGTGAGAGTAATATGGAATGGTAAAAGATGATCCGCTGTGGCAACTCCTAACGGGAGTAGCTGAAAGAAGACGAAGGTGCAGTTAGAGTAACAATGCTAAAGCAGTTATGGTATTTGGAATACTATGGCTATTCCCTGGACCATTCATTATATTGTTACAAGTTAATTACAATCAGATGCATTACACTAATAAACAAAATGCGGTTAGTTTCAGTGTATTTATAAAGCCGTGTCAGGAAAATAAAGAGTAACCACACAGGAACAGTAGCACTGCTTTGACGCTGGGTGCTGCCAGTCTGCAAAACTGACTTGAGAACTTGCGTACGACAAGGTATGAGGTACCCTGGAAAAGTGTGTGGCTTTACACCAAGTGTAGGTTTTATACATCGTGATTTGAACGTGGAAAAGTTCTTACGCAACATTTCTGTGCGTACGCAACGTTTATACATGTGCCAGGTGTTCATGGGGCCTTGGATCAGAGTGTGTTGTTCTCAAGTGCTCCTCCAGGTTGTTCTTTGTTGTTTTTAGAACTCCACTTTTTTTCTTGGTGAAGAGAGTCTTTAGGAATTTGAAGGGATCTTTGTAGAACTGACTTCTTGTTTGTTCTTTCTTCCTTCTTCGTTTCCATAGCTTCTCTGCTGTATGGAGGGATGCCAGACGGATTTTAATGTCAGCTTGGAAAGTGCTTATGCCCTCCTTTTTCACTCCAGAGGCCTTCTTCCAAAGTTTCTTAAGTCGTCTCCTTTCTTGAATGAGATGCTTAATTTCCTGTTGCCTCCTGGAAACTGATGCGGTTGGGTCCTGCTTAGCATCTTTTGGTTCTTGTATTCCGAAGCATTCTGCCCCATACTGATAAATAATGTCTCCCATTCTCTTCAACTTCTTATCCACTGTGCCTCAAAGTTGCTCGAGGGTCAAGGTCAGGTCAGAATTTACCGTCTGCCACAGCTTTTTCTCCTCAGCACCGAGCCACTTCACACGTAGCCTGTGCCTTGGACGTTTCCTCTCGACTGCAGGTCTGGGAGTTTGGGTGGAATCCACTGCTGATGTTTGTTCCACCGTGAATTCTGTGCTTGAGTTTACATCCTCCATGACAGCGGTGCAAGCTATGATTTGCGTCCAGCTGTTGCGCTTCACTCGACTAATTTGACCCTTTTCGCAGAAAGTGATCAATGCAAGGCCCTTGTCTCTCTTCCCTCAAACACTTTTTCTTTCCCTGGTGAATCCTCAACCCCTGGTGAGATGTTATTTTACTCCATCCACAGGTACATATCTGCAGTTTGTGGTCTGCTGTTGTGGCTGTAGGTGTGCCGATTACTGTAGCGTTCCCTTGTACTGTTCCGCCCCCGCTCTCGCAGACTCTGGGGGTATTCTCCTTCTTTGACTTTTTGTAGATTTGGTGGGTGTCTCCAACGTGCTAAAAAAAAAGCATGGAAGACTACAGTCGTGGACAGCTAACCCAAGACTGTCCCAATGGAGATTGAGCTCCTTCGTTCTTTCATCTTAACTCATACCCTTCAGTCCTGGAATCAACCTGGTCACTCTTCTCTGGACTTTTCCTTGCATTAATATTTATTTTTTGTAGCCTGGAGACAAAAACTAGATGAAGTACTCCATTATCATGTTACATACCTTAATCACGAACTCATTTGACTTTTAATCTACACCTCATGCGATATAACCTACTATACAATGAGCCTTCTTAATGTTTTTTGGAATCTGTCTGGATGGAGACAATGATGATAAGGTATACTTACAAGTTTCAAACCAGTCCTTGTGAGTTCAAATAACAATTTTCCTCCAATGTGTAATACTTTACATTTACTTATGTTAGTACAAATCTACCTTAGCATATACTGTATAATATCCTGTCCAGACTCCTCTCTTATTATACAAATGACTCTAGATTATCTGCCATTCCACCTAGGTTGGTATCATCTACTGTACTTACTTAACCAACTTGTTATTTATATTCCTACCTAGGTCATCTACTATATATAAAAAGTCTTTTAAAACAGAAATATTCTGGGTGTCCTCAATGACTGATTAATTTACCCTTTCAAATTTGCCTTGACAGTTTATATCAATTTGTAAATTTTGTCTGTTTTCGTCTTCTACATCTAATAGCTGATTCTAACAACAAAACAATCCAAGTTACTGAAACACATGAAGATAGATAGTTAGTTAGATAGATAGATAGATAGATAGATAGATAGATAGATAGATAGATAGATAGATAGATAGATAGATAGATAGATAGATACTTTATTAATCCCAAGGAGAAATTCATATAATCCAGCAGCAGTATACTGATACAAAGAAACAATATTAAATTAAATAGTAATAAAAATGAAAAAAATTAAAATAAAATTAATGTTAGCATTTACTCCCCCGGGTGGAATTGAAGAGTCACATAGTGTGGGGGAGGAACGATCTCCTCAGTCTGTCAGTGGAGCAGGACAGTGACAAAAGTCTGTCACTGAAGCTACTCCTCTGCCTGGAAATGACACTTTTAAGTGGATGCAGTTGATTATTCATTATTGACAGGAGTTTGCTTAGTGCCCGTCGCTCTGCCACAGATGTTAAACTGTCCAACTTTAATCCTACAATAGAGCCTGCCTTCTTAACAAGTTTGTCCAGGCGTGAGGCGTCTTTCATCTTTATGCTGCCACCCCAGCACACCACCGCGTAGAAGAGGGCACTCGCCACAACCATCTGGTAGAACATCTGCAGCATCTTACTGCAGATGTTGAAGGATGCCAACCTTCTCAGAAAGTATAGTCTGCTCTGACCTTTCTTACATAGAGCATCAGTATTGGCAGTCCAGTCCAATTTGTCATCCAGCTGCATTCCCAGATATTTAAAGGTCTGCACCCTCTGCACATAGTCACCTCTGATGATCACAGGGTCCATGAGGGGCCTGGGCCTCCTAAAATCCACCACCAGTTTCTTGGTCTTGCTGGTGTTAAGGTGTAAGTGGTTTGAGTCGCACCATTTAACAAAGTCTTTGATTAACTTTCTGTACTCCTCCTCCTGCCCACTCCTGATGCAGCCCACAATAGCAGTGTCATCAGCGAACTTTTGTACGTGACAGGACTCCGAGTCATATTGGAAGTCTGATGTATATAGATTGAACAGGACCGGAGAAAGTACAGTCCCCTGCGGCACCCCTGTATTGCTGCACACAATGTCAGACCTGCAGTTCCCAATACGCACATATTGAGGTCTGTCTGTAAGATAGTCCACAATCCATGCCACCAGGTGTGAGTCTACTCCCATCTCAGTGTGAAAATTTCTGACCACATCAACAGTTTATTCAAACCTTTGCCACATCAACTTACTTTCAAAGCTGATTAAAGTCATAATTTGTATAATCTTTGTTAATATAAAAATGACAAATACTAGCAAGTAAAAGAAAAAACAAACACTTAACATTGAAGATGACACTCCTTACGTGTGGTTCACTAAGCTGTTATAAAAAAGGTACACAATATTTCAGTTTCATTAAAAACAAATTCAACATTTATCTGACACTATAAACTATCGGCAAAATGCCGCAGTGCTATCCATCATGGTCCACTGCAACCAACCATTTTGGCTTGAGACATCAAGAAAGATTTTAAATGTCAATTGGGTACTCCTTTTAAAAAAATATTTTTACGAAATATGAACTACAATTACCCATAAATCCAATACAATCAACAACTAAAAATATTATAAAAAAGGTTTGAAAAGACTATTTTTTTAAAACAATAAAAAACAATGAATAATACTGTGAAATGCTATTAAAAAACTACTGTATTTACTGACTTCACTAATACAATACAATACAATACAATTTATTTTTGTGTAGCCCAAAATCACACAAGAAGAGGCCTTGCCTCTTGACAGCCACCCAGCCTTGACTCTTTAAGAAGACAAGGAAAAACCCCCCAAAAAAACCCTAGTAGAGAAAAAAATCGAAAAAATCTTGGGAACAGCAGTTCAAAGAGAGATCCCTCCTCAGGTAGGTTGGGCATGCAAGTGGGTGTCAAAAAGAAGAGGTTCAATACAATACAATACACAGAACAGAACAAATCCTCAATAAAGTATAAAAATAAAAATTTTACAACTACAGATCAGAATTTAACAGTAGATTATATCACATAATATGATTTGGATTTGTTTAGAGTCCTGGAGACCTCATCCATAAGCTGGGCTTGCTTATGGCCCCCCGGCTCGAGGCCTGTATGTTGGGGTTCTCCCCATTGGAAGAGAGGGTTGTTTCGCTACGACTTCAAGTTGGGGGAAAGCCTCTGACTGTTGTTTGCGCTTATGCGGCGAACAGCAGTTCAGAGTACCCAGCCTTCTTGGAGTCCCTGGAAGAGGCGCTGCGAGGTGCAGCTCCTGGGGACTCTATTGTCCTGCTGGGATACTTAAACGCTCATGTCCGCAACGACAGTGAAACCTGGAGAGGCGTGATTGGGAGGAACGGCCTCCCTGATCTATACTCGAGTGGTGTTCAGTTGTTGGACTTCTGTGCTGGTCATGGATTGTCCATAACGAACACCATATTCGAGCATAAGGGTGTCCATAAGTGCACTTGGCGCCAGGATGCCCAAGGTCGCTGCTCGATGATCAACTTTGTAATCGTGTCATCAGATCTGTGACCTTATGTCTTGGACACTCGGGTGAAGAGAGGGGCTGAGCTGTCAACTGATCACCACCTGGTGGTAAGTTGGATCAGATGGCGGGAGAGGCTGCCGGACAGACTAGGCAGACCCAAATGAATAATGAGGGTCTGCTGGGAACGTCTGGCAGAGGAACCCGTCAGAAAGATCTTTAACTGCCACCTCCGGCAGAACTTCAACCTCATTTTGAGGGAGGCGAAGGACATTGAGTCTGAATGGGCCATGCTCCGAGCCTTCATTGTCGAAGCAGCAGAACAGAGCTGTGGCCACAAGGTTGTTGGTGCCTCTCGTGGCGGCAATTCACGAACCCGGTGGTGGACACCTAAGGTTCGAGAGGCCGTCAAGCTGAAGAAAGAGTCCTATCGGGTCTGGTTGACCAGTAGGACTCCAGAGGCAGCTGAGGGGTACTGGCAGGCAAGCGTGTGGCGGCATCGGCTGTTGCAGAGGCAAAAACTTGGGCATGGGAGGAGTTTGGGGAAGCCACGGAAAATGACTTTCGGTAAGCACCAAGAAGGTTCTGGCAAACCGTCAGGCGCCTCAGGAGGGGAAAGCGGTGCTCCACCAACACTGTGTACAGTGGAGATGGGGCCCTGCTGACTTCAACTGTAGACGTTATTGACCGGTGGAAGGAATACTTCGAGGATCTTCTCAATCCCATCAGCATGTCTTCCTTAGAGGAAGCAGAGCTGGAGGACTCCGGGGGTTGTCCATCGATAACAGGGGCTGAGGTTGCCGAGGTAGTTAAAAAGGTCTGAGGTGGTGAGGCCCCTGGAGTGGACAAGGTTCACCGTGGGTTCCTCAAGGCTCTGGATGTTGTGGGGCTGTCCTGGTTGACACATCTCTGCAACATCGCATGGACATTGGGAGCACTGCCTCTGGATTGGCAAACTGGGGTGGTTTTTCCCCTTTTTAAGAAGGTTGACCGGAGGATGTGCTCCAACTATAGAGGGATCACACTCCTCAGCCTTCCTGGTAAGGTCTATTCAGGGGTGCTGGAGAAGAGAGTTCGGTCGATGGTCGAATCTCGGATTCAAGAGGAACAATTCAGATTCCGTCCCGGCCGTGGAACACTGGACCAGCTCTATACCCTGGCCAGGATTTTGGAGGGGGCATGTGAATTTGCCCAACCAGTCCACATGTATTTTGGTGGATTTGGAGAATGCATTCGACCGTGTCCCTTGAAGCATCCTATAGGGTGTGCTCCAAGAGTACGGGGTACAAGGCTTGTTTCCTGCTGAGGTTGGACTCCGCCAGGGCTGCCCTTTGTCACCGACTCTGTTCATAAGTTATATGGACAGAATTTCTAGGCGCAGCCAAGGAGGTGAGGGGGTCTTGTTCGGTGACCTCAGAATCTTGTCTCTGCTATCTGCGGATGACATGGGTCTGTTGGCTTCATCGGACAGTGACCTCCAGCTCTCACTGGAGCGTTTCGCAGCTGAGTGCGAAGCAGCGGGGATGAGAGTCAGCACCTCTAAATCCGAGGCCATGGTTCTCAGCCGGAAAAGGGTGGAATGTTCTCTCCGGGTTTGGAACACAGTACTGCCTCAAGTGGAGGAGTTCAAGTATCTTGGGGTCTTGTTCACGATTGAGGAAAGAATGGAGCGGGAGGTTGACAGACGGATCAGTGCGGCATCTGCAGTAATGTGGGCTCTGCAACTGTCCGTCGTGGTGAAGAGAGAGCTGAGCCAAAAGGCGAGGCTGTTGATTTACTAATTGATTTACGTTCCTACCCTCACCTATGGCCACGAACTTTGGGTAGTGACCAAAAGAATAAGATCGCGGATACAAGCGGCCAAAATGAGTTTTCTCCGCAGGGTGGCTGGACTTTCCCTTAGAGATAGGGTGAGGAGTTTAGTTATCCGGGAGAGACTCAGAGTAGAGTCGCTGCTCCTTCGCATTGAGAGGAGTCATTTGAGGTGGTTCAGGCATCTGGTTAGGATGCCCCCTGGACGCCTCCCTGGGGGGGTGTTTCGGGCATGCCCCACTGGGAGAAGGCAACGGGGCAGACCCAGGACACGCTGGAGGGATTATATCTCCCGGCTGGCCCTGGAACGCCTCAGGGTTCTCCCAGAGGAGCTGGAGGAGGTGGCCGGGAAGAGGGATGTCTGGGATTCCCTGCTTAGGCTGCTGCCCCCAGTACCTGACCTCGGATAAGCGATGGATAATGGATGGATGGATGAACTAAGCCAAGCAAGCACAGTGCCAGTAAGCCCAACATCATTTTCTAGCCTGTGCAGTAAAATAGAATGGTCAATGGTGTCAAATGCTGCACTTAAATCTACTACTGTATAACCAGTGCGGAAACCAGACTGGAATTTTCTCAAATAAATTGTAATGCATAAGGTGTGACTGAAGCTGATTGGTGACTACTTTTTCTAGTATTTTAGAGAGAAAGGGTAAATTTGAAATAGGCCTATAATTATTTAGTATGTGTGTGTCTTGGTCTGACTTTTTAAGTAATGGTTTAATGAGTGACACTTTTAGTGCATCAGGTACTGTGCAATTCAATAATGAACTATTAATAATGTTTATAATAGGCACTGCAAGAACATCCATTACACTTTTTACTAGTTTTGTTGGTACTGGATCTAGGGAACAAGTAGTGGGTTTCATTTTAGAAATTAAAGTTAAGACTTCCTGCTCAGTTACAGGATAAAATTACTAAAGTGCTGAATGCAATGTGACGCAGGGTCTGCTAAGCTAGTATGCGGTATGTACTGTGATGTACAGTACTATTATTTCTAGTTATGACTATCTTATTTAAAAAAAAGTAAATAAAAATGTGACATCTGTCTATTTCATAAAATAAACAAAAATTAAAAATACTCCAACAGTTAGCTTGGTCCCCAAATGCACTTTAGTGTTCGCTATGAATACATTTTCTAGTTTGTTTATTATTCCTTCTTTTGAAGTTTTATGGGAAACCATTATGTATGTTTGAGTTTTGTTTTACTTGTACTTTTAAATTCTTTATTGAATTTAGAAAATTTAATATTAAAGGGTTTGTGTTAGGCTGGGTGTTTTTTAACAGTTTGGCTCTCCCCATTGAGGGAAATCATGACATTCTGGAGCCCAGCAGTCGGTGAAGATCAATATGTGCTCCGCATTCCTGGCACAAGATAACCTTTCTTATTTATAACTGTTGTGTCATACTGTAAAAGAGAAAATACAGCTAGACCTTTCATAACTCATTACTGCCTTGCATATTCTAAATTTTATTGGAAATAGCATCTGAAAATGGATGTGTGATGAACAAAAAATTAAAAAACATAGGGCCCCAATGCCCCCTAATCCCCCCAAGTATGAGAAGGATAGGTTGAGACAATGGAGAATATCAATGCCTGTCTGACACATTGAAGATTAAACCCTAATTTTCTTGAGAGATACACCAATTGTAGTAGGGGAAGAGAGAGAATTTAAATGAATTAGTAACGCTACCCAACAGTAATAGACTAGATTTGAATAACTGATTTATTGCTGATGTAGAGATTTCACCTTTTTACAGTATTTGTGTCCATCTTTCTCTGTGTACTTTGGTTTTAAGTTAACAACCCAAATATGTATGCTTTAGGTTGATTAATCACTTTGCTTTAGCACTTTTGGGACTTGAGCTCCCTGCCAGCCTATAAATGGATTAAGCCAGTTTAGTAGATGACACACCTAACTGGCATAATGGTACAGTGATTAGCAAAACTGCCTCACAACAGCAGCATCTCACAGCTCAAGAATACATGTATCCATATCCAGTCCAGTCTGTATGGTATGTGCATATTCTCCTCATGACAGTGTGGATTTGCTCAGTGTATATTAAAGACAGGCCCAGTATGAAATTAAAAAAGGATCAGAACACATACTGACGGATGGATTAGCTACACACTAACATTATGCAAAGCATAATTGAAACATCTTCAGAAGTACTGGGCATGTTTAGAATTTTGCCATTTTTATTCTTACAGATATTGAAGTCTGATATCAAACATAACATATTATGTGACAGTCAACACCAGCATAAATGTCATCTTTGGCATTTTATTTAACAGCTGAAAATGGTGAGCTGTTTTGCTTGCATTTTTGCATATATTTTCTTTTCAGATTCATGAAAACAAGAGAAAAGGTAGAATCATTAAAATACAGAAGTCAAATGCTCTTTCAATTTTATTAAGTCCAAATATTGTGTGAGCTGTGTTTTCTGAAAGCCCATAAGGTTCTACATGTTTTTCCTGATAACTATGAAAGTGTTAAAATATGTAACTGCTTTCCAGGGCTTCTTGTTTGTTTATAGACATGAGAACAGTTCTACCATGAATTACAGCAACAACATTCTCTTGTCAAATTCAGCAAAAACAGGACACTGTTAACAAAAAGGGTTTATATTATGCATAGAGGAGCAAACAGAGTATGACAGAACACACCAAAAAATGTCTTTTGTATATTAGATTTTTAACTCTATTTGTGTACATTCCAAACACTTTACTCTCCTTATTTATCTTGAGAAAATTACTACAGCTGTACAAGACATTGGATCAGAATGTCAGGTTCATCAGATGCTATATATATATATATATATATATATATATATATATATATATATATATATATATATATATATATATATATATATATATATATATATATATATATATATATATATATATATATATATAGCTGAAGCCGCCATAGCATATATGTGTAAGAACAGGAATGGAAAGCAGTGAGAAAAGAATTCAGAAATCAAGAAGAAATAAATACTTCTTGAAAGACGCGGTTGTGAATAGATCTTTTGGTGGTGACAACAGATAATGAGTCAAAAGATCTAACCCTAGAAAAAGCCATGTACAACTGACTGTGGCTGAAGACTGGTTGTTAGAATTATTGTGAAGAGTAAACAGCATGTGGGTATGAGGAAAGCCGTGCTTCTGAAATTCGATTATATAAATATAATCAATAACAACCTCAAAAAGATGTTGTTGTAGAATGTCTCCAAGTAATTCTTGCAGCTTAATCCAAAAGACTCGTACTACAATATCAGGTCTGTGCTCCCGTCTTTGGGTATCCGACAGTACATGTAGAAATTCTGGCCAAGTAGGATTACATGTGAAAGTGATAAATAAATGAGGCTGTTCGAATTTCCGTACTATGGCCGTGGCATCCTGATAGTTTTGTTGCATATATCTTGGACTTCCTGGAAATGTGGGTGGTAATATGATCATTTTGCCTACACGTACATTGTTATTTTCAGAGTTTGCTTGCAGTGCATCTGACAGTCCTTTGCATTGTTCCACACACAAAATCTTGTTGATCTAATCTGAGATAGTTGAGACACACGCCCTCTGTTTTAACATACATATCTACGACGTACTGTTGGAATAGTACCGCTTGAGTGCAAAATACTAAATGTATTCCTCATTGATAATCTGTACACGTACAATTGGCATTGAGTAAGCCTCATTCGCTTGGCGGCTCTTTTATCTGGAACATGTTGTAAATCTTTGTGCCAGCCAATGTCTCCGTAAGATAATAAAAGTGGGTAAACCATAGGATCTCAATTTATATTGAGCGTGGAAATCTGTTTACAGGAGTTGCCTATGGGACAGAAGCAAATGTCCCTTTTGGCAGGCGGTTCTCCATCTTCTCCGACGAAAATCGCTGCAATATTGGTGTGTCAGGGCATTGTATCGTCGTAAATCCTGCCTTGGGTTTTCCTCGAAAAGCATTCGTACAGATGCTGTTGGATTGGACTGAGCGATTTCATACATGTGTTTGTTTGATTTAGTGAAGGGTTTGATGGTTCTGAGCATGGAATCTAGCTGGAGATGTAAATTTTCGCTACATGCAGAGTTTGCTTTATTTTGTAAGCGTGCTTGAAAAAAGCTGTGGGCCCAGAACAGATACTTGTAGTACACTGTATACAATATCATAAATCCCTGAACTACAATGCCCACAACTAACAAAAACTTTTTCTGCCTGTTAAATAAGACTGAAACCAATTTAGGGCAATACCCAAGAGACTCATCTATTGCCTAAGATGATTTCCTTAAGTCTGTGTCCAATGCTACTGTCAGGTCTAAGAGAACAAGAACAGATACAATGTCTGTTCTGTATTAACCCACAAGTCATTTACAACATTAACCAGTGCAGTTTCTGTACTACGATTCATTCAAAAACTGACTTAAATTTAAGAATAGAATGTTTGTTTAAGTAATTGTTTTACCGCTGATAAAGTGTTTGTAATAGAATTTTACTTAAATATGGGCAAGTTAGAAATTGTTCTAAAGCTGTCAAAGACAAAGGAGTCTTGATTTTTCTTGAGCAGTGCTTTAAGAACTGCAGTTTTTAGACAATATATTAAGAAACCCTCAGCTAATGATGGGTTAACTATGTCAAGAACACTATCAGTAAGACTTCTTTGAAAAAAACAGTTGGGACTGGGTTGAGGGCAAAAGTGGAGGGTTTCATTTGAGAAAATATTCTATAGAGTTCAGGTAAACCTATTTCAGTGAAGGAATTTAATTCTCTTAAAAGATTACACTGGGTTTCTATAGGATTAATTTTGCAGAAATGAATTATATTACGTCTAATATTTTTTATTATGTTTAAAAAAAAAGAAGTTTTTAGGAGGCCTTCTGTTGAATGAGCTGGATTTAGAAGACAATCAAAAGTTGAAAATAAAACTATTGGATTTACAGTATTATCATTTATAATTTTAGAGAAATAGGAGTGACTCTTAAGGCAGAGTGCATTGTTATATTCAGTTAAATGTACACTATATGAACAAAAATATTGGGACACACCTCTTAATTATTGAATTCTCATATTTCAATCAATCCCATTGACACAGGTGTATAAAATCAAGCACCTAGCCTTGCAGTCTCCATTTACAAACATTTGTTAAACAAAATGGGCTATTCTGAAGAGTTTCGTGACTTTCAAGTGTAGTACGGTGATAGGATGCCAACTTTACAATAAGATGGTTTGTGAAATTTCATCTCTGCTGGACACTCAATGGTCAGCTGTAAGTGGTATTATTGGAAAGTGTAAGCATTTACGAGCAATAGCAACTCTGCCACGAAGTGGAAGACCACATAATGTCACAGAGCAGGGTCAACGACTGCTAAGGTGCACGGTGTGTAAAAGTTGCCAGCACTCTGCTGATTTCATAGCTGAAGAGTTCCAAACTTCCACTGGCATTAACTGTGCGGTGAGAGCATCATGGAATGGGTTTCCATGGCCAAACAGCTGCATACAAGCCTCACATCACATGGACTGTGGAGCAATGGAAATGTGTTCTATGGAGTGACAAATCATGCTTCTCTGTTTGGCAGTCAGATGGGCAAGTCTGGGTTTGGTGGATGCCGGGAGAGCGTTACCTGCCTGACTGCACTGTGCCAAGTATGAAGATTGGTGGAGGAGTAATAATGGTGTGGGGCTGTTTTTTTTCAGGTTTGGACTAGGCTCCTTACTTCAATTGAAGGGCACTCTTATTGCTTTGGCATACTAAGACATTATGCCCGTTTCTATTTAAGCATGACTGTGCCCCAGTGCACAAACCAAAGTCCATAAAGACATGGTTGGATGAGTTTGGTGTGGAAGAACTTGACTGGCCCACACACAGCCCTGACCTCAGCCTCATCGAACACCTTTGGGGTGAACTGAAATAAGATTGCAAGTCATGCCTTCTCATCCAACATCAGTGCCTGACCTCATAAATGTTCTACAGAATGAATGGGCACAGTTTCCCACAGAAACACTCAAAAATCTTGTGGAAAGCCTTCCAAGAAGAGTGGAAGCTGTTATAGCTGCAAAGGGGGCACCAACTCAATATTAAAGTCTATGTATTTGAATGTAATGTCATTAATGTCCAAATAGTGTTTCTTCAGTACTTCATAGTGGACTGTAAGTTTATTTTTTCTCCATTTACACTCTGCACTATGCCGTTTTTCTTTTAATTCAGACACTCTATGGGTCTTCAAAGATATTTTAGTGCTGGAGGGTTTCTTAACAGTGTTTACAGGGACCGCTCTGTCAGCTGCAGCTTTCACCACAGCATTCCGATTTTCCACCTTACTGGTAACACTGCAAGTTGTATTAGGATAAGGACTAAATTTGGACTGATTATTCAGAATTTTAGCAAACCTAAAGGCTGCTGATGCCACAAAATACCATTTTTAAAACATTCTTCTCTTTAGTTTTAGTTATCAGTATTTCTACATTAAATTAAATGCAGAAATAATCAGATACACCAATATACACTACCTGCCTCACAAAAATCTTTGTCCGTTGGAAATGACTAAACCTAGTGTGTGCCATTCTTTATATGTAAGTTGGCTGACATGCTGGTTATGATCAAAAGATTGCAGTAAGTTAATAAATTCTGCTGCTTTTGGGTCACACTGGTATCCATATATAATCTGAACTTGGCTACAATTAAGAAGTTGTTATTATTATAGATATTAAGTCGGAGGCTTCTTTGATAAAGAGATTTATAAATGGTCAATATGAGAGACTATGTCACTCCTTGAATAGTTACAGCAAGATACTTGAAAGACTTAAAAGTGCAAACTTTTATGTTTACTGTTTAATCGGCTTGAGAATATATTACCTAAACTGCAGTGTTTCTCACCTTGGCAAACAGAGTGAGCAAAATTATAATGTGGAAGTGCTGCTTCAATTAACACTACAGCACTATCATTGCTGAGCCACGTTTCACTCAATATAAGAAAGTCTATTTTCCTATCATTGAAAAAGTTCTTAACGTAAAAAGCCTTACCGATAAATGCTCAAAAATTTAGTAAAACTACATTTTAATACTCAGAAAATCACAGCTGCATTGGACAGCAGTTATCTGCAGTTAAAGCAGATTGAAATGGCAAATAAATCATTTGCATTAATATGGCTTTGTCCAGACTTTTTTTAATAAACTATTGTCCATTATTATAATGGTAATATAGTGCACATCTGTAGGTGAACCCACGGTAGAGTTATCATATCCTAACACAGGTTTATTTATAGTTAACATTGGGACTAAAACTACATAGTCAAGAGCAACATATTCTCTTTGAGATATTATCAGAGAGGACTTGAGCGTCAAATGTATTCAGATGCAGTCCATCATGTCTGTAGAAAGGTGGCCTCTCCCGGAGAGCATATTGACTAACTGCATTACGGTGTGGTATGGCAACTGCTCTGTAGCTGACAGGAAGCTCCAGCAACTGGTGATGAAAACTGCTCAGCACAACTCTGGCATCCCACTGCCGACTATCGTTGACCTGCAGCATACACTGCGTTTGCAATGGGCTCATAGCTTCATCAAGGATGCCTCACATCCCAACCATGGACTGTTTACACAAAAAAAATGCTTTTTTAGAAGTGAATCCAAAAGTTTAGATTATAGAACTGACAGCTATGTCAATGTGGCACTAATAAAACATAACAAAAATAGCAATACAAATATAATCAAATACAAATAATTCAAAAAGTATATTAAAATAATCAGGAAAACATATAACTTTGTCCTGAAAATGATGTCACTGATGTGGTTATATGCTTTTTAGGAAAGGTAGCCTTTTTTTTTTCTTACTACTCACTAGCTTTTGTTTTTTAGCTTGTGCTTTTGTACATTAATTTCCTTGCAGTGTTGAGTATTTCTTTTGTTTCTTGCTAATGTCTGTTTTGCTGTTCAAATCTGTTTTGCCATTATCTGTTGGCACTGTGGTATTAATCTGTACTAAAGATAAATTAAAACAGACAGGCACCTGCTTATAGTCATCAGCTTAACTAAGTTTTTACAAGTTCGATTCAGGGCTACCATTTTATGTTTTTTGGTGGCACGTGTGTTTTTTTGTAACCATGTTCAGTCTCCTCCATTTTTCTTTCCTCTTCCCTGCCTAAATGTAAGAATCTCAGCAGATATCTTATACCAAGGGATTATTTGGTTTTTAATTTTTACTTGCTAGTGTTACGGTTTTATATTGTTTTCACCTCAGCATTTTGTCTTGTGCTCTTACTTTCATTTACTTATTCTCCCATTACTATTTCCTATACTAACTCATTGAGAACAAACAATTACCCTGTGTTTATGCCTTTTGTTATTTTAATTATGTTACCCTGGATTTCTATTAATGTAATTAAGTGTTTAATTGTTTTTGATGGTAGTGGGATGAGACCCTTAATTAATCTACGATTCCCAGGTGCTGTGATTATGGCTCTGCAAAAACCTGGGGAGTATATATAGGTCAGGCTTCAGTTAGGCATTAGAATTGTTCCTTTGTTATTGTACCATCTCAAACAATAAAATAAATTAATTAAATGCTTACTGTTTTGGCCATGGTTTTGCTTGGTCCCTCCTACATTGGGATTACCTTTGAGGCAATTTCATAACAGCAAACTGAGTGTGAGGATTCATGAAAGGAGTGTAAATCTCATTCAAGCATAGCATATACTGTAAAAACATGCTGTATTTTTTATGTTAGAACATGATCAAAATTATAAGGTTGATTGTGTCTGTAAAAAAAACGACATTGGATTTAATGGCCATTCTTAGAAAGTCTACTATTTCCATATTTTTACCACCAGTAGTGTTGAAGTTATTATTCCATCCTTAACCCAGAACACTATTTAGTCTGTATTTTATACTTGCTAATATTGTGAAAGAAAGTGAAATGAGTTAAAGCTTGGATTGAAAATCATTTCAAAGAAATCTCTCAAAACACTTTTCCTCAAATCTCCATAATTGCTCTACTGACCCCTACTGTTTACATGATTTTTGGTCCACTTTCATAGAACAGCCAAATCTCAGTAATAATGGGTCTTTCATTTATTTAAATTTCTGTAAATTGCTATCTTTGGCCATTTCTTTGCATTGTGACAATTTGATACATCTTCTCCCACCAAATACCCTCCTACAATAAACTGTGTATACCCAAAATGGTTATAAAAATCAGTGTATGATTAAGTTGATGGATAGATACTTGCAAAGAAAGGAAGGGAAACAAAGATTACAAGATTCCGAACTTTGTTTACTGAAAAACACAATGAGTGTCAAAATGTAAGATTGAAAGATAAGTGAAAGTGTTGTATAAATGTCACATAAAAGCAGTGTTATTTGCCATGGCTGAAAAAAACCCATAGATAGGAAGAAGAGCATCTGAAGATGGTGACAATCCATTCATTTATTAATTATTCCAGTGCAGTAAATATTATACAAGCCAGAGACTAACCCTACAACATCAGGTGCAAAGCAGGAACCAGTGGTGAATAAAGCAGCAGTCCTTTATTGGACACTCTTCCTCAAGTATTTAGGACACATTGGGCACTGCCCATTCTGCTAGGCTTTAGTGGCACACCAGGCATGTTAAGAAAGCAGATTTACGAGGGATGTAGGCATCCAGATGCACCTTACCCCACTTGCATTTCATACTAAGTGAATGAACTCCAGCTTGCTCCAGGATCTGCATGAACTTCATCTGATAACAAAGTTTAAATCTGAGTTGTACTGACATCTCTCCCTCTGCACACCTCTTGAGGCAGAAGGTGCAAAATGAACTCAGGTAAGAACAAATACCTATAATTCAAGGGATGACAACTAGAATGGAAAAAATATCTCGCCTATTAGAAGACACTGATTTTGTTACTAGAACTGACATTAATGCAATCAAGAGAAGGTTCAACTTTTCTTTAAAGCTATATTCACCGCATCTGTCAAGGGAAGTAAAAAAAAAGAGAAAAGGAAGAATAAAAGAGAGACAGATATTGGCAAATTAAGAGAAGTTTAGGGATTCTCTTTAGGTATTCTCTCTGGGATTCTCTCTGAGGAACTCACCAAATTGAATGAAAACTGCTGAAACCTGCTCTCTGAACCTAAAAGCTATATGCCTGCCTGAGAGCTGAGATTGAGTCTGCCAAGCTTAGCACTCAGCCTTTTCTGCTGAGGAGTAGCCATTACTTCAAGAAGAGATCTTCAGCATCTACATGTAAAGTCTTGTGCCATAAAGACTGATAATTTTCTCCCAGAAATTGCAGATGACACAGAAGAAGACAAGCCGAGGAAGCAGCAGCATAACACTGACAAGAATCATGCAGCAAGGAGAATAAGTGCACTCCAATGCATGAAGAATTTTCCACTTGAATCCAGATCAACAACAAAGCAACAACTTTGCACAACACTGGACATCATCGTTAAAGACTTGATACTGTAAAATGAATTATCTGTGCCAAGATAAATTAGAACTCTAAATAACCAGTGAGCAGAGTGCAGGCAGAATGGTGACTTTGTAGCTAAGGATCTGTGTTGGTATCTGGAAAGCTGCCAGGTCAAATCCCATTACTGCCAGAAGGAATCCTACTTCATTGGGTCTTTAACCTGAAAATTGCTCTAGGGATGCTGTACAATGGCTGACCATGAGCTCTGACCCTGAAAGGTCAAGCAAAAAGACAATTTCCCCATGGGGATTAATAAAGTATAGTATATAAAAAAAAGGTCTGTCCAGTCTGTCTGCATCCAGTCTTATATGTCTATATACTGTATATATGCATATGCAACACACACACACACACACACACACACACACACACACACACATATATATATATATATATATATATATATATTTGCTGATTTGACAAAAAAAATGTAAAAAATGACAAAAGAGCCATAACAAGGTTTGGGGCAGCCACCCGTATATTGTGTTTCCTGGCTGCAAACTGCAAGTAAATGATAGCACTGATACTGTATGCACAAACTGGAGTCTAAAACAAAAAAGAGTGAATAGGGAAAAGGTGGAGGCTTTTAAAGGTCAGGGCAGGAAATGACGTCAAAAGGGCTGGGATCGGAAAGGTCTTCAGCCATAGACTCGAGCCCAGACGTAACATTAAGGGAGCAGGAACCGGAAAGGCCTTTCTGTATAGGTCCGGACCCGGAAGTGACGTCAACAGGGCCAGGTGGAACTTCTCGTAAATGGTCTGCAGGAAAGCGAGAAAAAGAGTCAGTGCATTCTGCCACATCCCGGTCAGATTCGGAACTGCCCTTCCCCAAGCCCTTTAGATGCCTCCCATGCGCACGTGTGTGACAATCTCTAAATTGGCTTTTTTTAAAAATCTTTTTGAAACTATTTATTTATGATACTTTGTAATAAAAAATGCTAACGATTATCAGGTGCCTTTGTTTTATGAGCAGATGGCACAGTGGTAGCGCTTCAGCTTCACAGTAAAGCAATCATGGGTTCGTGTCCCTGGTCCTCCCTGCATGCTTTTTGCATAGCACTTTGAGTAGAAATTAAAGCTCTAAATAAATGTAAAGAATTATTATTATTATTATTATTATTACTGTGTATGTTTGATCAAATTCACCTGTGATGTAGTGGGGGATAAATACAGTAGGGACACTAGGTGTGCTCAACAATAAGACACATTCACTGGAATAATTACACAACACAGCACGCATGCAGCATAAACATAATGTGTATAGTATTAAAGTAAATGTTCGTGTAAATTGATTATACCAAATAATTTTTAGTATACATACATTTATTGCTTTTTATTTCACATATTGTATATGTATATTATTAAAATGACAAATAAATCATATAAAATTGTATAAAACTTGCATCATAGACTTCTTTTGTGCCATATTTCTTGAAGAAAGACTTTAATTAATTTGTTTTAAAAAAATCTTGCAACACACCTGTGGAGCTCTGTGTTGAAAATCACTGCCCTCCTACAACAGACAAAGTTTCACTGCCCTCCTACAACAGACAAAGTTAAGGTAAATAAAGTAAGAACCTTGTCAAATTATTTGATTAATACTGGTACTGCCAAAAGGCAAAACTGATAATAAATTAACCACCTTAAAATTCACTCAGTTCCTACATTGAAATTGACTGTCCCTGGGAGAGCAAGTTAAAATTTCATTTTTAAAATCCAGCAAGCGCCTGTACTTCAGAAAACCCATTTGGTCACCAGTAGAGTTAGAATTGAGCCCTAGGACTCTGGTGCTGAGAGGAAGATAATACTTAAATAAGTAATTAAATAATGAAAGTTCCAGCTACCTTTTATTATAAAAAATTCTTACTTTCTGTACATTACAGGTAAGTCCAATAGTTTAGGATTTTTAATATAATATGATTTTACAAGACGTGAAATGTTAAATTGTAATTTTTAAGAATATCTCATTTTTGATCAAAGAATATCTGGAATACGATTAAAGTGAAGAGCCAATTTTGCTCTTAAGTTTTTGCATTGACATTTCAAGACCTTTTGAAAACGCAATACATGAGATTATTTAGAGGATCATTCTTAGTTCATCAGCTAAGAAATAAACTTATTAAAGGCATTTTACACTATTTTTCCTTTAGATTACAATTGTAGGAATAGTCAATTGAAGGGTTAAAATAAATAAATAAATAAAGTACCCTCTTAATCACAGAGCATTTTGGGCACAAAGACAAGATTTATTGCTGCCGACTGCTAGTATTTCATTACATTATTTTGCATAGAATATTCTGACAGATTTGCATTACAGAACCATATATCATTGTAGTACCTCTATATTACCTTAATAATTTATATATAAATGATGGCTAAGACAAGATAAACTTTTTGTTTTTATTAAGCAACATGCTGTAAATGTGGAACTGAGTAATAATTTCCAATATTCAAAGGAGAAGAAATAAACATTCAAGGAACTACTGTATGATGTAATATTAGCAATGTACTGTATAATATACATGTAATTTTTAACAGTGCACTTAGACATCTAACCTAATTCTATTGGCCATTTATTTATTATTGTTTTTAAAATATAAAAAAGATGAGTACCTAAAACTAAAGACAATGATAATTATACTAATGTTTTCTGAAATGCATAAGGAAATAGTGCCACATGTAAATAACACCTATCAAAATAAAAACGGTTATCACAAAGTACTTAGTATGGGCAAGGCAAACAATACAATCTTGTAAAGAAATGCTAATCATCAACATTCTAACATAACTTTTTATTAATACTATTCATAGCTAAAAAAATTAAGTGGTGTAATATTATACACTTGGTTCTAAATTCATGACTGTAAGGCTTGGTTGGTGCAAAGTTTTATTGTGACTTGTGTTTTAAATAGAGTATAAATTGTGTCTTATTGAGTTTAGTGTCTTCTTCTTTCGTAGTGTGCATCCCTCCTGTGGTATAAGCTGAGCACCCTTTGTCTAAAGTATGAATTGAAATTGTTTTATCATGCATCACTATTATAGTAATTAATAATAATTAATTACATTTATAAAGAGTTTCTGTAATGTCCTCAAAGCCCTTCACATAGACAATTTCGGAACCACCATTGTGCAGCACCCACCTAGATGATAATGACAGCCATGCATATATCAGTAGGGCTCATCACACCAAAGCTGTTAGGTACAAGACATTATATCTAGTTCAGTACATCCATCCATCCATCCTCTTCTGCTTATCTGAGGTTGGGTCGCGGGGGCAGCAGCTTAAGCAGAGAGGCTCAGACTTCCCTCTCCCCAGCCACTTCTTCCAGCTCTTCCAGGAGAACCCCAAGGCGTTCCCAGGCCAGCCGGGAGACATAGTCCCTCCAGCGTGTCCTGGGTCTTCCCCCGGGCCTCCTCCCAGTTGGACCTGCCCGGAATACCTCACCAGGGAGGCGTCCAGGAGGCATCCTGATTAGATGCCCGAGCCACCTCATCTGACTCCTCTCGATGCGGAGGAACAGAGGCTATACTCTGAGCCCCTCCTGGATGACTGAGCTTCTCACCCTATCTTTAAGGGAAAGCCCAGACACCCTGCGGAGGAAACTCATTTCAGCCGCTTGTATTCGGGATCTTATTCTTTCGGTCACTACCCATAGCTCACGACCATAGGTGAGGGTAGGAACGTAGTAAACTGGTAAATTGAGAGCTTTGCCTTACGGCTCAGCTCCTTTTTCACCACGACAGACCAATGTAGAGCCCGCATCACTGTGGATGCTGCACCGATCCGCCTGTCAATCTCACGCTCCATTCTTCCCTCACTCGTTAACAAGACCCCATGATACTTAAACTACTCCTCTTGGGGCAGGATCTCTGAACCCAACCCTAAGATGGCACTCCACCCTTTTCCGGCTGAGGACCATGGTCTCGAATTTGGAGGTGCTGATTCTCATCAAGCCGCTTCACACTCAGCTGCGAACCGATCCAGAGAGAGCTGAAGATCATGGCCTGATGAAGCAAACAGGACAACATCATCTGCAAAAAGCAGTGACCCAATCCTGAGTCCACCAAACTGGACCCCTTCAACACCCTGGCTGTGCCTAGAAATACTGTCCATAAAAGATATGAACAGAATCGGTGACAAAGGGCAGCCCTGGCGGAGTTCAACTCGACTTACTGCCGGCAATGCGGACCAAGCTCTGACACCGGTTCTGTTCCGCGACCAGGACGAAAACCACACTGTTCCTCCTGAATCTGAGGTTCGACTATCTGACAGACCCTCCTCTCCAGAACCTCTGAATAGACTTTTCTAGGGAGGCTGAGGAGTGTGACCCTCTGTAGTTGGAACACACCCTCCGGTCCCCCTTTTTAAAGAGGGGGACCACCACCCCGGTCTGCCAATCCAGAGGCACTGTCCTCGATGTCCATGCGATGTTGCAGAGACGTGTCAACCAAGACAGTCCTACAACATCCAGAGCCTTAAGGAACTCCAGGCATATCTCATCCACCCCTGGGGCCCTGCCACCAAGGAGTTTTTTGACTACCTCGGTGACCTCAGTCCCAGAGATGTGAGAGCCCACCTCAGAGTCCCCAGGCTCTGCTTCCTCATTGGAAGGCATGTTAGTGGGATTGAGGAGGTCTTCTAAGTACTCCCCCCACCGACCCACAACGTCCCGAGTCGAGGTCAGCAGCGCACCATCCCCACCATATATGGTGTTGACACTGCACTGCTTCCCCCTCCTGAGACACCGGACGGTGGACCAGAATCTCCTCAAAGCCATCCGAAAGTCGTTCTCCATGGCCTCTCCAAACTCCTCCCATGCCCGATTTTTTGCCTCAGCAACAACCAAAGCCGCATTCCGCTCGGCCTGCCGGTACCTATCAGCTGCCTCCAGAGACTCACAGGACAAAAAGGTCCTATAAGACTCCTTCTTCAGCTTGATGGCATCCTTCACTGCCGGTGTCCACCAACGGGTTCGGGTGGTGATCAGTTGACAGCTCCGCCCCTCTCTTTACTCGAGTGTCCAAGACATATGGCCACAAGTCCGACGACACGACCACAAAGTCGATCATCGACCTGAGTCCTAGGATATCCTGGTGCCAAGTGCACATATGAACACCCTTATGCTTGAAAATGGTGTTCATTATGGACAATCCGTGACGAGCACAGAAGTCCAATAACAAAACACCGCTAGGGTTCAGATTGGGGGGCATTCCTCCCAATCGCGCCCTTCCAGGTCTCACTGTCATTGCCCACGTGAGCATTGAAGTCTCCCAGCAAAACGAGGGAATCCCCAGAAGGTATGCCCTCTAGCACCCCCTCCAGAGACTCCAAAAAGGGTGGATACTCCAAACTGCTGTTCGATGCATTCGCACAAACAACAGTCAGGACCCTTCCCTCCACCTGAAGGCGGAGGGAGGCCACCCTCTCATCCACCGGGGTAAACCCCAATGCACAGGCTCCAAGTCGGGGGGCAATAAGTATGCCCACACCTGCTCGCCGCCTCTCACCGGGGGCAACTCCAGAGTGGTAGAGAGTCCAGCACCTCTCAAGGAGATTGGTTCCAGAGTCCAAGCTGTGCGTCGAGGTGAGTCCGACTATATCTAGCCGGGAACCTCTCAACCTCGCGCACTAACTCAGGCTCCTTCCCCTTCAGAGAGGTGACATTCCCCTTCGCATGAGCCAGTTTCTGTAGCCGAGGATCAGACCGCCAAGGTCCCCGCCTTTGGCCACCACCCAACTCACACTGCACCCAGCCTCCTTGGCCCCTCCCATAGGTGGTGAGCCCATGGGAAGGAGGACCCATGTTACCTCTTCGGGCAATGCCCGGCTGAGCCCCATGGGTGCAGGCCCGGCCACCAGGCGCTCGCCATCGAGCCCCACCTCCAGGCCTGGGTCTAGAGGGGGGCCCCGGTGACCCGCATCCGGGCAAGGGAAAACATCGTCCCAGATTTTTATTCTTCATCGGAGGTTTGTTGAACCACTCTTTGTCTCATCCCTCACATAGGACAAGTTTACCTTGGGTGGTCCTACCAGGGACATAAAGCCCCGGGCAACATAGCTCCTAGGATCATAGGGACATGCAAACCCCTCCACCACGATAAGGTGACGGTTCAAGGAGGGGTTCAGTACATCCAGAAGAGAGATTTCGGCAATTGCTTCAAACTGTGAGTTTGGAAAACGAGCACTCTGGACATTATGCCAAGGATTGTGCAGGTTCAGATATCTGTACAACCTTGTATGGAACTTTCATAAAGATGAGGTAGGTGCCTTATGCCTTGGAACACAACACATGTTTTAACCACCAGTTTTTTTCTGTTAGGTAAGAGCTTTCATTCATACTTATTGAGTGATTAACAAGCCTGTTGATTATAGTTTGGGAACACCTGATTTTTGTATTCACAGTTCTGACAGGAAAAAGGTCAATGTTACAATTATCTCCCTACAACCATTGGTGCAGTGCCGGTGCTGTCCATGTGACTATGAGTAACAGAAAACTGATTTCTTACTTAAACTTGTAATCAGAGGGAAGCTTGTTTCATCCAGTTTTAGACATGCAGTCAAAGCTATTCCATTTTCCATATGGTTCTCTTGTTCTAGTTATTATTTTTATTATTACCTAAGTGACAAGAAAAAACAGAACTATATAGTGGCTGTGATTGTGTGTAGTATATCCAAATCAGAGGTAATGGTTTTTGGGAATAGTTTCACTTAAGAATACAGACATTTCATATATACTTTTCTTTTACTGGCTCATTTTTAAAACATAAGTCTTTTAAGAAGACACTACTATATTATTTTAAACAGTTTCCTGTACATATATTTTTATGTAATATGTTTTTACCGTTCACGGCTGACTGCACGATAACGTGCAGTGAATACATTTGACTTGTATAGACTACAACTACAGAGTAGTTTTCATACTCTGTCTCAGTACGTTTAGCATTCATTTGCTCAGAGGTTGATGCTCTTGCTGTTTTCTGAGCAGCTCTTCTTTCCTCCACCCTAGTGGCCTGTTTCTTCTCTTTTTTCATTGTCATCTTCATGTTAAAACTGATTAAGTGTTTGTGTTGCAATTACTTAGTACATTTTCCTTAATTTTTCACCTAAGCTGGCACTTAAGTCTTCACTCTGCCTCAAGAATGATTTAAAATATGAAGAGGTAGGAGAAGTGATGGCGAAGATGGTAGGGATAAGAACGGCACCTGTACGCATGCGCCGCACGGCCGCCCTGCTGGCCGCTACCGAGTGTTGATTCTACAATAAAATAAAATAAAAATAAAAAGACAAATAACCGTGGAGGTCAATCATCACCCCGAAAGTGGACAGTAGACGTCACAGAGTATATATGTGTACCAAATTTCAGGTCAATAGGTCAAACGGTTTGCAAGATAAAGGCAATTTAAAATCCTGGACAGAAAAACGGACAACCATGGTAGCATATATATGAGAAGATATAAATATGATAAAATGAAACAAAAATAAAATAATGATGGTTTCTGTGCACTTTTAATAATTAATATTTTGTTAAATGAGAGATTTTTTTTAGGAAATAGAAGTCAGCTGATCTGTTTAGAAGTGTGCATGTAGTCATTTACGATTTTCTGATACACTTATCCATCCTCATCAGGTGTAATGCTCTAAACAGCTCTAGAGGGGGCACCGGTTCATTATAGGGCATACTCACTCAAACTCAATTGCAGTTTCCCATTTATGTCTTTTGAAATTAGAAGGGAAATTAAGCACCTTGTATAAATTCTATAAAAAACATGGTAAGAAAATGTTACTTCTACATAGAGCAGGGCAAGATTTGAGACTAGACTTTGGATCAAGGTAGCAGCAATTTTAAACATTGTGCTTGCTGTAATGCCCTATAGTAATAAATCATGTTCATTGAAATGATAGGAAGTTGGATTTTTTAACCGAAACATAATAGAGCAGACATCACCAGTTCTGATAGTTGCAATGATTCATCAGTCTTCTAAACCAATTCAGTCTATTACAGGATTGTAGATAACCACAGTCTGTGCTAGCAGCACTGACCATACTCTGTGTTGCATTGATGATATTATTAATAGATGGTGAATCAAAGTTCAAGGAAACATTAATTTTTGTTTAAATAAAACCACTCATTAATCTGTAGTTAACGCATTTATGTTGAAGAATATAAGATGATTTAAAGTCCAATAATGTGGTTTAGTGTGTTTTATTGTACATTAAACTTAACATTGTATAGCAATTTCTACTTGTTTTATTAAAGCTGTATATATTCGTAAGCATTCTGTGCCTGCAGTCAGTGAAGAACACTGTAAAATAATAAAATTTAACTGAACTGAAGTTCTGCGATGGGCTGGCACCATGCCCAGGGTTTGTTTCTGCCTTGCACTCTGTGTTGGCTGAGTTTGGCTCCAGCAGATCTCCGTGACCCTGTGTTAGGATATAGTGGGTTGGATAATGGATGGATGGATGGCTGAACTGAAGTTTATGCTTTCATTAATTTTAGAAACTTCATACCTACAAGAAACTTCTGTCATGTTCAGTTTATTGCAGTATAGCTAGTCTTGCTGAAGCCAGATGTATAATATATACAACCATGAGTGAATTTTGCTTAAAACTGGGCAGGAACAGTTAGGCAGCTCAATGAATGTTGTGTTTCTAAACCAATCCAATGCCTCATAAGGGTGGTACTCAAAGTAGGGGTGGTGATTTTAAACTGCAAAAATCAGAAGTGCTCACGTTAACCTGGCCCAGCAATGAGCTAGCTTCTTTTTACAGCGAGCCATATAGAGTCTAATTCTCTTAAAAATCCTATTAGGCATATAAATGTGTGCTGCATGTGCAGAGAGCACACTGCATGTTTTAAAAATAAACATAACCTGATACAATGGAAAATCATTTCTGTGGCATCAGATTATGCATTGATATTCGATTGCATCAATGAATATTAAATGTGAATGATATGTTGTTGCAGATGCTGTTCGTGCTCTCTGTTTCTTAGCATTATGACAATAGTGTAGGAGTCAATGTAAATTTAACAGAGTTGGTAGCTATATTCATGAAAATTTGAACTGCAAAATATGCATTTGAAGTAAATAGTGTGTCACACTCTGTAAAACGACTGCTGTTAAGAGAAGAGCCAGAGGAGATGCAGATTTCAGTACTCGAAACACCTGAATCAACTAACAGGCTTAACAACACCAGTAGATGCTCAGATGAGGCTCCACAACATTCACCTTCTGACTGCACATCTAAACGAATAACTGAAGAAATTTAACATTACTGTTTAATTGGAGATGTAAACATGTCATGACAAAATAATCACAGTATGGTGTATATCCACAGACCACAATGCTTATCTAAACTCTATTTGCTGTTTTGATGAAATATATTGATGAGTAGTTAAAATGACAAAAAAATTTTGTAGCAGATATAGGCACTTCTCAAAAATGTGGAGCCCAGTAGCCGCGGTGGTCTATGTGTGTGTGTGTGTGTCTGTCTGTCTCCTCCTCTCATTACGGTATGCAAATTAATTATTAAACTTCAGTTATCTGGTGCTGCTGAGCTCCTGAATGGATACAGCATTTTTTTTCTTTTTATTTTCTGTTAGTGTCGTCTTTTTTTCTACACAGGATTTTGCCACTATTTATTATAAAAGTTTTAAAGGGTTGTCCACAGACATGTATTCTTGTTTGAAAATCACATCTGACCCTGCAAAATCAGTAAATTGAAGACATTGAAATATGCATATAGATCATCCTTGGGAAATCAACAATGCAACACAGTACAAAAAATAAAAAATAAAATTGGCATATCATAAAATGTTTTGTTTGAAGGTAAGGTGGGATAAATGGATCAATATGGCAGTGACTCTAAGTATCACAACAGATCAACTGAGCTGAGATAAGACATTATAACAGCCAATCACAAAGATCACTCTACGCAAGTATTTACAAACAGCCTTACCAGAAGCTCTAATAAGAATGTACTATGCTAAAATAACAAATGTTTATATTTGATATGATATGTGATTAATGTTAATAGTGATGAGCTCCCTTAAAATATAAAAGCACATTTTAGGAATGAATTAGTTAATTTCAGTAATTAAAGGGGTTATAAGAAAATACTACCATTCCATTTCTCACCATAGGACCAATATATTTTACCTAACATTTATTGCCTTCAAAATGTCCTTAAATGATTGTACTGCAGATCAATAAAGCATTTCAATAATAAAGACTTAAAAATGAAGGAGTTTTCTTAAGCTAAAGGATGTTGAAAAGCTAACTGGATTTGAGTATCGCAATGCTTTATGTTCAAGTTGTTCAAATTGTTCATTTAGCACATTACCATTAATTCAAAAAATGGCAGGATCATAACTAGAACTAAGAAGTATGACCATCAGTTCCTAAAACACTTCACTGGCTTTCAATTAAGTTTACATCCACTTTTAGAAATTTGCTTTCTCACCTGTAAGTCATAAGTTGTCTTGCTACCCTTTACCTTACATAGCTTACTGGTGCCCCTATACCCCAAGGTGTACATTTTAACATCAAGCTGTAGGCCTTCTTAATATTCTGAAGATAAATGGAACTAGTGTAAGAGGTACAGCTTGTCACTATAGGGTATCAAAACTTCACTTACAAATATTAAAGAGTCCCTTTGGTCTCTGCATCTAAATTAAGGATGCAAAAACATCTTAATGTTGTGTATCCGTCTTAGAGCTGCTGAGGTTGTTATATACTGTACTATATTAACACTTTTCTATTTTATTTTTAACTGTTCCTGATTTCCCATTACTATATCTTCTTCATGGTGGCACTTTTTCTGCCTTGAAATGGATGAAACATCACATACACTATGACGGATATACAGTAATTGCAGATGTTGTTTTTCCATAATTGCCGTTGTGAACCCGCTGAATGATCCTGTTCAGATAGCTACTATCCTTAAATAGCTGGAATTTTGTACTTAAAACTACTTTGTATATATGTTTGTATTTTTGCCAGTTTCTACATATGACATTTGTTAAGTTGCAAAATTATGATTTGTTTATGATACGTTTAATTTGTAATTTTATATTTGTAATTACAGTGCAGCATGCTAGGTAGTGCAGTAGAAGTGCATTGGGCCTGAGGGAAGAACATTTTTCTCAGCACACAGGAAGTACCGGCCAAAGCAGGACCTCATGTAAGACAGCAGGTACAGCTTTTATTATCAACTAATTTAGATATTTTTTTTTTGCCTCACTGGATTACAGCTACAAATACACATTTTAGTCCCTTTGTAAGTTGTGTTACATCACTATCAATCAAAAAGAGAGTTTTTTATCTTTAAAAATCATTGTTTCTTTCATGCAAAACAACAAAAACATTTTCAAACTCCAAAACATCCATTGCAGTAAGATATGTAGTTTTGAAATTGCATGCAAAAGGAAGTTTAGTATCAATATTGAAAAACTATATGCAAAAAGAAACTTGGCTGTTTCACTCACTACTGCCTATTATTTTGTGATGTTATATGTAACCAACAGAGTGAGATCCAGGATGCTGGACAATGACTGGCAATGTAGTACGTGTTGGTCAAATGTGCAGATTGGAACTGATAATTAAAAAAAAACTGTAAATGTGGAGAAGCCTGCAGTTGTTCTCAAATGAAATATATCTTTTGCTGACCATGCTCTATAATATGTGATTTCAATGTTAGAACAGTTTATTGGTATCATAACTCCATAAAATTCTAGATGGTGATATGTGCTTCATAATATTAATATGCCAGTTTTAGTATCAAAGATTTTTTCTCCCACATGAAAATCTGTTGGAAATAATGAATAAAATCTTTTAGAATAGTTTGTAACTGCAGAAGAGCTGGTGGTTTCCACAGAACGAGATGTTCAAAGTGTTTGTTGTGCATAAAATGTTTCTACCAGTTACCTGTGTCATATAATTCAAGAGACCTTCTTGTGACTGCACTGTGGTTAGCCATAAATTATGACTTCTGTCTCAGCAGTATGACTGAATTATTAATAGTGCTGGAAGGCATGTTGTTCACTGAATCATAGTTCTTTCAGATAAAATAAGAAAAGACAAATGCACTTGGAAAGTTTGCTTAGGTATGTAACAGGTTGCATGAGTGTACAGTATGTTAGTTACAGATTAATCTACACAATAGAACTCCATGTGCCTGATATTTTACTTGAGAATAAATCATCCTTCCATAAACTCTGTAAAAGAAACCTTAAGATAAGAAGGAGAATTTAAATATAAGACATAAGAACTTGTTTGTTTTTATTATTTTATTGTTATACAGTGCTGTTCTCAGGGACAAATGTAAAACTGTAAAATGGTAATGAACAATATAGCACCATATGATATATGTATATATTAAATAACTTATTTGGAAGCACACATGGTAATAAATTAATGCATGTAATAAATGTAAAATCTGGTGTAATGTTTGTATTCAGTTTTCCAAATGGTGAAAAATAAAGCAAAACACAATAAAAGTGCATAAGAACCCCTTACAATTTAAGTGCTCAAATTCTAATTGATTTCAGCTTATACTTTTTTATAATTATAAATATTGTAATCGATGATAGTACCAAATTTCATTAATATTACCCATCAACATATTCTTATCTTAATATTACTGTCAATGGTGCTGACCCAAAATCTATTCCAGATAAGCCAAGCACAAACCAGCATTTGACAGTAGGTTTATCTTAGAGATCGCACATGAGCATAAAAACATCTACATGCAAAGCAAATAAATATTTGTTTGTATCACTTATCTATACTAATAAAAGGCAAAGCCCTCACTGACTGACTGACTCACTCACTGACTCATCACTAATTTTCCAACTTCCCATGTAGGTAGAAGGCTGAAATTTGGCAGGCTCATTCGTTACAGCTTACTTACAAAAGTTAAGCAGATTTCATTTAGAAATTCTACGCATAACAGTCATAACTGAATCCTAGTTACGTACATATATATGGCCATAGCCTGCAGCTCGGTCGCCGTGTGAGGCGGAGTTAGTTACATCACCCATCACCATGCCTCCCACGTAGTTGGCTGCCTGCCTATATTGCGTCCCCCATACCCACGCCTCCCACGTAATTGAGTGCCTGCCCATATAAGGCTGTCTGTCAGCAGCAATCCAATAGACACGCTGCTGCTACGAGGCGTTTGTCATGCCTAAGATAAATACGATTTTCGCAAGATACAAGTTTAGTGAGAAGACACAAGGTATAAACAAGACTTTTGATCACTTTATAACAGAGTTAAAATTGCTGGTGAAGGACTGCGCTTATACAAACAAATATGAGATGGTCAGGGATAGACTAGTGTTTGGCATAAACTCAGCAAAAGTGAGAGAGAAACTTTTAAATGCTGGGTCTGAGCTAACATTAAATAAAGCCGTGGACATCGCAAGATCGCACGAGATAGCAAACTTTCGATGCATGCACTCCGAGCGGCTCACGTAAACTGACTGTGAACACAGTACGCACACAAAAAGCAACCTCTCCAAAGAGCACTGAACAAAAAATGCATTACACAATTGAGAAGGCAGCAAAAGAATATGAAGCGAGTGACGCATACAAGCATATTCATAAGTGCAGGTACTGCGGAAACAAAGCACACGGTGGAAAAAGTCAATGTCCAACTAAAGGAAGACAGTGGTAAAAAATGTGGTAAATTGAACCACTTCGCTAAAGTTTGCAGGACTGGGAAAGGTAAACCCGTGTATGCAGTGTGTGATGTCTCAGATAAAGAGGAAGACGAGCTATTTATTGATGCAGTAAGAAAGGAACAACCTTCTGAATCTGAACAAGCCTTTGTAGACATATCAATAGGAAAGCAAGGTGTAAAGCTTAAGTTTAAATTAAGTTCATAGACACGCTGCCGCTAAATATTCACAGGCAAATCCACAACTTAATACCAGGAATGCCTGTTAAACATTTTAGATTCACGAGTACCGATTTGGGTAGTGAACACTTCGATGAATGAAACCTGTTATCTTTGCAACGGTTGACAAACACGGAATATAACTTGAACACAACACATCCAAATACGAACCTGATTTAAAGAAACAATGATAATCAAATCCTTGATGACAGCAACACTCATAACAGTCGCAAAACAATTATATTGACAATCATGTTACGTTATTTTTAAAATGTTTCCTTTTCTTTTTCATAACTTCTTTAACACACTATTTCTCCGCTGTGAAGTGCGGGTATTTTGCTAGTGTACAATAAAAGTCAACTCAATGCACTAGACCTGTAAGGATTGTGAATGTAGAATGCAAAAACAAAACCATATTGTAAGACAGGAGTTGGCCTGTAAGATGCCCTGTTGGCAGCAGAGAGACATGTCATGATCCCCCCTCTACCTCAGTGATAACGAGTTATCTGGAGTCAGTCTGCTTCTTTAAATGAGACATGAGATGTAAAAATGACCTGGATCCACCAGAAGGAGCTCTAAAAGGACAGCCCCAGTAATTTCTAATTTTATTCCTGATTCTGGAGGTTATTTGTCAAGGCCTATCTCACAAGTATTTCCTGGCTTGGGCTTCAAAACCTTTTTTGATCATTAAACATGTATACTTGGGCTATTTGGATTATGCTTTGGCAAAAAGAACAACTTGCAGGAGGGACAAAGATCAGAGAATGAAGAGGAAGGTATGAGGTAGTAAAAAGAAGATGTGTATTAGCATAGTGGGGAAAAAATACATCCAGGTGGAAAAATTGGTATTTAAAACAGAAGTGAAGACTAGGAGAAGAAAGAAAAGAACTGGATCAGGCAAGCTTTTAGTTGTGAGGCAGGCAAGAGATTAAACTCTAGGAGACAGTTAACAATATTAAAAGATGAAAACAAAGATGCAAATACTAGAAATGAAACATTCTAGCAAACATTCTAGCACTAAAGTGTTCTTAGAACCGTCTTTTCGCTTTGATGTTTCACCATTCAACAGAAAAAATATACAATAAGGTAATGAATGTGCATTGCTATCTTAAATGGCACAGTGGGTAGCACTGCTGCCTCACAGTTAGGAGACCTCGGTTCACTTGCCGGGTCCTCCCTGCATGGAGTTTGCATGTTGTCTTTGTGGGTTTACTCTGGGTACTGCGGTTTCCTCCCACAGTCCAAAGACATGCAAGTTAGGTGCATTGGCGATTCTCAATTGTCCCTAGTGTGTGCTTGGTTGGTGTGTGTGTGTGTGCGCGCGCCTGGGGTTTGTTTCCTGCCTTGCGCCCTGTGTTGGCTAGGATTGGCTCTGACAGACCCCCGTGACCCTGTAGTTAGGATAAAGTGGGTTGGATAAGGGATGGATGGACTGATATCTTAAATATATGAGACTTGATTAAACAGTGCCACTTGACTAGCAATGGGAGTAGTATAGCGACTATAAATAACATTGCTCCCACAATGCAAAAATTTCATAAAATGGAGGTGGCCATATGAAATCAAAAAAAACATAAAGGTATGTTGCTAAAGTAACAGCAAATAAATACAAAAAGAAAAATAAGTCAAGAAAATCCAAAAATTAATTATATTGAATCTCAGAAAGTAAAAAAAAAAACATTGAATTAATTTTTAAGGTATAAGCTTATCAGTAAAGACTCAGTAAACAGCCTGCTGTCCCATCACCCCCACCGCCGCAGTCAATTCAGGCAAAAGGTTCTCCCAGCTCAAGGCTTGTTTATCTGTGTGTGAGGTGCCTGGACTTGTATAGGGTAAATAATACATCGTTATTTGGAACACATGCATTTCATGTATGTTCCGTGTCTACAACGATCTGTGTAAGTGTAGGATGACAGGAAATGCGTGAAATGCAAGAAATGTTGAACACATACCTAAAACAAACTTTTTTCATGTTTTAGTACTAACGACAAAATTTTGACGTGGAGTGTATAATGTGTGAAGACTGAAGTCCAAATATCAAATAAACACTTTCATAAAAGCTACACGTATATTAAAACAAGTGCACTTTTATTCAAGAATATAACCAAAGAAAAAGAAATCGGGTTAGGGTACAATGCTGACACAGCCGCTTGGGTGTTGCAGTTGGAAGAGCTGCTGACTCATAGTCAAGTTGAGGGTTCAATCCTGGCCTCTTCTCAGAATTTTTGTTTTGAGTAGCGAGCTACTCTTATTGTTACTATTATACAATAAAAGCATACATTTGATTTGAGTCCGCAGCTGTAAATTTATGGTACTTGTAAAGGTTAGCATTTTGTTGTTTTATTCAATTTTATTCTCTCAGTCACATTCATGCTCACCCCAATCTGACGGTGCTGTTTCCAAATAAAGACGTGCTATAATAGTAGTAAACTCAGATGAGGATGAGGGTTCTGCATTGGAGAAGGACACAGAAACCCTGTCCACTCACACATAAGAACAACGCAGCTGCACCAGGCGTAAAGGTAAAAGATGACACCATTTGGATGCAGCAAGAGGTTGTGGCCTTGTTCTGCCAGTGGATATAATTGGTCAATCTACCACGTATGTCCTTCAACGAAATAGCAGGGTATGCCGAGCTTGCCAAGGTATCGTGCAAAGTTCTGTTTGTGCTTATGGTTTGTGATTGGCTTTATATGAAAACCATTTATATGTTATATAAAAGCCACTTTGAATGTTATTTAACTTTGCTATTTTTAGTAGTGTTTATTGTGTCGCTATTAACCTGTGCCATTTCCTTTTTATACTTTGTGGTCATTTCAAGAACACCTGTACAAGTCACAGAATACATTTATATACATAATGTAAATATATATATTTTAGAGTTGGAGCAAAGTCAAGTTATGTGACTTGCTCAGGTTACACACTAGATTAGAGGTAGGAATTTAACCAGTAACCTTGGAATTTTAAGTCATTATATTGCCTGTCATACACACATATTCAAACACATACAGTACTCATATAAATACACATTGTGATACGAGTGAGTCCTTTGGTAACTCTCCACAATCAAGATAACTACAAAGAGTCCAAACATTCATAAAATTTTAATGGAGACAGTTTTTCAGTAGGAATAAAAGCAGGAAGTAGCACAAAGTACAAAACAAATAGATACAATAATAAACCTGTTTTGTTCTCATCTTGACATGTTGTGATGCTATTTCAGTGATGGAGTGTTTGCTCACTTGGCTAACACAATACTTCACACAAGCTCTCCACTGTCCACCTCTCTTCTCTCTCTTTCTCTCTCATCTTCTCTATCTGTTTTTCTATCTCTCTCACTTCCTCTCGTCAGTTTAGTCGTTGTCCCATCTTACTTCTCAATTACAGCTATAATCTACCTTTGATCATACTCTGGAATCATTTCTGGGTTCAGAGGCTATGTAACGTTTACTGCAGGAGCACCAAGCTAAAACCTTTCATTGAATGCTCCTATCGTCTCTGCATCACAGGTCTTCAATTGCATTTAAACTCCTGGTTCTCTATGGCAACCTCTAAACCTTCCATTCCTTTGAAGGGACAGCATGACCCCATATCTGGGATCTTCTCCCTCTTATCAGATGAATAGGACAGCACAGGTCACATGCTAGTCTTAGCTGAGCTCATTCTCTAGTCAGTATCCTGGCATCACCATCTCATTCTACTGGCCATGTCCTGTCACTTGTCAGTCAGGAGATCCAGCAACCAATTTGTTAAATAAGATATAATTGTGTCCGCATGTATTGTTAAAGGCTGCTGTAAGCACTGAAAGTGTTAAAGATGTATATAATTCTAGCGAACACAGTGAAAGTTTCAGACTGTAACAATCTCTTCAGCAGAGACAACTGCTGTAAGACTACAAGGAAAGCTCTGTCTCCACTAAAAAGTCACAAAACAATTGTCAAATATGTACTGTTGTATTTACCTTTCCATTTCAAAGAACATCACTAGAACGTGTTCAACTTCATGACTCTTTCATTCAGAATCAACAATAATTTCCTGCAGGTCATCTAATGTGATTTTTATTCTCATACATTCCCGTGGCAACACAATCCAGTAAAACCCACTGAAGTACAGCTTCACTGGATTTCAATGGCATTTCAGAATATGTTGTACTTTCAGTGCCTCAAAGCTAGATGCTTATAGGACAAATCCTTCAAAACCTCATTTCCAGGGAAGCTCAGCATCTCTGGGAGTAAATGTGGCAGTGGGCTGGCCAGGACGCTGGGCAGCTACATAATGAATGGAGGAGCTGTCAAAGTGGCTGGACCTTATTTTAAATGACTGTGGTTTGCTGTTGGAGCATTTCAAGCATTTTCGGCAAGTGGATTTATGAGACAAGCTGCTGCTTGTAGTGTGTTATTTGCTAACAATATAGCCCACTGTTTTCATTTGTACATATCTTACTTAATAAAACATAAATATAGCATTCTTTCCTTGTTTCAGGTTAGTAAAGTTCAAACTAAGTCGACTTGGGGAACTAGCCAACCAGCTAGCTATCTGTGCATAATGGTAGACAGTGCTAATTTTGTTGACCTGATTTTGGCAAAAACATTTCCTTATGTGGAGTGACTCAGAATTAAACAAAAGGGCAGATCAATGCCTAAGATTGATTTGGTCCAAATGTCAGGGAAAAATAACCTGTCTTTTCAACTCTCCTGGTATGACAAGGTGAGGTGGCTGACTGGAAGTACTGCGACAAAGAGAAGGCCAATACAAATGATCTGGTAAGGTTGTGCCAGATGAAAATATTGAAACAATTGAAAATCGTCTCAATTCATGTCAGACACCCTTTACTTAACTTACCCAGAACTTAACTTCAGTAAATCACTGATGATATATTTCTTTCTTTCCAGTGCTATACATCTTTTTACCATAGGTTATTGGAGATAATACAAAATACCAGAAGTGTAGAAGTTTAATGTGTATCAGTAGCAGTTTAAAGTAAAACAAACACACACAAACTGCTGGAAGTACTTTAGCTAGCAAAGAATCTGTTTTTGAAATTATGGTAATACTAGCCAACCCACAGCGTAGCATATGCCACATAATCAGGCCGCTGTTTAAATGATTTTTAAGCACAGAGGAAAAAATAAACATTTGAAAAATCCGTAATTTAATAAACCACCAAGAAAAGTAACATTGCAACAATGCACGCTACGAACCAACATACAATTGTCCGTGACTGAAAACCAGAGGAGCGCCGTCACGCCTTCTCCTTCCAAAGCGAAGGACGGGGTTGAACGGCGCTCGTTCAATACGCACTGCCCACTTATGTGCCCGCCCCCAACTCCCTACCTGAGTCGCTTTCATCTGTGTACAGTCCACACGCACCTGTAAGTCACGTTGACTGTTAATTTTTCAAACACCGCCTCAGTCGGTTTCCACGTTGATTTTTCATTGTTCTTTGCGGTTCTGGCTGCTTTTTTATATATAATCCACCAAGTCACCCCACCCTTTTACAAAGGGTAGGGACGTAATCAGTGCGAGCGTATGAGCCGCACGTACTGGGAATTTCTCGTTCGTGGGGAACAATTGCAAGCCACGGTCTCCATCACGAATGGGGTTCAACGGCTTACGCACGGCTCCCCGCTCCGGGTGGACACACGTTGATCCATTCAGTGTAGCGCGTGCAGTACCGGACATACAAGTGCATCACAGACCTGTTAATGCTCAATCTCACGTGGCTGAAAGCCACTTGTCCGTCTAAGAATTTGGACGCCGACCGCTGTTGGGTCGTGTAAGTATTTGGCAGGTGGGAGTCTCGTTCGTTTTCGGAAATAACCAGCCAAATCGCTCCACCAACTAAAAACTGCCATGCACCACCACCCACAGAATCGAGAAAGAGCTATCAATCTGTCAATCCTCTCTGTGTCCGGGCTGGGTGAGGTTTCCTGTGTTGAGTCAAATGAAGCGAAAAGATTCACACCTGGTGGTGCCCTTCGGTCAATTCCTTTAAGTTTCAGCTTTGTAACCATACTCCTCCCTGAACCCAAAAACTTTGGTTACCCAGTTGGCTGCCCTGTTGCGGGCCTGCATCGGTGAAGCAGGTGAGACGGTAATGAAACAGAGGCACAGGGCTTATTGGTTTTTAAAGACTGCTTCCTTCATTGGGTTTTAACCAATGCACGGAACGAACAAACACACAATCGTCCATGTGGTGCGGAGGGTGGAACGGGAGGAGAGGAGAAGGACATCCACTCCACTCCCTCCGTCATGCTAGTCTGCTGATTTCTCGTTCAGTATGCACTGCTTGCTCATGTGCCCACCTTCAACTCGTCACTCGAGTCGTTGTCGTCTTTGTACAGTCCAGATGCACCTGTGACTCACGTAGACTTTTCATTGCTCTGTGCAGTTTTGGCTGCCTTTCTATATATAATCCACCAAGACACCCGACCATGGTAGTAGCGAGGTGTGTGGGGGGGGGTGTGTACAAAGTGCAGGAGCATCTAAGAAGACGCATGTTTGTCGCGGATGCGAATTGCTGTATGTAGCGTGTAAAACAGGGTGCACACGGTCGTGCGTCGTAACCGAAAACTCGTTTTTTAAAGACTGCTTACTTTATTGTGTTTTAACCTCAGTTGTAAAGGAATGTTTTAAGGATCCCATGGGATACCCCTCGCAAACCGTTTTACACGCTGCATATGGCGATTCACCTCCGCGAGAAACATGCCTCTATTAACAGTCAGTGTGGGTCGGAGCTGCATGTTGCCTCTACGACAGACGAATATAAATTACGCCATTTTTTCTGTGTCGTCGCGTCTGAGTTGGTGGGCGTGGCTCTGCGAGTTGTCGTCGTATCCAATGGTCTTGGAGTTTGTGGGCGTGGCTCCTTCCTGCGTGCACCATAGGTGTCGAACTTGTCGGCGGCTTAGTGAATCCACACCCCTTCCGGCGTGCTTTCCATGGTCGTCTTGCCTTAGTGAATTATATATATAGATTTTAGAATTACTGCGAAAGTTTTAATCTTTTTCACTTTTTTGTTTTATTCAATTTCTTTCTGTTATTGAAAACTAAGAAGGCAAATTACATGTTTTCCTGTGTAAACATGACTGAATAAATAAAAACATAGAACCTTATTTGAAGTTTGCACTGGGAACCTCTTTATTATCTTAGTTTTGTTTGTTTCAGTTATTGCTTACTCAGCATTAGAACTTTTTTCTTTGTTTCTTTGGTTATGGATTAGAATTTTGTTTTGATCTGATGAAAGATTAGTCTGATTTTCTGGCTTTGATCCTGGTGCATTTTGTGATTTATGTTTGATCTCTTGGTCTTAATTTGGTTTTTTTTATTCTGGTCTTTGGAAAACAGTTGCCTCTCCAGAATGCTATGCGCATTCATTATAAGTTAATGAGATCACTTATGTACAGTATGTATTAATCACCTACAGTATATATTGTGTGTGTTTGCATAAAAGAAGGCAAAGGTTGTTGTATTCCATCAATAGAAGATGTGTTCTTAATGCCTATTGCTGTGTGTATGTGAAACAAATTTTAATTTCAAAATGACTAGAAGAAGAAAGATGGTCAACTAAATCCTATAATACAGAAATATTTTGAACTGTTTTTCATATAATTGATGCAATTGTAAATGCCATTTTAGAATAGTTCCATCTACAACACATCATTAATTAATTAATTAATTATATTTTTATGTTTTGTTTACTTACAGAATCACACTGTTTTCTGGAAATAATATATTCTAATAATATAGAATACTTCTTGTCTGTTCTTCCTACATCAGGTTATTCTTCGATCCTTGGATTTATAATAATTGCACAATTGTGTCACCTCTGAAAATAATCCTTATCATTTACAAACCCATTAAAATTGAACAATGACTTTCTAAGCCAATAGTAAAGAATATATTCCCCTATTGTAACACATTTTATTCTTGATTATGTCTCGCCACTAGAAAACAATATCTATAAACTATAATGCAATTACCTTGTTCTGAGGAGACAAATTTGAAATGGAGCAGACTACTGCATTCCTCAGAGCTAATTATGGCAGAGTATTGGAGGTGTTGTATGCCATTGCCAATTGTTTCAGAACACCTCCATTTCACAGGCATTGCATATACTAAAAATAAGAAATCAAAGAAAGGTCAAGAGAAAAAAATGAAATGGAATGGAATTGAAATGTACTTAAGTGGGTCAGAAAGTCTCCCATATAGGATAACACAACACAATAAATTACTGATATTCCTTTAAAAATTATATCTTTCCACCTAACTAAATACTTCATTTTTTTTAAAATATATTCATTCTTTTTTCACAGGTTATTATGCACATGAATTTCAAAATCAATATGTACTTTATTTTCTAAATTGAGATTATCTTAATGCTAAGAGTGGCCCATGTCATCATTTGGTGGAAGGTGATACAGGGTGTGCTTTGACACAGTTTTTGTTACCATTTGTACTGTTGCTCTTTGATTGGAACTTTAAATTTACTTCTGTCCTTCCTTTTATTGATAATTTAGTTTTTTAAAGGTTGGCCTTCTATGATTTTAATCAGAATGTATTCCAGGTGTGTACTGCCGTTTTATATCAGCACTGGCTTCTTTCTTGTTTGGGTTTGGTGTCAGCTCACAATTGCTCTCCAAAGCTCACATCAATTATTATCAGTTCACATCACAAGCCTTATTGCTCAGTTCTGAGTTTTTGCTCAGATCATATTTGATCATCTTGACAGTTCACATTTATAAGTGATAAGTGACCTGTATCTAACTATAATGTGAATGTATCTGTCCCCCAAAATTGCATGCATGGTGTAGGTTGATATGTTTGTTCACAAGTAATGTGCATCACCAACAACAACAAATGTCATATTTGTGAATGACACACAGTATTAAAACTGATAAAAAGGACATTGTAGTAGTTAGTGTGTGCATTGCATTTTGCTCTGGAGGACGACAGACAGTTCATCAGTTGTATATGATTAAATCGAGAAGGCAAAAAAAAGCCGGGTGTTTAGCTTTTGCTGTTTATGCAGCTATTGTTGGCACTGCTGCACCAAGATGTGTGAATATGAGCAACAGCCAGCAATGGTGGGATCGTGACTGTTGTCCCATCTCTAGAACCCCGGCATTGTTGTTTTGATGGGCTGCTAATTCTGACTGATGATGACAGTGCTCAGCCCATGCGTATAGGCAAAAAAAAGCACATGAATTTCAATCTGACCGTTCTCATTCATGTTGCCTGGTCTATGAATCGAATATGTATCTGATCTAGGACCAAATATGAAAGTGATTCAAATTAGATTTTGGTGTCCACACAGCCCTGAAAACATCAGATTTGGGTCATAGTAAGACACAAAAACCAGATTTGAGTCATTTCAGACTGGTAACGTGAATGTAGACTCAGTGTACCTCAAATTTTACTTTGAAATATTGCAGAAAATTTTATTTTACACTCATCATATGGTAGCAAGCAAACTTATAGAACAGTAAATGCAGTAAAATCTGCATTTTTTGAGCTTCCTTCTTCTAATGCAGGATTGTAGGAGATGAGAAATATTCATATTATAAGAAAAGTTAAATCAAGCTTTTACATATCTTTATGTCTATTTTCTTAATCCACTTAAAGTTTGTGAAGAACTGGACCGTATCATTTTGAAAAGCATTAATTGATCCCTGACAGGACCTCAATCAATTAAAGAGGCTTTGATAGATGTATTTTTGTTGTCTGCCCTACTTAGGTTATTAGGGTAATTGGATATTATCAGCTTTAAGAAATAGAAAACTATTCTGCAACTTAACACTAGTGTGTGTTGTTGAAAGCTGTTGAAAAGTGGAATGCTGTGATTTAACCTTTTTAAAAATTTCAGTAGGTATCAGAATGTAGGCACTATGACACAAATTAATAAAATGGATAGGGGTCCTACTGCTTTATACTCTTGATAGAGTCAGTGATTAAATGCCCCAACATGCTTATTTAGAAGGAAAAATAGGCAAAGAAATAAGAAAACATTTCTGCTACACAGCCTTTATCACAGCACAAGGATTGTCCAGAGCCTTCAATTTTATTTAACTGCACTGGATATTTGGTATATTTGGTATACTCTTTGTTAAAGCAAAAAATGTGATATCCAAAAGACATGACAAACAATAACATTCCAGTGTAAAAGTCAAAATATTATTTCATGCATTTGAATCTTTAAAAAAATTAGAACATTAGAACAATCTGGATGTGAACAGGCCATTTAGCCCAACAAAGCTCACTAGTCCTCTTCTAAAAAATCATCAGGTCGAGTTTGGAAAGTCCTTAAAGTCTTACTGTCTACCACACTGCTTGGTAGCTTATTCCAAGTGTCTATGGTTCTCTGTGTAAAGAAAAACTTCCTAATGTTTGTCTGAAATTTACCTTTAAGAAGTTTCCAACTGTGTCCCCGTGTTCTTGATGAACTCATTTTAAAATAACAGTCTCAATCCACTATGCTAATTCCCTTCATATTTTTAAACACTTCAATCATGTCACCTCTTAATCTTCTTTTGCTTAAACTGAAAAGGCTTGGCTCTTTTAATCTTTGTTCATTATTCATTCCCCGTAGCCCTGAAATGAACCTAGTCGCTCTTCTCTGGACTTTTTCTAGCTCTGCTATGTCCTTTTTGTAGCCTGGAGACCAAAACTGCACACAGTACTCCAGATTAGGCCTCACCATTGGGTTATAAAGCTTGAGCATAACCTCTTTGGACTTGTACTCCACACATCGTGCTATATAACCTAACATTCTGTTAGCTTCCTTAATAGCTTCTAAACACTGCCTGGAAGTTGATAGCATAGAGTCCACTGCGACTCATAAATCCTTCTCATAAGATGTACTCTCAATTTTCAGACCTCCCATTGTGTATATGTACTGTATATGTGTGTTGATCAACAGGGATTATAAAATATGATACTTTTGATTCAATAAATAATTTGGACTATACAGAAGTAAATCATATATTTGTATAGAAAATGATTACCCCTACATGATTCTTATTGTCCTCTTTTTAAAACCTTAAACTGATAAATATTAGTTTACCCTTACTCAAGCACTGTCACTGTGGAGTTTATTTGTTTTTATTCTTTTTTTTTATTTCGTATTTATTAGAAGTGTATGTTGGGGCACATACCTTTACCAGAATGTTTCGGTTCATTGTTCCATTTTTGTCTCCTTTCAACACATAAATATGCATTCTCTAGCATATTGAGGCACAAAAAACAGACATAACAAGTGAAATGTATTGACCTGTGATTTGAAATCGAAATAAACGCATCAGTTTTCATAATGTTAGATAAATTTCCTCTACCCCAGTAAGGGTAGCAAAAATAAGATTAACAGCTAAGGATTGTTTTAAATAAACATTAAATTAAATTAACTTTCCTGTGAAGATCTGCAATGCTTGCTCTGTGCCTGTATAAAATCAAAGTATTACTGCCATAACGGGTCCAGGTTTGGAGCACGTGGTAAAAGTGCAAACCACTGTGGTCCAGACCCCTAAGCATGCACAAATGAATTACGATAATGAACTCAAAATGAACATGACCTTCTCATAAACCAAAAATATCTTTTGAATAGTCTCATACAAGCCGTAAACTATGGTGTTGGGGAGGTCATGCTTTGGTATTCTTTTACTGATTCAAGGTCTTCTTTAATTGTTGTTAGTGTCAATCACTGAATTCCTAAAATGTGTAGTGAATTCTTGAAAAGTTGTATAGCCATCTGTAAAAAATCTGAACTGTAACTGAACATAGATCTTGCAACAGAACAATAAAGCCATAAACAAGCAAATCGTCCATGGGATGGCTCTGAAAAAAATGTTTTTGAAAATTGTATTACAGTGCTGTGGGTGCCTTGAAATAGGATGTCCTTCTATGAAAGCTCCCAACTATTACACAGTTGTTTGTGGAAGAATGAGAAAATATTGATACTAGTGAGTTTGGCAAACAGCCAGAAAAAACAGTTACAGTACTTTAGGTTAGTTAGGTTAGGTAGCGAGGTTAGTCATCAAAGAACATGATATCCTGAAAAGAGTTACTCAGAAGTCACAATCAACTGGAACATACTGTAAAAATAAAATATATTAATAAATAAAACCTTAAACTGATAAATATTAGCATTTACCCTGACTCAAGACCTAAGTATGTGCGTCTCAGGAACTGCAGGTCTGACATTATGGTCAGCAACACAGGAGAGCTGCAGGGGACTGTACTTTCTCCGGTCCTGTTCAGCCTATATGCATCGGACTTCCAATACATGTCGGAGTCCTGCCACGTGCAAAAGTTTGCAGACGATACTGCTATCATGGGCTGCATCAGGAGTGGGCAGGAGGAGGAGTATAGGAAACTAATCAAGGACTTTGTTAAACGGTGCAACTCAAACCACCTACAACTAAACACCAGCAAAACCAAAGAGCTGGAGGTGGATTTTAGGAGGCCCAGCCCCTTCATGGACCCCGGGATCATCAGAGGTGACTGTGTGCAGAGGGAGCAGACTTATAAATACTTGGGAGTGCAGCTGGATGATAAATTGGACTGGACTGCCAATACTGATGCTCTGTGTAAGAAAGGACAGAGCCTACTATACTTCCCTAGAAGGCTGGCGTTCTTCAACATCTGCAATAAGATGCTGCAGATGTTCTATCAGACAGTTGTGGTGAGTGCCCTCTTCTACGCGGTGGTGTGCTGGGGAGGCAGCATAAAGAAGAGGGATGCCTCACGCCTGGACAAACTGGTGAAGAAGGCAGGCTCTATTGTAGATACGGAGCTGGACAGTTTGAAATCCATGGCAGAGTGACAGGCACTGAGCAGGCTCCTGTCAATAATGGAAAATCAACTGCATCCACTGAACAGTATCATCTCCAGACAGAGGAGCAGCTTCAGCGACAGACTGCTGTCACTGTCCTGCTCCACTGACAGACTGAGAAGATTGTTCCTCCCCAACACTATGCAGTTCCACTTGGTTGGTAAATGTTAATATTATACAAAATTGTCTGTCTGTTATACCTTCATTGTTATCACTCTTTAATTTAACTCTTTTAGGGCGGATGTTGACTTTTGTCGACAGGAGGGGTTGAGGGCGCATGTCGACTAAAGTCAACATCCAGGGATAGAGGGCGATAATCAGCTGTTAATGGCAACAAATCTCACTGTCACGTCACAGGCATTCCCTCTGTGCTTGGAGGAATGCTAGACTCGTTGACTCGGCAACTAATCCTAGCGTGTGCATGAGTTTCGAAATGTAAACAATGGCAAGATGGCATCGACATGTGACAAGGGAGTGAAGTGAGTGCAGAAAAGAAAACACTTGGCAGACAATGTTTTGCGCATTATCATGGAGTCGGACTCTGATTTTTCAGAATCGGATTTTATTGACAGTGATCAGGAGATCGAGCAAGAGAGTAAGAAGCCGGCATCAGCTGATCAAACACCAGCCGATGCCGCGCCAGCGGATCTGCTGCCAGTTGAGCTTCTTTGCGGCAAGGTTCGCGTGGGATAAATACACAGACATTGATCCGCTGAGAGCCGATCTGGCAGCTGGACTTCACAAGACGGCATGGCTTGCTGTTGGACACGACAGATCACCAGCTGCTGTACTTCAATTTGCTCTCTCCTGATGCTGCTTTTCAGCTACCGTCAGACAAGATAAACAGGCAGAGAAATTTTTTGAATCGCGGGCTGCATTTGCATCGCATTCTCGTTTTTCAAAGTGTAAACCCACAACAAAAGATGAGATGAAGCGTGCTGTGGTATTACAAATAGAGATGGGACAGAACTGGTGATATAACTTCAGGGAGTATTGGTCCAAACGTGCTTTGTCCCCTGGTGGCTTTGGACAGGTTATGCAGCATGGTGATAGGTACGTGCTGCTGCAAAGTTTTATTCACTTCTGTAATAAACAGCAGCAAATCCCATGGGGTGAGCCAGGCTATAATGCCATGCATGAAGTTCATAAAGTTTCAGAAGATGAAAAGAGGTGACAATACGGTTTTCATGCGGGCAGAAAACTTGGTGGCAGTGGAATGGCACAATGGCAAAAGGGTGACTTGTCTCTCTACATTCCACACTAACAATATATGTGAGAAAAGTCCAGCAACAGACAATTGAAAAGTAGGCACCAAAGCAACACGTATTGTAAGCAGTGCAATGTGGCAATGACTGAAATTGGCTGCTTTGAGCGAGATCAGACTTTGCAGTACTTTGCTGTGTAAAATGTATGTGATATGTATGTGAAATCATAGAGTATGCAGGCTCATACAACATGCAAAACAGTAACATTTGTCAAAAGTAAATATTTTTGTTGATTTGATATGTTAAACAATTGCTTTGTGTTCTTTTTTAAAAAATGTTAGTTTTTGGAAAAATATTCAGCCCTGGGAGATAAGAAACAAAAAAAAATTAGCCCTAAAAAAGTTAATATTGTTCTTTATCAGTATGCTGCTGCTGGAGTATGTGAATTTCTCCTTGGGATTAATAAAGTGTCCCTTTATTGTCAGGGATGCCAGGGGCGATGACCTGGCCGGGACACCCTGAAGGACCGGAAGAGGGTCTACGCCCGCCCTGGATCACGTAGGGGGCGCCACCCTAGTTGCTTTGGGGGCCACGGGTAGAGGGCTTGGAAGCCCAACCCTGTAGGGGCCCGTGGTCATCGCCAGGGGGCGCCCCAATGCCTTGGGAACCCTGGACCTCAGCACTTCCGCCACACCAGAAAGTGCTGGGGGGAAGAGAAGCAGGGACACCCAGAGAGCTTCCGGGAGAAGAGTCGGCACTTCCGCCACACTAGGGCATGTCAGCGGGAGATTGCCGGGGAGCACCTGGAGCACATCCGGGTGCAGATAAAAGGGGCCGCCTCCCTTCATTCGAGGCTGGAGTCGGGTGGAGGCAGGACAAGGCAGGAGAAGAGAGAATAGAGGCGGCCCGAAGAAAGGTGTTGTTTGGCCAGGACTTTGGGGGGTTTTGTGTGTGCACAGAAGACTTGTAAATAGTTTGTAAAATAAACGTGTTTGTGGGTGAAACAACATGTCCGCCTATCTGTGTCCGGGCCACATCCACACTATCTATCTATCTATCTATCTATCTATCTATCTATCTATCTATCTATCTATCTATCTATCTATCTATCTATCTATCTAAATGTGCTGCTGATTTGCCTGTCTATTCGCTGTAAGAGACAAAGGGAATTGCAGAATTTCACATAGTACAAAACCTAGCAGGTCACGGAAACTTGGAAAAGACTTCCTTTACTTTCTTGGGCATGTTTGAAATTACATGTTTCTAGTTACTTCTTTCTTGGGCAGTGTAAAGTTCAATCTGATTCTATTGCAATACAGGTCTAACCAACACAAAAAAGGCATGAATTCTTGAAGAAAGGCCTAAGATCAAAGTCTCAAAGCATGTATTTTAATTAGATTTTTTGAAATTGAATCAAAATAGTTCATATTTCAAAAATATCCAAAAGCTTCCAAAAGAACAAAAAAAAATATATATCAAAAGAATACTGTTAGTTAAAATTACAAAATCCAAAACACAAAGAAACATTAAAACCATGCCAAACACAAACCTTAAGTTTTATGATTTCATGCTCTAATTACTTTGCTAATGTTGGCACTGCAGCTCTCTGCATTTTCAGTTTGAATGGCAATTTCAATTGCATGCCTCTTACGCCCTAAGGGCATTTTTCAGTAGTTTCCACCTGAGGGGAGAACACCATAATAAAGACTTATTATGCAATAAATAAAGGAAAGACAGTCATTTTTTCACTAAATCTTGACATGTAACTTCTTAAATGTGATAGAAATTATCTTTATGTCAACTTTAAACATTCCTTTACTCCTTTACTCAAAAACTACTCCCAAAATAATAAAAAAAGCATAGGCGGACACTGATTTTTCCAAGTTTATTTTCCGGACTATTTTAAGTTCAAGCAATGATAGGTCAGTTTTTCACCTCTGATGTGTTACCAGACATGTCAACTGTTCCTGTGAATAGCTTCATGTTGATAACACAACATGTGTTTTGGCACCATTGGCATCCCCTCACCTCTAGAACCTTTCCATGCCATTATGCCCAAAAAAAATAAATAATGTAAAATTCATACTATAACATATTTATATAAAATATAAATAATTTCTCAAATATATACACACGCTCACATATATTTATCGTATATGCACATACACAAAAACTAACAATTGTGTTTATTTTTCCCAACTTTGGCACTATCCTTTGTTCAAACATGGGCATGTTATATATCACTGGAAACATCTCACTCTCAGCTATAAAACAGTTTAAAGCTTATAATGGCAGAACCCACTGAGCAAGAGCCACCTGACGGGAACCAACAGATTGCTACTGTCAACTTGGCATACCCACCTCCTCTTTAATGGCGAATATCTCACTAACATTTCCTTCTATGGTGATGAGCTTAGCTCACATTATTCAGCAGAAGCTGCTGTAAATTTTAATATATAACATGTTTATATCTGCTGCTGCTTTCTGAAGTAACATGCAACAACACACGAAACTCACACTTGAACTTCCAGCTCACTGAATCATTCTGCTAAGATAAGACAAGTCCATTGTTCAAACATGGCCATATTTGGTGTTGATTAATATGTCACAGTCTCACAGTCACAGATGGTATGACCCACTCAGCAAGATCCAGATCCTTCCCAGAATTTCCAGGTGGTTCAGTCCCGTAATGGTGGCTGTGTTTATGAATAATTTCACTTTTCTTGAGACTGCTTCTTCAGAGATACACGTGTATGGACTTCTTTTCCTCAGAACAACCTGCTGTAAGTGCTGATATGTTACTTAAAGAGGACTTGTGAGATTGTCTGCTGCCAGCAGTAGTCTGTCCCAAATCTGAAGATTATTAGTCTTCAATCACCAATCATCTCTTATTGTAAACTGCCAAATCTGCACTGCCCACCTAAATACGAAGGTTTGTGACATGCTGAAAGACTGACTCACCCAGTAACTGTGCATGTTGGCCAAAGATCAGTCGGCGCATAAAGACACAGTGTGAGTCTGACAAATTAGCCTCTAAAGTGGCAAGTACGTCTGTGTGGGTGCTGTTTGAGCCGAGTGTAGCGAACAGGCGTTGGTTTTCTACACCCCAGCACTGGAGCAGCAGCAGGTTTGCGAGTGTGGGCGAGCATCAGATATCTCTCTGAGGTCCAACACCTCCAAATATGTTTTAAAACTCTGTTTCCGAGCCCTCCACGGAACAGGGGGCGTCACCAGGAAGGGCAGGGGTAGCAGTGAAAAGTCAGCTGTCCTCATTTGGCAAATTGTTTGTTTGAAGATCAAAGAACATACAAGACTAGTTGCTTCTCCAAATTCCTATATTTTACTAACATTTTCCTACATTGCACATCCTCCAACTGTAACAGGAGCGAATCAACAACCACTCCTTGCTATGTATTTTAATAAACCTCTCTACATCAATGTCTAAGCTGTATTTATTAATTAATTTAATGGTACCTTGATAATAAAGTATCAACTTATGTCAAAAGCACAAAAAATCTTGGTGACTTCAAACTTTTAAATGCTAATGTATTTACTTGACTTGTTTTTATTTAATAAATTTCAGTCGGTTACAAAGATAAATAAAAGAGCTGTGGTATTTTAACTACCAGCATAAGTGTATTAATACAACATAAATGAATGCCCTATATATATATATATATATATAGAGAGAGTCTATTGTGTGCAATTAGCACAGTGCATATACTCAGGTTGATCAAATAATTCTACAATCCTTGTGCTTTGATAAATGGTTTTTATCAGTACTACCATAAAGCGGTTCAGTTTAGCTGTTGTTATTCTCCGTATGAAACAATGATTTTGAAAACAAATTGAACAATTTCTCAGTGGAATAAATAATCTAGTGTAGATGATCTGCATCTTGAATTGAATTGAAAAGAAAAAATTTTAATGAAGATTGGTTTTGCTCAGTCATCTAATTGCAGTCTTTTAATGCTTCCCAGGATTCATAAGCTCCAATTTGCAAAATATTTAGAGGAAGAATGCATACAGGCTAACATCTTTACTTCAGTCATGCATCACATAATCTCAGATGTGTTAAAGTTTGACAGTATTTCCAAACATTAACCAGTGGATTTAATCTTCTCTAAATTATAAAAACGTAAATTCTTGCAATGAGCATAAAAATAGATGATGCTTTGCTGATCCCTTAAAATAGTTCAGGGATTATACAAATCAAATAAAAAAATACTTATTCATTTTCCAACAACTTGAAGAAAAATAGAAAATAAAATTAAATAATGAATGGATACATAACCCCCACTGACCGAATGAAAGGCATGGGACAGCAATACATAGAGAAAATATCAGACATTGTGGCAGCAAGTACATAGCTCTGTTTCACACCACTGTCAATTGGGAAAGGATCAGGGAATGTGGCTTTGTAGTGCATCATGTCCTGCATGCCCACATGGGACAAGACCTTCCAAAGTAGGTACAGGGAACTGCAGAAGATTAGTGAGATTAGTTTTTGCAGAATAACAACATGAAGGAAGTGTGGGATGGGATGAAGATCATCACTGGCTGCAGCTCGAAGCGGGGTGCCACCATCGAGAGAGACATGGAGAGAGCAAACCTGATGAACAACTTATTTAACAGGTTTGACCACCCTAACCCACTCTCACCTCAGAGTACTGCATCCTCCACCCATCCTTCTGCTGATACCAGCATAGGAGAGAGTTTCCCCTAACCCACAATTACAGCACCCCAGGTAAACAGAGAGCTGAGGAGACTTCGTGCCAGCAAAGCAGTAGGTCCAGATGGAGTATCGCCACGATTGTTGAAGGCTTGGAACTGGGAAGTCCTCTACAGCACATCTTCAACCTGAGCCTGGAACAGGGAAGACTCCTGAGGCTTTGGAAAACATCTTGCATCAACCCAGTTCCAAAGGTATCACATCCTGGTGAGCTGAATGACTTCAGGCCTGTCGCACTGACAACAAATGTGATGAAAACCATGGAGTGGCTGCTGCTTCACCACCTGAGACCACAGGTTTGCCACTCCCTCGACCCTCTGCAGTTCGCATACCAGGAGATGGTGGGAGCGGAGGATGCCATCATCTACATGCTACACCGATTCCTCTCCCACTTGGACAGAGGCAGTGGTGCAGTAAGAATTATGTTTCTGGACTTCTCTAGCACTTTCAACATCATCCAACCTCTGCTTTTTAGGGACAAGCTGACAGAGATGGGAGTAGATTCATACTTGGTGGCATGGATCATGAACTATCTTACAGACAGACATCAGTATGTGCGTCTCGGGGACTGCAGGTCTGACATCGTGGTCAGCAGCACAGGAGCACTGCAGGGGACTGTGCTTTCTCCGGTCCTGTTCAGTCTATATACATTGGACTTCCAATACAACTCGGAGTCCTGCCATGTGCAAAAGATCACTGACGACACTGCTATCATGGGCTGCATCAGGAGTGGGCAGGAGGAGGAGTATAGGAACCTATTCAAGGACTTTGTTAAATGGTGCAACTCAAACCACCTACAACTGAAAACCAGCAAAACCAAGGAGATGGTGGTGGATTTAAGGAGGACCAGGCCCCTCATGGACCCCGTGATCATCAGAAGTGACTGTGTGCAGAGAGTGCAGACCTATAAATACCTGGGAGTGCAGTTGGATGATAAATTGGACTGGACTGCCAACAATAATGCTCTGTACAAAAGAGGACAGAGCCGACTATACTTCCTTAGAAGGCTGGTGTCCTTCAACATCTGCAATAAGATATTCTATCAGACGGTTGTGGCGAGCACCCTCTTCTACGCGGTGGTGTGCTTGGGAGGCAGCATAAAGAAGAGGGATGCCTCACGCCTGGACAAACTGGTGAGGAAGGTAGGCTCTATTGTAGGCACAGAGCTGGACAGTATGACATCTGTGGCAGAGCAATAGGCGCTGATTAGGCTCCTATCAATCATGGAGAATCCACTGCATCCACTGAACAGTATAATCTCCAGACAAAGGAGCAGCTTCAGCGACAGACTGCTGTCACTGCCCTGCTCCACTGACAGTCTGAGGAGATTGTTCCTCCCCACACTATGCGACTCTTCAATTCCACCCGGGTAGGGGGGGTTAAACATTAACACTATACAAGATTATAGACTGTTATACCTGCCTCACACTCTCCACCTTGCATTTTTTAACTTGCACTGCTTTTTTTATTGCTCTTTAATTAATATTGTTTTTACTAGTATTTGTGGGTGGGTGTTTGTGGGTGAAACAACATGTCCGCCTGTCTGTGTCCGGGCCACATCCACACTATCTATCTATCTATCTATCTATCTATCTATCTATCTATCTATCTATCTATCTATCTATCTATCTATCTATCTATCTATCTATCTATCTATCTATCTATCTATCTATCTATCTATCTATCTATCTATCTATCTAAAAGGCCTTGCCTGCTGACAAGGTCAAAGGAATTTGTCAGATCTATAAAGGCAATATAGAAAGAATGTCTTTGTTGTCTGCATTTCTCCTGAATCTGTCACAGTGAAACCATGTTCATGGTTCATCTTCCAGCTCCAGTGCCACTCTGACTGTGGGTACACTTGAGTGGCACTCATCCTCCTACTACTTAAAAAAAACAAAAACAATTTTGGAATCTCCTCCTTATGTTACTCTATTATTGCAATTAGTAATTATAGGCAGGTCTTACTTTAAAAATGGGAGAAGGCTGCTGTCTATTTGTTTAGAGACATCTTTTCTTCCCTCATAACTTTCCAGTTGAAATAGTCAGGTTACTCATTGCTTCTTCTTTCTCTAAGATTAGATTTTAGCTTTTTCATGCTTCCCTTTTTTACTTCTCCTGTGTGGTTTCTAGTGTAGTTTTTTTTTTTCTTCCCAATTTACAGAGTTATGCCTTCTCTCTTTCTCTCTCTCTGTCTTTTCAGTGTTCCCTGCTGAGATTTAGTTGTTTATTAGCATTTATCTTTCCTTTTGTGTTTTTGCATACTTTATTTTGGATGTTTTCTTGGTTTTATTATTGTAACTCGCTCTTTTCCCATTGGTATTTAATTATTGTTTGGTTAAGTGTGTAGTATCTTTTCAGTTTTTGGGTGATGCAGCAGTAGCATTGCTGCTTCAAAATAAAAAGGATATGGTTCACATCTCAGGTCCTACTACGATGGAGTTCGTATGCTCTCCCCATGTCTCCATGGTTTAACTCCAGGTGCTCTGGTTTTCTCCCTCTGTCCAAAGACAAGTTAGGTGAACTGGCGAGGCTAAATTGGTCCTACTATGTGTTTGATGTGAGAGAGTGTGTGTGTGTGTCTGATTACCCTGCAATGAACTGGCACCCTGTCCAGGGTTTGGTCCTGCCTTGTGCCCTATGCTGGCTGGGATAAGCATCAGCACTCAGAACTAAACAGGTTGGACAATGACTGACTGACTTTGCAGTTTCTGTTGTTACACTTTAATTTTTAGATAACTATAATAAAAGTATTGATGAGGTCCAGGTATTCATTTTCACTTTATTAAAATTAAAGCATTTATTAATTATAGTATTATATTTTTATAGATTTATTATTAATGTAATTTTTGATGATTTCTTTTGGGTGTGTACAAATTATATTTAACCAGCTACTGATTTTTACAGCTTGACATTGGGTACTTATTTCACAGAGACACTCAAATTTCTCTTTGATCCTTTTATTTTATTATTTTTTTATTATTAATTTTTTGCCTCTCCTTTGATTCAATTTTCTTATCTTTTCACTAAATAAAAAAAATAATTTTCTTCTTCTTTCTACAAACTTACTTTCACAAAGAAGCTCTTCAGTTTTCCCAACAGCCAGCAGAGTGTTAGGTTTTTAGTTGTTATTTTTTTCCATTCTAGACACTAGAATTTCGTAGATTTTTCCAGGAAACTCTCTTTGTTCTTTTTAGCTGTAAATGCTCAAGCACTTAATTAGTGCTCCCTTAGAGAAACCTTAACTTCTATGAACTCCCAAAAATAATCCAAAATTGTTCCTTTCTCTTTCTTTCTTTCAGTGTCTGCCCGCTACTTGAAGATGAAGTTACCTGTTTGAAATGATCTATGATCTTTGCGTAAAATAATGCCTGTAATATCATCAAGAATACCATCAACACAGAAGGCCAAAAACATGAAAGCAAACATTTCAGCAGAAAAAAAATGAAGTCTTAAAAGCAGTTTAAAAGATTATAAACACCAAAATAAAAGTTTTATGCTGTCATCATATATCTGAATGTATTCTACAGATATAAATCAGCTTCTAACTTTAGCAATAAGTCATTATATTGCTAAATAAAAAAAAATCTAAAAAAAAAAAGTTAAAATACCTTATTTTAGTCATTTTAACATTCATGTGGGTCGAAATCCTATCCCAAATATTTTGTCTATATTGCTATTTGCATATTTGCTAAATACTTCAGTATCAGCTAGGCAGTAGTGTAATCCAAGCCTTTTTATAAATATGCTAGCTGATTTCTTGTGCTATTTGTCTATTTACTAGCCATCCCCTGCAGCTTTGCCCACGTAGAAGTGAAACAGGACAGCGAGGAGGGCTCTGCCTGGGTCACTACTCCTGACGTCACATTCCCTGTCTCAGATTAGCGTAAATATATTGCTCCGGCAAGCCAAGCAAACAATGATTCTTAGCTTAGTTGCAAAATCAACTGGAATGTTCAAACAAATTCGAGAAAAAAGCCCGATATAAATCTGTTAAGTAGTTCTCTCATTCGCTACCTAAGCGATGGGCCCCGCCCCCCTCCCATTGGCCTGCTGCGTCTCTCTCAGATTCATCCAAATAAATTGCTACTGCAAGTGAACTATGATACTATGATAAAGAGGTCACAAAATCAACCTGAATGTTCAAGCAAATTATAGAAAAAAATCCAATCTAAATCTGTTAAGTAGTTCTCTCATCAAAAGTGGACAGACATATAGACAGATGTTGGATTTTATATATAGAGAGATCTAAATATAATTCCAATTAAAATTAACTAGGTAAATACAACTGAAGTTTAGTACTTCCCAGCTAAAAAGTACTAATTTCACAGTTTCTTTAAATGCATTTCTCATTACTATCATGGAATTAACTTTTTAAAGTGTAGGTCTGTACAGTAATCAAATAGTTCTACAACTAACGTGTTACCAGATCAGCTGCTGCCCATCACTTAATGTTAAAGGAAGAGGTTAGAAGTTAGTGGATTTCTGGCTGGTAGAGAAGAAAAGGAGGGAGGACTGAAGAACTTGGAAAGAGAAGGATAGAGAAAAAAAAAATACCAAGAATGTGCAATTGCAGCCCAAACTGACAATTTTTGGTATTTTTGTTGCACTGATATGCAAGTTAATAAAGTAGACTTCTAGACATTTGCCAGTGTGTAAAATGGCTAAAACAGGAAGAATGTTCGAGATTGTAAACTGAATGCTATAATGTTTGTGTGCACAGGCAGAAACCATAAAGCTACTAAAGAGTTTGGCTATTGAAGAACCAGACAGACAGAGGGAACGAGAGAATGAAACTTTACCTACCAAAGCACTTCATCAAGGTATTGTATTTTGTGATGGATTTGACAGAGAGGACCCATTAACTGCTGTGCAGAAATCTGAATTGGAGACCCATAAATTCCTGCAGTTGGTCAACAGCATGGGGGCAGGGTGTAGTTAATGCCACTAGATATTGTGTAATCTACAGCTTTGTTAATCAGTCCACTGAGTGATATTGTGCTGATTTAAGTGAGTGCATAATTCTGTTATTTATTCTAGAATTGCGCATGTGACTTCAGTGATTATTTTTCATCAAGCCAAAGAAAAGCACATTATGTCATATCGAACATCAACATAATGATGATCACGTTTTTCAACATTGACAGACTTGTTAATAAAGAGTTTTCCTGTGAACAGACAGTTGATCAGCAACATTACATTAAGCTGCCAAGACATCTGTGGGAAAAACATCAGTAAAAAAAGGTCTGGAGCAGTGGTGCACACTGCATTAGTAGTCAGAGTTTATGAACAAAAAACAATGTGAGTTCGACAGATTTCACTCCCTGTGACTTGTTTTTGTTCCCGACATTAAAAGTGGGAGTGAAGGGAAGACAATTTCCTACTATGGAAAAAGTCCAGGAAAAATCACATGAGGCTCTTGACATAGTCATAAAAGATGACTACAGAAAATTCTTCCAGGAATGAAGAAGCACTAGGATAAGTGTATTTCATGTCAAGGGTAGTATTTTGACTAAAATGGAATTGTTACAATAAAGTTTTTTTTTGTAACAATTCCAGGAATTATGGGTCCTGCCACATATTCTGATTTAAGGAGGTAGGTAACTTGTAGAATTATTTCTTTAGCTTTGTGACATTAAGATGCCAGTTGTTTGTTTCCACAGTCACAACACTCTATAGAACTGATCAGACCTGCAATGAAGGTTTCATTTTTGGTGGCTGTGTGTGTGAGCATGGTGTGGGTCCATTAACAGTTTAGAGAACCTATGATAAGCCAAGTCAGAATATAACTGAGGGACAGAGAGTTACAAAACTATTTACTGTATAAGGTATCACAGTAGATATAAATAGTTACTGTGATATGAGTTTGGGTCGAAGTTGCTGTGAGCAGGTCCAAGACTACTCATGAATTGTCTGTAGGCCTACAAATGATTCATGACCAAGTGTCCAGATTCAAACCAGCCCAACCCAAAAACGCTACAGAAAATAAAGTAGAAAGTGTCAAGTTTGAAAAGTTTGCCAGAAGAAACATGAATGTAGTGAGAAAGACAGTGAAAAGAAATAAAGCAGAAGCATAACTATTGGTTAGTTATCTCATTTAGAAGTTATAGCTTTAATTACCACATGCTTTTTGAAATGATTAATGGATATTTTTGTTTTGGTATATGTGAAAAATGTTTTTTGCTTGAACAGCAGGACTGTTATTTGAATTAAACAGAGTACCTTTTTGATATTTCACATAAGGCAGAAGAGTTACTTGTCTTTTAATAGATGTCTGTTATTATTTTGTAAATCAGTTTAAATTCATAGTATGTGAGCTTATATAAGTAAGTGAATGGAAGTAATTTTGGGAGTTTGTGTTACCCTCCCTGGCCTGGTGGGTGTCAGGGAGAAGTGTATTCCTAAACACTGTAGTTAGTAACAAAGAGGCACAAACTTTAGCTTGCGTTCAGCTTGGCTGCAGGATTTAATCTCATTTTTCATAACCACAAACACATAACATTTATCCCAGAGCTAACACAATAAGTGCATTGTAACACCAGATATGTAACACTAACTGGAACAACTCATGTTACAGTCTATAAACCATATTTTCAAGTATTAACAATATTACAGAACACATATTTTACTCCATATAAAATAACACGTAAAATTATCCAGCTGACATCTTTCTTTTTTTTCTAAAACCCTATGATTGAAAGCTTACTAATTATCAAACTGCTCATATTCAATAACCACATAAATATACATTGACATAAATCAAGACAAGATGTGTATCAGCCCTTTAACGTGTCTGCCGCTTAATGTGAAAACAACCCTCATGGCTTTAGCTTCGCCGTGTATAGCTAAACATCTTATTTTCATCAAATTACACCAAAAACACTTAATTCCCAGCTTTGCATGTTATATACACAGCTTCATAACACTCTTATATCTTACTCAGGAGTATTACATCTTGTTTGATGGAATATTAACCCACCTGTAGTTAGAAACAAAGAGGCACAAAACTTTCGCTTGGCTGCAAGATTTAATCTGCCACTCTTGCCTCTATGGTGTTTTAGGGTTCCTTCCTAGTGATAGCGCCATCTAGTGACCTGTTTGGATATTTTCCTTGACACAGTCTTCATAGCAGAGCACCATGCACCATGAATTTGACATTCAAAACACTAGAAAATATTAGCAAAAAAAATATATATATATCGGGGAGTCTAATTTTAACTCTTGTAATACCTTTATGAACTGTGATGCAATTAACTTTATACTTATCTTTTTTTTACAGTCTTTACTGCATGTTATTTATCTTATGTACATACATTTTTAACTTTTTACATTTGCATTTAACTGAAAACAAAAAGTTGTGTGAATTGATCATTGAGATATATCAAAAAGAAGGAACACTTCTGTATTTATTCGGGTTATATATTTAAATATTGTTGAATAAAGCCAATATTACCATTGCTAATTAGAGTTAATTGTTTTACTATTCTTTAAATCTCTTGTGTATTGGCAATTTTGGAGGGGGACTAACTTGGCTAAAGGGAAACATGTATTACAATGATATTTGCAATGTTAAAGTAACTGCTGGATAAAGATAGTCATATTTCAGCTGGCTAAAGTGCAGTATACTAAGAAGTCTCAATTTCCCTGTATAATTTAACTTAGCTGCAAAAATAAGGGTTTAGGAGGGAAGGGGCGCTACAAACTAGATATACTGTATGTAACAAACTAAAACTTGTAGTTACTTTTACTTAACTTATTGCAAAAGCCTCCAGGCCAAATTCATGCCTATCTGACAAGACCTATCCAGTATATGAGCATGTTGCTGATTTTTTCTCTCTCAGAGTCGAAAAGCATTCAGATCTCACATGACAGGAGAGTATTTGCTTGTGTAATGAATTTGACATTTGAATTGGGAAGGATCTAGACTGACATAGAAGTTCACAGCGTAAGATTTAGTGAATGACAGTTCTCGTGACAACTGTCAGATCTCTTGATTTCTTATCATCTGACAGCTTCAAAGATGAAGACTGAATATAATAACCTTTCCCAGCCAAAATTACACTTAACTTACTGATTTGACAAGTTCAGGCAGAGAGACCGACATGTTTTATAAATACCAGAATTTGGCATTCATCACAGGGAATGACCACTTACAACTTGGTTATTGCTATTTCTTTTTTTTTCATAAAATATTTATTCATTAAAGAAAGCAAGAATACAATGGATGCATTAAATGAGAACAAATAGTGTAAAAGGGAGCTTTCACCACACATTCGGCATCTAACAGTCAAAAATGAATAATGCTGAAGAGCAACCTTCAACTGTGAGAATAGAATGCAGCAGAAAAAAAAATAAAGGGAAAAACACAACTTGATTGGTCTTGAGAGAGATATCTATTATGCACCCTTAATAGGATGGAGACAGTAGTTGCCACTTTTAGCAGCAGTAATGAATAAGATAAGGATGGATTAGTTACGTTTAGGTGAACTTTAGCAATCTATATAGTGTTCTTCCATTTGAAGATGCAAGGGGAAAAAGCATCATTCATCCTTGATTCTGGGAACCCAATTTAGCTTTTCAATCCATAAAGGAAACCAAGTGTGGAGTCTTTCATTGAAAGGCAAGGATAATTTCAGCAGTCACCGTCACAAGGCAAACAACACACAGAAGCCGAAGACAAGTGTGAAAAGTAAAAGGGGTTTTATAAACAAAAACATTAAATAAAAATATAGTATTAGGTTAACACTAGAGAGCATCCCCAAAACCTAGGTTCTTTGGGCATTGGCTGAGAATCAGGAGTTACTCCCACTGCTCGCGAGAAGTAGGGTAAAGAGAGTGAACAATTTGGAAGTGCGTGTACTGTAAGGATGGGTTCTTGTATATCTTTTCTGTGTTGTTGAAGGCACTGTCCAATCAAATACAGGTGGATGGTAATAGATCTTCCTGAAAGATGGACTGTGGAAGGTGGAGATGATAGCAGGATTTTTGAAAAGAAGAGTGTACTGTAAGGCAAATACATGTTTAGAGTTATGAAATTACATTTGGAAATGGAAAAAGATGAGGTTTGTAAAAAAAGGGGATGATAGTGGATGCGGAATTACTTCAAGATGAATTTTAATTCTAAACAGAAGAAGAATGAAGAAGGAGGGATACCAGAGGAAGGGTTTAAATATTACCATTGTTCTTTTTAAGGATCTGTTGCTAACCACTACTTTAATGCTATGGAAGTTCATTCCTGATACTCCTTTCTGTTTTGCAGTTGAAAGAGATTCACTAAGGATTCTGAGGGCAATACAGAAACATGTCTTTTCGTGATTCATTTTGTAGTGAATAGTTTTCAATGTACTGTATAATAAGGAGTCCTAGTAAAGTGGATCAGTAACACTACTCTCCAAAGTTAAGAGAGCATCCCTTTCAGTTCTAAACTTAACTGTGCACAGCCTAAGATCCTTTTTAATCAAGGAGTGTGTTCTGTTTACAAATGAAAGTCTTGATTTTAATTAAAACTAGGGGGCTCCGTCCCCTGCTAACTTCGCTTGCCCACCCCCAGGTTTGGTTTACTGGATTTACAATTTAAAAAAAATTGTTATTTTCATGGGAATTGTTACATATGCATTATTTTCACTTTAACTTTAAAACTTTTTTAAAAACAATATTTGGAATTAACTTTTCTTCAAGATTGCACTGAATTTTGATTCCATATTTGGATTTACATCATGACAATGCAACATGTATCTGCCTGTGAGTGAATATTGTTTCTTTCTCTCAAATAAATAAAACAATTTTCTCAAATGTTTGTCTATGCTCTTTCTTCTTCGCTTTGTCATGGATGTGTCATCTAGAATGTATAATATTATTGTCCTGATAACATTTTTAAGAGCTGAGAGCACAGGAAGTGTGTCTGACAAAAGCATTCACATGACTGAGGTTAGAAGACCGTGGTCTTGTTTGAAAATAGTTGTAAGTAAGGCGTAACTTGAAACAATCTCATGTTAAAAGTTTCCATCTCATGGGACTTCATACCGCAACAACGTTTTTGGAATCTTTTAATTCTCGCTGGCAACACGAATTAGACAATCTACAGGTCTCTGACTTAAAGTTTAAATCCGAACAATATATTCAATCTCTTTTTGCTGTTCTGTTATTTCACAGAATAATAATTTCAATTTGTTTGAGCTAATGTGATCTTTCCTATTCTTTTTTTGAGACTTTGGAATTTTCGTACTTCCATTATCTCTAATCTGCTGTGCATGTGTACTGCGCCAATATTTTTGAATTCTTTACGACATTTTTGATTAAATCAGAAAAAATGTGGAGAATATGGAGTGGAGTGACTTCATGTACAGTACCTGAATAAAAATACCCCAATAATAAAAAAGATACAATGAAGTGAATGATGAATGTATAACTAATGGGACCAGCGAATGCAAAAGAATGATCAATGTGCAAGTATATTTTATAGAAGGGAGTGTCAGAAACAAAAGAGTCATAACAAGGTTTGGTTCAGCCACCCATATATTTGGTATCCTGGCTGTAAAGTTGCAAAAATATAAACAGCACTGATGTGCAAAAAACTGAGTCTAAAACAGAACTGAGGGAATAGGGAAAAGGTGGAGGCTTTTAAAGGGGAAGAAAAAGTGAGGTCAGAGAGGTCAGGCTCACAAGGGTCTTCAACCATTGGCTCAAGCCTGGACGTGACATCATAGGGGCTGGAGCGAGCAAGGTCTTCCTCCATAGGCTCGGACCTGGAAGTGATGCCAAGAGGGCCAGGTGGAATCTCCCGTGAATGGTCTGCAGGAAAGGGAGAAAAAGAATCAGTGCACTCTGTCACATCCTGGTTTGATTTGGAATTGCCCTTACTCAAGCCGTTTAGCTGCCTCCCAAGCGCACGTGTGTGACAGGAGGAAAAAAGGAGCAGTTTACTGAGAAATGTAGTAAATTAAGATCATTGCACAATTTACAGAGAGGTGGAGGTGGGATTACATCAGGGATCGACTCTGAGCCCTTTCTTATTTGCATTGGTGATGGACAGGTTGACAGATGAGATTAGACAGGAGTCCCTGTGGACTATGATGTTTACTGATGACACTGTAATCTGTAGCGATAGTAGGGAGCAGGGTGAGGAGACCCTTGGAGAGGTGGAGATATGCTCTAGAGAGCAGAGGAAAGAAGGTCACTAGGAACAAGACAGTATACATGTGTGTAAATGAGGGGGAATTCATTGGAATGGTGAGGATGCAGGGAGTAGAGTTGGCAAAAGTGGATGAGTTTAAATACTTGGGATCAACAGTACAGAGTAATGGGGACTGTGGAAGAAATGTGAAAAAGTTCAGGCAGAGTGGAATGGGTGGAGAAGAGTGTCAGGAGTAATTTGTGACAGATGGTTATCAGCAAGAGTCAAAGGGAAGGTCTACAGGATGGTAGTGAGACCAGCTGTGTTATATGGGTTGTAAACAGTGGCACTGACAAGAAAGCAGGAGATAGAGCTGGAGGTGGCAGAGTTAAAGATTCTAAGATTTGCATTAGGTGTGACAAGGATGAACAGGATTAGAAACAAGGACATTAGAGGGTCAGCTCAGGTTGGACAGTTTGAAGAGAAAGTCAGAGAGGCAAGATTGCGTTGGTTTGAACATGTGCAGAGGAGAGATGCTGGATATATTGTGAAAAGGATGTTAGATATAGAACTGTCAGGCAGGAGAAAAAGAGGAAGGCCTAAGAGAAGGTTTATGGATGTGGTGAGAGAGAACATGCAGGTGATGGGTGTGACAAAGCAAGATGTAGAGGCCAGGATGATATGGAACAAGATGAACCACTGTGGCGACCCCTAACAGGAGCAGCCAAAAGAAGAAAAGGAAGAAGAAGAAGCACAATTTAAAGAAATAAACTATGCCATGGTGCATGCCTTAAATCAGCAGGGGTATGGGGCTTTCAATCAATCAATCAACATTTATTTATATAGCACATATTCATACAAAAAAATGTAGCTCAAAGTGCTTTACAAAATGAATAGAAAAATAGAAGACACAATAAAAAATAAACATAAGTCAACATTATTTAACATAGAATAAGAGTAAGGTCCAATGGCCAGGGTGGACAGAAAAAACAAAAAAAACACTCCAAAGGCTGGAGAAAAAAATAAAATCTGTAGGGGTTCCAGACCAAGAGACCGCCCAGTCCCCTCTGGGCAATCTACCTAACATAAGTCAAACAGTCCTCTTTGTATTTAGGGTTTTCATGGAAGGACCTGATGATGATGGTCACGTAGACTTCTGGCTTTCAGTCCATCAATGTTGGTGCATCATGCCTTGCCTTCTACTGTTTTTTTTTATTGCATTAGCATTGGTTCTGAATAATGGCTGATTGCCATGGATCTTAAGAAATTGACCACCAAAATCAAGAAGAATATGATGAATGGCTAAGAGTACTGTATAAGTGTATGCAGATGTGATTGCCAGTTCACAGCTTCCAGATTCCCCTAAGACTTAACAAAACTGGCCAGTTTTATCATTACCCTCCTCACTGATATTGGTTTGCAAGCTGCTTCTGAGAAGAATGAGCACACCATATTTCTTTTTTTATATTTTATTGAATTTATTAAAAGCATGTAACATTCCATACAAGCAAGTCAAACTTGACAAAACTAAGTTCAAATTCCTGCAGGGCTTCATGGGAGATGGAGGTGTCTCTATCTATCTATCTATCTATCTATCTATCTATCTATCTATCTATCTATCTATCTATCTATCTATCTATCTATCTATCTACAGCCCTTTTGGGATTCGGAGGTGCCACCAGGGGGCGCTGCAGCTGTTCCTGAGCCTGTGTGGGCGGTTCTTTTGGTGTGTTATATAAGGGGCCATTGGACAGTACTCACTGAGCCAGAGTCGGGAGGAGGGAGATGAAGCTTGCCGAGGAGGAGTGGAGAAGAAAGAAAATAAATAGAAAAGGAAAGTATTGTGAAGTATTGTGCTTTGGATTGTGTTATGGCTTGTGGGAACAGGGAAGACATTACCCACAGGTGAACAAAGAAAATATATATATATGTATGTAGAGAGAGAGAGAGAGAGAGAAAGAGAGAGAGAGAAAGTATGTATAAAATAGGTTATTGTACTCAGACAACATTTTGAAAATAAGACCATTTTTCTTTTCTAGCTTGGTCACAGTCTTTGTGTCTTGGTGGGTTGATTGTTATGAGTGAGTTTGCAACACTTTGGCCAGTAATATGGCGACAAATCTACCAAGAATTATGCCTGTCCTGAGCCTTATGCTACAGACTTAGATCTGCATATTTTCCAAAGAGTTTCTGAAGAGAAAACTCCTTGTCATGCAAGTAATTCTGCCCTTTGAGAAGACAGAGGAACACAATTCAGGATGCATGCAGTAGTAAGGTGTGAAAAATCCAGAGCCATATTTTTGGGTAAAATCTAATTCACGTATTGCTTATTGATTGAATGATATAAGATGTAAGACATTGCTCTTAAATATAAACTTAAATATATAAATATAGTACTATGATAAAGTAGGAAGCAATATATTTTGTTTATATGGCACTAACTTAGATAGTTTCTGCATGAGACAAAGAAAACAGGAATTTCTTGGAAAAATACCCTTTATAAAATTGAGTACTGGATGGATAGGTGAAAGGTTTGCTGTTTCACTGTCACCATGAGTGGTTATCAAAAAAAAATAGTTGTAAATATGGATTAAAAAGCTATGTATTATAACAACATTTAAAAAAAAAAAAAGCTGCAAGAATAAATGAGCATTCTCTGATTGACCTTTCGAGTAGGGTTTGTGGAGTACTGCCTAAAAGTCTTATCCTAGTAACACTGAGCTTAAAATAGCCATGGACTGTAATAGAAGGCTATAAGTTGGCCCCAGCAATAGAATGGCATCAAATACTGTTTTTGTTTCTGGAATGTGTTTAATTTTTTTGGCTCTGTCCAAGTAAACAATACTCCTGGCAGAAAGCAGGAAATGTTCTTGCATAATAATACACTAGTATTTTGAAAACTTTTGGAATGGTGGGTATAAGATCCTGTATTGAACAGCAGTAAACACACCATATAAATTGTACTTAAAAGTTACATGGTCTCAAATTAATGAGGTGATTAATGATTAACCTTAAGCTTTTCACCTGAGCAGGAATCAAAAATGAGGTACACCATCTGTGGTTAAAGGAACTGCTTCCTTCATTTCAGATCACTAAGGTTTTGTGTTGGAAACAAGGTGGAGCAGTGGAAACTTTGAAAAGTTTTTCAATGAGAATTTTCTTTCAACCACACATGTGGTTGACTAAATTTTGAAAGCTCTACATAATGGACATGGAACTCTGAATTTCAGGGGACTTAGAAATTACACTATTCACTACACTCACTTTCTCTGTCATGTTTAAGATTTGTAGTGTGGAGATGTGCCTTGGAATGCAGCAGGGTGGGGTATAAAATATATATTCAAATAAGCATGCATCTCAGCAAATCTTAACAAGTACAGAAGCACACAAGTAAAGCAGCCTATGGCGGAGACAAAGCAGTTCTAGAAAACTGAATCCAATTGTCACAGACCGTGCAGAAAGAAATACAAATGAGAAAAAGATTGAAAAAAGGTGCTGGCAAATTTCTTCATTTATACAATAAAATCAGACCATGGCACAAAAAGTGTTGGCATTCAGAAAATAAATACATTGTGTATTTTTCATACTGTTAATTGTAATCTTGGCAAGTTAATCTAAATAACATTAAGGACACTTCTTTTCTGAACATCTTGCATAGAGGGGTTGGTAAGGTGACATATAGGGCAAAAAAATTAATAATGAGATGTAAGACACTAAAATGAGTTGGGAGACATGGCAGGGGAATGAGCAAGAAGTCAAAATACCAGAAGACAGTAAAAGTAAACAACATCAAAAACGCAAATGAAAATATTAGAATCAAATTCAAAAAACAAAACAAATGTCTAAGCATTGAAGTTTTCAGAAAAGCACCTTTCAGCTTTCACTAATCCACTAGAAAATTTCAAAATATGGAAATAGATCCAAAGGTAGGATAAGATGTTTAACAATGTTATGACATATTGATTGACAATGATTGTTGTGAGCACAAAACAACCAGTAGAACCAAGACTTATGGGTTGTGGCATTCAGAGATTTAATCAGCTTCATTTTTCAACTATTCATATTTGTTCTTGTTGTTATCTACATTTGTTATTGATTTTCTGACAACACATTTTTGTATTGTTTTTTTGAATTGTCAAAACCTTTTTGTGACAGTCTTTGCATGGCCACAGCCATATTGTTTTCAGTCGCTATGCCTGTTGCTAATCATGTGATCTCATGACGCCTATAAAAGAAGATGACTTCTATTGCTTATGGAATTAATCTATTTATTAGATAAATAGATAGATAGATAGATAGATAGATAGATAGATAGATAGATAGATAGATAGATAGATAGATACTTTATTAATCCCAATATTATATGTATATGTGTGAATTTGTGTCTAGTTTGTGTTTTTTAGTCATAAAGATTCATTTCTGTTGTTATTTTCATGTTTTTCTCATTAATTTAAAAGTTAATTTTTCGTTAAAAATTTTCATTATTTAAGTATTGCTGTGTTAAAGGTCATGTGACCGCAGTTATTGCACTGATGACTTAATGGAAGCTAGAAAATAAATACTGTTCTCACACCTTTTGTTATTCCTTAGTGGATGTAAAAAATGTTTTTGATCTGCAAAGACATAGTCAGCATTCTTTCCAAGTAGGCCCTAGCATTAGGATTTTGTGCTTTGTATCTTCTGTATCTGACTTTTGATTTTGGTTTTGCTGTTTTTTTCTGGTTAATTGTTTTTGTCTTGGCTTTTCTAGTATTCTGATCCTTGCTTGTCTTTTAACTATGATTTCTCATTTCGCAGTCATCTCCTACAGGTTTGAGAGGGTTGAAAAAAGTGATTATCATGTAGAGGTGCAACAGATAAAAGCTTCTCTGCCTTGAAGTGAATCCTGAATTGGCTCCATACTCTGACTGATTCATGGACAATCAGATTATTGGTATATTGACAATAGTTTCTATTTACTGGGGCACAAAGTAGGACATACAAAGAAAATAAAGCAAGATGTTTTTTTTTTATTGCAGACCAATCAATTTGTGCCAATTTCCAGGTCTTTAAAGCTTGTATATTTGCTGCCCAGTAATAAAATTGAAAATTAGGTAGTGCCATGTCACCTTCCATTTTATTTCTTTGCAGAGTTTCATTTTGAATGCATGGTCATCTTGACTTCTAGATAAATAAGGTTATAATTGAGTCTTAATTTCATAAAGAATGATTCATTTATATATAGGAATGCTCTGAAATAGAAAAAGAAGCTTGGGAAGGATGTGCATCTTAACAGTATTGATTCTCCCTACTAATGTGAGATATAGGGTAGACCACATCTTGTTTAATTTTTAAATAAATATAACTTTATTTGTCCCCAGGGTAAATAAGGCTTTTTAAAGAAGCTATTTTAATAAATAAATTTATAAATATACACACACATTTTGGTCTGAACAGACTCCGTAATGACCATAAGTTAAGAAAATTCAAAAGAAAGAAAAGTTCTGACTTGACTGTCACAGTCCCAGTGAGGTGTTATGCAGATGCATTGCTGTTGATGTAAAGGAGCCCCAGTAGCATTTCCCCACACACTTCTGCTGAATAATTTGTTGGCTGAAAGTACAGTATTAGTGTGTTAGCGAGAGGATGTGCAGAAAAGTTACTAATGGCACTCAGTTTTGTTTAAATTCTCTCCTTTCGCTACTACCTTCCAGAGTGCCTCCTATGACTGAGCTTGCCCTTTTTATTAGCTTTCTGATTTGGTGGACCTCTCTTGAAGTGATATTACCAGCCCAACACACCACAGCACTGAAAACCGTCCTGGCCATCACAGAGTTATAGAATATCTGAAAGATGTCACGTCCACCATTAAAGGAATGCAATCTACTAAGGAAAAGGGGAGCCTGCACTAAACGTTCTTATATAGTTTGGCTGTGTTCCTAGACCAGTCCAGCCTTTCATTAATTTGCACCCTCAAGTACCTGTAGGAGTGGACGACCTCTACATCCACTCCTTGAATAGTGACCATACATATAGAGGCCCTTTGATGCAGTGAAATTCAATAAGCGGTTCCTTGGTTTTGCTAATGTCAAGATGCAGACAATTCTCTTTGTACCAAGAAACAAACTTTTTCACCTGACTCCAATACTCTGTTTCATCCTCTTTATCAATACCTCCCCATAAGTGCATCATCCTTTTCCATGCTGACAGCAAAATATTGTTGAAAAAGATCTTTTCATTTTCTTGTGATGTTTACCCCTAGATATTTAAATGTTTCTAATAAAATAAATGGATAGATGTCCAGTCTAGTATTGTGTACAAGAGTTAATTTGAAATGCCCATTTTTTTCAAACTGGATTTGAGTCCAGATATCTTTTGAAATTCTGCTAGTGCATTAAGGACTACTGGTAAGGATGTTTATGGGTGTGATACATACAGTACCATATCATCTATGTATAGTTATATTTTCTTTTCATCTTCGGAGTCCTTCTCCAATAATACCCATTATCTCTAATGCATTTTGAAAGTGAATTGCCAATGGATCAATGGTGATTGCAAAAAGCAATGGTGGAAGAGGGCATCCTTTTCGAGTACCACATTCTAGATTGAAGTAGTTTGAGATAATGTTCTTAATAGAGACATTGGCTTCTGGACTGATATAAAATAGTTTTGTCCATGGACATATATTTGAGCCAAACCCAAACATGTACAAAATGGTGAATAGGTAATCCCATTCAACTCTATGAAAGGCTTTTTCTACGACCAAAGATAATAAGATCTCTGGTGTGTTAGATTTAGAAGCTAAGTGTCTGCCTTTAATAAATCCAGGTTGGAAGCAGTTTCTCAATCCCTCTAGCTAGAACTTTGGAGAGTATCTTAACATTATTATTCAGAAATGAAATGTGTCTGTATGAGGCATATTGTAGTAAGCCCTATTTTTCTTTTAAAGATGCTATTTAATACTTGGCGAAAGGTCTGAGGCAGAATGTTGTTGTCTGTAGCTTCTATAAATGTTTTGAACAATAGTGGAGCTAGCGTAATTGTCATTTTTTAATAAAATTCTACTGGATAGCCACCAGTGCCTACTACTTTACCACTCTGGAGTAAGTTTATAGCATCCAGTAGTTCTGAGATTGTCATAGGTTTGTCCAGTTCCTCTGCACTAAGAATATCTAGCTGTAGTATTTGCATTGCATCAAAAAACTCCTCAGATTGTGTCTTGTCTTCTTTAAACTAAGTAACATTTAAGGACTTAAAATGTGTGGGTCATGCTTTTATGTTCAATGATTTTATTATCTCCATCTATGTTGGTAATATCTGTTATTGCGGTTCAGACATCCTGCTTGTGGATTTGTTGATCTAAGATCTTATTAGCCTTCTCACTGTGTCATGATTTAAAGATGAGCTGTTCCATTTCTTTTATTATCACGTGATAAAATTCTGAGAGTAGACCATCTCTTTTCCTATAAAATGCCACATTTGGAGACCTGACATATTCTTTATCTATTCTGGTAATTTCACTGATTAATTCTTATACATTTTAATTATAGCCTTTTTGGAATTTGTTTACTTACTTACTTATTTTTCATTTCTGAAAGGCTGACTGTCCTGTGAAAACCATGACAACCACAAACTGATAATACTATGGTCTTTTTGTGGCACATAAATCTGTAAGAGTAATACCAACTCCCTGTCCTATTTTCCTGGGTCTAACCAATGGTCACTTGAGAACAGCTCCGCTGCAAATGTTGAGTTATAATGCTTGATCCCTTTAAGTATTGTGTCACTGCCAACGTACAGGCAGTGAATCTGTTGCACATCATGGAAGCATAGAGGCTAAAGGTATAGAAAATGACATGAACACAATCACCCCACCACTTAATCTGGAAAATAATGGTGATATTTCACAGCAAAACACAAGACAGCAACATCTTACTACAATATTGATGTGAGATTCTTTCAGAAACCAGGTAAAGATAGCTATGCTGAAGCTGTTCTGGTACACTTGATAGATATTTGACTTTGTTTTTCAAATCATGCTAAATTATACGTACATTTTGCCAGATTAAAGGCTAAATGGCATTACTCAAGAACCTCACACTGTATCTTATTAATCTTTTAGAGAGGGATTTGGCAGAGTTCCTGTTCTCCTGATAAAAGAAATACAGGATCAAATTAATGAGCAACTGTAGAAACTGTGAAAATCTGTCACCTTGTACTAGCCATAAAAAGCTGTGAAACAAAAAAATAAAACTCACATATAATGTGATTTCTGCTTGTGTAGTCAGGTGTAAACTCTGAAGGCTATGTTTGGAACTGATATATGAGAATTTGCTCTCTGTCCTAATTTGGTTCATACGTTGCATCAGATTTTTCCAGAATACACTTCTATAAAGTATAGAAGTATAAAGTAGTTTTGTCCATGCACACATATGTGGGCCAAACCTAAATGTGTGCATTATGGTGAATAGGCAATCCAATTCAACTCTGTCAAAGGGAATAGGTATAACTTGCACATTTATAAATTGCTTTAGAAATATGATTATTAACTAAACAATTATTAAAAAAACAGTAAGGTATTCTTACATTAATGGTGCAACAAGTGCCAGTTTGAAAGGCAGCAACACAACACAAAATTGTCAACTTCCCATTCTTTAATTAGGCAGGTTTATTGTTTTATTAGAAGCAGGCTATTGACCACCCTTTTGGCTCCTAATTGAACCTTCCTGCTGTTACAGAATTGGCAATGCCTCTCTAACAACAAACATAAATGCCTGCCATTCTTCTGAAACTGCCTAGTCCTCCTCCATTCTTCATCATTCCTAGAAGCAATCACTCTTTTGTTTTTACAGCATCTCTCTATGTGTAAGTGTGTAGGCTCAAACCTAGCTCATTCACTCCTCTGCAACTAACAAACTGGTGTTTTGCGGCATCACCTTTTAAATCCTCCACGATATGACAATGAAACACTCAACTACTGGAAATTGATCTTCCCAGAGGACCAATATACCTGCAGGCATGCAGATCAATTTTCCTTCTGGAAATCAATCATTCCTGAAGGCAATTTACATGTAACTGCAACAAGTGAAGGGTTGAAATTCACACTGAGCGGTGTTTAGGATTTAAAAGAGTCCTGGAAATTCTGTCCTTTATCCTATTTAATGTTTCTCAGAAATGCAATGAAGAAATTAACTTTTTTTTCTTTTCCAAGCAAACTGTACACAGAAAGAGACACAATAGGAAATGCTGCTGTGTGTTCACTAAAATATTTTGAAGTGTATATGCCGCATTTTGTTTAAAATAATTTTACGTACCAGGGTAAAATCGACCGTTGAAAGCAGCGGATTTTCCACAGACCCTGATGTAATTAGTACTTTAGTAGACTGCGTACAGATTACTTTATCAGTTCTCATTTCCCAGTCTTCAGTTCCCTATTCCATCTCACCTATAAAGAACCCCTGAACACTAACACTTGAACTTTGTCACACGATGCTACTCACCTTAAAAGCATAAAACACATCCTCCTCAAGATAAAAATGACTCTTTCAATGCTACTTTCATTGAAACTTGTACCTTGTAACTTGTGTTAAGCAAGTACATCCCTAATCTAATTATGCGAGGTGGGGTAGGGGTGTAACTGGAGTGAGGGGACTGCTGTACAAATAAAACAAATGAACACATTTGAGCAGCAATAGGAAAGTTAATGTGAATACTGTGAGGCATTTAGCAAATATTAAAGGACAACCATCTGCTTTTCATGAACTTTTAATCACGTGTGCTTCATGGCCACTAAACAAAGACCCTAAGCCTCATCTCAGACATGGAGAAGAAGGGATCATTTTTTTAAATGAGACAAAATGTCACTTTCTTGTTCGATCTAAATGAAGAAAACATTTCTTTATGTATGCTGACAAAAAAAATCTTTGAAAGTGTAATTACCCATAAATTAGCACTTTGAGTAAAAGAACCTAAGGTAAAGTAATGATAAAGATGGGGAGGTAGGGTGACTGCCTCATCAGGAAGGCTGTAACAAAGATGTAATGAAAATCTGTAAAAAAAAATCTGTTAATGGCATTTTTTAACCAGCTCTGTCAACTTCATTATTCAGAAACCTGTCAACTCCCACAACATTTTTAATAAAACAAGACTATTCTCAAAACCACTCCTATCCCAGTAACACAGGGAACATTTTGGGAACAAGTCCTGGACAGGGAATCAGTTCATTACAGAGAAAACTCAGAATGTAAACTTTAAAAACCATCAAGTAAGCACACAAACTGACAATTGCACACTGTATTAGCACACTACAAACACAAAAATAAAACTGGCGTGATTCTGTGTTCACTGGAAGCTTTTGAAACGTATTTATTTGCTGCAATTTGTTTACTAATGCTTCTGTAAAATCTCTGTTAATTTTGAACCAGCACACAAAGTGCCTACTGTTAATTTTGTCCTACATACTGTATATTAAGTAGCACTTTGTGCAAATCTACCCCTATGACATACAGAATACACGCACAAGATAAAAAGCAAAGCTATATGGATGTTACTTTGACATGTAACACCTACCTAAAGATTGTTGCAGATCATGCACACCCCTTCATGGTAATGGTATTCTCTAATGGCTGTGGCCCCTTTCAGCAGGATAAAGTACCCCATGATACTGAAAAAAATGTTCATGAATGGTTTGCGGAACATGACAAAGAGTTCATGGTGTTGACTTGGTCTCCAAATTCTCAATTCTCCATGGCATCTTTGGGATGTGTTGCAAGAAAACCTTGATCCATGTATCCATCCCTCCACACACACATACCTCACAACTTACAGGACTTAAAGGAATTTCTGCTAACATCTTGGTGACAGATATCAAAGGATACCTTCAGAGGTCTTATGGAGTCCATGCTTCGATGTGTCAGAGCTATTTTAGTGGCATGAAGGAGGTGGTTTTAATGTTGTGGATGATTAGTGTATATCACAAAGACATGGAGCTCTGGAAGTGTTTTTGCTCTTATCAAAATATGTAAGAAAATGAATTTTCTAAATAGGTAAAGTGACAAAGCAGATTTCAGTGTTGATGCAGCACAGCTTTAGAACTCCGGGTTTAATGTCTAAACTGCTAAAAACCTTGATATTATGTATATGCATTTAATTATCATTATCATTATTGGTGGCTCTGAAATCTGTACTAACCCTACTTTCTCTGCTGTTCTTTTTCCGTTTTTCTGTGGTGTCGATCTGTATCACAACCGCCTGATCAAAGCACCGTGATGTCCCTACATTGATGGATTGAAGGCCAGAGGTCCACATGAAGCCTGAAAACCATGAGGATTGATTGAGATCATTTATGTTAGGTAGAATGCCTAGTGGGGGCTGGGCTGTCTTGTGGCCTTGGCACCCCTGCAGATTTTGTTTTTTTCTCCAGTCTTCTGTAGTTTTTTTTGTTTTTTCTGTCCTCCCTGGCCATTGGACCTAACTTTTATTTTATGTTGATTAGTATTGCCTAATTTTATTTCTGTATTTTGTCTTTTTTCTGTTTCTTCATCCTGTAAAGCACTTTGAGCTACATCTTTTGTATAAAAATGTGCTATATAAATAAATGTTGCTGTTGTTATTGTAATGTCCATTCCAATCATGGTCGGTATTGGGTGTGCATATTTTCCCCATATTTGTATGGCCTTCATAAAGTATCCTTCCTCTTCCTGGAGCTGCCTCTCTAAATTTATTCTGTGACTAAATTAGTCAGATATAAGTCATTGTATCCTGTGATAGACTGGCTTTATATATGGAGTAAGTGCCTACCTTTTACCTGATGCTGCCAGAATTGGTTTCATTTCACTGCAAACTACAGTGTATAGACTGGTAGGATTTTGTACACATTTCTCCAAAAAAAAAACTCTCAACATAATATAAAATAAATTATGTTAAAAATTGTTTTATTTTTGCTTTTACATTGTGAGCATGGGGAATACATACCATGGCATTTTTTCCAACATTTGTTTATTCAGATATTGACAATATGTCACCGAAATTGAGAAGATGCAGTTGGCAGGCAAATGCATCACTTAGCCTCTGATAAAGCCCCAGTGAGAATAATTTAGGCAGTGGAGCATTTTTATAGTATTTAAAGAACTGAAATTTATATATTTATATATTTCTGTATTTAAAGTACCCTATAACCAAATAAAGCTCAGAGTAATCCAGATGAGAAGCAGAAATTTATACCGGCAACAACCGGAACTCACAGTCAGTGTAAGCCAAGTATGACTGACAAACTCTTTTATGGAGGCCACTTAGAGAGCTGCTGCAAGATAACTTCACTCAATAGCTCTTTTTTCTTGAAGTAAATTTCCTGGCAGTTTTAAATAAAGGTCAAATGTAAAACATATAAGATCATTTAAACATTATTTTCAAAATAAAGCAGAATAAAAATAAGGATACAAGATAGAAATCTTTAAATGAGAGAGGAGAGCATCAGCTAATCATACCAGATTATCTCCCTACTCTCTGACTAATCATCAAAGGTTATATCCTATAAATAATGAAATAAATTAAAATAAAATTTAATGTAAAAAGATGTTTTAACAATCATCCATGCAAACGGAAAAAGAAAATTCATTTTACAGTAATCCAATTCTAAAAGAGAGATTACATGGTGGATCTTTGATCTCACCTCTTTCCCTAAGAAAATCACCATATCTCGTACAAATTTTGCGAGAATTCATTAAAGTAAATCCCCTGGAAACATGTATCATTATGTTAAAGGTGCTTACCTGAAAAGAAAGGTTAACTAAATAATGCTCATGCTCACAAGGAGGGTTATTAAAACTAATTAAAGGCAGAGAAATTGATTTTAATAGCTTAGCTCCTATTACCTTTAACAGTGCACACATCCTAATAGATAGTGAGAATGCAAAGCCAGTTTAATTAGTTCCTTGAAAATTCCCAAATGCCCTGATTTTCTTTGAATTTGCTACTTAGATACATTAGACAGTAGTTTTTCATGACGTAATATATAAAATACAGGTGACTAGATCTTTCTTAAAACAGCTGCTCCATTTAAACTATACGATATAACATGAAAACTAATGAAATGTGTAGGTATAATTTTTTTTTTCTTCATTCTATTTTGTTCAAGGTCATGATGTGTTAATCAGCTCTAAATAGATGCAGATGCTATGGAATCATAATGTTAATTCTGATAGCATATAATCTGCTCGCCTGCCCAATCACATCTTCACCCACTGCTGAAGGACTGCAATATGTAAACAACACAAAGTGGAAATTTTTGTGTTAAATTCAAGATGGCATTGTCAAAGAAAAGACAAAATATCAAATATATCTAGTCATTTTGGAATTGTGAAGCATTTTTACAAATGTAATACAAACAACACATAGATAGATAGATAGATAGATAGATAGATAGATAGATAGATAGATAGATAGATAGATAGATACTGTACTTTATTAATCCCAAGGGGAAATCAACGTTTATCAACGTTTAGACCATTCTTTATTAAAAATCATTAGATGTTCTTTACCTGCCAGATGCAATAATGGCAGTTTTGACTAATATAAGAAAGGTTACTATTATAGAGGAGTACCATACAGGGGCTGTTTCTATCTTGTGCCCACAGTTATTGTGAAAGGGTGTATTGTGGTATTTAAGTAGCTTTGAAAAAATGCTGTCAATGACATCTATCATGGCTTGAAAAGGCACAGACGAGTGCCTGCGACTGTAGCTAATGGTATACATGGTTTATTATGACTTGGCTTGGACACGTTTGGAGTTTATTTAATTGATATTAAATAGGAGAACATAAAAGAGAGAGAACAGTGCTGTTTTTAGAAGCTGAATAAGAAGTACTGATAATACTTGTAGAACAAACAGTACAAACCTTCAACCTTTAACACAAAAAGAAAATTGCTATTAAGAAAGAGAGGCTGCATAGCAAACTATAGCACACTTCATAAATTCTAAAGTACATTATGGTTCTGAATATGTGCATTGCATAATAAAATGTTAATGGCACTAGTCACATTAAAAGGTTTGTGAGGCTCATACTTAAAGCATTTAAAGCAACTATGTATTCTACAGCAAAGTGAGTGATGTGAGGAGCCATTGGCAGCAAGTGAAAATTAAATTAAATGCAAGAGCATACTTTAGAATTACTGGAATATACACTTACTGTATATGCCAGGATATATTGGGTTTTTTGCATGTAAAAAGAATGCTGCAGCTTCTTCCACTGATGTGAATTACCTTCTCCACCAACCCTGTACCCTTGCCTTACATATTTTCAAACCTGGCTCATTATGAGAAGTTTTCCCTGAATCATAATGAATGATGGTTCAGTACAGATTGAAATACAGATCAATTTAATTAAGAAAGAACTTACCTGTACTTTGATTATGCAATGCTTTGCAAGTTACAAAGTCAGATTAATCATCTAGTCTTACTTACTTAGACTTAGTTCCTCCTACACTAGAAGGTGCATTGGGTGGCAAGCAATCACCATTGAGCTTGGTAAACAGCCTCAGTTTAATCTCATGCCAAGTTGACTGCAAGTGGCAGTTTGACAATATATTTCTTTATTTCTGACATGGTCATAGTATGAGATACAAAGGATCCATCAAAGGCACCATTGCTGCAACATGTTTAGACATTCTTTGATGACTACAGTTGCCTTCTATGTTTCACTGCCATAGACAGTGGTAGGAATTACAATTTAATTTAGAAGGCGTTTAGTTGCCAGGACAATGCTGCTGGATTTCTACATAGGCCCCAAGCGTCACATAAGAGCCATTTCCTTCCCAATCCAACATAGGGTGTCTTGGTGAGACCCATCATTTGTCACCACAATACTTCCGAGGTACGTGAAGTGGTGCACCTCCTCGAGGCACTGTTGAACAATGTAGAGAGGGGTTCCAATATCGGAATACCTTACATGTAGAATCTTGCTTTTCAACACACTGATTCGCAACCCAACTTTTGCCACATTATGCTCCAACATCACTGTGTTTCCACTGAGCGCTTCCTGAGCGGGTCCGAGCAAGGTAATATCAGGCCAATCTCGTCATTGTCAAAGCAGACCAGAGTCGCCACAAGCAAGACAGCATCAGACAGTGAAGTCCATGGCAAGGAGGAAGAGTAATGGCAATAATGCCTACCCAATCTGGAAGAAACTGAAGATACTCTAGATACCTTGGTTGGTGTGAGCACAGCAGCTTGACTGATGGTAGATATTTTAGAAGATGTCGACACATCTTTGAGGTATACTGTATGAACGTGCAATCTTCTATAGTATTCCTAGATGGATACTATTAAAAGCCTCAGTAAATGATGAAATTGATCAACAGTTTTTGCTGCAATACGATACTCTGTTTGATCATTTTCTGCAGAACAATAATCTGTTCCACACAGGATCGTCTACTGTGGAATCCTGCTTGATCTTCACGGAGCAGACCAAATCAGTGAATAGTTCAAGGCAGTTCCAGATCTCCAGCTGAAATTGGTGAGCAATGGATGTGTCCTTGAGCTTGATGATATTGAAAGGATGTGGGCATTGTTGGTTTTCAGGAAGCCACTTGAGTCAAAGATTACAGTTAGCAAGCTGCAGGTAGTCGAATCCAATATCAGTTATTCGTTATCTAGTATGACCAATAAAACTTTGGTTAAGGGGAGAATACATTTAATATAGTTTAACATGGCAGAAACTTCAGAAAATACCTACTTAATTGTATGAATATCATGATGGACAGAAGACATTGCAAAAAATGCTCCAGAAGCAAAGAAGTGCAGTGTGATGCAAATTGTGTAAGTTAACATGGCATTGTGAAGTATGCCATTAACTAATAGCAGGTAATGTTGGTTTTTGCAGACCTAAAACTCTCATAGAGGAAGCTGCCTGGAAATGCCTAGGGATCTGTCCTGTCTTTTAGTGGTCTTGGTACTGAAAGTGTAAAAGTCCAAAAGCATCCTTAAGGAATGGGCATGACATGAATGATCATACATTGTTGTTGAGAACATTCTAACATTTTATGTATTGAATCTAACCACAAACATTTGTATGTAATTCATCAGCACAACAAATTGATCATAACTGACAATTATTATAATGAGTGTTTCTATTTTACTGGTAGATACTCAATTACCAAACCTACTGCCTTTTTAATATGTCACTAGTGAAAATAGTACAGTATGAATTACAGTATTTTCAGAATAATGGAGAGGTGGTATACATTTAAATATTGGGGTGTACAATGGGCTGCATTTAATGTACATATGAATAGGTTAAAAATATGTTACTCTTATAGTTAGACAATATACTTACAAATATTGCAACAACATATATGGTATATGAAAAGTGATATGGGGCTGCTGGTCTAAAAGCCAGTGAAGTGAGCTCCTTCTTTTCAGAAAAAGCGTCTCACTATGATTAATCCTAAAATGCCTTGAAATATGTTTTTTCTAGTACAATAAACTACTATGAACTGTTTATTGTTAGTTTATAAATTAGTACTTTCTATAATTAATGATTTTAGCTTCACGTAACACTTTTATATACTGTGTTCTCTTACTATATAGTGTTTCCCTTTGCTTGTGATTGACAAATAACAGTAGTACTGAACAACATAATTTAAATGAATTCCTTTTAATTTCAATGGACAGGATAACTTTTAATGTTTGACTTTTTTGTAATTTACTTCTTCTTTGTCCTCTTCTTCTCTCTCCACTTCTATATGGGTCTGATGTGCCTGACCAACCTTCTCTATACAGTTTGGTCCGCACCTCCTTCCTAGTCAGACTCTTTTCCTTCAAATCTGCTTTTAATTTATCCATCCATCTTTATGTTGGCCTCCCCTCTATTTCAATCACATTTTTGCCCACATATTCATTATCTCACCTTACCACTTCAAACTATCTTCCTTTACTTTCTTAGATATTTGTCCTACATTTCTTGTACCTCTGATTGTTTCATTTCTTATTATGTCTTTCATTGTAACATTACACACTCATCTCAACTTTCTTATTTCTGCCATATGTAACTTCTTCTGCTGTAGTCACTTTCCTGCCCATGTCTCAGCTCCAAACATCATAGCTGGTTTTACCAGTGTCTTAAAAACCTTACCTTTAACCTTTGCCATAACGTTTCGATCACACAATACACCTGATACTTTTTTCCAGTTGTTCAAAACACACGCCACTTTGGGGGTTATCTCTACATCTAGTTCTCCACCTTGGGCTTTCACTAACCGTGGGTCTTTAAACGTAACCATTCTTTTCAAAAGCTATCACATCAGGATAAATTTTGATTCCTGAGCATAATTAAACCACCAATATTTTGCCTGTTTTCTTATTTAAGTTCAATCATTTATCTTCCAACTTCCTCTACAACTCCCTCCGTTCTGGTGCTACACAATACAATGTCATCAGCAAACAGCATCCACGAAGGGGATGGCTATTTTATCCCACAAGTCAACATATCCATAACCAGATGAAAGAGGCAAGGGCTTAAAGAAGATCATTGTATGCCTAAAACTGCCTTCCATTTATGTTAAGATATCATAACTTCATCTGTACCAGGAAATTTTATATTAGGAAATGAGATCATACATACAATATAACATTTAACTTTGTGCTTTGTTCTGTGATAACAAATGTTTAGACATGACTTTTAATGATTAAATATTTTGGGACCTTTGGATATTATTTATTGGCCAAGGGATATTGCTAGAATGTACCATTTAAAACTGCATCACTTGTTTCTTTGCCTGACAGAAAACCCTTTTCCAGACTTTCATTGTGTGTGACATCAACTTTATTCTTCTATGTTTTCTATAATCCTGAATATCTTTTGTAATGAACATATGAAATTATTTTAAACAATTGTGTTACTAAGAATGCAATATAAGGTCTGCAAAAAAAAGGTCCAAACCATTCTCTGGGGTTTTCTTTCCCTTCAAATGGGAGTTTGATAAATTTTTTAAGCCATGACAGCAATTTGTCCTAATCCTCTCTGATGGGATAAAAATAGGAACAATAAGTTCAGCTTTCTTAGCTTGCTATGTGGAATAACACACCAGTCAGACAGATCTAACTCTAAATAGAACAAACACTAGGTGGGGTGTGATGCCATTTAAGATCTTAAAGTTTTTATGTTTCAGTCTGGAAAAGCAGACAGAATTCATGGTGGGCCTCACTTAATGCCCAGTCCTATTTCATTTTGTTTGCTGACATCGTGAAAGGAGAGTGTCCTTGTAGCAGTTGTAAACACCCAGTAAAATAGCAAGATGGATTTAGAGCAAAAGTACACTCAAACACTAAGCTATAAATAATATTATCTTTTAACATGATGTTCTTAATGTTGATCAATGTTGTGCACCCAACTTTATTTTTATAGTACTTTTTTCACACTAGTTCCCTTGCATTTCTTCAGTTGTTTCACTTTCACATGCCTCTGCCGTTATTTCTCCGTTATATGGCTCTTTCCACAGTCAAATAGCATGGAAATTTCTTACTAGCCACCTTACATTTTCTTCTTTAAGTTTGCTACTCCTTGATCGGTAAATGGATTGAGTATAGTGTGTGCAAGCATTCCTCACTTTTATACTGCTTTGATAGCCATCTCAGCACCCAGTCCATTGTCCTAATTACCACCTTTCCCTAATTGTGAGCACACACAGACATACACGCAGATAGTTGTTTTATATACATTTTAAAAATAAGCACAAGGTGTAGCTTGTAGATTAAAACCAGAAATATAAGCCTATTGAATTACCAGTTATCTGGTGGGGCAGCTTGCTCACTAATCACCAAATGACCATACTAAACTACTTGTCTTCTCGTATTCTTGGCCTCACTCTTTCTGCCCATAACTTACGCTTCTCTTCTTTCCATCAGGTGAACATTCACCTTTTTCTCTCCTCAACTTTACTATAAGTTAGCCTCAGCTGGTGCTAAGAATAGCAATGGCTGTTGTGTTTTCAAATTTTGACTTATTAAATCATTGGATATGTCATGCTCTTGTCCCCACTTCACTTTTCCTAAACAGGTGCACTGAAAATGCCAAATTGATAAAACTCTGAACTTTTATTTAGAAACCGAGATGGCTGATTTTTACATTTTTTTTATTACACATACGACAGTTATTACTGACACTTGCAAATTACAATTGTTTACGTACATATACAGTAAAATATGTATGACTCCAATTTTTAAACAGCTTATATAAAAAAATATTAGTTTGTACTTGATTTGTTATTTTATGTGCCCAGAATACTGAATGTGCTGGTTTGCTTTTCAGTAGTAAATACTGAATTCTGTTATCACAAACAGCAGGAGGATTCTGGAAACTTTGTTTGAAATTGAAAATGTATGCTAACATCTTACTATGTCTCAACCAGGATTTGTTCCCTGGCTAATGATGATTTTTCTTTTTGTTCCTGTCATTTTTGAAATTCAATTATTTTTTGTATGTTTATCTAATTGTTGTCAATATTGCTTTAATTAAATATTATTTAGTAGTTATGGATTGTGTATTGATGCATGTGAGCTACTTTCCTTTTGTTTTGTGCATGGTACGCCCATGAGGCAGGTTCATCCTATTGTCAGTGCTGATTAATCGCCCTCTACCTTTATAGCTGTTCCAGTAGTGCGTCACTGAGAGATGTTGGAGTGTCAGTCTTAAGAGTATTGTTTTCTTTGGATTTTTTTTGTTTTTTACATTTTTTTCTTCTTTCCGAATTGTTTCTTGGGTTAACGATTTTTATTTCTTAGCATTGGGATTTTTTTTAGGTACACAAATTTTTCTTTTTTGGTTTTTCTTCCTTGTCCTTGACTTTAATTTTTCATTTATTTAATACATTATTTAATTTAAATAACATGTATTGTCCTTTAACCCAAAAGGTTTATGGTAATCCTTTCCTTCAAAGGACATTTTACGTATTCCTAGGCAGACAAGTGAACTACTGGTCAGCTTTTCATATATTTTTGATACTTTTTCACCATCTTGTGCCACTTTGCTAAAAACATATATTTTGAAAACACATACAAGCAAGAAGCTATTTGCCAAAAATGTATTCATTTTCACATGCACTCAAGCTGTTTATCTCTAGTATTAGCAATTTATCAGGGTTTCAGTAGTGATGCATTTTAAGGATGCTTTATATGGGTTGAGAGCATATATACACCATTTATGAAGCGCTAATGGTTATAGATCTACCGTTAAACCCTACTCTGTGGATACTTTCAGCCTCACAACACTCAGTTTTCAGATCAGGACTAGCATTCCATTTGCTCAAGGGGCACAAAACCTAGTGACCATGAATCTACAGTTACCTTTAAAGAGAGAGGTCTCAATGACAGCTCCATAGCTGCGTTCTGTTTCACTTCTTGATTTTTCTCCCTGGCATCATTTAATTTTCAAGTAAAGGTCAAATGCCCTTGCTGACATCTGAATCACCTGCTTCCCCACCATTCTGAATGAATTCCGCATGCCTCCACAAAGGCCACTTTAATCTGTGTTATTCTTGGCACCTGCCTTTAAAGGACAAACTTCATTCATATTTGGTGTAATGTCTCCTAGTGGCCGTTTGCTCATGCTCTGTTTTGCACTGGATCTTTCTTAATACCAATTTGGTGTTCTCTCTCTCTCTCCCTTTTTTTCTCCAAGAGGCCTCACTCCTGGTCTATACAATTCTAGTGGTTCCCTTGACAAGCTCTTGGCAGTTGAGCACAACCTATTTGTTAGGTTGCAATGCTTGACCAGTCTGGCTTTCTCACTTCTGTGTACAGATTGATCTGAATATGAAAATGGTGTCATCAGCAAAGCTGACAATTCTTTTTGAACTGATGTGTGAAATGTAATTGTTTATGTACAACAGATACAAAAATGCTGATAAAACTCAAATATTTGGATGCTACTACTTATTGTGAGAGGCTCAGAGATGGTGTCCTTGAGCTTTACCACCTGCTTCTTGTAATAATGGAAATGCAACAACCAAAAACAGAAGGACTCATTGACACCCATGACTATCAGAGTATCAAAAAGCTTGAGGGGCATAAAATTATACTTGTATTCAAAGAAGAGATTCCAGACCTACAACATATGTTAGATGATTTGTCCATTTATGTATTTGCCCTGTAGCCAGTCTGGTATAGTCCTGGTCAGACTAGATGCATTCTATGGCTTTGTCAAATGTGGGTGCAGAAAATGTTGGGATGACTCTATAAAAATCAGTTTATACCACTTCATTAAAAACATATCAGACTGAAAAAATCTCTTGCTGTTTTTCTATCTGGGAAATAAGGTATTCTTTCATATAATTTATGAAAAATTAGCATTTCTTTGCATAAGCCACTATTAATGCAAACATAAAATTCAACTGTTGTTTATTATATTTAAAATCACTTGCTAAATGCAATCAGTATATTACACTGCAGTCAATGAATAGAAACAATTGAATTTTAATTTTGAATGCTTTTATGCTCTACGAAAGCTAGCCAATTTTTACACAGCCTTTGGCAAATACCATTTAAAATTCTAATTAGTGCTGAGCTAGTGAACCTTGTTTCCATTCATCTTAAAAACACAATCACAAGAATTGTAATGCTTAAGTAACAGGATATTTTTCAAAAATATCACAGTTTTAAATTGTTAATACATGTAAAGAAAAACATTGTTTCATCTTTGTTATTCTTTTAAGCTGTTTTAGTTTACATGCACTATACTTCTATCCATTGCTCTTTCTGAGTGCAAATTTTTTTTTTTTTAAAAGAGGATAATAGTAGACGTGGCCTTCACATCTCCAAATATTCTTTCAAGTGAACCATGCTTGCATAAAGATTTAAAAAACGTACATGTGGGGATTGGAAACAGTCTTTTATCAGAAAGCATTCCTGCTATAAAACAATCCCCTCCCAATACATCCCAGCCACACTACAAAAATTAAAATAAGCAGCTATCTAACAAAATTATTACATGTAGATCAAACAGTTATCTGAAAATAAAGAGACTTGCCACTTTGGTAAACAAGCAGATTGTCTTTCAAGGATACATTTTGTCTATAAGCACAAATGCAATTAAATACGCATAGGAGCTGCACATCAAGGCAAGCAACCTGACTTAAGAATCACATTTTCTTCAACATGTGTGCAAAATCCATTACTCTTCTTCTAAGAGATAGGAATTGGTTTTCTGGGTATCAAGGGAAAGTGGTATAATCTCTGAACTGATTAAAATAACTTTATCATGTGTCACAGTTAACTCCACCTTCCTGAAGGACTGAGGTGGAAGCACTTGAAAATTGAAGGGTTAAGAGTGTTGGGACAGCAGATGCCTGCATGTATGGTCTTCGGTGTTTTTAGGAAGGGACCAACATTGTCTTCAGGTGGACATGCCCCAGGGGAACCAAAAAAACAGTAGATAACAACCTTTACCAATAGGTTTGTATCTATTGGATGGAACATCACTTCTGGTTATGTCAACCTGGACTGACGAGCAGGGTAGTTTGGTTCAGTTTTGGAGCTTGTAAAGGAAGGAATTAGACCAGCTTACATCATGTTTTACTGTAAACAAAGGAGACCCTACTCTGCTAACTAAGGACGGCCTAATCTTCTTGGAGACCTGCCAGATCTAATTTGTGGTGACGTATTAATCTTTAAAGTACTATTCCACCCAAAAATGGTCATTTTTTGCGTATGTTACATGCCCCCTAATGTTTGTAATGATGGACAAGGAAACTCTTAATCTCATGTTCTCATGAAGAACAGAGATCACAAAATTCTTAATACATACGAGTAATCCAAATGACAGGTATCCAGCTGCATGTTCAAAATGTCCTATCACATGCATTTTGTCTAAAATATTGTTAAATAATACTTCTAGAAAATGTGGTGGAGTACAAGAGAGAAGCAAGTTCAAATAGGATCAAGCTTTCAAAATAAAGACCCACTTATCCCATTGATTGTTGCTTACTAAACCGCAACTGTAGTGACCCAGGTTTTCCATCAGTGGCGCTTGTTGAAGCACTTTGGATATGCACATACTGTATATGAGGTGTTCTTTCCACCACTGTCAAGGATCACTTTTCTTTTAGTTTTAATCTCTAATTGTATGCCTCTCTTAGACCACACTAGAAATGTTGATATCACATATAGCAGCATGGTACCCAATGAATTAGCTGTTACTGGACAAGAATTCTGACTGTGGTTTATTTAACAATATTTTAGCCAAAATACATGTGGTTTGGATGCTGACAGCATACAGCTAAATACCCGATACTTGAATTATGCTACACAAGTAATATGAGATTTTTTTAATGGAAAGTTTGATATTGTTTGCTGTCATTGAAGCTGGGTCTCCATTAAAGCCTATTGTGTCACAAATTTTGTTACTTCTATTCTCTATGAAAACATGAGCTTAAAGGCTTTCCTTGGCCATCACTGACAGCAATGTGGAGTAAGTGCCAAATGAAAAAATATTATTTTTGAATTTAATATTCCTTTAACCTCCTTTGCGTTAACTCTGAGCGTGACTCAGAATTCTATGTTATTATGGTTAAGCTGAAGTCAAACTCAGGGTGATGTTTAATCATCCACTTTGCAGTATAAAGCCTGAATATAGTGGCGTACAAAAGTACTTAATCCCCCTGAAAGTCATCATAATTTTCTGCATACAAGATTTGTGCACATATTTATCCATTTATCCAATGTTTATGCAAACACTAACTTTTAAGTTTTTCTTCTTCAGTTAAATATCCACAAAAAATAGTTTATTTTGACTTTGGAAAATTATTCTTACAGCATAAGAGCTCACATTAAAAATACTGAAAGAATCAACATGCATAAAAATCTTTTGTCATGAAGAAAATTGTGATGATTTTCAAGGGGATTGAAAACATCTGTGCACCACTGCAACTCTTGGGACAGCATTCTGCTGCTATCTGGTGGATAAAATAATATGGTGCAAAAAGTAATGAATATTTCTAAGGTAACTCATAAATATTCACAAAATGGGAAGAACCATCAACGAAAACACAATGGCATGTAAATGAGAAGTTGTAAAGCCAGATTTAGAATAACCTAAAGCTGAATCGTTAATTGAGTCAAGTGATAGCAATGACAATGTGAATTGGTCTTTCAACATTGACATAGATAATGAAACTGATGCATACAGCATTGCAAGACTGAATTGCTGTGATATGCTTTGTGAATTTGGTTGTGTGAAGGTTGACCATGGTGCAAATAGGTTTGTGACAAAAAGACAAAAATGATTGCAATCAAGTAGACAAACAAGACGTTAGCCGCCTAAGCACAGTTCACAATGCAGCAACTGCCATTCGTGTCAGGGAAATGTGGAAGTCAGTAAGCCTTGCACTGTGCTAGCCTACAACAACACAAGGTGCACATCGATCATTTGGATAAGGCAGTATCATTCTATCCAATTAGTGTGCAAGCAACAGAAAAAATATTACAAGAAAAGTATGAAAAGAATAATGCTTTAACTGTCCTGATTTCAATGTTGGGCTGAGTCTTGGTGACTGTTTCAAAACACATCACACAAGGGACATACACATCACACAAAGGATGTATGCTAAATCTGCACCACTACAGAAGCAGACACTAGACATACATTTCATACCATAATTATGTTGGCATTTTGATACGTTTATGTTACATGTAACAACATTTATTCCTGTTGAAAACTCTGGTAACTGGAAAAAGTCTAAGACTGTGCTTTATTTATTTATTTATTGCTTTAAAAAAATAAAATCCCAATAACTAGAATAAAAAACTTGCTGAGGTCAGATGTGGTTCTGATGTGGTTCCTTCTGAAAATATGATTAACTTTTCTAGTAGTAATTAGTATTGCCACACATGCAGAGTACAGTGAAATTCTTACTTGTATGTCTAACCAACAAGCAACATGTTGCAACTCTTAGGCACCACTGAGTTTTAATATGATCTTCACCAGTCATTAGTATTTTATGCCATGCTAACACTATAATGTGTTTTTTTTGCATAATATACTTAAAATGAATGAAAAACACAGGACATAGATTTCTAATAGACTTTATTTTTCAGGAGACATAAAAGTGTCATGATGAAACAGATCCTGCCCCATTAGTGTTTTGTGTAGAGTAGGAAACTCTTGTTATGATACTGTTTCATTGCATGGGGATTTTAGCGTTTTTTTTAAATAGTTTTAGCACTTACCTTGCACATTAACAGGGCCAGGACATTTATGGCTTTGCACATTAGAATGCACATGCTGTCCCAATTGCAGAGTTGAAGCCCAATATTTGATGAGCTTCAGCTACGGTTGTGGACAGCCTTTAATATTGTGTATATAAAGAGTGAGGGGTAAGTGAAAGGACAGGAAATGAAAATAAAGGTAAAAAGACATGGACTGGAAACAGGATCAGCAGTAGATGGAAAATAGAGATAGATGTACAGAGAGAAAGAATGAGCCAAATGAGTCAAATCTCCTTAAGACTGGTGTGCCTTTCAAGAGAGTGGGGTCAAACATACTTCGATGCAACAGGGAAGAGGGGGAGACAGCTGTCTACTGTCTGGAGGTTGTGGAGAGAAACAGAAAGTCCAGGAGTTGCAGTTTGGTTGGCAAAGTCAAGTCTGCTGATGGAGAGCAGAGAAGACACGATGTTGTTAGATTGGAACTGAGAGCTCAAAAATCTGCAAGTAATACAATGTGAGGTTGGATTGAATGGAGCAAATATAGATTCACTGGCATGATCGTCTAGCAAGTGGCAATGGAGGCAACGGGACTCCGTTCATGGACTAATGAATGGCCTGGGCCCTTGCCTAGACGGAAGCCTCTTCCTTGGAATGACCAGGGGAACAAGTGTGGACAGAGCATTACCTCCCCTAGAACACTAGATGGCAGCCCCCCTGGGTGGCAGAGGTGCCTCAGAGTCCCTCAGCGCTTCATGGGAGAAGGAGTTGGATACAGCCCTGTTGGTTTCTGGGGGTGCTGCAGCTATTCCTGAGTTCATGTGGGCAGTTATTCCACCACACCCAGAAGTGCTGCTGGCAGTGGGTCAACAAGCACCTGAAGCACTTCCGGCTGCCTTATATAAGGGTCAGCAGACATTACTCGGTGAGCCAGAGTCGGGAGGAGAGAGATGAAGCTTGCTGAGGAGTGAAGGAGAATAAGAAAGAAAAAAAAAGGATTGAGAATTGACTATTGTGTGTTCTGCTTCAGACTGTGTTGTGCCTGAGGTTGTATGTATGCCTCCTGAGTCTATCTGTGTCAGGTTGTGTGGCTGCTACGCCCGTTAGAGTTGTCACACAAGGTGTGTTGCTTTGAAGATTGCTGCTCTGGGAAAAGGACTGTTTAGTAACTGTTTTTCTGATTGCTTTTAACTTCACTTTATTTATTGATTGATTTATTGCACTCCTGGTAATTAATTTATCATTTGCCTAATTTTACACATTAACGCTTGCCTTTAAAAATGAAATAATGAAACTTTTGGCAGCCTTAAATTCACCTGCTTCTCACTTGTCCTAGTTCATCCTCAGTTCCACACTATTAGATGTCCCTGTGGTATAGCGTGTCCGTGGCTCAGAAAAAAGGTGGCCATTTTAAATAAATAAATAATTGAATGCACACGCTGTGGGAGCTGGGACTTGGGAGCTGAAGTAATCAGGTCATACAAGAGGCTCACCGCAAAAGTCTGTGAAGGCAGCGGGATTCAGGAAGATGGGGAGCCCCATTGTGAGCACCATGGCCTTTGGGGACCCAAGTCCTGGGTCTGGAGTGGCCGCCAAGTTATAGTCATGCAGTAGCATTGACCCGGACCTGTAGGAGAACGGTAGGCGCCTGTCGTATAGATGTCTCCTTCGGGGTAGGATAAGACTCACGTTTTTAAAGAGTTTCCTGGCATGTTTTAACTTTGTTCTAACAGATTATTTATGGAACTGTTTGTTTTAATGGATTATTTATATTTTTAATGAAGATTTTTGAACACTACATTCTTGAACACTTTTTGGCTTTATTTGGCTTTAATAAAAGCACTAGATCACTTTTTTTTTTACCAGCCCCTTGCTTTTGAATGCAACAGAGAACATGGAGCCGACTCACACCGTCACAGTCGCAGCTAAAGTGGTACTCATGGCTGTGAGTGTTGGGCCAGTTTACAGTCTCCAATCTACTTTATCTGCATGTCTTCACAATATGGGAGTACCCAGGGAACACCTGTGCAGATATGGGAAATGCTGTACTCATCTAGTGTTTGGGTCTGAGCACCTGGAGCTTTAATGAAGTATCATTAGACACTGTGGTACTTTGCCACTCTATCTTAATTTTAATCAAATGATATCATTTAAGAAAAAAAATAATGCTGACACGCAAAAGCAGAAGCAGATTTTGTTTATAAAATATTTAACATGGACTTTGATGTTAAATGGATCTCTGTGGAAAGCGATGGAGTGGCTAGTTTTAGCTTATTAAAATATAGCAAGCAACAGATATTAAACCTTTCGGGGTATCAAAACTGGCTCTGGTTAGTGTTGTAATGAGCCAGCATGTCAAAATGATGAATTGCCTATAACTTAATGTTAGAAAACTACTGTGTCACATATGTGATTTTGATTTACCATCAAAATAATTTAGTACAAGTTGGATCCTCAGTCCTACTGGGATAGACTCAACTTTCCCACCAATCTGTGACAGGAAAGGCTTGCTTGAAAATCAATGGATAAATTAAATGGCTGAAAAAATGGGCTAAATGTTCTCTTCATGCACAAATGCAGGTGTAGAAACAGTACGACTATGTAGAAGAGAATCATTTTGACACTGTTTTTGTTTTTCTTGGCTTTAGTAGAAATATGTCATATGAGATCCCCATGGGTTATAGGCAGTCTATAGAGTTTAATTTCAGTGCAGTTACTCAACCTTTAGAATTGCTATGCAAGACGGAAAAATTATGAGGCTTACATTGATAATTTCTCATTTACAAAGTTTAATTTAAAAGCTTTTCTTGCAATTCAATTGCTTATACCCTTACACTTTCTAGACATACCAAATTCACCTTCATAGTAAAAGTTTGAAACATTTATAGAGGTTGTCAATTTAAGTCTTCCCCAAACTCAGAAGTAATACTGTCTGGTCAACTGAACCCATTTTGGAGTTTTAATTGGGCTTCAGATATTCAGAGTCTGTTTGTGCATCAGCTGAGGCAGAACCTTTTAATGAGGAAATTTTACAATTTTTAATGAGGTATGGAAAGTTATGTTCACTTTTTTCTTTACAAATCAACTGTAGAAAGGGTTCCACTGTAGTTTAAATGTTGGCTTTAGGAGTTTTGGTACTTTTGGACACTGGCTTTAAGAGTTATGAACGCAAAATTAGGGTATTCATTTATTTATTAAATTTTTCATTGGCTCATACAGGTGATTAGGTGGCCCAAGTATATCCCAACAGCATTAGGCGAACTTAAAGAGCAACCAATACATAGAATGCAAAGAATATTCAATTATACACCTACTCCTACCTGTCTCCAGAAAAGTTTTAGTTGCTAATCAGCCTGTCTTTAGGACAAACTCCATGCAATGACTGTGGAGTTAATTAAATAATGTGTACATAATTATATACGTTACTTTAACACTGGCAGTTTTCCTGTGTATGGCAAAAAATCCCCAGTTAATGCAGAAAAACAGACATCTATTAGTTTTAAATTCTTAAACCTTATGGTCCTGTAGCTTGAATATTTAGTTAAATAATAATAATAATAAAATGGAGTAAGCCTTCTTTTGAGTCTTTCTTTAAAAAGGATCAATTTCCAGTGTTTTGCTTTAGTTTATCAATACTCATGCTCCCAACAAAGTTTATTCACATTTGAAATACACATCTCTGAATCACTGAAGAGAATTCATTTCCTGATGCGCTTGTTAAGATTATACTCTCTTATTTAATGATACATAAAATGTTTTTTGCTAATTAAGCATTTGCTTGAGAATGAGCACACAGATGGAAATGACACTAAGGTACAGTAACTGCTCCACTTAAGCATTAACTCTCATTTACACCTGTGTCTTGTGTTTCTTAATTATCACTATCTAGATTCAATTAAGGAAGCAATCTCTTAAAAAAATTGTGAGATAAATAAGGGAAAAGAATAAAGAACATATACACCATCTTGTCCTACAGGCAATGGAAAAATTAGAAAAGCCCTTCTTATAAAACTAAATCCCATATTGCAGGGTAGCTCTGATTATAGAATGACAGCAGTGGAAGAGTGTAAACTAAACAAAGGAAATAGCCTTCATGAAATATTTTTGAAACAAACAGTTACAACCACAGGGGGGTCCGGGAGGCTCTGCTTTGAATAAATGTTGCAAAGTTGCCAAAACTGGTGTGACATCCATGCTTTTACAGATTTTCAGATACATCATATGGCTTATGGTATTATTTTAGTTGAGTGGTCAGCATCTTTTGAATATCAGCATATTCACAATCATTTATCTGGTTTGCTATTTGTGGCAGTGTAGATGGACATGGAGGAGTCAGGACAAGTAGAGGCTTTTCTGTTGAGACATTCAGCTGACAAAAGTCTGGTTTAGGATACATAACTTTTCATATGTTTCTCATTATGTGTGACAAGGGTTTCCAACCTGGAGTGCGAGACGTCATTTCAGGGAGTGTGACAAAGAGGAAGGCTGTATCGCATTTCACCAAAACTGAGTGAGGTGCGACGTCTGACTTTATCGTGGTGCCTTGCAGTGTGCTGTAATTAGTAGGTCATTTATTAGTTAGTGCTCTTGCTCAATAATATGAAAAGAATCAAGCATTGCGCACGCAATTGTCACCTGTGAATGACCCACAGAAATGCATGTTCTCTCTGGTTCCTTGCTGCGGGTGAAGCATTTTTAAAGTTAATTAACTTCTTTTAAGAAAGTTGAATTTGGACCTTGAAATGAGCCCTAGAGAAGGGTGAGGCCTAGTATTGACTTCTGTGCAAGCCAATATCGTGAAACTTCTCTGAATTTAAGGTTTGATTGACATTTTTGCCAGGGAGGGACATTACTTTTGTAGGGAGTATGAATATAAATCAAACACAGTAGGAACCACTGTTCTATCTCCAAGGAAATTTGTCACAATTTCAAAAACTGACTGCCAACTCATTCAAGATTAGTTAATGCCTTACACACAAAGCTGGCTACCAGGATTACAAACTGGATAAGATGTATTAAAAATGGATCGATGATTACTTCAATGGTTTCCTTTGTAGCAAAATATAAAAAATAGCGAATAAGGGAATGCAGACAGTAGAAATGCTGGTTACAAGGCTTATCGAGGGGAAGAGAGAAGAAGAGTCAGAAGATGAGAATGTATTTTAGAATGGAGAACGTTTGTTGGGAATCAAAGTTTAAAGTTAAAACATCTGCCCCCCTTGCCTGTCTGAGGAATCCACTTCTGCCTCTTCTTCTCTTTCTCTTCCCTTTTTTTACTGCTGAAGCGACACCAGTGCTCACAGCCACAGCGTCAGACATCGATACTCAATTATTAAATAACTTGCTAACCATTAAGCTTCCCGTCTTTCTTGGGCTTCATGGGAATTTCTGTTTTCCATTTCACACGTCACTGCAATTGTGATTATGCCAGGGTCTAGAAAACTGCCTCTTCTTCATTAGTCTGTCAACCCTATTGGGTAATGCTGCTGTCAATCATTTCTGCTGCCTCTTTTATTTACATACAGTCCCCTGTCAGCGCCAAGTTAACATAATAATAAATATCACTGCAGGTAGGGTTGACTGGTTGGAGAAGAGTGGCAGGAGTGATTTGTGATAGAAGAGTACCTGTAAGAGTGAAAGGGATGGATTATAAAATGGCAGGGAGACCTGTTATGTTATATGGCTTTCATACGGTGGTACTAACAAAAAGACAGAGCTGGAAGTGATGGAATTGAAGATGCTATGATTTTTGCACAGAGTAAAAAGGGTAAACAGGATTAGGAATATTTTAGAGGGACAACACAGGTAACAATAGTTTGATGATAAAGTGAGACAGGTTAGATTGAGATGGTTTGGGCATGTGCAGAGGAGAGATGAATGCTGGGTTTGGAACCGTCTGGTAAGAGGAAAAGAGGAAGGTCAAAGAGAAAGTTTATGGATGTTGTGAGGGAGGACACGAAGGCAATTGGTGTGGCAAGGATGGATTTAAATGGATGATCTGCTGTAGCGACCCCTAAATGGAAGCAGCCAAAAGAAGAAGAAATATCAAAAATATATGAAGAAATTGGCTATTTTTTCTTTTTTTCTATAACGTCACCAAATTTTAAGCAAATCTGTCAAGGCATTTTTGAGATTTTGGGGTATTTAGTTTTACTCATGTCAAGTGGGGGTTAGCCGTAAATATTGATATATTGAAAGGTCCTTTCTTAGTGGATACCCACTAACTTAGATGTACTGTTCTGCCTAATTTTATCTTTTTAACTAAATGGGAAATAGTGTTTTTGTTGATGAGTGAGTGAATGAATCAGTCAGCTTTACATATATATATATATAAAAGTTGGGACAGGGGCCATGTTTACCACTGTGTAGCCCAATCTTCATTTTACAACAATCCGTAAATGTTTGGGAACTAAGGAGACCAATTGCTGTACTTTTGGGAGAGGAATGTTGTCCTGTTCTTGTCTGATATAGGATTCTAGCTGCTAAACAGTCCTGGGTCTTCTTTGTCGCATTTTTCGTTGCATGATATGCCAAATATTTAAAACTGATGAAAGGTCTGCACTGCAGGCAGCCAAGTTCAACACCCGGACTCGTCTACTATGAAGTCATGCTGTTGTAATAGATGCAGAATACAGTTTAGCATTGTCTTGCTGAAATATGCAAAGCTTCCCCTGAAAAAGGCATCATCTGGATGGAAGCATATGTTACTCTAAAACCTGTATATACCTTTCAGAATTGATGGTGCCTTTCCAGATGTGCAAGCTGCCAATTCCTTAGGCACTGATGCACCCCCATACCATGAAAGATGCAGGCATTCACAGGTTGTGGCGTCTATGTTTTCCAAAAAGAATTTCAAATTTCAATTCATCTGATAACGGAACCGTTTTCCACTTTGCCTTAGTCCATTTTAAACGTGCTTTTGCCCAGAGATGATGGTGCCATTTCTGCATCATGTTCATATATGGTTTCTTCTTTGAATGACAGTGCACTGAATTTGTGGATGGCTCAGCAAACTGTGTTCACAGACAATGATTTCTGGAAGCGTACCTGAGCCGATGTAGTGATTTCCATGACAGAATCTGGACCTATTTTTATTAATGCTGTGCCGCCTCAGGGCCCTGAAGATCACAGACATCCAATACTGATTTTTGGCCTTGTCCCTTGCATACAGAGATTTCTCCAGGTTCTATGAATCTTTTGATGATATTATGTACTGCAGATGATAAGATTTTCAAAGTCTTTGCAATTTTATGTTGAGGAACATTATTATGAAATTGTTCCACAATTTGTAGATGCAATTTTTTGCGGAATGGTGAACCTCTGTCCATCTTTACTTCTGTGAGTTTTTGCCTCTCTAAGATGCTCTTTTTATATCCAATCATGTTACTTACCTGTTGCCAATTAACCAAATTAATTAACCAAATTAATTGCAAAATGTGGCCCCACAAGAAGAAATCGCACGGAGCAAGCATGAAGGCCACCTGACATCGCCATGCAGGGAGATCAGCTTCCCTGGAAAAATCACCCGCAAAACTTGCATGGAACTGTTGCTCCATCCTGTTGAAACCAGGTATCCACCACATCCATTTCTTCCAGCTGGGGCTGCAAAAAGTTCTCTAGCATTTCAAAGCATTGTTCTGAAGTGATGGTGACCATTGCTCCCCCCTCTTCAAAAAAGTAAGGGCTTACAATGCAAAATTCTGTAGCGGCGCACCAAACTGTAACAAACTCACTGGGCAGGGGTCTCTGATGAAGTTCACGAGGGTTGGTTTCAGCCCAATTGTGAAAGTTTTGCTTATTTCCACAACCATTCAAATGTGCCTCATCGCTGCACATGATTATGGCATCTTGATGAATGGTTTGCAGAATATATGCACAGAAATCTCTGCAGCTTTCCCAGTATCTTTCTCAGTGTGTTCCTGCACTACCATCACTTTGTATGGATGGAAATTAAGGTTCTCATGCAAAATCCTCCTCAAAGACATGTTGGAAATGCCTAAGGCAGAAGCATGTTTGCACGCTGAACGTCTAGGAGACTGCAAAATTTATGCCCTTACAGCGTGGATATTTTAAGACATTCATACAGTCTGGGGACAGCCTGGAGATTTTCTGTTCAATGTTGTACCCGTCTGTCTAAATTTAGTCACCCGCTGAAGAATTGTTTTAGGAGGAATGCTGAAGAGCATTCAGAAGGCATGTTGCATAGTGGTGGTGGATTTGTTATTTTTGAAGAATTTTTCGACAGCAAAAGCACAGTGAGCACCGGACCAAGGCATGTTGCGGATTGAAAACTACACATGTGTGCAGGTGTGCGCATATGTGTGTGTATATTTATGTATATAGTGATGGACAGCCAGAGCTCTTACCCAGTTGGGATGCCATTGTGATGGAAGGACCAGTTTAGAGGACTTGCACGGGGTATTATCTCTCCTGGAATGGCAGCGGGCAGCCCTCCTGGCATGCTACAGAACCAAGGACTTGGAGTTTGGAAGCTCAGCCATGTTGGAGTCCATGGTCACCACCAGCAAGCACATGTAGAAATGCTGAGCCTTTTATGGCAGGACACCCTCATACTCCTGGAAGTGCTGCAGGAATGAGATTATGAGACACATGGAGCACATCCAGGTGCCTTATAAAAGAAGCCGCCTCACTTCATTCAGGGAAGGGGGTTGGGCAAGAGTCAGGAGGTAGAGGATGAAGAGTGCCAGAGGAGAAGTGGAGGTGGAAGGACAGAGAAACAGGAAGAGAAAGAAGAAAAAGACAAAGTGCTGTGTGCTAAATTTGTTAATGGCGCTTTTCTACTTGGTGCTAAACTGGTGGGAAACGATTTGGGAAGCATTTCCAACTGATTAAAAGCCAGTGTGTTGCAGAGTCTTGTGCCTGGCCTCTGTTTGAGTTACCTGAAGTTTCACATCATTATGTTTTAATTTCATATTTTTACACTGCATAACGCATATTTCTATATATTATTTCCTATGGCATGTGCTTTATGTTTATACTACTCAGATTTCAATTTTATTAACTGTAATACTGTATCTTTATTAATAAATACTTTATGTATGTTTTTAGTTTTCCACCCTTTATTTATTTGTATAATCTGTTGCTCAGTGAACAAGTGCCCATCAGAATTCTAATATACTTGTTATAAATGCAAATTAAAAACTCAGTTAAGCCCATGAATATTGTTAAAAATAACAAAAAAGTTAGAAGCAAAATTTTAAAATGTGAAATAATTGTATGGCTTTAAAATGACAAGTTTGAAAAAATGTAACTCCTAAGAAAATGTTATGTGTTGGCTATGCTTGTCTTTATACCGTATATAGTCGACACACAATGCAGGAAGGGTGGCATAGTGACGCAGTGGTAGCACTGCTGCCTCGCAGTTAGGAGACCTAGGTTCGTGTCCCAGGTCCTCCCTGCGTGGAGTCTGCATGTTCTCTCTGTGTGGGTTTCCTCTTGGTGCTCCAGTTTCCTCCCACAATCCAAAGACATGCAGGTTAGGTGGATTGGCAATTCTAAATTGGTCTGTTCCTGCCCTGTGTTGCTGGGATTGGCTCCAGCAGACCCCTGAGACCCTGTATTCGGATTCAGCAGGTTAGAAAATGGATGGACAATGCAGGAAAAAATATTACTATCACTGTGTGCTTTTTGGATTGAATTCTGACATTTATTTCAAAATATTCACTTCACTTTAAAACTATTCATGTATGTATTTTGTCACTGGCTACACATTTTGGGCAGGCTTCTACATTGCATTTATGTCTGCTAAAATAGTCTGTGTCTACCCAGCTAAGATACATTAAGTCAGTCCAGAAGAGAGATGTTTGTATGTATTTATTACTACAAGCTTTAAAAACCTTATGAAAACCTACTTGTATCACTGAAATCTTGTTATCTGGGTTGAGTTTGTCTGGTTAAAGGAAAGACAGGTTAGAATATAGGTAAACAGATTAGAGTTGGCGTGAGAGTGTATAATTTTTGTGTTATTCTGGAAGTGGACTATGCAGTAAACATGTCTGAATGAGTGTGTTAGATTTTGAAACATTTAAGGTACATTATAAAAATAGAATAACACTACAGCACTACCGTAATAACAGATATAAATATTATCAGAATACTTACAATTGCATAACTTAACATGTAATTTAAATAATTTATTTTACTTTATCTGTGTGGCTGTAAAGTAACTTAAATAATGCCTATACAATAAGTTCAACCCAGTTTCTGTCTACTTATTAACTATCCAGCAGAAAGAAAACAAGCAAACTGTTTGCTTTCCTTTTTTGCAAATTTGTTCTTTTTATGCTCCCACAAAATACATCCACTTCTAGTTAAATAAACATAGCACATTTATTAATTAAAGAACTTGACAAAACACGAGCAATCTTGAAAAGGGCTCTCTAAAGGAAAGCCATTTATTACTGCAGGTATGTTAATTACTGCATAGTGTCATATTTGTGAAAGTGAGGCTGCAGAAGGTCATAAAATAAATAGCTCTGCTATGAATAATAATAAAAATCAGTACAATTTTCTACTTCACTTAACTTTTTCCGCAACTTACCTTAGCAGCATGACAACAAACATTGTGCTTCAGCTACGAAAGCAAATTGTTTAGTGATCCAGGAATAACAATTACTGTCAGCACATGGTACCAGTCTTGATAAAGATACATTGTTAATCTGTGAGTACATGAGTCCTTGGGTTATTGTTACTCTGCAGCAACACTCATAATTATTCATGTAATGTGTATATAATCTGGAACGGTAATTATAATATTTAAAAATGTTGTGTCTTTATATCAACACAGTACAAATGGCATGACCATTACAGCTCACATCATTTGTTCCACAAACCCCATTACACTGTAAGCCATTCTGTTGTGGAATGTATTGTGTGATGTATTAGACAAAACAGCAAATGTGTACTGTATATTGTTTTAAAATGTGTTTATTCAATTAAGCAGCCCAATAAGAAAAAATGTTTTAGTGTAGAATTTAATTTGTGGAACAGATGCCTTTATTCCTCATTACTTTTTGTCAAATCAAATAAGTTTTTTTTAAATAAAAAGATGACATTTGGTTTATTGCTTATTATTCAATATACGTAAAAATGTGAACATAAAATAAAAATAACAATTTAATTTACACATTTTATGTTTTTTTTTAATACTGAACAGTTATCTGTAGATGTTCTATGTTTATGAAAATTCTAAATATCTCCATTAATATATAAGATGTCATGCACATGTGCTTTGGAGACACTTAATGACTCTGGTGATTGTAGTTACCCACCAAACCAAGGGGTGGTGCTGTTTGCTAATGCCTTCTTTCTTCCTCCCTCTGCAGAACAGAAGATTGACCGCCGTTCCAGCTCCGATGTCACTTCTGTTGTCTGCCCTCCTGGACCCACCCCTTCCTGCCTGGAAACCATTTAAGCAGCAGTTTGGCCATCTTGAAATGGTTCCATTAGTGAGCCATGGTAAAGTGAGATCCATGGTTGATCGGCATCTTTTTAAAAAAATAATCACTGCATTCATGTCTTGGTAGGAGGGGTTGTAGTAGTGTGGTGAGAGCGGTTCCTGGGCGTGATGTGGCAGAGGACAGCCCTACACTAAGTGCACAGGTGTAGGATCACCTGTGAACCTAATTGGCACCGGGAGCAGTTAATAGACACAGCTGTACCACATCCCCATTTTAAAAGGGGAAGCGCAAATGCGAGGAGGAGAATCAGGAATCGGGAAGAATCAAGAAAAGACAGAGGTTAAGTGAAGAAAGAAAATGAGACGGCTTCAAGTGGAAGGAGCTCGTGTGAATCAAAAGAGAAGAGCAAGTTCGACGGAGAGAAGGCAGGCAGCTGGGAAGTTAGAGCCCCTTGTGTAGAGTGAGAGGCTGACACCCGGGGCTGAAGGAGTGTTCGCTTTGGCTGACCAACTTGTGGAGCCAAAGCAATGTCCATTAAAGGAGTGACTCGCCAAATAAGACAGTGGGGGTCGAGGAGGCTTGGGAGGAGAGCCCCAGTGTGAGCACCCTGGCTGTTGATCCACCGAGGGAGCCTTTCTGTTCCCATGGGACGGCAGGAAAGTGGACATGAGGGAAGGATAGCTGCATCTGCTGTTAGGGAGATTCCTCTGCTGCAAGGCCCATATGGAATAAGCAGAGGAGCTGCCAGTTAAAAGAGGAATGTACTGGGCTTTTTAAAATGACTGTTTTCTGTCAGTGCTTTTTTTAACCTTGTTTTAATGGATTAACTTATTTATTGGAATTATTTTAACCTCCAAGAAACGCTTTGTTTTATGGATTATATATTTATTAATGTATTGGAGCACTGCACTATTTATTTGTACACTGTTTTGATTTGTTTTTTAATAAAATCACTGAGCACTTTGCAATTCCACTTGCTTCAAGTGGTGTCCTCATTTGTACAGCTCATCCTGGTCATGAGGCTCCCAAATGATGAGGGAGCATGGAGCTGGACCAGCACCATCATAGAATCCCCATCTAAAAAGACCTCCCCGTATTTACTGCCTGTTTTCTTTGTTTTATTTATTTATTTATTTTTTATTGCTTAATAATTTTATTGTAATCATTCCATACAAATTGATACATTTTTACAAAAAATGGGATGGAGATTGAAAAACAAGTTGACCCCCACCCCTGAGAGAGAGAGCATGGCCAACGGGGTGAAACTTAGGGCTTGTAAACATACCTAAATTGATGAGTTTAATAGACCAATAGAGATGAATGGAGACGAAAAAGAAATCAGAAGATAATTGCTTTCTCTGTGCTTTAAGAGCTTATTCTAAAATGAATACATTCTGTACAGATCCTCTAACTGAATATTTGATTTTTTCCAATTTCAAATAGTATAAAACATTGGTTTCCCGCTGACTTAAAAGAGGAGAGTTAGGATTCTTCCAGTTTACTAAAATACTTCTGCGTGCCAGAAGTGTAGTGAATGCAATCACAGTTTGTTTGTCCTTCTCCACTTTAAACCCATCTGAAAGAACACCAAACACAGCTGTTAATGGGTTAGAAGGAATGTTGACACCAAGGCTTTCTGAAAGGCACTTAAAAATTTTGATCCAAAATGATGTTAATTTGGTGCAGGCCCAAAACATGTGACCCAGTGAAGAAAGAACTTGATTGCAGCGTTCGCAGGTTGGATCTTGCCCTGGAAACATTTTGGACAGTTTTAGGCGAGACAGATGTGCTCGATATATAATTTTGAGTTGAATAATTGTATGCTTTGCGTATATGGAGCTCGAGTGAAGTCTCTGCATTGCTACTTTCCAATCCTTTTCTGATATATTGATTAAGAGATCTTTTTCCCAGTGTCCTCTTGGATCTTTGAAAGGGAAGGACTGTAAAATAATTTTATATATTGCAGAGATGGTGTCTAAGTCCTTGAAATGGAGCAATATTATGTGTAGCTGTAACGTTAAATTTGGAGTGTAATTGTTCATAGGATGCAAAGATGTTGTCTATATAAAGATCTCTAAGCAATTTAATCCCAAATCTTTTCCAGATATTTAAAACTGCATATGTTTACGAGGGTTGAAAGAGGTGGTTCTCTTGCAGAGGTGCAACAGATAAAAGCTTCTCCATCTTAAAATGCTTTCTACATTGGTTCCATATGCTGAGTGAGTGAAGCACAATTGGGTTATTAGTATATTGCCAATAACTTGCATTTAGTGGGGCACAAAGCAGGGAATATAAAGAAGTACTGCATGATTTTACTTCTATTGCGGACCAGACCTGTGTATGTTCATCTATTTGTGTCCAGGCTTTTATAGCTTGTATGTTTGCTGCCCAGTAATAAAACTGAAAGTTGGGTAGAGACATGCCACCTTCTGCCTTAGGTCTTTGTGGGGTCGCTCTTTGGATAAGTGTATGTTTTGAGTTCCAAATAAATTAGGTTATTGTTGAATCTAATTGCTTAAAAAAATATTTATTGATGTATATTGGAATGTTTTGAAATAAAAAAGAAGCTTAGGAAGATATTCATCATAACAGTGTTAGTTCTTCCAGCTAGAGTGAGATGAAGAGTTGACCATCCATCCAAGTCTTGCTTAATTTTTTCCTTACAGCTGGCGAAATTGTGTTGATAAAGAGCTTTGTGTTTACTTGTGATGTTGACACCTAGGTACTGTATTTAAGCCGATCTGCAATGATAAAAGATACAGTGTCTAATCTAATATTATATGCTTGAGAATCACTGAAAAGAGTACACTTTTATTCAGATTAATTCCAAGACCAGAGATCTTTTGAAATTCTGCAAGTGCTGTTAAGACTGCAGGCACAGAATTTTGTGTGTCTGATATATACAGTACCATATCATCTGCATATAGAGAAATTTTCTGTTTCAGTCCTTCTCTGATAATCCTATTTATCTGATCAGCATTTTCCATTTCTTTTTGAGCCCCTTTCTTGCCGCCCATGTTTATATATGCTTGCATATATTGTAGTAGAACCCTCAGGTTGGATAAATCCAAAATATCTCAGGATAATAAGGAAATAATATAAAAAATAACACTGCTGCTAATGGAGCTCTACTCAGACGTCCATCTCACGCAACGGACAAGACCAACTCTTTGTTTTATTTGTCTCTAATTATACAGGGTCACTTTGAGCTGTCACAATCCTCTCACGTTTTTATGTCTCTGTTTACAAAGTATAACAATTTCATAGTTTTGACAACTTTAGAAGAATATCAGAATTTTTGGTAAATAGAAAAGGCACCATATTTGAGTAGCATAATTAAGTAGAACATTTGGTAAATTGTTGAAGCAAACTTTAAAGACTTAAACAAAAACATTTATTAATTCATTAGTGGTAAGGGAGACACAGCGGTCCATTGTACTGCTTTAAACACCACCTCCACTCCATATGTTTGTAGAAATTTTCACATTCTCTCCCTCTTTGTGTAACTTTTTCTCCAGGAATTATATTTCGTCTCTCACATCCCAAAGATGTGCAGATAGAGTTTATTCACAATTTTGATCTATACAGGGGTCCTACAATAGTGCTGATTATTTCAACATTCCTGGATTATGTAGATTTGAGAATATTATGTTAAATTAATTTTGTTTTTCTTTTGTTTTTTGTTTTTTTTTTTTTGACCTTCCAAAGATATGACTGTTTGGGTAATTTCTAATTCTGAACTGACCTGTGTGAGCATTAGTGTGGCTGTCTGTGCATGTGAATGAAATTTGTGCCCGATGTTGTTGCATTTAGCTATGGGACCCAAGACCGTGAACCGGATTAAACAAGTTTAAGAATTTTATCCTATGTACCTTACAGTTGCTGTCTGAGATTCTGTTTTGTAAAGAATAATGCACATATTTTTTAGGGACTTTCAGGGTTTTATGCACAAAACTGTTTCTAGTAAAACCTTTCTGACCAATGGCATGGCTGAAGCACATAGTACTAAAGAGTATGCTGATTCTTCCTGTATGTATTTGTCAGTATGTTTATACACTATTTATAGTTCATCGGAACTTTTCTCAACTATATTGTAAGACATGTTAGATAGATAAAACCTAGTTACATAGTAACAGTGTCCAATATTGGCACATAGTTGTACTGTATAATTAAATGGTATAGTGGGAAAGTGTAGTTACTTCATATGGTGAATTGAATTGATTGATTAAATGTTTCATATTCCCTTTATATAAAATTAGACACATCTTTCCCTCCAAAAAAAGTAAAACTTATATAACCTTTTGTGCTTATTGCAAAAATTATATTCCCTATGTTAAAACTTCAGAATATTAGAACAACAAGAACAGACTATTGAGCCTAACAAAGTCAGTCAGTCAGTCATTTTCTAACCCGCTTAGTCATAAACTTGGATGTGCAGAGTGTCTGAGCCTAGCAAAGGGTGCAGGGCAGGAACAAACCCAGAAAAGAGTGCCAATCCATCGCAAACACATACATCCCAACGACACACTAGGGTCAATTTAGCAACATCAATTCACCTAACCCACATGTCTTTGGACTGTGGGAGGAAAATGGAGCACCTACAGGAAACCCACGCAGACACTGGGAGGAAATGTAAACAACACATAAGGATAAGGGGGGTTGCATGTCTGCAAAACGAAAGCACCAACTCTGCATTTAAATTTTTTTTTCTGACGATTTCAATAGTTTCTAGGGGCCTGGGCTTTTTACAGCATGGGCTTACACCACTAGTTTTCAATAAGAATAAAACAAGTTACTGATTTTACTCTTGTTTCTGTTTGACTTTTTATAGGGAACTAGCAGAGGTACCAAATGCCTCCTGGGTTGGGATCGTCAACTTTTAAATGAAATATACCCTAGCACAGTGTTTCCCAACCTCGGTCCTGTGGCCCCCCTGTGGCTGCAGGTTTTTGTTCCAACCAGATTCCTAATCAGTGACAACACCTGATAGCACTGATCTCATTTAATTAGCTGGTATTATTTTTCTTTATTCTTCATTCAGAAAAGCACAGCAGCATGATTTTTACATTTATAAGACATTTAGAAATATTTCTGCTTTTGCTATACATTTAAATGCTTAACTCTCTTTTGTTGATTACATTATATTTTGCCCTTTCTCTGTGCAGTTTATTCCCTTCATTGTATCTTATTAATGACAATTAAAAATGAGCAGAGCAGACATGCTGGCAAACAACACTGAATAATCAAAGGCTGCTACTACTTTAGTGTCAGACCCACTAATTAGTAAATAATGGATTCATTAAACAATTAGAACACCTAGAAAAGTAGCTGTTAGCATATAACTGTTTGTATATGTGTATATACTGTGGTGGGTTGGAACCCTGCCCCGGATTGGTTCCTGCCTTTTGCCCTGTGTTGGCTGGGATTGGCTCCAGCAGACCCCCGTGACCCTGTGTTCGGATTCAGCGGGTTGGAAAATGGATGGATGGATATATGTGTGCATATATATATATATATATATATAGTGACACCCCGGCCGGAGGAGGACCGGATGAGGGTTTGTGCCTCCTCCAGACCGCGAGGGGGAATCCGTCCTGGTTATGTTGGGGGCCTCGGGTAAAGGGCTTGGAAGCCCAGCCCTGTAGGGACCCGTGGCCACCACCAGGCGGCATCCCGGTGCCTGTAGAAGTCTGGAGCCCAGCACTTCCGTCACACCACGAAGTGCTGGGGGGAAGAAGAAAGGGGACACCCGGAGGGCTTCCGGGTGCGCAGCCGGCATTTCCATCACACTGGGGCGTGTCTTCTGAGGAGTGCCGGGAAGCAGCTGGATCCCATCCGTGTTCCTATTTAAGGGGCCGCCTCCCGCCAGTCATTGGCGGAAGTTGGGTGGAAGAGAGACGGAGCTGGAGAGAGGACTGGAGGTGGCCAGGAGAGAGAGGCATTGAGACTGTGAGGCCTGGACATCGGGGGATCGGTGCTGGAGGCACTGGGGTTTGTGGTGCACATTATTTGTAAATAATATTTGTAAATAAACACTGTGTGGTGAACTTAAGATGTCCGTCTGCCTGTGTCTGGGTTCAAGTTCACAGTATATATATATATATATATATATATATATATATATATATATATATATATATATATATATATATATATATATATATATTACCAAACTTAGTTTTCTAATTTCTATATTGTTCCCAAAACAGAGAACTTGGGAAATAACACTTCACTTAATTAACCCAGGAGTCCAATTAAAAACAGAAGCTGGTTGGAACAAAAACCTGCAGCCACAGTGTGCCCCCAGGACCGAGGTTGGGAAACACTTACCTAGAGTCTTCCCAAATGAAGACAAATGAGGACTTTTTGCAAAATATGTCAGAGATAGGTTAAACGGTGCAGATTTGCATACCAAACACTGATATACACAAACACAAATTCGGCTTTATATATTAGAATATGTCCGCCATGATGTCACATGCACAAGAATGCATTCGTGTAGATGACATCAACCCCAGTGATAACAACAGAATTATTAAGAACAGTAATTGGTCCATACAAAATAAACAAAAACACATTTATTCAGCTAGTATGCCTGACACATTGCAATAAAAGCCACAACACTTAAGAAATGACCACTAGATGGATAACATGTTATACACATGTAAGTGACATTGTTAATTCAGACACTGCAATTTGTATTTTTATGAACAAAGCTGGCAAACAGTAAATATTCAGAGGTGTTTCAAGATTTCTAAATTGTAAGTTGTCTTTCTTATTTGTTAGATTCAGCAATGAAAGAAGACACGTTGAAAAGGAATGGGAAATAAAAAGAAAATGCATGACCATGATTGATTTTCATGACAATATTTTGGGAATTTGCAGGATCCATTTAAAAATAACATATTATTATTATTATTATTAATAATAATAATAATAATAATAATAATAATAATAATAATAATAATAATAATAATAATAATAATAAAGTTTATTATATTATGGGAGCAAATGTGTGTTTATGTTTATATGTTTTCTTTCAATTCAACAAAATAACCCTTTTCATATTGATAGAAAAAGCTTGTAGATTTTATAAGTAACCTGAAGGACCTGAAGATTAAAGAAATATTTAACACACAAGCCAGTTATTGCACCCAGTCATACAGCAGCCTCTCTCCTCTTTCCTATTCCACCTCTTTGATAATGCAGCATTGCATTATCTGTTTCTAGTTCTAATATTACCGCATTTCAAGTGAACAAATGATATTTAAGTAGCAACTGACAGAACTATCAAACTACAGAAGATTCAGTGATGTGCACAGTCATGAACAGACTTTCATGACAGCCTAGTGTCGTGCTTTGGAGAAATGTTCCATAATTCTTACATTTTTAATAAAGCACTTTCTGATATTTTTAGTTCTCTCATATTGTGAACTTTCCTTTCAACTGAAATGTAATTGGAAAGGCCTACACTATGAAAAAAACTTCTTAATACATTAACCAACAGCACAAAGCAAAACACAAGGTCATATTTTAAAAACAAATGAGACTTGAAAATCTAAATCTAAATTGTGTTACTTTTAGATATGATTAGACTATGTTCAAGAATTGTTTAATTTTTTTTAACTCTTATCATTATTTAATCCTTTGGCTCTAATATAAATCTCAGCTGGTGTCCCTTATATTTATCTAAATATTTATCAATATTACACGGAAGTTCAAAAATAACAGAGAACTTTACCAGACATATATACAGAAATATGGCAGGCACAGTCCCTAGCTTGATAAAAAATGTAGATAAAGATAAAATGGATAAACTCGTTAGGGCAGGATTTTGTCATTGTATCTTATGTGCCTGTCCAAGCAGAACATCTCTTAGTAGCCACAAAAATAACATGACACTGCTATAAAATCCAAAAGAAGGACAAAACAGTAGGTTCAAAGTACAATATTCAGTAGCATAAACATCTATTTTTGAACACTCTTAATCCAAATTAGGCTAATGGAAAGACACAGGATAATCTGGGTACACAAGGGGTCTGTTCCAGAAAGCACGATTAGATAATCCTGGATGTCAGAACCAAGAGTGACTTGTTTTAATGTGACTTCGCACCAGCACATTAGCCGGTTCCAGAACACAGGATTTCAATTGGCTCACACAGTCCTGAATACGCTGATCTGGATTAACATGCATTCATGACAATATGTACAAGATGTTATGAGCTAATCACTGAACAACCAATCAACCATAATAATAATAATAATAATAATAATAATAATAATAATAATAATAATAATACATTTTATTTATACCTGTATAGCGCCTTTCCCATGCTCAAGGAGCTTTACAGAGTTTAAGAAAGAACGGCAGGGGATACAGTATATAGCATTGTACTAAACCAGAAAAATAAATAAAGAAGAGTAAGAGAGTAAATTCAGAGAAAAAACTAACAGGCAACATAATTGATGGTCTAGAACACACACACAGGTTACATGAGCATCTTGACAGAGAGGTAAACTGAGAGAAGGGTAATAAAGTCAGGTAGAGCTAAAAGCCTTCCTGAACAGATGAGTTTTGAGTTGTTTTTTTAAAAAGAATTCATAAAGTCAGCTGATCTGATTAAGTTTGGTAGGTCATTCCAGAGTCTGGGCGCTATACAGCTGAAGGCCCTGTCACCCATGGAGTGTAGATTAGTGTGGGGCACAACAAGATTACCAGAATCAGAGGACCTTAGTGGGCGGACAAGCACATAGTGATGGAGAAGGTCACTGATGTAGTTTGGTACAAGGTCGTTTAAGGCTTTGTAGTTTATTAGCAGAATTTTATATTCGATTCTGTAAGACACGGGGAGCCACTGAAGGCGGAGCAGAATGGGTGTGATGTGCTCGCTACTGCTGGTTCGGGTAAGGACTTTTGCAGCCGAGTTTTGAATAAGCTGGAGCTGTGATATAAGATTAGAAGGGCACCTGCCAGTAAGGAATTACAATAATCGATGCGGGATGTGATAAAAGCATGAACAAGTTTCTCGTCATTAGAAAAGGAGAGGAAGGATCGAACACGGGATATGATACGGAAGTGAAAGTAAGAACGTTTCTTAATGTGATTTATGTGAGTGGAATAAGAAAGGGAGGAATCAAAAATGACACCAAGATTCTTTGCAGTGGAGGCAGGTCTGATGAGATCACCGCCAAGATGGACTGGGAAGGAGCTCATTTTATGATCATGTTGCACTTTAGTCCCAATTTGCAGGAATTCAGTTTTGTTGCAATTTAATATTAAAGAGTTCTGCTCCCTCCAGGTTTTAATTTCACTGAGGCAGGTTGTGAGCTGAGATATTTCTGATGAAGTTCCACTTTTAACATTGAAATAGAGTTGAGTATCATCTGCATAAAAATGATAACCCAGGCCAAAGCTTTGAATAATATGACCAAGGGGATGCATATAAATACAAAAGAGAAGAAGGTCGAGGACAGAGCCCTGAGGAACTCCTTCTATGACTGGCGCTGAGCTGGATCTGTTGATGCCAAGACTAACAAACTCTTGCCTATCAGTCAGATAGGAGTTGAACCACTGGAGGGCAGTGCCAGAGATACCATGGATTATAAGTCTGAAAAACAAAGGGTACATCCTTCATGCCAGCAGAGCAAGAGATACTGATTGTAGTGCATGAAGATCATTGACACATCTGACAAACGAGGAGTAATGCCATGAAAAAGGAAAGGGCGATGACTTAGGATAATGTTACTGAAAGAATAAATGCATAAAACAGTTAAATCAGTGAAATTCAAGTAAAATTTATGTGGTAAATTGTTACATTGGGCAAAATGTACCCAACAATATTACTTTACATGAAACATTATATGCCCTAAAGTAACCATTTTATTCTGTTGCTGCGATTTCAATATCATCAAAACCGTGTAAATAAGACACATGCCATTTAAGTTTTCGGCATAGAAAGAGTTGTTCTGATCGTTACTGCAAGAGATGCTGAACGTTATTGTGTCTGCACTGAACATTGTATTGTCCGGAAATTACGTGACAAAAGGAAGCAGACTTAATTACTGTTATGTACAAACCTACAACAGAAGTCTCACAGTGCCAACTCTTTGAATGGTAACTTACCCAGTTCAAACGTGAGACCCTGGAGATTTGGCTTTAACATTTGTACAGTAATTATGTGAGTGCCATCTTATATTTTTTAAAAATGGGTTAGAGGACACATTTATTTTTGTACTGAGTATTTTTTATTGTACATCTTTTGTAAAAGCTATGAGCCAAGTGAACTACAATACAATGCAGAAGTAACATTGTTGCCTATTCCATTACAGTACCCCAAATACAAACTGCATTAATAAGCATATTGGGTTTAAGTATCTGGTAAATACTAGAGTCTTCCGAATCATTTGTTTAAAAGGTGAAGGACTACATAGAAAGGATGAAGGTGGGCAGATTGTTCCACTAGCATGTCTAATAACAGTTATTGCTACTCATAATGCTGCATTTTTAAATTTAAAAATTTGATTGCCCTATTTGCGACCCTGTGGAATTTCTCTTCAATGTTGGTTATTTGTTTCTCTTTTGGAAAAACAACCTGTCTGTGTGTGTTTGTGAGCACATGCCACTTCAAAGTTAAGTGCAGATTTTGCGGTCTCTTTGCCATTAAGTCTTGCGACTCCAGTGTTGTGAAGAAAGCTGCCCTTTACCAAAAAAAGGTAGGAAATGTCCATGATCTGCATTGATGTCAGCTCAAAGCCACAATGTGTGACACAGAAATACCATGTTTTAGAGCGTTATTCTGATATATTAAAGCCTCAGATGTAAAACAGCAACGTTCATGCAGACTCTTCTCTGGGCACGCCAGAATATCTGATGAGGGTCTGTTTACTTTTAACTGGGCAGAATTTGGCAAAAGAGTTGTGTTTCTATGTTGGCTATTTGTTCAGGAAGGGTGTTTTATTTTCAACATTTCAGATTTTTTTCTGCTTCCTAAATAGCGAATGCGGCACGGTGGCGCAGTGGTAGCGCTGCTGCCTCGCAGTTAGGAGACCCGGGTTCACTTCCTGGGTCCTCCCTACGTGGAGTTTGCATGTTCTCCCTGTGTCTGCGTGGGTTTCCTCCCACGATCCAAAGACATGCAGGTTAGGTGGATTGGCGATTCTAAATTGGCCTTGGTGTGTGGGTGTGTTTGTGTGTGTCCTGCAGTGGGTTGGCACCCTGCCCAGGATTAGTTCCTGCCTTGTGTCCTGTGTTGGCTGGGATTGGCTCCAGCAGACCCCCGTGACCCTGTATTTGGATTCAGCGGGTTAGAAAATGGATGGATGGATAGATAAATAGCGAATCTGGGATCAATATTTCTGACAGGGTATTTAAAGACATTTATTGTATGATTGGATGCTATGCTCCTAAATTAATGTGACTGCAAAGCATTAATCCTTCATGTAAAACCTGCTCTTTTGCAGGTTAGTTTCAGAGCATTGGCTACTCTGGTAACTTAGCTGGATTCTGTTCCAGACAACAGGATTAGTTATCTGCATCTTTGGTTATAAATCTGTCGTAATCTGTTCCAGAAATGCAGGTTTAGCCTATTTCAGGTTTTCTGGAACAAAATTAGCCTGATTTTCATGAATCCCGATTTCACACTAATCCTACTTTCTGGAACAGACCCCAAACAAAATGTAGAAATCAACCCTGAACACAGAATTTTTAAGCAAAATTAGACAAAAGTGATAAATTCTTAATTCCTAACTTTGTAGATCTGGCAGCTTTCAAATGTTTTCAGAATATGTCATTATATAGAGACTCATTTGACAATAGAACTACACCCCAATAAACTCCAAAATCAAAGCCAACATGGATCCAGATGAACAAACAAAGATGACTCACTTGATAAGACAATATTTAAAAAGAGAAAGAGCTTTTAGTTATTGTGAGGCACATATATTAAGTCTATTGAAAATATTATATCGCCCATACTATGAGGAATGTTCAAAAGTTTTCCACACTTTTTTTAACTCAATTTATTAGGAACTAGCAAAATACCCGCGCTTCGCAACGGAGAAGTATTGTGTTAAAGAAGTAATGAAAAAGAAAAGGAAACATTTTGAAAATGACGTAACATGATTAGTGTTGCTGTCATATATATATATATATATAAATATATATATATACACACACACATATAAACATATATATATATACATATCTATACATATACACATATATACACACACACGCATATATACATATATATATCTACATATATACATATACATACACATACATACATACACACACATATATACACACAAATACATATATATATATACATACACACACATATGTAAACATATATACACTCACCTAAAGGATTATTAGGAACACCTGTTCAATTTCTCATTAATGCAATTATCTAATCAACCAATCACATGGCAGTTGCTTCAATGCATTTAGGGGTGTGGTCCTAGTCAAGACAATCTCCTGAACTCCAAACTGTATGTCAGAATGGGAAAGAAAGGTGATTTAAGCAATTTTGAGCGTGGCATGGTTGTTGGCGCCAGACGGGCCGGTCTGAGTATTTCACAATCTGATCAGTTACTGGGTTTTTCACGCACAACCATTTCTAGGGTTTACAAAGAATGGTGTGAAAAGGGAAAAACATCCAGTATGCGGCAGTCCTTATTTTGAATTATACAAATTCAAATATGAACATGGTGCATAACAAAACCTGAAAATATAAATAAAATTTGTTCTTTTCAGCAATAACAAATCAAATCATTCAGTTGTCTTTGCTCATATGTCATTTTATCAGAGCTGGATGCCTGGCATCTTTTTTTGGCAACAAGTTCGTTTATGTTTGGTGTGAGGTTCTGTGTTGTGGAGATTCTCAGGATGGACTGCAGGTGCTCATCTGTGAGGCGACTCCTGTGTGCTGTTTTGTTAGTCTTCATCACTGAGAAGAGCTTCTCACACAGATATGTGCTACCAAACATGCATAAGGTTTGAATGGAGTGAATAAACTGTGCGGGCCGTGCCTTCAGTGTGCCATTACACTGCAGCTCAATCACCTCCATCTGAATCTGCACAGGTGCAGTTTCCACATCGACGGCAAATGGGTTGAAACAACTCAAAATTCTTTTTTTGTTCTTCAAAGTCACCAAAGCGCCGTGCGAACTCAGTGCGCAGTGCGCTCAATTTATCAGCAAAGTGCGTATTTGGGAACACCGACTTGGTTCAACATTACTTGGCAACAGGGAAAGTGGGGCAAGTTGCACTGGTGCATTTGTGTCTCCCATAAAAGCAGCTTCACTTGAAATCACTTTGTGATTGTGCACAGGTAAAAACGTCTGCTGAAGTGTCAGATTCTTCTTTAACTCTTCTGCTTTCTGTATCTTCTGCATTGCATTCAGGTCTTTCAGGTTATCCTGATGTTTTGTCTCATAGTGCCGTCTTAGATTCAATTCTGTAATTACAGCCACATTAGCTCCACAAAGGAGACACACGGGTTTACCGGCAATGTCAGTAAACATATACTCAGCCTCCCATCGGTTTTTAAAGGCTCTATGTTCAGAATCACCTTTTCTCTTCGGCATCGTGTGGGCTAGCTTCGCAATAACTTGCAGCATCATAAGCTAGACTTGATTAACGCGGTAAGTGTTTGGCAAGGCTGCTGAAGCGCTGCATTATGGGATCTGTAGTTTATTGTGTTACCAGCGCTTCATCTCCTTGGGCCATTAATAACAATAATACAATATATAAAATGATTTCGCGGGCCGGATATAATTACACGCTGGGCTGGATGTGGCCCGCAGCCCTTGAGTTTGACACATATGGACTAAATAGAACTTGAAAAGATATATTTTTTTAAATGTGATCGCGCATTTCAGATCGAGTTGACGCGCACTACAGTACATCGTGCCCGCGTGCCGTTGTGGTTTTGCCTGCGTGCCTCAATAAGTTACCCTCCCCTCGCTCTTTTTTACTTTTTTACCATTCATCTAATGAATACACTGAGTATGGCTTTACCAAAGCAATCATTGATGGTGAATATCCATTATTCGAGTATGTAGATCGGGGTATATATGTACATATATATATATATACCCGCGTATTGCAGCGGAGAAGTAGTGTGTTAAAGAAGTTATGAAAAAGAAAAGGGAATATTTTAAAAATAACGTAACATGATTGTCAATATACAATAATTGTTTTGTGAGTGTTATTGAGTGTTGCTGTCATCAAGGATTTGATTATCATTATTTCTTTCAATCAAGTGCGTATGTGTAGGATGTGTTGTGTTCAAGTTACATTCCGTGTTTGTCAATCGTTGTAAAGATAACAAGTTTAATTCGATTCATTTCTTACTGCATCAATAAACAGCTCCTCTTCTTCTTTATCTGAGACCTGACACACTGCATGCACAGGTTTTTTTTTTACACTGTCTTCCTTTAGCCGGACATTGACTTTTTCCACCATGTGCTTTGTTTCCGCAGTAGCTGCACTTATGAATATGCTTGTATGTATCAGACGCTTCATATTTTTTTGCTGCCTTTTCAATTGTATAATTTGTTTTTTGTTCAGCGCGCTTTGGAACTGTTGCGTTTTGTCTGTGCACTGCGTCAGTTCACGTGAGCCGCTCAGTGTACATGCATCGAAGTTTCCCAGCTGTGCTGGTGCCATGTCGTGCGATGTCCACAGCTGTATTTAATGTTAGCTAAGTCCCAGCACTTAAAACTTTCTCTCGCAGTTTTGCTGAGTTTGTGTCAAACACCACCCTGACCATCTCATCTTCCTCTGCATAAGCACAGTCCTTCACCCGTGAATATTTAGCGGCAGTGTTTCTATTGGATTGCCGCTGACGGACGGCCTTATATGGGCAGGCGCTAAATTACAAACGCCAGCGGCAGCCTGTCTCTAACTTAATTTAAAGTTTAGGTTTACACCGTGCTTTGTTTCCGAAGTAGCAGCACTCATGAATATGGTTGTATATGTCACTCGCTCGCTTCTTATTGTTTCGCTGCCTTCTCAATTATATAATGCATGTTTTCTTCAGCGCTTTTTTGAGCTCTTCCTGGTTTTCTACGTACTGCGTGATTACGTGGGAGACGTGATGATGTCACACAAAACTCCGCCCCCCACGGCTTTCGAGCTCAACTCCATTATAGTAAATGGAGAAAAACTGCTTCCAGATATAACCATTATGTGTAGAATTTCGAAATGAAACCTCCCCAACATTTTTAAGGTAGCTGTAAGGAATGAACCTGCCACATTTCAGCCTTCCACCCACACGGGAAGTTGGAGAATTAGTGATGAGTCAGTGAGTGAGTGAGTGAGTGAGTGAGTGAGTGAGTGAGTGAGGGCTTTGACTTTTATTAGTATAGATTTCAAAAACAAATGACATCACTTTTCTACAAAGTCACCTTTGTTTGCGATGCAATTTTCCCAGCGTTGTACCAACTTTTTAATGCCCAATTACTACTTCTACCTTCACCGTTTCCAACGAAAATATAAAAATTCTGAAAGTTTTTGAACGTCCCTTATACTTTTTAAAAATTATGGGTATTATTAAAATATTGCTGTGTCTTTCCCATTCTTTCTTTTCGTTTTGTTTTTTGGGTCCTGTTCGGATATATAATCCGACCTGTCTTTGCCATGACCCTCACATAAATTGATAAACATAATGTAAGGTAACATAACATAATATTGTTATACAATTGATTAATAAATTTTAGGGTGATGGGAGGAGCCAAAGCCTATTAAGGCATCATCGGAAACAAGGCAGGAAGTAATCCTATTCCCTGGAATTTCCCACATTTCTCTGGTTTTAGAAACCAGTGCAAAGGTGTCTAAAAGCATGTTATTTGTTGAATGCCATCCATTGGGTTTCAGTTAAACCAACCATATCTCTCTGAGGAGGTAACTGCACCACTGCCAATAGTCAATTTAAGTTACAGCTGCCTGTCTAGTCTTTAAACATTTGTCAGTAGCTAAATATTTTCTGCTCCTCTACAGAGGTAACTATTGTCACTTAAAATGTGGTAGCTTTTTGTTTGTTTTATCTGCAAAGCCAGTAATTTCTTTGATGCATATGCTCTGCTTATTAATGTTTAATGCTTGCATGCTAACTTTTGCAGGCAGCAGTGCTTTGTCTTCAGAGCTTATAGCCCAATTCATAATTCTGGTCTCTCCCCTAGTTTAAGACAATTTGCCATATTGCATAGCTAAATAGCCTTTTGGACCCTGTTGTCTCTGAATTTGTTAATGATTTAATATTTATGAAAGACTTGCTTATTCAGACCCCTGCTTTGTTTCTGACCATGGTGTTACCAATTACCCAGGGATTTAGCCTATGAACCCACAATTAACAGGCATACACAAATATTTTATTCTTCCAGCTGGATCATGAGAGCAGCAGTTCCTTAGCAGGTGCCAAGCAGCCAGAGACATTATCATCAGTGGAAAACAGCATGGCCTAAAAAAGAGCATACATCACAGGTGGTAGACAGCACCAACAGCACACATAATATTTATGCCTTACTCTTGTGAAATGAATGTTTTATGAGCCCATACCCAGCTTCTTTAGGGTATGCAGACCAAATTCTACTCTAAAACATAGATGAATGACTAGGTTACATTGAATGGATCAGTTGTATATATCCTTAAACATATTCAGTAAGGGAGAAAGAACACTTTTGTATACGTTTCTGCAGTTTGGAAAATTATCACTAAACTTTTCATGGATAAAATATGTAAATTTGAAATGTTTGGATGTCAAATTACCAAGTGCAGTTTGTTATTTTTCAACACACCTGTCAAATCATTAGGGAATTAATTTTGCACTTCGTAAAACTAACTCCAAAAAAAATCATACAACTGTAGTATTATTAATTTGAAAGTCAACATCTTCAGTTTGGCTTTTATAATGGAATTACTTTTAATCTTTTAAAATGAAATCTGAAATATTATTAAAATATTACAGACAAATGAAAGCACACTTTATTAAATACTAAAAATGACGAGCTAAATTATAATGATAAAACAAATCAAGTATTCTCATAAAATGTAGAGAACAAACAGGCTGCCATAGTCATATTCAACAGGAAGTAGTATTTTGAAAATGATTTGGACTCCCATTAAAAATTGCTGCTTCCAAAATGAATAATAGGAGTTTAGATATTATTTACTAATTAAGATGTGCCACATTTGCCAAAACTCTTTAAAATATTTTTTTATTATTTTTATAAGTGATAAACAATTACATTTGAAATTAATTAATTTACCTTTTCCTAGATATATAATACCTAGATATTTAATTGAGCTAGCCAGTAGAATGTGGGGTGGACAATACACTGATCCAATAAAAGATTTAAAGGAAGCATTTCAGATTTGTACTGGTTAATGTATTAAGATAGCTTCTCATACTGACTGAATAAATCATAGAATACGGTATTATGTTTCTGAGCATAAGCAGAATTACTTTTTATTGCAGAGTCCTGGATTGATAAGCCAGGATGCGTGAGTGATGCCTTATTTGGGATATCAATGTAGGCATTTTCAATACAGAGCAAAATATCATCTGTGTAAAGAGACATTTTATGATGAGTACCAAAAGCAGTGCCAGGAGAAATCAATCCTAGGGAATGAAAGGTAATATCAAGAGCCTCAAGGATGAGGTTAAAAAGTAGGGAATCATTGTGTCTGGTTTCTTTCAAGATCTGAAAGGGTACTAAAATATTCACAGTTGTAAGTGTTACAACTATTGAGGAAGAGGAAAATATCTTAACATAAAGTCTTAATGTAATGTTTGCTAGTTTTTATGTATTTTTTGCAGCAAATATACTATGTTTGCCAGTAACCTTGTTTATTGAATATTTTCCTTGAAATTCACTATGCAGCTAGCTTAACCAAACCCTTTATTGAAGCATCCCATGATGCTTTGCAAGGCCAGAGTAACATCACGGACCTGTAGTAACCATGTTCAGAAGTTTCCTGTGTGCTTACCATAAGATGGTTGCTGATGTGGCCATCACTGGCTGGCAAGCACATGAGAAAAAAAAGCTGTATTGCTCTTGACAGTGCTGTGCAATATTTTCCCTGTCCCTAATGTCACTCATTTCACCTAGAGAAAGCCCTGCTATTCCAATTGTGATTGCTTGAACCCCAAATTTTCCATTCTCCATGCATTTATAAAATAAATCTAAAAAACATGCAGTATTTTAAATTTGAGGGGTACATTAGCTGACAGTAATAAGACTATAATGAATACTGCCACTGGTTATACTATAACACTATACTATAACATTAACCCCTTCTAGCAGCGCAACACCACATGGCTAATTATGCATTAAACTAAAACAAAAGATTTATTACTATTTACAAGGCATTTATTTATTCTTAATGAAAGCATCTGCACAGATAAATTGTAAACAAAACATACATTCTAGCTTTGCCTAAAGCCACGACAAACAATGGGAAGAGCGACTGCCAATAAGCTTCTTTGTAATACATCCATTGGAACTCTTTGAATGCATTTTTTACTTATTGCTAGTTTGTGGCCGTTTGTTGTATTTTGTTTGATAGATAGATAGATAGATAGATAGATAGATAGATAGATAGATAGATAGATAGATAGATAGATAGATAGATAGATAGATAGATAGATAGATAGATAGATAGATAGATAGATAGATAGATAGATAGATACTTTATTAATCCCAAAGGGAAATTCACATACTCCAGCAGCAGTTATACTGATACAAAAAACAATATTAAATTAAATAGTAACAGACAATGCCTCCTAAAATCCACCACCAGCTCCTTGGTCTTGCTGGTGTTAAGGTGTAAGTGGTTTGAGTCACACCATTTAACAAAGTCTTTGATTAGCTTCCTGTACTCCTCCTCCTGCCCACTCTTGATGCAGCCCAAAAGAACAGTGTCATCAGTGAACTTTTGCACGTGGCAGGACTCCGAGTCGTATTGGAAGTCTGATGTATATATTGAACAGGACAGGAGAAAGTACAGTCCCCTGCGGCGCTCCTGTTTTGCTGACCACAATGTCAGACCTGGAGTTCCCAAGACGCACATATTGAGGTCTGTCTGTAAGATAGTCCACGATCCATGCTCCCAGGTGTGAGTCTACTCCCATCTCAGTCAGCTTGTCTCTAAGGAGCAGAGGTTGGATGGTGCTGAAGGCGCTAAAGAAGTCCAAAAACATAATTCTTACAGCACCACTGCCTTTGTCCAAGTGGGAGAGGGATCGGTGTAGCATATAGATCATGGCATCCTCCGCTACAACCTTCTCCTGGTATGAGAACTGCAGAAGGTCGAGGGCGTGGCAGACCTGTGGCCTCAGGTAGTGAAGCAGCAGCCGCTCCATGGTCTTCATCAGATGTGACGTCAGAGCAACAGGCTGGAAGTCATTCAGCTCACTAGGACGTGATACCTTTGGGACTGGGGTGATACAAGATGTTTTCCAAAGCCTTGGGACTCCCCTGCTCCAGGCTCAGGTTGAAGATCCGCTTTAGAGGACTCCCCAGTTCCAATGCACAGGCCTTCAGCAGTCATGGTGATACTCCATCTGGACCCGCTGCTTTGCTGGCACGAAGTCTTCTCAGCTCTCTGCTCACATGGGCTGCTGTAATTGTGGGTGGGGATGTCTCACCTATGCTGGTATCAACAGAAGGATGGTTGCAGGATGCAGTACTCTGAGGTGTGATATTCCTCCTGTCTGTGTATTTTGTTGTTTAAAGCACAGTGGTGCAGTGGTTAGCAATGTTGCCTCACTTGTTCAAATCACATATTTGGCCACCATAATCAGTGCGCCATAGTTGGCAGACTTTTGGCTAGCCCTCATTAACACTTAAAATACCATTACATCATTATAACTCACTGAAAACTAGCTCAGTTCCTCCTTCCCTATTGACTTCAATCTGTTTAACAGAGTTAGACAAAGTTCGCAAACATTTCCATGATTTCACTGAACTCATGGTGAAGCAAACTCTGCAAGGTTCATTAATTCCTAATCTCCATCAAGCTCATAACCTGCCAGAGAATGTTCCCGGTCATGTAGTTGCATGATGTTTTGTGAAAATGATGGATAAATTAAAATATAACATTAACATAAATGTATTTGCTAACAGTTGTGCCAATTTTGTATCTGAATTTGATGATATGATATGATAATGTCTGTCCCTTTCCATATTTTAAGGAAAGAGTAATCATTGCTGAATTGATGGAAAGATTACATTTGGACAAAGATACAACAGAATACATAATTTGAAAATATGAAGGAGACAGCTGTTTTAAGAAAGCAAAAACCAGTTGCAGAGAAAATCTTGCAGAGAAAATCTATCAGGTCCTGGACTTTTGTTGGGGTTCATTGAGTCTAAGGTCTCCTTAAGTTCTGAAATCAAGTATATGTGCATTTTCACTGTTAGCTTAGAGAGGAAAACCTTTTCTAGAAATAAATTAATTTCAACGGGGAATGTAGTAGAGTTTTCAGAAAAAGAAATTTAGAGATGAAACTCAGAATGCGGTTATTACATCAGTAAAGGAGAATTGCCTAGGTCTCCTAATTTATTTTTAATGGATGAAATAGACACAAATGCCTCATATCTCTACAGCTTTAATGCCAGCAATCTACTGGGTTTAGAAGTAGACACATAACATCATGTGTAAAGAATTTGATATTTAACCTTTTGTATTTCACATTCAAGTCTTTAGTAAGAATTTAATTCAGACCTTGTACTGGTATTCTTTGATTCATACTCCAATATTTAAGGATGGACATCTTCCAAAGGTGAGATTCTATTTCTTGTACTATTTCCATGCACCTGTGAGCTACACCAGTTCTTTATCCAATTGTACTCATGTATGGAAATCTTTATACCCAATCATATACAGTATATGCATGTTCAATAACAGATTTAGAGATAATACCTGTAAACTTGTTTAATATTAAATGCAGCTTCTAATATAAATTTAAGGGAGATACTGCACAATCAATATCAGACAGAGAAACTTACTCCAAACTTCCATTAGAAAGAAAAGAAACCAGAGATCAGTAAATCAAAATATGATCAATTTTTGACTGAGAACAATGATGAAGGGGAAAAGAGTGTAAAATCCTTAGCTGGGGGATTAAACAATACACTAAACTTAAATTGGAGGCAAAAATATGAAGAGTTTGAGTTATACAAAGGATGCAACATCTGAGTGCGGCTGGGAACTCATCCATTCATCCATACTCTCAGTGATTTTTTAATCTTTCAATTGTAGCAGTGCTTTGGTTACAAAAAGGAGCAAAGTCAACTGAAAGGAAATGGGGCAGTAAAGAGCACAGAGTGCTAAGTTTATTCCACCCACCGCAGAAAACACATAATAGAACCTACCCAAAGCTCATCCAAACAAGCACCTACTATCTTAGCTCATAGGTTATGGTGCAAAGGAATAACCTCTTCTCTTTTCTCAGAATTGGCACATGTTGAGTCTGTAATAAAATAGTGCTTACTGGCAAGTCTGACAATGACTCTGTTTTATAGTTTGGATTCTTCATAAAAACCAATACCCACTTTTTTTGTGAAATGAATTACACATGTGTTTCTGAAATGTAATCCAAAGCTATGTGCATTCAATTTAGCCATTGAGGTAGAGAAAGAGAGAGATCTGAAGTAACAAAATGAAAGGAAACCAAGAAATGAACAGAACAAAGGCCACTGCCATGTCACTGCATCACCTTCCCACTGCAAGACCAGACAATCACAGAAGTTACAGGGGGACTGTTGTAGGGAAGCCATTGGTCAAAAAGCAGTGCACTGCCTGAGCAGGAGCTCTAGGCAGCTATCACAGACTAGATTTCATGCAACTTCTCCCTCTGTTTTTAACTACTTCAATTTTATTAAGTAAAGTAGATGCAGAAGATCAACCAACAGAACAATGAATAAATGAAAATTCAATTCCAAAATCCCTATTGAATACGTATAGTTCAAATATATTTGTTATTGTTTACAATTCAAACTGCAGGGCAATGTTACTGAAGTAATCATTCAGTATACTACTCTCTTGTAATTATTTTGAGGTCTTTCTATCTGTGCATGGGTTTTATTGATAAATTATTCAGTATGGATACAGAACAGGGATGAAACAACAGGTTAATTCTTAATCTTGAAATGCAGAGTCCTACTATTTTGATAAGACCATACTAACAAATTCTCTTATGTGAAGTACATTATCTTCTAATTCTAATTAAAGTATGGCTGAAATATTAATTATGTGTAAGCATGATGTGATACATTAAAACCTTTCACAAAAATAATAGCAGTTTTACAAGTGAACAGATCATTTGTTCTTAAAAAAAAAACAATTAAAGAGCTTCCACAGGAGCAGAGAAACTGACTGAGCATCGCAGGTAAATAGCTGGTAAGTGACATCTTAATGGACCACTTAAGTCACACTACTCAGTGATGAAGTGGCTAAATGATAATTGAGCAACATATGTCTTAAATAAATATTTACCAAAATTTCAACAGGTATAGTAACACATTTTTAAAAGCCACAAACAAGCTGGCTAAAATTAACTTTTATTATGCAAAGTAGCACAGAGGCTATCATTATTTTTTCATGGAGAATTTATGGAAACATTTTATTGCCTGGATAGCATAACACGGGGAATAGAAAGCGCTTTAAAAACCAGAAAAAATTAAGATCCAGTGCATTAGTCGCATTAGACCTGAATCATCTAAGTGCCAACTTAAGACAAGTCTACAAAGTTCAGGCCTAGCAAGAAATCATTTTCATAGGTTCACAGGTTCAGTATTGTCACATGTACAGAGTACGATGAAACTTTTATTTGCGTGTGCCAATCAACATGCAACACATTTCCACTCTCCAGTACCACCAGTGACTATTACTAACTTTCTGTCTTCCTTACCATGAAACTTCTGTCTTCTTTATCTGAAATGATATGATATAAACAACAGCATTTATTTCTGTAGCACATTTTCATAAACAGGATGAAGTTCAAAATGCTTTACAAGATGTCAATGAAATAGATGCAAGAAAAGAAAAATAAATTAAATTAGGTAACAAAAATAAATCATTACTAGACTTATATAAAATGTATATATAAATAGGAAAAAGTAGAGTCCTTATATATAGTATTGTTTTTTAAATCTATAACGATGTGTCCAATTATAAGGTCAGACGGCTTGAGAGGACAAAATAAAAAAAACCCTCCAGTTAAGATAAAAATCTGCAGGGGTTTCAAGGCCAAAAGACCACCCAGCCCCCATTGGGCATTCTACCTAACATAAATGTTCTTAAGTCATTCGTTATTGTTTTTTGGGCTTCATCGTAATGAATTCGCTGAACTAAAAATGAATTCCACACTGCAATTTTCCAACTGTATTCTGCTATAAATGCAAATGCTGAATTTGTGTTTTCATTTGTTGAGCACTGGCCACTAAATCTTGTTCAAAAATTGTTTTGAGTCTTTTAGTTGTCATGTTTTTTCACCCTCTCCCTGTATACGAGTCATATATATTAATGACAAAAAGAAATTTAACATTTACTGGAATGAGAAAACTTTAGTAAAAACATGGGTACTTTAAGATAAAATTGTCAATTTGTTTTAATCCTCTGACCATCAATCCAACTTATGCTTTGAACCATTAGAACTTGTTAAACATACAAAAGCTTGTTAGGTGTACTTTTTGAGGTAAAGATAGAAGAATTCCTTTTTAGGTATGGCCTTAATTTAAAGGTTAGGCCAAAGCAAGATAAAGGCCAGAATAATGTAGTTTCTGTGGATTCTGTAATGCTTCAAATGTTACCAGAAGCAAGAAAGAGGGCCACAGGCATGCTGTAGGCTGGTATATCATAATTTAAAGCTGCAGCCAAAAAGAGTGGAAAGTAGCACAGTAATTTCCTAAACCAGATCAGCATTCTGTTGGTCTGGAAGCCAAAATAGGCCTCACCACAGATATTTATAAATAAATAATTCATTCAGCAATAATTATAAATGAAAGAAAGATACAAAAATGCAGAAAATAAGCAAAACGTCAAGGTAAGAAAGTCCAAATCCAAAATCATGAGCAAAATCCAAGAACAAGACAAGACATTAAAAATAGAAATCCAGAATTTACAGTTATACAAGCAAAGCAGCATAGGATTTCAGAGACAACCAGGAGATAATAGCATTAAGTAAATATAAGAAATAAGTGGCAAAACTGGGAGATAAAACCCCATAAGCATCAAAGCCAAACAAGAGACAAAAATCAAGCTTCAAAATTCAACAGCAAAAAAAAAGAAAGAAAAGAAAAAGAAAGACATTCAAAATAGATTTAGCAAAGGATCATTCAGCACAGATGAGGAAGTGCTTTCTTTAATGATTTTTTGAACCCACTGTATCATAGTCCAGCAGTTACAACCTCTGAGAGCATACCTGTGACAATGTGGGATGCTGTCCTAACAAAAGGAGCCCAAAGTTGGACTGATCATGAGATAACAAAATGGTGGTAAAAGTGGGCCAAAATATTTCACATTTAAAGTACATGAACAATTCAAAGACAAATAAACTGCTCAAAAAAATTAAAGGAACACTTTGAAAACACATCAGATCTCAATGGGAAAAAAATTCTGCTGGATATCTATACTGATATGGACTGGGTAATGTACTAGGAATGAAAGGATGCCACATCATTTGATGGAAATGAAAATTATCAACCTACAGAGGGCTGAATTCAAAGACACCTTGAAAATCAAACTGAAAAAATGATGCAGCAGGCTAGTCCATTTTGCCAAAATTTCATTGCAGCAACTACAAATCGCATTCAGTAGTTTGTATGGCTCCCACGTGCTTGTATGCATGCCTGATGACGTCGGAGCATGCTCCTAATGAGACTACGGATGGTGTCCTGGGGGATCTCCTCCCAGATCTGGTCCAGGGCATCACTGAGCTCCTGGACAGTCTGATAGACAACCTGGTGGCGTTGAATGGATCAAAACATAATGTCCCAGAGGTGTTCTATTAGATTTAGGTCAGGTGAGTGTGGGGGCCAGTCAATGGTATTAATTCCTTCATCCTCCAGGGTCTGCCTGCATACTCATGAGGCCAGGCATTGTCTTGCACCAGGAGGAACCCAGGACCCATTGCAGCAGCATAACGATGGGTCCAAGGATTTCATCTCGATACCTAATGGCAGTCAAGGTGCCATTGTCTAGCCTGTAGAGGTCTGTGCGTCCCTCCATGAATATGTCTCTCCAGACCATCACTGACCCACCATCAAACCAGTCATGCTGAACGATGTTACAGGCAACATAACATTCTCCACAGCTTCTCCAGAGCCTTTCACATCTGCAACATGTGCTCAGTGTGAACCTGCTCTCATCAGTGAAAACACAGGGTGCCAGTGATGAACCTGCCAATTCTGGTATTCTATGGCAAATGCTAATTGAAGTCCATGGTGCTGAGCAGTGCGCACAGGGCCCACTAGAGGATGTTGGGCAGTCAGGCCACCCATATGAAGTCTGTTTCTGATTGTTTGGTCAGAGACATTCACACCAGTGGCCTGCTGGAGGTCATTTTGTAGGGCTCTGGCAGTGCTCATCCTGTTCCTCCTTGCCCAAAGGACCAGATACCAGTCCTGTTAACGGGTGAAGGGCATTCTACGGCTCTGTCCAGAACTTCTAGACTAACTGGCTGTCTACTGGAATCTCCTCCATGCCCTTGAGACTGTGCTGGGAGACACATCAAACCTTCTGGCAATGGCGTGTATTGATGTGCCATCCTGGAGGAAGTCGGACTACCTGTGCAACCTCTGTAGGGTCCAGGTATCGCCTCATGCTACCAGTAGTGACACTGTAGCCAAATACAAAACTAGTGAAAAAACAGTCAGAAAAGATGAGAAGGGAAAAATGTCAGTGGCCTCCACCTGTTAAACCATTCCTGTTTTAGGGGTTGTCTCATTGTTGCCCGTCTAGTGCACTTCTTGTTAATTTCATTAACACCAAAGCAGCTAAAATTGATTAACAACTCCTTTTGCTACTTAACTGACCAGATCAATATCCTATAAGCTTCATTGAGTTATACACTGATTAAAAAGTGTTCCTTTAATTTTTTTCAACAATATATAAGAATCATAATCTGTGACTGAAAAAAATGAGTGCCAGATCTCAGAAAATGCTAACATAATCCATCCAACCGGCTATATCCTAACAAACGGCCACGGGGGTCTGCTGGAGCCAGTCCCAGTCAACACAGGGCGCAAGGCAGGAACAAATCCAGGGCAGGGTGCCAGCCCACCGCAGGGCACACACACACAGGACAATTTCAGATCACCTAACCTGCATGTCTTTGGACTGTGGGAGAAAACTCACGCAGATATGGATAGAACATGCAAACTCCATGCACGGAGGACCTGGGAAGTGAACCCAAGTCTCCTAACTGCGAGGCAGCAGCACTACCCACTGCGCCACCATGCCACCATGCCGCCCTGCTAACATAATCCAAATCATAAAACTTATTTAAAGTTCTCAACACTCAATAATTCACTGGATGACTTATTTTCTTCACCTGAATATAAAGAGATTGAAGTTGGTCACAATACTAAATATATTAAAATCAAAAAAATAAAATATTTATTTTTAACACATAATAGCAAAACTATGAATAATAACATCCATCCATTATCCAACCCGCTATATCCTAACTACAGGGTCAAGGGGGTCTGCTGGAGCCAGTCCCAGCCAACACAGGGCGCAAGTCAGGAAACAAACCCCGGGCAGGGCACCAGCCCACCACAGGACACCCACACACCCCAAGCACAAACTAGGGACAATTTAGAATCACCAATGTGCCTAATCTTCATGTCTTTGGACTGTGGAAGGAAACCGGAGTACCCGGAGGAGAACATGCAAACTCCATGCAGGGAGGACCTGGGAAACAAACCTGGGTCCCCTAACTGCAAGGCAGCAGCTCTACACACTGCGCCACCGTGCCGCACAAACAATAACATAGTATGCAAAATAATATCTAACAAAAAGTAAACATAACTTCTTCTTTTTCCTTCAGCTGCTCCCATTAGGGGTTGTCACAGCAGATTATTTTCTTCCATATCGTCCTTTCTTTTGCATCTTGTTTTGTTACACCCACCACCTGCATGTCCTCTCTCAGCACATCTATAAACCTCTTCATAGAATAAAAATGCACTTGAGATAAGGATAAATTCCTGACTACACCATAATATGTAATATGTCAGTGTTCAGGCAAGGTTTCAGCAGACCAGCAGGAGAGATTACCATCCAAGATCTGGTTGTCTTTGAGAGCAGAACCAACACATCAGACTAGTTCATGTCATCTGAAAGATTTCAGACCTACCACCCATTCCGTTGATATCACATCAGTGCAGTTTTGAGTAAAGTGCCCTCTCAAAGTCCTTCTGCTCAAATCTCCTATACTACCGGATTTATCAGCAAGACAATGCCAGGCCACCCACACAGCTGTGGTGGGTATAATTGTTCAGAAGAAGTGTGTAGGTGCTGCCGTGACCTGCTTTCTCACTTATTTTTAAACTTATTGAGACCTTTGGGATGCCATGGATCACAACCAGAGTGACCCTGTCCATGCTCAAGGCCAGCAACTTTTGTCATCTGACAAATCTGACAATTGCAGATTCAAAGGCTCTTTGGCTCTTTGCACCAGTGGGGTAAAGCATTGGTGGCTTCAAGAGGCTATCATACAAGATGCCAAAGGAGTGCAAGTGACTTATTTATTTTCACAGTGGCTATTGTTTTCCTACAGCTTTTGCTGCATTACTTTATGGTTTCCTATTATTCTAATTCATCAAATATTTCAGCAAGCAGTGTTAAAATTTTATCGGTAAGTTGGAGTGAAGATTAGGATGGAAATCACAGACCCACTGTCTCCCCTCCCTCTGCATTCACTTATAATTAGACCTCTGGTGCAGGTAAAACATTTATATGCATAATAATGCAATAATATGTTATTTTAATTTCATTCACTGATGCTTCTGTTATGCTTTAAAAAAGAATTCCATTAAAAAGCATGTGTAATTATTGGATTTATTGAATATTTTCTAACATTTGACAGTGTGTGATTTGCATTTTCAAAGCAAAATATGTGGTAGCTATGATGATATTTCTGATGAATGTAGACATAGGCTCTTCAAAACATGCTGGAGTAATCAACATGCCCTGAGTTGGTCTGTATTTTTCGTCAAAGACTTTGTGATTTAAACACTTGAATAAAGATACAAGTGAGTACATGCTAATTCAAAATCACACACACATTTGTTGTGTGTTTGTGATTTTGAATTAGCATGTAAATCTCCACACTTAAATCTTTACTCAATTGATGTGTGAAATGTATTTTTTAACTATTTTCAAATGGGAATGGCAAATTTATGGAAATGTGCCCCAGATAAGAAAAATCTCAGCACAAACGTATCAGGATAAACACAAGATGGATAAATTAAAATGGAAAGGCAGCCTTGTTGTATCCACTTTCATTAGCACCATTATCTCAGAAGAGTTTTGGCAAGAATACTCTTGAGCGCTTCATAAAGCATATATAAAGAGTACTTGTTAGTTGAATTCAGCAGGAACGCTAATGCTGAAGTGCCTTTGCTGCTCTTAGTCATGCTGAACCGGAGTCATTAGTGCATAGGCTGTTTGCTTTCAAAGGTTCAAAGTATACCATTGATTTCATAATCAGAAATGTATGTGGACAAAGCTTCAGCTGTTCAGAGAAAACAGTTGTGGAATTGAAGAGGAAGGACATGATTAGAGTCTAGTTTCATCCTAAATGAGACTAACTTGTTATCTAATTTTATCCAAGCGCACAAATCCACTTGCTTTCTTTGTAATTAGGACTTCTGCACAATGGCATTTTTATAAAAAACACCACTCATAGTAATTAGCTGATACCTTTAATCACTTAATGGCTTGCAGTTGTATATTATTTTAAAAAATCTTAAACTTTATTTAGGAATTAAGTTACCAAGCACAAAGATAGAACAAACTGATGCTAGGCCAGTAATTAACATAACAACTCAAGGAAATATACATCCAAAGAATACAATTTAGACTGTCAGACTTATTTTATGAATTAGGAAATCTGTCTTAAAATCCAATTCCAATTTTTTTTATTTGTTAAACCAGGGGTGTCCAACTCCAGTCCTGGCTGCAGGTTTTCATTCTAACTCTTTTCCTAATCAGCAAGCAGTTTTCACTGCTAATTAACTTCTTTTCCCTTCATTATAATAGCCCTGATTTTAAGGATTCAGTCCTCTGAATTGATTTGTTTCTTCATTAAATGGGAGCCAAACAGAAATGAGATGTGAAATGAGCCAATAGGCAATAAATAGGAAAGTCAAACTCCAGCCAGTTTCACTCCAACCAATTTCTTAATGAGAAGCCAATTCTTGCTGTTAATTAAAGCCTTTATTGCATATCATGACTTGTTGCTGCTCTCATTCTGCCACAGCAGACTGCTGATTTTCTGTTTTTTTCTAAGACCACCATCAAGATGTTTTGGTGACCTGAGCAGACCAACATGACCGAGACCTTCATCTTTCTTTATTTTCAGGTTAGCTGGTCATGTGGCGGCTTGTTTTGTGTCTCATTACTGTTTGGCTGCTCATTAAGGAAAAAGAAGCAACTAAGGGGTCTGAGTCATGTCAATTAAAACGAAGGCAAAACAAGTTAATCAGCAGAAAAAAACAGCTCACTAATTAAGAAGACGGTTAAAATGAAAACCTGCAGCCACTGCGGCCCACCAGGACCGGAGTTGGACACCCTTGTGCTAGACTAAAACGTTTCAGTTCCACTGCATTGTCAGAGCTAGGGGTGCGGTTCACTGTAGCATGAATTTGATTCTTCTTCCTCTCACATTTACTATTACTGCAGTTTTTCACCTGCAAAGTTACTCAAAATGCATCCCCATTAGCACATTACAGATAATGTACCTTGATTTGAATTCAAATATTTTTACAATTTACAGTAGTCTATTTTATTAGACATTTTTAACTGGATCTGTCTTTCTTTGGATTTTTTTAGAAGAGCCATCTCTTCAACCTTTTTCAAACACATCACTCACAAAAGTCCTCTGCTTGCCCAATCCATTTATATCAGTGGTGGTAGTGACCTCACAAGCAACAAATGAGTCAACAACGAGTCAGGTTTGTCTGGGACCTTTTTATTTTTACTTTTTATTTAATGCTATTTTTTTTTCCTGAATAAGTGAGAATTTGTGGTGTTGCAGGTTAAAGAATCTGAAAGAGGGTCCATTGGAAACAACCAAGCGTAGGAAGGGGTACAGCTCACTATCTTATAAAATGAAGAACAATGCAACAAATGAAGAGAGCTGCAATTTAAAAGAGAGGGAGAACATGAGATTTAGCCTTGATGACCACCAAATTATTCAGGACAATCTTCTATCCCTGGTAGAAGCATATAGTACTTGGTTTGGGCTTGGATGGTTTCTGAAGACACCTACTGATAGGCTATTCAAGTGATGTCCATTTTGAAGGCACTTCAGGCTTTCCATTTGACAATTTATCATTCACAAAATAGTTCATGTTTCTGCTGTGACATCTATACGGACTAAAGCCATTTAAACAGTTTGTTGTTGTCAGGCATTCCATTGTTTATTAATGATATTTTTTGATTGTTTGTATTATTCACCAGGGTTGATAGATAGATAGATAGATAGATAGATAGATAGATAGATAGATAGATAGATAGATAGATAGATAGATAATCTTTATTTGTCTCCTTATAGTATTTCCATTTATGCATCTTGAGTTTGTTTGTAAATAATTATTTCGCCTTGTATCATTTTTCTGTCCTTTAATACATATTCATATTTGTGTTTTTTTCTCTGTATTCTTGTGAGGGACCAGTAGGGAAGTAATATTGGTCACTCCTTTCTCCATTTATTATTGCTGCTACAGTGGGAGTAGTACCATATCATCGTTGCGCCCCTGTTTAGTCATTCAAATGGTGCATTACAAAGCAAAAAACACAAAAAATTGCACAAACCAGGACCCAAAACTCCAAATGGCAATGGCACAAATCTCTGAGGGACACCACTGGTGAGCTTAACTCATGTCAAAAAATTCTGTTTTCTTCATTTCCTGCCTACTGATTAGCGTGCAATTTAATTTTCTTATAACTTCAGGATTCATCATAACTTACCAAGGCTGTAAAATAAATTTTAAGTTGCTTTTCAACTTGCAGACCCATTGAAACATTTAACAAGCTGATACTGTTTTATATATAAATATTGAGCATATAATATAGTTCTTTTCAGAAACACTCCTTGAAAAATAAAATGTTTCAAAGTTTCACGTCCTTTCAGGTTTTAGTAGTAAAGACTTAGTGACATTTTGCCTATTGGCAGTTTAGCTCCAATTACCATTAGTAGCAAAAGAACAATTAGCCCTTTTTACAAAATTTGGAAAGTGTGTATTGATAGTGACACACGCATGAGTAGGGGGCAGCCAAAGGACCCGACGTGTCACATGAAACCGCAAGACAGGGGAGAAAGCCAGTGCACTAATCCATCTCCCTGTTCTCTCACAGGAAGGACGATCCACAAAAGAGCCTGGGGCCATAAGTTTACTCCTCATTCTACAACCAGGCGATCGGGCTCCTTCCGCATCGCATAAGTCACGTGTCGTCCCTCCCCGATGACATCACCTTGCTCCCAGGATTCCCCGGTTGTTCCCGGCATCCCTTTCACCATCCCCACTTCAACAAATATGTAGTATTGCCACCAGAATGCCATCTGTGCTGATGTATACAGCTAGGCTGTTTGTACTGACCCAAAATGAGATACTATACGGGGACGGTTTCCCCACCACTTAATCTTGTCTCAGTGTGCTTACTTGTACAGTGGATAAATCTACTTCCTGTTAGTTAGGTAGGAATGGATTATGTTTATTTCACTTCTGTCCTTTCACTTCCAATAATTCATTTTTGCAATGAAAAAATTATTGTTGAAAAGCACCACACAACAAAACATTTTTGTGGAGAAATTAATTACAAGGTATGTTTATTAACTTTATTAAGCCAGCATGCTAACCATTTGTGCTAACACTTTTTTTAGGATTTAATGTTAACAGTTAACACCCATCCATTCATCCATTATCCAACCCGCTATATCCTAACTACAGGGGCCCGGGTTCTGCTGGAGCCAATCCCAACTAACATAGGGTGCAAGGCAGGAAACAAACCCCAGGCGGGGCGCCAGCCCACAGCAGTAACAGTTAACAGTATATTGCAATATGGAATAAAGGAGTTAAATCTATAATCTTATAAAAGAACCATATTTGATATTTATCAAGTGACTATCTGTCTCCACATTGTTTTCAAACCTTTTTTTCATGTTGTTGTACGTGAGTTATTCAGTTCCTTATATGAAACATGTGGACAATGAGCATTTAAATTTATGCTTCACATTGTTAGTAACAAAAAATGAATGTAATCACATTTTAGTAACATTATGTGTTATATACTGAACAGGTGAAGATGCTGTTGCATAATTGTGTTCCATTAAGTAGGAATTCGCTGTGCTCTTTTCCATCACCGCAGACTCTCCCACATTAACTCTGAGATGAGAATTTGGCCTTTCAAAAGCTGATTCCCATGTTATTACCCCAACGCTGTCCCAGCTAAAAAGGCATAGCAACACACTTAAGTATGCACATGAAGTTTATGCACTCATCAGATTTAAAGTGCTGGCTACAAATATAAGAGCTGCCTTGGCATATACTGTAAAAAAAGTCTTTTATCTTTTTTGATTGCTTTGATCTATTTTCTTTTCTTGTTTTCATCAGTTGGAAAGCCATTAAAACTCAGGCCATGATAGGTTTTTTAGAATTGAACACAGAGGAACACTACAGGAGCTTTTCTTTTGTGATTCTGCTATTTTTTAGGATAACCAGAAGAGATTGTACCCATCCACGAAACATCCCTTAAGAAAAAACTACAATACTTGTGAAAAGGGAGTCTTGCAGCTCCTGAGGATGATGTCAGTGCTGAGTCAGCAGAAATGGGACCTGTCATTCCACCATCCAATTGAGCAGCTTCAGTACAAGCTGCTGTGGAGCCTATAAAAAGGGCAAGCCTATGACAGTCACAGAATCTCTATTTTAATGTGGCTAACAAAACCAGCTTTCTAAGTATAGCAACCATTGAGATCTATTACAGTTGTGGAATAATAACTCAAAAAGTAAAAGAAACTCCACAAAATAAAGTTTTGGGGACCGTCTCCGTATATTGTCCTGTGGACAAATGAAAGCAAACAATGTAAATTCGATCTAAAGTACTTGTATTGAGTAAAAGTTGACAAAATGGTTGTGACAAAATGATGTTTATATAGGAAATGAATTATGGGAACAGGAACTGGTTGGCAGGAAATGACGGTGAAATCAGGAACCGGAAACGGCGTCATTGTGGAGGAACCGGAAGTGGTGTCCATGGTGATAACCAGAAGTGATGCCAGACGGAGTCGCCGGAAGTGAAGTTATGGTGGATATTTTGAAACCCAGAAATAGCAGTGATTATCTTTCTTCTGTTTTCCTGTTGGGAAAAGAAGTTCAGGTAAGTAACACATGATAATCCTTCATCTTGTGATGTTTCACTCACCTTTGGGCTTTTTGACTGCCTCCCAATCACATGTGTGACACTGTGCTTAATCAATTTAAAATTGAGCACACAATCAAGAGTTTAGTTACAGTCTACAGTTTTCCAATGTTTTCAATTCCACAGTGTTGGCAGGGTTACCATGGGTGTTTGTAAAAGTATGCCTTACACAGATTTTTAAATAAGTATGTAAAAAAATTGTGGGTGTCCCATGGGAGTGGAATAAAGAGTTATCCTACATATGAGAAATTAACAAACTACCATAGTAGTAGACTACCACTATAGTTGTAGAAAGTGTAATCCTTTAAAAGAAAATGTGCTACTCAGTAACTTAGTGATCTGTTTAAATACATACAGTAGTATCAAATTCTAACATGGCTATGACAGATGAACTTTTTGGGTTGGTAAGTCTGCCCCTCATCAATGCTTTACACTGAAACAGAGAAAATGCAAGAGTCCAGGGCCTGGTAGAAAGTAAAACATCTGGCTGTCATTTGAAAGAAACCAGGACAAAACAACTAGTAAAGTGTATAACTACTTTATTCATGTTACACTGGACAATATTTAAATGACTTGAAGTGTACACAGTGTGCCATTGTTTTATACTAGAAATCAAAAAATAGTAGGCATAATTTAAGAAAACAACATGACAGTTGTATAGCATAATGTGCAAAAGCATTAGTCAGCATGACTTTCTTTGTCTGACACCTATATCTACAAAAAATAAGTTACCAACCTTTATCATAAAGAGTTGCACATACTTTCAAAAATTTTTCACTTGGCTGATAGACCAGCTAAGGTAGCTACAGTCTTAATTTTCCAAAAGCAATGCTGGATAAGGAAACACATATTGATAAAATAAATGACAATGTTCAAAGCTTTGCATTCATAAATTGCAAATTTAAGTTCTTTATAAGTTAGTTGAAAAATGTACTTTACCTACAAAGTTTTTTAATTTTGTAGAAATGAAGATGAATAAATATTTATTTGATGACTGAGCTGACATATGGGACTTGAATGAATGCAAATGATGTCAAGGGAGAGCATACTGTGCAGTTTATTAAGACATACATCTCTATTCGGAAGACTATTATTGTGATGTTGTGTTTAATGGCAAAACTACAAATGATTTACAGGTTATTACAAAAAAATGCAGTTTTTTGAAGATCATTAAACATTTTTATTTTTTTTGTTTCATTTTGTGATCCTTCAAAAGCTAAAGCAAGCTATACTCTTGTTTGGATACTTTATGTTGGTGCGACATATTTTAGTTTGGGTTGCAAAATAACATTTCTTAAAGTGCCATTTCTAAACATATCATCAATTTGTATTATATGGCATGAAAGAGTGTCTAGCTGACAAGAGCATCAAGAGGATGATACTGTCCAGCAAAAAATTTCCAGGGATAAGACAGACCAGTGCTGGTAGGAAAAAGGGGTCCTGAAAATGCTAGTGTGTAAACATATTGGTCAAAGGAGGAAGTACTCTGATACTTCAGAAATATTATAACATATTAATGACACCTCATTTTTTTGTTTCTCTTTTTGGTATCCTGCTGTGGCATTTAGTGCCAATGCTATATTGCCAAATTGTAACTGCCTCTCAAGAGTAGTGACTCAGAGGTATTAGGAGTCTAGGAATCCAAGAATGAAAGAATATTACACTAACTTCATAAAACTGCTGAATGACCAGGAATAGGGGGGTGGCCAATGTCACTAAATTACTCTGTTATAATTTGCAATTTGCATTACAGCTGGGAATGACTGTGAGAGCTCTGAGTTCATAATTGGTGAACAGCGTTATACAAAAGTTAACTGAATTGAAATTAATGTTTGCATATTCTAGAGCACCCTTCTATTATGCTGGGTGTGGACAACTATCTCAAGGGATCTATTCAATCAGAAGGGTCATATACCAAATTTAACAATGCCCACGTAAATTCAATTGTGTTTTATCACTTTTATTTTTTGCTTTGCGTCCTCCCCTACCATAACCTATCGTCTATGGGTAGCAAAAGCTTTAGATTCGTCAACAATTTCGATCCCTGGCTGGTTTTTGATGAATCTCAGCATTTTAGAATCCCCTAATACCGAAAACATTGATATCTCGATGATAGGTGTGTGTCTGTTTGCCTGTCTTGTGTCACAGTTTCTTGAGAATGGTTAGAGCTAAAGTGGTTGGACAGAAAAACACCAAACTCAAAACTTAAGCCTGCTATGAGATGACAATGTGCCGATTAGTTTTTGAGCCAAAGCGTGCAAGAGAAAGAGGCACTCTAGAGGAACCCTCAAATACCGTAATTCTGCAATTAATTATTAATTACTTTTGTCAATCGCTGTTGTAATGACCTATTGTATGATCAGAAAGATCAGCATCAGAGCGGTAAAGAATTACTGATGTTATAAAATAGTTTGGGTAACTTGGTTATTTTACTTTTCTGTACTTAAACTTTTTTTTTTATATTGCAAATATACTTTGGTCAAAGTCAAATGACATGGTGAAATAAACATTTCATCCCACATGTACAGAAGTGTTTATCATTTCTTTTAACAGGAAACACTAATGGGCCCCTTTCCAGAGACCGGTTACACCTTTTACTGCAAACACAAATTATTCACACTAACGGTAAGGAATCAAATACAAAACAGTAAAATCAGATTGCAGAGATCTCAATGTGAGAACAACAGATAGAAATTTAAGAGGTGTCAAAAGTCTTAATTTCCTTAAGCTTCTCACTTTTAAATACAGAACTTACATGCCTTTGTTAACTTCGACTTTCTCCCCATCAAAATAAAAATCCAACACAATATAGCAAAAACAAACCTTTACTCCAACATAAACAACTAAAAAAAATCCCATAAAAATTAACAAATTGCTTCCTCTGGGTACATAAAAATGATAAAATAAAAGTAAAATCTAAAGGGAAAACAAGGAATGATATTGGTACAATCTAGCATGATTGTGGCTGATGTAATGCTCTCCTCAAAAAAGATTTATGATTTAATGTACTTATGTACTTGTATCTTCTTGTCTCTTTTTTTAATGAGACCAAAAATTGCCGTTTATGAAACAATGGTATATGTTAATTTCTTGTGGGTTGGTATGTCCTAACTAACAAAATACCGGCTAGAAGAAGAACAACATTGAAAAAAAAACATATACAGTATAAACATAATTATGGCCAAACACATTTACATTGTAAAGCCCAACACAGACAGACACAGAGGCACGTTTTTCCATACTACACCCGGTTTATTTACAAACCCAACAGTCCAACACACATTGCACAAATCACCAATAGCGCAATACACTGTCCCTTCTTTGCCGCCAGTCTATCCTCCTTAACTACTGCTTAGGTTTTGTCCTCTTCCTCCCAGCTCTGGTCCTTGTTGGTGGTGACTGGAAGGACTCCAAGTACCCAACAAGCTTTTTCCTGGCCACACTTCCAGGTGTGGCAGAAGTGTGGCCAAATAAGGCCCTGAAAATGTCCATGTGGCCCCAACAGGGTTGAGCTCCCATGCTCATGACCCGTGGCCACGCTGGAAACCAAGGGGGCTGCCCTCTGTCAGCTGCAGAGAAACTCTCCTGAAAATACTCTCTCCTCTGCTCCTTCCACACTCAGGGTGTCCCGGCCGGGTAAGGGTTCCGGCCACCCGCCATAATATACTGTATAATGCAAAATAAAGTTCAGGCACGTTAAAATACACTTTTCAGATATCAAATTCTAGATACCTCAAAATATGTTACTTTTGGGTTGTGCCATGAATATTGTGGTCACTGACTATCTAGCCGCTAGAAAGGTAGAAAAATTAAAAAGGATTCTAAGTAAGGCAGATAGAAAGTGGTAGGGAGTCCCACAGTGTTTTCGCAGAGTAGCAGTATATGGAAAGGGAATTCTGGAGATGTCCATAATGAGTTTAGTAGAAGAATACAAGTGTGCTAAAGTCAGATTACAAACCGGTAGGCTATAAGGAAGGAAGTTCACAAGAAGCTATTCAACGTGCTGAAAGTTAATTAGAGCAATCGTATATTATAGGACAGATACTAATAGGAAGGGGGAATTTGGTGTAGGAAATACACCAAGCTTGTGGAGCAATGCTAGTGTGTTAGAAAGGAAGTTAATAGGTGGGTGAAATCAATTTCTCAGGTGAAGTAAGGCCAATGGATGACCTGCCAATATTTTGAGAAGTGGCATCTAACTTGGAGGGGTGTATTGACTATAGAGAGTAGCCTTCTAAAATTAATCTTGGGAGCTACTTATGCCATTCTTCCAACTCAAAATCTCAGGAAGTGGGTAGCTAAAGATGAGTGTTGTAAGTTGTGCAATCGCATAGGTACAATTAAACACAGTTTGGTAGGATGTAAAGTAAGTCTGACTCAAGAACGCTACAACTGGAGTCATAATCAAGTTCTTAGGTGCATTGCTCAGGTGTTGGAAGGTAAATGCATTGAGGTTAACACCAGTGCCAATGAGTGTGCATTTATGGTGCAAGTGGGGTCGGAGACAGTTTTGGTTACAGAAGAAGATGGTTGAGTGTTACAGGGATTCTTTTCTTTTTTTGTTAATATTGCAAGTATGGATAGCTATAACTCTAGTTATTGCAAATATTTGGTATAATGTAAAGGGTGTCAACCTTGGGAATGCAGGGGAGTGGGTTTGGTACAGAAGAGTACACTGTTGAGGATAACAAAGATGTTGTGAGCCTAACACAATGTAATATAGAGGAAGAAATGTGACTTGGTAACCCCTGAGAAATATTCTCAGTGGCATTCTGAATTACTGGAAGAAAGGTAATAATTCACATTGTACTGTGTTTAGGGAGACCTATAATAGCAATGCCTAATATGCCCCCCTTTGGGCAAGCGTAGAACTGAGTTTTCTGTGTATCCACTGACTGTATGAATAAAGCAATTTACATCATGATATGTGTAATACAAAATGCTTTACATTTTGAAGAATCTCAAATACATTTCAAGACATCTCAAATTCTTTTTCAGATATCTCAAAAATATGTCACATGCGTTTTCAATATATCCCAAATTAATTTTGAGATATCATGAAATCACTTCCTGTAAAATTTCTTGCTCTTTCCATATATATCTTGAAATGCATTTCAAATATTTCAGCTTGGACAGAGTGCTATTTTGACAGTATCTGGAAATGTATTTGAGATATCTTGTATTGCATTGCAAAAATCTGAAATTGATATTCAGATATACTGAAATAAGTTTACGCCTTTTAAATGTGTCTTAAAATGTATTTGAGATATCATGAAATAGTTCAAGATGTCTTATTAAGATATTTAAAATGGAACAGAGACACATTCTAAGGTATCACAAAAAGATTTTGATATATCTTAAAATGCATCAATGTGAAATACTTTTTAAGGTATGTTGATAACATTTACTGGTCTCTTAAAATGACATCCAGACCTTGTTGAGATATCTGAAATGCATTTTGGGATATTGTAAATACATTTTCAGATATAATAAAATAAAGTAGCTTCCTGTCCATCTTCAGATATCTATAATGCATTTCAAGATACCTCAAAACAACTTCCTGCTGATATCAAATTCAAAGTAATTTTCAGATATGATAAAATAGACTGGAAGCATAATTAAAAAACATTTTTGTCATTTTGAAATATCTTGAATTGCAATTTAGATATCTCAAAATGAGCAATATATAATTTAAAGATATCTCAAAATCAGAAATGTCGTAAAATGTATTTAAGAAATCTTGAAATAGATATATGTTGAGTTATTTGTAATTCATTTAAAGACATTTTAAAAACATTTACAGATATCTTAAATGCATTTTGATATTTTTTTTTACCTTAGAGAGTTCATATATGCAAATGAAATGAAAGCATACCAATAACACTTGTAATACTTATATACTCAGCAAAAAAAGAAACATCCTCTGACTTTCAACTGTTTTTACTTTCAGTAAACTTAATGTGTAAATATTTGTATGAACACTAAAAGAGTCAACACCATAAGACATAAACTAAAAATGTTTCACAATGTGTCCCGGAATGAAGGGAGGCTCAAAATCAAAAGTACCAGTCAGTATCTGGTGTGGCCACCAGCTGCTTGAAGTACTGCAGTGCATCTCCTCCTCATGGACTGGACCAGATTTGTCAGTTCTTGCTGTGAGATGTTACCCCACTCTTCTACCAAGGCACCTGCAAGTTTCTGGACATTTCTAGGGGGAATGGCCCTAGCCATCGATCCAAATCGATCCCGCTCCAGGGTACAGGCCTCGGTGTAACGCTCATTCCTTCGACGATAAACACGAATCCGTCCATCACCCCTGGTGAGACAAAACCGTGACTCATCAGTGAAGAGCACTTTTTGCCACTCCTGTCTAGTCCAGCGAAGGTGGGTTTGTGCCCATAGGCGGCGTTGTTGCTGGTGAAGTCTGGTAAGGACCTGCCTTACAACAGGCCTACAAGCCCTCAGTCCAGCCTCTCTCTGCCTATTGCGGACAGTCTGAGCACTGATGGAGGGATTGTGTGTTCCTGGTGTGACTCGGGCAGTTGTTGTGGCCATCCTGTACCTGTAACGCAGGTGTGATATTCGGATGTACCGATCCTGTGCAGGTGTTGTTACACGTGGTCTTCCACTGCGAGGATGATCAGCTGTCCTTCCTGTCTCCCTGTAGCGCTGTCTTAGGCGTCTCACAGTGCGGACATGGCATTTTATTGCCCTAGCCACATCAGCAGTCCTCATGCCTCCCTGCAGCATGCCTAATGCACGTTCACGCAGATGAGCAGGGACCCTAGGCATCTTTCTTTGGGTGTTTTTCACAGTCGGTAGACAAGTCTGTTTAGTGTCCTGCGTTTTTAGAACTGTGACCTTAAATGCCTACTTTCTGTAAGCTGTTAAGGTCTTAACGACCATTCCACAGGTGCATGTTAATTAATTGATTATGGTTAATTGAACATGCATGGAAAACATTGTTTAAACCCTTTACAATGAAGATCTGTAAAGTTATTTGGATTTTTAAAACATTATTGTTGAAATACACAGTCCTGAAAAAGGGACGTTTCTTTTTTTGCTGAGTTTACATTTTTGGTGTTATTTGGAATTAAAAACTCATGTCCCCAAATGTCTGACACTACTTATCCTCTGTTGCTATCAAAGTTCTCTTTGAACTTTCTAGTTCTTACAGAAAATATGAGGAACATTCAAAAATATATAAAACATCTGGAGGAACATGCATATTGATTTAATCAATTTTAATACTTATAAAAATACAGTCTCCAAGGTAGCTAAACAATAAAAATAAAGTACATTCTAGTTTTTGTAATAATGAGACCAGTATGATGGGACTCAATTGCACTGTCATTCAAAAACCTGTGCCAGCTTCCAATTGCAGCATTCTCTCTTTCTCTCCCCCTGTCTCTCTCATTTTCTGCATAGATACTTAAGTCAAATTATTATCTTTTACGAGTACAATATAAGACCTAACACAATGCAAGGAAATAAGCAGTTAAAATTACAAGGCTATTGGCAATTTGAATAACATCATGCTAAACAAAACAAGTACACATACCACACAACTGGTTAAGAATATAATTAATTTAATTTATATATTTAACATGATTTATAACCAGAAAGACAGAGATACTTCACATTTTGCAATGCATTTCTCTCTCTCATGTGTGTCAGCCAAACAATTTGGTTTTTTTTTTTTTTTGTTTTATATTCAGTCCCCTGGTCTGTTTTGTGGAACAGTGTACCAAGCAGTGCCCTGCAACATTGGTAATAAAGATAATGTCCTCATGGTCACATTCTTATCAAGGTGATGGTATACGAATATTGTACTCTCAAGTCAGGAAAGATTCATGCATACACATCCTCATCAAGCTAGACTCCCTGGCAGGCTTAATTCTCAGATATCATGCACAATGTTGTTTCAATTCTCACATGATAAACTGACATAGCAGGAACAACAGCACAAGCATATGACTGGAGAGGACTGCATACATAACTTATATTTAAAGAAATGTAGAAAATCGGTAGGCAGACAATAACATTTGAAAAGAAAAGCTTACAGTTAGATCTTGTTACAGACAGAGTAGGTTATCTATGCTCCTATTAAGTATCTTTGTAAGAGGCAGGAAGTCATTTGGATGGAAAATGTTGATATTAATTAGACTGAGTGGAGCTTGTTCACAAATCCTTGTGAACTTAGTTATGGATTTAATCTTCAAGCAAAAAAAAAAAAAGATTACGAATAAAAGATATCATTGTATGCTTGCATCTGATGCCCATAATATTCTTTTAAAAATAAAGTTCATCTAAAAGAAATATATAAGCATATGTTGTTCTCTTCCATTCAAAATGTAATCAACAGTAATAAAATACCAGTTATAGTAGATATTACAGTAGGTATTATATAATTTTAAATATTTCCTATTGGTATCATCAGCAGCATCTTGCTCAGCATCATGGTACACACTTCAGGCAATATGTAATTTAAAAAGATAGCCTTAAAGGCAGCTACAAAAACATTCTTCTGGCAAGGCAACGAGGGGAAGAAACCTCAATACATAAAGGATCATAATGCTTGGAGGAACAACCAGTGACAGAAAGTCTTATAGAATAAGGAGTCCAAATTACATTTTTCTGGTTCACAAAGATGCCAGAATGACTGAAGAAGAATTGGAAAGAAGAACACCTTGTCTGAAGCCAACTGTAGAGAGCTATCACAGCACAGACATGGCCTCTGGTGCATCTTAGCCAGCAGTGCAGCGAATCCAATGGAAATCTGAGCAGATGTAAAAAGAGTACTGCTCGAGGTAGACTGCATATAATGTAGAAGCTACACAAGTAAAAGTAAAAAGCAGGCTCTGAAAACATTAAATAAAAGTGCAATTCAATTATTTTGAAAAAGGTATACATCTATATATACTATGCGAATATACTGTATTTGTTTTTTGTGAAAAAAACTCAAAGAACAAATATAAAGATTTGAGGAGTCAACCCCATACAGTATACTGTGGAAATAGCAAAATAAAGTTATCATTGAAGATTGAGTCACAACAAGACTAAACAAGAGGATTAGTGTTTCTGGTTATATAGAAAGTAGACAGGAAGGGGTGGGGTCACGTCAGGAACTGAGGTTTCATAGGAGTGTATGCTGAAGAACTGGAAGAAGGTGGAGTCTTAGGCAGGCTTTCCTTCTGCTGGTCTGTGAAAGAGGGAGAAAAGGTATTAGCACAACCCCAATCTTTGTGTCTCCTTCCCAGTTAAGTCCTTAGACTGGCTCCCAAGCAGACCTGTGTGACATTGTATACATTATAAAGGACCAGATGAATGTAAAAAAGGGTTGGGTTTGCTGCCAGGGATCATTTTTCCCCCAGCATGTGGAGTAGCAGCATTTTTTTCCTATTTGGACATCTGCAGGGTTGCATTGAAATTGCAGCTTCAACAGGTAGCACTTTTGGAGTCCTGGAGTGCCAGTAGAGGGAACTGCAGGGTGGCTACTCCCCTCTGTCGCATGGAGGTCCTGCCTGACCTAGAATGTTTGCAGAATGCAAGTCTTATTACTATTATATAAATCATTGAATAGTTTGTATTCTTGGAGGAATTTGCATGAGCCATACTATGTTTGTAATTATTATATAATACATTGAGCCCTTGAATAGACAGTTGCTTCTTAAGAATAAATTGAAATAGAGAATAAGCTCAGTGATTTTTCCATTCTGTTATATTCTCATTAATTTCTGCATCTTTATAGAGTTAGTTTTAACTTAAATCTCCACAGGTTTTTGAGTCCTCAAAATAAAATAATCAAAATTCAATGCAGATTCAAAAGGGAAATAACTAAATTTGAAATATTACATTTTTCAGAATGTTTCTAAAGTCAAGTCTGCAGTGGGATGGCGCCCTGCCCGAGGTTTGTTTCCTGCCTTGTGCCCTATGTTGGCTAGGATTGGCTCCAGCAGATCCCCGTGACCCTGTAGTTAGGATATAGCGGGTTGGATAATGGATGGATGGAAATATAGTTAAATGCAAATAAGGACAACATTTTCTAAGCAAACATTATAAAATACAGATCTGGCCACTATAGTATGCTGACATGCCATAATAATAATAACTGTTCCAAATTGGTCCTGTGTTGTTGTGAGTGAACCCTGCAATTGATTTGCATGCAGTCCAGAACTAGTTTCTTTTCTGTGTCTACTGCTTCTAGCAAGATAGGACCCTCTGATTCAAAATTAGATTATGTAGCTTGTGGGAAGGAATGTTATGTGTTTTATAATTATCTAGAGAAAAGTGAAATTGTGATCGTGGAGCCTAACTACTTTCATTTCCATGGTAAATGTACTGCTTCATTAAGTGTTGGTCACACATAAATGTGCTCTATGTAAGAAAGGTCAGAGCAGACTATACTTTCTGAGAAGGTTGGCATCCTTCAACATCTGCAGTAAGATGCTGCAGATGTTCTACCAGACGGTTGTGGCGAGTGCCCTCTTCTACGCGGTGGTGTGCTGGGGTGGCAGCATAAAGATTAAAGACGCCTCACACCTGGACAAACTTGTTAAGAAGGCAGGCTCTATTGTAGGAGTAAAGTTGGACAGTTTAACATCTGTGGCAGAGCGACGGGCATTAAGCAAACTCCTGTCAATCATGAATAATCCACTGCATCCACTGAACAGTGTCATCTCCAGGCAGAAGAGTAGCTTCAGTGACAGACTAAAGAGATCGTTCCACCCCCACACTATGTGACTCTTCAATTCCACCCGGGGGAGTAAATGCTAACATTCATTTTATTTTTTTCATTTTTATTACTATTTAATTTAATATTGTTTCTTTGTATCAGTATACTGCTGCTGGATTATGTGAATTTCCCCTTGGGATTAATAAAGTATCTATCTATCTATCTATCTATCTATCTATCTATCTATCTATCTATCTATCTATCTATCTATCTATCTATCTATCTATCTATCTATCTATCTATCTATCTATCTAAATTTCCCTTACAGCCCTTCTGACCCTGAAATGGATTAGATATGTCTGAGAATGTGTTATATAGGTATCTAGAGTTAAAGATCAACAATACAGTACATTTGTCTAAGTAAGATGTTTTTCCAGGTAGCAACACAACCATATTTTGAAATGACATCCTTATTTCCTATGCAAAACATCTAGTGATGGTGCATTCCATGTATAGCACTGTACAATATATAGACTGATTCAGTGCATAAAATATTTGTTTTCCAAAATGAGCCTTTTACAAATGTAAACCTTTGATTTTTCTGATGCTGCCATTTCTACATACAGGCAAATGGAAATTTATATTTTAATGAAACTCAGGCAAATGAGTCCTGAAAAATATATATTTTTTTATTTTTGTTGTTTTTTTTTAAACCAATAAACATGCTTAATGTTTATTACACTTTCAGAATTCTCCTTATGTGCTTTAGACAATTTAATTTTGCGGTATTAAGTGCTTGTCAGTATAAGCTATCATACAGGTATACCAAGAAGTCCCTTTGCCACAATCAGAAAAAAAAACTATATTGCAGGTAGCAACAGGGGGTAAATATAATTTGATTCCCAACACACAACTCTTTCAGAAAGACACTGCAAACCAATTATGCAGGATTAACTTGTGGAGCACATTAATTACCCTGTAATAATCTGCAACTGCTTATACTGCTGTTTGTGAATCCCTATGGATGACATACCAAATAAACAGGCAAATGCAATGAAATGTCATTTACGGAAGATGAAAACATCCATAAGAAAATAATGAATAATTATTTTTAAAATGTAATAAACCGTGCCTAGAAAAATTTAACAGAATGAACAGAAATTCTTTAATAGATCATTGTGTGCATTTCAAAATTAGGCAAATAACAATGAAAAATGCAAAATCAATAAGGAAGTAAAATACTGGGTAAATTAACAAATGCAATGCTTGCAAACTAGGAGGACTATATACAAATACAGATGTTCAATGAGATGGCTCCCAGCATCAAGTTTTTTAATTTACCAAAAAGCCAAGGACAGTTCTGTATTTTTTTCATTAATTGTCTACAGGGCATGTAAATGTAATATTTATTTAGTTGTATGTTATTGTTTTTTTGCTCGGCATTACAGAAAATGGTAGGGCATAACACTTCTGCAAAGAAATCATGAGGCCTTCACTAGCAAAACCATACAAGTCTAATGCAATGTATTGCCACACGCTGCTTCAATAACATTTTTCTTATGGCAAAAGTAAGTATGTGTGATGAACCTTTCCAAACCTTATTTTTTTTTAAATATTATTTTCCTTTTCTACTAGTATTTAAGTATTAAAACAAAAAACATTTTAAATTTTAGGTTGTTGTTTGTACAATTCAATGGAAATCACACTAAAATATTTATAAAATGTAATATTTATTAATTGTGTGGCTTTCCTCAAATAACATACCAGCTTATATATATATATATATATTTGACAGGTAGGGGGCACTATTGTCCCCTTAAACCCGCAGACCACACGTCAGACACCAGCCAAAAGTTCCAATAATGACTTTTTTATTATAATAATGTGTACAAAGCACCTCCATCTCCACTATACACAATACACAATCAATACAATAATCAATAAACACAATTCTCCACTCCCAGACGCTTCGTCACCCTTCCTCCCAACTCAGCTCAGTTCGCTGGGGTTTCCCACAGTCCTTTTATATCTCTTGACCCGGAAGTGCTTCTGTTGCTCAGTCCATGTGATTTCCCAGAACTCCATCTTTTCTTCAGCCCGGAAGTACATCATTTCATCTGTCCCCGTGACTGGGAAGTACTTCTGGGCTATACAGAAAATACAAGTCTCTGGGCCTCCCTGCAGTGTCCTCAGGCGGCCCCCATTGTATCCAGCAGGGCTCTGAAGCCAAACTCCATTGTCCATGATGCCCTGCTGGAATTTGGGGCACCTCCATGTTGCAGGGAAGGCTCCATCTGGCGGCTTGACAACCCCCAAAAAGGGAATGGTTTTAAAGGTGGTGGCCAGAGACAATTACTCTCTCCTTATCCTTCCTAACTGATTCTTCTCTAATTTTGTATTCTACTAGTGTACTTGTCACAACTGGTAGCATGAAGAGTTTCCTGCAGCTGATTCAGGTTCCACAGGTAGTCCAACTCCTCCAGGACGGCACATCTGTACATATTGTCACAAAAACGTTTTCTGTGTCTCCTAGCACAGTCTCAACAGCATGGAGGAGATAGATGCCAAGAGACAGGCTGCTACATGAGGAGAGCTGGACACAGTCATAGAAGGCCATCAGCCCAGCAGCAGGACCAGTATCTGCTCCTTTGTGCAAGGAGAAACAGGAGAATAACTACCAGAGCCCTATAAAAATGACCTCCAGCTGTCTATTGGTGTGCATGTTTCTAACGAAACTGTCAGAAATAGAATCCATGAAGGTGGCATGAGGATCCCAATGCCCTCAACTAGGACCTGTGCTCACAGCCCAAAACCTTGCCACTCAATTGGCATTCACCAGAGAATACCACATTTGCCAGATCTGCTATTGATGCACTGTTCTCTTCACAGATGACAGTATATGTGATAGACGTGAAAGAATCTAGAAAAGCTGTAATGAACGTTATGTAGTCTGCAACATCATCCAGCATGACTGATTTGGCTGTGGGTCAATGATAGCCTTGGGAGGGTTGCAGAGACCTCCAGGTGCTAGGCAATGGTATACTGACTACTGCTAGGTACCGGGATAAAATCCTCACAGCCGTTTTCAGACCTTGCACTGGTAAAGTGGGCTCTGGGTTCCTCCTGGTACAGGAAAATGCCAAGCCTCGTGTGGCGAGCGTGTGTAGGCAGTTCATGGATGACGAAGGCATTCATGCCATTGACTGGCCTGCATGTTCCCCAGACCTGAATCCAACTGTGAAGCTCTGGGATGTTATGTATCAGTGCATTCAATGCCGCCAAGTGGAGCCACAGATGGGCCAAGAGCTCATCGATGCCCTGATCGAGGCCTGAAAGAAGATCCCACAGAACACCATTAGCTGTCATATCAGGAGCATGGCCAGATGCTGTCGGGAGTACATGCAGGCATGTGGGCGCTAATGAGTCACATTATGAGTTGCGGTGATGAAATTCACACAATTTGGATCAGACTGTGATTTCAGTTTTTGACTTTGATTTTAGTATGATGTTGAATCCTGCCCTCAATAGGTTGGTGAGTTTTGGTTTCCATTGAGTGTTGTTACATCATTTTGTTCCCAATGAATTACACATTGAGTAATTACTTGAATTTTTATCTTCTGTATCTTCAAGTAAAGATTTTCCACTTGAATATTTTGTTTATATACATGTGTTGTAAAGAAAAGATAAACAACATCAAAGAATTGGGGCATCACCCTGGTGACCCCATATAACTGTAAAGATTGTAAGCAGAAAAATACACACAACAAGTTGTAGATGCATCTTTTCAGATGAGCGCTTAAAATAGAACTGATTAAAAATGGCAGGATTTCCAGCCATATCGGTTCCAGATAGGATGGGGTGGGTCCAGGAGGGCAGACAATGGAAGTGACATCAGTAATGGAACAGCCTTAATCTTTGATTTTGCAGAGCAAGAAAGAGATAAGGCATTAGAACAAAGCACCACCTCCTAATTTGGCAGTTTATTACCATCACCAGAGCCTTTAAGCTGCCTCCCATTAGCACACACATGACAATATATATATATATATATATATTTTGGTCCTGGAATCACTTTCCTGGCTGTGCTGAGGAAGGTGATTTCACTCTGGAATGAAAGAGGGCAATGCCACTAACTATATCCTTTCTTTCACCCATAGTTCTGAGAAGATGTCAAAGGAGTATGTTTAACCCCGCCCAGAACACCCAGAGCAGGCTCTGCCCTTTCCACTCAGACTCCAGTACTAGGGTGTTGTACCGTGTTAGCCATTATGAATGTAGAGAAGAGCCAAGCAAAATGACACCTTTATTGGCTAACTAAAAAGATTACAATATGCAAGCTTTCGACGCAACTCAGGCCCCTTCTTCAGGAAAGCTTGCATATTGTAATCTTTTTAGTTAGCCAATAAAGGTGTCATTTTGCTTGGCTCTTCTCTACACTCAAACCCCATAAAAATAGGAGGTCCCCTGGAAGTTGGACTCTCATTTTGGACCTTAGCCTCAATGAGGACTGAGCTCCAAGTGACATAAACTCGTTATAGCAAACACCTTAGTGGGCTGATTAAAGTTACGCATTTATTATCTGCCTGTGGCCATAACTTTTTCTTGTTTGTTTTTCAGCCAATTAAATGGGGTTGCCTGGTTGGTGCCACAATTCCTACTCCTGGTTTGCCACAGTCTGTCCACCTAGTCACAATATACAGTATAGTGCCTTAAGCTAAAATGATTTAAATTCATTATTTCCTCATCAAGCAACACTTAATACTTGAGAATGAAAAGCAAAAACCTGGAGTTTAGGAATTTTGTGCAAATTTATTAAAAATAAAACATTTAAATATCACATTGACATAGAACTCTGCTGAGACTTGACGCAAGTATGCAGATAAAGGCTGCTCAGAACACTGTAGAGTGACAGGCACAGAAGAAATGAATCTGTCTGCTTTTCGATATGCAAAGGGAAAGTCTCAAATCATGGGAGTGGAGACTGGAGAAGCAAAAGGTGTGCCAAATTGTTTACTGGCACATTCCAGCTTTTGGATGTAACAGTGCAACTAGCTCTCTTAATCAGTTTACAACACAGCTGCCCTCATCCTTTACTACAACTAGAGACATCTTAAATGGGGGATTGGGGGAACAGAGGAAGCCCCTGCTCTGGGGTCTGTATTTTGGTGAAACCTCATCTGCTGCTCTTGGGTCCCAATCCAGGTGGTTTGTTGTGTGACTGACGTGACAGCACACTGTCAGCACATGCTCTCAACATCCTCCTCCTCCAGACAGGCTAAATACCCCCAACCCAGCACTCCTCTATCCCTACTCACAAATGCATAAAATTATAAATACACTCATAAATGCTGAAATATTTAAATTAAGAGACACACACAACTCATATTTTTGACACCAAAACTCACCCCATTACTTTTATGCCAGTCAGAAGAAGAAATCTGCTCCATGCCATCACAATCAAAGCCAAGGCTCCTCAAAATGGTGTAGCAACTAGTGAGAGCCTCCTACCAATATAAACCCAATGCTGCAAAGCTGAGTTTGACTATGTCTTCTTGGTTTTTGCTAACAGCCTCCCCATAGCATGATTTTGGACAATACCAGACCTATTATTCAAGGCAACTGCTTAACTATAGAAGAGTATTAACAAATATGTGATCCAATATCATATGATATCTCTAGGCTGGGGTATTCACCCTTTCTTCTTGGCATACTATGTGACAGTGAGTGTCCCCAAAATTGAATTATGTGAGTAAAGAAATAACTATTTATAGCCATATTTGTTTGTCAAATAGTTATTCACAGATGCATGCTCCTGAGGCAGATGTAGGAACGTGGAATTCTACATATTCTGGACACATCTTGCGTGAATGAGTTGAGAAGTGCCCATGTCAGAAATGCTGTAAGGACAGAACAACTTGAGTCAGGTGCCACCACAGACCATAGAGATAAGCCCAGGTAATGAGACTACTTAACAGAGAAGAAAAAAAAGAGTGAGAGAGTGACTCACCTTTGTACAGGTGGAGAGTGCATGCACTTGCAAAGGGACTTGTGTAATTCAGGAGTCCCAGGTGTGTAGGAGCATGACATTTGGCCAGTGTCATGGTGTGGTACACCTTTGGTGGAGGCTGTTGCGGCATTCATCAGGATTGGATGTGACAGTCCTATGGGTGTACAAAAGCAGGGGTTTTGAGTTAACGTAGGTCAGTCTGTCACTTTGGCAATGGCGTTGTTGTGCTGGCGGTGTTCATTTGTATGAACCACAAGGGGAAAAAAGGACGTGGCACCCAGGAATTGTCCACCAGAATTATTACCAACAAATACTGGCAAATTAAAAAAACAAGGGGTGGTTGATTTTCCTTTTACTATATCATCATGAAATTACAATTAAATCGGTCAAAGAATTTTTGAGATTTTGGGTATTTAGTTTTTTTTTATTGTGGGGCAGGTTTACCCCTAAATATTGATGCATTTAAATGCTTTTCTTTGCAGACACCTACTGCCCTAGATATACCATCCTCATAAATTTCAGCTTGTCAACTAAACATGAAATAGTGCTTTTGCTGGTGAGTGAGTGAGTTAGTCGGTCAGTCTGTCAACTTTGAATTAAAAAAATATATATATGTTGCTAACATTTGATGATGAGAGAGAAAACAAGTTTATCAAAGCTAAATATATTTTATCATTGAATCACCAGACAATTTCCTTGAGTTCTCTGTCACAACTGCTGACTACCAGCTCCTCAAGTTCAGCAGCCTTATACTTGGTATGGTGGGTAAATTGCATCTCGCACCCATGTAGGCCTCCTGGAAGTAAATGTCAGAGAAGTTCAGCATTATATTATACTGATGTACTGTAAATATAGAGATAATTGGATATATTTTACATAGATATACATCCACTGAGATTATTATTTTTTTTTTAAATATTTTCTTTCTTGGTAACACAATGATTAAGTGCTGCTACCTCAGTTCCAGTGTACCAAGCTCAATTCAAATCCTAATGTCTGTGTGGGTTTTATTGTGTGTTCTGATTTTCCTCCTACATCCCTAAAGAAACCAAATAACTGTCGGTTAGGTTATTTGGCAACTCTAAATTGGCTCCGTTGTGTGTCTTGTAAAGGGCCAGTGCCAATCCTGGGGAGCTAACCACCTTATGGCCATTACTTCTGGGTTAATCTCCAGCCAATTTTGATCATGAACTGGATTAAGAAGGCTTGACAATTCAATTGTGCATGAAATTAATACCATAAAAGTGGTTAATTTTAACATAAATAAATTTTCATCAATAAACAAATTTGTTTTATATTGCTCACGTCCCCAAAGAACTTTATATAGCAAACAAGAGTACAGTTTACAATAAGATATTTAACAGTTAATCAATACATGGAATATTACAGAAAATAACTTTTGAAAATTCTATAAGGAACTTTATACAGTAGTAAATATAGTTCTCCTAGTACATTGGAGTAGATTGAAGATATTGTTTGAAAATAATGCCGTATCAGAAAAAAGTACAGTTTCACATTAACCACTTAAAATGAAAAAAAACAAAAGGACAATGAATTTTTTTAACAAGATAAAATGTTATTACATGTAACAAAAATATCAAAATGTCAACATAAATACAATAGGAAGGCATGTCTAGTTTCCACTGCTGTATTGATGAAGATTTAGCACACATCCTTCATGTTAAGCTTTGAAACAATCACCAATTCACAGCCCAGCCTCACAACTGGGACAGTTGAAGCACATTTCTTTATGCACTTTTCTCATAATATTAAAAAAAAAAATTAACTTGAATCGCCTTTGTTATTAACTTGTGCATGACAGGTTAGGATGGTTATGCACATTGTGTCATTATAGGCAAACTAAAGCACAAGGCTTAGTGACTTCCACATTTCCCAACACATGATCATCGATAGTTGGTGCCTTGTGAACAGTGCTTAGCAGGTTAATGACTTTCTTGTTCTTTCTACTTGATCATTTTCCTTTTTGCCATGTGATAACTGCACTTTGCTGAAGCTTTATGCAACTGAAGTCAGTAGGTATATCACATTGGTTTGGCTGTACAGTGTCAACGTCTGATGACCAATTCATATTTTCCTCATCATATCTTGATTCAACTAATGGTTCAGTTTCAGTTTATTCTAAAACTGGCTTTACAGCTTTTCATTTACACACCATTTTGTGTTTTGGTTGAAGCCACCCATGAATATTGAAGAGTTGCCATAGACAGACCAAATGCATAGAAATATTCATGTTTTTTGTAGCATGATATTATTTTATTCAATATATGACAACATACTGTCCCAAGCGTTATTTGTGCCTAACACTTTGCATTAGATCATACCATCTTAACCCAAGAGACACTCAGGATTAATTTCTTTTACTTAGAATTCTCAGCCCAAAAGACAACTCAGAGTTAATGAAAAGGGTCTTAACACTAGAATTACCAGAGCCTACGAAAAAACTCATAGATCCGGCCCATCTTAAATCCGTTTGCACCTCTCCGCCAGCGTCCTTTGTCCTGTAAATGTGCCGATAAAGACAAGCAGCAAGTACCCGGCTATTCCATCCCCCCACCAACTTAGAACATGCACAAACATATCCCAGCTCATGCCTTGATTGATTATCTGGGAGTGAAGTGGAGTTTTAGAGTGGAAATAATACATTGTTATATGGAACACACGCATTTCATGTGTGTTACGTTTCTACAATAATCTGTGTAAACACATTTTTAAAACAGAAGTGTTTTTCATATTTTAGTAGTAAATGACAAAATGCAGGCATAAACTGTATAATGTATGAAGCCTGAAGTCCAAAGATCAAATAAACACTTTCACAAAAGGTTCAAGGAAAAGACAACAGCTTCCATGGTGTAGTGGTAAGATTTGCTGACTTGTAATCCAGAGTCCCTGGTTTGATCCCGACTCACTCCTATATTTGCCATTTTCAGTAGTGAGCTGCTCTTTTTTTGTTAATACTATACAGTACACACATACACTTGGTTTGCGTCTGTAACACACGGTGTACATTCATAGGACTTGTAAAAGTTACCGTTTTTTTTTTCACTTTTATTCTCTCTAAATCACGACCACAATATATTCGACTGCCCCCCCCCCTCCATGGATCTGATGCTGTAAGTTTTTATTTGAAACTGGGAAGAACTGGAGATGTGAGTGGTGTTTTGAGACAATGGAACTGGACATTCTCTCATCTGGAGGGATAAAAGCTGACACAAAGACGCTGGAGAATCTGCCTTCTTCATATCTCACCATCACTTGATTTTTTTTTTATTCATTTTTATTGAGTGTTCCTGCTCACGCTAAATTAGTATGCACCTTATGGTCTAAGATGTCAAAAAAAAACAAAAAAAAAAACCCAGAGACATAGGTATATGTGATATTTGGGATTATTCGTTTTATGACCAGTATAGTACATTTCGGAAAACTTTGTAGCACAGATGCAACATTATTCATATTATTCATATTCATTTGCATAACATCTTGCGGTTTGTTAATTTTTCCCCGATCTTGCCAGTCTCCACATGTTGCTGTATGCTGTTTCTTTTTCACGTCGTCATTATAGGGTGTTGTGTGTAGAATTCTGAGGAAAAAAATTAATTCAATACATTTTGGAATAAGGCTGTAACATAACAAAATGTGGAAAAAGTGATGCGCTGTGAATACTTTCCGGATGCACTGTATAATAAGATACTATTCCTTGAACTTTTAGTTACTGCAGTTGTCTTTTTTGCTAATCAAAGGGTTACAATTAATTGTGTCATTGTTTCTCTTTCACTCTTGAATCTTCAACCTCTTGGTTAAGCAACTGCGTAACTGAGGCCTAAAATACACCAATATAAAATAGCTTTTTTTTTTTTTTTTAAACTGTAACAGGTATCAATAAACAGAACAAATAGAATATGTAAATTTCAAATCGCACTTTTTAACTTATTTTTAAAGAAGTTAATTACTGTATAGGATAAATGTTGCAAATGACGAAAAGTAACAGCTTGCTATTCAACTGCATGTTGCTTATTCAATTTTCATAAGAAAACATAATGAGAAAAAAGGAAACAAGATACTCCCCTCTAATTGGAATATGAGAAAAAAAAGAATTAATTACAGCCTATTGAGAAAAGGGTGAAATGGTTGCATAAAGTTTTAATATTCCAGTTAATAGCTGGTGTCAAAATACAACTATACAGAACTGAAGAAAAGATAAATAGAAGTGGTCATTGTTTTGCTTTATAACAGTATATATACTGTATATATATATATATATATATATATATATATATATATATATATACATATACATATATACATATACATATAACAGCTGGAGCATTATAAAGTATGACATCTTCCATTTTATTCCTATGGTAAAGTCAAATTGTATTCAGAATATATTCAGATCCCTTCACTTTCTGTACACTTTTTTGTGTTGTAGATTTCATTGATTGAGTGATTGAATTTAAAATAGATAAAAGCATGCCTTCACTTTGTGATTATGGGTTATTTAATGTAGGGAAAAAATGTCAAATATATCCATTTAAAATTAAAGGTACATTACTTTCTGAATGCATTGTATATTTTCAACAGTGTTGCTCCTATTTTTGTGTATTCTTCTCACATTACCTTTATTCAGGGTAGTGTATTTAGCATAGGTTGCTTCATAGCAATTCAGGTCTATATAAGAAATACCACCTGGATGCACTAGGACACATCATCAGTGATGTATCATGAGGTCATCGAACATTTCGGGTCTCGCAACATCATACACCCTCGCTCAGGCGACCCAGCCAGGATTGATCAATCCCCAACTTGCATCCCAGTAGCGATCCACGGATCAGCCCTCTTTATCCAAAGCCACCTTGAGGCTTACTCTGCGGCTCCTGACTCTTTTTATGCCCAGCTGCAAGCTGCTTTCAGCAACTGCCTTGAGCACCTTGTCATGGCGCCACCGGTATCAGCCGTCTGCCAGAGCCTTAGGGCAGCTGCTTATTAGATGTTCTAGGGAGCCTCTTCTGAACAAAGTGGGCAGGATGGTGTCTCGCTCTTTCCCCGGACGTGGAGGTTTGCTGGGCTTGTCAGGGCATCATAGACTGCCTGCACCAGGAACCGGACATGAAAGAAATCTCCCTGCATGATGTCTGACCAGGTGATCCTTTGCTGGAGAGTACTCTCCCACCTTTTCCTCGCACTCTGTTGCCAGAATCCTACTGCCCTGCTCACTCTCTCTTCCTCCACCCATGCTCGGACCTCTTCCTGGAGTAGATGGATTCTCTCCTTGCCCTGGGCCTTGCCGACCTGGGTCTTTGGGAAGTAGCCCAGACCTGCTCTACCTGTTGCCACGTTGCCCACCAGAGCCTTCTGTCTCAGGCATGACTCTGCCACCTCCACAGCCTTCTCCGCCCTCCATTTCCTGCCTGTCCTCACCTCAATGCCAGCTGTTGACACCTTACAATCCTTGGAGTCCCTGTACTGTAGGGCTTCTCTGGTGCGTGCCACCATGAATTTTTCAGCGAGGCCGCTAAATGGTAGCCGCAGGATGTTACTTGTCCCATACAGTGCTGCACTGGTGAGGCTGCGTGGGAGTCCCAGCTACCTCCGAAGAAAGCTGGAGGTATAAACTAAATAATCTTAACATACCAAATAAGCTGATTACAGGTGAACTATGTGTTGTTTACTAAGAATTTCCATTTACGCAGATGGTTTTTTAAATGAGTTTCCAGAAGTCAGACAATATTAAAGTATCTTTTGTTTGTGCAGTTCACTTTGCCTCTGCCCAATTATTAAGTACTCGAAAAAATGATGTGCTCTCACTGATCAGCCTGTTATGACAGATGCAAGGCTCTTAATGTCTTTGTCAGTGGTTCAGAGATATTGAGATATTCTGGTGACAGCCACGTCTGTCTTTTTGAAATGTTGCTTGCATACATAAAAAAATATTTACATATGATATGAGGCATAATCATTTAGGCTATTAGTTTATTTCTAGGATGTTAGCGATAGAGCTGCCAGGCAAGAGAAAGGCCTAAGAGAAGGTTTATGGATGTGGTGAAAGGGAACATGCAAGTGATGGGTGTAACAGAGAAAGATGCAGAGGACAGATATGGGAAAAGATAATCTGCTGTGGCAACCCCTAACGGGAGAGGCCGGAAGAAGAAGAGGAAGAACAGAGACTGTATCTATAAATGTGTCTATGAATTATGTCAAGAAAAGTTTGCTTTTAAAACACTGTCAGTGACTTCTATTTCCCTTTTATTCATCTTCAAGGAGAAAAATCATATATATGAAGATGAAAAACAGAACATTCAGTCTAAACCAAGGCATCTTAACGCAGAGGGAGAGACTCAATGTCAGGTGTACAACAAGGTCAAAATCTATCCCATATCATTCCATTCCTAAATCTGCTTAACTGGACACAGAAATGATCCTGAACAGGACTCATACAAAGCCCAATTAGAGTTGTCAATTTACCTCACCTGAACATTTTTGAAGATGTGGAAGGGAAATCACTGACTGTTTAGGAAATCTCTCAAACACATAGGAAGGATCTTCAGACTATATGCGGACAACAACCAGATTTGAAACTGGCACACTGAACCCATGCAGTTGTAACTAAATATGCTGCTACTATGCAGTCCGAGCTCCACAGCAAACAAAATAGCCCTAATATAAAGTTTCTCTAATGTTTGGAGTTCATAGTCCCTGACCAGTCTCTGGTTAGAAATGGCCCTGTCCTTAAATTCCCCAAAATCTTAAAACAATTATAACCTCTTTCTCTTTTGCACCTGTTTATGCGCTAATAATTGTTCCAATTAATTCTAATTATTCTAATTGTTGGTCTTTCCAAAAAGGTCATTTTTTCAGTTTTTCTCTAATATTGTGCCATAAATTACAGACCCCCCACCCACAACCAGCTACAGTACCATGCATTAAAGAAACATCTAAGGGCATACAGTGCTTTTCATCTACTTGTGTGAAACAAAGGTCCTGTTGATATCAAACATCAATGCACACATACTAATGATGCTTGCAGTATGAGAGGAAATGCAAACAAAAAAGAAAGTGTTCTCAAATATTCCGATTTAAAAAGCATTCAATATAATTTGAATTATTTTTTTAAACAACAGTCAGATTTTATATTATTCATTATGCTATAAATGCTACCTCAAAACAAGGAAAAAAATTTCTGTAGTGGGTTTTAAGTACACATACGTGTGACTGTACTTTATACAATAAAGGAAAAGTTACACTATGCGTAAACATCTGCATAGATGTGAAGGTTTCTCTTTAGAGTGAATTTAATAGGAAAGAAAACTGTTTGATGCACCCCAAATATTGTAAGCACCTCTTAGTTGTGGCTAAGCATTAATGGACAAATTCAAGTCACCTCAACAAGTACTCTGCACTGGCATAGTGTAGCTGTAAAAGCTTCTGAATACAGGAGCTATGACTGTAAATACTGCTTGTTATTCATAGTATATAAGACAGTTACAACAATAACCTAATACAATTGAATTAAAAGGTACCCAATATAGTCAAAACAACTCTGTATCTCTTGCAGTTTTTTATTTAATGTTTTTTGACCTATGGGTGATTTCAAACTTTTTATTGTATCACGAAAAAGAACAAAAAAAAAAAAAATACAGCAAAATCAAATGAAATTTTGAGAGAGAAATTAAAACCTACTTATAAAGAGAATAAAAAAGGCAATTTGGGTCTAGTGTATGAAAAAAGAAAATGTTTACTTGTAGTCTTGATTATCTTTATTTCTAGTGCACTAACAATAAACAGTTTTAGATCCACAAATATACATCTTTAATATTCTCCTGTGGTATTTTTTTTTCCACAATTAGTCATTTTCTGTAAGGTACTGCATATTCTAATTTCACAGATGCAAGCATAAACTGATTTTAACCATTTTGAATATTATTTACTGTAGAGGATCATAAGGAGTCAACCTGCTCCACTTATTTTTATACAGTCCAAAACCCATGTATTACCTGCTAATATTTGTACTCCCCTGCCTTTTGTTAAGTCTCAGTCTTCTGTGACTTTCTCTTGTTACTAATGCTTGCATTCACACTCATACCACACTAGGGCCAACTTCACTGACGACTTTACGTATTCTTTTTAATTTACTCCTCTACTTCCCAGATAGTAAGGTGTAGTACAAAGTAAAGCAGGAAACAGGTTCACACTTTTATTAGATCATTTTAAATGTAACACTGGTATAGATTTTACCATTCTTAAATGTGCCTAAAGCAAATGCAAGGCAATAAGAGTGTGGCAATCACCCAATATAACCTGGATAGAAAAGGTGCTGAAAGTGAAGCACAGGTAAACCAACATATGTTGAATTTGAAGTTCACCAAAGTTATTGAAAATTATTAGGTGGTGGACTGCCATTTTAAATAGCTCATTCCATTTAGTGTTAATTCGAGCGAAGTTCTGCTTACTAAGGAATCTTCTGAATATACTACCATGTTTCCATCACTTTCACAGCCTTATGGTTTCATTCACAACAAAATATGAATTGTGACTTTTATCAGGTGCCTTTTAGAATAGTTGTACTCATTTGATGGTAGACTGTTACATCATCTCTCCGACTGACCACAGGACTTTCACTGGGCATTTATTGGAAAGGAAAGTGTGCCTAATAAAATGCCATTCAGTGTTTGAAGTAACAAAAAAATATAAAGGATTATTCACCACACTTTCAAAGATAAATTTATGATATTATTTAAATAAAATAAAACTATTTCCTTTTTATCTTGCTTTAGAATAAATCAGTTCTGGAAATGCATAGGTACACGTAGATGCATACAGTCCTTTATTATATTATTATTATTTAATATCTATCCTTCCTTCCATTTTCTTTCCTATTCTAAATTAAGGATGGAGGCCTTTGTTTTCTTATGTATAAATGTATTTGTCGATTAAACTTATTGGTTTAAGAAGTCAAGGTTTGTGACACTTCAAAAATAATTCCAAATCTATTATTGTCTTTATTCTCATTATCTCCAAAATCATAACTGACTTGTTTTAGAAAGACCATATATTCTCTTTGTTCTTAGGCATGAACAGTCACATGTGCCTTGAAATAAAATAGCTACTTTAAATTCCTTTTCTGCAGAGATTGAAAGAGGACTCTTCTTTCAGGAGAAAAATAAATGGGTAAAAAATAGAAAAGTCTCAATACACAGTATGTGTACAGTATATGTGATGATTTATTATTTACTAGATGTATTAATATTGAACACGGATGTGAATCAGGCAAGCCGCAAAAGATGCTTTTTCCCAATAAAAATTTTAATGAGGCTTTTTTCTCTCAATTTACAAACTCAGCGTGTGGGGGCCACAGGGCAGGTACAAAGTTGTAGTGAACCCTGACTATAGGTAAGTGATGGAATTGTTCCTCTGTCCTTAAAAAATAAGGAACAGTTGGTCTTATAGCAACAGTTAAGCCCTATTAGATTTTTCCACCCCAAAACCCTAATATCAATACAATCCAATCAATACAGCCAACAAGCTGTGAGATGAGTGAAAGATTATAAGACAAAGGAGTAATATCGAGTATTAGCACCTCTCTCCTGTTTTCACCAGAATTAATGAAGAAAAACGATAAACAAACTCACTCACCAACATTCCTGAAGTCCCAAAATGGCTCCTCTTCTATTACATCATTTCCACCTGTGACCCCTGAACATGATTTCACTTCCAGTTATCTCCCGATGACATCACTTCTGGATGACGACACTTCCGCCGACGTCACTTCTGGTCGCTCAGTTGTGACATCATTTCGATCACAGTCACAGTGATGCAATATGCAGGTGTGTTGCTGCTGGTTTAAAGGAGCCTCAGTTTTTTTTCTTCACACAGTTATACTGAATAAAAAATATAATAATTAACTGAATGTACTGACACACAGACATGCTGACAAAGTACTGTACATATGCAATACCACTTCTTATTCAGGAAAAGATCCCAGTCATCCCATGGGAGAAAGACTTTCCAAGACTAAGGTCATAAAGCTTATGGATCTGTTTCTAGACAAAGACAGGACCATAACAGCAGTTGCGTAAAGTGTGACAGGAGCTTCCACCTGCAGCTAAAGTCATTTGCGTACTGAAGTAGCATTGTACATATACTTTGTCTGCATCAGACATAGGAAGCTTTGCAGTCTACTTGTGACTTTATGCTGTAGGACGATACTGTAAGTAAATAAAACTAGATAGAAAGGTACGTAACATTTAATCTGGCTTTTATATAAGTAACATAAATATTTTTATATAAAGACCATCACAAAACATAATCACAAACAGTACTTTGCACGATATCTTGGCAAGCTCTGTATGCCCTGCTGTTTCGTTGAAGGACATGCTTGTGGCAGATTCACTGGTAGGATGACACCCAACCTCTTACTGCATCCAAACGGTGCCATCCTTTGCCTTTACGCCTGGTGCAGCTGCGCTGTTCTTATGTGTGAGTGGACGTTTCTTTCAGGGAGGGCTTCTGTTCTCTTTCTCTGATGCAGATCTTTTGTCCTCATCTGATTTAATCTCTGTTATAGCACATCTTTATTTGAAAACAGCAGTGTCAGATCAGGAGGAGCGTGAACGAGACAAGAGAGAATAAAAGTGAATAATGTAACAAAATGCTGACTTTTACAAGTACCATAAGTTTACACCAGCTGTTACAGACTCAAATACATCAATTGTATGTTTTTATTTTGTAATAGTAGCAATAAATAGCAGCTCAGTACTCAAAACAGTTAATGCATGAAAACCCTGGGTTCAAACCTGCCACCACTCGACTTGGAGATAGAAGTTCTTACCTCTACACCGGCCATGCAGAAGTATATGTGGGTGTGTGTCATACCTTATCCCAATTTTTTTTACTTTGGTTAAATTCTTGAAAAAAGCGCACTTGTATTGTTATATCTGTGTGTTTTGTGAAAGTGTTTATTTTATATTAGGACTTCTGTCCTCAAACAATATACTGTACACTTCACAATAGCATTTGGCCATTTATTAGGAGAACATGAAAAAAGCTTCTGTTTTAGCTATGCGTTCAACATTTCTTGCCTCTCATTTCTTGTCATCCTACATTTACACAGATCGATGCAGACATGGAACACACATGAAATGTGTTCCAAATAGAATATTATTTACCCTATACAACTATAGGCACCTCACACAAAGATAAAGAGCCTTGAGCTGGGAGAACTTTGTGTATGACTAAAACTGTGTCAGTGGAAGATGAGTTAGCAGATTGCTTACTGCTTGTGCTGATCAACACATTTGCAAAACAAAAGACACTGATGAGGAGGTGCGAGGAAATTAAAGGTGGCCTGGGATTGAAAGTTTTTTCACAGGCTTCAGGGATTCTAGTGTTAATCTAGGTTATCTTGGATCTGGTAATCATAAGTTAATAATTAACCAATTATCTACATTTTTAGGATCTGCTTTTAGTTTTCAATTTTTCTAAATTACTTATTGGTCTCTAAAATATTAGAAACATCATTTGGGTGGCTTTAGAAACCAAAAAATATTCAATGTGTTTTTAACCATGTTAAAAATGAAATTCATTCTCCCATAGCATTATCTTGTTTTTCTTAATGACACTGTCATTTTGATATATTTATGTTGACATTTGGTGTGCTGTCGCTAGGTAAAATCAACTAGGAGTGTGTGGTGCATAGAGGTCAATGGTATTACTTGTCCAAGTTTACAAATGCAACTTTAAACCTTCACTTCATTTTCTTTGAGTTGAAAAACAGCCAGAGTTAACACCAAGACTGTAACACAGTGTAATGGTATTCCCTTAATTTATTTTATGTTTAGTGGAGGAAGATGATATTAACTCTTAGCCTACCTACACTAATTAAAGGCACCAATATATGAAATTAAGTTGAAGTGCACAAGTTAAACCTGAAAATGTGTTGGTTTCATTAAAATGTCTGTGAAATGAAACTTTGTTTATCACTATGCACAACTTTAAGAATTTCTTTAGCTAAATCCAGGAAAGGCACATGCAAATGTGTATATTTTTCTACTGGTTTTAGCAGATGTTCTATACGGCTTAAAAAATTCATGCAAGTGTGCCCAATAGATTCAGCTGGACATATGTGTGCTTTTATATATAAACTGTATTTTCTTTGTTGTGGTGAAGTTCAGGTTTAGGGATATCTGTATTATGGTTTGAATTCACAATTCAAATGAGAGTTAGATTAACATGAAAATGAAAGTCCTCTGCAAGTATGAAAGGAAATCAATGCATTTTGAATAAAAGTGCATTTTGAACATCAGATGTGATGTTGATTGTATAGAAAGCATTTCTCAAATGCAGAATATATGACTGACTGGACAGCGTCAAGTATTTTTTCAATTGGTTTGTGACTGATACAATATTGAATAATATTAGTGATGAAACCAACTGAGTGGTTGGCAGAGTACAGCAGCTTAGGAAGCCTACAAGAGCAACTGTCAATGCAACTGAGCTAGTTCTGTAAATAGGACTTATGCAGATAATAATAATAATAGTAATAATGGTATATATTTATTTTACCTCTGCCAATACCCAAGATTACTGGAAACTGGGACATTGCTATGCTCCAGTAACTTGTTTGATATCTTGAGACAGATTTTTGAAATTAATGACAGTTTTTCACTTTCAAGATAACCAGAACTTATCTGAAGTAATGGAAAAAGACAAATTGGAAATTAAGGTCTTGGCTTCCAAAACTTCAAAAGCATTTTTCTCCATTTAAAGAGTACTATGTGGCAAATTAAATTATTATGCCATTCAAAGGAAATACCCATATTCACATTCACATGTCTGTAAAAATGAAAAAATGAAGGTATAAGGTATAAGGACAATTTGAACAAAGCCTTCTTCCAAAAAAATCACTATGCCTTTTTAGATAATTATTTCAGTTCCTTCTTACAAATGTAGAACGTCTTGATATTCGCACTATACAAATTTATCTTAAAGTCTATTTTGTATATATGTATGTTTGTTGGCATACTGTTACATTATCAGGGATCAATGCATGGAACATCAAAAAAAATCAGAGTATAAAAAAGAAAATCCTGGTAATGTGAAGGTTTCAAGTTAATATAGAGTTGAGAGAAACATGCACTGGAGGGCCATGTTAGGAATTTGATAGCCTTTAGGCAAATCAGATATTAAACTGATGGAGCTTGTTTAGATAATTCAGCCATTTCTGATCTGATTCAGCTTCAGTCTCTTGATGCTTCTTGGTAATCAGTGCACAGCTAAAATTAGCATCACCGCAAAATGAATGGTTAACATTTAGACATGGTCTAAGGATTCAAAGTTTAGTCCTCTGGCACTCAGTGGACCATGAGCCTGTACTCAGCACTCAGCAGCATGACTGTCGTCATTCACTAATTTACAGTGACCAGATGTTCCAGTTTACCCGGGACAGTCCCTATTTTTGGATCACCTGTCCCGGCGTCCCCGAAAGATCAGGAAATGTCCCGGCCTGTGGCGTTTTCCGACAAAATGCGTACTTTTCCCTAGAGGCCTAGACCCCATTCAGTCTTTCTGATTCCATATCATACTTTCTACCCATCATGACGTCAGACGGTTAGTCGACCTTCTTCTGAGTCTGACACCTGCTGGTGGCCATTGTTTGCAGTATGGAAACGCATGGAGGGCGAGAAGGCGGAAGTGGACGCATCATCGGATGGTATCGGCCGTGCCTTGTGATACGACACGTTTTGGCTATGCTACGCTCTGAGCCAGGAATTATCTTATTATTCCTGCTCTGAGCCTGATATAAGAGCTGATGCCTGATTCAGTCATTCACTCGTCAATACAGTGTTCAAGGTGAGCCGTTTTCACTAAAGTTAAAGCTTAAACATAAAAGAGTTAAACTTGCCAATTTATTTTGCAGGACAAAATTGAAAGTGCTGACAGTTTATTTTTTTAAACTTTAATTTTAGCCCTTTATTCTTTAAGTAAGTACTGCTGTACACACTTTACTGTATAGTCTCAAGTCTGCAGACTGTACTCTCTGTAAATTTCACCGTAGTTGTGAATCTGATAATATTAATTTATACATTAATAATGAATGAATATTTGACACAAGTCACAACAACATTTGTGGATGCTTGCCTGTTCCTTACACTTACAGCTGTATTTTACTTTGTTTTCCTTTAGTTTAGAGTGCACAGTGACATTGCTTCTTCCCTTGCCTCTTTGGAATTTGGTTTACTGTTTCTTCTTTTGAAGTCGGGACATGCACTAGCAGTAGCACATGTACGTGGGATGCAATATTGTGAAAGAAGCACGTTTATCCTACAAGTGTAACTGACCTAATAATGTACACTAATGAGTTTATTTACTCTTCAGGAAAGCATAATTTCACAAAAAATAGCATTCAATGGTATAGAACCCTACTTTGAAAATGGGTATATGTTTGTGTTTAATAATATGATTGTTTCAAATGGAAGAAACTCGTACAGAATAAGATGCAGGAAACACGAAAATAGGCATTTCCATTATTAAAGTCTATCTGGCTTCTGGGGCTCTGCCCCCGGCCCCCCGCCTGGTGTCCCAGGTTGCCCCCAGAAAAATCTGGTCACTGTAACTAATTATATGCTCACTGTTATGCATAGATGTCCGTAGGCATTTTCTTTAGTCTTGCTGTTTTTTTTTTTTCTTTTATCTTCTTTAGAGTAATTTTTTATGTGCTACTTTTGTTGATGAATCTCCTGCTTGCTTTTGCTGTATTGTTGTAAACAACTTCGGCCAAGTTTTAGTTTTTTAACATGTGCTGTGTAAACACTGTACTTTTGACTTCACATGACTGAAGAAACTCATCAATGGTAGGTCTATGACTTCCCTCCTTATCTTGTAAAAGACTGACAATGACAGAGTCATTTACACATTTTAAGATATGCTTGCCCTTGTGTAAATTCCTGCAGTCATTTATACACAGAATAAATGGAAGCAGAGACAAACAGCATCCTTGAATTGATTTAGATGAAGTAAAGTTATCAACACTGATTCTTAGAGTTCAGTTAGTTAAAAAGTCCAAAATCCGGACAACCAAATTAGAGCCCAAACAAAAATGACCAATTAGTTACTCAACTAAAAGGTGAATTTTATTAAAAGCAGACGATACAGAGCAACCTTGTGTTGGTTTCTGACCCTTTCAAGTGGTCATTACGAAAATGCATAAGTATATCTCTGGCATCTTCCTTCCTATACTTTGTTCAGTATGGGATTATACCAATTGAACTGAAAAAAATAAAACGTGTCACTTATAACCCCCTATTAGACATATTTGAGTTGTCACTTTTAGAAAGGAGACATACGGAAGGACTGGAAAGTTGGAAATATGACTCCAGTGTTCAAGAAAGGATACAAAATGAATCCTGGTAATTACAAACTGAAACATATTTCTTAAAAAAGCCTGTGCTGCTATGTCATACCAAAGTAACTAGAAGCTGTTAGCATCAGCAATAACCTACAAAGCTGAATCTCAACTTGTCTGACTGGCTGGAGACAAAGAGTACAGTTAAGAGGAGAAGGCTCTGCATGGAGTGAGGTCACCAGTACAGGCCCCCAGGCGTCCTGGGACTGTTACTTTTTGTGGTATATATCAATAACATAGATTCTGGTATAGTTAATAAACTTGTGATGTTCCTAGATAATACTAAAATTGGAGGAATAAAAGACACTAAGGAGGCAGCTAAAACAAATTCATATGACTTGGAACACACTTCAGAATTCGGTGAACACCTTTGAAGATGAAGTTTAATGTAGTAAAATTCACAGTGTGACACGTAGGCAAAAGGATTGTCACATATACAGTAAATACAAGATGGGAGACAATATAGTAAAGGAAGCAACCTCTGAAAAGGATTTAGGGGTTTATGTTATTGAAATATATTCATCATCAAATTGATGTGTAGAAGCTATTACAAAAGCAAATAAAATGTTATGATGTATCGTAAGAATTGTTTAATATAAATAATGAGGCATTCTGCTCAAACTATATAATCCACCAATAAGATTGTGTACAATTCTGGTCACCAAGTTACAAGAAAGACAGCACTCGAAGAGGAGAGCAACCAGGTGCATCCCTGGACTTTTGGTCATGTTGTACTCTGACAGACTCAGAAATTTAAACCTGTTTATTCTTAAGCAGAGGAGACTGTGTGGGGACCTAATCTGAGTCTTCAAAATTCAAAAAGCATTTAATAACATTGATCCAGCACAATTCTTTCATTTAAACAGTTAATCGTGTACTCAAGGACTCCAATGGAAATTAAAGTAAGGTAAATTTAGGAATGAACGCAGAAAGCACTTGCTTGCGCAAAGGGTTGTGTGAATCTGAAACAACTACCAGAATGTGTAGTTAAAGCAGAAACAGTGACAAACTTTAAGAATTACCTGAATTAGGAATTGGGACAACGTATCTATGAGCTAAACAATAGGGCTTGATGGACTGAATGGTCATCTCAAATTTGTTACATTTCTTATGATCTTATGTTGTGTACTCTAATGACAGAATTTGGCATCTTGCAATGATAAAATCATATTAAGTAGGTTTCTTTTTTCCACTCTTTCTACTAGAGAATTTAATTTTCAACTTAAGACTGCACTGAAATAGCAAAGTATTTTGTGTATGCTGAATTTGTATGCATTAAGGTATAGCAAAAGGCACTAGTTTTAAAATGCAAAATAAAATTGAATGTGCTGTTTCTAGAACAAGGTAATGATTTTACATAGATTAAAAAGACAATTGAGTGTCTTGTCTTTTAAATCAGAATGCAATCTTTTAAAAAGTAAAGCCGCTTGTCAAGCCAACAATATCACTCCCCCACCTCATTATTGTTACTGCTCTCTTCAATGGTTTTTTGCAATTTTAACTCACTGTGTTTCCCAACTGAGACACATAAACATATAGCACATTGGAACTATTTGACGTGTATTTCATTCTATGCCATTTGCATTTGTGGGAATTTTTTTTTTTTTTCATTGAAACAGAATTAAAATATATTCATTTGAGATTTTTAGTGATTAATCAACAAAGACACAATTCTATTCTAGTGAAGACAAAAAATGATATACCATTCTAACATTGTTATAAATAAAATAAAAATAAGTATTCTTTTTACTCAGTATTTGGTATAGATACCATTGATAGAAAAAACAGCCTTAAGTTTTTAAACCAAGTCCATGTACAATTTTTCTCATTCTTAGCTCAAACCCCTTTATATGGAGAGAGACAAATAGAAAGTATGGAATTTTATATATATATATATATATATTGTGAACGCTGGCCCCGGCACAGACAGACGGACAACATTGTTTCACCACACACCATTTATTTTCACCAATATTATTTACAAAATGGCTCACGTGCACCCCAGTGCCTTCTCGACCGAATTCCCCAAAGTCCAGGCCCACAGTCTCTTGTGCCTTCCTGGCGCCTCCAGTCCTTCCTCTTGCTCAGTCCACTTCCACCCGACTTCCACACCATGACTGGAGGGAGGCGACCCCTAAATAATGCCCCGGATGAGCCCCAGGTGCTTCCGCCATCTGTTCCTTGGCCACGCCCCAGCGTGGCGGAAGTGTCGGCTGCCTTCCTGGCAGCTCTCCGGGCGCCACATAAAGTCTTCCCCCCGGCACTTCCTGGTGTGGCGGAAGTGTCGGGCTCCCGGGATAATTAGGCACTGGGGCGCCGCCTGGCGGTGGCCACGGGGCCCTGCAGGGCTGGGCTTCCATGCCCTGTACCCGAGGCCCCTGAACCAGGACGGACGCCCCACTCTGTCTGGAGGAGGCACTCGCCCTCCTCACGTCCTCAAGGTGTCTCGGCCGGGCTCCAGCCCCAGCCGCGACCGTACGGGATAAACCGGCATCGGGCGCCGCCTGGCGGTGACCACGGGCCCCTACAGGGCTGGGCTTCCATGCCCTGTACCCGTGGTCCCCAACAGAACCAGGACGGACGCCCCCTCGCGGTGTGGAGGAGGCACAAGCCCTCCTCTCGTCCTCCTGCGTCCCGGCCGGGCCCCAGCCCCGGCCGGGGACCACAGTGCCCCACCGCTAGCGAGGACACGTGGGTCCGAACGGCACAACCCGAAGGGCAGCACGTCCCGGAGAGGGTCCTACTATGTCCCCAGGGTCCGTCACGGCACCCTGGGACATCTTTCTTCGGCACCCCGCCGGTGCAAACGTGCCCCTCTGGCCTGCGCCGCTCTCGCCCCAGTTGTCCCCCCCAGCTGGGTCACTATTGGCCTCCCGGCGTGGAACTCTCCCGCAGAGCGGCCCGTTTCAGGAGGGCAGGTCCCTGACGACGTCGTTCTCAGCGCTCGTCGGGGCTTCGGACCTGTGGAAAAAGGAAAAAGAGGGCCAGAAGCACTGCCAGGACACTCATCCCGAGCGCCCTGCCGGTCTCCGTACTCGCAGTGCTCCCGCCCCCTTCCGACAGCCCCCGACTTGCCTGCTGAAGTCCTCCGCCGCTGGTTCCGTGCCCGTCCGCTCGTCCGCGGCACCGCTCTCACAGGCAGCTCGCCCAGCCGCCCAGGGGACTTCCTCTGCCCGCCCAGAGGACGGCCCTTTTCCGGACGCGCACCCAGCGCCGCGTCCTCTCCTATCGGAGGAACCGGCATTCACCCTTCGGTTCCTCCTTCTTTTCTTGGACGCGCTGACGGTCTGGGTCTGAGCACAGCGAAAGCTCAAATCCAGCCCCGTCTGCGTCCAGGCAGAGCGACAGGAGACAGCTGCAGGCTTGGAGCGCAGGCGCTAGGACCCAGGGCACTCAGCAGCCCCGATCCTACCAGCCCCTGCATATTCGAGCTCCTCGCCGCGCTAGCCGTCTGCACCGCGGCGTCTGCTGTCGGGAGGTTGCTTACTTGGAGCTGATCGTCCCGTAACGGTCACAGCCATGTTCGGCAAGCCTCCCCACTTGCTTTACGGGGACGGTAATACTCACCACCCCCGCCGTGTTCTGCCGGCCTCGGCTTCCAGCGCCGCGCCGATCCTCCGTCTCGCGGCGTCTCTCCCGACGCGACCGCCTTTCCCGTCAGCTGCTCACACTGAGCGGCGAGAACACGTAGCAGCTCCTCTAAAGACGGCTTGGCGGGCCGAAGGGACTCCTCCGACACACGCCGAGCCGCTGGTGGAGAGAGAGAGACAGACGTCGGTGGGCTTACCTGTTCATCAGCTCCACGCGACGCCTGCCTCCTCTGGGCCACTCCCTCTGGCCCAATCGGGTTCTTCTCTGACACGAGACTGGCATTCCTTGGGCCCGCCTCTATCCAATCATCGGCGGGCACACAAGACACACCGCCAATCCCGTGCCTGTCAGCGGCGGGACCTCCGCCCGCGCCATCTTGTCTCCCCTGTTCTGGCTGCGAAGACGTGCCTCTTCGCCGCACCGCAGCTGCGGCTTCGATTTCGCGGCCTCCTCAGCGGCCGTCGCCGCGCTGCCGACAGCCCGTGGCCCGGCGTGCTCCTGCCACAGACGCGGATCCGGTTCGTCCCTCCCTGCGGAGAACAAGGTACATCCAACCCCGCAGGGCAGGGTACTCACCTCCCGAATCCCGTCGTGCCGAGGCCCCTGCCTCGGTTTGGCCTTCAGCGAAGCAACGCCGGCCTGGCTGTCCATCTCAACAGCGCTCTCGGAGCCCGCTGTGCTCCAGCGAGGCCCGCTCCTCCTCCGCACCCGGGGATGGCCTCTCTTCAGTCCGGCGGCGGTTTCCGGGGTAAAACGCTCCCGCGGGGCCGTGCACGGGCCGCTCCCGCGGCCAGTGTGTGGGGTCCGCTGCTGCACCGGGCCGTTCACAGACATTCTTGATGTTGATGCAGGTCCCCGCCTTACACCAGGCGGAGCATCCTGCCGACTACGCCACTGTGAACGCTGGCCCCGGCACAGACAGACGGACAACATTGTTTCACCACACACCATTTATTTTCACCAATATTATTTACAAAATGGCTCACGTGCACCCCAGTGCCTTCTCGCACCGAATTCCCCAAAGTCCAGGCCCACAGTCTCTTGTGCCTTCCTGGCCGCCTCCAGTCCTTCCTCTTGCTCAGTCCACTTCCACCCGACTTCCACACCATGACTGGAGGGAGGCGGCCCCTTAAATAATGCCCCGGATGAGCCCCAGGTGCTTCCGCCATCTGTTCCTTGGCCACGCCCCAGCGTGGCGGAAGTGTCGGCTGCCTTCCTGGCAGCTCTCCGGGCGCCACATAAAGTCTTCCCCCCGGCACTTCCTGGTGTGGCGGAAGTGTCGGGCTCCCGGGATAATTAGGCACTGGGCGCCGCCTGGCGGTGGCCACGGGTCCCTGCAGGGCTGGGCTTCCATGCCCTGTACCCGAGGCCCCCTGAACCAGGACGGATGCCCCCACTCTGTCTGGAGGAGGCACTCGCCCTCCTCACGTCCTCCAAGGTGTCTCGGCCGGGCTCCAGCCCCAGCCGCGGACCGTACGGGATAAACCGGCATCGGAGCGCCGCCTGGCGGTGACCACGGGCCCCTACAGGGCTGGGCTTCCATGCCCTGTACCCGTGGTCCCCAACAGAACCAGGACGGACGCCCCCTCGCGGTGTGGAGGAGGCACAAGCCCTCCTCTCGTCCTCCAAGGCGTCCCGGCCGGGCTCCAGCTCCGCCGGCGACTGCATGGGATCAACGGCATCGGGCGCCGCCTGGCGGTAACCACGGGCCCCTACAGGGTAGGGCTTCCATGCCCTCAACCCGTGGCTCCCAACAAAACCAGGACGGACACCCCTCAGGTGTGGAGGAGGCACAAGCCCTCCTCTCGTCCTCCTGGGCGTCCGGCCGGGCCCCAGCCCCGGCCGGGGACCACAATATATATATATATATATATATATATATATATATATATATATATATATATATATATATATATATATATATATATATATATATAAAGCCATAACAGAATTATTAAACATAAGGAAAATAATTAAATGTAATTCATGTATTAACTAAGTGTAACTTAAAGCTGAAAGTGTTAAAGGTCTCTGCCTCATCCTAGAGGAGCTACAAAAGTAATTTTCCAAGGTTAGAATAAGGTAAACGAGTAACAAACACTCTTCCAGAAAGTGGAGATAAACTGATGGGAAGGCCGATACACCCCACCTATGAAGCGGTGCTAAGATCCATAGGACAATCAGCAAAACACCCCTCTTAATGAAGCTGTGTTTAGAATAATAGGAAAATCAACATGAGTCACAAATTATTGGTGGCTTTAGTTGATTAGAGGAGGTAATAAAGTTCTGCATATGAAGAGTCAGATAATGTACTGAGGTGATGGAATCAGAAAAAAAGTATAAAAGCTGATTAATTGTTTTAATTGATTTCTCACTGTATGGGCTGAGATATTTGTCCGTAACTCTGTGCAAATTAAGAAATATTCTGCATTCTCTTATGGGCTCTGTGACTGCAATCTTTGAAGACGGAAGAAAGTTTTTTCCATGACAAAAGCAACAGTTTTCAATTCCTGCTACATATTCTTAGAGGGACTGAGGTTCAGGCTTTGAATGGATCACTCATGAACATTACATATTTTATCCTACTTTTCAGGTTTCTCTATAATTAAGTGAATTAGTTTTACCTCCACAATTCTCCCAGATCCTAATGCAGAGAATAATCTCCTAAAATCAACAAAAACACTTGATTGATTATATTCTCAGAATAAAGTAACACACTTGTACAGTAAGAAATGTGGGCCACAGTGTTTATTATGTTTTATGATATACAGTGCATCCGGAAAGTATTCACAACGCATCACTATTTCCACATTTTGTTATGTTACTGCTTTATTCCAAAACGGATTAAATTAATTTTTTTCCTCAGAATTCTACACACAACACCCCATAATGACAACATGAAAATGTTTACTTGAGGTTTTTGCAAATTTATTAAAAATAAAAAAACTGAGAAATCACATGTACATAATTCACAGCCTTTGCTCAATATTTTGTTGATGCACCTTTGGTAGCAATTACAGCCTCAAGTCTTTTTGAATATGATGCCACAAGCTTGGCACACCTATCCTTGGCCAGTTTTTGCAGCACCTCTCAAGCTCCATCAGGTTGGATGGGAAGTGTCAGTGCACAGCCATTTTAAGATCTCTCCAGAGATGTTCAATCGGATTTAAGTCTGGGCTCTGGCTGGGCCACTCAAGAACATTCACAGAGTTGTCCTAAAGCCACTCCTTTGATATCTTGGCTGTGTGCTTAGGGTCGTTGTCCTGCTGAAAGATGAACCATCGCCCCAGTCTGAGGTCAAGAGCGCTCTGGAGCAGGTTTTCATCCAGGATGTCTCTGTAGATTGCTGCAGTCATCTTTCCCTTTATCCTGACTAGTCTCCCAGTTCCTGCCGCTGAAAAACATCCTCCCAGCATGATGCTGCCACCACCATGTTTCACTGTAGGGATGGTATTGGCCAGGTGATGAGCGGTGCCTGGTTTCCTCCAAACGTGACGCCTGGCATTCACACCAAAGAGTTCAATCTTTGTCTCATCATACCAGTGAATTTTGTTTCTCATGGTCTGAGAGTCCTTCAGGTGCCTTGTGGCAAACTCCAGGCGGGCTGCCATGTGCCTTTTACTAAGGAGTGGCTTCCATCTGGCCACTCCACCATACAGGCCTGATTGGTGGATTGCTGCAGAGATGGTTGTCCTTCTGGAAGGTTCTCCTCTCTCCACAGAGGACCTCTGGAGATCTGACAGAGTGACCATCAGGTTCTTGGTCACCTCCCTGACTAAGGCCCTTCTCCCCTGATCGCTCAGTTTAGATGGCCGGCCAGCTCTAGGAAGAGTCCTGGTGGTTTCGAACTTCTTCCACTGACAGATGATGGAGGCCACTGTGCTCATTGGGACCTTCAAAGCAGCAGAAAGTTTTCTGTAACCTTCCCCAGATTTGTGCCTCAAGACAATCCTGTCTTGGAGGTCTACAGACAATTCTTTTGACTTCATGCTTGGTTTGTGCTCTGACATGAACTGTCAAATGTGGGACCTTATATAGACAGGTGTGTGCCTTTCCAAATCATGTCCAATCAACTGAATTTACCACAGGTGGACTCCATTTAAGCTGTAGAAACATCTCAAGGATGATCAGGTGAAACAAGATGCACCTGAGCTTAATTTTGAGCTTCATGGCAAAGGCTGTGAATAATTATGTACATGTGCTTTCTCAATTTCTTTATTTTTAATAAATTTGCAAAAACCTCAAGTAAACTTTTTTCACGTTGTCATTATGGGGTGTTGTGTGTAGATTTCTGTGGAAAAAAATGAATTTAATCCATTTTGGAATAAGGCTGTAACATAACAAAATGTGGAAAAAGCGATACGCTGTGAATACTTTCCGGATGCACTGTAAGACCTAACCTTTACTCTTTGTTTGCCTTATTTCTCATAATTGCAAAATGCAAAACTCAACAAAAATGAGTTGGGGGTGTAAAGTTTTCTTGGAACAGAAAACAAGGAATATAACTTCCTGAAATCTCATTCATACCTCTGGGTTTGCCTGTGTTTTTTGAAGTTGCATAATGTAGGTAATTGCCAGCCTCCAGTGTGATTTGTTTAAAATGTACCATGCTGTGTTTTTCTAACAAAGACCACAAAATATGTGGCACAAAATATGTGGGTCCCCATGCAACTGTGGAGGTGGAGTCTCCATCCTGAAAAAAATGCATTTACTGTGGGCCCCACATATAACATTCCCATATTTAGTTTTTTACCACACATTTCACATTTTCTTGAATGCTGTTGTTGAACATAAAACAGGTGTTATTTCAAATTTCTACTGATCATTTTTTTAAAATATTATAAGGTGCAGTTTGCATTTGTTTTATTACCATGTGCACCGTACATTTATTTAAGTTTTATTTACCTTTTCGTTTTTTTTGGATTTTTAAAATTTACTTTACTTTTCCGTTATTATCTTTCTATTTTCTATCCAAAAATGGTTTTTATGGCACTGTTCTTTATTCAATCTGTTTTTAACAATAAAGGAATTGTGTTTATTAAATCCTCCTTTTTTATTCTATTAATTTACACTTCACACTAAAATGATAAATTTTACCATTTTCAGATTCAGGAGAAGGTGAATTGGACTGCCCCATAGAGTTTTTTTCCTGCAGCCCCCAGAGAACAGTAATGTCAAACATCAGTGGTGCTGACACACCAGTTTCACACTGTTTTATTCAGCCTAAAAATTAATAAAAAACTTTTCTATTTTCAAAAATTACATATGTATGACTGGGTTTATGGAGGTCTGACGTGAAGGCTTGTAATGATGTCTAAAACGCTAATGACAAAGACACGCCAAGATTCACCATGGTGCATTACTGTGTTTTTTGCACAGGAGAACTTACTATATGGAAAGCCGATTGCACAATCATTAGCAAACAACTGCACTTTCCTGTCTCTTGATACTGGCAGCTGAGTGTTCAGACATTAAAGCATCATGGAGCTTCGAGTTCCATTTTTGTCTCCGATGCATATTTAGAATTTCAATCAGTAAGACGTAAATTACTTAAAACTGCCTGCCTTTTTAACTAGGACATCCTGATATTTGTAAAAGTACATTTAAATTAATAAATTAGTAAGTAACACGTACGTCTTTTGTCAGGTCCACATGCTGTAAATCCTGTAATGCCTTTCCTGTAGTAAAACAGAGAATCAAGCTCACCTGGAGGCAAACTCAAAATAACAATGTATACCAAATGTTTTTAATAGTTTTAAAATGACTCTGCCTGTAAGGTTCGTAAACCTAGGTGCATGTTTATGAATCATTTTTTTTCTTCAGTGAATATTAAAAGCTCAGTGTTTTTCTTATAGGAATACGTCCAATTAGTCAAGTCAAGTCAAGTTGTGGAGCATGCACTGGTACAATGCGTTGCCGCACCCACTACTTGATGAAACAACCCAGGATCCCGGTTGGCAACTCCCCAGGCAGACACGTGGTCCAATCCCATCCTCCGGAAATGACCCTCTGTCTGCTGCAGCCAGGTGTTAAGAGGGCGAACCCTTGGCCTGGTCCAGCCACTCGGGTCACCAACAATGAGGATCTTATAAGCTGGATCACCCTCGGGGAAATGCACCACATGGCCGCATTGCCGTAACTGATGCTCCCTCACAATGCAGGTAATGCATTTGGGACTCCATGAGCAACCGCTCATTTGACACAAAGTCAAACCAACGGTACCCAAGGATTTTCCGGTGAGAAACAATACCACACTGATTATCTATATGAAAATTAAAGTCGCCAACTATTAGGAGTGTGTCATAGTTAGTAATTAAAATCGACATTAAGTCAGAGAATTCCTCAAAAAAAGACGCGTTATATTTAGAAGGTCTATAGACGGATAATACTAGAACTTGAGAATCTCCATGAACAACAACGGCGAGATACTCAAAGGACTTGAACTTACCAAAACTGACATCTTTACAAATGTTAGCCAATCCGCCTCCCTTTTTCCCCTGGTGGTCTGCACGAGTAAAACTGTAATCCGGAGGCGCAGATTCGATTAAAACAGCCGTCTCATCTAAGCCATGTTTCACTTAGTGCAATAAAATCTATTTTTTTATCACTAATAAGATCGTTGATAAAAAACGTTTTGTTAGTTAAAGCTCTAACATTCAATAGTGCCATATTTAATGTTTCGGAGGTGCAAAGATGAATACTATGTGTTATTGATATTTGGAATAGGAACTAAATTATTTTTATTAACGCCGCTCTGTGTGTATTTTTTGTTTAATCTGTGATCTGTTTTTATAGTTTTAATACATTGTTCCTCTAAAATAGTAATTTTAATTAGATTATTGGAGTTTATGCCGTATTTCCTAGATTTTCTACGTGCATTGAGATTGCTTATTACAGTATTAATGTTGTGCACTTTAACGGAAGATTCTATTAAATACTTATCATGTCCTGGCACAACAGTATCATTTCGGAAAGGGTTAAGAGCAGAGATAGATAGTCAAGAAAAACGAATTACCTTCGATATGTTTTCGGAGAAGACCTGGGCGCCGAAACTGTTCGGATGCAGGCCATCACGCTTGAAGAGACGCGGCCTTTCCAAAAAGACATTCCAATTGTTGATGAAACCGACATCCTTCTTCTTGCAGAAACCCTGTAGCCAGTTGTTCAATCCTAGCAGACGACTGCAGTACTCGTTGGATCGTCTGACGAGAGGTAGTGGACCCGAAATGAAGATCTTTGCCGATGGGGTCTTCTCCTTCGTGTCTTTAATCAAAGCTGCGAAGTCATCCTTCAGGATTTCTGATTGTCGGTGCCTTATATCGTTTACGCCGGCATGCAAGACGATTGCTCCAACTGCCCTCTCCTTGTGTTTGTCGTAGGCTGCTGGCGCACGTCTCATTACATCTCGGACACGAGCACCGGGAAAACAAGAAACAAACGATTTTGCATTAGGGCATGCGACATTAAGGTTTCTAACGATAGAATCACCTACCACTATTACATCACCAGGGGCTGAAGGCGAAATGGGGACGCGGAGAGGGTCAAACCGGTTCTGAGATAGGATGCTCGCCTGTGCCGATGGAGGTGCTCTGGCCTTGAACCCCCACCTGCATAGCTGAAATCCACTGAGGTCATCAGCGGCGTCGCTTCTACGAGACGCGGGGGTGAGGTCGGCACAACGCGGGGTTGATGTTTCGCTGGTTCCAGATGGCAAGGACGGTTTATCCAACAGCCGGGCCTTCAGATCTCTAAGGTATCTCTGTCGGGACAGGAGTTTCTGAATCTGTTAGTCGAGTGCCTGGAGTTCTTCAACTACGATTTCAACACGAGTTACCCCACTGTTGGCCATTTTCTGCTTCGTGCCCTAGGAGAAATGAAAGAGAGAGAGATTGGTTAGAGCCCCAAAAAACTGGTCTTACTGGTCTCTACTTAAGAAAAATTCCATCTTCTTAGTGGATGTGTGACCTTCATACCCTTAATAGGTCAATTGTTAAAAAATGATGGCAACATTGTAAGAAAGGAACCCATAACCCCACTATCCACAGAAAGTCAAAAACAGATGGCTTCATGTTTCTTTTAATTTGTTTTCTTTTTAGTTCCTTAAATCCCTTTCAAACAGGCTGAAAATAATACTCTTTTCTGTTGTACCACACAAAGCAAACAAAAAAAACTTCATTTCTATTTTTAAATTATTTCTAAGAAGCAGCAAATACAATTGCTTTCTCCAAACAAAGAAACAAAGCAGCAACAACAGTACTGTGCCTACAATGTTATGTTATATAAAGCTGCCTGTGACATGGTGTGTGGCAAAGATATGCACAGCAGAGCAATGTGTTAAAGATGTCATGGCAAATTGATGTTATCTGTACATAATGTCACAAAAACAAAGAAAAAAAATGAAAAAGCAAACTAAAATAACATAAAAAGCCTAACTTAAAGAACAATATGCTAACAATGCACTGAACATGGATAAAGACCTAAAAGAACTGTGATAACATCAGCAAAGTATGCTCTAAACCCCCATAATCTTACCACTTAGAATACAAAACAACTTTGTGGATGTGTGCTTGTAATGATGAAAAAGAAATCAAATGTTTAAAAAATAAAGCAGTCTGAGGAAAAAGCACAATACAAATACAAAATATAAACTATAACAAAGGTGTATATAGCTAAAAGCAATCTATATTTAGAAAGATATCATACCAGAATATGTTTGTTTATTTACACAAGCACCTCAGAATCAGTACATATATCTGAGATCTTGAAAAATTTGCATTTCATCTGCATGATTATCATGTACATAACATTTAATTTTTTGTTCCCTGATAAACATTAATTGAGAATTGAGCTTTCCTATTAAAGCCCAAGTCATATTACACACTGTCAAGATCCAGCTGGGCAAACAACAAAAAATTCTCTAATGCTTGTTGAGTCACTGATGTTACGTTTCAGTGGCAAAAGTTAAGCATCTAATTGCTCGACAAAATCATCAGAAACAAGGCATGGGGGTCATAACCGTTAACTGTGCAGCTGAAGCACTTGTGAATGTGCTGTGACTGGCATTTGAATTGATAATAAAGGCACCTGTATAGCAACAACATAAGTGGCATGATGCTGCATCAAAGCTAAAAAAAAACAAAAAACAACAGAAACCAAAAGAAATATTGAAGAAGAAATTAAATTACAAATAAATTCAGATATGGTGCTAAGTGTTCCAGAATGTCTAATTATATTAAGCAAAATGCAATTCTGATTGCTAAATGGATGTTAATTAATTTATAAGATTGCTCTACTGTCATAATGTACTGCTTCTTTCCGCCATTCCCAGATGTGCAAGATTATGACATATTTTAAGTGTACTGCAATTAGCTTTGTCCAGTGTAGCTGAAATTTTGGAGTTTGCAAAAATGTTACAGGTCAGGTCAGGTTGGGGAGCATGCAGTGGTTCAGCACACTGCTGCACCCACCACACAACGAAACAAAACTTCATTCTTTTGCAAAGATATCAGGAGTGCCACACACCCCTTTTCAGCGACCTCATGACCCCCACACGCTCTCCCAATTCATCTAGTGAATTTCATAGGAAGAATCACCAGAAACATGAATGTCGCTGCTGAGGTAAGTACACCTCTTGATAAAAATGTAACAGAAATGTTACAATCATTAAATTTTAGTAGACAGATTTTAATGTCCTTACAAATATATTATGTTCTAATCAAAGATAACATGTTTTGTAATGGGTTTTTAAGATGGTCATGAAAAAGGTGTGTGTATGACAGGGAAAGGGCCTGATCTTACTTGTAATGCAAATGAGAAACAGACATCAAAGGTGGAGGCCATGTGTGGGCACAAAACTGAGTTAGAGGTCATGGGGGAATAGAGGAAGATCCAGCAGAATGGAAAGAGGATAGCAGAGGGATAGTGTCTAGGAGTGGTCACTCTCAGTTGCCTATCACAGAAGACAAATAATACTTGGCAACAAATGTCTCATGAAAAATCTTTGTGTTCAGCTTGAAGCTGCCTATAATTATCAACAGACATTATTTCAGATGTATTGTTTGATGAATGTCACATGTCAACATTTTTATTGAATTTAGCATGTTTAATCAGTTAAGGATGCACACACATTGCATTAGTTCAGTTGATCTAAAAGTCTTTTGTTGCTTGTTTTTCAATCGCACTGAACTTCTAATGCTTCTCATTTGGGTGCCCAACAACAGTTGGCCAGCATTGATGGATTACACTTGACATAATTCTTTTCCACTGTTACCATATCCTGGTGAAACCTTTCAACTTGTTCTTCAGCAGCAAGAGAAGTTTTAGAAAGACCATGAGTGGCTGAATTAATTTTATTACAGGAAAGGCATTTCAAGTGGATGAAAGGATTGTAAACTTGGAGAACAGAACAGCATGTGTATACAGTAAATAGATATTAGAAAAATGAAGTTAGTTAATAGAGCAAACAAACAGAAGATAACAGAACAACGAAAAACCCCAGAGATCACCATCTCTGAGGTTAACTGGCTAGACCATAGAAGTATTAGTTCAACTCTTCAGTCACTTGTGAATCAAGCTATGGCAGAAACTAAATTTAACTCAGATCTCATTTACCATATTTCAAAATACATACTAACTAATTTATTGTTGTTGCCATATCCACAACAACAACAACAACATTTATTTAAATAGCAAATTTTCATACAAAAAGTAGCTCAAAGTGCTTTACATAATGAAGAAAAGAAAAATAAAAGACAAAATAAGAAATTAAAATAAGACAACATTAAGAAATTAAAATAAGACAACATTAGTTAACATAGAAAAGGATTATGGTCCAATGGCAAGGGTGAACAGAAAAAACTGAAAAAAAAAAACAAACTCCAGACGGCTGGAGAAAAAAAAAAATCTGCAGGGGTTCCAGGCCACGGGACCACCCAGTTCCCTCTGGGCATTCTACCTAACATAAATGAAATAGTCCTCTTTGTAGTTGGGGTTCTTACGGAGTCACTTGATGTTGATGGTCATACAGACTTCTGGCTTTCAATCCATCCGTCATTGTTGGATCATCACGGTGCTTTGAGTAGATAGCAGAAAAAAAACAGAAGAGAGAGTAGAGGTTAGTACGGATTTTAGAGCCGTCATGAATATTTATTATAATGAGTTGGGTATTCAGAGTATCAGGATTTTGATTACAGCGAAGTTAAAATAATGTGTTTTTAGCAGTTTTTTAAAGTGCTCCACTGTATTAGAAGACCGCCTCACCACTTTTAAGTTGTGTTCTTGGAATTCTAAGGAGATACTCATATGAGGATCTGAGGTTACGATTTGGAATATAAGGTGTCAGACATTCCGATATATAAGATGGAGCGAGATTATTTAAGGCTTTATAAACCATAAGCAGAATTTTAAAGTCAATCCTGAATGACACAGGTAACCAGTGTAGTGACATCAAAACTGGAGACATGTGCTCGGATTTTCTTTTCTTGTTAGGATTATAGCAGCTGCATTCTGCACTCGTTGCAAACGATTTATGTCTTTTTTGGGTAGTCCTGAGAGGAGTGCGTTACAGTAATCTAGTCGACTGAAAACAAACGCGTGAACTAATTTCTCAGCATCTTTCAGTGATATAAGAGGTCTAACTTTAGCTATGTTTCTTAAGTGAAAAAATGCTGTCCTAATGATCTGATTAATATGCAATTTAAAATTCAGATTACAGTCAACAGTTACCTCTAAGCTTTTTACCTCCATCTTGACTTTTAATTCTAATGTATCCAGCTTATTTCTAATAGCCTCGTTGTATCCATTATTGCCAATCACTAAGATTTCAGTTTTCTCTTTATTTAACTTGAGAAAGTTACTATTCATCCATTCTAAAATACAAGTCAGCCATTGTGTTAGTGAATCAAAGTTATCCAAAGACAAAATGGGTGCTAGTGATTTTACAAAAAGAAATTATGAGTGGCACTGAAATAGTAACTGAGAAAAAAGAACCAAATAGTTGAAGGGTTTACAATGTCTTGAAAGATGATGCTGAGATAACGGTCCAGATTAATGTAGAATTGATGTTACAGTACATGAAATGGTTAAAAATTTGCATAACTTAAATTAATTTTTGACTATTAGCTTTAAAAGCTTAGGCATATTAATCACAAACATTAATGGAATTTAATTATAGATATGTATTTATTTAGGTTTGGATCTCTTTCTAATGCAATTAAGTTTTCAACATATATAAATCTTACTTTTCTAGTGCAAAGAGTAAAATAGAAGAGGGCAAATAAACTATCTGAAATAATACTGGCTTTAGTTTAACATGTGAAATGAATCAAATTTGTAGCATGAATAACCACAAGTTTTTACACATGTAATCAGTGTTACTCTGAGTAATGCAATTGCATCATAACCAGAATGGTGTATCATTAAACTGAGACAGCTAGCTCTTGTCACATTTGTGCATTACAAGGTATTGGCACTGATGTCCCAATTTGATTTGATTCCAGTACACAATACCTACAATCGATTCAATATCAATCTTATCTTGACTGAATTAGCGTGCACTGATATATTTAAAGTGGTGGCTATTTTAGACATTACCTAACCATGCATAGAGTTATGCATATAACATAATAATAGTAATAATATAATGTGACAAATTTTAGTAACACTTTATTTGAAGTAACATAACACATGCATAAAAATGGAAAGTCATTTAAGAAGAAATACTTGATTAGTAATGAACATTTAACATTAGTGTTTAGAAGATATGGAACAAATATCATTGCTCTTTTAATGCAACCTGTCATGTGTATCGCCACATCAGTGTCCACACATACTATGGGGGGCTCCTTGTTTTAATACAATATGATGGTATCTACTTTATAAAACATCTATATCATCTTGAAAATATTATCATTATAAAATAATCAAATATTGCTTCCTAAATAATAAAAGTTACTCAATAACCTATTCATATATTATGAATCTCCATGTAAACACCCTTTAACTAAACTGTTAGCCAAATTCATTCCCCTATTGGACATTGACTATGGCAGGACGTTTTACCATTTAATCCATTTTCCTTGAAAGCAGCACTAACAACTCTGATATCATTGGTTTTAAATTTCATATCAACATCCTCAAACTTGATATCAGATTTTAAAAGTGTGATATCAAATTTTAAAAACTTGATATTAAATTTCAAAAGCTTGATATCAAGTATTTTACTATTGCTATGACACTTCCGACATATTAGAGGTGTTCTTTCAGTTATGTTATACTTTACGTTCTTTTTTACTTTAAAGCTTCATAGCACATTATCATTTACTTGCATCCATATGTAGGACCATGATTCTGTAAAAGTGACCCTTATGTACAGTAACAATCTGTCATCAGGGATTCAATAAAATGAGGCAAAGACCTAAGCAATAAAGACAGGTAGGTCAAGGTGGCTAAAATGATTGCCTCAGATTTGGTCATTGTGAAATTTGACCAATTGACCTATTATATAAGAATAAGGGAGGAATATCACAGGGTCCTCAGAAATGTCCATGTGGTTGTAGGGAGAATGTAAAACACTACTACTAGTGAGTGAATGGAGATTCAAATAGTGAAGTCTGGAGTTATTAAGATAACAGCACACTAATATTAAACCAGCTCTACTGCCACTTTTATAAGTGCCACTCCAAAGAAAAGTTCACCAGTAAATGATTATTGGCTCTATGCTGTTTCTTTTCTGTTTTTTTTTTTTTTTTATTCTTGGAGAAAAAGAGATGAATAATTAAAACTTTGAAACACATAATTAGACATTCAATAACTTAGATTGTCCTTATTTTGTTTAAAATACATCTTCTAGCAGCATACAAACCAGTATACTCTATATATCTTGACAATATCTTCTTATTTAATAACATCATACTGATATTTTTAGTTGATTTAATAGTATACATTTTACACAACACTTTCCCAGAATATATGTTCTAAGAGTTTAACAATATATAATCATGGTCATAGATATCATAAATGACCAGATGAACTGCTAAAATTAAAGTAGATAACCTTTGTTGCTTTTAAAATGGGGCCTTAATATGAGTTGTTCTGAAAATCATACCCTTTGCTTCGCAGCTACGCTTGTCTTTTGATAAAGCTACTGACAGCAGAAAATTGATTTAGCATAACACTGATAAATACTACTGTACATGTACAAGGGTTAATTGACTTGTTCATTATTTACTATGAAGAACCTTCTGCATGAATAAATCATGCAGATAAGATTACATTTTTAGTCTTTTTAAGTATAATGGTAGCCTGTGAGTAGTAATCATCTGATTTCAGTGCAGTGTTAAATCCTTCATAATCCTTAAGGCTTGAGAAGGCAGTTATGCTATTGCAGGTTCACCGAATCAAGTCCAGCATTGTGGTGGAAGACACACTCTAGAATACAAGGATTAAAAGATCAATCTTTTTTTCCATACTGGATACAAATAAACATTATCATATGTCTTTTAATTAGCACTAGATAAAATTTAACCCTAAATAGTAAGCTGCTCAGTTAATAACTTCCAATGGTTTTAAAAAGTTCCTATGCCATTTCCATACTTGAAGTTAAAATTTTCAGCTGTGGCCTTTTAAAGATAGGTCACGAAAGTCTTACATTTAGCATGTCATTTTTATGGTTTGTACATGACATCTTAAATGTATTTCACTTAAACTCAAACCAAGTAAGCTGATGCACTGCAGCATGAAAAAGGCTACAGGGATCAGCCAAATGAAACCTTTTAAAACAACTCAAATTTTACAGTCAGCTTGTCATCTAGGCTGTAGTCAAAGAAGTGAGCTTATTTTTTCCATTTCATATTACATTTTACATAATTCCATGAGCAGACTGAAAGCAGCTTTAATATTTAAGCAGTATGCAAAAAGAGAATTGGGAGCTACCTTCTGTCCTTGTAAGGGTTGGCTATTTATAATTATGTAATTAACTGGCAAGCTACAAAATGCACTGGATTAGCTGAAAGGACAGCTGTATGAGTCAGAAAGCGTAGCTGCTCCCATTAGATTCAAGTGTGCAATTAATTACAGGAGCCAACACAAGAGATAAGTAAGGATGCTCCATCTTTGTGTGAATTTCTTTTTGCTGGGTCAGAGATTATAAAGGGTGGTGAGTGGTGAAGGGGTTAGTACTGCTGTCTCACCATTTAAGGAATTTGGTTTTAAATCCTCCCATGATCACTGACTTAGAGAATCTTTCACATTTTGTCTATGATCTGTATGGGTTATTTCTGGATAACCCATGTCATCCCACATTTCAGAAACATATATATTTAATTAATTCTTAATTGTCTTGGTATGAGAGCTTACACATGTGTCATTGTAACTGTGCCTTGAGATGGAGTGGTGTCTTGTCTAGAATTGGTTTCTGAAATAAGCTCCAGCTCTGAGCAGACATTTAATGGAGAAAGCAAATTCAGAAAATAAATAAATGAAAAAGCATAGAAGACAATGAAGATTTAGAAACTCTGATTATTTCAGCTGCGGTGGGCTGGCGCCCTGCCCAGGGTTTGTTTTTCTGCCTTGCGCCCTGTGTCGGCTGGGATTGGCTCTAGCAGACCTCCGTGACCCTGTAGTTAGGATATAGCGGGTTGGATAATGGACGGATGGAGGTGCAAAAACAGGAACCATGATGGCTGAAGCCATGACGCTAGTTAAACATAATCCATTGTTCAGAATGCCATTAACAAAAATGAGGTTAGAAGATCAGAAAACAAAAAAAGCAGGTCAGTTTGAAGTTAGGTTTGGGAGCATGCACCAGTACAGCATGTTGCTGCACCAACTGCACAATGAAACAGCTTGGGATCCTGGTTGGTAACCCCCAAGGCAGACAAGCAGTCCACCCCCACCCTGTGGATATAAGCCTCAAGGCTGCATTCCTTATGTTTTGTGGTTTGAACCACAAGAGGCAGGGCCAACATGGTTAACTGCTGACGGACTGCCCTTTGTGTCTATATTCCAGTGGAGGAGAATATTTTCTCAGAGGTTTACTGAATGTTGGAGAATTAGCATTGACATTTGTGAGTATGGTATTGAATTTTCTGGTTATTATGAATTTTTGCTTGTTTTTGGATTCTTATTTTCTGAATAGCAGATTGGACTTGTTTTCCTTGGGTAACTTTATTAGGCATATGCTTTTTGACTTTTTCCTTTTTTGGATTATTTTTATTATTTCATTTGAATTCTTCATTTAAGAAGATTGTTTGTTTGCCTTGTTTTCTCTATCCAGAGATTTTACTATTTATCCTCTACTCTGAATGGCATTTCTGCATATTTTTGAGTATTTTAAACTTTTAAAAGCAATTGACACCTGACTTTAGACTTTGGGAACGGCCTGCATAGGGTGAGGCCTATTTTTGCGTTAGACTTAGTGAGGACCTCAGACCTCATATATAAAAATGGTGGTTGCATACAAAAATATTGTGTACGTCCATTTACACACTCATATCTAGATGAAAAAATATACTGTAAACTTGGTGTAAAGCTAGTCACATTTTCATGGCAGCCTCAGACCATGTGTACGCACATTTCTGCTCAGTTTTGCAAACAGATGGCACCCAGCATCAAAGTAATGCTACTGTTTCTCTGTGGTTTCTACTTTTTTAGGTTTGCCCCCATGACACAGGCTTTATCAAGTAGTAAGCAGGTCACATCCTGGGTATTCCCTACCTGTAGTTTGTATGTTTCCCAGTGGGTTTCCTCCACATGCTTTAGTTTCCTTCTAAAGGCATGCAGGTTAGGGGATCTAGTGATGCTAAATTGACAGTACTAGTGTATTTGTATGCTCGTATTCAACCTGTGATGAGCTGGCGCCCCATCCTGGGATTGTTCCTGCCTCACATTCAATGCTACAAGATTGAAATTTCGAGATTAATTTCAACTATAATCTCGACATAGACCTTTTTTCTTCACGGTGTCCCTATTTTTTATTTATTTTTTTTTCTCTGTGGCCCTAATATGCCTCCAAATGACACTCACACGGTGGGCCTCGACTCACCATTTCACATCGACTTTAATATCTAACCACATCTTTTTTATTTCAGGCACTGTGTGACATTATTAGCTTGAAATTTTGAGTGCCTCTGTCACACACATGCTATCAATTTTGTTTTGTTGCTTATACTATGTTTTTTTCATGCCTCCACTTCACTGAGGAAGACATCCATTTTGTATTTGCTGAAATTCTTCTTTTTTACATGTACTTTTGCCGTTTTGCCTTTTAACAAATTATTGAATGGAAGGGGCTATTTATATTGATTTACATGATCAAATAGGCAAAATTCTGGGAGGAGTCAAGGTGGGGCTTTAGGCGTGTGCATGTGCAGTAAAATTCATGTTGATTGGGATTTACAAAGAGAAAGTTCTGTAGAACTTTGCTTATAAACAGTTTTATGCATCTGAGTTTTTTTTGTGTGTATGCACATTTCTAATTTTGTCTATATGGCATGTTTTAGTGTAAATTCTACGCAAGGAGTTGAACAAATGGGGCCCCTAATTTGGCTGGTGGTATTTGAATGACTAATCACCAATTTGACCACTTTGTTTTGCTGCATCATAGCAATATATATACAGTACATAAAAGGTGAAAATAATTGACTGCAGACTTTAAACTTACAAGAGTAAAGGATTTTTTACAAAGGTTTTTCAGAGTAGTGATTAAGCACTAATCAAAGTCAATTTTTCTGACTAGAAGAAACGGACTAGATGATAGTAACACATTCAACAAATCCCAGGAAAAGAACACCTGCTTCTCTAAGATGAAAAGTATTATGTAAGTAGCACTTGCATTGTGTTCTAATGTCCAATAATTTGGACTATAAATGACGAGGCTATAAGTTTAGCTTATACCTTTGAGTTACATTGTTATCCTAAATTGCTTAATTTTTATGTAATCCGACTATAAAAATGCTATAACTGTTCTATTTGCAAAGCTCTTTGGTATGATCACCATAGGAGGGTTCTATATAATAAAATGGTGCTTCTTCATCTGCTGAAATAAGTTATTCCTAATTAACAACACTTTCTGCCTAATAATTGTGGATCTTAAAATTACATAATGCTGACTTGGATGGGATAAGAACCCAGGAAGGTTCAGGGATACAGATGTAAAGAGCAGGAATATGCTTTTTATATTGAAAAATATATTTGAGCACGAAAGACAGATTCCGGGTTTCTTATACAGAAGATGTTTCTGATACATATAACAAGCTGAGCGGATTCACATTCTTTACATCAATTAATCTCAAACATTAATTTATCTTGATGGTTATATTTTTATATTTTATAGAGTTCAATGATCCTAATGTATAAGACTTTAATATGTGTATCCACAAAAAAAAAGTTAATGTACACAGTTTCACAAATCTAAGGACTGTCAATTCTAAGCAATATGTTCTAAAGCTCACACTGATTTTAGATTATTGTTTAACTCTGTTGAGCCATTCTTAACAAAAATAACTAATTTTCATTGTAATATCTTGGCTGTTGTGTACATATGTCCCTTTGATTATAGTATGCAATTTCATAATACCACTGCTGTGCTTGCAAATAATTATATTTTTGCATAAGTTGTTCTTCAGCAGTTTCACTTTTAATACATAGATTAGATTTTTGGTTTACCAATTCTTATGAATATTAAAATTTTTGTACAACATATACTCTTCAGATTCACAATGCCACAATAAATGCATAGAAAAAGTCATTAAAAGAAAATAATATTTGAATGTTCATAATATATGAGCCAGTTCTGGTTGCTTTCTTGGTTAGTTTGCTCAAATTCATTGGGTTCTTTGCTACAGAAAGAAGGAAATGAAGCCATGACTGGTGTTTTCTAATATGAGAGACTAGATATTCAGGGACATTATTTATAAAAATTATTTAGGTATTTTCGTAAGCCAAAGTCTTACACTTTATGTAAAAAAAATAGGTAATTTCTCATTTCACCAGATGGTCTGCTTTTCAAAATGTAAGCATTTAACTCAAAGATTTTTATAGACAGTGTCACGCATGCGCGAGTAGGAGGCCGTGGATGGACCTTAAAACACATCGAAAGACGTTCGCCGGCGGGGAATGGCGGGGTACTAACCTTTCTCCTTTATTTTCCAGAAGTAAAGACGCTCCGCCATAAGGCACTGTACCGCAGTATGTCCACTTCCGCCCTTCCTCCGCCATCTTCCCTGACGTCAGTAGTCACCGTCATCCCTCACGCCTCCTTCCCAGCATTCCTCCACTTCTGGCTCCTCCCATATAAAATGGCCGCCGACGCCTAGTATGGCGTCGCACAGATGAATGTTGTGTTCTTTCTGTTTGACCCGTTTTTTGACTTGAGCTGTGGATTGTAGACAATATACGGGGCCGGAAAACCCCAAACCTTTTTTCTGTTTGGCTCTGAATCTTTAACAACAGATTCAAAGAATTCTCACTTCAGAACTCTTCTTGCCAGTTGCTTCTAGTCCTCAGGTTTCCATCTTGAACCTATCAGTCTTACTGCCTCTGACATCAGCACTATGACTTTCCCCATCTAATCAATTTTCTGTGTCATATGGTTATAAAGGTAATTTTATTCACCTTTCTCAGTGGACAGAGTTGGTACTTGCTGGTACTTGGTTTCATTTTCTCATTATTGTGGTAGGACAGGAAACTGGTAAGTTACTGAGACTCTCATTCAGACATTTACAGTGTCACTTTAGCATCTCTTGAGATTAATAGAATTACATTGGTATTTTTATGTAGATTATTCGGAGAGGTAAAGAGTTGATTCAAGTTTAAACTGTGAACTAGCTTCTGCAGCTCCATTAACGCTTTGACTTGCCTTAGTCGTACTAGATGCCACCCTTGTATTAACAATCTAAACATTTGGTCCTATTTTATAAGTTGAAAGATGGAAAAGAAAAAAAAAAACCTTTATTTTCTTTGTCTTGATTTGTAATATTGCTTGCCAAAGACCATGAGTTAGGAAACTGCTTGGCTCCGTAATTTCAGGAGTAGAGCATATTTAACCATATACCCAGGGTAGGTACCAAGGTACGAACAGGAAATTACAAATATGGTTCAAAATAAGTATAGAAGCACTTAACAGGGAAGCTGCAAATAAAATAACAGATGAAAACAGCAAAACAAATCTTTTAAGACTGTTACAAGTCTAGTAATGCATTTTACAAAACCTAAGTGACAGGAGCATTAAAATCACTGAAAGTGAGATGGAAATAACAAACACAGTAAAGGAATATTTAATCATAATTTACAAATAAACAAATGGGATGCCATAGGCAGAAAGAAAAACATGCTTATTGTTTAAGGATTCGGAAAGAGATGACTTAGATATGCCTGTGGTGTTACATACATTAAAAGACAAACAAAACCTCAGTGTGGATTTTAAGGGTAGGGCCAAAAGAAATGAAAGATGACAAAGATAAACCATTAGCAAACCTATTCTAGCAATCACTTGAGAGGGTGGTGAAATACCTGATGACTGCAAAGTTGTAAATGAGACTCTTATCCAAAATGAGAGAATTTAAAAGGATGCCAATGAATATAAGACAATAAGACCACACTGTGCTAAATAATGAAAGTGGAAGACAAGTTGAAACAACATAATACTCTAAATGATTGTCAGCATGGATTTAAAAGGGGAAGATCTAGCCAAACAACCGTAGGCATTTTAAACAGGTACAGTGGAACCTCGGTTTGCGAGCATAATTCGTTCCGGAAACGTGCTCGCAGTCCAAAGCACTCGTATATCAAAGTGAATTTCCCCATAAGAAATAATGGAAACTCAGAGGATTCGTTCCACAACCCAAAACTATTCATATAAAAATGATTAATACAAAATATAAAGTAAAAATACATAAAACAAATTAACCTGCACTTTACCTTTAAAAAGAATCATGGCTGGTCTGAGTGAGTTTCTAAACTCATGTGGGATTCCACCCAACGGGACGACACGCGGAAGAGTGTCCCAAAGCAATCGCTGTCTCCCAGCGCTGTAGCAGTTTGCCGTATCAGCGCATCCAAAAAGATCGCAGACATGCTATAAGCTCCTGCCATCGATGGGTTATACAAGGATCATCATAAAGATGCCACAACAATAAATAACAGCCCTGTTGCTGCTTCGTGTTTTGGGGCGCAAGATGGGGACTTGAACTTCACAGCACACACACACAGTCACAATGCTGTAGTAAACAGCACGAGAGAGAGAGAAGAATCATCAGCTGAGTTGTGATCACATGACACTCAGCAGACAAAGTGTATCCATACTACTCGTATTGCAAGACATCGTTCGTTTATCAAGTAAAAATGTATTAAAAAATTTAGCTCGTCTTGCAAAACACTCGTAACCCAAGTTACTCGTAAACCATGGTTCCACTTAATTTGCATTATTAAAAAAAGAAAGCCAAATGCCTCAAGCTCACTAAGATTTCTAACAAGTCTTGTATATACTGTATTTCTGTGAATATTTTCAGGCAATTTTGGTTGTACATGATCGAGTATCAAGTTATTGTGGTCACCAGGGGCTTGTGCATAACGGCATGCGTAGTATTCACACTCTAACATGGCGTATGGACAAAAGTGGAAATGTGCTTACGCACAAAAAAATCCAGATGCATAAATCTGTGCAAACGTCAACTTACACTTTCTTCTGCTACATCATTCCCGGTCAGTGTGAAAAGTAACGCAAGTGCACACACCTGCTGCTCTCCTCCCAGAATTATGCCTCTTTGAATATGCAAATCAATATAAATAGCCCTTAAGCTGAGCATTCTGTGAAAGGCAATGACAAAAGCACAGGGGGAAATAGAAGAATTTCAGCGAATACCAAGTGGAGGCAAGAAAAAAACATACTATTTGTTGGTTTAAACAGTGGTATAAACAACAAGAGGAAGCTGATCGAGTGACATGAAGTGTCGGAGAAACTCGAAAGCTCAAGTTCTCAAAGTCGCACAGTGACCAAAATAAAAAAGAAGTTGTCAGATATCAAAGTCGCTGTGAAAAGGCGAGTTGTAGCCCACCATCTGAGCGTCATATGAAAGCTTATTAGGGTACAGAGAAAAAAATATAGGCACACAGTGGGAAAACAGCACAACAATTCAACTTTTATCTCTAAATTTCCACTTTAATCATGTAGTTTATTTTGTCATTAAAGTAGAACATCATAAACTTCATCTTAAAATCGTTTAATTTACTAGTTTCTTAAATCCCATCGTAACCAAAGTATCACATTAAATGCTTTGTTTTGTGTTTGATTTTCTATGTGCTCTATGTGTGTGAATTACTACGTGCTTCTTAAACCAGCTATCTCTTCCTCCGACAGGACACAGAATCCATTCCATTCATGATATTACAGCTCTCTGAATAAGTAAAATACTGAGATGTATACTTGATATCATTTTCATGATGATAGGAGTTAAAGCATGTTATTAAACTTGGGAAAACGGTGGCGCAGTGATTGTTCATGTCTTACGCAAAATGCTTGCTGCACCATGTGCGACTTTCGATGAAATACTTTATTGTAGCAGTACTGTCTTTTTCAAACGTACTAACCCCCAATTCCTGTCCTTACTTTTCTTTCTCCAAATATCTAATCGCCACACAATCAGCTCTGTATTAGACGTTAAGCCATCCATAAGCTTAGAATGCAGATTTTTCAAAACTTTTAACGAACATTGAAATATCTTCGTAGTATATGTTAAATTATTCTATCCATCCAGTGTCACGCCAGTCCCAGCAAGAATACAGCGCAAGGCAGGAACAATCTTTGAACGGAGCACCAGCAACACAGTGTCCTCACATGTTTATTTCTTAACAATATAGATTATTTAAATTAAGTTAGTTTTATTTTGTTGCATTTCATCTTAAAAATGATATCGTCATCATATATAAATACGCGCTTAATAAAGTGGCTCAGGTTGTGCAATATTATAACTGTATGGCAAGTTTACAGTGAGGTAATTGTACTTAGTACAAACAGTTCTAGAAAGAGCACTTGATGGACTGATTGAGTGCGTTTATAGTTCTTGGGATGAAACTATTTCTGAACCATGCGGAAAGGCTCTGAAGCATTTGCCATATGAGAGCAGTTCAATAGACAGCATGGTTGAGGCAGCGTGTGCTTGATGCTGTATACTGATAATTCTCTTTCCGATCAGCTGCTGTACAGCTTTGATTCCCCACTCAGATACAGTGATATAAATACTCCGAGTGGTGCAGTGAGAGTAATATGGAAAAAGATTATCCGCTGTGGCAACCCCAAACAGGAGCAGCTGAAAGAAAAAGAAGAAGGTGCAGTAAGAGTAACAATGCTAAAGCTATTGTATTTAGAATAGTTTGACCATTCTGTGGACCATTATATTGTTACAGGTTAATTACAATCAGATGCATTAAACTAATAAACAATATGTGGTTAATTTCAGTGTATTTATAAAGCCACGTCTTTTTCTAAAAAAGAAAGGGAAACCACACTGGAACAGTAACACTGCTTTGATGGTTGGTGCCGCCAGTGTGCAAAACCGAGCGCAGCACTTGCGTATGCCAGGGTCTGAGGTACCGTGGAAATGTGTGTCACTTTACGCCAAGTTTAGGTTTTATACGTTGTGATTTGAGTGTGAAAACGTTCGTACGTAACATTTTTGTGCGTACGCACCGTTTATACATGAGGACCCTGGACATCAATTTCTGTTTTAAAAAGCCAGTTCTTGGTGAAAATGGCTTATCCCTGAGTATTTATGGAGTTTTTAAGGTGTTTATGATCAGACAAGTTCAACATCAAGCTTGTAATTGATCAATCACATAATGGATAAAACGTGTTTGTGGTTAAATACCTGGGGAAGCCCCGACATGATGCTTTTATAACCTGTGGACTATAAATGTTTTAATCTGCCTCCTTTGTTTGGTGAGACCAGATTTCTTTAAATACAGCTCTCCGAGTATGCCACATAAGTCTTATCTCCACCTGCTGCATCTCACAATCACACTTACTCTTTCGTCACATCACCATCCCCAAACTGACCAATCACACCAAAGTCAAACTGACCAATCAAATTGCTCAGAGGAACTGGACACAGAAATCTTAATGTTCTATTATACAGTAGATAACTGTAAGTCTTACAATCTAATACTTAAACATTTTAAACAAATTTCATATATAGCCCATAGGAAAATAATTATATATGCATAAAATCAACAGTGCTAAACATAATGTAGAGTTATAAAAAAGTTAAGTTTCTGTCAAGATATTAATGGTCACATCAGCCGCATTTTTCTTTTTGCTCCGAGTTTGGTACTGTAACCATTAAGCTAGTTCTATCCATATATTTGCTGAACCTAAAAGTTCATGGACATGTATGGCAAATCCCAGCAATATTGATTACAACAACAACAACATTTATTTATATAGTAGATTTTCATACAAACAGTAGCTCAAAGTGCTTTACATAATAAAGAATAGAAAAATAAAAGACACAATAAGAAAAACAAAATAAATCAACATTAATTAACATCGAATAAGAGTAAGGTCCAATGGCCAGGGGGGACAGAAAAAAAAAAAAACTCCAGACAGCTGGAGAAAAAATAAAATCTGTAGGGATTCCAGACCATGAGACCGCCCAGTCCCCTCTGGGCATTCTACCTAACATAAATGAAACAGTCCTCTTTGGATTTAGGGTTCTCACGGAAGGACTTGATGATGATGGTCACGTAGACTTCTGCCTTTTAATCCATCCGTCATTGTTGGAGCATCATAAAGCTTTGAGTAGGTGGAGGTGGCGCAGGCCACCACCACAAAGAAACCTGAAAAAGAAACAGTAAAAGAGAGTAGGGGTCAGTACGGATTTTAGAGCCACCATGAGTAATTATTATGAGGAAATTGAACATACAGAGTATCAGGATTAAGTTAAAGTGAAGTTATGAGAAGGCCATGTTAAAGTAATGTGTTTTCAGCAGTGTTTTAAACTGCTCTACTGTATTAGCCTGGCGAATTCCTATTGGCAGGCTATTCCAGATTTTGGGTGCATAGCAGCAATACAAGGCAGTAACTCTGAATAGGGTGCCAGTTGATCACAACGCATGCAAACACATACATTACCTTCACAGTTAAACCATTTTACTGTACATAATGTATGTGTATTTGATGAGTACAGTATCGCTGCTGCCAACTTACAGCACTAAGGACTAGTATTCAATTGCTGACCCAGTCATTGTCAGTCTGGAGTTGACTTGTTATCTCCATGAATGTGTGAGTTTTCTCTTGGAGCTCTGATTGCCACATTATCCCAAAGATGTGTAATAGGCAGTCAAAATTAGCCTGCCTATGTGATGGACTGATGTCCCATCCACAGTTAGTATCCATTTTTCTCACATTAAGAACACATTTCTTCTACCCAGTATCACTAAAAGCAGATTCAGAATTGAAGAAATGTATTAATTAATAAAATCCATTTTACATATCTTGCAGAATATATGTATCATTATATTTATACTGAACAAAAAAACTTGTCACAATTTGCTGAATTCATGATTGGAATAAATAAAAATGGCTCAACCTTAATAAGATTACGCAAGTCTGAAAATGTTATATTGTGTTATAAGTAAAATTATGTTTTCTTTATTTTTTGCACCATATTAGTACACAACATTTGCAGTCATTTTATTGAAGCCAAAAATTACTCCAAAACAGGTCATCTTAGTCATCTTCTGAAATTCAGCTTTGAGAACCTAAGGCTTCAAAATAAATGTGCTTATCTTTGCAATATTTATAATTATAGTGTCAAGGGACTTTTGATATTTTCATTATATTTTTTACTTTTTTTCTTACAAACCTATCACTTTGCATTCAGTTTACCATTATACGGTACCTGTATATCTATGTTTTGCTACAGAAATATGAGCCCTAATTCTCTGCTAACAGAAAAGTAAATAAATATACTCATATACTTGATTTTTAAGTTAATATATCTTGTCTATGAAGCAATTCCTGAAATACGAGGACTACTTTAATTACAAAATCAGGTACATTGCTTTCAATCTATGTGGTTGGTTTTATGGGTTTTGACTCAATGCTAATTTATATTTGCATAACAATGCCATGTTCCCCCTTGACATTGCATCTTTTCTTGTGCATTACATTAAATCTAACTAAAGGCATGTTAAACAAGGAGGACTTGTCTCATTCATTTCAATAAACATGGTATTTTTTTTACATTTTTGACAAACTCTTCTTAGAATAATAATGAGTCATTCAAGTTTTCAGAGCTTGACTAAATTAAGAGAAAACATTACAATTACAGACTTTTCCCCCATAGATCAATAAAGTCTTTCTTTATGCTCGTCTTTTAAGCCATGTATGCTATTGTAAAATATCTACTATGATTTATGTCTATAATTATAAAGGGGCTGCATAAGTAATTGAATTATGAGGGATACATCCCACCAAGGACAGCACCAAGTCACATCCCAGTGGAGCTGTTTATTAAAGGAGTGCACTCACTTGATTAAAAAATGATTTACTTGAGCATCCAAGTTGAAAGAAGCTTCCTTACTACATTATTTTTAATGTCATGTCTGCAGGAATAAATATATTAGTGTACTCAATATGAGGAGAAATCTGGATCTGTGCCTAAATGTATGTAATACATTAAATGTATAAAGAAGAAAGCTTGATTACATAGGCATGTAAGCAAGAAAATGATACTATACTGCATCTTATAATGTCAGATTGTCAGATCTCTCTAAAAAGAGGAAGTTATATATGCACATTGAGTACACTAATATTAAGTTATTTTCATTGTTGATACACAATTTTTACATACTAGGTAGAACAAAACAAATGCAGGATTTTATTAATCGTCTTTCACTCATACTGCCTGTCTCAGCTTACAAATATACTGCATATATAGCTTATAAATGCCTAGTTAGCCATCAGAGAAGATTACACAGAAACTCTTCTTGAAAGATGGTCTACCCAGACCAAGTACTGGAACTCCCACAAAACTTACTGCCCATTCCCCTGGTCAAGTGTATAAACCTACAATTCAGAAAAAGAGTGGCACCAGAAACGGAAATTCCTCTGAAAGTCGAAAGGATTAGCTATTCTAGTATCTTTTGATAAGATGTAAGTTTTTTCAATCAGTAACAATTTGAATTACCTTGAAAAAGCAATAAAATAAAAAGCATCTTATACAGAACAAGAGTTATAAAGAAACATTACAAAATTTAAGGCAGAATCCATGATCGGAAAATGCATTAGTTCTAATGAAGGGGGCTGTGCATATTAAGTCTGCTTACTACAGTGCATGTCATGGACACAGGGTAAATAGATGTGTAATCACCCTTAAAGTAGCATAATTAGAATTTTATTTATTTATTTATTTTAAATTGGTTTCAGCCAGGACTGTACACTGCCAAGAGGATCAAAATACATGTACCACTGACATGACCTACTGTGTAGGACTAAGGAAAAAAGTAACTAATATATTACAACTAGCCTATTCTGACTCCAAAGTCTTAACAGCCACACTTCTGCACAAATGACGTTACTCAACATTGTAGCTGAATCAATCAGACGATACAACTCGAAAGCTACATAATTCACGATGGATTATTTTTTACACCTAATATTCTGCATGATTTACAAATACCCAAACACCACAAGTTTTCTCTTTTTCCTGCTATTTCTTCTTTATTATATGATAACGCTGACTAAGCAAGTGTTACATATTCCAAACGTAACGTGAATCTTACCGGTCAATAACGATATGAATAGAAATGACCATGTGCCATTCAAATGTTTGGGGCATTGTTTTCTCCCACACATAATCTCCATCTGAATCAAAGCAAGCTTTCTATAAGTATAAAGAGTCTCTTTGTTCTGTGTGTATGCTAATAGGTACACACTGCTGGCTAAGTGGCATCACCTCACTGATTGTACATATTGTTTTTCTCCGATCAACTTGTCACTTTCTTCATTACTGCACTTGGTAGGGACAAGTTGTGAGCCACAACCATGGAGTTGGATTTACAATGACTGTTTTTTGGCTTTTAAAGTGCTCAACATACTGATTGTCTTTTTTCACCAGGACGCCAAGTTGAAATCAATGTTTATAACATTGATAATGGCCTCATTAAAAGCATTCCCATCAGCATAAGTGTGGCATCCAAAGGAATGGTTGGGGTATTTTCCAGGGTGTGTGCCCCTAAGGAAACTGTGTTTAGTGGGAAACTTTGGCTTATCTTCTCATTAGCTCAGTGATGCTTCAGATTTTGGGGCTAGACAGGGTTAAAACCACACCCTGTTACTCGCAAGCAAAGAGACCTGAAGAACTCACATAGACAGACTTGAATATTGTGTGTGGAACAGGAGTGGAATAGGATCACTGGTTACTATATTTGCTTTATAGCATCCAGGAGATTGCATAGTCTTCCTTTCGATTTTCCCCATATGAATTGCTATATGGACACTATGCAAGAGGTTTACAGATGTTGAAGGAATATGGAAAAGATATTAATAATAAATATATTTTGTTGTATTGCTCAAAGGTACTGGAAGATCTGACTCACCTTTTACAGCATAAGATCGTAACCTGGATAAATAGTCACCCCGAGAAAAAACGACAAGGTTAAACAACATCCCTTGAATAAAGGACAGAAGGTAATGGTGTTGTTTCCCACCTGGACAGACAGTTTAAAATATAGGTAGCAGGGGCTGTTTGAGGTCACTGCTTAAAGTAGTTCTGTCAATTACATAATTTGTATGCCAGATCAGCCTGAAATACTGTACAACAAACTTTTTATTCAAACTAGCCAGAGAGTAAGAACTTGGTATACCAGTTTCAGATCTACAGGGTCCAAGAAGGAGCTACAGTTTTCAGAGATGAAATTTAAATACAAACTGTTCTTTTTCATAATTGGATGATCAACTGAATATTCTTTTAATAATCCTTAATGAAGCATTGCATTCTTTGTGCCTTTTCTGTGATTTTTACAACAGTGAAATGTATCAGTGTTTTAATATTAAGCAATCTAACCTACAACAGAATGTGCACCTCATGTTGCAGTGTAATGAATCCCGGAGGCTGTGGCTGGTAAGTCAACTAAGACCAGGGGCTTCATGTATAACACCGTGCATAGAACTCACACTATAACATGGCGTAAGCACAAAAGCGGAAATGTTCGTATGCACAAGAAAATCCAGATACATAAATCTTTGCGAATGCCAACTTCTACATTCTTCTGCTACATGAATCCCGGTCAGTGTGAAAAGTAACACACGTGCACGCACCTGCTGTCCCACCCCAACTCCTCCCAGAATTATACATCTTTGAATACGCAAAACAATATAAATAGCCCTTAACCTCGGGCTTCTGTGAAAAGACAATGGCAAAAGCACGAGGGAAAATAGAAGAATTTCAGTTATTACCAAGTGGAGGCAAGGAAAAACGTACTATTTGTTGGTTTAAACAGTGGTATAAACAACAAAAGGAAGTTGATCAAGTGACATAGCCTGTTGGAGAAACTCGAAAGCTCAAGTTCACAAAGTCGCACAGTGCCTGAAATAAAAAAGAAGTTGTCACATATCAAAGTTGCTGTGAAAAGTCGAGTCATAGCCCACTGCCTGAGTGTCATATGAAAGCTTATTAGGGTACAGAAAAAAAAAGGCACACAGTGGGGAAAAAAAGCACGAAATGTCAACTTTAATCTCGAAATTTCCACTTTAATCACGTAGTTTATTTTGTCATTAAAGTAGAACATCATAAACTTCATCTTAAAATCATTTAATGTACTAGTTTCTCAAATTCCGTTGTAACTAAAGTAGCACATTAAATGCTTTGTTTTGTATTTGATCTTCTATGTACTCTATGTGTGTGAATCACTACGTGCTTCTGGGCTTTCTCTTCCTCCGACAGGACATAGAATCTATTACATTCGTAATATTACAGCTCTCTGAATAATTAAAATACTGAGATGTATACGTGATATCATTTTCATGATGATAGGAGTTAAAGCATGTTATTAAACATTTGAACACGGTGGCTCAGTGATTGTTCATGTCTCACGCAAAATGCTTGCTGTACCATGTGCAAACTTCGATGAAATACTTTATTGTAGCAGTATTGCCTCTTTCAAACGTACTAACCCCCAATTCCTGTCCTTACTTTTCTTCCTCCAAATACCCAATCGCCACACAATCTACTCTGTGATAGATGTTAAGCCATCTGTAAGCTTAGAACACTGATTCTTCAAAACTTTTAAGGAACACTGAAATATCTTCATAGTACATGTTAAATTATTCTATCCATCCAGTGTCCCGCCAATTCCAGCAAGAATACAGCGCAAGGTACGAACAATCCGTGAACGGAGTCCTAGCTCCTTGCTAACACTGCGGCACCGTGTCCTTACATGTTTAATTATTAACAACATAGATTATTTAAATTAAGTTAAAGTTTTATCTTATTTCATGGTAAAAATGATATTGTCATTATATGTAAATACATGCTTTATAAAGTGGCTCAGGTTGTGCAATATTATAACTGTAGTGCAAGTTTACAGTGAGGTAATTGTACTTATAAGTACAAACAGTTCTACAAGGAACATTTGATGGACTGACTGAGTGCGCTTATAGTTCTTTGAATAAAACTGTTTCTGAACCGCAAGGTACGTACAGGAAAGGGTTTGAAGCGTTTGCCGTATGAGAGCAGTTCAATAAACAGCATAATATGGAAAAAGATGATCCGCTGTGGCAAACCCTAATGGTGAGTTACTCTCACTGCACCTTCTGAAAGAATAAGAAGAAGGTGCAGTGAGAGTAACAACGCTAAAGCAGCTATGGTATTTGGAATACTTTGGCTTTTCCCTGGACCATTATATTGTTACAGGTTAATTACAATCAGATGCCTTAAACTACTAAACAATATGCAGTTAGTTTCAGTGTATATGATAAAGCCGCGTCAGGGATGTGGATCTAAAAAAGAAAGGGTAACCACACAGGAACAGTAGCACTGCTTTGACGGTGGGTGCCACCAGTTTGCAAAACCAAGTGGAGAACTTGCGTACACCAGGCGATCTTTCCAAAAAATCATATCACTTTCCTTTTAACATAAAATCATGATCTACAATCTGAATTACGATATCTCTTTTCAATGTGCCATACACTTAAGAGAATATCCAGACTCAAATTAATCAAGACCTAAGTAACACTTTATTTTAAATAGCAAATAAAGTTGAATTCAATTGTTCTCTCGTTCGCTAGCTAAGCGGAGTTAAGAAACATGCCCTGAAGCTGGCGAGAGAGTAAGGGAGGCCCCTCCTCCCAGCTCATTGCATGGATCTCAGATTCGCACAAATAAATCGGCACCGCAAGTGAACTATGATACATAGCGAAATAAGAGAAGCCGCAAAATCAACCGGAATGTTCAAACAAATTATAGAAAAAATCCGTTAAAAAGTTCTCTCATGAAAAGCGGACAGACATATAGAGAGAGAGACATTGGATTTTATATATTAATAAACCTTCAAAATAATGTGCAGTTAAAGTCACAACAGCATTCTCAGCATTTCTAGAGCTTAGTAGAGCCAGATAACTATAAGAATCTTCACCAAGCAGCTCTGAAAATGTCTGCTTTGTTTGGGTCTACATACCTCTGTGAGTCTGCCTTTTCTGACATGAATGTCATGAAATCAAAGTTCAGAACAAGACTGACAGAACATTTAAATCACTCAATAAGAGTGATCCTAAGTGGCTACACTCCATCATACACCTCTCTTGTTGACTCCATGCAGTGCCAGTCATCTGACTAACTAAAAAACACATCACACATGCGAATGGAGATGTGAATACTCTTGTGAAGTGAAACAGTGACATGTAACAAAATGACAAATTAATAAGTAACATATGCATATTTGTAATTGCATTGTTTTGTTTTGACAGCATTTTTGTTTCAATTCAATAGTGTTAGATACACTAGAAAATGCATACAGACATATAAAATGCACTTGCAGGTGAACTAAATATTTTTTGTGATGTTTTAATGCAAAATGTGAGTTTTGGACACTAACATTTTGTAAATATTCAGGCAAAACAAGCTTATTCAGTTTGTTTGGGTTGAAATAAACTATGAGAATAAACGTTATAAAACATGAGTAGCTCTCTGCCATTTTCATTTTTTTAAAGTAGCTCTCAGGGGAAAAAAGGTCGGAGACCCCTGCTTTAAATGCCATAATCAGAATTAGGTGTTGACATTTGCATTTGCCACTTTTCGAAAACCTTTGAAACCTATTTAATTACAATTTTTCTGAGCAGTTTTACAACCAGTAACATTTCAGTATTATATCAAACATCTAACAATATCAACAATATGTTACTGTGCTTCTTGTGCTTTTAGATGATGTAGAATGGAGGTTGATGTAATGATCATATTAATTTCTGTTACTGTGCTTTTTTTCACCTGACTTGTATGGTAGTTCGTAAATTATAACTGCAAGCTGCATTGGTACCTGACACATAACAGTTATTGTGTTTACTTGGTTAATAATAAGAAAACTTTTTCTACATTTAGTTATTTTAAACAAAAAAAGTATTGAACTGAGATGTAAAGAAGTAATGTTTAAAAGATACACTGCTACACTGCTCCACAAGATCTTCATTCTTGTCTTTTTCCTCTCATTAGCCTCCTCTATTCTCTCTTCCCAGGGAACAATGAGTTCCAACATGACCACCTGCCTTGTCAATTTAGACAGAAGGACAAGGTTATGTCTCAAGGTGGTCATGCAAATGAAAGTCACGACTGCTTTTCTAAGTTAACTATCTGCTGCCAGTGCTGTGGAAACACAAGGATGCCAGAAGATGCCCTCTTCAGGAGCTGCAGCAGTTCTCCTTCCCTAACAAACCTGATAATGTGCTTTGCCAGTTATGTTTTCCTGATGTTCCCAAAAAATGTAATTTCAGTTTTGTTGAAATCACTCATTAGAACCAATTAAGTAGACAAAAATGAAAGAGGAACAGTAAGGTATAAGCAGCAATGGGCACAAGCTAAGCCATATGGTGACTGTGAAGGTTTTGGGGGTGAAAAGGGGAAAGGCAGCACTGAATGGATATTCTGAAGAAGAAAATTACTGTGCATGCATGACACATAGATAATTATAGAAAACAGTAAATGAAGGTTTTGTTTAGTTTAATATGTGTTTTTTATTGGCTCTATTGTTCTTCATAGAAGTATCGGGTGTACTAATTGATAGTATTCTTGACATAGTAAACTGTTATGATTGGGCCCAAAAATGCAGGAACCAGTTGGCCGAAAAAGTAAGAACTGAGGAGACAAGCCCAAAACAGAAAGAACAAAATCAAGGTGAAAGAGAAAATTAAATTCAAAATTCCAGAAAGAAAGTAAAAATAGTTGTCAAAAATCAAAAGGTTAGTCAAAAATCTCTGTCAGAAATTCACACCTGAAGGTCAGAACCAAAAAATGCCATGAACAGATTTTGATGCCAAAGTTCAATTCCATGACTAGGATATCTGGAAAACTCAGGAAATATTTGCCATCATCTTAAATGTGATGTCACATTTTGTGATACATGACAAGTGAGCACAGTCCAATTAGTTCTGAAAATTTTGATAAATATGACAGTACTGCTTTCAGTATGTTGTACTCAGGCTTTAGAAAATAAATGAGTGCAACAAGGAATACATAAATATAAAAAAGATTAACCTTACTGGAAAAACAGGAAGAAACAACAATGTATTAGTGTTTAATTTTATTTTATTTAAGAAAAATTCAATAAAATCCAAAATTTAGTTTTATAGTTGTGTACATAACACAGTTCAGTTGTCACCAAACATTTTTCCAGTAGTTTAGATTTATAAGTGTAATGTCAGACTTTCTCCTTTTTTAGTACAGATGGATCAGGCTCACACTTAAACTCTGACTGTAGGTGCATACTTATTGCAGTTTATGTGATATGAAATTCAACTAACATTCTCATTTGATTATTAAATTATTTTTATTTACTGATATGTCTAGATGAACAGATCGAATTATACAACAAAGTTGCAGTCTATAAAATACAGGTATTTCATTAATTTTACAAGTATTGATTAAATAGTTCAGGCGTGTCTATCAAAAATGGCTAAGAAATTTAAACCAGCTTGCATCCTTACTTGTGCTAATTTCTGCAATCCTTTTAAACTTTATATAGCTGTAAGCCTTAAACAGCTATAAGTAGTATTGGCTTGCCTTCAGTATGAGTGAATTCTAATGCCAGCCAAAATCTCCATCCAACCGAAAAAGAATGATCAGAATTACAGCTGCATGAACTCATAATTTGTTCTACTGAAATGGATCGTTACTGTGAAATCTGAACCTTAGCCAAACTGGAATAATGAGTTTTGTGCCCAATCTCACAGTAAAACTAAACATTTGGTTCGGTTTTTCTAGCTGAGTTGCTAAATTGTATGAGTGTTCATAAATACTTACCATGCCAAATAGAATGGAGAGGTAGATCAATGTGTCTCATTGTTTGGACCTGCTGGGTAGGTGGAATGACTTTCTGAATTGTACAGTATGAATCATTTCCCATTCTACCTGATATTTTGTCTAAATGCTTGGCTCCTGTTAAATTTGGTCCTCGGCAGTTCACATTTTGTTATCTAGAAATGAATACATACAGGTAGTTGTCGATCTATGACCTATGCATCTTACAACTATTCGACTTATGACCGCTACCACATCTCACGGGCAAACAACAGTCTTCACCACTCCAGCTCCATATGTTGAGACTCATTTTTCTCAATCTCAGTTTATTACCAGCAGCAGTTTTGATTACATTCAGTTACATTTGTTGTACAATTACTGGAAAAATAGGCAGTTTATCTTGACACAAAAATGAAGGTGATCAAGCAGCATGAGGGAGGAAAGAAAGCAAATGTGATCGCATGTGACTTTAAGTTATCCCACATAACCGGTGTTTACTGCACACGCTGTACTGCTGCGCTCTGGCTCTACGAAGCTTCTGCATTGCGACTCACAATGTGTTGCTTTGTGCAAACCACCTATGACTGGTCCATCGGAATTGCACGTGGTTGTAAGTCAATGGTAATGTAGAAGTAGAAGAAGAACAAGAAAAGGAACAGATAGGACATTTTGTTTCACATGATTGAAAGGCCTTAGAAACAGGACTGTGGTGTCCCAATGTCCTATAATGTCTATACTGCAATACATTCAATGTACAATGACTTTACTCTGATGAGATGAATCATGGGAAGTGCTTTGCGTGTGACATTTTAATTAATAAATGAATTTATATTTGTTACTTGCCGGCTGGTCCTTCTAGATTCCCTTTTAAACATGGAATATCAGCATAAATTTCAACATGAAATGCATAAAAATATTAGACTGTAGCCTTTGTGTTTAACCCTGGAAAAATGAGTCAGAAAAAATGTTGTTACGTGTAACTGAAACATGTAAATACCAAAGATGTCAACATAAATAAATTAGGAAAGGTATGCCTAGTGACAAAACAAACAAAATGCTGATGATGGACAGGCATATAAGAAAATCTTGTCACCACCTTGTGATCAACCAAAAAGTCTGCAAGGTGGTGAAACAAGACTACGCTGTCGTTATTAGAAAAAGAACACAGATGTTATTTACAGAGAATGATGATACACAGGAACACAAAACGGGAGATAGTTCTGGATTTTTTCAATAGTGTGGTGCTATCATCAACACCAAAACAAATAATTCCTTCTTCTGTTCATATTTTGTGGAACAGAACATCAGCTCTTAAAATGCACTGTTGTATCAGGTACAAGCAAGCACATATATGTACCCATATGTCCATGTATGGCAATGTTCTATGGTATATACAGTGGGCAATCATTTGGTCTTGGGGGACATAAAACTATTACCTTCCGCTTATTGAAAATCTGTGTAGTCCTTATAAAAATTTGCCAATAAAAAACAACTGCTATATACAGGCCAAACTAGTGGCAGGAAAGAGTTAAAAGTAATTTTGGGCCGCAATTCCAATATTTTGGTGATGTACTTTTTTTTTAAAATTATGTGTGGATTAAGGGTTAATTGACAAATTAACCAACATAAAGGATATACATATTTTCTATGTATTTTACCTGAAGAAAAATGGTATGGAATGTTGTGATTAAATCAATAAAAACAGAACCATTAGGTTGTAACTTCTGTAGCCAGTAAAGGTTTAGCAGAGCCAAAAATGTAGTACTAATGAGACATTGGGCAGTGTGACAGGCGCCTGGCGTCCATGCCCAGCTGGGACGCCCCTGCACACTGTATTCAGGGGGAGCAGCCCTGAACAGTGCAATACCTCCCCCTGGACGCTAGATGGTCGCCCCCCTGGGCTGGTGTAGTGCCTCGGTTTCCCACAGGGCTCCCTGGGAATTGGAGTTGGGGGCAGCCCTGTTGGGTCCCGCAGGTACCGCCAGGGGGTGCTGTGATTGGGACTCCTGAGCCCGTGTGGGCAACAGATTCATCACACCTGGAAATGCAAGTGGATCTTTGTGATCAAACACCTGGAGCACTTCCAGGTGACCTATAAAAGGGAGCCAGCAACGGCCAGAGTCTGGTGGAGGAGGACAAGGTTGCGAGGGAGGAGTGGTGGTGCGAAGGAAGAGAAAAGTGTTTGTGCTGTACTGGTGCTTACTGGTGCTTGGGACTTTGTTGTGGCGGGGGGGATTACGGGGAAGACGTGCCCTCCAGCTGAAGAGAAATAAAAGTCCTTTTATTTTACATGTGCCTCCCGTGTCCAATCTGCGTCGGGTCAGGCACTATATAGTGCCTTTCACAGCAGAAAATGTGGCCACAAAAACAAACAAATAAACAGATTGGTCACTAATTATTAAGGAAACAGGAAAATTAACATGGTTGTAAGTGAGTGTTGCCCCAAATAGCCACAGAGCCAGCAAAAATAAACTACACAGCCCAAATACTCAGGACAGGTGTTAAACATATTTTGTGGATGGCTACACTTAAATTAAGCACCAAATTTATATAGTAGTTGATTTTCTATGCCTTATTTGAAGATTTTCTGAGATGAATATTGTATGCGAACCTACTACAAATTTTAGGGGCAAAGTAAAAGGATTGAATAAAAATAAAATGACATGTGTACAGCTCTAATACATAGTGTTAACTAAATCAAAAGGAATGCATTACGCAGCAAAGTTTGTTAAACCAGATGTTTTGTACATCTGTGACATAGAAAAGAAGTGAATTAAAACGACAAAATATCTAGTAATGACTGATAAAAGATAAGAATATAGCTTTATACAATACCAGAATACAAAAAAAATAACTCAAGATAACAGACAAATACACACAGTTATAATGCAACAAACAATATATTTATATAAATAATCCTATCCCAAAGCATTTTTTCACTTTGTCATTATGTGTTACTGAGTGTTGACTGATGGGCAAATTTGGAAAATGTAGCCATTTAAAATTAAGCCTACAACACAATAAAGTGTGCAGACATCTAAGAGATATGAATGGTTTTTAAAACCACTTTATATAAATACAAATATACATTACAGAAACTTTCAAAACTAGGCTACCATAGGAAAGGAACATATAAAGACAGGACAAATAAATCTAAAACATCCACCCATCCATTATCCAACCCACTATATCCTAACCTCAGGGTCACGGGGGTCTGCTTGAGCCAATCCCAGCCAACACAGGGCACAAGACAGGAAACAAACCCCGGGCAGGGCGCCGGCCCACCGCAGGGAGCACACACACACACACTAGGGACAATTTAGAATCACCAATGCACCTAACCTGAGTGTTGTTGGACTGTGGGAGGAAACCGGAGCACCTGGAGGAAACCTACGCAGACACGGAGAGAACATGCAAACTCGAAGCGAACCACCCGGGTCTCCTAACTGCGAGGCAGCAGCGCTACCCACTGAGCCACCATGCCGTCCAATCTAAAACATAAAATGTTAAATGAACATAAAATACAGACATAAGAGAAAATGCACTGTATATCTGGATCAAAATCAAAAGTCTGGGAAAGACTAAATATTGATGTCTTTTTCAAGCAATTGGGGTCACAACCTGTGAATTTCGGGGAATGCCCATTCATCAGGGTCTAACTCTGAGCCAATGTTCGTTTGTTTGTTTTGACAGGTTATCCAAACCAAACAAATGTCATCATTTTTGCATTCTGGTATTACATACAGTAAGTCTATCTTTTCCCCTATTATTAATCATTACCAGATATTTTTACTTGTAATTTATTTTTTTTGTGTGTTGCAGTACAAAAAGATCATAAAAATGTGTTGCACAATTTTTGTTGTATAATATAGTCCTTTTGATGTACATAAAATAGCACTTAATTGTTAGTACTTAATAAAACATAATTGTTTTGCTGATAGTTGTAACTTATCCAATTTCTGATTCTTTTTCTGCAGATACTTGCAAGGCTAGCTGGAGTAAAATTAATACAGTTCTTGTAATAATTGTCAGTAAGGAAATTTATCAGTATGAAAAAATACCTAATGAAGTCATCATTTGCTTGCTTGTAGGAGTGGCTGTTATATCAAAAGTCTCTGTAAAAGACTGACCTTATTTACATTTCAATTACACGTGGAGCATAATTGGAAAATACAGTAATGGTTTTGCGATTGCACAAAATTAGCAGAGAAGAATAAATGATTATAAGTGTAAAAATCAACAAACATGGAAAGGTAATTCAGCAAATAAAAATAAATGTGGCCTTGAACATGACCATGGTTTAATTGTACCTTCAGAATGGGTGAATGTTTTGTTGTGTTATCAGATTGTCAAAATACATCTAACATGAAAGTTACCAAATAAACTCTTAGGTTCTTTTCTCAATTGGAGATAGGAAGAAATTTCAAAACCAATTATTCAACTGTTATCTGTAACCTCTTACCTGTCTCATTGTGTGTGCTGTACCCTACATATTTAACACTAGGGATCCCAATGGCAGGCCGCTTCATTCCTTGTGGCTCTCTTTACTTTATTTATTAATTATGTGAATTTCCCCTTGGGATTAATAAAGTATCTATCTATCTATCTATCTATCTATCTATCTATCTATCTATCTATCTATCTATCTATCTATCTATCTATCTATCTATCTATCTATCTATCTATCTATCTATCTATCTATCTTCTTCAATCCAATTAACCAAAAATAGAGGGACTCACAAGAGCATCCTCTTGTACCCTTAGGAGATCACAATAAGACAAGAAATAAACTTCTCTGCACCACTAACAGCAATCAGAGAGAAAAAATGCTTTAAGCCTAACTTAAAAATTACATTTATTTGCATCAATACCAACACCTATCACATATAAAGTGATACATAGAATCATAAAACCAGAAGGGATTAAAAACTTTATGCAGTCCCATTTGCAGCATCACAATGTTGATGAAATCATCTCAGATGGTTTAGTTTTTTAGTTGAAAATTATATGTCCTCAACTGAAAAATGAAAAGGATATCTTGCCAGAGAGAAAGCTCTTTGTAGTGTGTCCAATAGGCAGAAAGCTCCATGTAAGTACTTATTTTTTCTCCACTCACTAACTGAGCTTAGCTCATTGCAAAAGAATCAGAAAAGCAGCAAGAATTGGAGAGAGAGGGAAAGACTCCATGCAAGTGTCCATCAGCCGAGAGAATTAAAATTGTCTCCTTTATATAAAATGTATATAAATATAAAATATATAAAGGCAACCACTCTTCCTCTCTCTTTTTGCCTGAAATGAACACACCTATAAAACGCCTGGCTAACTTGTTTTCATTTTCATTGGCTGAGACATTTTGAGATTATTCAAAACACACAGAAAATGTTGCATGATGATTATCACTAAGCTGAAGGTTATTTTTCTATGGGAATCAAAAGCTGCACAATCTAAATGTGTTAAAAACTATGAATATTGCTTTATCTCTTCAGCTTTCCTAAAATGCACTGCACTCCTGCTCACCCTGACCAATTATGGGGTAAGCCAAATGTCTCTCCTATACAGTGAAAAATCTTATTGTGCCATATAAAAGTCTTTACGAAGTTCTTTAATTTCTAGAGCTAATCGAGAAAGTTCTGCCAATTTCAAGTGTAGAGGATCTACACAGGTTACATTAACAACAGTTAAAATCAAATACCATTATGTGTGTTGAAAAGAGAAGAAAAACAAATGCTACACTGTCATCCCACTAAGAAGCATCTAGATTTAACAGAATCATACCTCTAACTATAACTACATAATGACTTCCATAATCAGAAATAACTTGTATTACTAAAAGATGTTCTTCTATGTGCATCAGTGTCTTTGAATCACTCTTTTTAAAATGAAAAATTGGATAGAAACAATGAAACTATGTCTGCCTTAAGTTAATTCAAATTAGTTATCCCTTTCTTTTAATTTGTAAATCAGTCCTCTGAGGTTACTTTTAGAATAAATTTAAATGAATATTAAGTTAAATTAGATTACGTGCACGGAGGGATAATTGGATATTACCTATTATAATCAATGTTGTGTTTTAGAGATTGAGCACAGTATTGTTATGATTTTAGGGTTTTCAAAGCAAATAAAAAAAAAAAATAATGTTTTCAATAATTCTGCAATTGTTTTGCACTTTTGATTTAATTTTAAACTATATTATTGTTTTGTAACATAAAATTTTGTTATTTCTATTGTGCAATTTTGATTTTTGTCAGTCCCCGCAGTTTGTATTATTGAGGTATTATTTGTTGTTGGCAATGATATTTTCTTGCTACTTCATGACGACAGGAAATCATGATGTGTGACATCATCACCACTATGATATAAAAGTCGGTGTCATAGTATTCCTGGTGTCCAATATTGTGGATATTGTGGCAAACATTCTGGGGCATTAATTAGCATTAGCTCTTTTAAAAAAGTCAGACCTTTGTATACATTTTTGGCTAAGATTTTAGGTAATGTATTTTTCTTTGGTAATGATTTTGATTGGATTTTTCTGACAATGATTTTATCATCTTCATTTCCTAATCTTTTCTTAATCTATTCCTGCCTTTTTTCCAATTTACCTAAATGAGGTGGTTCCGTGCCTAGTAGTAGTCAATCATGGATCCAGTGTACAAGATTTGAATCCAATGCCTGATCATTCTTGCAATTTTTAAACTTTAACCAATTCAAATAAGAAGGTTAAAACAAAGTCAAAATGTTACACCCTAAGCAAGTTAAGCAATTCGAGTAACGTCAGTTCAGAATTTCAGTCTAAACAAAGAACTAAAGTCCATATAATCCCTCTTGTGAGTGCACCTCCATCTGCAAAATGGCGTAAAAGAAATTTTAACATAATTTAGTTCCAAATTATGAAAACTTTGTGAGTTCCAAACTTTTCATTAGCATATCAATAATGTCTCCATATACAAGCAAACATACATATGTACAGTATATAGTGGAGGGTGTCCTTACTGACTAGTCAATACCAGTAGTGGAAGTGGTTTTAATTTGGCACTGGGCAAGGGAAAGCTCCACTTTGGTCAAAGCGGACACTCTTTAAATACCAGTGTGAAAAGGTAGTTGCAGTAAACAGAGGGTACTAAACCACTGAAGTCTTTGAAGAGCTAGAAGAACTGAATGAAGATCATTGAAATTTTACAAGACTTTAAGTGGCAGCAGATAACTCACACTTGGAATATTAGGAAAACAACCGGGCAGTGCCTTAGCAACGTAGCCCTTTTAGAGTTATGAAACTGCCGCAGGCGACACTCTAAGGAAAATCATACATTGTTGTTGTTTACACTGTAAATGGGACACGCAGATCTCCAGTCAAAAGACAACTCAAGATCAAAAATAATTAGTCTAGGGTTAGTTGTAGAGTAGGAGTAAAACCTAAATAGTCATAGTAAGAAAGCAAAGTAGTGACAAAAATGGGCGCTTTGGTGCAGTTCTTTTTAGGTGAGCAAGTAGGCAAGCCACTTCTCTGAACAGTCAGAACAACTACATGTAGAGGACAAAGGCTTTTGACTATAGTTGTTTTTTTTCCATTTTTAATTCTCCTTTATTATTCCTTCCTTAGCTGTGCTAAATCATCTAATTGAGTTTATTGAGTGATGTCTTCCATTTATTTAATGTGTAAAGACTCTGAGGTACGGGTACATATGTGCAAAAAAAAAACAAATATAATGTGGTATCAATAAGTATAAAGTAGAAACACCACCACATGTTTTGGTTTGTTTTTTGAACTCACATACTCTCTTACTGTTTAGAATTTTTGTGATCTCTGTCAACTTTTATACTACAAGAGAAAATCTTAAGTGAACACAGGCGGAACACAGAAAGTGATACCAGGTCAGATTTGAATCTAGGGTTCAGCAGTGTGAAACAGCACCATTTTCTACTGCACTAGCATTAAATGAAAATAAGTTCTTTCCGATTACTCTTTCAATTTTCATCCCCTGCTCTAGGATCACTGCAATGAATTGTGTTTAAATTAGGAAACGCAACATTTGAAATATTTCAGTCTCATCTTTTATTCTTTGGACTGTTTCAGTTAATTTTAAACATTGTATTATTTCTCCATAATTGAGTGCCTCAGTTATTAGAAACTATTCTTTTTTTAACATAAGTTCAAATTTATTGTGCAAAATGTTTTCTTCCTTAAACCAAAATTTCACTAACACTTTTAAGATAAATATTGAACACTAAATTTAACATGCTGGAGTTTTTCTATGGTAGTGATGTTCTCTCTCAGCCTCACTTGACATTTCTTTTCTTCTTCTGGACAGTCTAGTTAATGACTGTAGCTTTGTCAGTGATCCCTTTAAAGACTCCTGACACTTCATTCTGCGATTCTCAGACTTCATGAGCTATCTTATATTTGAAAAAGCCAGCTTCTTGAAGGCGAATGATTGATGTCCAACTATTACTGAAAAAATCCCCTTCAGCAGCTCTTCTAAGGTATCAGTAATAAGGCACAACAAGCATGTCTACCACAATTCATCAAACAAAAAAGCAAAAATCCTCCCATACTTTGTATGGATTAAAATTAACAGTGAAGCCATCCTTGATCTAAATTGACTAGAAACAGGCCATTATGTTGCCACAAATCAATTTATGATTCCATCTTTAAATGTAGGGCACTATTACTGTGAAGTGAGTAGCATTATCATATCATAGCCTCATTCAGAGAATGAGAAGAACATGAAAGAAGCTGATTAATTCTTCTACAAAAAAGGTCACCAGAGTAAAATAAAAGGGCCAGTAACTATAATAGCTTCATATAGTAACTACCTTAGAGTTTTTAGATCATATATCCATCTATAACAACAGGTAATACCAAATAACTTCCCCATATTATGAATTCAGCATTCAAAATTAACTTTTCTTCCATATTTATCTCTTCAAATGTAAATGGATGGAATAGAAGTACCAATGCCATGTGTAGAAATTATGGTGGAGTAAGTGAGAGTCTTATTTGCAAGTCCAACGAAGATGCAACACATCGCCACTGTGTGAAGAAAATATTAAAACACAAAATATTTTTTTTATTAGAAAGCATAAATCGGCTTACCAAGTATACTGTAGATACCGTACCACTTGTTCAGTTTTATGTAATTATACACCATCATCGGGAATAAACATGTGTGTGCTCTTGTTTGTTTTTAAGTTGTATACAGTATGTAACTAGTGACCCTGAACGGGATAAGTGAGCTAGAAAATGGATTAACCAATACCTTTGAAAGTATGCCTTGGGGTTGAGAGAGGAAAATGAGATCTAAATCAATACAGACAATTGGAGAAGAGTTACCAAGCAAAGGGATACAAGTAAACACTGAAAAATGTGCAAAATGGATTCACACTTTTTAACAAAAATATCTTTATTTTAGCTTGGAATCTATACTGATGGGTTATGCACATTAATGAAGAGACTCCTACCAAATCCTAATTGGGCAATAGTTAGTAGATAAACTCTACTGTAAGAGCCATTTGCTAGTTATTTAAGCTATATTAAATGTTTGCCTAAATATTGGTGTATAGTCTATGGGAGGTTTTTATAACCCCCACAAATAGAGTTGAATTGATATATTCTAACTACTTCTTGCTCCTCTAACTATAGAATTGTCTCAGTTAGTAACCTGCCCTGCCGTGTATAAGGCATGGAGGGCACACAGTTTTAAACCGTGCCTTACGTGCTCAATAGTATGAAAGTTAACATGTGCTATTAAATATGCAGTGCCATACGTTAAAACATACTGAATACAAAATATATCATCTTTAAATATAGAAAAACTGAATTTTGACAAGAAAAGATAAGTTTATAGAAGAAACACTTTTTCTCATTTTTTTTTCTTTTTATTCTACGTGTGTAACAAACTTTTCTCTTTATTCTTGTGTGGATTATTTACTTTGAATTTTCACTAAGTCTTTTAAAACAAACTTTTGGACTGAGTGATTTCTTTCGGCACACGTTTTACCTGTGCTTGATCCTGTCCTACACACCCGCAGCTACATCTATAAAACTTTTTGAAAACTAAACTACAGAATGTAAAAATCCCATATAATAATACCAAATATGATTTTCTAGGTTAAAAAGGCAACACAAGACTTAAACATTACATGAATGGTAAAACTGAAATAGGATGGAAAATAAAGTGCATGTAAAAGACAAATGTGAAGGAATGATGACACAGATTCCATGTCACTGTAACAGGCTGTGGATTTACATTGTAACACTTACTACAATAGTATTAATAGTAGTAATACAGGTATATACCTAATACAAAACCAGGCATTCTGTGTAAAAATAAAAACATTATTCTGACTATCACAGAAATTTTAGACACAAAGGAGCACATTTAAAGCAACATGGGTTGGTATCCATAAAGTATGACAAAATCCAAGTAATTATTATTATTGTACAGATCATTCCAAGATACACAACAGAAAATAAAAAAATTAATTTATATTTTTCTCTACCATTCCTCTCAAGTGTATGATTTAAGTACATTTCTTCTGATGTACGGATGGGGATTCATTTAAACATAAAAATTAAGGGAAAATCTTTTTATGAAGAACACTGATAATTTAAACTATGTCTTCTACCTTGTGCACTATTTAAAATCTGACACTTTGTCTGAGAAGAGTAAATGAACATATATCAGTCAGTCAGTCATTTTCCAACCCGCTATATCCTAACACAGGAATCTGCTGGAGCCAATCCCAGCCAACACAGGGTGCAAGGCTGGAACAAATCCCTGGCAGGGCATGGTCCACCGCAGGACACACAAACACACACTGGGGACAATTTTTTTTTAGGATCGCTAATGCACCTAACCTGCATGTCTTTGGACTGTGAGAGCAAACTGGAGTACCCGGAGGAAACCCATGCAGACACAGGGAGAACATGCAAACTCCACGCAGGGAGGACCTGGGAACCGAACCCAGGACTCCTTACTGCGAGGCAGCAGCGCTACCACTGCGCCACAATGCCACCCATTAACATATATGTTTTAGGGAAAAGGACTGTAGTACCCAATTACAGCAATGGATAAGCAAGTCATATCTGAAAAAATAAATTTGAGAATCATCAACAAAGGCTGTTTTTCATGTATAGGCTGAACTGCTTTAATGTCAACTGCTGCACTGTGCAAATGTTTTGTTAATTTATTAACACTTCTGTCTTTTGGTATAATCTGTGACTTTTGAAAATATGTGTGCTCAAGGTAAAGTTGAAGTGTAATGTGTGATTAAAGCAACCGGCAGAGCCATTGTGGTTGATGAACCATCTTTTAGACATTTACAATGTATGCAGATCTTGCCTTAGTGAAGTCTGATCAGATTGTTAAAGATCCTCCTCATCCTCTGCAATATACATTCTACTTTACCAGTTCCACAAGTGTTAACATTCTGCAGTGTAGTATAAAACCAATAGATAGGAGGATATTTTTACCTTTGGCAATTAAGCCATTTAATATTAAATAGAAATTCAATTTTCCATTAAGGGAAAATAGAGTTTATCTAGACATTGAAATACTAGCCACTTATATCTCTGTTTCCACCAATACATTACGTTACAATTGATGGATTCTGCTCACATATATGCTTTCTTATTGAAATCTGGGTCATATTCAGGATTTAAAACAAACAAACAAAAAGTTTCTATTCAGTCCAGATCTAAGCCAGATCATACAAGAAGCACCAAAAACCTGAGAGTACATTTTTATTAATATCTTAAGATAAAAACTTGTTGCCTGAAAAAATTTTTTTTTCCTCTCTCTAGGTTTACAAAGGAAATTGTAAAATAGATTTTAATCTCATTCTTCAAATGAGTAACTAGGCTACTCTGTATTTTTAATTAGGATTGAAAAAATTAATCTGGCAATGAAAAAATAGCTGTACCATTACACCAATTGTAATAATTAAAACATTGTGGATAATATCCCAGAAAACTCAAAGGTAGATGATCTTCAATCAATGTCACCTATATTTTGCTAATACTTGAGCTGAACACAGGTGTTTTTCCCACTCTATTTATTCTCTTTAAAATACTGTACACATTGTTAAAGTGAATAAAATTATGAGCCAAAGCAAGTCTATAATTTCACACATGCAATTAACAAAATCTGTTATGTATTTCAAACTATGTCCAGTGCTGCTTGTTGAAAGATGTTCAAATAATCTCCAGAGTAACTAATACATACTCATATCCAGTGGCTAAATATTGATTATTAGAGATAAAGAATCAGAAATAAATGTTATGCCCGCAGGGACATGGTGCACAATAAAGTAAATGTATTAACAAATTTTGCACAAAGTAAGAGGCTTTGTAATGATCGTGTATGTGTGAAAACAAATTTAAACAAAGACTCATAAAATATTTACTTCACAAAAACTGAGCCACGTTAGTGTATAAAATAACAGATATTATATATCTATAGACAAAGAATACAAGCAGATAAGGCACAGCAATCTGTGTTTGTAAACTATTTAATTCCCTTAGACAAGTATTCCCATGATTCCCAAATGACGATTGTAGCTCTTTTATTGTGTCATCTACTGAATAAAAAATAGTCTGAATGGTCAGATTTAAATTTAATCAATGTTTTTCTTTTTGTGCTATTGTAACTTTACATGACTCAAGCACATAAATAGTCTTCAAAACTAATCTGTAAAAAGTGTCATTCACTAAATCTTATACTGACACAGATAAACAATATTTTTCAGTGAACAGCTAAAGATAAAACAGAACTATCACCAAATAATCATCTTGTCCTAACTGGCATTGTAAATAATGCTTGACAAGACATTAAACTGGCATGTGAACACAAACAAGAAATCATTACTCACCAGAGAAATCTTGGCAATTGTAGGGTTCTGTTAGAAATGAGAATTATCTGACGTTTTGAAGAAATTGGCTGATACTATGTACAGTATTTAAATACTTAAGAAAAAAAAGGTTAATGTTTTTAATATAAAGTTTCTTGATTATAAAACTTTGTTCACTACATTTGTGAGGAAACCATCCCCATTTTGTTAGTTATAAGCAAATTATGCACTAATCGCTTTTTTGTTTTTATGTGTGTGTATGTTAATTAAAAAAATCGCAAGTAATTTATCTGTAGAAAAATGGCAATAGCATCACTGTTCAGATTTATTATTTGTGGAATTTCTGACCGGCTCTAACATGATCACTATTTATCATGAATATCAATAAATTAAGAAGACATTTGTGAAGTTTTTTCATATTTCAACAACCTCACATTTATCATTAAACAGTTTTGTAATGCTTATAGACATTTAGAATGTTAATTTTTTACAAATGTATTCCTAATTGTGTTCCAAGATAATTTAGTGTACAGAAAGTTTAACCAGTCACAATCATTGCTGTAAATAATTTAAGAGGCATTTCTGCTATAGGTTTTTCTAATTATAAAATTTGCCAAACTTTCAAACTTGATACAAGCAATTTGCATTCATTAAAACTAATCATTTTAAAATGCAACATTTTTAATATTTCCAAAACAGTATTTCCCAATTTGCAAGTCCCAGTGCCTAATGCTGTTGTCTCACAAATCCAGTGCCTTTAAATCCCATGCCTGGTCATTGTCTGTGTGAATTTTAATCTGAATACTCTGCCTTCCCTTCACATCACCAAAGATGTCCTTGTTAACGTTACTGGTAATTTTAAATTGAACCCATGTGAGTGTCTGTGTGTGTGTGTTTATGAGTGGGCTCTGTGATGTATTAATAATAATAATAATAATAATAATAGATTTTATTTATAACGCACTTTTCATTGATAAGATCTCAAAGTGCTACAACAAAAGCAACCACTAAATCAGAGGCAGAGAAGCGGCGAACAAACAATGCCTGCGTCCTCTCTGTCTCTCTCCCTGTATCAGATTATATTAGTGTGTTCAGTAGTGCAACTTCTTTTAGAGACAAATTTCAGTAACTGAAATGAATTTCACCCTTTAAATAAATTAAAATTTGACTTTCCTTATTCTCCATTTTTTCTGCTGGAGAAGGTAATAAGTAACAGTATTTAAACTTGTGTGACAAAATGCTACATGGTTACCATACTCATTGTTTAATTTCATTTCAGGTTCTTTATAGATGACTCATTGCAGATACAGTACTAGGCGCAAACCTGGGAGGACCTTTCTGTTTACTTTTACAGTAAAATAAAGTAAGCTATGGTTTTACCCTTTCCTGATTATAACTGTATAATTGTTTGTGAACTATTCTAATAAATAGAAAACAGAATATTTTCATTATACCTCCTGGAAAGGAATGCTTAGTATTGCATGCATGATAAAAATAATATATGAGACAAGTGCACTGCTTCTCAAATGCCTTTGGATATGAAGCACCAATATATTCAGTGCTGTACAAACTGTATTTTATTGTAATGATTTGACACACAAGGAGAAATAAACTTTAGAAAATAACAAAAACAATAAAATTATCAACTGGTACTTCAAAGGGCAATAAATAGAAAAGAAAAAATAGCAAAAATATAAGTTAAATCATAAATTCAAAATAAAAGAATGGACAAATTATTACGTAGTAAATAAAATGCAAAAGTTTAAAAACACATCTTGAAATTACTAAGATAGAAGTCCAAATCATAAATACAAAATCCAGATTTCAAAACCAGAATAAGCCTATTGTAAATGGTTAGGCTGCAAAACTTATTACACTGACAAATTCTGAAGGGAACAGATAAAATAACACAAAGTTAATGCCACTTCAACTAGGCAGTGGCAACAAATACTTAGTATAGCCCCCTGGCACTGCTATGAAACGTAATGATAGCACTTGAGTGTAATTAACCTATTGGAGTCATCACCTCACATACTGCCTTATAAAACAAAAAAACATAATTAACCACAAACAAAACAGAACTGATTAAATTAATAAAAGGAATATGAAAGTCAATAGTTAACTGTGTTGAAACAATTGGCAAAAGTAAAAGTTTAATAGATAATATTACAGAAAAATCAAGGAAAACTAGATATAAACAAGCAATAATCAAAACCCTGCAGCAAATCCCCTCAACAGGCTGTGGCAGTAAAGCCTGAACTACAGTAAAATAATGTAGGGTGCAAAAAAAGTTAATTTATTTAAACCCTGAATAATACACCTCACTAGAATTCTCTGAAAATATCTGAATATACTTGACAAGAGATAATTCTAGTAGGCCTCTATATCTCACTAATTTAGCATGTATGTGGATATATTATTTCAAATTCTGTTTGACTTCTCAAATGTAACTGTAATTTGCTAGAGAGATGCTTCATTTTTACCTACAGTGTTTCATAAAACTGACTCAATTGTTCCCAATTGTCTTGGCTGATAAATCATTTGGCAGCAATTCTGAATTAAGAAAAATAAATTGAGCCTTTAAAATATACTTAAATATTATAAGCACTTTATTGCTTCTTTATTGGAGCGAGAGAGATTATTTGTGCTTTTCATACCTGGTATATGAGTTATGTTTAACTAACATTTTATTCACTTTACAAATTTTAGAAGGTAAGGACATGTTTTAACAGGGACGCAGGCATTTAACTGTGTCTTTCACCACTTGCACTAAATGACTGAACTACAGCTTGTACCAGGATCTGCCTGGACTTCACCTGATAGCAAAGGTGGAAGTCAGAGTTGCACTGACATCTGCAGACCAGAAAGCATGTAATGAAATCAAGCAAAAACAAAGACCTAGAATTCAAGGGATGACAGCAAAACTGGACACTGATTTTGTTACTGGACGTTCGTTTAATCCAATCAGGAGATGTTACATGTTCCGTTAAACTCTCTGCACTATCCTGAAGAAGCTCTCTGGGATATTCACTGGACACTCAGTGAACTTTCTCAGAATTCTCTAGAGGCACCTTGTCTGGGATTCTATCAGGGAGGGGGAAATAGGCAAAATGACATTCAGAAACCTAAAAAGTTACGAGCTGCTCCTTCTTGGACAGCCAAATCCAACAAACTCTTCTCTCTCCCAAGAGCTGACATTCAGTTTACTAAGCTAAACAGTATGCAAATCTGAAGGCTGAGAAACAAACATCACGTCAAGAAGGGAACTTTAGAACACTCTTCACTCTTGTGCTAGAAAGATTACTCAGTAAGTCAGTCATTGTCCAACTCACTATATCTTAACACAGGGTCACGGGGGGTCTGCTGGAGCCAATCCCAGCCAACACAGGGCGCAAGGCAGGAACAAATCCTGGGCAGGGCGCCAGCCAACCACAGAGAAAGAGTAATGCTTTTCCTTAACTTGCAGATGGAACAAGAAATTGCCTAACAGAAGAAAGAAAGATGAGAAAGCAGTATCATAGAACACTACAAAAACATTTTCATGCAACCTAGTGTAAGGGTACACTCCAGGACATAAAGAATCCTACATTTGATCCTGGACCAACAACAAAGTAGCAACTCCATACAACATTTGTCATCATCTTTAAAGACTTGGTATTATAAAATTGTTTTTCCGTGCCAAGATAAATTAGAACTCTAATTACCAGTAAACAGCCTCCCTATATGTTATATGTTTGTCTGTCTAGTCTGTCTGCGTCCAGTCTTACATGTCAATATATTTGCATCGGTCATACTTCCTATAATCTTCTGTTTATTAGTAAATTATATTATTCTTATCCTTAAAATAAGTGTGCCTCAGCTACCTTGATATAACTCTAAAGGTAGAAGACCCCCTCCTAAAGTAGGAACCTTGCCGAATTATTTGAGTAATTACCAGGCAAAACCAATAATTAATTATCCACCTTAAAATTTACTTAATTCCTATGTTTAAATTGATTGTCTCTGGTAGGCAAGTTAAGTTTCTTTTTCACATCCTACACTACAGTATTTGAGTCTACAAGAGCAACAATAGAAACACATTGCCCGGCATAGCAGTAATTATTGCCTATATAAAAAGAAGCACATAAGTTTGGTAATGTCATTCATTTTTCTGACCTCTAATTCCTGAAAATATGTTTTAATAAACTTACATCTGATGTTTACTGTTAATGAATATGCTACTGCAGGATTTATGATTGCATACCATATGATTGCAACCTCCAGAGTCTTTTTCTTGGAAACACGGATAGTTTGCTTGTTAATGATTTGGTAGAACTAGAGCTGTCAGTAGGTTAGAGCCAAAGAAAATACATATTGTAAAAGGCGCTATATAGCGCCCGACCCGGCACAGACTTACACAGAGGAACGTGTAAAACAAACAGGCTTTTATTTTTCTCTTCAGCCGTGGGGCACGTCTTCCCCGTGTCCCACAGGCCCAACACAGTTCCAAAAGCGCAAAATACAGCACAAACAACCCTTCCTGGCACCACCACTCCTCCCAGGCAACCTCGTCCTCTTCCTCCCGATTCTGGCCTCGAATGAAGGGAGGCTGGCCCGTTTTATAGCCCACCCGGAAGTGTTCCAGGTGCTTGACCAGATGGCCCTGATTGCACCTCCAGGTGGGGCTGATAACTCGTCCAACTGGGTTGTTGGCTCTCGGCAGCACCCCCTAGCGGCCACCCCATCTCCCAACCAGGCTGTGGAGGACTCCATGTCCCATAGAGCCACGTGGGAGACGGGGAAATGAATAACGGCCAGGGAGGCTGCCACCAAGCATCTCGGATGAGGTATTGAGCTGTCCATGGTGGCTCCCCCGGAACATATGCAACAGGGGCGTCCCGGCTGGGCATGGGACCCGGCTGTCCGTCACTATATATATATATATATATATATATATATATATATATATATATATATATATATATATATATATATATATATATATATATATATCAGTTCTAGCTGATGTTAAACTTCATTTAGTTAAAGTAATTGTTTGACTGAGGTATGGCGCAGATCAGTATTTCCATTTTTTAAAAATGTTACCAGTCAATAACTGGTGTTCTTGGTGGGGCTTTTCCCTGCCTTGTGTTTTCTGTTCCTCTGTTCCTTTGATAATCTGTGCAGTCCTGCTCTAAAAAGCAGATTGAGAAAGTTCTTGGGCTGATTGTATTTATGCATTATTTAAGTTATAACAAAAACCTTTAAACAAATTACAGTAAATTTATTCGAACATAGTACTGTTCTCAGAAGACAAGATCAGAGAGCAGTGTGGGTTGGGAGACACTTTTAGTTCATAACAACTATAACAAATGAATTAAATGAAAATTTTATAAGCATAGGGACTATTGATGCTGCAGAATTTACTCAATTATGATAAGTGGGTTGTACTGTATGTGCTGTAGGTCCTAGACAAAAAAAAAACAGGAAAACTTTTTCAAATGAAGAAAATGGAGCACCATTTTGAAACAACTATAAAGCAGTATGCTGCTGACTTTGTGTAAGTTAGGAATTATTTGATGTCAGACTGATTCCTTTTTCTTTCTAAATCCCATGGGCATAATTAAGAATATCCCGGTGGCCCACCCAGTAAGGGTACCAATTTGTAAGAATGGAAACTTACACAAATAATTAAACAGGTACAGTTTAATGAAAGGTCAAATAAAAAACTAATATTTATTGTCTCTCTCATCTCAGCTATTCTTGGTGAGTGTAGCAGTGGGAGTAGACTGGTCAATTACATTTCTGCATATTTTAAAATAGCAGCTACTTTAGCAAAATTAATGGGGACTCCCAGATCACATGAGAAATATGATCTCTCAAGCAAGTCTTTGTTCTGCCCTGAGTCCTCTCCCAGTGGGCTAAGTCTAAAATACATCTATTTAAAACTTCCCATACCTGTTTAGAATCCCAGAAGCCTATGAAAAAACTTGTAATCCCAGGCCAACACAAATTTCCTTGCCCCTCCTTATCAGTGTCTTTTGTTTTACAAATGTGTCAGACAGCAACATCAGCAGACAGCCTGCTATCCCATCCTCCACTGACAAAGCTTTAGTTATACACAAAGTTCTCCCAGCTCAAGTCTGTTTTTTCTGGGTGTGAGGTGCCTTGAATTGTATTGGGTAAATAATAAACACTCACCTAAAGGATTATTAGGAACACCATACTAATACGGTGTTTGACCCCCTTTCGCCTTCAGACCTGCCTTAATTCTACGTGGCATTGATTCAACAAGGTGCTGAAAGCATTCTTTAGAAATGGTGGCCCATATTGATAGGATAGCATCTTGCAGTTGATGGAGATTTGTGGGATGCACATCCAGGGCACGAAGCTCCCATTCCACCACATCCCAAAGATGCTCTATTGGGTTGAGATCTGGTGACCGTGGGGGCCATTTTAGTACAGTGAACTTATTGTCATGTTCAAGAAACCAATTTGAAATGATTCGAGCTTTGTGACATGGTGCATTATCCTGCTGGAAGTAGCCATCAGAGGATGGGTACATGGTGGTCATGAAGGGATGGACATGGTCAGAAACAATGCTCAGGTAGCCCAATTGGCACTAAGGGGCCTAAAGTGTGCCAAGAAAACATCCCCCACACCATTACACCACCACCACCAGCCTGCACAGTGGTAACAAGGCATGATGGATCCATGTTCTCATTCTGTTTACGCCAAATTCTGACTCTACCATTTGAATGTCTCAACAGAAATCGAGACTCATCAGACCAGGCAACATTTTTCCAGTCTTCAACTGTCCAATTTTGGTGAGTTTGTGCAAATTGTAGCCTCTTTTTCCTATTTGTAGTGGAGATGAGTGGTACCCGGTGGGGTCTTCTGCTGTTGTAGCCCATCCGCCTCAAGGTTGTGCGTGTTGTGGCTTCACAAATGCTTTGCTGCATACCTCGGTTGTAAAGAGTGGTTATTTCAGTCAAAGTTGCTCTTCTATCAGCTTGAATTAGTCGGCCCATTCTCCTCTGACCTCTAGCATCAACAAGGCATTTTCGCCCACAGGACTGCCGCATACTGGATGTTTTTCCCTTTTCACACCATTCTTTGTAAACCCTAGAAATGGTTGTGCGTGAAAATCCCAGTAACTGAGCAGATTGTGAAATACTCAGACCGGCCCGTCTGGCACCAACAACCATGCCACGTTCAAAATTGCTTAAATCACCTTTCTTTCCCATTCTGACAGAGTGATTCTTTGGAGTTTAGGAGATTGTCTTGACCAGGACCACACCCCTAAATGCATTGAAGCAACTGCCATGTGATTGGTTGATTAGATAATTGCATTAATGAGAAATTGAACAGGTGTTCCTAATAATCCTTTAGGTGAGTGTATTGTTATCTGGAACACATATATTTCATATACATTTCAGAATAAAATTGAATAATAAAAGAAAACGCTAACTTTTAGCAGGCTATCTGCTGTTGTTGCTGATCGACACATTTGCAAAACAAAAGATGCTGATGCACGCGGAGGTGCAAGGGAATTTAAGGTGGCCTGGGATTACAAGTTTTATCGTTGGCTTCAGGTATTCTGGTGTTAAATGTTTCATTTAGTGGAGCAGTGAATTTGCTATAAGATTCACCCTGATTTGTTCAGATATCTATATAGTGCACCTGAATCCATTATCCTTAATCAGTAAACCTTATTGTAGCTGTAAACACATTATTTCTGTCACTTTCCAAAGCCTGTAACCGAAGGTGAAGATGGATCTCTCATTGAACGTGGTGACCATTTTTACAACATCAATCCATCATGCAAATCTTACGATTTCCTTTACTTGAGTAGAAGATGCGTATATATGTAAATGCATCCAATGGACCAACTACCCTCCCCTCTCTAGTATAGAACACAATACTCTTTTGAGGGAGAGGATAATTACCTTGGAGAAAAAGGTGCTGTGTTTTTTATAGTAAAGGCATCACACTTACTATTAGCAACTTTGCTATATGTCCAAAATGGCAATGAGGTGAGGAAGAGAGGGCAACATCACATACAAAAAAAAAGATTAAATTGTCATGAACTGATATTCTATGTATGACAATCATTTAGGGGGGACAAGATGTACCATTGGCAGCATTCTACCTTTCATTTAAACTGAATCAAGCTATTGACAAGCATTTACACTTAACCTCATTGTGCAAATTCTGGAACTAAACATACAGCAATGGAACTGAAATGCCATTCTAATTCAGCATTTGCCACAAGATACCAAAGGGTGCTGATGCTAAGATGCAATCCTTCAAATATGTGTGCAGAGAAAAGAAGTAGGACTGTTATTCCACACCCCAAACAAAATCCACATTGCTTCTTCAGTATTGGAGGTTTAACTATCACAATTTCAGTACTTCAGTTTCCAGTCAACTAGAATGACCTGAAAGTGTGATCTAGTTTTGTGCAAAAGATGCAAGTTTCAGTTGTCATGCATATGAATGAAAATGACACTACGTTTGTGGGTTTTAAAGGTTCTGGGGGGAAAACAAATAATACCACTCCCTAAAATTATATTCAACCATCAATGTTTACCCATGTTCTTTTCTACAGATGTGTAATGCATATAATCTATTGTAACTTTTCAAATCAATTTAATTTACGTCTCTTGTTCACATCACCGCACAGGACTATCCTGCACATTACTGTGTTTTCTCAACAGGAAAATCTCAGTACTTGGGAAGTGGAAGTTGGCTCCAGCTGACCCCCATGACCCTGTAGTTAGGATATAGTGGGTTGGATAATGGATGGATGGTTCTTGCAGAAGAGGTTGAGGATATATCTTCTCTAAGCACATGGAGCATTAAGTTTATTTTCTGTCTCCGATGTATCTTCAGGATTGTTATCACTAAGATCGCTATTGTAAATTTCAAAGTGAGGATCATACTACCAGGACACATCTGATCGCTCAACAAAATACGAGGGATGTTCAAAACTTTACAACCTGCCAGTCTAAAAGCAGTGTCCCTCCTTTCTCTTATACTGAAGGAGAGTCTGAAACAAGATTACCTATAGAAATAAGCACTGTTGGAATTTGCAATTGGATTGCAGTTGCCCTTCTCGCCTTGCTTCTCTATAGCTTTTAAACCACTGTAGAAGCAAACTCTGTTCTACCAGGTGCTTCTATAAATACATCCTTTGCAGAGGCCTGCTCATATTCAGAATTTCCTCAAACCTCCAATTTTCCTGAAAGATGCCTACTGTAAATTATCAAGTTGCCACAACTCTTTTAAAGGTGACCAAAAATGATTCTCTTTGTTTATTTTGCCTAGTCACTGCCACAGTTGCTGTTTTTGTGACCTGTAGTGAGACCACTAGTCAAATCTTAAAAAGTTGTCTGCAAATATGTTTCTTTTAATTAACAGCTACCCTTAACACTGCTGTCTACTAATGGGTGCTGTGACAAGCACTAACAAAATTTTGGCCACAGACCCTGGCAGCTACCTCCCTAATGATCTGTCAAGTGTTTCATTATAGGTGCATTGTAAAACCAATTTTTCAAATTTTTTGCATGTATTGTTGATGTCATTGGGCATGTTATTCTACCTTCTTGAATTCCCTGAATTTCATAGAAGAGCTCTGGTTGAATTGCAGAAACCTTAGCTAGGGAAAAACCTTTTTGAAAGGAATGGTCCAGTTGCTATAGAGGAAGGGAAAACTAGAGAAACTCTTAATGTTTAAGTATTGAAATAGAGTGTTATCCTGCTTGGTGTGCTCCACCAACTCTTTCTCCTGATATAGTTTTGATTTGGGTGTTATAATAAAAGTCCTAATGATATTTGTAACTAGCATTGTATATAATTATTTGACTCAAATCTTTCTATTTATAATGTTATACACCTTTTCTTTATATGTACGTTTTTCAAATGATATGTTTGATGTTCTGTGTTTATGTTTTTTTTTGTTTGTTTTTTTAATAAACATATTGAAGACAATAAGTGACACACAAAATGAAATGATCAATTGACTAAAATGCATCCTAAGTGACTAATCATAAAGGGCACTGGTTCCACAGCTGGGCTAGAAATGAAATGCAACAAGGAGGACAAGTTCCCATCTCCACCAGTCATGGGACAGCCAATCACCCATGTGTTTGGTGACCAGAAACCATTCCCTAATGTTGGTACCAGACTATCTGTTAATCCTCAGTAAAGAAAGAGTTAGCAGAGATAGAAAATGGGGATTTCCATCAAGAGGCAAAGTTTGGCAGCCATGATACCCAGGAAGAAAACCTCTCCTAGACTGGGCTGAGAAATAGTAAAGGTCCAGAAGAAATAAAATATGAGGTGAGAGCGGAATCTGGACAGAAAGAACTGAAGAGAGGAAATTTGAAACAGCAAGCCAATAGGGTGTGAAAGTGGGATAGATGCAAAACATGTGGATGAAAGTTCTGGGAACGTTTAAGGAGTAGGTGACAAAAGGTGATCTGTGGATAAACCCATAGAAAAATGTTTATGTGGAATAAGATACAAGCGGATGACAAATTTAAGCTAAGTATGTTGATGAGTAGGCTTCCATGAGGTCAGACTGTTATTTTTAAAGATGCTGTTCCATGACAAGCTAATCCAGGATGGAAGATTATGTTGCCACAAAGAATACAAGGGTAAGCATTTGTGGGAGGCTTTGTGCAGTGCTGCAAATAGATTGGTGACTATTTTTAATGTGATAGGAAGGAATGAACAAAGACTAAAAATGGATGACAAAGAATAGAGGATGATTAAAAAAAAACAGAGGATGATGGGCTGGTGAACCTGGACCATAGTGGCTGAAATATCTGGAGTTCCAAGTATCAGATATATTCACCAGATTATGAATACCTAAAAGTGGCCAATGTGGAAAAAAGGCCTGTGCACTGAAACACAAAGCTTCATTATGAAATATGGGGGTATTTGACTGGCACACAGGTAGGGAACTTAGACTCTTGTCTACCTTGTGTTGGGACTTTAAAGCATAAGGAATTAAAGGACCAAATTTAGATTAAAGAGCCTAACAAGTCAACGTTCAATGAAAAACCAAGATGGAGGATTGCAGGGAGATTCAAGCCAGTTCCAGATAAGCCTAAGGGTACAAGACCAATGATAAAGTTCTAAATCAGGAAGAGAAACTCCACCATCAGACCTGTCTTGAATTAGGGAAGAATGATTAATACAAGGTGTCTTGATATGGAGAGAAAGATTCTGACTTCAGGCAACTAACTGATACTTGGGGAGAGGCAGGACATTGGAAGAGGATATAGCTGATAACTAGGCAAAGGTTAAGAATTATAAAAATAATCGTTATATGTTATTGGAAGGAAAATATGTCAAAAGGTGGGTAAAAAGCCCAAGAGCTACTCTATCATTTGACCATCTTCTGTGCTGGGTCACATCCATCCCTGCATTTGCTTGTTTTATTATAGCTCTATTCAGTAGCAATAAAAAAGGATAATCTGATTCCCAAGGCACTCCACGTGTTGTTTTTCTGTGGCTGGACTATTCCTGGAGATCTTATTTTTTCCATTTTTGATATTTACTATAAATGGATGCTCTCTCTGTTTTGGATCATCTGTTTCAAGTTATCGCAACTGTTTCTGAAAAACAACATAATGGACAATTTTTTTACTGCTATTTTGTGAATTATGTTGTGTCTGTATTCCATTTCTTTCATTTAATGTTTTATCTGCTCTCCTCCTAATTATATTGCATGGTTTATGTCACGGATGTAGATGTGTGTTTATAATTTTGCAAGTAATCTTTTGTTTAGATTTCCCTGATTTCTGCAAAGTTACTTTTACATGTCAATTTTACTTTCTTAACTGAGAGGTGGTGGGACACATACATGCTTTGAAGTACAGTGCTCGGAATATGTTAGCTATCAGACAAATTGAATTCATTCTATTTGTAATGAGTGCATGGCCAATATCAGAAGCACCGGTTTAAGGAGTAAGATGTCAAAGTTTAGTCTCTAGCCACATAAAAGCCTCAAAATCAAAAATGAGGGTTCCCGAAAATAACATGTCAATGTTTAATAAATCTGAAAGTTCCCACTACTGGGTTTCTGAGAAAATAAGCTGAAATTTTAATTCAGAAAAGGTCAATGTTAAGTTTGCTCTTCACTATAGTTGAAGCGCTGATCTGTGTCATTAATAACATTTTATATAGTGTAACTGTTCTCCAAAACAAAGAAAAGGAAGCAACCTCTTTTTAAAGTTTTGATAGTTTATTTTTGAAATAACCATTATTCAACCAAATAATAAAAAATACAAACATGTCCATATATTCAGTTAATATACACTCAATATACTTTTTAAAAGAAAAATATATTTCCTATTTCAGTTTAAAAATGTTCTTTTGAAATGAATTCCATAACCCACTTCATTCTACCTCTTATCCCACACAAAGACTATCATATTCATACATCAAAAACCAACAATTATTCTTCCAACATCTTCACTTCACACATCTCCTACTTTATACTTAAATTCACACATGTCTGATACAGTATATTAGAATCAGTTTTATCTCCACCACTACTTCCCCTGTACACACCTTGTAGTTTGCACATAAATTCAGACAAAGGTGTGATATATTAGAAATAAACGTAATCACTGCCGCTCTTTACCTATTATACATCTCCTACTCTGTGCCTAATTTAAAGTGAACACTGGAAATATTCAGAAATACAAAAATAACTTTGTTAACAAACACCAATAATAACCATATATTAAGAGTAATGAAGCCTCCCCCTGATATTGAAAAGCACCTAAGAAATATCTACTTAAGTCAAGCCACTCATACAAAATGCAAGTTACACGGATAGAGGAAGAAAGAATCACTACCTTTGAAACAGCTTGAATACAGCTTAAACTTTTTAAATATTTTCATAGTAGATATTATGTTTATAGGTTTTATGTTTATAGAATGTATATTTTTAAAATTTTGGATATTGTAAGTGAATTAGTTTATTTTGATTATATAGATATACAGTATACAAATAATGTACAGTTTTATATGTGTACAGTGTTTAAATGTTTTCCATTTTACAAATTAAAATCATTTCACTGTTAAAACCTCGTTCTAAATATAGTAAAACAAAAGGCTCACCCACGAGGAGATTCCAGCTCTAATAACCCCCCCAAAACCACAAAATGTAGGCTCAGACAAAGCAGTAAATTTGGGTTCACTTTGGGCTGCCCCTCCAAAAAAAACACAGAATATGCGTCTGTGGAAAAAGAAAAATCTTTGATATGCTCAGTAGTGCACAGGTCTCTCTACGATCAGCATTATTCAGCATGCAGATTAGCTTGCTTTGTGCATCTCTCTTCTCTAAACTAAAGAAAAATAGTGAGTGTACATCAAAATGATTTAAATTCTGAAAACACAACTTCAATAGAGCTTCTTCAGCACATCATTCCAAAATTTCTGTAAGTGAACACTTTTTAGATGTGAAGACAGAAAAAGCATTTCCCATATTGCAGAGTATCATGTAGTTTGAAAATATCCTCTTCTGGTGCCCTCATATTTAAAATGAATTTTCTGGTGACTTGATCTAATAATAATTCTTTGCATTTATATAGTGCTTTACTCACTGCTGAAAGTGCTTTTCATAGTGTGTGGGGAGACACTTCAACCACCACCAATGTATATCATCCACCTGGATGATGCGATGGCAGCCATTTTTACACCTGATCGCTAACCACACATTAGCTGTTAAGTGGTGAAGCGGTGAGCGATAATTAGCCAAGTAGAGAGAGAGGGGTTGATTAGGGGGCCAGAATGACCAGACCCTGAAGGCAATTAAGGCTGGACAATTACAAATTAATTAATTACAAATTAACAATTTAAAATTAACACTAATTACACATAGAGGAGTCAGATTTAATCTATACTAATAAAAGGCAAAGCCCTCACTCACTCACTCACTCACTCACTGACTCATCACTAATTCTCCAAGTTCCCGTGTGGGTAGAAGGCTGAAATTTGGCAGTCTCATTCCTTACAGCTTACTTACAAAAGTTGGGCAGGTTTCATTTCGAAATTCTACGCCTAATGGTCATAACTGGAAGGTATTTTTCTCCATTTACTGTAATGGAGTTGAGCTGGAAAGACGTGGGGGCGGAGTTTCATGTGACATCATCACGCCTCCCACGTAATCACGTGAACTGACTGTCAACGCAGTGCGTAGAAAACCAGGAAGACCTCCAAAAAGCGCTTAAGAAAACATGCGTTATATAATTGAGAAGGCAGCGAAACAATAAGAAGCAAGCGAGTGACATATACTACCATATTCATGAGTGCTGCTACCTCGGAAAGAAAGCACGGTGCAAACCTAAAGTTTAAATTAAGTTCATAGACAGGCTGACGCTGGCGTTTCACATGCCCACGGGTAATGCGGGATACAAGTTTAATGAGAGGACGCAGGATATTAACGAGAGTTTTGATCACTTTGTAACTAAGTTAAAATTACAAGTGAAGGGGTGTGATTATGCAAATTCCGAGAGCTGTGTTTGTGGGGGATTGACAGTTAAGGCGGGTGGGGGAGTCACGTCATCATCTCCCCTCCCATTTACCTCATTTCGCTCTGAGCTGAGCTCAGCTAACGCCGCCTTCAAGCAACTTGCCACACTGCCACCAAATACTCACAGAAAAATCCACAAGTTAATACACACGCTGTCTCTAGAGTTTATCCACACTGAATCCTCCAGGCACTACTTACAAAAGGTTACATTGACAATCGTGTTACGTTATTTTTAAAATCTTTCCTTTTCTTAGCACAAGCACAGCTGAGAAGCTTTGATGCATGTGCTCCATAACGCGTTAAAAATAATGCATTTAATCACACTTTGCATTACAAGCAAAGGGAGCTTTTGTCAATGCATGATTTCCTGGTACACCGATTACATTGATCAGCGCATCCCGATTCATTTTACCCTCGCACCACCTTAGTTTGAGAAGAAGTATGAAAAATATGAGGTTAACACAGAAAAACAGATCACCAATTCAAGCTTTATGAATAATCGATTCGCCATCAATAATTGTTTTGGTAATGCCATACTCAGTGTAATCCTCCTTCCATTTTATAATTTTTCCGCCACTAGCCATGATTAAATGAACGGTAAAAAGTAAGAGCAAAGCGAGGGTGACTTATTTAGGCAGGCATATATATGACAGCAACACTCATGACAATGTCAATCATGTTACGTTATTATTAAAATGTTTCCTTTTCTTTTCATTACTTCTTTAACACACTACTTCTCCGCTGTAGGCGGGTATTTTGCTATATATATAATATATGAATTACCTCCAAAGAGCGCTGAGACTTTTGATATCGTGAACGTGTCTGCAAAAACTGGGGTCTCCTGCCCAGCAAAAGTCGAGCAGCCAGCGTGCGTGCATAGCTGTGCCGGCCTTTGAGACACTGACTGCGCTTCTGCCTTGTCAAAGTGAGCACTTTTTATTTTTTTCATCCTCCTCCTGAGCTATAGCCAAGACAAGTGCAAACACGGGACCCCTTTTCCACACCGCGTCAAACTAATATTAAGGCGATTTGCACTTTCTTTTGCACGTATACGATTATGAGGTGGTCGGCTCGGATTATGAAGACACGTACACGAGTGGAGGACTGACAGTGCCATCACAGCCGATTAATGGCAGGGACGTCTCACCAGTCTACACAAGACCCACCGCGACTCTCACCAAAAGGCAATTATATCGCCAGCTTAACACATCTCTCTATACTATATAAAAGAAAAAGGCAACTTTCCTTTCTTTACACCTTTTTTCCTTTTATCCCAAACCAAAGCCTTTCTCTCTTAACACTGCAGAGGACACAAAACTAATTTTCTTTAATTGCTGGTAATGCCGGTAAGGCACATTACCAGAGGCAAAATTTGAACGTTCACATAGAAAATGTAATTTCTATACCACAGCCGTCGTGTAGCACCTTTCAAAAGGGATCTACTACCGAGAGATGATCCATATACATTTTAGCTGCTGTTAGTTCTACTTACCTGTTGTGTTACACAGTCTTTAAAATGTAGTTTACCCGCAACCACTCCAGTAGTGCTTAATGTACCTGTACTTCTTAAACGTTAATGTTTTACTGTTTAATAACTTATAGACTATATTTTATTATTTTTCCCTTGCACTCAGTGACCAAAGCTATACACACACATATAGACACATACAAACATACACACAAGTATACACACATACATACATACATACATAAATACATACATACACACATATATATAATTTGTGTGTGTGTATGTATGTATGTGTGTGTATATATGATGTAGATAGGTATGTATATATATATATGTGTGTATATGTAGATATGTATATAGATATGAAGATATGTATGTGTATATATATATATATATATATATATATATTTATATATGTAGACTCAAACCCATTATGACAGCAGCAATCCAAGCTGTGAGAAAACAGTAAAAAGGAGGCGTGTCACACGTCGTGGTACATTTTCTGATGCAGCTAGACGAAAAAAACTTTGTGACGCTGCCGCCAAATACACAAAACAATTAATTTGACAATCATATTACATTATTTTTAAAATGTTTCCTTTTCTTTTTCATAACTTCTTTAACACACGGCATCGCTGCGAAGCGCAGGTATTTTGTTATATATATATATCACAGCGACACTCATAACAGTGACAAAACAATTACATTGACAATCATGTTACATTATTTTCAAAATGTTTCCTTTTCTTTCTCTTTCCTTCTTTAACACACTACTTCACCACTGCCAAGCGCGGGTATTTTGCTATATATATATATATATATATATATATATATATATATATATATATATATATATATATATATATATAGATAGATAGATAGATAGATAGATAGATAGATAGAAAGAGATATATATATATATAGATATGAGAACAACACTCATATCAATGACAAAACAATTACATTAACAATCATGTTACGTTATTTTTAAAATTTTTCCTTTTCTTTTTCATACCTTCTTTAACACACTACTTCTCCGCTGCGAAGCGCGGGTATTCTGCTAGTGATACCATAAATTACATAGTTGGAGTCGAAGGTTTTGTGTTCCGACTCCACAGCCCCTGTCATAAATAACACTCATAATGAGCAAATATAGAGTTCTAGTTAAATTATAGTCGCCAACTACTCTAACACACGAACCTTGCATGGCAAACCTGGAAAGAAGCCCACACCAAGACCAAGAGTAAATGTGCTAAGCATATAGAGTACGTTGACAGGCCCAGGACTCAAACTCGGTCTCCTGACACAGTGATGCCATAGCACTACTGTGCAGACCCTAAATTGTCTCAGTGGATCAAAATTAAATCTCCTTTTCTATCATTTACCTTTTGAAATACAGGAAGTAGTGTTTGAACTAAAAGAGACAAATATTTTGGATTGATGCGATTATTATTTATTTAAAGACTAAATTAAAAGATTGAACTCACCTCTGTGAGTATGAAAATAAATGGCTCAAGAAGACTTGACTGATTAGAAGCGTTAAGAACAGGGTCTTCTTTCTTTTCAAATTATTGACATTTTAAAATGTGTGAAGATTGTTATTAATATCCCTAAATAGAAACATACATCAGTGAAATTCAAGTGCATTTTAGATCCATTGAAAATGTTCAAAACAGTCCAAGAAACAGATACAAAAAACAAGATTAGTTATGGCGATAAGCCCTGGGGGGTATTTTCCGTACGCTGCTTAAATCATCCGAGATCAGGTGCCTCATCTTGGATAAGTTAATGCCGGTGACACTCATCCAGGATAGGTCGGTTTTTCAAATGCAGCAGTGTAGTAGATTAGTCTAGCTGGATCTAATCATCTGAGATGATTGCGCGCGGCTGCACTAATTGAAAAGCCCATATATATTGAGTCTAGAAAACATGATTAGCAAGTCTTTGATAGGCTGCAATAAAATGACGAAAGAACAGGCTCATTCTTTCACAGAAGCGGAGCAGGACCTTTTACTCGAAGGATATGAAGAATTTCAAGATTTAATATGTACAAGGGGTAACACTGCAAAAGCAGCCCAAACTTGAAAAGATGGCTGGCAAAAAGTGGCCGACAAATTAAACGCGTAAATAAGTGTGCATTGTATTTACTGAATGCAGTGTTTCATTTCCTATGTGTCACATTAATTATTATTTAATATGTCATAATTCCAGATCAAACGTGAGCACAAGGAGAACATGGGAACAGGTTAAAGTGAAGTACAAGAATATACTTCAAACTGGTAAATATTGGTATATAACTATTTAAAGAACTGTTGCCATAAAGAATCATATATAATAGAAAAACAATTAATTTGAAAGCTAATAAAAAGAAGGCAGCCAAGCAAAAAACAGGTGGAGGTCCACACGGTCCAGACCTAACCCCTACAGAAGAGTTGGCTCTCCGGTAAAATGCCTATTGCCCGGTTTCTGAGGGCATTCCAGGGGGAAGCTCCTCCTCAGAACCAGTGGCAGGATGCAGAGGTAACTTCATTTCAGGTAAAGGATGGTCATTGCATATATTTTGTCCTCAATGTGTGCCATAGGTATGTCCCATTTAGCCCTCTTTTTTATTTTGTTTTTTTTGTTGGGTCAGTTGCAGTGAATGTCATATCCCTAGAACCTGTGTCTGACCACCGAGCTATTGACGAATGTCAAATATTTGATGAAGACACTGTCTGATTATTCATCAGGAGGAGAGGTAAATGTTCCAAATGTCTGAACAAACTCCACTCTGATCAGTCCCATGTGCTAATCGTGATATAACTGTGTTGCAGGAGCCTGTAGCCAGCACACATGTACTTTTTGGAACATCCACTTAAAAAAAGGAGATGGTGAGGTTGGTTGAGCCATCTGTTGTACTTGGTACTGAATGATTCAAAATTATATACTATGTATAAAATATAGAGGAAAAAAGGCAGTTTTAATTATGTATTTATTTGCAGAAAAATGTGAGGGCTCTATACAAGAGATATCTTCAGCAGAAATTCATGTACAGTAAACTAAAAATAAGGAAAATACAGCAGGACATGGAACTTCATGAACTGAAGACAACCAAAATGAAGTTGCAGATAAAAATACTAGAAAAACAATTGGTAACAAAATTCTCTTCTCTTTCCCATGATGTGTATGCATGAGTGTATCCTTAATTTATGTTCTCCTCCTTACAGGCTGAAGGTCCGTAATATATAATAAGTTAGTTTTGTGTGAAACCACTGTTGTCTTTTTCATTGAAAATGTTGGGCCACAATTCTGTCTCTGGCAGCTCTACCACTGATTTGCTCAAGGTGCACTGGGTCAAGGTCATCATCATCAGGGTGCACCAAAACCTCAGGAACTCTCTCTTTTCTGATGGTCGCTATGTTGTGTAAGACAGAGCATGCAACAATTATATCACATGCTGTGTCAGGTGCAACCCTCAGCCTTTTTAGACATTGAAATCTCTCCTTCAGGTAGCCAAAGGTGATTTCAATTTGTGCCCTTGTCCTAGACAGAGCTGCATTATATTGAGTTTGTGGCCCAGGGTTGGGGTCAGGAAACGGGGTCATTAGAAAATTTCTACAGGCATATCCCCTGTCCCCTAGCAGGATTCCATCATGATGACCTGTGGAATATGTAAAAATTGTGAATACAATACACACATCACCATGATTAATAATTAGATTATTACCTTGTTCAAATATCCAATACAGGTGTGGCTCCTTATAAATTCTAGAGTCATGAACAGACCCTGGCCATTTAGTCTCCACATTTGATACAAGGTAGGATGCATCACAGATCATCTGAGAACTGATAGCATGTAGGTCAAACAATTTTGCTGTCAACATACCTATTGGCTATTTTCAACTCTTTCAAAAAGTGACATTACCTGCACGTTAATACTGTGGAAGCCTTTTCTTTTCACGTAATCTGGCTCATTTGGACCTGATGGGGCCTTTATTCGGGTCTGCGTACAATTCAGTGCCCGTATCACATTTGGAAATCCTAGGTAATGAGAATGTTAGGCTGATTGTGAGATTCTTTATGGAACTGTGGGTGTTTTTTCCTGTGTATTACCTACCTGCAATGGCATGAAATGCCTCTTTTATGGTCTGCACACACAGGTGTCCAGGAAACACTATGAAAACTTGAAGGAAATATTTCAGAGCCAAACAGACTTTACGAATTGCCTGGCAAACTGCACTTTTCAATAGATGTTCCGCATCGCCTATAGTATATAAAAACGTGCCGCTTGCAAGAAACCTCAAAGCAATGCATACTGCCTGTGTGGTTGTGAGAGCCCGACTTCGCCGAGTTTGACTTCAAATATAAGGAGCTAATAAATCATTGAGGCAATATTCCCCCTCGGCTAAAGCGTTATCTTTCGAAAAGAATTTCCTCCGGGAGCAATAAAGGATCTTGCCGATCGAGCAAAACCCTCTCTATATAAAATTCTCTTTGTATAATTTGTGCACCAATATCAATTGGTCACTCATTCATGAACGGCGAAGCCATGACTGGATGAATTCCACGCACTGTCACTGATTACTTGTGTGAGCTAATTCTTGTTTACATAGAACAGGATGTGTTGCTATGACAACACTTCCAGCAAGAGTTTAAAAAAACCGACAGATCCAGGATCAGGCCAAATCGTCAACAATTACATCCAGCTAAGCGAGTAATCCACATACAAAAAATACCGCCCTGGTATATCAAGCATGGCAAACTTCCAGTTTAACTTGTCTGTAGCCACAACTCTTTAAAGAAGCACATAATCTTGGGTCTTAATTTTTTTAACAATATTTTTCATTTTTGTACTGAACAGAATTTTTTAGTGTCTTGGAACTTTGCTGAGTTTTGAGTGTTCAGTTTTATTTTGTGTAGTCTTTTTGAAGTGCACCATATTTCAACTCAAGATGTTATTTTCACACTATTGGGCCACTGGCAGTGTCACACTTGGGGCCTGTAGGCTTTTGGCTTCTTTGCCTGTTTTTATCAAGCCAGTTTTATTCCAATCCCTAATGGACATTTCAGTTAGAATTCTGCATTTTTGTTATACTATAGTGTAAAATAAAATTTCCCCAAACTAAATCAAGTTAAAAAGTGTGTTTGTTTCAGTGGCCACTTCATAACATTATGACTTTCTGAAAAAATTAGAGTATCTAGTTGATCATATTATAAAGGAAAATAACATCTGAAAACCTAGACCAGTTCCTGCCTCAAAATTAAAAACACATCTACAAAAGATTAAAATAATTAAAATTCTGATTTGTTACATATAAAGCTATGAAGACATGTCATTATCATAAAAGCCGGGATGGCCCTGTCCTCCAGTACATGTTTCCTCTGTATATTATTGGCAAAAGCCCTCCTCTGACTTAGCGCCTTAATGTTACAAAGTGGTTTGCATGATTATTGATCCTCTGAGCAATGCCATTGGATGTTGTGTACTCCATGTAGAGCCACCTATGGCAGCAAGGTCAAAAGTAAGGTCCTGAGTAAGACTGACTCAACCAGCCCTCCCATCCCCCATCCAAATTGGTGCAACTTCCTTCCTTCCCTCATTGTCCTGCACTTGGCCTGTGTAGTCCCAGCAGGAAGTGAAGCAGTGTGATTGAGGCTCTCACTAGCACCGATATCAACCACTGCTTTGCACAGGCTCTTCCTTCAAATGGATATACAGCATCATCGTCTGATCGACTGACAGCCATGAGTTGGTTGACAAAAAGCTTTTATCTGAACTTTAGAAACATTCTGCCACTGTTTAAGTGAATTAAATTTAGCTTTCATAAAAAGTCCACTGCTTGCTAAAGTATTTATGAGGGACCAATGCGCCATTTATAATCAACCATTCTTCCACCAGTTTATTTACCAAGGATTCTTCATTTAGAAAAAACACCATTGATCATCCTTGAAGCAGAACAAACATTTTTATATTCAACTACTTTTCTAACTACCACCTGAACATATTTCAACAGAAACCACCAGATCCACTAAAATTTTTTGCTCCATTGCAGGAGAAAAGATTTTCATAAAACTTTAACAAACCAGGCCACAACTCTTTGGACCCTGCCAAGGGTAAAAAGGCTAAAGTTGTCTCTTATCCAACAAAAAAAGGTACAAAAATGAAAAGTAAGAGAAAAACAAAGTTACAGAGAGACAGCCACTTCCTCCAAGACATGCCACAAATCAGATATTCCCAATCCAGACCACGATTAAAATGGACTGATAACAAGACAGATAGATAGATAGATAGATAGATAGATAGATAGATAGATAGATAGATAGATAGATAGATAGATAGATAGATAGATAGATAGATAGATAGATAGATAGATAGAACTTTATTTTTCGCAAAGAGGAAATTAAGCTTTTTAAACTGAAGGTAAATACATAATTTCAGTAATAATTATAACAAACAATAATACACACTAGAAATAATAAGCAGAACAAAAAACATCTGATTTTTGTAAAGATAAAAAGAGCAATGAGAGCCCATACTGAGGCATTATAAAGTCATATTGCCATTGGTATAAAGGAACCTACATTGAAGAAAGAAGAGCTCTACCCTTTCTTATACAGTTCCTCTGTGTTATGAAACTAGGCCAGTCTTTCGTTGATGTGGATCCTTGTAGCTGTACACTATCTTCACAATGAAAATGTCCCAATATGAAGAAATTTCAGCTGTTGAAGTATCAGCACTGCTATGAATAAGTTGGGTAAGCTGTTCTGCAGTGAAGTGTATGTATCAAAAACAAGTGGCCATTGTGTATTATACTGGTCAGAAGTACAAGGTAATGTGGCTTTTGTGATCAGATTGTGTATACATATGTGATGTGATTAGTTTATTTAAGAAATTCATATTTTGGTAACATTTTATACAACTAGTTCTAAATTATACATCATTAAAATACAATTTCACTGTTCAGTCAAAAATGAAGCCCTAGTAAGACCCCCTGGTTAACATTGGGTATTTTGTACTTCCACTAAAAATGCTGTATAAAAGGAATATTATTTACAAATAAAGTTATTTAACACTGTTTGGTGTATTAAAGATTATTTAAAATATCTTACTATTGTTAATTGCATTTTATTTCATGACACTGAGAACTACTGTACTGTATATAAATAAAATGTATTCATATTATTATTAATAGAGAATCATAACTAGTACACTTCATCTGTCTCTTTGAAAATATACATTATGAGAAAAGGTTATAAAAATAAACATTAAACCATACAGGAACAATAACTTTCAGTGCTATTTTTGAAAATGAGGAATATGAAAAAAATTACAGAACTAAAGTTTACATTTTATTCCTTCTGTAAAGATACACATTTGGTATGATTATTGTAAAATATTATTTATGTATGTATGTATTTATTTATTTTCTAATCATGTTTCACATTTAATTTCTTTGAACTTTGTATCCAGTGTAAGGCTGGAATTATCAGTGCATGAAAGCACAGATGATTTCCCAGTCAATTTAAAATTACCATAGTGCCCTAGAACTATCCTTAAAGTGTTACTAATCACAGACAGGTTAAATAATTGTATTATTAATTATCTACTATAAAAAAAAACACTTATTTTTATTTGGGAGCCTTTGTGTATTTCAAGAAACGTTTTGTTTAACATGCAGCCAAATTTGCTTATGGAAAGTCTCCCTTTTGCCATATCCATTTCTATGTTAATTATGTTATGTTACAGCTAAAGATATATCAATACTAGAGCAGCCTGATGTTTTATTAATTAATAAAAACTGAGTATAAAACAGTTAAAATAAAATTACATCCATCCATTTTCTAAGCCTTCTGATTTAGCAGAAAGTCATGGGAAAATAATAGTTAAGATGTCATTTTTAACAGAAATGATTGGTTTAATTATTTTAGCACCAAGGTGTGTGTACTCAGAGGGCTGCTGATTGCTGTGGCTTTACAGACAGAAAGATGTCAAGTTAAAATGTATTTTATGGTATTTAAATGGGTAGGTTGTTTGAAATAAAGCAGACATTAAAAATTTAGTGAAAAAAGTGCTCTTGTTATAGCCCTACTTTTTAAATATGCATTTCCTTTATGGCTGTTGCTAGCTTTATATCATCTTTGGACAATGATATATCCTTTTAAATTTAGTTAGCTTCACCCTTTGTTTTCATATTAAAACTAATATGGTAGACTTGATACCATTGTTATCATTCCCTACAGAGTTCATATTTTGTTAATTCTAATTACTAATGACAAACTGAATGACAAACATTTCTGTGAAGATCCACCACTCTGCATGTAATCCAGTTCAGTTCAGGTTCTAATGGAGCTGGGGCATATTCCCACACCCGTGTTTGCAAGGCAGGAATCAACCATTAGAAGAACTCAATTAACAGTTAAGGGTACAGACACATATTTGGGACGTAGGTGGAAAATACATGCAGAGAACTTGCATTCTCCACAAAGTGACTGGGCTAGGATTCAATTCACCAAGTACTTGGTCACCATACCATCACTTTATTGGAGATTCTTTTTGTATAGTCCTTCATTTGGCTAAGTTTGTGGGTGTTACATTCCTGTCCTGTAGGTGTTACATTTCCTGACTTTTTCTGAATGCCTGTGGGCACTATCTGTGAAAGGAGATGAAAGTATTTAAGTACAGTCACAATATACAGCAACAGAAGCCTTAAACACTAAAATGCCATCTGTTTAAATGATCAGGTGATTCATTTGTGCAGGGAGGGCAGGACTGCAATAAATAAGGATTGGATGCCATGCAACTCTCTAAAGCAACATACGAAAGTTTTTTAGTGGACATGAGTAACAAAATTCTAAGATATTGAAGATAAAGTGATTTCAAGTTGAGTGCGTTGTAATTCATGATATAGTGTAAATTAATAAAGTAAGAATAACTAAAGTAAACTAAATAATTGGTAACATTTTTAATCTGTTCAGATTTTTAGAACATATGAAATTTGACATATGAGAGGATACCATTCAGTTTGTCAAGCGTGTTTGTTAGATAATGCTAAGGTGTCCCAGTATCTAATCCAGATGCTTCTTAAAGGTTGTCAAGAGTTCTGCTTCAACTACATGTCTTGGTAGTTTGTTTCAGAGTCCTAAAACTCTTTCCACAAAAAAAGTGCTTCTTGTTTTCAGTTGTAAATGTACTTCCACTTAATTTTCTCGGATGTAGTTTGAATAATATGAATACCCTTCAGGCTGAAAGATTTCTACTGGTTCTACCTACCAATGCCTTTAGGATTATGAAGACCTGGATTAGGTCCCGAGGCACCCAGTAAGCAAGCATCTGTCAGTTCACTGTCTGCTTTGGAACGGCATGCTGCCAGTCAGCAGATCCTCAGTGGAATGACAGTAGGAGGGGGCAGGAGAAACCCGACAGAATTTTCAGACTGTGGCCCACTGATGGCTGACCATTCAGTAGTTAGTGGTGCATCAGTGGCTTATAGCTGCTAGAATGCTAGTGGTAACCATCCAGCCAATCACTATTATCGCTGGTTAAACTGCGATAGTCTACTGACTGCATGTATTAATTTCAAGGTCTGTAGACAAAATGTACATTGATCATGGGCTACTTTATTCCCAGACAAGCGTCCTATGCCTAAATTTTATCATATTTTAACTAAGGTGAATATGCACCGAAAAATAGCTGAAGACATAATGGGTCACAGTTTGGTAAATTTCTTTAAATATACAATTGAAATAACTAAGCAGTTTAGACCACTATGTACCCACTATAGGGTGTATTAATTAATAATTTAGTTTCAGTGTGATGTGAACTAGGCCCACTTGTGCCCACTGGACCTTTGTTATCAGGACAGTCTTCTATGTTCAGGAATAAACAGATTTAATTCTCTGAGTATGTCAAAGAACGGTATGTCCTTAAGTCCTGGGATGCACTTGGTTGTTCTCCTCTGCACAGCTAAGTGTTTTTGCAAAATGATGACCAGAGCTGCTCACAATACTCCTGCTGTAGCATCATCAGTATTTTAGTCTAATGTTCAACAGCTTTTAGGACATAACTTAACATTTTATTTGCCTTTTTAACTGCTTTTGCACCTTGCATATGTGATGAAAAGTATGTGTCAAAATAAGACCCTGAATCTTTTTCATTGTTTGTTTCTGTCATGAATTAGAGATTAATTCATAGTAAAAGGTTGCAAGGCCTCAATAGTGCTCATATGCCTCTTTTATCTGCCTCACCTCAGTGTGCAAAATTCCCACTCAAGCAGGCCTGCCACAGTGATGAAGCCTCCAAAAAAACCTTGAACTGTCTTTCAATATCACAAAAAGCCTCCTCCAGAGGAGTATAACCTCTCTTCTTCAAGTACTACTATGTATTTTGTGTAGAGTGGTAACCTGAACTGCACCCAATAGCTGGTTCAAAGATGGGCGAACAAAACAATCTTTAAGAAAGTAAGATCTATTTGAAAAATACCAAAGAAATATGTAACAAAAACTCCTCAAAGCAAACTGAAGAATTAAATGAGTTGGTTCAAAGGCAATCCACAGTGAACAAGACCCAAAAAAACTCAACTATAAACAATAACAATCACACTTCAAAAGATTTAACATTTCCAAAGCCTTTATAGGGCTGGGGAGCAGTTCCTAAACAAAGATGGACAGGTGGCCTTGCCTCTTGGGGTTCCACTCGCAATGAACGTAAAAAACATACTCAAATTTAAAGAGACATATATGAAATCAATAAAAAATAATATAAAGAATGAAAAATAACTCAAAAATAAACAAAAACTATAACAAAACATAAAATACACAACTGCAACTCAATATAGAACAGCCATCTTTAGGAAAGTGTCTCCTATTATTAAAAATTAGAAAGTTTGAAAATTCCCATCTAATACCGGAACATTGCAGACACCAACATTTAGTCATATAGATCCAATTTAGAGTTGTACCTTTCTGTCTTTGGGATGTGGAAGCAATGTATCTCAAGAAAGCCTTCTCATACATGGGGAAAATATGATAATTGTACGATGGGAATGAATATGTAAATTCATGTAAAGATCTATCAGACCCTGGTGGAAACAATTACGGCAAGTTGCTACCATGTGTGAATGATTGCCCAATTTATAAGGTTTTTATAAGGCAACCAAATCACGCATTGTACCTATAGGTCTCACCATGTCATAAGCTGGCCTAACAGACATTTAAAGATGCACTCAAACTGCTGGTTGGGGTAGTTTCCTTCATAGGCAAGAGACAGGGAGGAAACAACTCCAACCAGCAGTTTGAGTGCATCTTTAAATGTCTGTTAGGCCAGCTTATGACATGGTGAGACCTATAGGTACAATGGGTAATTTGGTTGCCTTTTATTGTTGTCTGATAAGGGCAGAATTTCTTATGTTCATAAGGAGGAGCTAAGTAATTAATCTCCAGACTGATAGGTGGCAGCACATAGTCGCAAGTCAAGAACATGGGGTCAATGTTATGCCTTTAGGCGGATAAGTTCTCCCATGGATAAGTTGGGACTTGATTTTACTGTATAATTTCTGGTATTTTAGGCTCACCTGAGAGAGTAACCACGGAGCACACTGCCTTTTTTTCGTGACCACACAGTATACCCAAACTATTCCGAAGCCAATTTTGCACTGATTTGTATTTTTTGTATCTCACACCCTTATACACCTTTATTGTAAGAGCATCCCGAATATACGATGGAGCATTCAATCAGAAGAAAATATGAAGCTGGTTTTAAATTAAACGTTGTTGAAGTGGCAAAATTGGTAACTGTGCTGCTGCAACAAAGTTTGATGCATCTGAGAAACTGGTGTGAGACTGGAGGATGCAAGAAGATGTAAAAAAAATAATTAAGTGTCACATTTTTGAATGGACAAATAAGTTGGCGCCTGATTTTATGATTGTTACCCGACTAATACGTGAGTATATACGGTATATACTGTATATATATGGTAATAACATTTGATTTTCTTCAGTGCTTAATTTGTAAATCATGAGGTTCCAGAGCTCACAGTGACTGCCTAGGGGCAGTATGGTGGTGAGCCAACAAAGACAAATTAGGTGCTGGAGTGCTGCACTGTTAACATTTGGAAGAAAAATTAAACTTAGGGCACATAAAGTGTTTTGGTATGTTTTCCACATTAAAATATAGCATCTATATTAGAAGTAGTAGTAAAATGCTTAATAAATGTGAGAAACCTGTTCAAGCACATCAGGAAACCACTTAAAGGTCTAGTGAACAACAAAAGACAAGACAATGTACTAGAAGATGGTTGATGTCATACAAAGGGTATTCTAGTAGGTTTAAGAAATTAGCAGATGTCCTGCAAAGACTGGACAGTTGTCACATACACAGAAATTTCAAGGATAAGGGCTGAACCTGAGAGATTTGAGAATAATAAGAATGTAGTTTAATAAGACTTTTATTTTGGGGTATTTAAGCTAGCTCTGCTCTCTCCCCTAAACATCTCATTAATTGTAATTAGTCAAATGGGTATGACCTGATGAACAAACCAATGAAGCAATTAGGGTAAATGACCAGTGATGTGTATGCATTCATTCAGCACTGTTATGTAAATTCAGTTTTTTATAAATATAGACCCCTGTTCTTAATCTGACATTGAGTTCAGCAATACAGGGGTGCCGCAGGGGACTGTACTTTCTCCGGTCCTGTTCAATCTATACACATCAGACTTCCAATATGACTCGGAGTCCTGCCACGTGCAAAAGTTCGCTGATGACACTGCTATTGTGGGCTGCATCAGGAGTGGGCAGGAGGAGGAGTACAGAAAGTTAATCAAAGACTTTGTTAAATGGTGCGACTCAAACCACTTACATCTTAACACCAGCAAAACCAAGGAGCTGGTGGTGGATTTTAGGAGGCCCAGGCCCCTCATGGACCCTGTGATCATCAGAGGTGACTGTGTGCAGAGGGTGCAGACCTATAAATATCTGGGAGTGCAGCTGGATGACAAATTGGACTGGACTGCCAATACTGATGCTCTATGTAAGAAAGGTCAGAGCAGACTATACTTTCTGAGAAGGTTGGCATCCTTCAACATCTGCAGTAAGATGCTGCAGATGTTCTACCAGACGGTTGTGGCGAGTGCCCTCTTCTACACGGTGGTGTGCTGATGTAGCAGCATAAAGATGAAAGACGCCTCACGCCTGAACAAACTTGTTAAGAAGGCAGGCTCTATTGTAGGAGTAAAGTTGGACAGTTTAACATCTGTGGCAGAGCGACGGGCATTAAGCAAACTCCTGTCAATCATGAATAATCCACTGCATCCACTGAACAGTGTCATCTCCAGGCAGAGGAGTAGCTTCAGTGACAGACTTTTGTCACTGTCTTGCTCCACTGACAGACTGAGCAGATCGTTCCTCCCCCACACTATGCGACTCTTCAATTCCACCCGGGGGAGTAAATGCTAACATTACTCAGTTATTGTCTGCTTTTTTTTTATTTTTTTCATTTTTATTACTATTTAATATTGTTTCTTTGTATCAGTATACTGCTGCTGGATTATGTGAATTTCCCCTTGGGATTAATAAAGTATCTATCTATCTATCTATCTATCTATCTATCTATCTATCTATCTATCTATCTATCTATCTATCTATTCTTTGAAAATCTGCTGACACCTCTGCTCAGGGAATGATAGTAGATTACTGTACAAGGTGTTACCTCTTCATGAAGAGATAATTAAAGTTGCAATGGACAAGCTTCCTCCTGTCTGATTTCTGACTCAGAAAGGTCCTATTTCAGAACAAGATTTTTCTCTGTAGCCTCCTTAGCGTTACATTTTTTTCTCAAAAAAATATGTGAAAAGCATTGCATTTTTTTGCTTGAAATATTACATTTTTATTAAATCTAATCTTTCTACTGTAAAAAGTGCAAAACACTAAAAGTATAAAGTGAGAAGTATAGAAAGTATAATAATTATACAAATAATAATAATGATGAATTATAAAAATAATAATATGAACAGTACACTACAAATGTGCGAGTGATGCAATAGGTTATGAAAATGGATGGATGAATAAATTAGTTTTCACACAGATATTTTTCAACCTTAAATTGCTCTGCTGTGCAGCACACTTGTATTGGAGTTTTTGCTCTCCTTAGCCTCATCTGATGTACCTCTGTCCAATCTGACTCAGTCTAACTCCTTTGTGTTTTAACCTCCATGTCAACATTTACATCTACATCCACTGTGCCAAAACTATATATATATATATATATTTTTTTAACTACTTTGACCTGATTTATTTCAATCTGTGTGGCTTCCAGTGTTTTTGACACACTGTTTTCTTTTTCATATTAACCAATCAAAAGATCGGTGTAATTTTAGCTACACTATTTTTTGAAAATTTAAATAACAGTGGAGGAAGTGGTGGCTTTGTGGCTAAGGATCAGCGTTGGTATCTGGAAGGTTGCCAGTTCAAACCCCATTACTGCCAGAAAGGATCCTACTCCACTGGGCCCTTGAGCAATACCCTTAATCTGAAAATGGCTCCTGGGGCACTGTGCAATTGCTGACCCTGTGCTCTGACCTCAAAGGTCATGCAAAAAGACATTTTCTCCTCAAGGATTTATAAAGTATATCAAAACAAATAAAGACGATTTAAAAATCTTTATATAAACATTATAAGAAGTTAAAGCGAAATCTTTTATGTTGATTTTGGGGTCCCGGAGTGCATGTACAGGTCCTGGAATGCAGATGGCTCAAAATCAAATCTCCAGGACAAATTAACCACTGGCTGTATCTTTATTTGCCTCTTCTTTTAGACTAATTACTTAAACACAACCTTTCCAATCTCTAAAAACCTTGCTTATGGACAAACATGCACCTTTAGCATGCCAGTGTCATAATCTTGGAAGTTCGTATAATCAAAAACTATAGAACAACATTTTATAAACTTTCTTAGAACATGTAGTACAAGTGAAAAGTTGATGGGTTACTTAATGTTTTAAACTTTTGATTATGTACATTTTTATAAAAATACATTTAAAATAAATATATCAAAAAGATTGAAAAAGTTTGTGCCTTTTTCTTTTGTAAATAAAAGGTCTGCTACTGGCATTATAAGTAATCAACACATCCTTCAAATTAAGTGAAATAATGATTCAATCATTGCTGCCCAAATTGTGCAATTTTGAGTCAATATACTTGTACACACACCACAACATGTTTTATTATACGTGGCTGTTTTTCACATTGTCAAAACAACAAAGTTAAAAACTCATTAAGCTACTTCCAGGACTTCTACCATACAACTGTCAGGGATTCCTTTTTATTGCCATTTGAAAGGCTATTTCTGTTCCCTATTCTAAATTGAGTAGCGGGGACATGCTTACCTTTCTTTCAGAAGAGCAAATGCAATCTCAAAGTCAATGCAAAAAGACAAGGAAAAAATGTGCTTAAAATAAATGACATTATAAGCATAATACATTCTGTACTTTATGCATTTGTAAAATATGAGGCAGTATCTTGCCATTTTCTAGGACAATCACATAGGAGTGCATAGTTCATCTGTGGCAAAATTCCCTTTGGGCAAATGGATAGGTAAGTGCTGCTTCTTTATAATTTTACATGTTCCTGTGTAGTGTTTTATACAAAAAAGTATTGCTCATTACAATGGTTATTACCTTACAGCCATAACTGGAACAATAACTTCCCTTATGATTTTAAAACCATGACATATTGACAGGAATTACTGAACTCAACAATGCCATATGGTGTTTTGTCTCTAGAGGTCCTGCAACATTGTTTTAGTGTTTTTTTCTCGACTGGAATCATTTTCATTTTTGATTGTTACTATAATTTACTAGTAATGATGTACATAAGTCTTGCAATAAAAGAACCCATGTCTTATCTAATTTTTTAAGCTCTTTTGAAATTAAGTGAGTAAAAGAGGGGGAACTGAATTGGCTTTAGTTTGAAAGGCTTGTCACTCTAAACAGGTAAGCAGAACTGCCAATAATTGTCACACCTTCCAAAAACCTGTCATGCGCCTTAACTAATGGCAGAAACACACACACATACACACTGCTCAGTTTAGAAACAGATTATAGTGTTATATTGTAACTGAGGAGCATATATTCATGTACTAACATAATTTGCACTCAAAATCAGTTTGCAATAGGCATGAACTCACTTTTTAATAATCAAAAAGTGATAATATAGGCCTAAAACAGGATACTTATTAAGTAAACACTGGACGTCATAAAAGCAAAGAAAATTTTTTTAAAGAATAACTTTAAGCTTGTTGCATCTCAAAAGACTTGGATGTTTATATTGAGGGGAAGAATTAATTTAATAATCACTTGAAGGAAAACCTGAACATTTTGAGAAAACTCACAGAAACACATGGAGAATGCTCAATCTCTACTCAAACAGTGATGGGGCTGGTATTTCATTATAGCATTTTGAAACTGTACAGTCATAGTACAAACCACGGGAGAAGCTACAATTCAGTTTTAATTAGCAACTAGTGGAATACATGGACATCCAATCCTTCAATAAAAGGGATTTGAATCTGACGGCAATCACCATTGCTTCTTGAAAGTTTTGTTTGATATTGCACTGTGAATTGGCAAAAATTTAAGGTAACATGACCACATTTCTGGGCATGTTGTTTGTAGCCACTGCTGTTGTATTAAAATGGTCTTTTGATTTTGTCTTATCCAGTTTAGCCTTTTTCCTTTCACACTGACATAGGAGCCTAACATTTTAGCACTGTTGAAAAAGTTTTCCAAAACTGTGTAGGCTATAAGGCCCAAACTAACCACTAACCCTAAGTCTTTCTTATCTGAAAGCTAAATTATGCAAAACATATTAAAGAGTTGTTAAGGGTTTCTTGTTCTCTCTTATTAGCAGAGGACTCCAGGCCATTTTCACCAGGTGGAAACAGTAAAGGGTACGACATGAGGGTTCAGTTATGAAATACATTGTGATTTTTTCCAATATGTCTGCCTGTTTTTCGTGCTTTTTTTTTTTCTTTTTTTTACATCGTCTCTATTTTAAATGCTACAGTAAAAGGATTGTTAGCGCCAATTAAATCTTGAATGTTTGAAGTACATGAGGAGATATATCTGTAATTGCTGATCTGGAAGTGTTTATCAAGGTCTATACATACTATAAAGACTGGATGCTTTCTTGGATGCTCAAACAAATAACCCTGATTTTTCAGGGTTAGAATTTACGAAATAAATAAAAATTAAGAACTACTTTAAGCACCTTGGTGCTATATAAATAAAATGTATTATTATTATTATTATTGCTTTGAGCACAATAAACAAAATCCAACTTTGAGGGCTAAGAGCTAACTAAATATTAATGCGTTGAAAGAAAGTAAATGTCTGATCACTTGCTTCAAAATATTAGTTCATTTTAATGTTAAATGATCAATGCTTTATATATTGCTTTTTGGGTCATCTTTTTGGTCCTTGTCTTACTTCACAAAGAAAAATGTATAAAGATTTTAAAATAATGAAACAGAAATTGGAAGGAGGTCCTTCATATTTTTTTGCAATTGAAAAAACTGAAAAATGCCTTTTTTAAAAACAGAAATACATTGGTCCTTCTACATTGCCAAGGTTGGCTCATATAAAAGATTATGATAATTGTTTCTTTTCTGGAAAACGTTAAGAGGGGAAGTAATTTGAACATAGTTGTGACAAATAATAAAAATCAGTAGAAGAATAAATAAGAAATCTTAAACATACCACAAAATTCAGGTCTAGCTGCCAATTGCTCTCTCATAATCAAATATAATGTGCCTATGGTCAATGAAATCAAAACTAAATTTCATCTAGAGTAATTAAACAATTAACTAGGAGATGTTACAGAATAATATAATAATAAAGGGGTAGTGTGGTGACTGTTTGGTCAGTACTGCAGTTGCTTCACAGCCGTGAAGTCATATTTTGCACATTGTCCTTGTTTTTTTGTTTTTTTCCCAGAGTCTCTGCTTTTCTTCACATTTCAAAGATGTGCTTGTATTATCAATTTGCTTAGTGTGATTGTTTATAAATTTTTTAGATGGACTACTGCAAGGATCAAAGGTTGACTACTGCTTTTCAAATAACTCATGCAAAAATTCCTTTTTTTTAATTTCTACCACCAGAAAAATCTAGATCTTTGTTTAAATTAGAAAATGTCAAATATATGATTCAAGATTATTTGTTTGTCACATGCATAGTTATACAGGACAACACGCAGTGAAATGCATCAAACCCAACTTTTATTGACCCAGATAGGACTCAAACCCACAATCCTCAGCTCTGAAGGCTGATGCCTTATCCATTAGGCCACTGGGCCACAACAACACACATACAGTATGTGTTTTTGATCTAGGAAATAAAGAAAATGTTTTCTCCCCTTTCTTCTTTGGATTGGTTCTTTGTTGTTTTTCAGTTTATGGTGTCACACACGTGTGCTCAGGAGACAGCTAGAAGGACCAAACAAAGGTAATTCCACGCCAGGCGAGGGGGTGGCGGAGTGCACTATTCCTGTATCCGTTATCTCTTCAGACCAAATACAGGAAATCCTGCCTGAGTCCGAAGACATCACTTCTAGTTCTGGCCATGAAGAGGTCACTATTGGTTCCGGTTCGTATGACGTCACTTCCGCTGATCACCCCAATGACCTCATTTTGTAATCAATTCTGTTTTGGACTCAAACCTGTTAACTATTCTGTAACATATTTATCCGTTTGCATCCAGGGATTAAGTATACGGGTGGCTGCCCAAAACCTTTTTTCTCTGTCTCAAGGCTGTTTGAGAAGATGAGTGAACAATTTCAGTTGATGAACAAAGTTGATAAATTGATGAAAGTATCATATAAACTAGTTTCACAACCTTCATTTTACATTCGAGGCAGGCAATGAATTTGCCATTCAACAAATTACCCAGATACCTATTGATAAACAAAATAATACAGATTTTTTATAGCACAAGAATTGTAGAAGATGGTTGTATGCATGTACAGTTTATACAGAAGCAGGACAATAAGCAAACAATACAAACCAAATCTTTCCTTCTCCTATAAGAAGGGCGCAATCTTATGTATTACATTTCCACCTTTTACTTCTTGTTCGAAAAATTGTCAAAGGAAATATTATTTACTCAAGCCCAGCTTTTAAATTCTTTTACAAGATTTTGCAATTATTAATCAGTTAAATTGGTGATTTTTTACCTAGATTACAAGTTCCCTGTGGTCTACATAACTTGATGTGACAGGTGTTGTTTTCTCAAAGATCACATATGTGGAGGAATACGTTTGTGTTCGACATCACCTAGTTTGAAGCTGTTTTTAATAGAAATTTGCTTTTCTATTAAAATGTGAGAGAAGATATACTAGGCACAGGGTATTACTTACAGCTTAAATAGCGTCAACAGCCAGAAATATATTTACTAATATGTTTGCTGACTTTGCCCTAGCTACAGCTTTACAAACATCCTTAGTCTTAGAAATGAAAGTATGCAGTATAATGAACCTTAGGCTTTACGCACTTTCTTTTCAGGGCCTGAAATCTTTAGGATCCACAAAGAGTGTTCAGAGTCATAGATGGAAGCACACTTTGCTTTACATTGCCCCAGTTGGTCTATATTTTTATCTACACTCATAAAAATAATGTTACTTTAATGGGTTGTGAGGTTGCTAGTAGAATAGTTGCTTGACAAAGTGTCATTTCATTCTGAGAAGGGTTCTTTGCATTTGAAGTTCTTCTTTTGTGCTATGAAAAAGTAAATATGTGTAAAGCTTTAACACTAGAATCCCTGAAGCTTACAATTTGTTTTGTTGTCCCTGACCTCATTAAATTTTCCTGACATACACCAGGAAGCTTGTAGCTCCTTATCACTGCACTAACAGCCCACTTTTGTTTTGCAAATGTGTGGTTTAGCAGAACGCAGCCTACTACAAACCCCTGCCACACACACACACATTCAGTCAGATGAAGGCAGATTCCTGCTTCAGTCCTCACAGTTCAAGTCTCTGTTGAAGTGTTTATTTGGCGATGCATTTGTAAGGAATTATATAGGTAATGAAAAATCATCATTTGAAATATAATTCAGCCTTAGCTGATGCAGACAGTGCAGACAGCTAGCACTGACTCTGGGTTTTAAAGTGAGAGCAGGATATGTTCCTATTGTTTCATACTGCTGCATAGATTTGTCCAACATTTGTAAAAAATGGAATTTATGGTCACTTTTCTTGCTGACCAAAGCAACTAAAAGCCTGGGCTAAGTTAGCAAAAGTGTCAATTGTGATTGATATTGCATTTTCAGATGGAGAGAAAACACTCTATCAGTTACTCAGAGAAGTTATTATCCAGTTTTGTTAGGGTTCAGTGTTGAGTATGCAGTCAGACCATAGCTCATTTCCAAGATCTGCTGTGAAAGTCTTACATACTAAGCCAAAAAAGAGGATAATAATGTTTTGTTTTAAATATTCCACCCAGTTGGAAGTATCTAATTGAGGCATAGCCTACCACAGATAATATTGCTAACAAGAAAGCTTTATCAATTCAAGACATTCCAACTCTAGATTATATGTAATCAAATTGAATGCAATTGTGGCACATATTAAAGAACAATATTGTACCATAATGTAAAAAGCAAAGTTCACAAGGTTTTATTTCCATGATATCATTTAGCACTTACCTTTTATTTCCTTCAATAATGTCAGATTATATAAAGCATCATAATTTTTGAATCCATGGCAATTTCTTTACCCCTTATTCTAGGAGGTTTTTTTTTTCTACAGTACACCATAGCCTGTGGCGGGCTGGAGCCCTGCCTGGGGTTTGTTCCTGCCTTGCGTCCTGTGTTGGCTGGGATTGGCTTCAGCAGACCCCAGTGGCCCTGTGTTAGGATATAGCGGGTTGGATAATGGATGGATGGATACACAATAGCTATTATTATTAATAATAATAATAATAATAATAGTCTTTTACTAACTCTTACATTTCGTAAATAGGATGATGTCATCATCTTCAATACCAATCCATTTATTTTGGAATTTATACTAATGTATTCTAGTGGTCTTTATTGGTAATGCATTTCCAGAAATATCTGCTTTAGGAAACACTCAAGCATATATCAAGGGACAAAACACTTAATTTGTCTGTCATAAAAAATAAAGTAAATTGCAAATTAGAAGGATATCACAACATCTCTAAGATTGATGAAGAATATGCAAACTCACCTAATGATATGCTATATACCTTATAAATAAAGATTGTCACTACAAACAGAATGTAATCTTATGATACATGAGAAAAAGAGCAACTAATTATTAAGTCACATTTAATATGAGTTTGAATAAAAGCTTAATAGGATTATAAAAAAAAACTGAAAAGCTACTCACATTATCTCATTATGCACAAATGAGGTACTTTTCTTTTAGGTGACTCAGAGGCTGACTTACCAGAGTCTTGGATTTGTTCAAATCATATGAACACATCTTAATTTTGTTAGCTGATTTCTCTCCCTCCCCTCACAAAGTACTAGACAGAATCAAAGTGTTAACTTTCAAATTTATATGAAATGGCAAAAGGCCATTGTTGCTTTTTGGATAATTGAAATATTGTCTTGCACATGTTTTCGCATTGCCCTTCTGTTTATTCCTTTTGATAAAAAAAAAAAATCTTTCCTGTCAAATCTTATTCAATCTAATCACCCTTTTTTGTGTTCCTCATCTTAGTACACCTCTGAATTACAGTATCTTATACCTCCTTTCTGCTTGGTAATGTGGCTTCAAGTTGATTACTGAATTTCAGTTAACTCTTGGTTACTGTCATAACAAACTGTGACCTGACTCATTTGGAGCTCAATTGCTAGAATTGATGATGCCTCTCTAAAGAGTCTCAGTTTATGGCTTGTATCTTTGTTGCTTCAGTACAACTAAAATATTGATTACAAAAAAGAGAAACCAAAAAGGAATCTCTGTGCAGGTGCATATTTGAATGCAGTGAAGGAGAGGTTTACAAATTTGACTTTGTCAATAAATCAGAACTGCTACAGCTTCATATATTTCTCATAAAAATCCTGGACAAACTACTTAAAATTGTTCAAATTAAAATTTAAAAATTATGAAGCTGAAAAACAGAGCAGCTACAAAGGGGGTCCTGACAACTATTCAACAGAATTTTGTAAAATATAACTAACTGTTAAATTAGCCACATTACATTAAAAAAATAGACAGGATAATATCCTACCCTATACTACACAGTTCAGTTAAACAGTATAAATTCTAACTCTTTCTTATTACAGCATGTAACCAGTTGAGCACTCTGCCATTACAAACATTTTTTTAAATCGCTGCACAATCATTGGTTATCCATCAACAATAGCAGAAAATAAAGAGGATTTTAAAACAAGGTAGGAATTAAACAAATGTAACCCTTTATGTGGATGATATAATTCACATTATTAATGATACATGGACAAGGAACAGTAGAAATGTGGTCAGAAAAAGACAGCTGCTCATCAATCCCCACCCTAAGGTTGTGTACAGACTTAGCAGGTGTTAGTGGCAGTGAGCCAAGATGAACAGTGAAGGAGAGTTGAGGGGACTGGCTGGCCAGGATCACAAGAAGCTTGGTTTTTGCCAGGTTGAGCTCTAGATGGTAGTCCTTCATCCAGGTTGAGACACCAGTAAGACATGCAGAGACTCTGACTGATATTGTATTATCATCTGGAGGGAAGGACAGTTACAGCTGTGTATCATCGGCATAGTACTCTTCAAAGTGTGCCATCCTTCCATGGATTTGGATGATGGAGTTTGCTAGAGTTTATACGTTTTCAGTGCTGGGTGATTGGCTTCATCATAGCTATTGTTATTAGTGAAATCCAGGTGTTTCATAATTAATTTTTCACCCACTATTTCTTACAGTATCAGAAGACAAAAAACACCCACAAGTCCTGTGCTTTGTTAGCAGCGACTGCGACAGGCATATGGTATACTGTGACACTTCCAACACTGCTTAACAAAGTGGTTCATTTTAACAACTATTTTCTCCACCTGACTATCATCGACAAATCAGAAATAGTCCACATGATCAAGATCAACAGACATTTGTAGGTCGGAATTTAAGAGGTATCAGTTTCACTGTCTGTGTCAACGTTGGTTGACCAATTCATATTGTTATCATGTTAAGACATCAAGTAGAAAACTTAAAATTAGTTAGGGGTCCAGCATGTTTACATTTAAATTATATTAAGTAGACCTTACTGAGTTTTGAAAAAGTCTGGAACAGATCCTCATACAGAGAATTTAATTTTCCAAATTGTGGCAGGGTGGTGGAGGAGGATGATGATGTAAATGTACGTTTTGAGGGTACTTTCTCTTCTTTTTAAACATTCTATGATTTCTTTGCTCCCAGGGGGTTGTGGGATATTTGGGAGGTAAGCCCTGTCATTTTTATTTATTGCCCGGGTTCCCAGAAGGTTGGCTATATGCCTTGGCTATGTTCTCCTCTTGTTCCTGGCTTCTTTTCTTAGTTTTCACAGTTATTTCACTCACTTTTTCTTGATTGCTAATCTATCAGTGGCTGCATCCTGTGAATAAATGTTAAGAGGGCAGTTGTCTTTGATTACCTGTTGTTGTTAATATCAGTAATTTTATTTCTTTTTTTTGGGGCATAATCAATTTTTTTGGACATTTTATTTGGTATGTACCAAGCTGGACTTATTTTCACCTTCATTTTTTAGTTTTTTGGAACTTGTAATTTTATCTTATTTTTATGTTTTGAATTGATCACACTGCTATTTAGATTTTTAGCGTGTTTCGCCATTTTGAGTGTCTGTTGTCATGATTCAATTGCTCTTTGTCAGAGGGAATGGTTTCAGAATTCTGACCATGTAAAATTATCGCCATGACACTGTTTTAAAAAAAGTACACCTTTGTCCATGTTTATGAAAACCTTAACAAAGACTGAAAAATTTCTTAAGATATAATGGCTATTCTGACTTCTAGTTTTTTGGGACTCCGATTTTTTGGTTTACATGTTTTGCTGTGATGAAAAATTGTTTTTTCTTGTTTTGATCCTGACTTGTGATATGGTTAACATTCCCTTCTACAGGTTTTGCATTTATAAAAGCTTGTGTATTCAAAAGAGACAAGAAATGTGTCTAAGCATCTTCCCAAGCAAACACCAGTATAAAAGAAAACTTAATGGGGTACCACACGTGTAGTTACACCAATTCTGAAAAACGTGTAGACAGCATTTCCGAGAGACTGGGAAATGTCAACACCCTTGATCAAGTAAAAAAATGCAGCCAAACAATTGTCTAAATGATGACTCAGACAGATAATTCATATCACCAAGCTGGTATTATAATGTGTGCTGACTTGACAAACATAATACACTACACTCCTTTCCAATGGAAGTCTGGAACAGGCATCACTCTCTGATCATCACTGTGCTTAGACTCACTTTAACCAGTCAGTACTATTTGTATGTACTACCTGCTGGTTATTTAATTTCTCCTTAATTCAGAATCTAAGGTTCTGCATGAATTCCTTCTCTATATAGATCAGTTCACAGCAGAACTTTTAAATCTGTTGAGGATCCTACATATGTGTGAATGGCTATAGAAGAAGCCATACATGATTTTCCTGTTTGATATACAGCTGGTGAAGCCCATAAACACAAGCCAAAAATAGAGAAACCAGAGTTCCATTTAACATATTTGAAATAAGAATGATGCCCCCCAATGTGATGGACTCAGAATATGAAGTGATGATATACAATGGGAGATATGAGTTAAATATACTCCAAAAATGTCTGAATTTGATATCCATACACAGCAGGATTCAATATATTATGTCTCCAGTGTGAAGGTTTTACACTGATAACATAAAAATTGCTGAAACCTTAAGCATCCACGTCTATTTCAACCATGAAAAATAATAATAGTTTTTTTGGAGTTCTACTCTTTTCTGCAGAAACTCTCTTATTCTCCTCACTAAGCTGAATTCTTTTCTAGATAAGCCATCTCTTTCTATTTTAAAGATGTTGCTCTGCTGGATTCCCTGATTACTTTGTCCATCAGAGCATAAGTTCTTCATTCAAGCTGAACCTTGCAAAAAAACATTGCCATGATCACATTCCTTTTAAAAATTGAGCTAAGGTCCCACAGATTATTTTGGCTTTCATATTATTTCATTAGTTAATTCTGAAGCGAAATTTTAGGTAGATGTCTGCAACTGGTTAATATGAGAACAGGCTCTGAGCAAATTTGTTTCCTGTGCTTTTTTCATTTAACTTTAGAATGATAAAACATTCATTAGGAGGACTTTCTAGAGGAAGTTTCCACTCAACTGTTCGGTTTATAGATTATTTAACAATGAATGTTGTGCTGGCCAGAACCAGTCACAAGAAGAACCTGAAGTTGGCTTACTTGATACCCTATCTACTTTCACATGTTAACCACTGACTTACAAAGTTCAATATACACCTTTTGCCAGGAGTAGAACATTGATTGGTACAAACTTTGAGAACATTGAACATTCCTGATCAGGACTGGCTCAAATACATATATATGGGAGGAGCGTTGGCTCCTAAACTACAATTTCCCATTGGTCCAAGGGGTATAGTAAGGAAGCACAAGACCAGCATAAATATAGGGTCCACCATTACTCCACAGTTGCTACCCCCTCTTCTATCATATCCATCTAGCGCAAATGCTGGACCAAAAATCTACCGACTCAAAATTAAAACAAAACATTTGACAAAGTAACCTAATATTTAGGCACTTACTAGACTTCTAGTAAGAACAGCTGCTATCTATTAAGGTTGTATGGAGTGTTTGATACGCTCATCTCGCTTTGATTTTGCTCTAGGCACATTTCAGATTCTAATCTATATAATGTTATGAGTGATAATGAGTTATGAAGTTGTTTTGTCATGAGAAAACATGGAAATGATTGATCATTTTGGTGAACTTGTTGAAATGCATTGAAATCAATGTAAAATGAGAAACTGAACTAGTTTTGAGTGGATTATAATGGTGCATTGGTTTTAAGTGTCCCTGAGGACCAGGAAACATTTGTCAGCTATGCTGGACTGATTAATGTGGCCAAAAATATGATCTGAGCCGTGGATAATATTTTGCTCCTTTTTGCGAGTGCTCTTCTCTTATGTGCTTACCTCATTCAATTAATTTGAAAATTTATTAATTTATAAAATTAGCTGGTCTAAATATGCTCTTCTTCCATTAAAACACCTCTATCGCCCATGTGTTTTTCCTTTTTGTGTATGATTGGTCAATTCATTTAAATAGTTTGGTATTGATATCAATTTCCTAATACAGAACATCATAACCTCACTTATCAACACATTTTTAAAAGTGTCAAGAAGACTCTCACCTTCTAGTCTTCTCTTCCTTTATCATTTTGCTTTAGACTGGTAATCATTAAAATGAACATGGTTCATCATTTTATTTGTAGCAGTGCAATGTTGTCTCTTTCCTATCCACTACCTACCAGACAGAAGCTAAATCTTTACTACCATTTTTTTTTTTTTTGTGAAATAATAGAAAACCTTCAGATACCTTTAATTAGGTACAAGTCTGACATTATAAGATTTGAAGCTGTATCATTGGGCATTTACTCTTTCTCCGATTTGAATCTGATAAGACATCCTCGTCAATCTCCCTCCTTAGATTTCTGTTGAATATGAGACAGTGGTGTCTTGATTCCCCTTTGTTCTTATTTTCTCTGCCCTTAAATTATTTCTTATGCTTTGAGGACTTGGTGCAGAGTGAGAAATTTCCCAGTCCATGTCCAATTTAGTACACACACATCCCTGTTTTGCTCCAGACATTCCAGCCACTAAGGTTTTATGTGAATTATTATTGGATTATGTGAATTCTGCTGCTGGATTATGTGAATTTCTCCTTGGGATTAAAAAAGTATCTTTATTAATGGATTCTCCATTATTGACAGGAGCCTGCTCAGTGCCCATCGCTCTCCCATGAATGTCAAACTGTCCAGCTCCATACCTACAATAGAGCCTGCCTTCCTCACCTGTTTGTCCAGGCGTGAGGCAGCCCTCTTCTTTATGCTGCCTCCCCAGCACACCACTGCGTAGAAGAGGGCGCTCACCACAACCATCTGATAGAACATCTGCAGCATCTTATTGCAGATGTTGAAGGACGCCAGCCTTCTAAGTATGGAGTGATGATAATTAGCAGAGTACCTAGATGGGCGTTTAAGTTCTTCTTTTTTTGCTTTTAAGAAGAACAGGTTTATATTGTGTGACATGATCAGATCAGACTTGACAAACTCAAAAAGGTTTGGGGCAGCCACCCATGTATTATCCCTGGCTGCAATGGGTTTTGAAAAATTAGACTGAAGTGTCTTCAATGGAGTTTAAATGCGCACTGAATACAGGTTATAAAAATGGCGGATTTAAATGCCAAGACTGCAAGTGATATATGGGAACCAAAAGAGACCTTCTTCTGACGTTATAACCAGAAGTGACGTCATCCTAGATGCCGGAACTGGAAGTGACACTCTTTCAGGCGCCGGAACCGGAAATAGCGTTATTTATGGGATGAGTCAGATAGGCTTTCCCGTATCTGGTCTATAGAGACAACAGAAGAAGATATATCGCAATACCCTGGCTTGGCATGGAATTACCCTCACTTGGTCCAAAACACTTACTCCTATGTGCATGTGCATGACAATTGATTTATTCCATAACAGGTTCATCTAAGATTATGTTTTGCAATGACTGTATCAGTCATGATTACTTATATCAGGTGTACCTCCTAGAAAAATGAGCGTTGATCAACAAATAGGCAGGATTTGATGCAACACTGATCTGAGCTCACCCAAAAAAATGAGGCCCCAATGGCTATCATGACAGCTTCTGAAAGTCCTAGATGTTTGATGCATGTAGTGTTGTATTTGCCACAGTGCATCTTGTTGTGCTTAGCAACTGAACTGAAAATATTAATATTACTATGGTTATTCCTCTATATGTATTTGGTTTTATGAATATGAGTAAACAAGTCAAACTAAATTTATTTTTTTATTGTTACTACATACAGATTTTTACTGGCTTTCTCAAGGACTTTAAGATTATCTGAGATCAGAAATTATTATATTCCTATCAAAACAAAAACTGTGACCTAGTGCAGTTCTTCAAAGATACATATTGGAACATAAATTATATAACCTTGCAGATATACATTTGAAAATGCTTATCACTTCAGGAAGCACATAAAACAATACTGAACATTTCTAATAAAATAGAAGACCCCCTTCCCTCACAAAAAATAAGCATTTGATACATAGATGACAAAATGAATAGGGCAGAGAAAAGAAATGGAGATTACAATTTTAAACAACTTAAACTTACTGTGGTCAATCTTTTACAAAATGTCATTAGTTAAATTTGAAGACTATTTTCCTGAAAGCCAGGACTCAAGTGAATTTTTTTTGTGGATTATGGATCCATTTATTCTCAGTGAACAAGTTAAGAATGATCTATCAATGAATGAAGACTATAGTATATGTTGAATGATTTTTTTCCTCTGACATTAGACTTCTTTACCTCTTGGGTAACACTTTAGCTACAGCAAAGATTTACTCTCAGGTAGCACAACTTTTATATAGGCTTTTTTGGTGTTAATATCACAACTCATTAGTTAAGTGGTTATTCATCTGTGCAATGTGGCCCACTAAAAAATCTTCATTTTGGAATGGTCAGAGGTGGCCTAAGTGAGACATATGTCTCTTGATATTGAATATTTCACCATAAGACCTGGGGATCCTTCATATTCATAAGTACTTTTACCAGCATATCAACAGCCACACTGCATGGGTATGAATAGCCACTTTATTAAGGCTATGTGTTATAGAAGTTTTTTTTAAGATCTTGTTATGCAACAGTAAGTGAGAAATAGATGCATTTTTGAAGTACCTAAACTAAAGTGTTATCACTGCTTACCACTTTTAAGTCAATAGACATTTAAAATCTTATTATAGTTTGCTTACCCTGTTCAGGATTAAGCTTAAGAAATGGCATGGTGAAATTTTGACTTTCACTGCAACTAAAACAAATGACCAAAATAGGCTAAATACAGTGTGACACCTATATTAAGGCTATATTTAACAAACTTTACAACATATATTGATTTTTTGTGTGATACAATGCCAATGCATTCTTTTTTTAATTCAGTTTTTATTATTCAATCTTTTTCAATAAATATTTAGAAATATGCTTAGAAATGACTTAGGTTTTGCGGATCAATCTTTTTTTGTATAGGACTCCGTAATCCCAAAACAATAAGAAACACTGGTGCAGAGTATAAGTGAAGGAGACTATGCTTAAGGTATATAATTCATTATTGAGGTCTTGTGTACAGTTTTGGTTTCCATATTACAAAAACACATAGCACCACTAGAGGAACTTCAGTGAAGATCGGCTATGCTGATTCCAAGACTAAGAGGTATGACCAAGAAGAAAATATTGAAGGAGGAGAGTGCTTCTGTTTAAACAAAACAGTGTTTGACAGCATCGAAGTTGAAGTGTTAACATTTATTAAGGGAATTAATACAGTGGATTCCAGCTGTTACCTTCAGAAGAATTTTTCAACACAAACACATGTAAACCTGTTAAGGGCAAATTTCACACAACTTTTAGTAAGCCTTTCTTCACACAAATAGCCATAGACACATGGAATAACTTCTCAAAGTTTTGAGAAGAATAACTTCAGCTGAGCAAACCTTAGGTGAGCTGGAGAAACTGGAAGGAGCTGTGTTTGGCTGGTGTGACCCCAATGACGGCTGCAGGTTTTTGAATTTTCGTGTTATTAGCCTTGTTTTAAACCTTTGGGATTTTTATCTTTTTATGGGTTTATTGATTTATGGAACTTTGTTGCAATGTACTTTAGTTGGACACTGTTTGTTTTTGTTTAAATAAAAGCACTTGCACCTTTTGCAGTTTGATTTGTCCCCATCAGACTAGCTCATCTGGTTACATTACCTAAGGTGTTGAGTTGAGAGGCTCCCAGAAGAGTGGTGAGAGCATGGAGCTGGACCTGAACCATTACAGTGTGGTGTTTGCATATTTTCTTCTAGATATATCAAATTCCTGATGACATCCCAAAGATGTGCATGTTATGTTGATTTCACTGTTCATTGGTGGTGTGTACTTGATTAGGTGGACGTCTTATTAATTAAAAGATGAAAATATAGTTAGGTAGGCTGAACAGATCTACAGTATAAACAGCCAGTAGAGTATGTTCTCCATAGTGCTGGAGTTTTGCACAGTGATTGGACACATAAACAAGAATTTCATTGTACTACTCTATCCATGACTACTTCCAGTATTTTCAAAATGAGAAAATCAATAGCAAAGTGAATATGCTAAAGTGTGCATTATTTATCTTTTGTATACTATTTATTCATCACTATTCTTATCTAAATTTAATTTGTTTTTCATTTGCATGTAACTACTTCTATGTTGTAAAGCACTTTGAGCTACATCCTTTGTATGAAAATGTGCTATGGAAATAAATGTTGTTGTAGGTACAATTTAACAATGTCAGGTTTCAAAACCAAGAGTTTTGAAATGTGATAAAAATGCTAGTAAAATACAAAAAAAATAGAGAATGGGACTTAAAAGCAAACAAAGCTTCAGACTGACCAGTATTACAAAGAAGTATGAGATGGTCTTTGAATTCCACTTAAGGTGCTTTAGGTGAAAACCGAGTAAAATAAGCACCATCACAAAGTGGTTTAGAAAGCAACAATCCATTGAATATGCATGAACATGACACTGAATATATGCAAACACAGCACAAAGTCAGGAGACGGTTAAAGACCAGAGACAGATAACAATTGGAAAAATGTAATATCTTAAATCTACAAAAAGATGCATTCACATGGTAATTCCCAACACAACCTCATAACAGTCTAAATGGATAAACACACAAGGTGCATTAAGCTTTATGTATAACCTTCTTAATGGAAGAGTTCAAGTCAGCTACACAGCTGTAAAATCTGATTAAAATTTTAAGCATTACTTCTGTTCTACACTGTCATTATCATCATCACTTTAGTAAAAAAGATTTCTGCTTCTGGGGATTCAGTTCCCAAGTGTTTAAAGTAAATAATAAAAGGTTACTTTGCGGGATGCTTTCTGACTTCTCAGTGAAAGTCTTTAAGAATGTTGCTCTGATATAAAACGAGCTACTCTATGTAGGATGCGTACTGCCCCAGGTGCAATCCAAAAATAGACCAAAGCACATGAAGTCAAAGCTTTTAAATGAAAAAAAAAAAAATCCATTGAAGCATCTAAAAATTCTTTTTGAATTGTGATATTTATGATTTTAAGGTAGCATGGCAGAGAATAGTGACTCTTGACTGCCTTTCCACTGTGGCAAAGCATGGGTTCAAATTGGGGTAATGGCAATGTCTGCATGAAGTTTGCTCAGTGCTTCCATAGGTTTCCTCCTGGTTTTTCCTCCCACATGCCAATGATATGCATGTTAAGTTAAATAGCAACTTCAAGCTATCCCAGGATGAGTGAATGTGGGTGTGTGCAAGAGTGGCAAGAATAGGAAACTGGCATGAAATCCTGGGTTTTGCATTGTGCCTTGAAGTTGCCAATGTGTTTCCTACATAAGAACATAAGAAATATGACAAACGAGAGGAGAACATTCAGTCCATCAAACCTGTTTGTTTAGTTGAAAGCTAAGTTGCTCCAATGTTTCATTCAGATTCTTCTTAAAGGTTGTCACGGTTTCTGTTTCAACTGCATGTCTTGGTAGTTTGTTCCAGTTTCCCACAAATATTTGTGTAAAGAAGTCCTTCCTGGCTTCAGTTTTAAATGCACTTCCCCTTAATTTTCAATGATATCCTCAAGGACATGACTCACCCTTCAGCTGAAAGAATGTTGATGGATGTACTTTATCAATGTCTTTGAGGAGTTTAAATACCTGGAGTGAGTACCTCCGCAGTCTCTTCTGCTCAAGACTAAAAAGGTTTAATTCTCTGAGTCTGTCAGAGTAGGACATGTCCTAAAGTCCTGGGATGCACTTGGTTGTTCTCCTCTGCACAGCTTAAAGTACTGCTATGTTGTTTTTTTTTTTTGTACCACAGTGACCAGAACTGCACATAATACTCTAGATGTGATATCTGTGAGAAGACAGAAATCTGACAAAGACTCATTACTGCTTTACACTTTTGGTTCTGAAGTTGCTCCAAACCTCAGAGCTATGGCAATCCCAGTGAAAGTATAAGTGTGTGTATTTCTGGTGTTGTGTTTTACTTAAGATGAAAATAACAACTTCGGTGTCAGGAAAATCTTTAGGTTATTTCAAAATTTCTCCCTCTAAATGTAATAGAAAAGCTAAACTCATGGGAGAATAAGCCTCTTTATTTAATCAATCCTTCACAGACAAGCTGGAATTAGCAACTGCAGCTACACTCAAAGTATGATGGCACTGAAAAACATTTAAACCAGACAGAGATTTACCAGTTTAACCTGGTAATATACCAGAGTTCTTACAAAGTCATTTAAAAAGTAGTTCCAAATTAATACTGTTTTGTTCAGACATTCTTTGGGAAAGAATTAAAAATGTGAAATATGAACCAAGTAAGCTTAGATTTGTATTGAATCATTTATTGCCCTTCATCTTTATATGCATGCCTATTTTCATTTTCTATAATTCTTGTGTTATGAATACAGTACATTATATTGTTCTATTTATTAACACAAAGAAGTTTGGGCTATTTGTTGAAAGGTAAGCCTATCACTTCCATGAATCATAAAAGTGAAGAGGTTTATAGTTAAAGCTGGATGTGTAAGACAGGTTGAAATCTCAGTAATCAATATACAGTAGAACTCAGCATTAACGTTTGAAATACACCATGCAATGCACATGTCTCTATGTGCCATTTGGTATGGGATTCATAAAAGCAGTGTCACTGTTTGTGATGTGCCATCTGTTGGACATAGCAACCAGATGGACACACAAATACTTGTCTTTTTATTGAGGTGGATATTGAAATTCAAATTTTTCCCAACATGGATAATAATAATTAATTCTGTGCATTTTTATATAGTGCTTTTCTCAGTAGGCCTACTCAAAGTGCTCAGCAATTGCAGGTTATGGGCCTAACTCAAGAGCCCAACAGAGCAGAGTCCCTTTTGGCATTTATGGGATTTGAACCGGCAACCTTTGTATTGCCAGCACAGATCCCTAACCTCAGAGCCACCACTCCGGATGAATTTAGAACTTGAGTTTTTATTAATTGCTTATAGCAACCATTGATACACATGTAACTAAGAATATTTATAGGACTAATTTTATGTATATACAAAGCTTATTACATTAGGACACGTTATACAGGACATACTATGTTCCTAAGTTGACTACTGGGGTTCTAGGAACTGTGAGGCATAATCACAGACTGCTGTGAAAGATTTCACTATTCATACACAAAAGTTTTTCCTTCTATTATGTGACAAAGACAAAAATAAATAAATAAAAAACAACCATTAATACACATGCAACTTAGAACATTTATGGGACTAATTTTATGTACAGGTAATCCCCTGGGTATGGACATCCGACCTACAACTTACGAACGGGGCCACAGCTGCAATGCTTGCGGCTCAGTAACTGCCGCTCCATCATCTTCGGCCTGGGAACGCTGCAAGCGGTGGCTGGATGGAGGCTGAAGGGGGGCGAATACACTATGGAGGTGACCGTGAGGTGGGCTGGTAATGAACCCTCCCTCGCCGCCCCCATTCATTTTCAATAGCAAACCTGCTTGTACTTTTACACACATAGCAGGAAGTTGTCTCTTGTTAGTACATCAGACGTGTTGACGACTGGTGCCTTCCTGCTGTGATAGCATGTACACTGCTATGCAGAAGAGCTTGTCTTAATCTTTTGTCTTCACCCTTCAACAATGTCTCTGAAGCACAAATCTGATGCAAGTGCTGGTGATACATTAAAGAAGAGAAAAACCACCACCATTGAAAATAAAGTAGGAATAATAAAAAGGTCAGAGAGAGGTGAAACTCCACCATTCATTGGCAGAGCACTTGGTTACAGTCGGTCAACAATAGCATTTATTAAATTTATGTACCTATTCTGACTTACATACAAATTCAACTTAAGTACAAACCTAGAGTCCCTTTCTCATACGTAACCCGGCGACTGCCTGTATATACAAAGCTTATTACTTTAGGGCACATTATACAGGACATACTAAAATCTCCAAAATGTTCCTAAGTTGAGTACTGAGATCCTAGGAACAGCGAGGCATAATCACAGACTACTGTGAAACATTATACTATTCATACCTAAACGTTTTTCCTTCTAGTATTTGATACAGGCAAAAAATAAATAAATACAAATAACAGGAGGCAACCAGAGAAGAAAACTGTCACTGTGATCTAGCTAAAGCCTTCAATGGAATTAACTACACTCTTTACCAGTAAATAAGAACACAGCAGTTGAATTCAAACCCTACAGGCAAATAAAATGATTGTGCGCAGTTGGTGTAGAAAATAATGCACTCTTCATTCTTTGTAGCTAGGAGCACCTACTGACTGCTACAGCAGTACCATGGCAAGCTTTATTGATTTTGAAGAAAAATCTGTAATCAATTTTTTTAAAAATGTCTTGCCACAAATGGTAGTAGGTTAAAATATGTGGTCTGGAAAATTACCTTCAAAACGGTATTGAACATTTATGAAATGAAATGTGGTCTTCCTGATATTTTTTGTTATTAGATTATGGGACATTTTTGAAAATAGACATATCTTTAAAAGTTTAGTGAATTCAAATTCATCAATTTCAAAATATTGTGATGATTAATCTACAATAACATAATTTTCTCAAGTTTACTTAATCCAGTATATTAAATGATATTATTAATTTGAACATATTATATAAAATGAAAGATGGTCTAGGGGATTTCATTTCCAAATTTCATTTTTTTCTGAAAAGTGAAGTATTATGTCATTAAGTTTTCTTTGAAGTCTGACAATATATTTTTGACATCGGGGCATACTAGTGTGCTGAGATGATGCTGCATAATAAGAGTTTTCCCTTGGCTACACAATGACTGAAGCCATGCTTATCAGAAAAAGGAAGAAAATAAAGTACATTTTCAATCACACTTTTTGACAGCTGTGTTACTTTACTGCAGTATGATGTGCCATTCATGTCACTAGACAGAGCATTCCCACAAAAAAAAGTTTCATGCTTATTAACATACCAAAGAAAAAAGGGAACCTCACTGGAGGCCTTTTCATTTGGCATTTTTGAAATTTGTTTTGTTCTGAGCATGTAATAATTAAACTTGCAAGTTAAGCTGTCATTCATTTTTTCTTTTATTTCATGACAAGTACATTAAAGCTAACAATGTTGTTAATATAACTGTGGGTTAAGGGATAGAGTTGCCTTACACAGTGTGGAACCTCATTTGGTAGCGGTCATGAGGATGCTAAGACTTACATTGTCCAAAGACAACGGTTTGTTTATTTTATTACAGGGGCCCCAGGAACACCCCCAGCTTTGATCCAGCATGCTTATAATCATGCACAGAGACACTGATAAAGAGTCTCAATTAATTGATAATAGAGATAACTAGCCAACCCACGGCATACCATACGCCGCATAATCAGGACGGTTTTTTAATGCACAGGGAGAAAATTAACATTTGAAAAATCGGTAATGTAATAAATCAGCAAGAAAAGCAACATTGTAACAATGCACGAAACAAACCAACACACAATCGTCCGTGACTGAAAACTGGCGGACCGCCATTGCTCATGTGCCCACCTCCAACTCGTCACTTGAGTCGTTGTCGTCTTTGCACAGTCCAGATGCACCTGTGACTCACGTAGACTTTCTGTGTTCCTGCAGGAGCATCTAAGAAAATGCATGTTTGTCGCGGATGCGAATTGCTGTATGTAGCGTGTAAAACAGTTTGCCACGGTGCATGCGGTCGTGCGTCGTAACCGAAAACTCGGTTTTTAAAGACTGCTTACTTCTTGGAGTTGGTGGGCATGACTCTTTCCTGCGTGTGCCATAGGTGTCTTACTTGTTGACGGCTTAGTGAATCCATGCCCCTTCCAGCGTGTTTTCCATGGGTGTCTTGCCTTAGTGAATTATATACGAGGTGTGGCAGAAAAGTAATGAGACTGATTTTTTATTTACCGTAGTTTTTTATTTTTTTCAAACATCAATGTTATCCCCTTCAAAGTAGTTCCCTTGGGCAGCTACACACCGATGGAGACGTTGTTCCCACTGTTGGTAGCAGCACTGGAAGTCTTCAACCGGTATGGTCTTCAGCATGTCCGTTACACTCTTTTGGATGTTTTCTAAAGTCCCGAAATGACGTCCTTTGAGGACATTTTTCAGTTTAGGAAAAAGGAAAAACTCAAACAGACTAAGGTCAGGTGAATAAGGGGGCTGGGGAACCACAGGAATGCTTTTTGAGGTCAAAAATTCTGTTATGGAGAGGGCAGTTTTTCTGCACCATTTTGGCACAGACCTTTCGCATGTGCAAATGTTCAGTCAAAATTTGATGAACGGTAAATCTGTTCAAATTTAATTGTTCACTCAACATTCTTAATGTTAAATGACGGTCTGATCTCACAAGAGTGTTCACACGTTCGATGTTTTCATTGGTTTTCGAAGTTGAAGTCCTCCCTGAACAGTGTTCATCTTCAACGTGTTTTCTGCCTTCCAAAAATGATTTGTGCCAGCGAAAAACTTGAGCTCGGGATAAAGAATGTTCCCCATAGGCCTGTTTTAACTTTTCAAACGTCACACTTGCCGTTTAATGGCACAACGTTGCTCCAAATTCCGCTGTTCCATTTTGCGTGACGCACAACCAAAAACACAACTTCACTAATAGCAGTCACAAAAATCACGTAGTTAACGGAAGGGGTTGAAACTCGCACTGAGCTATGGGAGGGTACTGATACACGTGCTCTATCAAGGACAACAGCGCAGCGTTGCCAGATCGCTTGCAGTGTTGCCAGTCTCATTACTTTTCTGCCACACCTCGTATATAGATAATAATGTGGAAGAAATGAGAATGTTTGGATAGATGTGTGGAATTACAAAAAAGGACAGAATATAAATTGAGACAATCAGAGGTACAACTAAAGTGGGAGAGATAGCTAAGAAATTACAGGAAAGTAAGCTGAAGTGGTATGGATATTTGATGAGGAGAGACAATGAAGATGTGGGAAAAAGAGTGATGAGAATGGAAGTACAGAGGAAGAGAAAACAACAGAGGCGAAAGCAGAGGAGGATGGATAAATTAAAAGAAAATATGAAGGAAAAAGGGCTTGACTAATGAGGAGGTGCAGGTTTGAGCTGTTTGGAGAAAGTTCATCAAGCACATTGATACCCACATTGAAGTGGAAAAAGATGAAGAGGAAGAAGAAGATAATAAAGCATGTATTAAGCAAATAAAGTAGGCAAAAAAAACATTATTTACAAACAACATGTACACCATGGGCCTCGCCAATTCACAGATGGCGATAATTATTTACAAACACTACACAAATGAAACTGAACAAAATACTAGGCACTACACAGTAAAATATTAACACTTACAGCAAAGTCCAAAAACGGTCCAGTACTGCAGGTGCAGATGACAATGGTGTGTGGAATGAAAAATAATTTTTAACATCTCTATAAATGATATGTAAAGTTTTGTCCTACTTGGTTCCAGTTGTTGCATGAAGATTTGTCATGATTGGGAGCAATCCCCAGGAAAACATATATCCAACCGAGATATATCCAAATGAAATCACATGGACAAGCAGGCACAGGACAAATGCATACATTCAGAAAGAAACTGTAATTCATGGTGGTTGTAGTTGTAGTCCAGTAAGAGTATGAAGCCTACAAACAAATATACACAAATGATCACCTTGGCGTCCTTTTGGCTGCTTTTTAAAGAGAAGGTGCACTTAGCTTCAGTCTCAGCAACTCCTGCACCACTGCCTAATGATGTAATACTGCCAGGGTTGCTGGGAGTTGTGGGAGATTTAAGTAGTGCTGTTACAGACAAATGCTGCTTTGGCTACACTAAGTGAAGAGCACTATACAAGAGATAAGTTTTATTACATTGTATATTATACATAAAATATTCTTTTTCAGGGGAAAGTTACGTCAAAGGTTTCCAATATGGTACCTATGAAAAGAATTCACCCCCTTGGTAGTTTTCACACTTTATTGTTATATTACATTAAACTTGTCTTTTTTGACTCTTCAACAGAAAAATACTCTTTAATAACAAAGTAAAAAAAAATCAGTGCAAAGTGGCCTAAATTAATCACAAATATGCTACACTTTTAATAGGCAATGTATATGTTTTGCCATGTGTTGTTGCCTTGAACCACTGTCCTGTGAAGCCATAATTAGGTGCTCATCTCTTGGTCTTTCTTTGCCCCTAAAATCCACCTATGAGTAAGTTCTTCGTCTGTGTAGAACTAGAGCTGGAGGGCAAGAACTAGGGTCGCTCAAAAAGTTTCCGCACTTTTATATTTTCGTTGGAAACGGTGAAGGAGGGAGAAGTAGTAATTGGTTGTGTCTGAAAGTGTCATGTGATTAGTTCTGTCTGGCAAGCTGGCTGCTCTTGCAGTTTAGTGCAAGAGTCGTCACCCTGTGATGACGATGGCTGTGAAACTTATAAATTGCACCAAAGAGGAACAGCATTCTGTCATATGCTTTTTGTGTGCTCAGTATGGGGATAAAGTTCTCTCTCATAGACTCATCTGTAAGTGGATTGAAATGTTTGAAAATGGCCGTACTAGTGTGAACGATGCAGAGAGCACCTGATGTCCGGCTACAGCCCTGACCACAAGGAATGAAGATGATAATGTGAAAGCAGCAGTGCATCAGTGGCTACACACTCAATCAAACACATATTTTGCAGATGGCATTAAAAAATTGGTACAACACCGGGGAAATTGCATCGCAAACGAAGGTGACAATGTAGAAAAGTGATGTCATTTGTTTTTGAAAATCTTAATAAATAGAGTTTAAAAAAAAGTGCAAAAACTTTTTGAACATCCCTTGTATTTATGTAATTGTGTTCTTGACAGTTGTGTTTAGTTGTTTTCTTGCTAATTCCTGTTTTTGCTGCCTAGCTAGTTGCACTTTCTCTTTGTGTGCACAAGGCTGGGATTTTCTGTCATTCCCTTTAATATGAAAAAGTGATCACTGGTGCAGCCAAATGGTTTTAAATATCACATAATTAATTCAATGGCAATTACTTGTCTGTAGTCAAGGGGTTTCAAATGATTATAGTGTAAATGCCTTTGTATCTCAAAGGTTCAGCTAGAGGTGAGCTAGTGTTGTGGCCTAATCTACACATTGAAGAAAGAAGACAAGTCTAAGCAACTTTGTGAAAAGGTTACTGAAAAGTACAAATCACTGAATATCCATTGGAATGCTGTTAAATCAATCATTAGGAAATTGAAAGAGTATGACACAACTGTACACCCGAGAAAATCTGCCTAGAGCTGGCGATCCACGAAAGTTGAGTGATGATGCAAGAAAAACTGCTGTGACAGAGGCCACCAAAGATACTTATAATTTTGAAAAGGTTACAAGGTAGATTGGTTGAGATTAGAGAGACTGAGGTGATAACAACTGTTACTGGGTGCTTCACTAGTTACAGTCTAATAGTAGAGTGACAAAGAGAAAGCTAGAGTTTGCAAGTTGATTCATGGGAGACTCTGAAGTCATCTGGAAGGATTTATGGTTTGAAAATAACCAGATTGAACTTTTTAGCCATTTGACTAAATGCCATATTTGGCATAAGCCAAGCCATCTAAATTATCAAAAACTCATCATCCCCATCCTGAAGCATGGTTGTGGCAACAACATGTTGTGAGGATGTTTCTTTGAAGCAGGTTCTGAAAAGCTTGTGGGGGTAAAGGATAGTAGTAGGGTGTTGTACTGTGTTAGGCATTATGAATGCAATGAGAAATCAGGCAATAGATAGATAGATAGATAGATAGATAGATAGATAGATAGATAGATAGATAGATAGATAGATAGATAGATAGATAGATAGATAGATAGATAGATACCGCAGATACTTTATTAATCCCCCTTTATTAATACTCCAGCAGCATACTGATAAAAACAATATTAATTAAAGAGCAATAAAAAAGAGCAGTTTAAGTTAAAAAATGCAAGGTGCAGAGTGCGAGGCAGGTATAACAGTCTATAATCTTGTATAGTGTTAACGTTTACCCCCCACCCGGTGGAATTGAAGAGTTGCATAGTGTGGGGTAGCAACGATCTCCTAAGTCTGTCAGTGGAGCAGGACAGTAACAGCAGTCTGTTCCTGAAGCTGCTCCTTGATCTGGAGATGATACTGTTCAGTGGATGCAGTGGATTCTCTGTGATTGACAGGAGGCTGCTCAATGCCTGTCACTTTGTTTGTCCAGGTGTGAGGCATCCCTCTTCTTTATGCTGCCTCCCCAGCAAACCACCGCATAGAAGAGGGTGCTTGCCACAACCGTCTGATAGAACATCTGCAGCATCTTATTGCAGATGTTGAAGGACGCCAGCCTTCTAAGGAAGTATAGTTGGCTCTGTTCTCTCTTGTGTAGAGCATCAGTATAGGCAGCCCAGTTCAATTTATCATCCACCTGCACTCCCAGGTATTTATAGGTCTGCACTCTCTGCACACAGTCACCTCTGATGATCCCGGGGTCAATGAGGGGCCTGGTCCTCCTAAAATCCACCACCAGCTCCTTGTTTATGCTGGTGTTCAGTTGTAGGTGGTTTGAGTCACACCATTTAACAAAGTCCTTGATTAGGTTCCTATAATCCACCTCCTGCCCACTCCTGATGCTGCCCACGATAGCAGTGTCGTCAGCAAACTTTTGCACGTGGCAGGACTCTGAGTTGTATTGGAAGTCTGATGTGTAAAGGCTGAACAGGACCATAGAAAGCACAGTCCCCTGCGGCGATCCTGTGCTGCTGACCACAATGTCAGACCTGCAGTTCCCAAGACGCACATACTGAGGTCTGCCTGTAAGATAGTTCACTATCCATGCCACCAGGTATGAATCTTCTTCCATCTCTATTAGCTTGTCCCTAAGGAGCAGAGATTGGATGGTGTTGAAGGCGCTAGAGTCCAGAAACATAATTCTTACTGCACCACTGCCTCTGTCCAAGTCGGAGAGGGATCGGTGTAGCATGTAGATGATGGCATCCTCTGCTCCCACCTCCTCCTGGTATGCGAAGTGCAGAGGATCGAGGGCGTGGCAGACCTGTGGTCTCAGGTGGTGAAGCAGCAGCCGCTCCATGGTCTTCATCACATGTGATGTCAGTGTGACAGGCCTGAAGTCATTCAGCTCACCAGGACGTGATACCTTTGGGACTGGGTTGATACAAGATGTTTTCCAAAGCTTCGGTACTCTCCCCTGCTCCCGGCTCAGGTTGAAGATGCGCTGTAGAGGACTCCCCAGGTCCAATGCACAGGCCTTCAACAGTCACTATGACACCTTTTATTAGTTAAATAAAAAGATTATAATATGCAAGCTTTCGAGGCAATTCAGGCCCCTTCTTCAGGCAGTTAGATGCAGCAAAATGCAGTGAAATCCTGGAGAAAACCTATACCTTTGGAGGAGATTTGATTTTCAGTAAGACAATTACCTCAAGCATAAGGTCAAAGCTACTCAGGAAAATCTTAAAAACAGTGTTAATATCTAGATCTCAATCCTACATCTGGATCTCAAACCAAATGAGAATTTATGGCTTAACTTTAGAAAGGCTGTTCAGTCAGTCCCTATGCTGCCAAACAGAGCTTGAACAGTTTTGCAAAGATGAATAGGTATAGACTGCATTGTCCAGATGTGCAAGGCTGATAGAGACCTGTAAATATAGACTCAAGGCTGGAATGACTACCAAAGGTGCATCTGCTAAATGTTGATCTGAAAGGGGTGAAAACTCACTTGAGCAAATATTTTGTGTTTTATGTCTATAATTCATTTAGATCACATTGACGTTAAAGAGTCTTTTTCTATTAATCAATGTCAAAAATGCCAAATTGAGTCCACTGTCTGTCAGTAAATATCTAACCTGCTATATCCTAACACAGTGTCATGGGGGTCTGCTGGAGCCAATCCCAGCCAACACAGGGCACAAGGCAGTAAAAAATCCCGGGTAGGGTACCAGCCCACCGCATGGCACATACACACACTAGGGACAATTTAGAATCGCCAATGAACCTAACCTGCATGTCTTTGGACTGTGGGAGGAAACCGGAGCACCCGGAGAAAATCCAGGCAGACACGGGCAGAACATGCTAACTCCACATAGGGAGGACCCAGGAAGCAAACCCAGGTCTCCTTACTGTGAGGCAGCAGCACTACCACTGCACCACCATGCCACCCTGATTTAATGTTGCACACCTATAAAACCTTAAAACTTCCAGTGAGGTGAATAATTTTCATAGGCGCTTTATACACCAAATATATCCACCCATCCATCAATTTCTTTACTAATACACTTATCAACTTCAAGGTTACAAGGAAGGTTGGATACCAACCCATCCATTGAGGATCATACTCGCACACACTTACCTACATACACACAAACTTTGGGATAATTTAGAGCCACCAATTAATCTAGTTTACTGCATACATCTTTGTGAATTTAAAAGAAAACCAGAGTACGTGAATTAAAGCTCATACTAATATGGGAAAAATGTACAAACTGCACAGGCTGTACCCAGGCCGAAGATTAGAACCCAAACATAATGCTGTAGACGATGCTTAAATTCATTAAACTATTTAATTTCCATGCTCTATGAAGAAGTACACAGCTGGAAAAGAGCTCCTAAAAGGCATATGTGACACCTGAGAAAACCTGGATGAGGAAGACCCTGCAGAAGCCAGAGACATAGAAAAGCATCATTCTGCCACCTAGGGAACACCTCAACATACCACTTTATGTAAGGAGTTGCCAGGAGTAAAACTGTAAGTCCAATATTTGCAAATGGTGCCACTAAAATGATAGACCAGAGTGATAGAGAAGGTCCATAGAGGACTGGCAGGAAGCAAGCATAACTTGACAGTGAAGAGTGACATATCTTAGCAGAAATATTTCACTTGGACACGTAGACCAAAAGAAACAGAAGATACAAATGCTGTCTAGGAGGCTTGGTTTAATGCTTACAGTGCAATGGTCTTGGACTCTGCCAGATGACACTGAGGGCTGGTACTCCCCTGATTTCATTGATATACAACTGACACCAGCAAATCAACAAGATGTAAACAGCAAGTGAGCTTTAAATGCTTTTAAGTGTCAGCCAATCTAAATTTGTGAAATAAGTACCACTAAAGTTCATTGGAAGAGAAGAAACACCAGGAGGGAGAGAAAAAGAGACAAAAATGTGGAGTCTGTGTGTCATATTGTGTGTATATTTTGGGTACTATTCTGTAGCTGCGTTTTTTTCCAAAATTAAAAAGTTTAGCAGCTCTAGCATAAAAATGGGATTCAACAAAAAGCTTGACACGCTGAATTGATTCCACAGACAAAATATCTTTGTTTTTAATAGTTGTAGTTAAAATTCAAAGTAAAACAGTTCACACAAAAAAGAAAAAATTGAAATAGCAAAAAAATAAAAAGTTCTTGTTAAGAAAAGTTCTGTTCAAAGCTTAAATCTTGTTACATTTCTTTGAATTTGCTTATTCAGTTAAACCATTTCTAAACGTTTCTGAATCATTTCTAAATGGTCAGACTGTATGCCTATCTCATTTCTAAACTGAAAATGGGTCTTTTAAGTTCCTGTGTACTTGAACCTGTTCTAAAAAACAACTGACACAATTAACAAACTATCTCAGTTATAGCAAGAAAGTTCTATCTCTTTCTAACTTATAGGGGGGAAAGACTATACCATTGGCTATGAAAGAAATGTATCTTCTATTCAAGTGAAGCATATGAAATATGAGTTTTGCTCAAAGCTTTAACTTTCTAAGATTAGCTCTTACATATTGTCTTATTGTCACTATTCTGAGGAGACATACAAGTAAGAATTTTACTAAGTTGTGATAAGAGGTTCATGGCAAAGCGTGATTTTTAAATAAGTAATCTAGTCCTCCAGCATGCAGGCTGTGTGATCGGGTGTCGTCATATGCAAGGTGGTGCTTGCTCTAGGGTTGATTGGGGTGCTTGGCTGATCGTGCATTCATGTGCAAATGCAAGTGGGTCAGTCAGGTGTCTCATTCACACCTCACAGTTGGGGGTGAAGGCAACACCTGCACACAATTAGGCAGGTTAAAATGAGCCTGCATGACAGAGTAAGGGAATCAACAGAGAGAAAAACCAACAGAGAAATGAAAGAGGAGGAAAGAGAAGTACTGGGTGCTGAACAAAGCATGGCTATGAGCCAGCCAGCAGTCATACGAGAGGCACAGCAGTCATTAGCTCCATGGAGGAGTGAAAGATCAGCGCTCAAGGGGCAGATCATCCCTGCTGAATTTTCAGAGGATCAGGTTCGATGGTGACGGAGTCCTTCTCAGGGATCTGAGGTACGCCAGAGGAGTGAGAAGGAAGATAGGAAGACAACCAACCCCAACAGAGGCAGCAAAGAAGGGGGGTAAGTGTGGCTGCTGGAGTCTCCGAGAGGTAGTTGGTTGTGCTGGATTCGGCACAGAATAGGGGAGGAACATTAAGGACCCGATGACTGCATATTATTCAGGTTTTAATCTTGGCTTATTTATTTGGTGTTAACTCATACTGTATATTTCACTGATTTCATTGAATTATGTATTTATTGAAGAAGATTGTCTTTCCACTGCACTGTTTGCATTTTCTTTTAGATTTTAAATAAAAGCACTTGACACTTTGCACCAATCCCATGCTGGATGTGTGTGTCCTCATTTGCATTTTTGTCTCATCTCCATTCATGACAGTTATGGGTTGAAGAGACTTCTAAAAGCACCAGGGAGCATGGAGCTAACCTGGACTGTCACATAAGTACACATGAACGTATACTTGAACTTAATATTAGGAGATGGAAAAATAGGAATCCATTTTCTCTGATAAAGAAGAAAAAGAAGCCAGTACAAACAAGCCGTCTTGGACTGCATGATGCTATTTATTTTCTGTTCATTTGATAATTTGTGTTTCATCTTTTATTATTTCTCCACTCTATGGCTTTTATGTCAAGTAAATCCAATTATTTTAAATAGTTTGCACTCTTAACTCTTGTTGGCTACTGTTCATATTGAAATACACAATACACAGTGCAACGTAACACACATCTCACTGGAATAATTTTTGCACACGTTGAGAAGATACTAAATATGCTAGGCATAACCTGACTATTGATTTTTTTTAAATTTTTGTGTGTTTTTATTTTATGAATTGTGTAAGTTGTGTATAATTTTAGACTGTAACCTAGGGTATTCTTTCTACAGGTTGAGCCTTATTTGTGTTATAGAGTGAACCTTTGAGATTACAGCAAATTATGGTTAGAACATCTGAAATCCTAAGTGTGGTTAATTGCTGATAAAAAAAACAGTGCAAGTTGTAATGCACATGCATTAGAAATGTGTTATTTTCAATCCATTCACTTATTTTCTGAACCTGATTATTCCAGTTTTAGCTATTGGGACATGGAGTGTATTATGCTAACAAATAACACAGTAGCAGCAGCCAAAAAGATGGAATTACTTGAGTCAATGAGGGATACAACTTCCACATCTCTGAATTCTAGTGCTTCTACACAGATGTGCTCTCTGAGTTAATTAAGCAAACATACAGCATGTTCGGGGTTGCATATAAAAATGCTCATTAGGGCTTTGAATTATGAATAGCATGGCTAAATGACAACAAACGAATGACTGTAATAACTTTGAAAAGAGTTTGATAGTCAAGGCAAGTTTGATAGATGCATTGACAGTGACAAGTCACTGTGCTAAGCTATTATTAGATAGAAAAGAAAATACAATCTTGGTTTGTGATATCTAAGAGTCAGTTTGATGTGAAAAGCTAAAAAAGTGTTTTGAGATAAACCCATTAACTGCAAATTTCAGTTTCAGTAAGACGAGGCCAGTAAGTACACTAAGCATCATCTCTAGGTCTTGGTGGACAGATTTCTCATTCTAGATGGCAAGGAATATTTGTGAACAAATTGCACAGTCTTATGGGCCACTAAGCACTAAAAATATGATACAGACAGATCATTCTTAACCATCTTGTCCACAGACAGATGACTACACTTGTAGCACACACTAAAAGATGGCTACAGGCCTGAGTGTTGCATGTCAAAACAGAAGGGTTTATTGTTTTATTACTGTGGGGGGTGTATTTTTCTAGCATGTTTAAGATGCACTTATTTTCCTAATGGCAAAGTGAACATTAATCACTACGTAATTATTCTGAGTTGTCACACTAAGCAAATGATAACACCTCTCCACATTTGATGGCCTACTCTTTCACCACATCTGAATTTAACTGATGTTTTAAAAGAGATCCGGAAAAGAATCATGGAATAGTTTTTTTCCAAGTCAACCAACAAATACTATAATTATTTGATTTCAAAATAACAAAATAATTGTGTATTCTTCCTATAGAAATGCATATACTGGGACCTTATATTTCACATTGCTTACAAACTGTTTTAAGCCTGGCATTCTGTTAAGTGACTTCACTTCGATGTTTCTATCTTTGATTAATGCCAAAGTCAAAGATAAAGGAAACATCTATAAAGTCTTAATAAGGTTCTGGAAATTTAAGAGCCCCCATACCACTTTCTACAAGTATCTGGAAATATATTTGAGGATGTGACATCATTCTTCCATAAAAAAGTAATCAATTCAATGTTTTTCTAACAGTACTTTGGGATGTGCTAATCAAAAATCTTTCATAAGTGCAGCGTTGACATACTGCATGTTGCTGTTAAAACTATTGAAAGGCTACCTGTACCTTGTGCATTTGGAATAGTCATCAATGAAGATTCCATTACCATGTTTCATTACAGGAGAAACAAGATGATTCTGACTTGCTTTGCAGTTATTGCCTTGTCTTGAATGGAAATCTGTTATTCTAACCAAAGCTATTAAAATGCTATCCTCACTATAGGATACACCAGAAGAAGCATTCAGATCTGCAAAAGTTTTTAGCACACTGAATAACTGATTAAGATAATATTTTCAACCTGCACATTAGAGCACTTTTTAGTTGCAGTAGAGCACTTATACACCACAGTCACACTGAGATACAAAGTAGATAGATAGATAGATAGATAGATAGATAGATAGATAGATAGATAGATAGATAGATAGATAGATAGATAGATATGAGGGACATTCAAAAAGTTTCCACACTTTTATATTTTTGTTGGAAACAGCACAGGTGGGAGGAGTAGTGATTGGTCATATCTGAGAGTGTTATGTGTATAATTATGTCTGGTAAGCCAGCTGCCCTTGCAGTTTAGTATAAGAGTTGTCACCATGTGGTGAAGATGGCTGTGAAACTTATACATTGCACCAAAATGAAAACAGCTTTCTGTCATACGCTTTTTGTGGGTAGAAGGTGTGCCGGAAGTACAAATTCATCTTCTCATGTGTGTTCAGTATAGGGATGAAGTTCTGTCTCGTAGAGTCATCTATGAGAGGATTGAAATGTTTGAAAATGGCCATACTAGTGTGATGGAGGCAGAGTGCTCCAGATGTCCAGCTACAGCCACGACCATGAGGAATGAAGAAAGATTATGATGTGAAAGTGGCGCTGCATCAGTGGTTATGCGCCCAATCAAAAGGATTTTTTGCTGATGGCATTAAACAGTTGGTACAAGGCTGAGAAAATTGCATTGCAAACGGAGGTGACTATGTAGAAAAGTGATGTCATTTGTTTTTGAAATTTTTAATAAATATAGTTCAAAGAAGTGTGGAAACTTTTTGAACATCCCTTATACTATGGTCTGAACATGCATTAGAATGACAAAAATGAAAACATTTAAAAAGAAAGAAGAAACTTCTGATTTGGCAGTTAATAGTCCATTCCTACCACATCCACTTGAATGGCCAGTGAAGAGTCCACCTTTGACCTTCTGTATAGGCTGTCTATAACTGAAGGCCAAGTAAGGAGATAACTGGTTCTTAAGGCCTGTGCTGGCAAACCTGGTGGTGTCCTCTATCACCTGTTCAGTTTGTCCCAAAGGATCAAGAAGGTGTTGCTGCAGTGAAACACATCTTTCATTTTTCCTGTTCCAAAGAAGGTAGGCATCTCTTTACCAGTGGCACTTACATCTCTCATCATGAAGACATTTGAGAGGATGATTCTAGAGTATATGAGTTCTGTGGTAGACCACCAGGGACCATTTAATTTTGCCTATCAGACTAAGATTGGAGTGGAGGATGAACTACTCCACAAGATTTTTTGTCACCTGGACAAAGCTGGAAGTGCTGAGAGGATTAGTTGATGTCTCCAAAACCTTCTATATGATCCAGCCATCCCTGCTGAGTTGTAAGCTCAGAGATATATGTAGAGGGATGAGACAGCAGTGTCCTGGATAACAGACTATCTGTCTGGAAGACTGCAGTTTGTGAGACTTAATGACTATGTTTCTGATACAGACATGAGCAACACTGGAGCACCTCAAGGAACAGTCCTGTCTTCTTTTCTCTTCACTGTGTACACCCCAGACTACAAATATAACACCAGGGGCCTCATGTATAAATGGTGCGTGTGCACAAAAATGTTGCGTAAGAACGTTTCCATGCACAAATCACGATGTATAAAACCTAAACTTGGCATAAAGCCAAGCACATTTTCATGGTAGCTCCAACCCTGGCGTACACCCAGCATCAAAGCAGTCCTACTGTTCCTGTGTGGTTACCCTTTCTTTTTTAGATCCATATCCCTGATGCAGCTTTATCATATACACTGTGGAGGCTGGCACGGGCACAGACAGGCAGACATGTTCATGTCACCCACAAACATGTTTATTTACAATATATATAACAGTCAAGTGCACCACAAAACCCCCAAAGTCCTGGCCACACAGTGCCTTACTTTCTCTTCAGGCCGCCTCCTTGCCTCCTCCAGCAAGCTCAGTACTCTCCACTCCCGACTCTCGCTCCGAATGAAGGGAGGCGGCCCCTTTTATCCATACCCAGATGTGCTCCAGGTGCTCCCCGGCAATCTCCCATCAACACGCCCCGGTGTGGCGGAAGTGCCAGCTGTATCCTCAGAAGCACTCCGGGTGTCCCTGCTCCTCTTCCCCCCAGCACTTCCTGGTGTGGCGGAAGTGCTGAGGTCCAGGGTTCCAAAGGCATGGGGGCACCCCCTGGCGGTGACCATGGGCCCCTACAGGGTGGAGCTTCAAAGCTCTGTACCTGTGGCCCCCAAACGAACCAGGGCGGTCGCCCCCAGATGGTCTGGGGAAGGCGCAAGCCCTCCTCCGGTCCTCCTGGGTGTCCCGGCTGGGTCGCCACCCCAGCCACCTCTGACAACACTGAAACTAACTGAATATTGTTTATTAGTTTAAGGCATCTGATTGTAATTAACCTGTAACAATATAATGGCCCAGGGAATAGCCAAAGTATTCCAAATACCATAGCTGCTTTAGCGTTATTACTCTCACTGCACCTTCTTCTTCTTCTTTCAGCTGTTCCCATTAGGGGTTGCCACAGCGGATGATCTTTTTCCATATTACTCTCACTGCACCACTCGGAGTATTTATATCACTATATCTGAGTGGGGAATCACAGCTGTACAGCAGCTGATCGGAAAGAGAATTATCAATATACAGCATCAAGCACACGCTGCCTCAGCCATGCTGTCTATTGAACTGCTCTCATATGGAAAACGCTTACGCTCACGACTTACGACTTAAACGCTCATGTCAGCAACAACAGTGAAACCTGGAGAGGTGTGATTGGGAGGAATGGCCTCCCTGATCTAAACTCGAGTGGTGTTCAGTTGTTGGACTTCTGTGCTGGCTATGGATTGTCCATAACGATCACCATGTTCGAGCATAAGGGTGTCCATAAGTGCACTATAATGCCAGGATGAACGAGGTCACAGCTCACAGGAAGCAGAGCTAGAAGACTCTGGCGGGGAGGCCAGTCCAAAATCACCAAGGTAGTTAAAAAGCTCCGAGGTGGTGAGGCCCCTGGGTGGACAAGGTTCACCCTGGGTTCCTTAAGGCCCGGAATGTTGTGGGGCTGTCCTGGTTGACACGTCTCTGCAACATCGCATGGACATCGAGGGCAGTGCCTCTGGACTGGCAAACCAGAGTGGTGGTCCCCCTTTTTAAGAAGGGTGACCGGAGGATGTGCTCCAACTATAAGGGGATCACACTCCTCAGCCTCCCCGGTAAGGTCTATTCAGGGGTGCTGAAGAAGAGAGTTCGGTCGATGGTCGAATCTCGGATTCAAGAGGAACAATGCGGATTCTGTCCCGGCCGTGGAACACTGGACCAGCTCTACACCCTGGGCAGGATCCTGGAGGGGGCATAGGAGTTTGCCCAACCAGTCCACATGTTTTTTGTGGATTTGGAGAAGGCATTCGACCGTGTCCCTTGTAGCATCATGTGGCGTGTGCTCCAAGAGTACGGAGTACAAGGCCCATTTGTATCAGCCATAAAGTCCCTGTACAGGAAGAACAGAAGCTTAGTCTGCATTGCTAGTAATAAGTCAAACTCATTTCTTGTTGAGGTTAGACTCCGCCAGGGCTCCCCTTTGTCATCAATTCTGTTCATAAGTTTTATGGACAGACTTTCTAGGGGCAGCCAAGGAGCGAGGGGGGTCTGGTTCGGTGACCTCAGAATCTCATCTTACTATTTGCAGATGACGTGGTTCTTTTGGCTTTATCAGATAGTGACCTCCAGCTCTCACTGGAGTGTTTCACAGCAGAGTGTGAAGTAGCGGGGATGAGAGTCAGCACCTCTAAATCCGAGGCCATGGTTCTCTGCCAGAAAAGGGTGGAATGCTCTCTCTGGATTGGGAATACATTACTCCCTCAAGTGGAGGAGTTCGAGTATCTCGGGCAGCGGGAGGTTGACAGACGGATCGGTGTGGCATCCGCTATAATGCAGGCTCTGCAACGGTCCATCGTGGTGAAGAGAAAACTGAGCCAAAATGCGAGGCTGTCGATTTACCAGTTGATCTCCTTTCCTACCCTCATCTATGGCCACAAGCTTTTGGTAGTGACCGAAAGAGCAAGATCGCGGATACAAGCGGCCAAAATGAGTTTTCTCCGCTTGGTGGCTGGACTTTTCCTTAGAGATAGGGTGAGGAGTTCGGTTTTCCGGGAGAGACTCAGAGTAGAGTCGCTGCTCCTCTGCATTGAGAGGAGTCAGTTGAGGTGGTTCAGGCATCTGGTCAGGATGCCCCCTGGACTCCTCCCTGGTTGTTCCGGGCATGTCCCACTGGGAGAAGGCCATGGGGCAGACCCAGGACATGCTGGAGGGATTATATCTCTTGGCTGGACTGGGATTGCCTCGGGGTCCCTCCAGAGGAGCTGGAGAAGGTGGCCAGGGAGAGGGAGGTCTGGGATTCCCTGCTTAGGCTGCTGCCCCCGCGACCCAACCTCAGATAAGTGGTGAACAATGGATGGATGAATGGATGGGCAAGATCCAACCTACAAAAGTTGCAATCGAGCTCCAGCCTTACTTGGCCACACATTTTGGGAGTGTACCAAGTTAACATCTTTCTGGATAAAATTTTTTAAACGCCTATTAGACAGCCTTGGTGTCTCACTCACTCCTAATCTATTAATAGCTGTGTTTGGTGTACTCCCAGATAGAATGAAAGTGCAGAAGGACAAACAAACTGTAATTGCCTTTACTACACTATTAGCACGTTGACTTATCTTGATCAATTCAAAGAATCCTCGCCCACCTCTTTTAAGTTGGTGGGTAACTGATGTTATATATTGTTTGAAATGGGAAAAAATCTAATTCTCACTTAGAGAATCTCTTCAAAACTTTTTTTAAAACCTGGCAGGACCTAATCAATAATATTTTAGAATAAGTGTTTATATTGGGGGAAAAGATTGCTTTCTCTCTTTACTTCTCTCAATAGTTTTACTCTGGCTGCTGGCCTTCCTCTGTTTCTCATGGGTTTGTGGTTGATTTGAATTTAGTTTTGTTAAGTTTTGACTTGATTGTATCGAATGTTATATGATTTTAATAAATTCAATAATTGTTATGAATGAACCATTGTGAATTAAAATAAGTACACTTAATTTACAGTATAACTAAAATTAAATACATAAATAGACTTAATTTGGCTATATTAAATATAGTAACATTTATTGTATTTCATGGGATATAGGGGTCTTCTGGTTTACTTTAGAGTGACATACTCTGATCCTGTCTATGCATTGTATTGTCCTGCTCCAGCTGGTCATTACTACTACTAGAGAGTGTTACACTTATTGCATCTGCCTGACCAAAAGTTAATAGGGTGTATAAGTTGCACCTAAAATTGTAAAACATCTGTCACTGCTCCACAAATGTAGTTTTTACATACATAGCCACTTACATTCACACATTTGTAAAAAAGATCTCTTGTACCTATTCATTAGTGATGCATTTCATATAATAGTTTTGCAAAAATTCCTCTAAAATTAATTTTGCAAAAATTAAAAAAAATTCAATTGCAAAATGCAATACTCACTAAAACTGGGATTTTTTTGGTGATGGAAAACAAAAATTATTGTTCCTTAAGGATTATTCCACAGCGAAAACCCCTCTCTTACCTGTCTGGATATTCACAATGCAAGTTAAGCTTCATATTGCTCATTTGGAGTCAGAGGTAACACTATCTTGTACTCACTTTTCCCAACTCTGAAATCTGATCCATGGCAGGATCCTACCTTAGGCCACAGTAACATACTCAGCCCAATTAATTTTAGCAGTTGAGAAGCCTCCATATTGCTCAATTGCTAATTGTTCTCAGCTCTTATCACCAGAATAAATTTTGCTAAACTTTCCAGAGAAAATTGTGAAAAAAGGTTGTGGGTGAGATGAAAATATTTATGCTATTAGCACAAATGTTGCTTGCAGTGAATTTTTGTGAATTTGTTTGCAAAGTGAAACTACATTTTGCTGAAAACTAAATTTCAAATTAATTATTTTGCTCATCATTGCTATTCATCCACCTGTTACTATTCCTAACACAAAAAGCTACAGCTTATCCCTGTAGCACTGAATGCAAGGAATCAATCAATCCATCAAAAGTAATTTATATAGCACCTTTCACACAGCTCAACTGCAATTCAAAGTGCATCGTAAGCAACTGACACAACATTGGTTATAAAAAATGAATGTATAAGCCAAATTTATGCATAGTAAAATGAAGTATAATAAAATAATAAGATATTCATGTAATAAGAAATAATAAAGTTAAGTATATATACTAAAACCACAACATTATAAAACACTACATGAAAGCCAAAACAAATGGATGGGTTTTTAGTTTACGTTTAAAACAACCAATGTTTCTGGCTTGTCTCATATCCTTAGTAAGGCTTTTCCAGAGGCTTGAACAGATAAAAGAAGCACAGCTAAAAGAAGCATCAGCAAATGTTTTTGTTCTGCTCTGTGAAAAAGCAAAGAAAGAGTTGCTAGAGGATCTGAGGGGACTTCCTAATTTATAAACCAAAAAAATTTCTAAGAGATAATCTGGTGCAAGATTAGTCTCTTATAAACTAATAAAGAGTTTTAAAATCAATGTGAAAACTAACAAGAACTTTAAGATAGATGTGATGAGTGGTCTTAGTCAACACTTGTGCAGAAAGGAATCAACCCTGAACACTGTGCCAGTTCAATCACATGGTTACACTATTTCTTACTCATGCATGGTTAATTTTGAGCCATCAATAATTAAACTACCATGCATATTTTTTATGGTGTGAAACCTGAGAACCTGGTAAAAAACCATCGTGGATACAGTGAAACATGTAAACTCTATACAGTCATTGGTAGAGCTGGAAGCCAAACCTGAAGCCTAGTACTGAGTGTTATCCATTGCATCTCTACAACGTCTCTATATGTACTGACAACTATTTTTAATAAGCAGTGCTATTCAAGTTCTAAATGTTTTATCTTGCCGTTCCAATCCTAAAATGTTCAGAATAAATTCATAACTTTTAAGAGACTCATTTTATAATGTGATCAACATGTGAAAGAAACACAGGCAACTTATACTATGGTTACTTTAAAATGTCCTGCTTGCCAAGATTTATGTAAATGTTGGGTGCAACAAAACGTTCTATTGGTCACAAAACTATGCAAAAGGTGGCCGTTATAAGAGTGAGAGTGAAAGCTTTTTGTCATGGGATTGTGAGTGGGGATGAACCTTGGATTTGTCACTTTGAACTGGATAACAACAGACACTCCATACAACGGCATCTTCTAAATTATATTCAAAAGAACGGAATGCATGTTCTTCAATATCATTAGTGCAACACAACTGACGTTTGACCCAGGTTACATGGAAAAATGAGAAATGCAGCAAATACTGTGAATTTTGGCTTCTTACTAAAAATACTGTGCTGCAAAATTTTCTGGGTAACCCTTGCACAAATGTAAGACATTTAAAATGTGTGTCAATTATAGATAGTACATGCACAATTTATTTTTGTATAATTAAGATTACTCGTACATCTTCCAGGTGGTTGCTATCTTACATTCAATGCTACTGGGATTAGCTCCTGTCCACCCATGATGATAAAATTGGATTAAACTATACAAAAATTGGATTTACAAAAGATTGTTTATTCCAAATAAATATGATTTAATAAAATCAATTTTGCCAATACAAGTAGCTCATTTATTTAAAGCACATAATTAAATGTATTATAATTAAGTTGCTTTTATTTGTATGCAATCCTTTGGAGAAATGTGCATATACAGTAATTGTTTCAAAGATAAATGGAGAATAATGCGTTCTAAATGATATATGCCAGCTGAAATAAGGAAAGGGCTTACTCTCTAGAAGAGTTATAATCTTGTAAAAAAGCCACATTGAAACAGCTACATATAAGACATTTTTATTAAAGAACAAAGGTCACTGATGGTGTTATTACTATTCAACCGATGGTAACATATTTGTGCTGACCTTTGCTCCTTCTGTTTCAAAAACAAAACCAAAAAATATATTTTGCTTTGTTGTTTGATAAAATGATTTGTTTTGGAGGTGAGGGAGTAATAGAAAGTATGCAGCAACAATAGGATTTTTCTACTGTACATACAGTTTATACATTTCACTCATACATGTAGTGTTTACAGTACACATTGTGATTACATGCCTCTCAATCAAGCTTCATTTTATCCCATCATCAATTAGAGCTGTTGTCATCATCTTGATTTTTTTTTTACATATTTTAAAAAATGAAAACCACTGGAGGTTTCAGAAATGGCAACTGGGAAACGTGATAAACAAGGTTAATTAGGTTGCTGTCTGAGGTGAAAAGGCTTACTAATCTCACACATCAGAAAAACCAAAAACATCATTGTAAGAGTTTGAAATGTATAACAAGTGACAGGGCATCAAATTATAAAGATAGGGAGCATGAAGACAGGGACCAAGATGAGACAAGCTGTTATGATGTAATTATTGTATCCCTGAGCATTTATTTCCTATTTCATTAACATCACAGAACCTTTCTGCCTCTTGAAACTGGTACAAGACTTGACTCCTTGATATTCAGTTCAGTACAACTGAGAATTAACTGAAGCCAGTTGTCACCTGCTTTTTTGTATTTAGATGAGTTTAGCTCAGCTGAACAAACAGGATTCTTCATGGAAATGACATTAGTTCTCTTTAGATGGTTAGTACAATTTAAATGCTAACCATTTTCATTAAGGGCTGCAAAAGTAGTCCCATATGTTAAAAAACATTCGGGTGGGGGCGAGCAACCCATTCCATGCAGACTCATCACATATCATTTTGAGTGGTCTGTGATCTTATGACTGTGGTGAAAACATTATAGGACACAGAAAGGGGGAAAAAGGTTTTTTCTAAAGAACACAAGAAGCTAAAGACTACTTTGAACCTACTATAATGGAGAAATTCTCAATACTAAAGATAAATTAGTGCCTTCACATACAAATGAAGTTTTATTTACAGTCATTGTTTTCTTGGTATATGAGAGTTGTTTATTTTACCTTTTAATTGTAGCATTACTTGATCAAAATTATTAATGATATACTGTATATATATATATATATATATGTGTGTGTGTGTGTGTGAGACAGTAATTTAACTAAAGTTTGACAAATCACCAACGCTCTTTTTAAGATCTGAGCTTCTAAACACATTATTTTACCTCACTGTACTTTAATGGAGTTTTATGTTAATGTCTTTATGTCTATTAAAAGGGAAACAAGAATAGCATGCAAGCTTCTCTTTTTCTGTTGCTTATGTTTAAAAGCAAGTGGTGCAAGTATAATTATCCCCAGTAACAGAAATGTAATAATTTAAACTACTTTTTTCTTTTTTGAGAGAGAGTGAAAAGAGATAATTTGATGAAGTACTGTGTGAAACTGTAATGTGTGCATGTGACTGTCTTTGTTTTCTGATGGCTGTTCATGAATAAGTGCCAGACTAATCTGAATAAGGCAGCAAAGGGTGAAGAAAGCAGCAAGCAAACACCATAATTTTATCTGACCCAAACTGATTCACCAAGTTAATGATTTTTTTATATTATTTTAAAGTAATCTTTCTTTATTCTTCTCTATTCAGCTTTCCTATCAATGCATTGCAAAATTATCTTCGAGCTGAACAGCAGAATGCTCATATTAAAGTCTCCATGGATTACTGGCTACATTTCAATGATGGCCCATAAGTAAATAATAAAGTAGTGAACCTCAGAAAATATAGTCACAGTTACAGAAGCATGTTTACTGGTAACACTCGTTTCAAAAGTTATTGAAGTGTCATCATAGCATCACATTTCTGTAATTATGTCATGACATTCCATAATATATTCTGAGATATGCAGGTTGATGAGCCTAGGGTATCCTGGATAGTGGACTATCTGTCGGGCAGGCCACAGTTTGTGGGGCTCAAGGACTGTGTCTCTGCTTTTCATTTTAGCATCACAAGGAAGAGTCCTGTCTCAACTTTTTAAATATACATAAACAGAAGGTGGGCGGCATGGTGGCACAGTGGTAGAGCTGCTGCCTCGCAGTAAGGAGACCTGTGTTCTCTTCCCAGGTCTTCCCTGCGTGGAGTTTGCATGATCTCTCCGTGTCTCCATGGGTTTCCTCCGGGTGCTCTGGTTTCCTCCCACAGTCCAAAGACATGCAGGTTAGGTGCGCTGGCAATCCTAAATTGTCCCTAGTGTGTGCTTGGTGTGTGGGTGTGTATGTGTGTGCCCTGTGGTGGGCTGGCGCCATGCTTGGGATTTGTTCCTGCCTTGCACCCTGTGCTGGCTGGAATTGGCTCCAGCAGACTCCCATGACCCTGTGTTAGGATAAGGCAGGCTGGATAATGACTGACTGACTGACTGACTAAACACAAGGTCACGTCACTCCAGCCACCATAAAAAACCTCACACCATTCCATTCCATCTGAACTAGTGTGGTGCTGAGGTGTCACCTGTTGCATGGCTACACTCAGGTCTTAATCTGAGATCCTTAGGTGGTTTGTCATGTGGTGGTGTGCGGCAATGTGACACATCAGCGCATGTTCCTAACCTCTTTCTCCCTCTCTCATATCACTTGCAGAAATTAACCAATGATTCTGAATGAATGGGGTGTATTGATAAGGGGGATGAGAGAGAGTATAGGAGTCAGGTGGAGAACTTTGTTTCTTGCTGCAGGAGAAATTTCTTTTTAGTATAGAAAAATGCTCCATTTCTATCTATCTATCTATCTATCTATCTATCTATCTATCTATCTATCTATCTATCTATCTATCTATCTATCTATCTATCTATCTATAAAAATGACAAGTTCTCTATAGGGTTAGACAGAAACAAGACCAGCATGCAGCCAGAAAAACATCCATTTTCTTGGGCTAGTTTTTCCATTAAAGCATTACAAGGAACCTCAATATTCACAAGGTGAGTACAGTATACTGTATAGCGTGAATTTTCCAAAATATATGCCAAGATGAAATGGTTCGGTGGCAACTGGGCGACAGTCAACTGGGCAAAAGACAATTCGGCGAAGAAACAACTTGGTGAAATACAACTCAGCGACATCCTTTAATAGTTAGGTAATAGGTTCAAAGAGACTTTTTAATTATATTTAAATGACTATGTGGTTTAAAATTTTGAAAATAAATTTATATAACTGACGAACAAACTTTATTCTGCAGATGGAACAAAGTCTATCTTTTACATTATCTTCTGCAACCAAAATTGTTAATCCTTTATATAAATTGTATTCATTGTAATCGTATGATAACTATATTTAAAATACAAAAGGTGACCTGCAAGTATGGCTTAAGGAATATCTTTACTCTCAACGTATTGGAACTCTAATAAAGCGGGTGATTCTGTGGATTTTCTGGTGTCCTAATGATTTCACAGTATCGGTTACTGTTGGATTCACGTTGTGACCTGCGTGTACGGCTTAAGGAATATCTTTACTGTTAACTATCCATTCTAATACTTCATACCAGTCAAATCTGTGGTGTCCTCTGCTGTATTTGAATATTATATGAAGGTAATTATCAATTTTCTTACATTTTTTGGCCAGTACAGCTAGTGTTACTTTATAATCAAATTAATTAATGATAACGTTTTACTGTAGCATGCAGTAGGTATTAAGTAGCCATGGCAGATATCGTAACCTCACAAAGAAGCAGAGATATACTTGTCCATGAAGGATTTACATACACAAATGACAAGACAAGAGGGAATATCACCTATTGGAAATGCAAACTAAGGAAAGTATGTAACAGGAGAGCAGTGTATGTAGGTAATGGAGATGAATTTGAAGTGCGGGTTTCTAAGGAACATATGCACGCACCACAATGTGAAGAAGTTTCAGTGTATAATGTGAAGATGGCCTTGAAATGCAAAGCTGTGGAACAGCCAACGGCACATCCAGCTACAACTTGAGGGTATATCTGGTGCTGTTACAGCAGTTTTACCCGAGTACCAGTCCCTTCGCCAACTGATAAACAGAACCAGGGCATCACTGCGGCCAAGTAACCCACAGAATATTAAAGACCTAGAAATAGTTCCACCTTACCTAAACACAGTATCTACCCGGCCATTTCTTTTACACGACAACATAAGAAATGATATCTGTGAAGGAGCTACCTGAAGCAGAATAATTATATTTGCTACTGAAGAAAATATCCACTATCTATTTTCCTCCAATATGTGGTATGTTGATGGGACTTTTCAAGAAGTGCCAAAAATGTTTTACCAGCTTTTAAGAGTGCATGGAAGTGTGGTAGGCACAGTGTTACCTTTTGTATATGCCCTTATGCAAAATAAACATGGAGAGGATTACTTTACCATTTTACAAAGACTCCAAGAAACTGTAAGAGTATTGCAAGTTCCAAACTGGGAAAAATCACCGATCATCAATTATGATGGATTTCGAAAAAACCATGATAAACACCTGTCAGAATCTGTTTCCACATGTCCTGATAAGTCTGTGTTTGTTTCATTTTGGACAGCCATTATACCAGAAAATTCAGGACCTTGGGCTTCAAAGTCTATACAATGAAGATGGTAGCGAAGTAAAGCAATGGGTATTGAGTGCCATTGGACTAGCTTTCATTCCTCCCAGTGATGTTGGTTGATTTGGAGTCAGAGGTAACAAAGAGGTCAAAGTATCTGAACTATTGGTGGATCTGCTGAATGAAGAAAACAACTAAGCTTTTGTACGACTTGAGGACTTGCAGAATACCTAGATAAAAGTTATATACATGGATGCCCCACACGAGGTAGAAGATGAGCTCTTCCTCCACCATACCAAATTGAGATGTGGAATGTTTATGAAAAAACAAGAGGAGATGACGCCAGAACTAATAACGTAGTTGAAGGCTGGAACAACAAATTTAACAAAATGGTGAACAAGAAGAGAGTATCTATGTTTCCCTTGCTGGCAGAAATAAAGAAGGAATATCATGACATAGAAGCTGCAGTACTCCAGATTAACAGTGGCCAGCGAAACATCTGAGAGAGCACATGCAAGAAGATGGTGATTATAAATGAACGAATAAAAAATGTTGTTGCACGCTATCAAGAATTTAAAAATAATGGTCAGGTTTTACTCTTCCTAAAAAGTTTGGGGTATAATTTTGTACAATCTGCATAATAAACTTTGTTCCTCAACTATGTGAATTTTGTTTTAACACTTTTTGTACTCTAAATATCATTATCATAAAGGATTAGCAATTTTAAGCCATACTCGCAGGTCACATTTTGTATTCTAAGTATCGTTATCATATGATTACAATCAATACAATTTACAGTATATAAAGGATTAGCAATTTGGTTGCAGAAGATAACGTAAGATAGACTTTGTTCCGTCTGCAGAATAAAGTTCATCGTCAATTATATAAATTTATTTTCAACATTTTAAATCACGTTGTCATTTAAACATCATTAAAAAATCTCTTTGAACATAACTATTACCTAACTGCTAAAGGATGTCGCAAAGTTGTTTTTTTCGCTGAATTGTCTTTTGCCAAGTTGCCTTTTCACCATGTTGTCTGTCGCCAAGTTGTCTTTTTGCCGAGTTGTCTGTTGCCCAGTTTACCCTGAATGGATGAAATAGCTGGAAATAATCATTTTATCACATATTCCTTGTACTATTTTTCTTGTGGTAAATTTTATGTCTAAGAGAGAGACGCTGACAGCTGGTAAGTGCAACACCAAAACTTTTTTTTGCACTTCTCAGACCAAAGCAGTCAAGCTCATCTCACAAAAAGCAGACCTACAGCACATGGCTGCATAATTGAACCCTGCAATTCAATTATAACACAGTGCACATATACATAATAGTAAGGATATGTTTTCTGTTCTTTTGTGTGAATTTCCATGTAAATAAGAAAGTAAATCAGAATAAAACCAACCATGTCACATGGAAAGTTTACTGTGAATTGGTCTGTCAGGAGGAAACACCCCCTTTGAGGATATGAAATATTGTTGCACAAGGAAGACTAAGTACTGAGCTATTGTGTGAAGCTGGTCTTCTTTGAATATGGCTGACTCTCATAATATTGGTGTTTTTTGCTCAAAAATGACACGTCTGAACTAATTTAAACTATTTTATAAACTCTGTGTTATCACAAGATAAAGATCAATACTCGGCAACTGTGTTTACTTGAAAAACGGACTTATTTAATAAGTTTTTAAACTTTTCCTCCATGCCCCATAGACTGCAATGTGCCAGTGCATGCAACATATTTTAGTAGGGAAACAAAAGAACAAAAACAAATGCCTTCTCCAAACAAATAATAAAGGCATACAGTCTAATTATTATTTCTTTGTAATTAGATTACATGCCATAGTGAGTGAAACATAGTTAGAGAACATTACATTTTTTTCACACACCGCCATTATTTGATTGAGTGAGGGAGGACAAATTCAACTGGTAAATGTTGGGGTGCCAACCCATCCTTCCCTGTTTAATAAGCAACAGAAAATCAAAACAAGTGCTCTCTGGTGCGGGATTTGAAAGAAAAGAAACAAAATAAAGAGCTGATTTCAGGCTTAAAGAGTTTTTTCTTTCCCAAAGTCACAAGATAGGAGCTCTGTCTTGCAGTGTGCTTTGCTCAGAATGTGATGCCTCCTTCTAGCCACTATCTGCTTTATAGATGGGAGCCTGGAAGCGCTGGAGTCAGATGCACTTTCTGGGCATCTTCTCAGCACTGTGGAGGGAATAGAAGAGGACATGATTAGCGTCAGCGCCCCCTCTCATCCTGAAGTGGTACTACATACCTCAGATGGGCCCAGAAGGCAATCCACTGATGTGCATATGTGACGGTGGATAAGAGGGACACAGACTACCCTGAGAGTACAAGATTACTCATTAAGTTGAATTAGTGCAAGCTATTATTTTATTTTGTTCGTCTACATACTGTATTTTCAGATAAGCCTGGTTCCTATGTCAGAGCATTATTTGGGGATTTGTCTTCAGCATTCAATACCATCCAGCCTCACAAGATGATTGGGAAATTAAACACTGTGAATATTAACCCATTTATTAAATTTTAATTCAGGATTCTCTTTCAAATTGTTCACAGATAATCAAAATATATGATGTTTCTTAAAAGGTCATTTTGTCAAATACAAGGCCTCCTCAAGACTATTTACATTGTACAGAAGTGACCTGAGACAGAACAATGACAAGTGTTCCACAATAAGGCATTCTGATGACACTATGGTGATAGGATGCATACCTGGGGAGGGTGAAAGCCATTACTTCACTGTCTGTGAAAATGGTGCAATAAGAATCTCACTGTGAATGTCAAAAAAAAAAACTAAACAAATCAAGAGTCATAAACCTGCACATTCATTCATCATTGTTTTGGGAAATTTGGTCAAAATAGTGACTGAATATACTGTAAATACTTCAGAACTAACTTTGAGAGTTATCTTAATTGAAAAATTAATACAGAAAATACTCTAAATGCAGCCAGCACTTAATTGTCCTCTTTAAACTTCGACCTCATGCTGTCTTTTTATCACAGTGTTATTTATTCTATCATCACTTTCAGTTTCATTGCCTGGTTTAGTGATCTGGTAAATCAAAATTTAAAAAGGATCCAGCAGATTACCAAACATGCATCTAAAATTGTTGGGGCTGATGTAGATGTTTTGGTAAGTGGGTGTCAGAGGGCAATGTGATAATGAAAAAATTGGAAATAATCTCAAGTGATACTGTAACAGACACCCATTACACGCAGAACTTAAATTCTGTTAATCAGGGAGGACAGGCACTTTAAAGACCTACACAAACGACGTATCACAGTTTCCAAAACCAGGCATCTTATTAATAAGGAATATAAGAGATAATAAAAATTCTAGGAGCATAGAGCTTTTCATATGTATAATGTAACTGTTTTAGGTAAAAATGTCCTATTAAACTGCTAGAATAGTTATCGAAGAGTTTGTTTTAAAATCATGTAAAAAGTTTAGAATTTTTGTATAAATGTTTAAAAAAATCTTGTCACTATTCACTTTTTATTTTATTTCGGTCTGTTATTGGATGTGACTGAGAAGACAAATGTCATGTTTTCTTGTGTAAGCATGACTAAATAAAATCCTTGAGGCTTGATAAGCTACTGTAATACCCGTAACTTTTGCATTTCTAGTATTTTTGTTTCTTAAACTTAAGGTTTTAACTATTGTCTTCAACATAAATTATTAACAATTGATAAGACTAATTACTTTTATAATTAAAGCAACATTATCCAAGGTAAGATGCAGCTGAGGTGCCAAATAGATGTTATGGCCTAAACTCTGAACCTTGTTAGATTTACTAGATGTCTGAGCCTAACAGTATTAAGTATTTCTTCTGCCCATATGCAATTCTGTTTTCAAGCTATAGCAGAGTTGCAAGATGGATTGGGGGATGAGGAGTATGTATTAATTTTTCTATATATCTTGAGGTGCCTTGGGAAATTGATTGATGTGCATATTTGCTTGTACTTGGTGTACTGGGCCATGGGTATTGAAGCTATTGAAGCAAAACTTTTTTTAAATACTATAATCTATAATAAATGCAAGATTTAAATTCCCTGAACTATGGATTCTGGATGTTTTTAAGTACAACAGTATCCAATACTAATTCTCAATATTCAGAAAATCAGATGGCAATGACAAATGACAGAGACAACATTGACATAATGAATGTGTTTGCAGTAAAATAACATAAAATATTTGTTCTTACTCAATAGCTTTAAAATCTGCAGACATAAGTTACAGTTGATATGTTTCAGCAGTTCAGACTCTTAAACAGAAATTACTTATGCACAAACTGAAATATATTGTGATCTTGTTTTGCAGTGCAGTTAGGACATACATCATTTTAACAGAAACAATATTCATTTGATTCAATGAACAACTAACAGCGAAATCTAACAATTACACTTGGATTTAAATTTATTTCTTACTCACCTTTTATATTGGAAAATACTGTAGATAGATAGATAGATAGATAGATAGATAGATAGATAGATAGATAGATAGATAGATAGATAGATAGATAGATAGATAGATAGATAGATAGATAAGAGAGTAGTTTGAAAAGTTACTTTATTTTACTATAGAACATTTACTGTATCAGACCTCAATGTGCATCAGTACATGGCACAGTTATTTACTCAGAAGTATTTCACAAAGTGCTTGACCAAACTGAAAAGGACCACTCTGAAAAATCCATCATGTGACACTTCACACTTCAGCAAAAATTACAAAATTATTAGCCAGAAAAAAAATTCAAGAATGTTTTGAAAAAGTTGCCATGTGCGAGGTCTCAAATCTTCTAAGTATATGTCTTGAGTCCTTTTTAGGTCTTTTTGCATAAAAAGTATAAACAATTTACTGTGATCTCTATGCCTATCTATCTCACTATCCATCTGCCTGTACACATTAAAACAACTTGGCTCACAATTGCTGATATTTGGTATATTTGTTCTTCGAGCAAATTTGTCAAGACACTTCCATTTTTGTTGAGGTATCTTAAAAAGTGCATACCATACACATTTTTGAAATTTCAAAATCTCCCTTTGAAAAGCAATGATGAATATTCAATACTATCTACTTTACGAGAGTGACACATTGTGTTCGACTTCTTATAGAAGTGTTTATTGTTTCAGTAAACTCAGTATTTACACTAAAAACAACCTCTTGGTTGCAGTATCAGATGGCAATGCCCGTAAGTTGGAACTTGTCTTGGGTACATTTTAGACAATATTAAATGAGATGTATGGCATTGATGAAAAACTGTTAGCTGAATTGTGGAATGCTTGGCACATATAGAATTAGAGTGAATTTTATGTATGACTGAGTTCAAGTCCTTTGTCTGAGATGCTAATTGAAAGATTGCTTTCCCACTGTTCTCTTGGCAGATGAAATAGTTGATTCTTTGAACCAATTTTATACATTCATCAAGACTAATAAGCATTGTCTCAGTGGCGTAGCTAGGGGCAGGTGGAGGGGGCGGTCCGCCCTTTGCAGCTCATTTTTGGGGGTGGCATTATTGGCCAAAAGGCTCAGTACAGTTCATGTGAAGGCAACAGGGTTCAGAAAAGTATCACTCATGAATGAAAATAATAAAATTCTCTGATTTTTATCCAGAAATGCTTCAAAAATTATTTTCAGACTGTCCTTCTGTGTAGCAGACACAGCAGTTGAAATTTATGAGGCAATAACAAAATAAACATAAACATTACACCAACAATAATTTCTAGGAAGATAAACAACTAATTTACAATTTATAATTTCATTTCGTTATCAATCCAAATGCGTTCTTCCTCTGCGCAGAAAACATGCCCACCTCTCACTTGTACACTACACTGGTTCTGGTTTTCGCAGCGTAATTATATTAAACTAATAATTAGAACATGGCTTATCTGTGCGTCTATACTATATTCTTGTCCAGTTGATGCTTATAAATAATTATATGTGAAAAATTATTGCTGTTTCTCTATACATGAATAAACCTTTGCAAAATGTATCTTCATTTTTCTCTATATGTCATTTTAATTTTCATTTTAAATAGGTTAACATATTCAGATTTGTTGGAGGGCTGACAATTGAAGGACCGCCCCACCCCGAGCAGCAGGAGCTCTAGATATGCCACTGCATTGTCTGTGAGATATATATGGTTGTGAGGTGTGGAAAATTAAATAGGCTTCTTATAACAAATTTTCTGATTTATATGTAGGAGAAGAATTGTGTAGCTGGAAGCAAATACATTATGTACATAAAGATCTCTAAATGTCTTAATCCCTAGTGGTTTCCATAGGTTAAATACTGAGTAGGTTTGAGCAGGTTAAAAAAGGTGATTACTGTGTATGGGAGCCTACATTGTCCTACATTGATTCTATATTGGTGGGTGACAGGATTGCTGGTAAATTGACAATAGTATTGACTGGAGCATAGAACAAGGCATACAAAGAAGATTTAGAACAATATTTCTTTTCCATTTCAAACCAGGCCATTGTAAATTTCTGCTAATTTCCAAGACTTTATTGTGTCTATATTTACCTCGAAGTAGTAAAATTAAAAGGTAGGTATTGCCATGCCACCTTCTGCTTTAGATCTTTGTAGCACTGACTTTTGATGTGTAGAGATTTTGAATTCCAGATGAATGATGTTATGATTGAGTAAAACTTCTTAAATAATGATTTGTCGATTTACTGTAAATGCTTTAGGGGAGCTCTGAAATAGATATAGCAGCTTAGGCAGGATGTTCATTTTGACAGTATAAATTATCCCTGCTAAGATGAGCTGGATGGTAGACCATCTGTTAATATTGTGTTTGATTTTTTCCATAGTACTTCAAAAAATGTACTGAGAAAAATCTTTAAATTTACTTATGATATTTATCCACAGATATTTAAAAGCACACTTTTATTCAAAATCATTTTGAATTCATTGATCTTATGAAAATCTCGTAAAACAAGTTGAAAACTAAAGGCAGAAGTGATTGTGGATTTGATGTATAATGCACCATATTACCAGAATAAAGTGATATTTTCTTTTGCAAGACTTTCTATTTTTTCTAATAAGCCCCATCATCTCTAGTTTCTTTCAGAGATGAAAAAGTAATAACTAACTGGCTGTGGTGAATAGTGTTGATAATAGTGTGCTTCTTTTATGAGCACCACATGCTAATGTGAAATGATCATAGTTTGTGCTAATAATATGGACTGATGCCTCTGGACTAGTATAAAGTTGCTTACTCAATGAGAATATTTTGGGGCCATACACAAATGAAAACAGATAGTGTCATTCAGTTTAATCGCTAGCTCATTAATCAATGCCATTTTAACATTATTTGAGTTGGAGTCTGCTATCGAAATAGGAATTAGTAGCTACTAGGGAATCTATTCATGGGAATTAAACTGCTGTAATTCACGGGAAACCGGAAACGGCCAAGCTCGCATATATAGCGTGTAAAAGTGTAAAAATCGATCAAGAAATAACAGAGTTATAGTTGAAAACTGTAGACTTCATTGACGTCTGTCAGACAACAGCTTTGAACAGCAACTTAAAATTGCAATGCGTCAGTCTGTTGCATCCACATTATCTGTGCCAAGAAACTAGCCATCACAGAATGATGACAAGAAACTGGATGCATCAGTAAAAGCTGAAATGGCGGTGTTTCAGAGCAACGGCAAGCACGGGCATTGTTTAGAACAAGTGTATCTGTATCTGATGACTGTGCTGCCTATTTCAGTGGAGGCAGAGTGTGTTTTCTCAGCAGCTGGCATACTCTGCACAAAGTACGCTCTCTCCTGGACGACCGCACGCTGGACACGTTGTGTTTTCTACGCTCTTATTACTGCAACTAAGTAGATCAGCGGTACCCACAGATTTCGGCTTGCGAGCTACTTTTAATATATATATATATATATATATATATATATATATACTGAGTATACTTTATACATAAAATATATGTTGTCGTACCTTGCATAACTAAATAAACTTTATGGCACAATAACAATTCAATACATTTATGGTCACTACAATATTTGGGTTTAATAATCTTCATGTGGGAAAAGGCTGACTCGCATAAATAAGTAGAACCGAACAATGCAGTCAAGGAGCTTTTGAATTCAGCCGAGTGAAAAATGACGGCTGTCAGATTAATTGCGATTTTAGTTCCCTCTCCTTTCTCTTTCTCAGATCACTTTTTGGAAGGAAGTCAGTTTCACAGTTTTTATGAACAGTTGAACGTGCCTTTCTACATTTTTCTTCTTTGGAATAGCAATGATAGATTAACAGATTAGACAAATGCACTTCGATTGTGACATTGTGAGAAAAAAAATCCTCTTCCAATTCCACAGTCAGCCCATACCCTCCCCGAACAATTTTTTTTTTAAATCCCTTTTTTAGTCGATATAAATTGGAAGGCTAACTTGATCACAGCCGGAGTTTTGCAGTAGCTTACGCGTTTGATCGTGTGTGTGAAAAGAGATCTCAGACTGGCCACCCTGTATGTTAATCAAGTGGCAAATGCAATAGGGAGGATATATGATAGACTAACATTAAAAAAATGTTATGTTTTTTTGAGTGCAATGCGATCTACCAGCACTACCTTTGCGATCTACCGGTCGATCGCGATCGACGCATTGGGCACCCCTGAACTAGATACATGTACTTATATGACAGCATGAACTGCTTGTAGATAAGGTTAGTCTTTTATTGGTGTCAACATATTGTAGTAGTTTTATTAAAAATAAGTGTTGGTCATTCTAAAACCATTCACATGTGAGATACCCGTTGTGGTCTATGGCCGGCTTGTCATCCCAGCCAGTACCCCCAGGCCGCCAGATGGAGCCCTCCCTGCAGTATGGAGGTGCCTCAAAGACCAGCAGGGAATCATGGACAATGGAGTTTTCATCCACAGCCCTGCTGGATACCACAGGGGCCGCTAGAGGGAGCTGCAGGGAGGAGCAAAGAGTCATATGTGCCCTATAACCTAGAAATGCGTCATTGGCAGAGTGACGGCAGAAGTGACGTACTTCCAGGATGAAGAAAATGACTTTTTATCTGACCCGAAAGTGATAAGAATCACAAGAACTGGGGATTGGAATACTTCCGGGTCAGGGACTATAAAAAGACTGGGACCGCTCCCAGATGGCGAGCTGAGCTGGGTGGTAGGAGGGCAACGTGTCTGGGAGTGGAGGATTGATTATTGTAGTTATTGTGGTTTATTTAATGAGTATAGTATTGGAGAGGGTGCTTTGTGCACTGTGGATAATAAATAAAGTCAACTTTTGGACTTTTAAATGGTGTTTGACGAGTGGTCTGAGGGTTCAAGGGGTCAAGAGAGCCCCAATCTGTCACACCGTGCACTGTGTCATCCCCAGGAGCCCGGGATTCCCGGAAATGACATGTGGGATTCCCAAATTCCCTGGGAATGGATAAACGCGTCTGGGAGTGGATTCCCTAGTAGCTACTGAGCCACCACAAGCCTATCTGAGGTCTGTTTTTAACAAAAAGATATTGTAAAGTACTCTTAAAAAGTGTGTATTTCTTGTAGTCTACAAATGCAAGTAATTGTATTAGGTTATCTCCGTTATTTTGTATATCACTCACTGCTAAAATATTTAATAAACAATGTGATACCTGACACTTTAATTATGTATCTAAAAAAATATTGTAGTAAACTTGACCACAGGGTCTTCATAATGACCATATTCTTGTACAGTGTTGTAGCTGAATAGGCTCTGTTGGCTGGATACAAATGTCACAAAAATTCTCTTCTACTATTTATATCTTATGCTATACTGCTATATTGTGTATAATTAGATTTATTGCAGTAATATATAACTCATTAAAAGTGTGACACTTGTGTCAAATTATATCAATTAAACTTACCAGGAGGTGGCCGTGCTTCAACTTGATATCAAACACTAAAATCAGACGATTCTTCACATTTGCTGCCAAACATTCAACTTTATGACTCCTGTAAACAAAAGCTCCTCTTATTTGTGTCATTTCTTTCCATTGAATTTTAGCATTTTGCATTCACAAAGGCGTAAATGGGGATATAGGTATTATTATATTTAAGAAGCTGAAAGGTAGATAAACTACTGAACAGGAGAAAAATGTAATATATATTTTTATTATTGCTTTTACAGGTTCTAGAAGCCAACAAAGACTTATTAGCCAAAGCACCATTAGCTTAGTTTTATTACATCACGTAACATCTTGATTTCTACTAAATGAACAATTATGTTGCTGAGAATTTTTTAGTTTATTTAAAAAGAAAGCAAACAGAGTACCACATCTAATATAGTACTTATGTTACTTATTTTCTCATATTAAATCTTTGTGGAATATATAATCTGCTTGATTTTTATCACTTCAGTATATTTTAATAGCTTTAAAAAATTACTTAATTTGGAATGTAAAATCTGGAGAAATGAAACATGTTCTTGATTAAAGTAGGATGCAGGAACCAAACCGGGATCATTGTACTACTACGATTATGCTGACTCTGGCCTGCTTAAGACATCTTTAAACCTCAGCAAAAGATTCTGACTCCAAATCACATAATCATGTGCTGATGCTTTCAGTTTATCAGATCAGACCTTGATCCAGAAAGCCGTTAAAAGCAGATCTAATTATTTTCAGACTACTCAGTATGAAATACACTGTGAAAGCTATAATAGCCTCACTTCTTGGCTTATCTGTCGATGATAAAGCAGTAAGGCTTATAAAATCAAATAGTGCATCTTTTCAAGCTTCCTCCCTTTACTGCATTTACAGGACACTGAATTTTTACTACTATATTTTTGCTGAAGTGAGGAACATTTAACATATTACAATGAAACTTTTAAAACACTTATTTTATGTAGTAGACTGTTTGATATGCAGTAGGGGAAACTCTTATTTGTATTATCAGATTAATGACCCTACAGAAAGAGTGTATGACTGTAGTATCTGCAACTCAGTAAAAACCATAGCATATGAAAAAGTCACTAAGCTATCTTTATCCCTTTATAAGCATTACAGTGTGCTCATCCCAATTTTCCATAGTACACACATCTGCCTTTAGTTTAAGAAAATGTAAGTAAAATGCAAGCTGTAGTCTACCTGTGGTCATCTTGACTGTAATAAAAGCCAGACAAGTTCTATTATTAATAACAAACAATAAAAACTGAACAACAGTAGAGGAGCAAACACATAGTTGCAAAAACAAACTACTTCCATCAAGTAAATAACTAATATTATTGAAATTTGAAAGGGGAAAGCATTTGCTTATGTTGTATTTCTTTCATCACCACTATCCCCTCTTTGGAGGACAATTTTAGTGTGTACATTTTTATTATATTTCTTCCCATCATGTTGTTTTACTGCCAAACTCCTCGACTGTTTATTTTCCTCCTGCTACTTGTCCATGTTTAAGCTTTTAGCACAGAAGATGTCAGACTGACATATATGATAAATAGCACTGATAAATAGCATTTAATAGACCTTGTACCAAAAAGAGACAAGAGATCTTTGGGCCACTTGAAGGCCAACTCCACATATTGTAAATAAAACAAGATTACTGACACAACAAAAACGAAAAGTAAAAGTCATATTGGCACAAGTCTCTATAACAGATTCTTCAATTTGGTGGAGCTTTTGGTATTATTGCCTCCAGGCTAGAAGACGCGGGTCCAGGTAGGTTGACACCGGAAATAATGTTAGAGATGTCATGGTCATCAGTCTTCCAGTCTGCAGAGAGAGGAAGAGAAAAGGTATCAGTTGACAGCGCCTTCTGGCTTTCCAGTGGAAAATTACAATTATCTGAGTCCTAAATTGTTCCCTGTGTGCATGCGTATGAAAAGGTCCTTAATGGATTTATTGTTAAAAGTTTAAAGTTTAAATGTATTGTCATTTGTACATTCTACAATGTAATTCTTACTGGAGTGTCTCACACAGAGTACTAGTAGTACAGTGGCTGGCTGTGTCAGATACTATATATAAGAAACAATCGTGAAGTTGTCCATATGATCATCTGTTCAGTAGCTTTATCAGTCTAGTGATGTAAGTGCTAATGGTTCTGCATACATAATTTTTACAGCATACACAATACTTAGAAGCATAAACCGTACATGGCATGAATTTCTACAGTAATAAAATAAAAATCAAAAATATTTTGGTGTGTAAAATATTTTAAAAAAGATCACAATAAAGATTTGTGGTTCCAAACCTGGTAACCCTGTTAATTCAATGAATTAAAGGAAAGAAAAACATGAAACAATTGCAGAAACGTCTTCCTAGATGTGAGTTCATGACAGAACTGAACTAAGATGCCTCAAGGCCGGCAGGAAGAGGCAGTTTCAGGTTGATGGACACTGGAAGTGACTTCAGTTGTGGTAAGGCTGTCAATCTTCCCGTCTGCAGAGGGAGGAAGAGAAAAAACATTATTATACAGTGCCACCCCCTGGAGTGGTGGGTTATTACCATGATCAGAGCCCTTAATCTGTCCCCTATGCGCACATGCTTGACAGTGGGATTTTTTTTTAATTTAAATGTACTTTTCCCTTATCTTTCTTTTCCTCAATTCCTGTTACCCAGTCCCACACCCATTTTTCTTTTTTTGTTCTCTTAAAAATTTCATTTTTTCCAAGGTCCGTATAATATCAATGCCAGCTTAGTTTTAGGAAGACTATCATTATTTCCTTTCAAATATATTCTCTAAGAAGGTTATTTAGTGTCTTCTTAGGTTTACAATTGAATAGGATAATTTTGTTGCTGATTGTGATAACAATAGCAATAAGCTTGTGATTTTACGGTGCTGGAAAATGAAACCATAAAATTCTGAAAATGGTACCAGATAACTGAGACATTCTGCTGATGAATTCTTATCACATAAATCAGTGAGCAAACTCAAATTACATTATAATATATATCTGAATTATCCACCTCACATTGTGCTCTTCTGCAATTGTAAGCAAATCATATTTTACATCATGAAAATGACTAGATGATACTCTATGATATATACTCTATAATTTTAAGATAGTTTTTTTTTTTTTTTACAAATTGATAAATCTTTCTAATTTTATACTTGTGAAGGATACATGTGCATTAATGTGCATTCATTCATGTTCAGTGTTATATGTATTTTTATATATGTATGATTTTTTATTTGTATTTCTCTAAAAATTCTGTGTTCCTTTTATTCAATGTGTATGTAACATAGACAGGTATCATTACTGGGAGATCAATCATTTCAGGCTCCTGCTCAGGTATACGGAAGTATTTCATATCTTCAGTAAGTGCAAATTTGATTTGCTGGAGGTAGGATGGGAAAGGTGCTATTTAAATAAAATGTATTATTATTATTAGGATGTTTGTTTAAAATTAATTTTTATAAACATTAAGTGATTTAGTTTGCTTGTTTGTAATATTTTCCTTTCTTTTTAGAGGAAGTGGGAAATAGGAGCACATCCTTAGAAACTGTGTTGACTTTTGTTACCTGACACGAAGGAAAGAAAAGAGCAGAATAGTAGAAGGTTTTAAGTATGTTGTGTCGAGAAATTTTGTATATACGTTGATACATATTTTGTATATCTTTATTTGTAAGTTAGACAAAGCAAATACAGTGCATCCAGAAAGTATTCACAGCACATCACTTTTTCCACATTTTGTTATGTTATAGCCTTATTTCAAACTGGATTAAATTCATTTTTTCCCTCTAAATTCTACACACAACACCCCATAATGACAACGTGGAAAAAAGTTTACTTGAGGTTTTTGCAAATTTATTAAAAGTAAAAAAAATGAGAAATCACATGTACATAAGTATTCACAGCCTTTGCTCAATACTTTGTCGATGCACCTTTGGCAGCAATTACAGCCTCAAGTCTTTTTGAATATGATGCCACAAGCTTGGCACACCTATCCTTGGTCAGTTTTGCCCATTCCTCTTTGCAGCACCTTTCAAGCTCCATCAAGTTGGATGGGAAGCGTCGGTGCACAGCCATTTTAAGATCTCTCCAGAGATGTTCAATCGGATTCAAGTCTTGGCTGTGGCTGAGCCACTCAAGGACACAGAGTTGTACTGAAGCCACCCCTTTGATATCTTGGCTGTGTGCTTAGGGTTGTCATCCTGCTGAAAGATGAACCGTCACCCCAGTCTGAGGTCAAGAGAGCTCTGAAGCAGGTTTTCTTTCAGGATGTCTCTACATTGCTACAGTCATCTTTCCCTTTATCCTGACTAGTCTCCCAGTTCCTGCCGCTGAAAAACATCCTCACAGCATGATGCTGCCACCACCATGCTTCACTTTAGGGATGGTATTGGCCTGGTGATGAGCGGTGCCTGGTTTCCTCCAAACGTGACGCCTGGCATTCACACCAAAGAGTTCAATCTTTGTCTCATCAGACCAGAGAATTTTGTTTCTCATGGTCTGAGAGTCCTTCAGGTGCCTTTTGGCAAACTCCAGGCGGGCTGCCATGTGCCTTTTACTAAGGAGTGGCTTCCATCTGGCCACTCTACCATACAGTCTTGATTGGTGGATTGCTGCAGTGATGGTTGTCCTTCTGGAAGGTTCTCCTCTCTCCACAGAGGACCTCTGGAGCTCTGACAGAGTGACCATCGGATTCTTGGTCATCTCCCTGACTAAGGCCCTTCTCCACCGATTGCTCAGTTTAGATGGTCGGCCAGCTCTAGGAAGAGTCCAGGGGCCTTAATGTATAACGTCGTGCGTAGAATTTGCACTATAACATGGCGTAAGCACAAAAGCCCAAATGTGCTTACGCACAGAAAAAGCCAGATGCAGGAATCTGTGCATACTCCAACTTCCACGTTCTTCCGCTACATAAATCCCGGTCAGCGTGAAAAGTAACGCTCGTGCACGCACTTTATGTAATGCCCCAACTCCTCCCAGAATTACACCTCTTTGAATATGCAAATCAATATAAATCGCCCTTAAGCACAGCCTTCTGTGAAAAGACAATGGGAAAAGCATGGGGGAAAATATAAGAATTTCAGCGAATACCAAGTGGAGGCAAAGGAAAAACATACCGTCTGTTTAATTAAACCGTGGTATAATCAACAAAAGGAAGGTGATCGACTGACATAGCGTGTTGGAGAAACTTGAAAGCTCACGTTCACAAAGCCGCCGTGAAAAGGTGAGTTGTAGCCCACTGTCTGAGTGTCAAGCTTATTAGGGTACAGAGAAAAAAAAGGCACACAGTGGGGAAAATGAACAAAATGTCAACTTCAATCTCGAAATTTCCACTTTAATCATGTAGTTTTGTCATTAAAGTAGAACATCATAAACTTAATATTAAAATTGTTTAATTAACCAGTTTCTGAAATCACATCGTAATTAAAGTAGCACATTAAATGCTTTGTTTTGTATGTGATCTTCTATGTGCTCTATGTGTGTGAATCACTACGTGCTTCTTAAACCGGCTCTCTTCCTCCAACAGGACACAGAATCCATTACATTCGTGATATTGCAGCTCTCTGAATAACTAAAATACTGAGATGTATACGTGATATCATTTTCATGATGATAGGAGTTAAAGCACATTATTAAACATGGGTTTCATGGCACAGTGATTGTGTGCGACCTTCAATGAAATTTTTTATTGCAGCAGTATTCATGGGCGGCTCTAGGCTTGTGGCAGCCCTGGGCAGAGAAAGAATCGGTGGCCCCTTCGCCCGCCAATGTCAATATGGTAGCTTATGCACGGTGGATGGCCACGTCCATTGCGGACACTGCATAGCCGCCTCGTGCTCATGACACAAGCATTTAACTTTTGTTGAAATTTGTCGCTGCATTTTTAGCTGTGTCGTTATTTTCTCTTTCTGTTTTATATTCAATATATATTGGCGTGGCCGTCCCTGCAGTCCTTGCTTTTCTTTCTCCAAGTAACTGATCGCCACACAATCAGCTCTGTAATAAATGTTAAGCCATCTGTAAGCTTAGAGCGCAGATTCTTCAAAACGTTTAAGGAACATTGAACTATCTTCGTAGTACATGTTTAATTATTCTATCCTTCACGCCAGTCCCAGTGAAGAATATAGATTATTTAAATGAAGTTAAAGTTTTATCTGTATAATATAATCAACATATTTTGATGCATTTCATCATAAAAATTATATCGTCATCATATGTAAATACGCGCTTTATAAAGTGGCGCAGGTTGTGTAATATTGTAATTGTAGTGCAAGTTTACAGTGAGGTAATTGTACTTACGAGTACAAACAGTCCTACAAGGAGCAATTAATTGTGTTTATAGTTCTAGGGATGAAACTGTTTCTGAATCGCGAGGTCCGTACAGGAAAGGCCTTGAAACGTTTTGCCGTGGCTGAGACAGCGTGTGCTTGATACTGTATACCGATAATTCTCTTTCGGATCAGCTGCTGCTGTGATTCCCCACTCAGATACAGTGATATAAATACTCCGAGTGGTGCAGTGAGAGTAATATGGAAAAAGATGATCCGCTGTGGCAGCTCCTAACGGGAGCAGTTGAAAGAAGAAGAAGAAGAAGGTGCAGTGAGAGTAACAACGCTAAAGCAGTTATAGTATTTGGAATACTATCGCTATTCCCTGGACCATTATATTGTTACAAGTTAATTACAATCAGATGCATTACACTAATAAACAATATGCGGTTAGTTTCAGTGTATGTATAAAGCCACGGCAGGAAAATAAACGAGTAACCACACAAGAACAATAGAAGTGCTTTGACGCTGGTGCTGCCAGTCTGCAAAACGTACGACAAGGTATGATGTACCGTGGAAAAGTGTGTGGCTTTACACCAAGTGTAGGTTCTATATATCGCGATTTGAACGTGGAAAAGTTCTTACGCAACATTTTTGTGCATACGCACCATTTATACATGAGGCCCCTGGTGGTTTCGAACTTCTTCCTCTTATGGATGATGGAAGCTGCTGTGCTCATTAGGACCTTCAAAGCAGCAGAACTTTTTCTGTATCCTTCCCCAGATTTGTGCCTCGAGAAAATCCTGTCCAGGAGGTCTACAGACAATTCCTTTGACTTCATGCTTGGTTTGTGCTCTGACATGAACTGTCAACTGTGAGATCTTATATAGACAGGTGTGTGCCTTTCCAAATCATGTCCAATCAACTGAATTTACCACAGGTGGACTCCAATTAAGCTGCAGAAACATCTCAAGGATGATCAGGGGAAACAGGATGCACCTGAGCTCAATTTTGAAATTCATGGCAAAGGCTGTGAATACTTATGTACATGTGCTTTCTTAATTTTTTTATTTTTAATACATTTGCAAAAGTCTCAAGTAAACTTTTTTCACATTGTCATTATGGGGTGTTGTGTGTAGAATTCTGAGGTTTTCTGAGGTAGTTTGTGTGCTATCTTGATCTCAGATCTGGACAGGACACATGCTGTACTTTCTGACATGCCACAGTGATATGGAAGGTTGTGGTAAGTGTGGTGGGGGACTGAGTTGGAGTCGACTCTTTGCTGAAGTCTGAGGCATCTCCATTATAGGCATTGTTAAGTTAATTAAGTTAAGTTTGAACTGAATTAGAGCCATGCAGAAATGAATGGATGATCTCTAGCAACAAATATGCAAATAATATCACAGCCTTCGCTTCTTTATATATATATATATATATATATATATATATATATATATATATATATATATATATATATATATATATATATATATATATTATATGTGTGTGTGTTTGTGTGTTTGTGTGTATTATTAGGAATGGCCGGGAACCTTGCTTAGCCTGGGTACCCTCAACATGGTTTCCCACAGGGTCTCAAGGGAACTGGAGTTCTTTGGCTTACTCCTGTTGGGTTCCGTTGTGCCACCAGGGGGTGTACAAAGGACTGGAGAGCCCTACAGTACTTGGTCAGGTCCAGCATCATCCGGAAGTGCTTCTGAGCCACAGTTTTGGAACACTGGAAGTACTTCTATAAAAAGAGCTGCCTGCCTCAATATTGGGTGCCAGAGTCGGCAGAAGGAGTACAAAGCTTGCTGGGGGGAGCGGAGGAGGCAGGGAGAGGAAGAAATGCCAAAGGGTTGCAAAGTATTTTATTACTGTGTGCTTTGGAACTTTGCCAGTAAGTATTTTCCACAAATGAAATCCTCTTATTTACTGCACTTGTGTCCAAGCCTGTGTTGTGTCAGGTGTTTGGGGAGCTGGAGCACCCCCTGGTGACCACAATATGCTTATTAATTAATATCAAGTATACCTCTAATTGGTAAAATATATCTTTTGTGGTTATGTTTCCTTTCTAGTGAAGATGGTTGAAAATTATTATATTGTGCATTAATTTCATTTTTAATGTTGCCATGGCCTGAAATCACCCTTCTCTAATTGATATTCAAATGTAATAATGTTGCTATATCTATCTATTATCTATTATTAATCTGCTTTATAAGATTGTGTGGATTTATGTATTTAAATTTCTTTGTTTCTTATTTAGTATTATTAATACCTAGTTTTAATAGTTTTTTTTTTCTTATAACCTTCTGTTTGACACCTTGTAAAACACTTTGAGCTACATTCTTTGTATGAAAATGTGCTATAAAAATAAATATTGATGTTGTTGTTATATAAGGAGCTATGGAAGTAGATTTGAGATGGTTTAGAAAATATATCCAATTTAATGGATAATTTATATTTTTGTGAATATTTCATTCTTTGTATTTCTATGAGCTCTTGGCTTGTTCTGCTGTGTGCTTTCATGTTGTTTCTACATGCCCTTTAGTCCTTTGTAGGCAAAAAAGTAGGCCCAAACAAATTCAGAGTCCTCTATTTAAATTCACCAAAAACAAAGGAATTAGCAGAGGAGGTGGAGAGCAACAACTTTTGGAATTCTCTTTCTCAAAAAAATATGGTGTTCCCTGCCATGTAAAACGTGGAAATCTGGTAGTATTATGCAAACAAGAAAGATGCTAGTCCTGATCACCAAGAAGAAGATGCAGTAGAAAGATGAGAGATAATTTTCTCTGACTGTAAATGTAAAGAAATAATTTGCTGAAAATTTCAGCAGAGATATTAGTGAGGCATTTTTATTTCTCATTTTAAGGACATTACTGTATATGCACTGTGTCATCTTTATCACTTAACCAGCAGTAACTTCATTGTAAGTATTAGGCTTTTATTTTTTAACTCTCTTAGTATTTTATCTAAATTGCTCCCGTATGAGTATTGGGGTATGTGTGAGTATGCTTTTTGGTTGAACTGATACCCACTCTAGTGTGGGTTTCAACTTGCAAACAGTGTAGAAAATCCAAATAAATTTAAATAAACCTTTCTCACACAAATTCAAATTAATTATATTATTATTAATAACATCAGTTGGCTTTTCATGTTATATGCTGGTAATCCTACTATGATTTACTCCAGTTAGACAGGATTATTAAAGAAGAAAAATCTAATAACATACAAAGCTTCTCAAATAAAAAGACATGAAAACATGTTAGGATAAGTGAATTAAATTGAGGATTTTTTTTTTTGTGACAATACAAAATTGATATGGTAGAATCATCTTAATGTATTAAACTTATACTGTTTACAGCTCATCTAAAACGACAGTAATTAACAATGGGATAACATGACTGACTTTTCTATTACAGAGGGAGCACAAAAAAGGTTGATGCTTTTCATCTTTTTTGCCTTATTTAATGAACCTCTTACTGTAGAAATAAGACAACTCACATTAGAATTGTTAGCGTTAAATTAGCTCTAATAATGACCCTTAAAAGGTTTTCATATCTATGTGTAGTCTTTATGTGATAACACTGGTGATTTAGCTTTATACAGAAATAGAAAGAGATTTTAAACTCCCTTTGAACTGCACAGTGTGCTGATGATGTAATGCTATATTTAAGTGACCCTTAGAGCTTCTAACAAATAAAACAGCTTATTAATAAATTTTCTGATATATTAAATATGTGAAAACTGTTATTTTAGCATTAAATGGAGATGGCTGGAATTCTGCAGCACACAAACCACCACTATTCTGTCTCACTGGAAATACTGAGTATTGTATTTTAGGATTAAAATGTTTGTTCTGTTTCAATTAACTTTAACCCCTTGCATAGTAATTTTACACCACTATACGAATTTGTCTCTAGGTATAATTGGAAAATTTATATTGTTAAAATGGCAATCTTACATTAAATTATTTTTTTACATTAATCCCAGTATGCTACACTGAACTCTGCTCCATTCATTAGATTCAGTAATAGTTCATTTTATTTGAAAAATGGAAAATAAAATATTAAATTATTTAGCCTGTAAAGTAAAACATTTAAAAGAAGAATAGACCTACCAGATTTTTTCGCAATTATTATCTGGCAAGTAAATCACAGAATTCTTTGTAATTTCATATATATTAATGTAATACGGGTGTCACAGTGGCACAGTGGTACCACTGGTGCCTCACAATAAGATAACCAGGATTTGTAACCTGGGTCTTCCCTGCATGGTGTTTGCTAATTCTCCCTGTGTCTGTGTGGGTTTCCTCTGGTTGCTCAGGTTTCTTCCAACTATCCAAAGAAATGTAGGTGTTTTCCTGATATTAAATTGCTGTGGTCCCTAGGGAGCGCTGCTGCTCCTCGAACTCCCAACAAGGCTGGCAAGGCTGGAAATGGTCAGAAGGGTGGTCCAGTGTCTCATTTTCAAATGATACACCCAACTTTTCTATGTGGGATTTTCACTTTCTCCCTTTTGTCTGCATAGGTTTTCCTACTAAATCCTCAAAGATATGCATGTTTCAGCTAAATTGTGGTTGTGTTTAAGACTGGGATCTTGTTTTTCACCAAGTATTGCAAGGACAGTCTGCAACACCCTCAGCTCAGAAATGGATTAAATGTGTTTGAGAATGTTGTGTTAAATCTGTACTGTGTCTATCTACAGCACTTGAAGCTCATGAGTAAGGTTTGATACCTCCAAATGAAATGAATTAGATTTTACTTAAAACATACAGTGGAGATTTAAATGACCCTTTAGACTATTTTATGTAGAGTTACAGTTAATCTAAAAGTCATTTTGTTTTTTACAGCTTGCCAGGTATGAACATCACTGGATCATCCTCTGGGCTCTTTTCAGGAATGTACTTTCATCCTGGGTCAAGAAGGAATGCCACTGCTAACCTTATCCTCTCTTTTTCCCCTCTGCAGTGCAGAGAAGATGTCCAGTGAGGGCAGATGACTCCACATCTTCTGATCCTAGCACTACATATCCTGCGGTTCCCAGCAGTAGGTATCACTCGTTACAAGAACGCACTGCAGGACGGAGCTCCTTCCAACTGTGATTCTCAGAGGCTTTAACAGCCAAGAAAGGTTCCTTGTGCTAGGACCTTGATTTTTGTTTGTTTAGCGCCTTCAAGTGAATGTTGGATTATTATTGGGTTGGCTCCCCAACATTTAAAATTGTGGCCCTGAAGTTCCTTCTAATGACCACAAGCTTTGTTATCCTAGTACAGTTTTTTTCCATGTTACTTTATGAATTATTTTCCAGTTAATCAGTATGATTTATGGAACATATTAAATTCAGTCTCATTTGCTCATTTAAGTGATGATAATTTAGTAACATCACATTGATTACTCATCCATCCATCCACCCACTAAAGGCAGTTATCATACATAAGAGTCATAAGTAGGCTGTCCTTACAGGACTGAGTGCAAAGCAGGAATTAACCCGGAATGTGGAGCTACAGAAATATTTAGAAAAGCATTCACATTCAGTGATGTGGGACTTGCTTAAGGGCGAGGTAATTCAAAAATAGACAAAGGCCAAATGTTTATAGCCTCTTGGTAGTGACAGAACTTTTTAAACTAATTTAACACATTTAATCAATTTAGGTTTGCTGCTTTTAAAGGAGATTTTTTTAAGTGATGCAAAACAGCTTGACCTAACTGCTTGATTAAAGCTCAAAGAACCAGAATAATTCTGATGTTTATTTGATTTTACACTGTGGAATTTATTTTTGATTAACCTAAATTTATTTTAATTAGGCTACACTTTCCGTTGATACATTTGTAGTTAACTTTGATTGACTGATCGAGAAAAATATGGATAAAAGGCACTTCAATCAGACAGAAAAGAAAAAGCACTTGACATTTCTGGCACAGGACAACAAATCATTTGTACTACCTCAATAAATAAATAGTTTTGGAGCTACTCTTGTTTTTGTTTGCTTACTTGGTTGCCCATGGTTATAAGAAGAGAAATTTGCAAGCCTGAAATGTCACATCATGTGGTGTCTTGCATCTGGATTTTTAAGGAACTGAATCTTTCTCACATAAGGCATACAGACTAAGAGGGTGAGATCTTGGTAGAAATAGTCAAGATTATGAAGGAAGTATGAAAATCAGATAATATTAATAGTAATAATAATAATAATTAATAGTATTATTTACTTCACACAGACAATTTCACCAATTACCATTAATATATAAAGACTGGAGGGTTACCCCCTACTTGCTACGCGCCAGCCACTTCACGTCTCTGCCACTCGTGTTGTGAAAAGGGGGGCTGAACGCACCCCAAGGAGATACGGTTGCTCCTCTGAAACCCCCTCTTTAATAGTGATACAATGGGAAGCAAATACAGATTTTTTTTTCCTCCTCTTTGCTCGATTATCTGCTGGCTTGCTGCTGCTACAGTGCCGCGTGATGTGCTTCTTGCATGGAGCTTCAAACATTTAAAATCCTGTACAGAAGCTGTCCTACTCTTTGTCTTTTATTTCCGGCCCCAGGCATGGTTAAATGTCATGGCACAAAGTGTCGCGGGACATGAGTTTATAATTTAAAAACCGAATAAGAATCTGAAAATCTAACAATATCACATTTAAGTTCAATAAATTCTAAAATGAATGATACAAAACATATATATGTAGGTTTTAAAATAATCAAAATTTAAAGTGTGAAAAAATGTGACATAAAAAGTCACATAAAATCACTGCACAAAATCATTGCAGTTTTAGGCTTAGGATTTTATATATAGAGAGAGAGTAGATAAAAACAAGTAGTAAGAGAACCTGCTACCTTGAAATAAAGGAATACATTCTTTAATTAGGACTTGCAGTCAAAACTGGAAGGTGGTTTTATGTAAATTTCAGGCAAATGTTGGAAAATTCTTTATCACACTGAGAGTTCTAAATATGTATGTATTTAACTTATTAAACAGCAGTGTGGTTGTAATTAGTTCATTTGGAAGCTGATACTGATGTTTATGAGGCACATAGAAAGCTTTTTGCTATTCAAGTGTATTGATACACAAAAAGGAAAATCCAGAATTAAACCCAGCCATGGTGTTTATTTATGATGCTTTCTCTTTGTCCCTGTGTTGATTTCCTCCTACAGCTCAAAGACAAACAGCACCACATCAAGTTGATTGGTGACTCTCAAATAAATCAGTATGACTGTGTCCTATCAACCAATGTAGGGTTGCTTTCTTCCGTCTGCCCAGTGCAGACACAAAATAAGGTGCTAAAATTTTTGTAACAGTTTATCTTGTAAAAGCAGTATATATTTGAAAGTAATAACCAATTCTGAGTTTTTCTGTAAGGACTGGAGAAGTGCTTGGAAACGCTTTGTTTGTCCTTATAATCAGCTTGCTACAATATATAGGGTGTCCAATTCAAATGTGGGAGTTTTCATAGAAGGTCATTTTTTTAAAGATTTGTCATGTACATATTGCTGTGTCATGACTGATGGTGATCCCAAGGCCACTGTTAGGGAAAAACTGAATGTGAAATATTCTCAATTGCTGCTGTTACTCAAAAATGTAAGGGTAGACAGAACCCTGTCTGGGGTAAAGCAGGTTTAGGGTCAATGGCTGTGAATTAGTTTTTTTTTTTAAATTAAAACAATCAGTGTAGACCCCTGAAGTGTAGGTGTGTGATAAAAAAGCTGGGTGACTGCGTAGATTCTTGATTAGGGAATCAGCTAATTGAATTTAATGTGCTCACACATGGTTTATGCAGTTGTCCCTCATCATGGCTCCATAGTTTGTTTGACACACCTGCACACCCAGGGATAAAATGGGTCTGTGAGCAAAAACAAGAAGAAGGAATAAAAATCAAAGAAGAGATGGGTGGGAGAAAAGCGAGTGATCAATCAGGACTGGGAGTAGTTGCAGTGGACAGGAGGCATGGCGATCAGGAGTTGGTCGTGTGGGGACTGAGAGGGCAGCCTTCTATGGGCAAGTCCATCCTGCTAAGTGTTTGTGGTTTTAGAACAATCAGCACTTATCAGGGGTCTCACAATGAGTGGTGGGACAAAGGAGCTGGGTTTGAGTGCCGCAGTGGTAAGCTGTAATGCAAGCTGTTTTAAGGGTTGACCTTAACCGCACATGCCGGGGTCTCAGCACCCAACTGAGATCTGATGGGTGAGCTGGGGAAGAGAGGAACTGAGGCACAGGTGAAGAAGCACCCGATTTAATGCTTTTGATTTTAACCCTGATTTGGATTTATTTATTTATGACTGATTTTAACTCCTACTTAAGGAAACTGGTTTTTATATCTTATTTATTTAATGAACTGCATCACACGTTATTGTAGTTGAACAGATTTTTTCTTTTCTAATAAAAGCAATTTGCTCATTTTGTTCTCATTTGCCGCAGTCCATCTTGATCTATGACTATCAATGTCTTGGGAATGAGGAAGAGCATACCATCTACAGGAAACCTAAGCATCACGAACTCTGAAAGAAAAATTAACCAAATTTAAAGAAAAGATGACCAACAGGAATTGTTACACAGAAGGTTTTGTGAGAGCATGGCACATTTGATTGTGTTTTCTATTCATTAATTTATTTTTCTTTATCTCCTATGCTGCAGTGTACTCAAAAATGGGAGTGTGTTAAACTGGACTGTTTTTGAATTTAATATATATTAGTACTATTGTGTGGAAGTTTTATTTTTTTTGTGTTAATAAAATAAAAACACATGATTACTTTGAGAGGGAAAAAGGATGGCGTCATTAAGGGATTATAGTTTATTATGAGCCCCAAAGTATATTAAACAGAACACTAGAACTGTTTTAAAAAATTAAGAATGGCTTTGCAGCACAGCAGTCCATCTTCAGTCAGGTAAAGGAGTAGATTGGTACAATTAAAATAAACAAAATGGAATACAAAAATTCATGAATTACCTACACTAGCTTTAATGTGAAGAGTCAAAGACGACAGACAATTAATTAAGTTGGAAATAATATAGGAATATAATAGAAAGAAGACGTTAAACTTACAATACTTTTTTTTTTGTTGAACAGTTACATTAATACAGTGGTGATCAGTGTTTGTCCTGGTGGGCCACAGTTGCTGCAGGTTTTTGTTCTAACCTAATTAGAAACCAATCCTTGTCAATAACCCACCTTATTCTGTTTCATGGCTTGTTAGTTTTTTTTAACTCTGACATGTCAGGTCATTCTGTCATTCTTATATCGTAATGTTTTTCCTTTCCTAGGATATCATTCAAGTGATTTGTATTCTATTGTGGATTAGTAATTCTCAGTCCTTTTTTATTTTTTCTTCAGTCTTCCTTCAAATATTTTAATAAACCAGACAGTTTACACTGAATACCCCCAGGTGTAAATTGAAACACGTTACAAAACTGCTGGTTCCTTTGTCATTTGCATCTTATTGCTAATAAGGAGTCATTAAAAACTGTGAACGTAGCTGTTTAAGACTAAAACAATCAATTAAGAGTGGACAATCTTAACAAGTGAGATAACTGAAATGAAGCAGAAAAATGTTGTTTGAGCAATAATTGACAAATTATTAAGAAAATGGGTTGGAACAAAGTCTGCAGTCAATTGTGGCTCTGCAGGCCCAATGTTGCTCACCCCTGTTTTAATGCTGAATAATGTTTTCAATGTATTTTTTTTTTCTTAAAACTGTTTAGTACTATATAAAATTGACAAAAACAAGGAAACTAAAAATTATAAGGAGAACATTTGCAAAGATAAATAATGAGCCCATGTGCTTAAATTGGAATCAGAGATGAATGGCAAGTTACCATGATACATGAAATAAGGTCTGAGTCTCAAAAGTTATTTTAATGATACAGTAATTAGAATTTAAAACCATATGTAGTGCTAAATGTTGTTGCAGAGGTTAATGCTGCTATTTTATTACAGCTTCACAGGGCTAAGTTTGAAATCCGGCTGCCCATTAACCAGTTGAAGATGTCACTATTGGTTCTTCTGTGGGTACTCTATTTTCTTTCTTTATAACAAAGACCTGCGTGTTAACGAATTTAAATCGACATTGCATAGAGTTCCCTGAGCCTGATCTACATTAAGGGGTTAACTTTTATGTGCATATAATATCAAAAAATAAAGGCAAAAATGAAAGCTATATGTTATATCTCTTTGATTACAAGGTGTAATTTATTTAAAGTGCCTTTTTCTGTATTTGTGTAATTCTTGCAGTTATTTTTAATGAAATGCAGTCAATTAAGTTTCATATGCTCATCAACATTGAAATTTAAATGACATTCATGACATAAATTAAATTTTGGATAAAATATTGAATGGCTAAGTTAGTCCTGTCTTAAAACAATATCATAGAATACTTTGTCTAGCAATGCCAAAACTTTATATACTGATGATTTATATACCAGTAAGTGTCAGAGTAACTAATAAAGTAAAATATACCTAAAATGTAGTGTAAGTGAATTCTGGTAGAACTTATGCAAGATGCAGTTAACATTATGTCATAAAAAGCAGAACTTTAGCTAAATTATATATTATGTGTTGTCTACAGTAATCACACAAAAATAAATCATATTCATTCATTTGTAAAGATCAAGTATTCTGTAACCTCTCTTGGAGAGAAGTCAATTATGTAAGTATAATGATAAGGACTTAACCAGAATATTTGTACTTTACTTTGGATTTAAATTTGGAAAGGGAAGAATTTTAAAAATATTTTTTACATAAGTGTTTGTCTTAAATTTTTTTGAATGATACCAGTACTGCTGATTTCTTGTCCAGCATTCATTTATTCTCTGATATTCCACTCATACTCACACAGACATGCATACACAAATTCTAATATTAGAACTCTCCAATCAGTGCTTTGCCTCTTTGTCTCCTATTTCTATACTTCAAAGAAACCTGTCACATCAGCATGGATATTTCATAACAGATTGTAGCAGGTTTCTCTGAGTACTCCAGAGACCAGACATAAATGTCTGTGAATATCTGAAGAGGTTATTCCATCAGGTAAAAGCAATTCTGAAAAAAGATATACCTCAAGCTAAAAAAACTAAAACTTACATTTTCCTGAACACAAGGTCATGGGATTAATCAAACCATCTAGATACCATGGACTAAAAATCTAAAGATATGATAGGAGAAAAGCAACTTTTATATTCAGTGTTTATACACAGTGATAAATCAAAAGGTATCTACAATATACATATTTTACTTGATTTACAACATACTAGGTCCAATTTAAAGTTAAATGGAAAGCCACTTCCTCTTAAAGAAAAATAATATAGGGCTTATAAAATATAACTTAGTGTTCTTAAACTTACTTATTCCAGTAGCATCAGATACAAGGGTGCCCTGGATACCAGCCCTGGATGAGGCACCAGCCCATCTAAGGGTTAGCATATGCACATACTCACACAAGACCAATTTAAAATGAACAATTACCCTAATATGTACATTTTGGGGATGTGGGATAACAAAACAATAAAAAAAAAAGTACGCAGAGGAAAAAGGCAAGGGAAGACAAATAGAATGTGCACATGTAATACAGACAATAACTGGGCACAGTTTTTAAGCCTACAATGTAATATCCATCCACCACCGCAAATGATTAACAAATAAATAATAACTTTTCGGGCAGCATGGTGGCGCAGTGGGTAGCGCTGCTGCCACACAGTTAGGAGACCCGAGTTTGCTTCCCTGGTCCTCCCTGCGTGGAGTTTGCATGTTCTCCCTGTGTCTGCATGGGTTTTCTCCAGGAACTCCGGTTTCCTCCCACAGTCCAAAGACATGCAGGTTAGGTGCATTGGTGATCCTAAATTGTCCCTAATGTGTGCTTGGTGTGTGTGTGTGTGCACCCTGTGGTGGGCTGGTGCCCTACCTGGGGTTTGTTCCTGGCTTATGCACTGTGTCAGCTTTGATTGGCTTCAGCAGACCCTCGTGACCCTGTAGTTAGGATATAGCGGGTTGGATAATGGATGGATGGATAATAACTTTTCAGGTGGCCTGCGGTGGGATGGTGCTCTGCCCGGGGTTTGTTCCTGCCTTGTGCCCTGTGTTGGCTTTGATTGGCTTCTGTAGACCCCCGTGAACCTGTGTTAGGATATAGGGGCTCGGACAATGACTGACTGACTGACTTTTCAGGTGGCTTTTCTAAGGTTATTAATGCAGCTGCACTAATGTTTAAAGGGAATGAGAATTATCATTTAGTTAAGTTTAAAAATAATTCCAGCAATGTAAAGTACATATTACTACATTTTGTTCTTTACAATGTTAATGTATCGGTGCATGTGAATTGTGGAAAACAGTCAGCAGAACTGTACTTTAGTCCCCCACTTTGGTGAGTCAAGCTATATTTTATGTTCCTGTTTCCTGCATATGGAAAACTGCTGAATTGAGTTAAATCAAGTGTAGGAGCATGAATAAATAAATGGTCCAGAACTGTTTCAGTAGCACCAACGAACATATTTAAAGCAGCAGTCCCTTTCTGGACACAAACTAATATAATGAATGTCAATTATCAGTAACTGGATATATAATTGATGCTGTAAACCCCAGAGATATAGGGACACTGCCCAGTTAGCAATATTTATGGAAGCACACACCTCTAGAAACCAAATCCCCAAACTCCAAGTCATGACATTGCTCTTTTTGACCCATCCTCTTATAACAGGAGAAGTAGTATTCTCTCAACACCACATAATCCTTACACTTTAAAAATTTGTATTACCTTTATCAGCATGCTTCTCTGTATTTTGAAAAATGACATCAAAATCATCTAAATAGTCACCAAAGACTAAAAAAATGACATCTCTTTTGATTCAGGAGTGTTACATGTGCCAACCGGAACACTTGTCAGTTTAGTGGAAAATATAAATGTATTTTTTCTTACCATTCCTCTGGAGAAAGGAAAGAGTCTATTTCTTTCTTCCATAGGAGCAGATGGATTGCCTAGGGCAGGAAGATTTACTGCTTTAGCCTTCAAGAGCCTAGAGACTTTTGAAACATGTTAGGGATGGGCTTGCATGGTCACTTTCATGAGTCCACAGGCAAGGACAATTTACCACAAATTGTGTAAGAATGATTTAAGGCTTTGTTGGTACAAAATTCAATTCAACAATTTCAGTAATAATGAGTAGAAAAGGTCAATATATTGAGGATGCAGAATTGTTTTTGCCAAATCTCTAATTTAGTTATAGTTATTTTAATGTAAAATTCAAAAATAAAGGCATCATTCTAAAAATATTTGTTAATTTGTTCGAAGCAAAACAACAGGTAGAGTATTCATTCATTTTCAACAAGTTTTTGACATGTAAATGTCAAGGCTGTCGTGCCTCCGTGAAGTATCTTAAAATCAGAAACCTTTATTTCTCCTTATCAACCTGCTCTGTATTTGTAATATTTTAATGTTTATACTGTATTGAGGATTACTTTTGTTCTGTTCTGTGTATTGCATTGTATTGAACCCCTTCTTTTTGACACCCACTGCACGCCCAACCTACCTGGAAAGGGGTCTCTCTTTGAACTGCCTTTCCCAAGGTTTCTTCCATTTTTTTTCCTACAAAGGTTTTTTTTGGGGAGTTTTTCCTTGTTTTCCTAGAGAGTCAAGGCTGGGGGGATGTCAAGAGCCAGGGCCTGTTAAAGCCCATTGCGGCACTTTATGTGTGCTTCTGGGCTATGCAAAAATAAATTGTATTGTGTCAACCTCAGACATCCCACATTCATAAAAGCAGAATTGCTAAGGTAAGAATGCGTAAATTTTGAATTGGGATAGCCAGGTATGCTACAGTAACACTGACGAACAGATTCATTTGGAAATGCTGATACACTGCTTCTCTTAATTCCAACTTTCTGGATGCCAGAACTATGATAAAGACATATTTAGTATTGCAGCATCAATACTACATCACAAAGTTGACTCATTTTGACAGCCAATCAACACGTTGGCTGACGTGCTGGTTGAGCACACATTGGATGTCAGCTCTTGCACGCAAAAGATTCCATCAGTAAGACTAGCGACAAAATCAAACCAATTTTAAGAAATAGACATTGCCAAGTATTCAGGGGCAGACTAAAACTAAAATGAGAAATGCCAGGAAGAAACAAGAAAAGAAAGCAAACAGGATGAAATGCCAAGCATCATTTTCAGCTGAGTTTAAGCAACAACCACTGAATGTAGTCATAAGGATGATGCTGTGTGTAAAACAATGACATTGAATTGTATATTTAATAATCTATGATATTAAATGATTACCTTATTGTCTGAGTTAAAAGCATATATGCCTTTGTAAAAAAAATATTTCCAGAATGATGAAAAAGGACCATGCAGTCAATCAATATTCACCATGTCTTTGTTACTCAGTATATAAAAAAGGAAAGGTTTATAAAAACTATGCACTTTTTTCACAAAAGCGCTTGAATTTTTATGTAAAGTAAGTGGCAAAGAAGTTTCTGCACACAAGAAACAATCCAAGAAGATTCATTGTGTGTCAGATTGATAGAAGAATCACAAGTGGTTTCACCAATGTGGACTCGTTTTTCTTTTTTGTTTTTTCCTCCTAATGCATATCTCCTTTTAAAACAGTCCCTTTATTAATCATTTCACATTGATCAACCCAGAAGGAACATGCCTTTTCTTTTTTGTATCACCGCAAACATAATGTGGCAGGTTAATCAATGAATTTCCATAGTGTACCTACATGGAGCGGCTGCTGCTTCACCACCTGAGGCCAAAGGTCCACCACGCCCTCGACCATCTGCAGTTCGCATACCAGGAGAAGGTGGGAGCGGAGGATGCCATCATCTACATGCTACACCGATCCCTCTCCCACTTGGACAGAGGCAGTGGTGGTGTAAGAATTATGCTTCTGGACTTCTCTAGAGCCTTCAACACCATCCAACCTCTGCTCCTTAGGGACAAGCTGACAGAGATGGGAGTAGATTCATACCTAGTGGCATGGATCGTGAACTATCTTACAGACAGACCTCAGTATGTGCATCTCGGGAACTGCAGGTCTGACATTGTGGTGAGCAACACAGGAGCGCCGCAGGGGAAGGTACTTTCTCCGGTCTTGTTCAGCCTATATACATTGGACTTCCAATACAACTCGGAGTCCTGCCACATGCAAAAGTTTGCTGACGACACTGCTATCGTGGGCTGCATCAGGAGTGGGCAGGAGGTGGAGTATAGGAACCTAATCAAGGACTTTGTTAAATAGTGTGACTTAAACCACCTACAACTGAACACCAGCAAAACCAAGTTGCTAGTGGTGGATTTTAGGAGGACCAGGTCCCTCATGGACCCCGTGATCATCAGAGGTGACTGTGTGCAGAGGGTGCAGACCTATAAATACCTGGGAGTGCAGCTGGATGATAAATTGGACTGGACTGCCAATAAATATGTTCTGTGCAAGAGAGGACAGAGCCGACTATACTTCCTTAGAAGGCTGGCGTCTTTCAATATCTACAATAAGATGCTGCAGATGTTCTATCAGACAGTTGTGGCGAGAGTGCTGGGGAGGCAGCATAAAGAAGAGGGATGCCTCACGCCTGGACAAACTGGTGAGGAAGGCAGGCTCTATTGTAGGCATGGAGCTGGACAGTTTGACATCCGTGGCAGAGCGACGGGCGTTGAGCAGGCTCCTGTCAATCATGGAGAATCCACTGCATCCACTGAACAGTATCATCTCCACACAGAGGGGCAGCTTCAGCGACAGACTGCTGTCACTGTCCTGTTCTACTGACAGACTGAGGAGATCGTTCCTTCCCCACACTATGCGACTCTTCGATTCCATAAACGTTAACATTATACAAAGTTATTGTCTGTTATACCTGCATTTTTATCACTCTTTAATATTGTTTTTTATCTGTATGCTGCTGCTGGAGTATGTGAATTTCCCCTTGGGATTAATAAAGTATCTATCTATTTCAGCTAAGCAAATATCACCTTCTTGTCAAAAAGTTGATATTAAATATTGTTGTGATGTTTTTGTCTTTGCACGATGTCTTATCTTGTTTCTGTTTTAATTTAAAATGTAAATGTAAATTTTAATTCTATTTTTAATTTATTATTTGCACTTCATGTTGTTATTCTGTGGACCCTGAGCTTCACAATTTCATCTATCTGTATACTTGTATATGATTGAGATAACAATAAAGTTCACTTTGACTATGACTTTGATACGATTTAACTCTCTGCTGTGCCCTCTAAATATTGCCGTTCCTTCTGCACAATGCAATTGATGATCTAGTGTGCCAGGTTTGCCAGTCATCTCCTATTAACAAGGACATGTCTCTTTTTACAAAACATTGACAATTAAAATGACCAACTCTTGTGATTCAACTCTTTAAGAGTGCATGTGAACTATCACAGTCAATTGCCGTAGACCGAAATTCTGAGAAAACTCCTCCATCATAGGCTGCATTAATAATGGAGATGAGTCAGAGTACATGAAGCTTATGGAGGCCTTCTTCTTGTGTTGAAATCAAAAGCACCTGCATCTCAACATCAGCAAGAAAAAGAGTTGTTGGTGGACATCCAGTGTGTCTCTAAGACCAGTCATCATTCAAGAGGACAATGAGGAACTGCCTTGTGATGCATAAGATGAAGTCAGCAACAACACAGTGGTGCTGTAAAAGCAGAGGAAGAAAAGACCTTCCTAAGAACCACTCAGGTCTGGTCAAGTTTGATGCATGCAGCAAGCTGCTGGAAATAATCTACCAGACCATAGTAGCCAGTGTGGTGTTCTATGGTGCAGTTGCCTGGAGAAGTATTTTGAGCTCTAAAGATGCACAATGTCTGAACAAACTTATCAGGAAAGTCTGGACTATCACAGAACAAACCCTGAATGCACAGGAAGGCGATGTGGAAAAGAGGATGGTGGGAAAATTAGGAGACAGAGATCACAACTGAAATCTCTGTTTTCCTTGATAAGGTGAAATAAGATTTTTTTACAAACACAACAAACAATGGAGGGTCAATAACAGAAAAAAAATTATAATTTTTCAGGAGCAGAGTATTCATGCTCAAAATTGCAGAATACATATATATTGTAGACCACCAGGGCAATCCAGCTGCACAAACCCAACACAGACAGACATGGGACAAAAGTTCAAGGCACGCATTCTTATTTTTATTTTTCCCCGATAGGAAACACCTTCCCCCATTTCCCAATTGTACAGTGCAGTTCAGCACAGCAAAAGCACACAACACTTTATTTTCTCTTTGACTTCTCTCAGTCTTCCACTCCTCTTGGCAAGCTTTGTCTCCTCCCACCTAACTCTGGGTCCTTTTATAAGGCACCCAGAATTGCTCCAGGTGCTTGCGGTCCCACTTCCGGGTGTGGCGGAAGAATTGCCCAAAAGGGCTCAGCAGCAGCTGCAGTACCCTCTGTCAGTGCCCACAGAACACAACAGGACTGTATCACACTTCAACTCGGATGGAGCCCTGCAGGAATCTGAGGCACCACTGCAACAAAGGGGGTGTGCCACCTAGTTCTCTGGATATGCTTCCTCCCCCGGTCCTTCCAGCATGGAGGCAACCTGGCTGGGCAAGGGCCCCAGCCATACGCTACAATATATATATGTGTATATACAGTACATATACAGTATACTGTAAATCAATGATGTTTACTATAGTTGTATAGAATGTTTTTTTATAAAAGAAAATCAGATTCTTGACACTAACTGCCCTCCTGTTATTCTGCTGATAATGCAAATAATCTGTTGATTCAATTAAATTTTATATCAAGTCAGTGTCCAAATTTCAGTTTAGGACAGTATAGGTGCAGAGAGAAGTAATTTTTCTTAGCATGCTCGTTAATCCCAGCCCTAATTTCTCAGATAGGAATGTATATTATTTCTATAGACAGAAAGTCACACATCTAGTGTATGATGGATTTATTAAGCCATTAAAGTTTCACAACAATATGGCCAAAACCCACGGTATTTCACAAGAGCACATGTCTAAACTACTCTATTCCACCAATAAATTTTAAACAGTACATGGAAAGAGAGCTCTTCACATTTAGGCCCAGATGGTTTCTAAAAGAGTAGTATATCATAGATATTATAAAAAAGTAACAAATGCATAAAATAAACTGCATTAGAGATGCATACGTTTAACCTTTATATGCTTCACACTTACTACCCATTGTTTTACTCCTTCTCCGTTTCAAAACAATCTGGCTATTTCATATTGCCACAGTGCAAGTCATGGGATAAAAGCACAGTTCCCCTGTTACATTCTTTTTGCTGATGATATTGTATTGTAGAACGGAAGATGGAAGAATGGAGAAGGGCTTTGGAAGATTGAGGTTTGAAGATAAACAGGAAGAAGACAGAATATATGAGGTTTAATGATTATCACGATTCAGAAGTTAGCCTATAGAGAAAGCTATTGAAAAGAGTGAATAGATATAAATATCTAAGATCAGTGGTACCCAAGATGGAAATTAGATGCAGTGATAACCCATAGAGTGCACTGTGAACTAAACAATTGGAAGAAGGCATCAGGAGTATTGTGTAATCAAAGAATTAAGGTGAAGGTTAAAGGTAAGTTTTTTAATACAGCGGTAAGACCAGCAATGATATATGGAACTGAGACATGGACAGTAAAGGGAGTGCAGGAGAAGAAATTAGATGTGGCAGAAATGAGAATGGATGCGTGGAGTTAAAAAAAACGACAGGTTAAGAAATTAGATGATCAGAGGTACAGCAAAATTGGGAGAGATAGCTAAGTATGTACAGAAAAGTAGATTGAAGTGGTATGGGCATGTGATGAGGAGAGACAATGAATATGTGGGCAAAAGAGTGATGGGAATTAAAGTACAGGGGAAAAGTGAGGGAGGCCAAAGAGGAGGTGGATGGATAAAGAAGATATGAAGGAAAAGGGTCAGACTGTGGAGGAGGTGTAGAGCTGAGTTGTATAGAGGGAAGTTTGATCAAGCACATCAACCCCACATAGAAGTGGGAAAAGTTGAAGAGAAAGATGATGAAGAAGAAGAAGACAGTGCAAACTTCGTCCCAATTTTTTTTTTTGCACTTCATTAAATTGTAATTTTGGTCTAGATTCCATAAAGAGGATAGCAATGGACCTATTGTTTATGAGTTTGTTCAAAGATTTGATAATTCCTTTTTACAGCTAAATTTCTCCAAGAATATGGCTGTAGATTTAGATTTAGTTCTCTCTTCCCACCCTCTCAAATAAATGGGGAAATTGTGGACATGGTGAAACAATACAAATATTAAGAGACAGTAATTGATAACAGGCTAAACGTTGATGTTAACACAGAACAGACACTACTATTTCTTCTTAAGAAACTCATATAATTTTAAAGTGGAAAAAAAAATAATCTTTTATAAGTCTTTTATTACCGTATTTATGTGTGTACCACGCGCACATTTTTTCCCGGAAATTAGCATTAGAAAATCAGGTGCGCGTTATACATGAGTAAATGTAATTCTGTAATGTTTACTTCTTCTGCTTGGGCTCACTCGTTTGCTCACGCACTCTTGCTTTCTCTCTTACTCGGTCACTCATGCTCTCTCTCCCTCGCTCACTTGCTCACGCACAATGCTCCCTCTCTCTTGCTCGAGAACTCGTGCTCTCTCTCTCTCTCGCCCGCTTGCTCACGCACTCGTGCTCTCTCTCTCGCTCGCGCTCATTCTCTCTCTAAACGCTTCCTATGCAATCACAACGCGCGTCGTACACGGGGCAAAACGATTTTCACGATTTTCTTTGTAAAAATTAGGGTGCGCGTCTTACACGAGGGTGCGTGGTACACGATTAAATATGGTAAATTTGCTGGTTTGGCAGCCTTGGCATTAAGAATATAAACTTAATAACATTGTAAAATGGTAGTAAAATTATTGGTTTGCAGCAGACCTCTGTCACTGAGCTGAATTACAAACAAGTCAGAAATAAAGTCGACTCGATCTTGTCATGCAGTAGCCATCCTGTTTCTCCTAAATCTCAATTGTTGCAATTAGGCTGCAGATTTAGGTTACCAAGAATAAAGTGCAATGGATTTCAGAACTCTTATTTCCACAGCTATAAACATTTTGAATTCTGTTAATGAATTATTATTATTGCGTACAGTTAAAATTACATGTTCTTCTTTGTACAAATCTTGAGTGAGTGTCTGTACAGTGTGGTACCCGGATGGAGGTGGTACCCAGCCGGGATGCCCGAGAAGACCAGAAGAGGGCTTGTGCCTCCTCCAGACCTCGAGGGGGCGACTGCCCGGGGGGCGCAGGTAAAGAGCTGAGAATCTCGACCTTGTAGGGACCCGGGGTTACCGCCAGGGGGACCCCAATACCTGGAAGACCCTGGACCTCAGCAATTCTGCTACACCATGAAGTGCTGGGGGGAAGAGGAAGAGGGAAACCCGGAGTGCTTCCGGGGAGACAGCTGGCACTTCCGCCACACTAGGGCATGTCGGTGGGAGATTGCCGGGAACACACCTGGAGCACATCCGGGTGCTTATTTAAAGCGGCCGCCTCCCTTCAGAAGAGGACAAGAGTCGGGTGGAAGAGTGGACAAAGTCTCTGGAGGAGGCAGGAGGCGGCCTGAAGAAGAAAAGAGAGAGAAGGCATTGTGTTGGCCTGCACTGAGGGGAATTGGGGCTTGTGAACATTGACTTGTGTAAAGAAATGAAAAATAAACGTGTGCTGGGTGACTTGAGCATGTCTGCCTGTCTGTGTCCGGGGCAATGTCCACAATAGCGCCCAACGTGGGGCGATCCGTCTGTTCCAAGACGGGGACCCTCAAATAAATATTTTGTGGACGGCCTGGAGTAGCAGTCACCCCCGCACACGTTCTGAGGTTGCGGAGTGCTCACGGCCCAGAGAAAGGGAAAAAAAACCCAGACCGCCACCAGAATGTGGTCAGTGACCTACCAGGTGCGGGAAAACCCTGACGGGCGTTGAACGAGTGCAGCGGGCTCCTGTGAGTGTACTGCCGCTGAAGGCATCCGGGATGGCATGGTGCTTCGATCAGACGGGATCTGGGAACTATGGTCCCTGCGTGCCAACAGCCACCCCGGGAGGGCTGAGCTTGTTTTATGTTTTACAGGCAGGGGCTGCCCGGGTCCATATGGACGGCAACTGCAAGCCAAACCGAGGTGCTTTGCGAACGCGGCAGCTGCAGGGAAAGCTGCAGGTAAGGAGACGCTGCAACCCGAAGAGCCAGCATGTCGCAGCTCTGGGAGGACGAGAGCCAAGATGGCCGCGGACCGGAAGTTCAGAAGAGGACAAGAGTTGGGTGGAAGAGTGGACAAAGTCTCTGGAGGAGGCAGGAGGCAGCGGTGGAGGACTGCCGGCTTCTCATGCCAGTCCTCACCCCCAGGCCGCCAGGAGGAGCTCTCCCGACAGCAGGATAGTGCCCCAAAGCCCAGCAGGGCCTTATGGACTTTATAGTATTTATACGCAGCCCTGTTGGATACCTTGGGGACCACCAGGAGTCGCTGTGGGGGGACTTATGGGCTCTGTGATGCCTTATGACCTGGGAGTATGTCACGGTCACATGACGGGAAGGAATGTCGTGCTTCCGGGTTAAAGTAATGGATTGATGGCCCTGACCCGGAAGGAGTAAGGAACTGTGGACTGCTGGGACAGGAACACCTCCGGGTCAGGGGCTATAAAAGGACGAAGACTCAGTCCAGACGGTGAGCTGTGCTGGGAGGGAGAGGAGCAAAGTGTCTGGGCGAGGAGGAGTGATTAGTGTGCTATTTGATTATTGTTTATGAGTAGTGTGGAAGGTGCTTGGTGCACATTGGTGTTAAAAAATAAAGAGTCTTGGATTTTACCTGGTGTCTGGAGTTGTACCTGAGGGTTCAAGGGAGCACTAGCGCCCCCTACTGCCACACTGGTGTAGCCGGCAGGATTCTCTGGCCGTCTGTTGGCAGAGGACCTGCATCTAAAACAAATTTTGTGTGGGCAGACAACCCTCGGTGGATCCCCCATCTTTGCACGGAGGCACCAAACTCACTTGCTACCGAGAGAGCTGCAACTGTGAGCGCCATCCCTTTCCGAAGAACGATGGGCAAGAAGACCGGGAAAAAGAAGGTCATTACCCACGGAGTACAGAATATGACCGAGGTCGAAATGACCTGGACCTACCTGACCGGGAGCGAAGAAGACCGAGCACTAATTCGGGCTGAGCAAGCCCGGGTAGCGAAAAACTCGAGACATGGCCAGCTGTCGACTGCATCGGACTCCCTAGATAGTCCGGGGGTTCCGCCATCCGCTACAGAGGTAGTTGCAGGTAAAACGCCCGACATTTCGGGTTTATTTTTATCCTGTTTTGCAGACGCCCGCCGAGAGAATCGCAGCAGCGTCTCGGATGACTGACTCATGCTTCGGCAAAATGGCCGCGGCTCCCAGAAGGCAGGCCAGGATGAGAGACGGCTAGTGACGGCCCCGTACAAGGACAACAGACTGGTCACCCGCGGTGGATGCCGGGAAGGCGAAGGTAACCCGGAGTCCACCGACAAGGTCGGTCGTCCCCTGACGGGTCCAAGCCTCCTGGAAAGGGAGGAGAAGGCAAGCAAAGCAGCGCCGAAACAAACGGCAACCGTCAAGGAGGGACGGGTTGTGGCTGAAGGGTCTGCAATTGTGAAGGAAAAGGCAGATCGCAGCCGGCTCGTAGAAGCCAGCTGTCCCTCTGAGAACTCCAAGGCCCAGGAGCCTTTGCGCTCCTCAGCGGAACACGTGCCGGGGAAGGACGTGCTCATTGGTTCCCGGCCGGAGGGTACGCAGAAGCGCAAACAACGCCGGCCATAGATACTAACGGTATGGACTTAAGGAGACTCGAGAAGTACCTCGAGCCCCTGCACCGTTTCTTTCAGGATTTTAAAGAACTGAAGGAACGTGTGGAGGAATTGGGAGCGATGGCAGCAGCACCGTTGGAGGGTCTGCAGGAATTCGTGCAGTGGATGGGCCGGGAAGCTCCAGAGATGATCGAGGCGGGAGTGCAGGTGAGTCTCTCCCGTGTCGTAGATTATAAGGGGACACAGTGTGATCTGACACCACCGAGGATAAGTAGCAGGTGTCAAAGCACTGTGTGCCCGACAGCAGAGAGGGGCACAATGACCGAAGGGTTGGTGAAAGGAGTAAACGGTCCGGGGCAGGCGTATGACTTGGCCGTCCAGAGCCGTACAGATCTCCAGGTCCCAACTGGTCGTACGTGCGGGGTAGCGCCGGTGATAGGAGTGCCGGGGGAATCGTCGCTTGTGCCGGTGCAGCTGAACGGTGCTGTTCATCGGAGCGATGCGGTGCTAATGACGCCGCCTCCGGGTAAGCGGAAGGTAATGGGGGTGCAGACAGCAAAGAGGCTCTCCTCTTCCCATAGGGAGCCTTAGGCTGAGCACAAGCCCCAGATCAAACGGGAGATCCCCAAAAGAAAAGGTGGGCCTCCCGACATAATAGAAAAAAGGCTTAAGGACAGCCAAGCGGCCGTAATGCCCTCCTTGGCAGATGAAGGGACGGAGACGACACTTACCGAGTTTCTAAGATGTTTTTGGTCCCGCAGAGGGAAGCAACCAGAAGGACATCGCCGGTGCTACAACTGCCGGCGGCCGAGCCACGAGTGGCGCCATTGTTCCCGGGGAAACAGGAGATACTCCATTCCCCCAAGGTTCGCCCAAGGACAGGAACAACGCAGCCAGGGTCCGGCTGACACGTCCTCCTGGAGGAGGACGTCCCTCGCGGGGCTGGACGCTCCACCCCAGAAGGCATCACTAAGGGAGTGGAACTGTGGAGGACTGCCGGCTTCTCATGCCGGTCCTCAACCCCAGGCCGCCAGGAGGAGCTCTCCCAACAGCAGGATAGTGCCCCGAGGTCCAGCAGGGCCTTATGGACTTTATAGTATTTATACGCAGCCCTGTTGGATACCTTGGGGACCACCAGGAGTCGCTGTGGGGGGGCCTATGGGCTCTGTGATGCCTTATGACCCGGGAGTACATCACGGTCACGTGACGGGAAGCAATGTCATGCTACCGGGTTAAAGTAATGGATTGATGGCCGGAAGGAGTAAGGAACTGTGGACTGCTGGGACAGGAACACCTCTGGGTCAGGGGCTATAAAAAAACGAAGACTCAGTCCAGACGGTGAGCTGTGCTGGGAGGGAGAAGAGCAAAGTGTCTGGGCGAGGAGGAGTGATTAGTGTGCTATTTGATTATTGTTTATGAGTAGTGTGGAAGGTGCTTGGTGCACGTTGGTGTTAAAAAATAAAGAGTCTTGGACTTTTACCTGGTGTCTGGAGTTGTACCTGAGGGGTCAAGGGAGCACTAGCGCCCCCTACTGCCACACAGCCTAAAGAAGAAAAGAGAGAGAAGGCATTGTGTTGGCCTTGACTGAGGGGTATTGGGGCTTGTGAGCATTGACTTGTGTAAAGAAATGAAAAATAAACGTGTGCAGGGGGATTTAAGTGTGTCTGCTTGTCTGTGTCCGGAGCAATGTCGACAACAGGTATATGATAGGCTTGTTTTCTTTTAATGTATCTGTGTAACAGTGGCATGTGTTTTGTACTTTCCTGCTCTATGCCCAACATGACTGATTCAGTAAATATATGCTAAACCTACTAATATGTTTATTATCAGCCATTTCCATCCATCCATTTTCCAACCCGCTGAATCCGAACACAGGGGTCTGCTGGAGCCAATCCCAGCCAACACAGGGCACAAGGCAGGAACCAATCCTGGGCAGGGTGCCAACCCACCACAGGACACACACAAACACACCAAGCTAGGGCCAATTTAGCATCGCCAATCCACCTAACCTGCATGTCTTTGGACTGTGGAGGAAACCCACGCAGACACGGGGAGAACATGCAAACTCCACGCAGGGAGGACCCGGGAAGCGAACCCGGGGCTCCTAACTGCGAGACAGCAGCGCTACCACTGTGCCACCATGCCGCCCAGTATCAGCCATTTAAAAATGCAACTGCATTTATGTGCAGAAATACAATATTCAAGTGCACAGAGACATTAAGAATTCATTCTTTAATACTACTATTATGTTTGCTGTTGACAGTATATGAAAAAATAAATAAGAATGTTCCTGATTTCTGCATTTGTGTTAATCTGAAGTCTATGTATATGTGAATGTGATAGTTTGGTTAAAGGCATTTGACCATTCACAGATAGTACCTGCAAGTAATGCTACTGCCCTACTACAAATCATGGAAAACAAAACTCCATTGACTGAAACTGGGCTGCTGTAATTCTCTTTTGAACATTCCTTCTCAAAGACAATGAACAGGTTACCAAAGGTTCAGAAATTTTCTGCCAGGGTTATGACCTAAGTAAGGCCTTGTTCACACGGGCGTTAAGTTTTTGGATAAACGAACTTGCTCTGAACGTCCTAGACGTTTATGTTGCATTTTGTGGTGGCGATCGATTGACTTCTACACCGGCGTTCGTTTGTCTCTGTCTAACACCAGCCTGCAGCCCAAATTGTAGTTTGTGTGTTAACCTGTGGAGGCAGTGTAGGGAACTGGATATGAAAGCCCTTGTCGTTTTATTTGAGGTGCCTCCTTTCAATATGGACCATTTTGCTATGTTAGATATTAATCTTCTTGTTTTAAAAATACTCGTAATGTCTGGCGACGTAGGGAGAAAAAAAATCGCCGCCACTACTGGGTTCATCCTCTGACTGCACAACGTTGGGTTAAAGGAAGTTTTTTTGTGCTTTATGAAGAAATGCGAAAATTTCCGCGCAAGTTTTTTAATTACTGTCGGATGTCGGTTTCCACTTTTGATTGTCTGCTGCAGCTGGTGCAATGCCACATTGCACGCTGATCAACCAATATGCGACTTGGTGTTAGCCCTGAAGAAACACTACTTGTCACTTTGAGGTAAGGAAACAGTAGTCGAGTGTGCGCTTACACCGGTGTTATGCACTGAAATGCCCCCCCGCCATGGATTGCCCCCCTACATAATCGTTATCAAATATTATATTAGAACATAAATTAATAGGTTCATGGTTTACAAATTACATGAGACAATAAAATAAAATAAGCATATATGAAAATATATATGTTGTATATGAAAACATAAAAATATTAATATCATGGGATATATCCGGTCCTCCGACGCGTAAAATAAACGCGCAGAAAACGAACTAGAAGCAGTTTCCTTGCGTTCGTTGGGTTTTGAATGCCAAGAAAAAGCTGCATGCAACGTTTTTTTGATGCCATATAAAAGCGCTGCCGGACAAACGCACGTCACCAAAGCCCGTGTGAACACTCTCATTGACTCCTACGTGTAGAAAACACTCGGCACTTGATCCACGCTCACCGGATGCTACGAACGCAAAAAAAACGCTCGATTTTAACGCCCGTGTGAACAATTCCTAAAGCACTTTGACCTCAGTTGGCTTGTCTGTACTTTTATACTATCAGATTTCAGGTTGTCTTTACATCTTTGACTGACGAAGCTCTTGGTAGTAATACACAAGAATGTGAATCTTTGTTCCTATACCACAAACAAGAGATTTGTGATCTTCATACAGTGACCCCCTTACTGTTCCATAACCTTAATTAGTAATAATTTCTGTTGCTCCTACACTCTGACTCTCTTCTTTCCTACGATTCATCTTCATCAACATTTAGATTTTAAATAAAGATGCATCAGTTCTCTTTGGCTTTTTCATTATTGTCTTTATCATAGAATACCATGTTTCCTGTTTTGCTATAAAATTTTACAGTCCTTGCCACAGTATATAATATTAACTCAGTCTATTAGCCTCGAAAGAACTGCTCAGTATTTTAATTGTACTTATTACTTTTATTACTGTCTTTGTAAAAACAGTTTTCATATAAAATCTTTTGGACATAACCCTCAGGTCATCTGGGACCATGTCTAAAAGCGGTGCATTTCTTTTTTCTTTATGTATGTATGTATGTATGTATGTATGTCTGCGGTGGGCTGGCACCAGCCCGGAGTTTGATTCCTGTCTTGCACACTGTGTTTGCTGGGATTGGCTCCATTGGTTGGATAATGGATGCATGGATGTATGTATGTATGTATGTATGTATGTATGTATGTATGTATGTATGTATGTGTCTAACATTGCACTTTCCTGTAGTTATCTTGCAATTGTGTAATTTTATAGACAGGATTTATATAAAATAAAGATTTAATAATGAACAATATTATTAATTATAAGTCCAAAAGAGACAATTCTACTATTAGACAACAAGGGTATGTTCCATTTCTTAATCATAACTTTATCATTTCATTAGTGCCTTTGTAAAAATTAAATTGAAGAATGATCTTAGTGATCATTTTGTTCTTTCACTATATTGATTCTGTTTGTGATGCCCAGGTGGCCCGCTGCTGGCATACTCCTCCTTGAATTCAGGACATTGATAGTAATAGGTCGAGATGAACTACTGCAGAGCTTTTATTAAAGAATTGTCAAACAGTACATAAAGTGCAGTGTAAATTGTCAATAAATAAATAATCCAATAAAAATCCAGTGCATTTATGAAAAAGGTAAAATCTAATCAGTAATGATTATATTTAATCCACAAAGATTAAAAGCAAACCTCAAAATCAAAGCAGAATCTTTTTTTTTAAATACTCTTTGCAGTACTCTCTCACTTTTATCGCTCATCTTGCACTCTTGTCTTTTTCCTTTCACTCAATTCCCTGATTTAATCAGTGGTAGCAAGAATCCAGTGACAGTGGTCATCAAACGATTCTTGTTCTGGCCACCTTTACGTCAGCGTTCACTGGTTCATGCTAAACTTTGACCCCATCTTTCCTTCACCGCATTTGGGGTCAACAGGATCCCTAGGAGTAATGATTGCTCCTGCTCTCTACTGTTCAGCTTGAACGATCTGGTCCACCCCTGGAGCACCTGTCACATACTCCTCCATGGAGTTTCCCCGACCACTTTGACAGCCACAATCTGCACTATCTCTCCTCTGATTTCACTCTTTTTTCCTGTCTTCCTCAATTTGTTTACTATTTAGGCTCCTTATATCTTCCATGGGTGCAAGAATCTTCATTCCAAATTGCCGAGTGGAAGTGATGTAATTTGGCTGGTCACACATTCATGTGCAACTCTGATATGCCAATCTTCCCAATAAACACCCATAGAACCTGAGTATCATGGTTATCACAGCACACTGCCATGGGCCCCTAAATGTGCTTTACTACACTGTGTAGTTTTTATTTAAAATGATGTATTACTAACAAGAGGCAACATTTGTCATGCATATACAACAAATTTAACTGAAGTGATTTTTATTATTTTATTGCATAACAAACTTGGCCAAAATGATAAAATTAATGGAAGGCAGGATATATTCATTTTTTAAAAAGAATTCCTCAATATTAAAACTAGGAAAGAAAAAAAGACAAAGATGCCTTAGTACTTTTTGCACAACATAAAGATAAAAAAAAGATGAAAACCATAACATAACTGAAATAGGGAGCTGAATCTGCTGAGCTTGCACAACTTAAATATTAAGACATATACTCCAGTCAGGCTTGAATATATGATTCTACTCAACTATAAATTTATTTCACACAGCAACAATCCTGTTTATAAGCTGTGATATTCAGTAGTACTTCAAAAAAAGGCTCTTTTTAGTTTTAGGTGGTTAACTCGTTTCTCGCCTCTGCTCATTAAAATAGGCCATACATGGAAAAAAGGAGAAATAACGTTTCTCATTTTAGGTAGTAACGTTAAACAAAACACGGAACTGTACATAGCTAAAAAGAAACTCCACTAATTCATTCAAAATATTTTTCACTAATCCACTATCAGAGAATTAAAGGTGACAGATATTGCAATTGGTCTTAGTATTCTTTTTGGTACCAGCTTTCTTCATTCCTCTCTTTGACTTGTCTGTTAGAACTTTGCTGATATTCAGCCACACATCTTTTTTTAGGAGAAGCCTTTAAAGTCATCAAAGTAGATTCTGAATCAAAAAGTATCCTCAATATAGTAATAAAAATGAAAATACAAGAAATTCACAGCTTACTTGAGCATCATTTCTAAACATAGTTTCCTATATTAACACACAGTCCTTCAGTTATATGTCTCCTTGCCAGAGCCATGTCACAGTCATAGACATGTTTATTGCTGTCAAAAGTTGTGAATGTAGACGGGCAACCTGATTTTTACCATCCATCCATTCTTCAGCTTTTCAGTACATTATTAGACTCTTTGCTAAGGCAACATTTTTCCTTACTTTGTTGAACACTGACAATGAATCTGCGCTCCTGATAGACCTTCTGCCTACAAAAAAAAACGGATGAAAGCACACTGCTCTCCTTTGGTGCACACAGTGGGGAGTAGCCATCACTTCAGTAATTACCCTGAGCAATTTGGACCTGTCTTGCAGCAACTTAGACAAAAGAAGCTCACAAATTTATGCGCAACTACTGCTTCAGCGAACAGTACAAAAAATGTAAAACATTATTGCAGATCATTTATGACAGACCCTTATAATTATCAATGTTCAACAAAGCAGAAAAAACAATATATTTTACTTAATTAATTAAAAGAATTACCACCACTGAACAGAAAAAAGAAGACACAGACATTTTCTTTTATAAAAAAATGTTATAATGCTGTGTCTTGTCTTCTTAAAGCAAGTGCCAAAAATTCCATCTCAGCAATGAACTTAGTAAAGATTTAAGTGTTAACAATACTAAAACAGCTGAGGTGGTTCTTTAAACTATTTGATTTTCCAAAGCTGCAGTAGTTATTTGCATCTGTATTAGCTATGCAATCAAGATTTAAAATGACTACTAGATTATTGGTATTGGGTAAAAAAAATAGTTTCTGCTGTTATCATAGGTGCTCAGGCTGGTAGTCAGAGCCATTACTACTATAAGCATCACTGTTTCATATGTAAAATAAGATATCTGTTGACATTTCAAATGATTATTTTAATAGATGTTTTATTTTAATGCATTAGTCTGGCTGCAATATCATAAGTATTGCATACCACATATACAGTGGTGTGAAAAACTATTTGCCCCCTTCCTGATTTCTTATTCTTTTACATGTTTGTCACACAAAATGTTTCTGATCATCAAACACATTTAATCATTAGTCAAATATAACACAAGTAAACACAAAATGCAGTTTTTAAATGATGGTTTTTATTATTTAGGGAGAAAAAAAATCCAAACCTACATGGCCATGTGTGAAAAAGTAATTGCCCCCTGAACCTAATAACTGGTTGGGCCACCCTTAGCAGCATTAACTGCAATCAAGCATTTGCGATAACTTGCAATGAGTCTTTTACAGCGCTCTGGAGGAATTTTGGCCCACTCATCTTTGCAGAATTGTTGTAATTCAGCTTTAGTTGAGGGTTTTCTAGCATGAACCGCCTTTTTAAGGTCATGCCATAGCATCTCAATTGGATTCAGGTCAGGACTTTAACTAGGCCACTCCAAAGTCTTCATTTTGTTTTTCTTCAGCCATTCAGAGGTGGATTTGCTGGTGTGTTTTGGGTCGTTGTCCTGTTGCAGCACCCAAGATCGCTTCAGCTTGAGTTGACGAACAGATAGCCGGACATTCTCCTTCAGGATTTTTTGGTAGACAGTAGAATTCATGGTTCCATCTATCACAGCAAGCCTTCCAGGTCCTGAAGCAGCAAAACAACCCCAGACCATCACACTACCACCACCATATTTTACTGTTGGTATGATGTTCTTTTTCTGAAATGCTGTGTTCCTTTTACGCCAGATGTAACGGGATATTTGCCTTCCAAAAAGTTCAACTTTTGTCTCATCAGTCCACAAGGTATTTTCCCAAAAGTCTTGGCAATCATTGAGATGTTTCTTAGACAAAACTGAGATGAGCCCTAATGTTCTTTTTGCTTAACAGTGGTTTGCATCTTGGAAATCTGCCGTGCAGGCCGTTTTTGCCCAGTCTCTTTCTTATGGTGGAGTCATGAACACTGACCTTAATTGAGGCAAGTGAGGCCTGCAGTTCTTTAGACGTTGTCCTGGGGTCTTTTGTGACCTCGGATGAGTCGTCTCTGCGCTCTTGGGGTAATTTTGGTCGGCCGGCCACTCCTGGGAAGGTTCACCACTGTTCCATGTTTTTGCCATTTGTGGATAATGGTTCTCACTGTGGTTCACTGGAGTCCCAGAGCTTTAGAAATGGCTTTATAACCTTTACCAGACTGATAGATCTCAATTACTTCTGTTCTCATTTGTTCCTGAATTTCTTTGGATCTTGGCATGATGTCTAGCTTTTGAGGTGCTTTTGGTCTACTTCTCTGTGTCAGACAGCTCCTATTTAAGTGATTTCTTGATTGAAACAGGTGTGGCAGTAATCAGGCCTGGGGGTGGCTACGGAAATTGAACTCAGGTGTGATACACCACAGTTAGGTTATTTTTAACAAGGGGCAATTACTTTTCACACAGGGCCATGTAGGTTTGGATTTTTTCTCCTAAATAATAAAAACCATCATTTAAAAACTGCATTTTGTGTTATATTTGACTAATGATTAAATGTGTTTGATGATCAGAAACATTTTGTGTGACAAACATGCAAAAGAATAAGAAATCAGGAGGGGGGCAAATAGTTTTTCACACCACTGTATACAGTATATTCCTCAGATAATGAGAAATGATCTTAATCTGCCCTCACTTGTCTAATTAAGATCATCATCAATGGTCTCAGCATTTAAATTTTGGCTGAGGACTTGTTACTTTAGCATAGCATGCTCTTGTTAGAGATGCTGATGAGATGTTCATATTTCTTTCTAACATTCCTTTTGAATACATTGTAATTATTACTTTAGAAAAAAAAATTGTCAAGAACAGGTCATTTAGACTAGCAAAGCTCAAAAATCTTAACTTAATACACTTAATTTATCCTAAATAACAACAAGTTGAATTTTTAAAGTGCCTAAAGTCATACTGTCCTCCACTACTCGATAATTTATTCCATATGTGTATGATATTCTGTGTGAAGAAAAATGTTCTAACATTTGTGTGGAACTGACCCTCAACAAGTTTCCAACTGTGTCCACGTGTTCTTGTTGAACTCATTTTAAGCTAAGAGCCCGGATCCACTGAAGTAATTCTTTTCATAATTTGAAAAACTTCAAACAAGTCACCTATTAATCTCCATTTGCTTAAACTGAAAAGGTTCAACATCTTTAATCTTTCATCATTCATCATAGCTCAGTTGTTTTAATTGACTTATATTAAACTCTAAGCATTGATTGTGCCCCATGTAGTGGATGCTTTGCCACAAATTTGTTACCTAATTTTTTCTTTCTTTTCTTCCTATTCTTCTTTTCCCACTTCTATGTGAGGTCAATGTTCTTGATCAAACTTCTCCATACAGTTCGGCCGGCACCTTTTCCTCAGTCAAACCCTTTTCATTCAAAACTTCTTTTACTCTATCTATCCACCTCTGCTTTGGCCTCCCTTGTTTTCTCTTCCGCCTGTACTTCCATTCTCATCACTCGTTTGCCCACATGTTCATTGTCTATCCTCATCGCATATACATATCATTTCAGTCTGCTTTCTTGTCTTAGATATCTCTCCTACTTTTGCTGTACCTCTGATTGTCCCATTTCTTATTCTGTCCTTTCTGTTAACTCCATGCACCCATCTCAACACTCTCATTTCTGCCACATCTAACTTCTTTTCCTGTGCTCCCTTTACTGTCCATGACTAAGTTCCATATATCATTGCTGGTCTTACACAATACTCGATACCTTAGTGTTATATCCAAGTGTTCAATTCACAGTACACTCTATGGGTTATCTCTGTTTCTAATTTCCATCTTGGACTACCACTGATCCAAGACATTTAAATGTATCCACTCTTTTCAATAGCTCTCTCTACATGATAACGTTTGAATCCTGGTCATCATTAGATCTCATATATTACTGTATGTCTTCTTCCTATTTATCTTCAAACCAAAGCCCTTCTCCATTCTTCCATCTTCCTCGATCCAACACAATAGCATCAGCAAAAAGTGTGCACCAGGGGGATTAGGCTTTTAATTCGTGACTCAACATTGTACTGTGGCAGTGTACACAGCCAGATTATTTTGAAATGGGTAAGGAGGAAAGTAAAAAGGAAGCAAGTATGAAACATACTGTATACTGTAAAAGTTATATGTGTGTTCCATTTGCTCTTTTCTGATGCTACACAACTCAATAATATCATTAAAAAGCATGCACCGGGGGACTGGTCTTTTACTCCATGACTCTACATATCCATAACCAGAGCAGAGAGGTAAGGACTTAGTGAAGTTCCCTGGTGCAGTCCTACTTTAACTGGGATATTGTTTGTTATCCCAACACTTCTTTTAACCCGATTTCTCACTCCCTCATACATATTCTGGGCAATCCTCATATTATTCTCTGGTATTCCTTTCTCTCATGTACCCCCAAAGCTCTTTCATAAGCCTTCTCTAAATCAAAAAAACATCACATGCAATCCTTTATGTTTTTTTCAATGCTTCTCTATTAGCTTTCTCAATAGAAAGATGGTATCAGTTGTTTCTCTTCATGACAGGTAACCAAACATCTCCTCCCATATGGTGGTCTCTTCTGTAAGAATTCTCTCTATAACCCTTTACCAAATTTTTTTTGTGTTTGACATCAACTTTAACCTTCTATAGTTTCCATAATCTTGAATGTCACCTTTCTTCTTATAAATGGGTATAATCACACAGGTCTTCCACTCCTCTGGTATTTTTTCCTGTTCATAGATATACTGCAGTAGATCCCACAGCACATGTACTCCCTCTTCTCCTGAACTTGTCCATACCTCTGCTGGTATTTCATCAGCTTTCTATTTTTCATTCTTTTCTGTAACTCCCTCCTTATTCATGGTACTAACCCTTCATTTGGGACTCCATTCCCAAATAGTAACCTTGGATTTTCTTTGTTTAACAGCTTTTCAGAGTACCTCTTCCATCTTTTTTTTTATCCTGTCATGCTCATTCAAGACCACACCTTGCTCATGTCTCATCTGCTTTATCTGACTAAAATCCTTTCTAGCCTTGTTCTTAACCTTAACTTTTCTAAAAGTAATTCTCTCATCTTCTTTTGTCTCCAGTTTCTCATACATCTCCAAAGTGTTTATCTTGGCTCTTGCCACTGCCATTTTTTCCTCCTTGTTTGTCTGCCCAAACATTTCTCTGTCATCCTTCCTTTCTAATTGGTACCATATCTTGTTTGCCCCCTTCTTAAGCCTTTATCACACCCTGGACCTCTCTGTTCCTCCAATATTTCTCTTTGTCCACAGGTGGGGTCCTTTTTGTCATCCTACTCAATACCTCTTTATCTACTTTTAATATAGCTTTGCTGTTTCTCTCCCACTATTCCACCAGATTCTTAAATGACTTCAATTCATTGAAATGGCTAACCCTAAAACTGTTCCTAAGCCCCCCTCTTTTAATCTCCACCACTTTGTCCTCAGTGCTGCTTGTTTTTGTTTTAGCCTCTTGCTGCCTTTGGTCTCCCAGTCCATCACTATCACTTTATTTGTACTGTCACACTTTCCCATTTATATCCTTAGAATTCTTTGTCTTTCAAATCATATATTTTACACATTAGAGTGTCTATTTGGCTTTCCCTTCATCTACTACTGCAAGTTACAAGCTAAATTTCTTTCTTTTCAAAAACTATGTTAACTATTACGAAATCAGACACCAGGACAAAATCAACTATCCCCTCCCCTTCCCCATCAACTGAAATGATAGTTTTTTGTAGTGTGAATGATATTAGAATGTAGGTAACATTGGACAATTGAAATCTGGACTTTTAAAAACATCTTGTACATCTTATAAGCATATGGATATTTGTTTGTATGTGATGTACGTGTTTCTACAATGCTGTTGTTGTGTGTTTCAGTATTATGCTTTGCGTTTATATTGCATTACATTATAGCACAATGTGGAGTTGCATTTAATTCAGTTTTTTACGGAACCGATGTACTTACTTATTTCTATGGTATGACGCCACTGTCAACCGCCATAGTGAACTTTCCAATGTCACCAATTTTCAAACTTCCCGTGTAGGTAGAAGGCAGAAATTTTGTACTTATTTCGGTGGTATGATGCCACTGTCGGCCGCCATATTGAACTATGAATGGAAACCGATGTCGTACTTATTTCGTTGGTATGACACCACTGTCGGCCTCCATATTGAACTTTCCAACATCACTAATTCTCCAACTTCCCGTGTAGGTAGAAGGCTGAAATTTGGCAGGCTCATTCCTTACAGCTTACATACAAAAGTTAAGCAGGTTTCATTTCGAAATTCTACGCGTAATGGTCATAACGGTCAACAACGTCCGCCATGTTGAACTTTCTTATTTATGGCCCCAACTTCTCGAAATTTGGTAGACGGCTTTCCTGCAGTAACTGAAACTAATGTACGTACTTGTTTCGGTGGTATGATGCCACTGTCGGCTGCCATATTGAACTTTTCGACAGTCTTTGTTACTTATGGGCCCATCTTCAAGAAATTTGGTACATGGGTTCCAAACGCTAACTGAATCCTACTTACGTACATATATACATCCATAGCCTGCACCTTGGTCACCGTGTGAGGTGGCGTTGGGTCCCCCATCCCAACGCCTCCCACGTTGTTGGCTGCCTGCCTATATAAGGCCATCTGTTGCTCCAGTCTCTACATTCCCTTCCTTGCTTCGCCACAGGATTCACGTCTCCCTACTGATAACTACAGCCTTTTTGTTTAATCCACGGCTTCTCCGCTATTTTATTGTTCATTTATTATGATTATAGTTATTGTGTAGGTATTTTAGACTTACTTTACATTGCTCAGGTACCCATTTCCTTTATCATTCCAACCGTACGCCCATTAACATGTCTATCCAGGTGATCACCATCGATCAAAGAACTGTCACTTACCGAGTGGTTTCCATGCCCGGAGATGGCACCTGCCTTTTCCATTCTCTTTGTTACATATTGCAGGGCCATATCAGGCTCACTCTTGATATCCGGAGGAACATTCTGTCTTATGTATTGAATGACTGGGACAGGTTCAAGGTGTGGACTGATGACGGTACAGGAGATAATTATACTACACAGGAGCACTATAAGAGTGAAATGCTTAAGCCCTTCACCTATGGTTCTGCATGTGAGTTGATGGCTGCTGCTGAATTGTTCGGTTGTCGCTTTCAAGTGTACCGAAATGGCCAAATATTTTACACCTTTCAACAACCGCCAATGCCTCTTAAACATCTTAGATTCACAGGTGACGATTTCAGTGGTGGACACTTTGATGTTTATGAATGTTTAAACTCTCAAAAGCTGGATGTGAAGTTATCGATGAAACCGGTTGTATGCTTACAACGCTTGACAGATGCCGAATGTCACTTCAACACAAGTCCTACAAATACTGTCGTAATTGAAACAAACCATGAAACTCAAAGCGATTATGACAGCAGCAATCCAAGCTGTGAGATTTCGGACAAGATTACTTTTCAAATGGCCAGCTGCACGTTGCCTGCTCAAGAGTAAGCTCAGCGCACATCTTGGTCATATTACAACCGGAGGGCCGAACTGACGATGTGGTATGCAAAAAGATCCTTAACAAATAATTATTGGTATATTTTCCCTCAGTTTAAAAAGGTTTAATTTTCTTCTTAATAAAAATTTTAAGGTAGTACTTTGCTGCTACAAAGCGCGGGTATTTTGCTAGTTTTGAATAAATTGTAAGCGATGGATACATTTTTGTGTGATGACTAATAGAATAGCATTACAGTAATCTATACGTGAGGTGACTCGGGCATTAACCAATACTTTAGTACTGAGTTGCGTAAGAACAGGACGAAGTGTAGAAATGTTTTGGAGATGGAAGAAAGCAGTCCGAGAAATGTTACTTATACAGGAGGAATTATTTAATAATAATAATAATTATTATCATTATTATTATTTAATAATTGCCATTATTAGTGTATAAATGGATATAAATAATTGCATGTAAACGATTCGCCAAACTCCTCCTTGAACCATCACCTTATCGTGGTGGAGGGTTTGCGTGTCCCAATGATCCTAGGAGCTATGTTGTCCGGGGCTTTATGCCTGGTAGGGCCACCAAGGCAAACTGGTCCTAGGTGAGGGATGAGACAAAGAGCGGTTCAACAAACCTCCAATGAAGAAAAAACTTTGGACAACGTTTTCCCTTGCCGGACGCTGGTCACCGGGCCCCTCTGGAGCCAGGCCTGGAGGTGGGGCTCGATGGCGGCGCCTGGTGGCCGGGCCTGCACCCATGGGGCTCGGCGGGCACAGCCGAAGAGGTAACGTGGGTCCTCCTCCCCATGGGCTCACCACCTATGGGAGGGGCCAAGGAGGTTGGGTGCAGTGTGAGTTGGGTGGTGGCGAGGCGGGACCTTGGCGGTCTGATCCTCGGCTACAGAAACTGGCTCTTGGGACGTGGAATGTCACCTCTCTGAAGGGAAGGAGCCTGAGCTAGTGCGCGAGGTGAGAGGTTCCGCTAGATATAGTCGGACTCACCTCGACGCACAGCTTGGACTCTGGAACCAATCTCCTTGAGAGGGGCTGGACTCTCTACCACTCTGGAGTTGCCCCGGTGAGGCGCCGAGCAGGTGTGGGCATACTTATTGCCCCCGACTTGGAGCCTGTGCATTGGGGTTTACCCGGTGGGCGAGAGGGTGGCCTCCCTCCGCCCGGGTGGGGGAAGGGTCCTGACTGTTGTTTGTGCGTATGCAACGAACAGCAGTTTGGAGTATCCACCCTTTTTGGAGTCTCTGGAGGGGTTGCTAGAGGGCATACCTTCTGGGGATTCCCTCGTTTTGCTGGGAGACTTCAATGCTCACGTGGGCAATGACAGTGAGACCTGGAAGGGCGTGATTGGGAGGAATGGCCCCCCCGATCTGAACCCGAGGGTGTTTTGTTATTGGACTTCTGTGCTCGTCATGGATTGTCCATAACGAACACCATGTTCAAGCATAAGGGTGTTCATATGTGCACTTGGCACCAGGACACCCTAGGCCTCAGGTCGATGATCGACTTTGTGGTCGTGTCGCCGGACTTGCGCCATATGTCTTGGACACTCGGGTGAAGAGAGGGGCGGAGCTGTCAACTGATCACCACCTGGTGGTGAGTTGGCTTCGATGGTGGGGAAGATGCGGTCAGACCTGGTAGGCCCAAGCGTGTTGTGAGGGTCTGCTGGGAACGGCTGGCAGAGTCCCCTGTCAGAAGTAGCTTCAACTCCCACCTCCGGCAGAACTTCAACCACGCCCCGAGGGAGGTGGGGACATTGAGTCGAATGGGCCATGTTCCGTGCCTCTATTGTTGAGGCGGCTGACCGGAGCTGTGGCCGCAAGGTGGTGGTGCCTGTCGTGGCGGCAATCCCGAACCCGTTGGTGGACACCGCGTGAGGGATGCCGTCAAGCTGAAGAAGGAGTCCTATAGGACTTTTTTGTCCTGTGGGTCTCTGGAGGCAGCTGATAGGTACCGGCAGGCCAAGCGGAACGCGGCTTCGGTTGTTGCTGAGGCAAAAACTCGGGCATGGGAGGAGTTTGGAGAGGCCATGGAGAACGACTTTGGACGGCGAGGAGATTCTGGTCCACCGTCCGGCGTCTCAGGAGGGAAGCAGTGCAGTGTCAACACCGTATATGGTGGGGATGGTGCGCTGCTGACCTCGACTTCGGGGCGTTGTGGGTCGGTGGGAGGAGTACTTCAAGACCTCCTCAATCCCACTAACATGCCTTCCAATGAGGAAGCAGAGCCTGGGGACTCTGAGGTGGGCTCTCCCATCTCTGGGACTGAAGTCACCGAGGTGGTCAAAAAACGCCTTCGTGGCAGGGCCCCGGGGTGGATGAGATCGCCCGAGTTCCTTAAGGCTCTGGATGTTGTAGGACTGTCTTGGTTGACACGTCTCTGCAACATCGCATGGACATCGGGACAGTGCCTCTGGATTGGCAGACCGGGGTGGTGGTCCCCTCTTTAAAAGGGGACGGAGGGTGTGTTCCAACTATAGAGGGATCACACTCCTCAGCCTCCCTGGAAAAGTCTATTCGGGGTTCTGGAGAGGAGGGTCCGTCGGATAGTGAACCTCGGATTCAGGAGGAACAGTGTGGTTTTCGTCCTGGTCGCGAACAGTGGACCAGCTCTTCACCCTTAGCAGAGTCCTGGAGGGTGCATGGGAGTTTGCCCGACCGGTCTACATGTGTTTTGTGGACTTGGAAAAGGCATTCGACCGTGTCCCTCGGGGAATCCTCTGGGGGTGCTCGGGAGTATGGGGTACGGACCCCTGATAAGAGCTGTTCGGTCTCTGTACAACGGTGTCAGAGCTTGGTCCGCATTGCGGCAGTAAGTCGAGCCCGTTTCCAGTGAGAGTTGGACTCCGCCAGGGCTGCCCTTTGTCACCATTCTGTTCATAACTTTTATGGACAGAATTTCTAAGCGCAACCAGGGTGTTGAAGGGGTCGGTTTGGTGGACTCAGGATTGGGTCACTGCTTTTTGCAGATGATGTTGTCCTGTTTGCTTCATCAGGCCGTGATCTTCAGCTCTCTCTGGATCGGTTCGCAGCTGAGTGTGAAGCGGCTGGGATGAGAATCAGCACCTCCAAATCCGAGAGCATGGTCCTCAGCGAAAAGGGTGGAGTGCCCTCTCAGGGTTGGGGAGAGATCCTGCCCCAAGTGGAGGAGTTCAAGTATCTCGGGGTCTTGTTCACGAGTGAGGGAAGAATGGGCGTGAGATCGACAGGCGGATCGGTGCGGCGTCCGCAGTGATGCGGGCTCTGCATCGGTCTGTCGTGGTGAAAAAGGAGCTGAGCCGTAAGGCAAGGCTCTCAATTTACCAGTCGATCTACGCTCCTACCCTCACCTATGGTCATGAGCTATGGGTAGTGACCGAAAGAACGAGATCGCGAATACAAGCGGCTGAAATGAGTTTCCTCCGCAGGGTGTCTGGGCTTTCCCTTAAAGATAGGGTGAGAAGCTCAGTCATCCGGGAGGGGCTCAGAGTAGAGCCGCTGCTCCTCCGCATCGAGAGGAGTCAGATGAGGTGGCTCGGGCATCTGATCAGGATGCCTCCTGGACGCCTCCCTGGTGAGGTGTTCCGGGCACGTCCAACGGGAGGAGGCCCGGGGAAGACCCAGGACACGCTGGAGGGACTATGGGATTCTCCGGAAGAGCTGGAAGAAGTGGCGGGGAGAGGAAGTCTGGGCCTCTCTGCTTAAGCTGCTGCCCCCGCGACCCGACCTCGGATAAGCGGAAGAGGATGGATGGATGGATGGACGATTCGCCAAAATCTGTTGTATGTAAACAATACTGTTTAAAACGTTATTGTTTTTTCATTAGAAAACCCGGTTTCCACGTCTACCTGTATTAGTTTAAATGGCACTTTTACCACTTGCAATTGTGTGGACGCGCTGACTTATCGTTTCGACTGCGCAACACAGTGAATGCAGCGTCTATCTATATATGTCTATGTTTTCCGTAGCCTGCTACAGGGAGGTACTCTTCTTGACCATTGGCATTGGTTTCACTCCTTGCTATTTTCGTTACTGCGACGGTGGTTTCCTAAGCCTTTGTTATACTGAATTCCTTTCCCACCGTTTTCTGTTCCTATTCTTACACCGCCTTATGCTACGCCGGGCTTCAGTTAGTTTATTATATAAAAAAAAGAAAATCTTAAATATGCCTCTTGGATGTTGGTTGCAAAAGTTGTAGACAATGTTCACTGCACTTCTACCTCCAAATAGCAGTGAAAACTGATGTGATCAAAAGGATATTAAATTAATAGTTTAGAGTTTTTAATCCTGAATGTGCCTAAAGCTGTGACTGGTCTTTGGTTCAGTGATCATGAAACATCCATTGATTTAGGTGCTATTTATTTAGGGCTGCTTTGAAATTAAATTAGTGAAACACCTTTAGGGTACACTCTAAAAAAAAGTGTTAAGTAGTATCAGAGAATTGTTTGAAAGAACATTTTTATATTTAATGAAGAGTATATGGTGTGCTAAATACCATAGATATGTATACTGTATATATAATATATTTGGATACTACCTCTCATACTGTCTTCAAAAGAAGAAGTCACACCTTCATATCATTATAAAAACAGCAATCTGAAGGTCGTCCGTGGTAAGTCGCATAAGTGCTCAGAGGGTGCTCTTCTTAGATGTGCCTTAGGCCAGGAAAGGCTCTTTCTCTATAAACAGCCTGATGGGATGGCTGCCATTGTGGAGTATTCTCATAAATATTTGGCAGTACATCCTACACACATTTAGGTATTACAAAATGGACAGACCATTGGCAGAGTCAAGCTTTGGAATAAACCACTGGGTAAGAAGTCCTTCTAGCCCAGCAAAGTGAGGATCCCAGTATATGCAGGATGTCCCAGATGCTCTAAAGTCAAATTTAGTTTATGTATAAAAGTTTACAGAGATTACAGATGAAACGGGCAGCAACTTTATGGCAAAAAAGAAATGTGTTCAGAAACTATGAGAAATTAGAAGAAAACTGAAGAGAGAATAGAAGAAGTGTAAATAAGTAGGCTGGTCCCTCCACTTTTCAAAGCTCAAATCTCACACTAGGCTTGTATGGGACTCATTAGTATAAAGTGCAAAGCTTGCTGTATATTTCTTTCTTCACTATTTTTCATTTTTCTTTATGAACATTATGTACAGTACATCCAGACCATCTGCATTTTAGATTTAATTTATGCCATGTCTAAATTATTAAATAAAACCTGGATCAGTAAAAAGTTTTCTTTGCAGTGGTCCTCGTATATTGAGAGTTGTAGTCTATTTATTAAGAATGTTCTGTATAATGCCTACCCAGTAGCAGAATAATGTCACTCTAATATCTAAAAAAAGTTTGGTATTTCAGATACATAATAACAATTGTTTTTTATATCACACTGCCACAACCTTTACTCAGTGTTATTAGTCAATAGGTTCTTTGGCAAATGTGACAAGCAAATCGGTGAAAATTATACTTTGTTATACTTGTGACCCTGCTATCTAAATGTACAGAAGAAGGCACTAAAAATTGAGTTTATGCTTATTCAGTCATTAAATCAAGTGTGGTAATGCTTATTATGTTTAAACCTGCATATGTGAGTCTTCCTCTCTTTTATTTTTTTATTTTTTTGTTTTCAATAGATTGAATTTGTCAACAAGGTATTTTGTGAAATATTATTTGAAATTCTTTTCAAATGTATAGTAAATAGAGTATATTAGTTTTTCTCATAGTTCAAAAGTAAAATATTTTGTCCTAATAATTTTATTTTTATTTGCTTTTTTTTATATTAAGCACGTCAGCTCACCAACTATACTGAACTATAGTTGCAGTGTAGGCATTTCACAATATGTCTCTTAACTGTGGCATTAGGCACAGAGCACATTTAGCCTCTAGGGACATAGATGATAACAAGCAATTATTTGTGTTCTCCATTAAAAACACTCAATAGGTGCACTTCATTATGTTAACTATTGCTTGCTATGTGCCATCTGTCTAATAAATAAATTATTTAGACATGAAGGAGGGTTAAAATATTTCCATTTACAAAAGGCAATGTGGGATTTGTTTTTGGTTTTTTGGAATGGTTTTCTAATAATTTGTCATTCTATGAAGAATGTCTATCACCCTGGATTTTATTAAAGCTTAAGGATATTAGCAGTATTAGTCTTCTCTTTGACTGTGCGTCATGTTCATCAACCAATTGCTGCCATTTTTGTCAGTGCTTTCTTCCTTGTCATTTTTATCATTGGTTTGTTGGTGACCTGCTGTTGTTTCCAGGGATGCACATGGTTGTGGGGTTCATTTTTGAACACTACATCAGCTGACTTGGAAGCATAATTATACCACTAGCTCTTCTGATATTCTTATTAATTGTTTTATTTTGGCATGGGGAGCAGACTAACCTTTTTACATTAAATTAGTATTCCATATTTTTATTCTGAATACAGCGGATAGCATTCCTATTCTTTCAGAAAAGTGTTGTGCAAATTCTCATTTAGGTTCTACTTAAATAAGCAGGTGCCCTCACAGACTTAGATCCAGAGGATTAAACAAACTCTTGTGAGCTCAGCACAGTTCTGCTGTTTCTGAGTTAGTGTTAGTGCTTTTTGAGAATTTTCAATCTCATGCTGTTCTACCACATTGTCTGTTGGCCTTTCATGGCCAAAAACTGGATGACTCAGTGAAACCTTTATAAATATCTTATTTTTTTAGTTGACACAAAAGATGTTAATGTCGCAAGAACAGACCCCCATGAGTGACCTTTAGACCTCTTAATGTACAATTTACAAAAAAGTAATCATGTGTTCAACTATTAACAGACTCAAATGGCCAATGTGCACTATTAGCAATTTAGATATGGCGTGTGAGATAAGTTCTGCAGTGTTATATGCTGTTTTTAAGGCTGTAGATGTATCTGAGCCAAGGATTATATGCCCCATCGCTATCATGATGATCCAGAAACAGTAGTTGTTGCTATATTTTATTTAAATGTCAGCTGATTGCTAACCTAAAACCAATCTCTTTCTCCACTAGCAGGGCACGTACAGTTTTTAATGATGGGCTTATTGTTAGGAAAATGGCTGAACTGAGCAACAAAAGTTTTATAAAACCACTATATGTAATTCCCATTAAAAAAGAGCTGTAGCAACCAGTATGTTTGATGCCCAATAACAAAGAGCTGTAGTGGCCAGTTGTATTTTGAGTTTAAGGCAGTAATGTTGTTCTATCATTGACAATATAATCATTTTTTAAATACCAGCTATTTAAGTGTTTTGAAACAAACCTGCTCTCCTTTTTGTTTTTGAGAGCGCTTTTCTGAGTCTATTAAGATTGACTGGAGGTATGAAACTCGTTTTAAATGAGTTGATCTGCTGCAATTGAAAGTGTATTCTCATTTAGTTGAGAGGTTAGAAATTAGGACATTTAAATCCATGTTATCCACTAAGTTTCTATAGCTACCATAGTTACAGTGAAATCAATCTGTTGTTAGGCTTTCTTTAGACAAGACACTTGTATTAATTGCTAATGACCCGTTCATAAGTATTGTAAACATTACACATTAACAAGCAACTTGGTTAATTTTGATTTTAATTTGTTGAGTAGAAATATTGGACTTCATATTTCAATGTCCAAGTAAGTCTGCCTTTCTTCCTTTCTAATTATAAATAATGCCCAAGTAATGTTTGGAGCATTTATTTAATAATGTCACATTACATGACTTCTAGTCAGAAGAGATATCAAAATTCTTGGCTGGAGTCATGGATCTGGGTACCTGAGTATGTCAGATTACATGACTTTGAATTAGATAGATAGATAGATAGATAGATAGATAGATAGATAGATAGATAGATAGATAGATAGATAGATAGATAGATAGATAGATAGATAGATAGATAGATAGATAGATAGATACTTTATTAATCCCAAGGGGAAATTCACAATTATAATGTCAAATTACCTAAATGCATAATGACTTTCCAACACAATTTCACATTTCCAAAGTATCATGAGCTCACCCATTTTTCTCATGAGAACAACGGCCACATGAAATATTTACAGGCTCAGTTGAGCCACGGTCTGCCCTCTTTTTTTCCATTCTGTCATGATACAGAAAACATTCAACATCATTGAGATGGCCCTCTTTTATTAGCCAGACCCAAAACACCTTATTCTTCATGGCTGCATTATATGCATTGTACTTCCAGGTGAACGTTCATTAGTTATCAGCTCTTAAATGCACATAATCCCAACTCTGTGGATTAAGGCATCATCAGACCTGTTTGATTTTGTCAGGGTGAGGTGCAGGCATATTGGAGCAAGTCTCTGGGTATTTCGGATTACAGGACTAGCAATTATAGGGGTGTTATGTAATTTCCACCAATTCACTAATATTATGCACATGAAGTCTGCAACGGAAAACCACAGGAGAAGTTATGTAATGCAAGAGTTAAATTTGAACCATGTTCCAGTGTACACCTGCCATGCGTCTGAGTCTCATATCCTTCTGAGCTTATGCTTAAAAGCTGACACTGTTATTTTATTATTCACTTTGATTAATATATTTCTTGTTAATTTATATAACCCCTTAAGAGAAAATGTTATGTTTATGGCATAACCATTCTTCTATAGTACTAAGTTTCCTGTTTTCTGCATCAAACTGGATCATAAAATTAATTAGGCCATTGTTCTTTACTTTTTGGAAAACAAGATGTATGCGGTGAAGCTCACACATCTACTAAAATAAAAAATAAGAATGAAAATAATACATTCAAAAAGTCACGTACATCCTAAACAAACAGGACTATTAATCAAATAGTGGTCATTTGAGGTATCAACATCTGGAAGTCTTGTTAGCAACTAGGTGTAACCAAGCATGTTAAAAGTTTTCTGATTATGGAATTAATTCCTTTTAAAGAATAGTAACCTAACCAATGAATTGTATAAATATAGCACAGAGGACACTTTTTTTCTTTGTAGCATGTGGCTAACATGTAATGCACTTGTTACCTTTGAAATTTTAGATAAAGAATAATGATTGACGCTTTCTCCTGCCTGTGTTTTATTGCTTAAATCGGGGCATTCCAATGGGGGAGTGACTGTTTCAAATTCTTTTCTTCCATAGTAATGTGACATAACCTTAAGTTTCTTTTGTTGCCTATTTTGGTTCCAAGGGTCAAGAGTAAGGGCTTTATGAACTAGTAGTTGTAGGGATCCTGCTGAGTTATGAATTATTTTCATGTACTGTACTGTATCTCAAGGATTTATGTGTACTGATTATAACAATGATTATTGTATGTTGTCTCTCAGCTTATATACAGTATGTAACAGTATCCTATAATTTGTACTCCTGTAAACACTTCTCCTTCTTGGATAATATAAGTCTACCTAACCTAACCTTAAGTAGCCTGGGAAAACTGGCTATTGATGGGGAACCTAATGGTTTTGCTTAAATTAACTGTGCATGGCTTTCCTTTCACGTGTTTTGGGTACGCAGAATCAAATCTCTCTTCTAGCACTTAATTCTCCTGTTCATCCTGTTGTACTCAAATATTCTTCCTTAATTCAATATTACTCTAGTATTGATCAGACAAAGTGGGAATTAAAAGCTTGGTTAAAGGAACATTTTAAATAATGTGTGCAACTAATTAAGCCTGTTTTCTTTAATAATTGTACTTTGAAAACTCTGTCCCAGATTATGAGGTGCAGACTAATTGCAGAAAATGCACACTTTCATGATGTTTTAATAAATTGTTATTTTACTATCACACTGTATTGAGTTTTTGTCAAATAAGGCAAGGCAGTAATACATTAATAAACATCTAATAAATGTCTTCATTGGGCCATTAATTAGACCTACAATGTTAGTTAGCTAGTAAAAAGCATGGCTTCATTGAACCATGCATATCTTTAAGAAACTGAAAAAAGTACAATTTAAAAAATTTTATTCTGAACTTGATCTCTAAAATGTATTAAAATTGATCCATATCTGGGGGGGGGGGAGGAAACTGAACACTTTGTTTTAACACTACCACAAGGCATTATATATATCTTGCTATGCCCTTTGGATTGATATTGTACATTTGGGTCCTTTTTATATATCTGTGTGTCAAGAGTATTTTTACAATATATTGATAGATGTTAGAGAAGTAGTACATAGGCTGTGGGACAATGATCTATTTGCTCAAGCTCGAGAAGTCTGAATTACATAAAACTTCAGTTTTCCTTCTTATATAAGGATATAATAATGGATTGTACTAAAGAATAGGCAGTAACTGACTGGCCTATTTCTACCGCTGTAAAGGATTCCCAGGATTTTAGATGTGTCATTACCACAATCACAGCCCCAATTAAAAAGTCTTAAGAAGATTTGTTGAACCTGAGGTTTGTGATTTAAAATTTGTATAAAAGCCCAGAACATATTTTATGTCAGCAAAATTAAAGTCATATTTTGTATTTAATAATAGGCATTTTTATTTGTATAATTAATAATTAAATTCTTTACAAGTATAATTTGGACCTTTATTGTTACCATATCACTTAGAAATTACTTACTTGATTAATACAGGTCTCTCATTCTGTGTTGTTCATCTCAAATATCAAATACTACATCAGATATCAGTTCTCTAATATCAGATATTCGATATTAGAAAAGCCATATATCTTTTCACATAAGTACACAAAGCAGACTCCATATTTTGATAGGGCTTTGACAAATTGCTTCATTAAATCAAGCTTAATATAAATTAGTGGTAGCAGCACTTTATCTGTTTCCAGCAAGCTATGTCTGATGGTGCTTTTGGCACCAATCTGTAGCTTTGTTTAGATGGCCAATATTTATCAACCCAAAGTAAATTTTTGGTTCTGCTGTAACACTCACACAAAAGGCTTATTTTAGTGTTAATAACATCTGTGCATTGTGGACTAGTAAAATTTCACCTTAGAGATGTCAGAAATGGCTTAACTGAGACACATTACTCTTGATATTGCATACTTTAGTATGAGATCTGTGAATCCTTCATATTCATAAGTAATGTGAATGTGCCTCACTGCACAGAGATTAATAATCTACAGTATTTACTGATGCTTTATAAGCATAATTAAGATGAAAAGAACCCTTTGTTAAGGTCTTGTTATGTAAACGTAAATCAGTAGCAGATGCACTTTTGATAAATTCAAACAATAGTGTTGGCAAAAAAAAAAAAATTGTTTTGCTTTAAACATAAATTTTAATATTAGAAAATATTAAATTCAAACAGATTATTATTGAAATACAATATTAATATTTACTGTATAATGCAAAAACAATACAAAAGATAAAATTTACAGCTAAAAATGTGTATTGTGAAAAATATGTTAGGCAATGAAGAAAAATGGTTTTCATTTTTTGTTTTCAGCTCCTAAAATATATATAAAAATCACATGAAATAATCAAAGGAATTGTTTCATTTACACCTGTGAAAACAGATAAGGACAATATTTTTGTATGCATATGAATATGTACATGCAATACAGAGATGTAGATCCTGTTAAAATTCCAGGTTGCATCCATCACAGTAAAACAAAAGTTGCTTTTATTGGCCATTTTGGGCATTTTGTAAGATAACTTAAAAAAAGTTCCATCATCAGCTATTCTGATCTTTTCTGGAGAAGCCACATTCTGTTTTTTTTTTTTTTTGACATTAAACGTCTTAATTATGTCCAAACACTTTTTTGATCCGATCCTGCACTTTTCCTCTTTATTTTACCTTACATTTTGACAACATTTAGCATTTAATATTCATTTTTTTTTGTTCCCTTTCCTATTATTTTTTGGGTATTATGGTGTTTAAATACTCATTAAGCAACAATTTAAGTTATTGTGTACCTTCAAAGCTTGTGGTTTGGTAAGGGGTGAAGCAAACTGTGATTGACCCATTATGTTCCTGTCTTTTCAGGCTAGAGTTAGAGTTGGTTTTCCATATTTTTGTGTTCCTGTAACTGCCAATAACAAAGTAACCCAGCCAGAGTTTAATGTGTATATATATAATGTTTATGTGTTAGATGGTCATGAAAGTATATTACATCTAAATATAGACTTGTGTTTAAAATACCTGAAATTATAGTATATGCAGAATACACCTAGGTAGTTATTAAAACAACTAATCTAAGTATTAAGTCTACATATAAATGCAGTTGAGTAGCTGTCCCTCGACTACAAAAGAGACTTGGTTCAAATCCTGACAATATTACAGTATGGAATTTTTACTTTCTTCCAGCATCTGCATGATTTTCACTCTGAGAACCCTGTTTTTTCTTCCATATCCCAGCGACATATGTGTAACGTCGATTGGCTGCTCTGAACTAGACCTATAAAAGTAAATGGGAATGTGAGTGACTGTGTTCTATGATACAGTAAATATGTAGTATTGCTCAACCTTCGGAACTACAAACATAGCAGCCTATTTTTTGACTGGTGATTTTATTATTTTTTATTAGTATTCTTTATATGTACACCATATTCTGTGCCCCACTCATCCTCCTATTTATTAAGCAACACAAACACATTAGAAAAAAACAAAGTCAATTGGCAAGCAAATACAAAACATAACATAAGCTAGGCAAGTTATATTTTAGAAAATAAATAACAGCATACCTACCATATGTAGGCTGGTATATAGACTACAAAGCATACAATACAGTTAACATAAGCAAGTCAACATTAAACACACTGTGAAATTTTTTAGTAAATGTCCAAATATGAACGTTGAGGGTGTTGGGATGAATATCAATAAAGCCAGCAAAAACTGTGAATGTAAACAGATTAAGTTTCTGTGTGTTCCATGTTTGGTAGAAAATAATCAAAAAGGTATATACAGTATATAAATACAGTACACATATATAAATTGAGGATGGTGTGCACATCATGTCTGAAGCCTCAAATAAGTATACCTCATGATACTCCCTCCATCTGAAAGCCCAAACATGATTAAGCAGGTTTATTTATACATGAATAAATGAATAGTTCATTTATAAAGTTAGTGATGGGCAGGAGAATGAGTGCAGGGCACTGGTGAATACTTTGTTGAATGATGCCAACTGAGTCCCTTGCATCTTAACATCAATTAGACAAAGAAGGTCAAACCTACTCTGTCTCTAATTCTCATTGATGGAGAAGATGTGGAGGTGGTGAGCACATTTAAGTACCTTGGAGTGCTAAACAACAGGCTTGAGTACAGTACCAAGGAGGATATATACAAGAAGGGTCAGAGTTGCCTCTATTTCCTGAGGAGGTTTAGGTCATTCGTTGAATGCAGGCCACATTTACATGTTTCCTACCAGTCTGTAGTGGCCAGTGTAATGTTCTATACAGTAGCATGCTAGGGAAATGGCATTAGTGCAAGTAACACTTAAAGACTAAATAAAGTGATTAAAAAGACTGATTGAATCTTGAAAGTCAAGCTGAACACACTGGAGGAAGTGGCAGAAAAGAGGTCTTATCAGTAACAGACTAAGGTATCTGTTTTGCTCTATAGAATGCTATGTGAGGCTGTTTCTTCTTTCAGCTCTCAGGCTCTGTAATAAGTGATGAAACAGTCAAGATAGTCTTGTTCCTTGTGTGCTGAATGGTACTCATCTGGTGTACAGAAATATTCACAGACAGTGATGCTATGTGCAACATACTGTGCCAATGACAGATATTCTGTACTGTTAAATTATAACGATTAGGTATGTGAAATTTTATTCACTTTACACGTAGGAAATACCTACTTATACTTGTTACAGTATACAGGTATCTGTATTTGTACCTTACTAACATAGTTAACATGATGCTATTTCTTATTATATATATATATTTGTGCCTTTTTATGTCTGCTGCTGTAACCTGTCAATCTCTTTTGTTAGTAGTAAAGATTCTATCTATCTATCTATCTATCTATCTATCTATCTATCTATCTATCTATCTATCTATCTATCTATCTATCTATCTGTTGTGAAAGAATCAGTCTCAACACATGAAAAAAGTTTTGGGCAGCCACCTGTATATTGTCCTTGGCTGCAAAAGCGTATTGAAATAAGCAAATAAGTGCTCTGGTTGAGTTCCAAAATTGAACTGACTTGAGTTTAGAAATGATGGTGACTTTAAAAGCCAAAACCAGAATTGATGTCATCTGAGGATGGAACCGGAAGTAATATTGTTCTTGGCGCTAGAATCAGAAGTGATGTCAATCTTGGTGCCAGAACCAAATGTGGCATCAGTCTTGGCGCTGGAACAGAAAGTGACGTTGTTGATGTTAAATTAGATAGGTTTTCTCATATCTGGCCTGCAGAGACAACAGAAGTAGGTTTAGTGCACCCTCCCACCTGACCCACTCAGCTTCCTCCAAGTCACATCTATCTATCTATCTATCTATCTATCTATCTATCTATCTATCTATCTATCTATCTATCTATCTATCTATCTATCTATCTATCTATCTATCTATCTGTCTGTCTGTCAAAAAGTATCTAAATGTAAAGCGGTGTAAATTGTTATTGAAACTGCAGTGGACTGTGCTTCATATAAACTAAAAATAATAAACACCATGGGTGGGCTTTTGACCAGGTAGTCTACCTTTGCACCCACATCCCCAGTGAGCTGCATGTGAGGCTAACTGTCAAATTGATGGTATTAATGTGTTTCAGATACAATCATACTTAGAGCAGATAGTGAAGTCTGTTAGTTACAAAGCTGCGGCTTGAACTGCCAAGATATATCTCAGAATTCTATTACTGATTCCCTGCATGGTCATGAGTGTCCCTGTGTGAATTGCTTAACTGTCAATGTGTTTAAATAAAAATAAAAGAATTTCTGTGCACTTCTGTTGATCTTAATCATGAATGAAAATTGATACCAGACTTTGCTGCAATAAAAAATGAGGTTACATGGAATTTGTTTTGGTGAAGCTCATACAAATAAAATATCACTACAAATATTAAAAATAAGGACAACAGTAAACATCAATTTTCTACATCTCCCAAATAACCAATTTAACAAAAACCAATCAATACATTGATTAATTTACTCTAGAACATTACAGGTCATGATATTAAGTTCTTGCAACTTGCAGACTGTAGAAAGTACTATTATGAAATGTGGTCATCTTGGCCTTGATTATACTAAGCCATTTGGAAGAAGACTAAACAGACAAAGTAGGTGGTATGATGGGGCAGAAAAGTTTTTATTGGCTTGCCAGTCTGCAAAAGTACTTCAAATTCATTGTGGGAAGGTGCAGACCTGTAGTTTTTAGAGCAATGCACAATTTTTTCTCTAAGTCTTTATTCACACTATAGATAAAAGTGACTTGATTTAGATTTTTAGGTCATATTCCTGTTTTTATTTAGATGTGAAAATCAATTGTGCAAGCAATACAAATACTATATGAATGTGCACATTTATTCATTCTGAACGTGTCCTGCACTTACAAAATAAAAAAAAAATAATCAGGCAGCAGAATCTAATAGACCACTGTGAATTCCAGAAGCATGCTACTGCATGATTTGACACCATTTTCAGTGCAGGGCATTTGCAAATTCTCTGGGTTGTTATTGGAAAGAAGAAAAATACCAAACAACAAATGATAGCTTTTTGCTCTGAGTACAGTTATCACTGCTATACCTGTACATAGAAACCTTTGGATATGAGAAGGACAGAAGAGACAAAATTGAAGGAGTCTGCTGTGTTAGTACAGTACTTTGATGCGAAACAGAGATCTGACAGTTGCAGAATGTTCAGGGGATGTGTGACTACTTATGACAATATATGTCCAATAAAAAGTATATGCGCTAAAAGTATGCAATTTCCCATTAAAAAAATAACATTTAGGACTAATTGACTAATTAATATTGCCACCTCACTTCCCAAAGTAGGTACTGTCATCCATCCATCCATTATCCAACCTGCTATATCCTAACTACAGGGTCACGGGGGTCTGCTGGAGCCAATCCCAGCCAACACAGGGCACAAGGTAGGAAACAAACCCCAGGCAGGGCACCAGCCCACGGCAGAGATACTGGCATCCTTATTGATTTTCATTGCAGAGATAAGAGGAAAGTTCCATGAACAGTGAAGCAAATGGTGCATATATTCAGACATTTCTGACTCAAACATTTAAAAACAGGTCATATTCAAGTTATATATTTCCGCATCAGATTTAGTATCATATACAAAAGTGACCACATATTATCTGGAAGGTTGAGTTTTTATTTTTTTGGGTTTTACACTTGAATTTTTGCCACATTTAACTGAAAAAAATTGGCACTGAGCTACAGTATAAATATGGTCATGGCTGCTTCTTGTTATCAACATTGAAACTGTCCCACCAAATTATGGTGGAAATCAATATACTAATTAAAACTTGAACGTGAAAAAAACATGTATAGGTGGTGATTATTTACATAAAGGAAAAATGAAATAAGGGTTAGAGATGTAATGTAATGTGGACTAAATGGTTAACAGGTATGTGTGAAACCATAGAATTTAAAGAAGATTTAAAATAAATACTTTTTCACATTCCTGTTTACAGAATAATGTGAAGATTAAAGATGAAATTTATTTGTCTCTAACTGGATTTACTGATATTTTACATGCATGATTTTTCACATAATTATTTTATATGCCATCACCGGGAGAAATGCTTCTAAATATTTACATGATTTCATATCCTTTGAGGCACCCTTATTAGAAATTAATATAAATCCAAGCATAATTTTACTGCTAATTTACCAATTTCCAGGGCCACATTCATTATTCAGTGACTGAATTCATCTACCTTTAATCTAACCTAGATTAGGTCCTAGATAACCTAGATGAATAACAATCATGAAGCACTGATTGGGGATTTTAATATTGCTATAAATGTGGAAGCAAACACCTAATGAACTTAATAGGTTTTTGGCACATTTTTAAAGGTCCAGTCTACTCTCACAAGTATTCATCTGATCTCATTATTTGGTTGATATTCAAGGTATAAATACTATTCATCCATCCATCTATTATCCAACCCGCTATATCCTATCTACAGGGTCGCGGGCGTCTGCTGGAGCCAATCTCAGCCAACAGTAGGGCAAGGCAGGAAACAAAACCCAGGCAGGGTGCCAGCTCACTGCTGGGCGCGCACACACACCACACACCAAGCACAATTTAGGACTGCCAATGCACCTAACCTGCAGGTCTTTGGGAGGAAACCAGAGTACCCAGAGGAAACCCACGCAGACACGGGGAGAACATGCAAACTCCATGCAGGGAGGACCTGGGAAGTGAACCCAGATCTCCTAACTGCGAGGCAGTAGTGCTACCCACTGCGCCACCGTGCCGCCCAATACTATTCATATAAATTAAATTATCTCTTATCAATACTTAATTATTTGGCATATTCAGGCCTTTTACATTACAACCTTTGTTAAAAGCTTGAATAGTGTGACACCTAGGTTGAAGGTCTACTGTACATGAAAACTCATGGCTATTCTGGGAAACTTGATCTTAGATTTGGAGGACAATACAGAACACCTAACAAATTACCATAATGTGTCTATGAAACAGGTTTTAGGAACAGTAGCTCCTTTCAAAACAAAAGTGATTAGAGCACAAATGAACTCAGTCTTATTTAGTGATAGCATTCATGCTCTTAAACTAGAATATCGCAAACCAGAACATAGACAGGAAGGAATGAAAGCAAAGGTTCTCCAAACAGAATTACAAATAATATTGATGACTACATTGCATTATTTACAAACTACATGTTTTTTCAATATACTTTTTTTTTGAAAAAGCAGAACATTACAGTGGCATACAGAAGCAGTAGAGTATACCAGACACCACAATGTACTGGATTCACAGTGGCATACAGTGGAAATCAACCAAATAATAGTAACATAACTGATACAAACATTTAGTTCATAATCAATACAAAGAAAGAAAAAGAAAAAACATAAAGGAATTAAAAAGCAAAACAAGATTCAACCCCCAACCAAGAATACATCAATAAAGAAAAAAATCTAACTTTTTACATATAATAGAACAATTAATAACAGAAGAGAGTCAAATACAGGGCCTAGCATGCTTATTTTAAAATAATATTAATGTATTTTTGCCATGTTTAAAAAAGCTTTGGACATATCTTGTAAGATATAATTGGATTTTTCTCATATTGTTCTGCTCACAATTTTTAGTTAATTCCAAATGCTATTGCAAAAGTCGCTACAATAATGGGTTAGTATGGCCATATTACTTCTATTCTTAAGTCTTTACACTCGTTTTCATTTAAGTCTAGATATTTCTTCGAACACGGATGGGACTTAAATCATCCAGAACTCTCTAATATAACCTACTAGTAACAGTGCACTGCACAATAACGTGCAGTGAATACGCTTGACATGAGCATTCATAATTTTATTAAACTTTCTCTGTACGTTTAGCTGTCATTTATTCAGAGGTTGATGCGCTTGCTGCTTCCTGAGCAGCTCTTCTTTTCTCCACCCTAGCGGCCTGCTTCTTCTCTTTTTTCGTCGGCATCTTTTTGCATTAAAACTGATTAAGTCAGTGTTTGTGTTGCAATGACTTAGTACGTTTTCCTTAATTTTTCACTTAAGCTGGTACTAAGTTCTTCAATCTGCCTCCAGAATAATTTAAGATATGAAGAGGTAGGCGAAGTGACGACGAAGGTGGTATGGAATGAGAACATGGCTGCCCTGCTGGCCACTGCCGAGAGTTGATTCTACAATAACTTAAAATAAAAATAAAAAGAGGAATAACCTTGGAGGTCAATCATCACCCCGAAAGCAAATAGTAGACGTCACATAGTATATGTGAATTTCAGGTCAATAGTTCAAACGGTCTGCAAGCTACAGGTTATTTAAAATCATGGACAGACAAACAGACAGCCACGGTAGCATATTATATAAGAAGATAAGTGCATATATAATGATTTCAAGGTGCTAGCCTTCTATTGGGTAAACAGGGATAGGGATTGAGCCTTAGCTGCAGGATACCAAAGCTATGCAATGATCTTCGTGTTTGTTTAAGGATTGCTCTATTATTATCAGCATATACATTCAGGTAAACACACATTATCTTAGAGTAACATACTTTAATTGAGTTTGCTGGTTAGGCTGTTTGTATTGCAACATTGATTCATTGGAATCTTTGTGATACCCGGATGCCTGCAGCTTTGGCATCACCGATGATCATATTCAAGAACAGACTAAAACAATAAAGACACAAACAAGGCTGGTGCATCTAATAATAATAATAATAATAATAATAATAATAATAATAATAATAATAATAATAATAATAATAATAATAATAATAATAATAATAATAATAATAGGCGGCACGGTGGCGCAGTGGTAGCGCTGCTGCCTCGCAGTTAGGAGACCTGGGTTCGCTTCCCCGGTTCTCCCTGCGTGGAGTTTGCATGTTCTCCCCGTGTCTGCGTGGGTTTCCTCCCACAATCCAAAGACATGCAGGTTAGGTGAATTGGGCTTGGTGTGTGGGTATGTTTGTGTGTGTCCTGCGGTGAGTTGGCACCCTGCCCAGGATTGGTTCCTGCCCTGTGTTGGCTGGGATTGGCAGCCATCTCAGGGTAATGCTCATTTTGCTTTTGTTTTGTTGCTTGCGCCGTTGAGTGCATGTGTTTTGTTGCTTGCAGTTAAACAGGGTGGTCGGGCTGGTACCCCAGCTATTATTTGGACTCTGCCAGTCACTCATGTTCCACAGTATGTTATAGTTGTAATGATTTTTAAGATCTCTAAACACATACTTAGGAATAAGCACTATACATAAATAAAATTCATAATTTGTTTTCTTGATAGGCTACAATTTAATGTTACATTGAGCAAATAAGTGATGTTAATCACCCTAATACTAGAAAATCCTTCTTTGGGGAAAGTGGAGACGGGACCTTTTGATTTTATTTTTTCCCAAATATTCTACCTTATTTCTCAGTTTGCATTTTTTTTTCTTTTTGTATTTTGCTCTGCCCAGTTTATCCTATTAAGCCTGTTCTGGCTTTTCTATGTCCCACTGGGCTACTGTGAGCACAGGCCGTAATTCAAAAAAAATAAAAAAGAATAACTATAAAGAAGCAGTGGAAACCAAAAGGACATAAAATGCTTGTTTTCTATTGCAGGTTTCGAGTCAAAATGAACTGGAAGAGGTGAAGGAAAATATTACATTTAAATATGAATGTTTAGAGTGTGTTTTTTGTTACATTAATATGCAAAAACAGCAAAATGAAATGTATTTTGCTTGGCTGCTCTTTTGCAGAACCTGTATTTCCACAAAAACATGATTTAACAGGGAAAATGGTACTACGTGCTGCTTCATTTAGTGTGAAGTTACTATGTAATCAGAATTTTTCTTTTTTTATTGCTTAAGTTGTAGAACCATTAAGAATATAGCAAATTAAGTACACAGATCTAATGCAAAAACATACAGTAGTTATTTGAAAAATAGGTACGGTAAAACCTAGTATGCCATGATTTTTTTCTGTATACAAATCTTTTGACAGGAAGATTGGCTAAACCACTTAGAAATACTGTGCTGGAATTGTACTGCACCTGCAAAGACTCTCAGCCTGCTTATATTCTGTGAGGTAAAGCAATTCTGTATGCCAACTCAGGCAGAAAACATTACAAAAGGTCTTTAAACAAATATAGCCCTTGGAGTAGCATCCTGGACATACGTTTCTGCACATCAGTTTCACTCTGATTAGCACTTACATTGCTGCCGGCTGATTCCTGACTTTGAAACAGTTTGTTCAGAGTCTTATATTTATAATCAGGTATGTTCAACCTAAAAAAGGAAAGAGTATTGTATTTGAAAAGGAGTCAAGACAAACAACAGAATATAATTCTGCAAGTAGATGAGAGTATTTTTAAAACAATGCAATGAAACTGTATCGCTTATAGAACATACATTAATTTAATTAATACGTTAATTTTAAAGCAGCACAAACTAAACACAAAACAAACTTTCAGTACCCCTGTGTTCTAATTATAACATATCAGGAAGGGTGACTTGCTCACTTACTGACCTCAAAACACAGTGACAGACACATCCAAACAAAACAGTCTCATTTAATACCTTGTCTCTTATTGTAGCTCCCTGTCACATTTTTCCCGTTTCCAAGGTCAATAAGTCTTTTCCAGAGATCAGCCTTCAGGGGCAACTCATTGGATTCATTTCCCAGGATTAGCAATGTTCAGGAGACATCAAATCATAGTTCTCCTGGCCTTCTGTGTTCCTGCTTTTTTGAACCCTTGTTAATAATTAAAGGGTCAGGCACCTTCTAACAGCTTCAGAACAGCAGTAGGGTTCTTTTTGCACTTCATATTTATCAATTCTTTGCTTCTGCCTGTCGAGCAATGGGAAATCTGATGCCATTCTACCACTCCCTCATGACCTCTGTCACATTGAAATCCTTGCATTAAACACTTCTTGGGCACTGCCTGTGAAAATAAAGTAATCATATATAACCCTACTAGTACAGCACTTGCAGGAACTCATCCCTCACCATTTTACATTATATTGTACAAAGTTTACAGTATATTGACACTGAACGGCACTGAAACCAACAGCTGGAGGTCCAGTGGTACACAGCAGATACATCTTAAATTAAGCGAGTTTTTACATTATAGTTTAGTTTACTAATACATCCCAAAGATGTACTGCATGTGAACGTTTATTGGCCTAGTCTAGGTATGTACATGAATATAACTTGGATGTAAAGGAGTCCCGTCCAGAGATTTCCATTGCCTAGACAGGTAGATCAATAAGAAAAAAGATTTTCTATTTTGTATATGGAAGGAATTACACACAAATAAGATGTATTGATATGGAAAGAGAAGTAAATGAAGGGGCATCGTTAATATCCAACTGAAAATAGATTTTGTTTATTATGCCACAACCTGTAAAGCTCTTGAGCCTGTGCTTTTTCAGAAATTCTAGTATTTGACATAGTAGACGATTTGTCACTATCTGGAGCAATGTAATTCTGAGGGCTGGGTACAGGCCACATTATTATCAGCATGTTGTAGACTTAAAAAATAAATAAAAGGCTTTCTAGAATTTGTCAGTTTGCAGGGGTCACCATCAATTGCACAAGACGGTCCAAGATAAGGAACTGGATAGAAAAAAAGGCGAAACTGGTGGAGACACAGGATGTATGGGTCAGAGTTTGGTGCAAAGTTTTGGATAGCAGTGCAAAACATCAAAATTTGGGCGGCAGTTATCCACAAGAGGCATGTTGAATAAGCATGGGCTCACAGGGATGAAAACCTGCCCAAGCAAAGGGTGTAAGGAAGAGGGCACAATAAGACATATATTTTGTGAGAATGGGTTGGTACAGGGTTTATGGAAATATGTTTTGGAAGTCTTTCAGGTAGTCTTTGTATTGGTGCATTGGTCCTTGATTTAGTACTACAGGGCAAGGGAACAGAAAAGCTTAATAAAAGACTTCTATTTTTAAATTGTTTTCTGATAAGCTGAGAATTTGGAAGACGGGAGGGAGTTTGTTTAATGTATCTAGGAATAGCATATATTAATTTCTGGCTGCTAAAAGAGATAAAAGGAAGGGTTCAAAGAGATATTAAATTGTGGGCTTTTCCAGCCACCAAAGAGAGATGGAAGGAGCTGATTTGCTGATGTGTTCTTGAGGACTGGGAGGGTGAAGATGCTGATATTATAAGAAACTGTTGTCCTGCTATGGTGTAATCTGCAGTGATGTGCAAGTCCCTGTCTTGCACCCCAAAACACAAGGCTGAGTCTCAGTACATTAGCCAAACCAGTTTTATTCAGCTTGAAACAGGAACAGCACAGTATCCTATACATAGTCACAGCAATCAGGCAGGGTTGTGGCGAGGTAAGTGGCCAAGTAATACTGTTCCCTGCATTTATAATTTTTCTTGCATCACCCATCAACAACAAGCACTTATAGCTCAAACGCAGTCGGCAACGGATTTGCTTTTGCTGTGAGCCACTACGGTGCTGGGAGCCTGTGGTTGTCCTGGAAACTGATAGGCTGTCTTCCACAGGCACAGCAATCACATTTCAAGACACTCTTTGGTGTGTCGTCCTGTTTGGGGGGGTATCAATAGAGTTTAGAAACCTTACACTGCATATAGTTTGTAACCCAGCCACAGGGGATGCACAAACCAGTGTGTTTCTTTGTGCCAGTCCCAAGCCCGGATAAATGGGGAGGGTTACATTAGGAAGGGCATCCGGCATAAAATTTTGTTAAATCAATATGCGGACAACAATACAAATTTCCAAACCACATCGGTCGAACCCCGAGTTAACAACAACAGCCACCAGTACTGTAGGCAAACAGGGTGCTGGCAGAAATTGGCTATTGTTGGCCGAGGAATAAGAAGGAGAAGAAGAGGGGTGTGACATGTCCGGATGCAGGAGGAGAGGAGTAAGGTAAAGAGAGTCGTACTGAAGGTAGGAACTTTGAGTGTTGGTAGTACGACTGGTAAGGGGAGAGAGTTAGCAGATATGATGTGGAGAAGGAAGGTTGATATATTGTGCGTGCAAGAGACTAAATGGAAGCGGAGTAAGGCCAGGTGGATTGGAGGTGGATTCAAATTGTTCTATCATGGTGTGGATAGGAGGAGAAATGGAGTAGGGGTTATACTGAAGGAACAGTATGCCAAGAATGTTTTGGAGGTGAAAAGAGTGTCAGACAGAATAATGATTATGAAGCTGGAAACTGAAGGTGTGATGATGAATGTTGTTACTGCATATGCCCCACAAGTTGGGTGTGCAATGGATGAGAAAGAAGATTTTTGGAGTGAGTTGGATGAAGTGATGAACAGTGTACCCAAGGGACAGAAAGTGGTGATTGGAGTGGATTTCAATGGACATGTTGGTGAAGGGAACAGAGGAGAACTGCTCTTATTCTTACTATTTTAGAATAAAAACATACATTTGATTTCAGTCTGTTACAGCCGGAGTAAATTTATGGTACTTGTAAATGTTAGCTTTGTTTTTTTTTATTCAGTTTTATTCTCCCAGTTACGTTCACGATGTGCATTCTTTCTTCGATGTAGAACCGTTATCAGCATTAGAGCTCACCTCTGTTATAGTGCGTCTTTATCTGAAAACAGCAGTGTCAGATGGGAGGGGGGGTGGTACCCCCAGACACAGACAGACCAACACCAGAATGTCCAAAACACACTTCTTTATTAATGCTTTCAGCACCACAATGCCTTCTTTCACCAACTCTCTTCTCTCTCTTCTTGTTTCTCTTCCTTTTCTTCTTCTTTCTCTCTCTCTCTCTTGACCTCCTCTCTCCTCCTCACAAGCTTCATCTCCTTCCTCCCAACTCTGGCTCATCTACTGGAGGGAGGCGGACCCTTTTATTATGACCCGGATGAGCCCCAGGTGCTCCCCCGACATCACTTTCTGGTGTGGCGGAAGTGTCAGAAGAACACCTGGAAGCACTCCGGGTGCCCTTGGGATTACTTCCCGCAGCACTTCCTAAAGTGGCAGACATGCTGCCATCCAGGATTCCCTAACTGTCCGGGCGCCCCCTGGCGGTGGCCACGTCCTCTCATAATGATGAGCGTCCCATCTCCATTCCTGTGGCCCCCAAATAGACCCAGGCGGCTGCCCTCTTGTGGCCGAGGAGAAGTATCATCCTTGGGGACTGTCCAGGCGTCCCAGCCGGGCAAGGTCCTTGCTCATCTGTGACAATGTCTACATTTTGTCAATTATTACTAAAACATGAAAAAAGTTTCTGTTTTAACGATGTGTTTACTGTACATAGATTGTTTTAGACACAGAACACACATGAAATGCAAGTGTTCCAAATAATGATATACTATTTACAAAAGGTGTCATTCTATTTGACTTCTCACTCTATACAACTCTAAGCAAATGACAGGCAGGTAAACAGACATGAGCTGAGAAAACTGTGAGGCGGTGGGGGATGTGATAGTAGGCTGCTTGCTGCTTATCTACACATTTACAGAACAGAAGATGCTGACGGAGAGGTGAGAAGCGATTTAAGGTGGGACAGATCTATGAGTTTTTTCGTAGGCTTTGGTAATTCTACTGTTAAGCAGCTAGGATGGTGGTCTGTAGGATGACGTTGGAGATCAAGAAGAGGAAGAGAGTGACAGCAGAGACAAGGATTAAATGGTGGAATTTGAAAAAGGAAGACTGCAAGGTTGAGTTTAGGGAGAAGGTGAGACAGGCACTGGGTGGTAGTGAAGAATTACCAGACAGTTGGAAAACTACAGCAGATGTAGTAAGGGTGACAGCAAGAAGGGTGCTTGGCGTGACATCTGGACAGAGGAAGGAGAGAAAAGAAACCTGGTGGTGGAATGGGGAAATACAGGAGAGTATACAGAGGAAGATGATGGCAAAGAAGAAGTGGGATAGTTACAGAAATGCAGAAAGTAGACAAGAGTACAAGGAGATAAGGCACAAGGTGAAGAGAGAGGTGGCGAAGGCTAAAGAAAAGGCATATGATGAGTTGTATGAGAAAAGGACCTGTACCAATTAGTTAAACAGAGGGACTGAGCTGGGAAAGATGTGCAGCAGGTTAAGGTAATAAAGGATAAAGATGGAAATGTACTCATGCAAGGAGAGTATGTTGAGCAGATGGAAAGAGTACTTTGAGGGGCTGATGAATGAAGAGAACGAGAGAAAGAAGAGTTGGATGATATGGAGATAGTGAATCAGGAAGTGTAACCAATTAGCAAGGAGGAAGTAAGGACAGCTATGAAGAGGATGAAGAATGGAAAAGCTGTTGGTCCAGATGACATACCTGTGGAAGCATGGAGGTGTTTAGGAGAGATGGCAGTGGAGTTTTAACCAGATTGTTTAATGGAATCTTGGAAAGTGACAGGATGCCTGAGGAGTGGAGAAGAAGTGTACTGGTGCCGATATTTAAGAATAAGGGGGATGTGCAGGACTGTAGTAACTACAGGGGGATAAAATTGATGAGCCATAGTATGAAGTTATGGGAAAGAGTAGTGGAAGCTAGATTAAGAAGGGAGGTGATGATTAGTGAGCAACAGTATGGTTTCATGTCAAGAAAGAGCACTACAGATGTGATGTTTGCTCTGAGGGTATTGATGGAGAAGTATAGAGGAGGCTAGAAGGAGTTGCATTGTGTCTTTGTGGACCTGGAGAAAGCATATGATAGGGTTCCTCGAGAGGAGTTGTGGTATTGTATGAGGAAGTCGGGAGTGGCAGTGAAGTATGTAAGAGTTGTACAGAATATGTATGAGGGAAGTGTGACCATGGTGAGGTCTGCGGTAGGAGTGACAGATGCATTCAAGGTGGAGGTGGGATTACATTAGGGATCAGCTCTGAGCCCTTTCTTATTTGCAATGGTGATGGACAGGTTGACAGATGAGACTAGACAGGAGTCCCCATGGACTATGATGTTTGCTGATAACATTGTGATCTGTAGCGATAGTAGGGTTCAGGCTAAAGAGACCCTGGAGAGGTGGAGATATGCTCTAGAGAGGAGAGGAATGAAGGTTAGTAGGAACAAGACAGAATACAAGTGTGTATATGAGAGGGAGGTCAGTGGAATGGTGAGGATGCAAGGAGTAGAGTTGGTGAAGTTGGATGAGTTTAAATACTTGGGATCAACAGTACAGAGTAATGGGGATTGTGGAAGAGAGGTGAAAAAGAGAGTGCAGGCAGGGTGGAATGGGTGGAGAAGAGTGTCAGGAGTTATTTGTGACAGACGGATATCACCAAGAGTGAAAGAGAAGGTCCACAGGGCAGTAGTGAGACCAGTTATGTTATATGGGTTGGAGACGGTGGCAGTGACCACAAAGCAGGAGACAGAGCTGGAGGTAGCAGAGTTAAAGATTCTAAGATTTGCATTGAGTGCGACAAGGATGGATAGGATTAGAAATGAGTACATTAGAGGGTCAGCTGAAGTTGGATGGTTGGGAGACAAAGTCAGAGAGGCGAGATTGCACTGGTTTGGAAATGTGCAGAGGAGAGATGCTGAGTATATTGGGAGAAGGATGCTAAGAATAAAGCTGCCTGGTAAGAGGAAAAGAGGAAGGCCTAAGAGGTTTATGAATGTGGTGAGAGAGGACATGCAGGTGATGGGTGTAACAGAACAAGATGCAGAGGACAGAAAGATATGGAAGAAAATGATCCACTGTGGCGAACCCTAACGGGCACAGCCAAAAGAAGAAGAAGACACTGTATATAGTTTGTGAACAGCAGACTTTTGTACAGGTTTGAATTAAAAAAAAAAAATCCAGAGTAGCTTTGTGCCTTGTGCACTTTACAATGTAGCTCCACCTTCTGTGGACCTTATTTAAAATGGATAAATTGATATTTTTATTTTATAATAGTAATCCGGAAACATTAATTAGTGTTTGTTTTAATTACTTAAGGAATGTAACGAAAAAAAGAGCTCTGTTTGATGAAGAATCTTTTTCTTTTCATGAAGTTAGTTGTTAATCCTTTGTTTCAGACAGCTCAGTCCTGATAAATATATTTATAAGACTGTTTCTTTTCAAATTCTTAAATAATGTAAACTAAATTAAGAGCACAGCTCATGTTTGCTATCCAGCACGTGTGATATTAAAATATTTAGAACCCATTAAGTTAGAAAACTCTGAACAACTTAAATCATTACACTTTTTTCTGAATTTCTTATACAACAATGGCAATACAAAATAAGCTGAAATAAGTCAAGAATGTAAGTTAAATGCATCAGTTATTTGGAAATAAAGGTGTTAGACGCATTGGGGCAAAACTGGTAACACTGGCTTTTAAATATAAACAAGAAATTTGTCAGATGGGAGGAGACCATTCTGTCCTTCAAGCCGGTTATTTTAACTGAAAGCTAAACTGTCCCAAAATCTCATCCACATTCTTCTTAAAGGTTGTCAAGGTTTCTGCTTCAACTACATGTCTCTGTAGTTTGTCCGAGACCCACAACTCTTTGTGTAAAGAAAAGAGTTAAAAACATATTCTGGCCTTGCTTAAAAATAGAAAATGTATTAATTTAATTTTCTGAACACAATTGGCCCAATTCTGGATGACATAATTTCATCAGACACAATCCTTGAACCAAGAATTTAGATGTGGTAGCAGTAAAATACAGCACACCTTCACAGTTTAGAGTTGCCAAATAATGAGATTTTGGGGGGTAAACCTGTACAGTCGATGAGCAGACAATGATTCAGACTCATTATCGTAGAGTTTTGAGGTAACAGCACAAATCATTGTGACAACATGCCATCTTCTTATGTACTTGTATTTGGTGAAATGATTGAAACACAGAATTGCCATTGACATTCCCTGTTGTAGTTGTGTCTATTTTATTTTATGTTTAATTGGTTAATTCTATAAGAGTGGATTTGTACTGTAAGAATTTCTTGATGATATATTTTCAGCTAGTCAATAAAGAAAGACTGTCCATTTGAGGCAAGGCCAAATAGGCACTATTTACTATAACATTTTTATTTATCTGTATCTTGTCCTTTTGTTGGCTTCCATCATTAAAATCATTATTCATATTATTATTTAATCATATTATTTTTTATTTTGTAGTACATATACTTTGTCACATAATAGTCATGGTCATATATCTATACTAATAAAAGGCAAAGCCCTCACTCACTCACTCACTCACTCACTCACTCACTGACTCACTCACTCACTCACTCACTGACTCATCACTAATTCTCCAACTTCCCGTGTGGGTGGAAGGCTGAAATTTGGCAGGTTGATTCCTTACAGCTTCCTTACAAAAGTTGGACAGGTTTTATATCGAAATTCTACGTGTAATGGTCATAACTGGAAGCAGTTTTTCTCCATTTACTGTAATGGAGATGAGCTTCAACGCCGTGGGGGCGGAGTTTCGTGTGACATCATCACGCCTCCCACGTAATCACGCAGTACATAGAAAACCAGGAAGACCTCAAAAAGCGCTGAAGAAAACATGCATTATATAATTGAGAAGGCAGCGAAACAATAAGAAGCGAGTTCTGCTACTTCGGAAACAAAGCACGATGTAAACCTACACTTTAAATTAAGTTCATAGACAGGCTGCGCTGGCGTTTGTAATTTAGTGCCTGCCCATATAAGGCCATCCGTCAGCGGCAATCCAATAGCAAACTGCCACGGGTAAATATTCACGGGTGAAGGACTGTGCTTATGGAGAGGAAGATGAGATGGTCAGGGTGGTGTTTGACACAAACTCAGCGAAACTGCCAGAGAAAGTTTTAAGTGCCAGGACTAAGGTAACATTAAATAAAGCTATGGACATAGCACGAGATGGCACCAGCACAGCTGGGAACCTTCGATGCAAGTACACCGAGTGGCTCACGTGAACTGATGCAGTGCACAGATAAAAGCAACAGTTCCAAAGAGCTGAACAAAACCGAATTACACAATTGAAAAGGCAGCAAAAAATATGAAGCGTCTGATAAGCATATTCATAAATGCAGCTACTGTGGAAACAAAGCACACGGTGGAAAAAGTCAATGTCCCGCTAAAGGAAGACAGCGAAAAAAAAACCCGTGCATGCAGTTTGTCACATCACAGATAAAAAGGAAGACGAGCTGTTTATTGATGCAGTAAGGAACTAATCGATGAATGAAACCTCTTATCTTTACAACGATTGACAAACACGGAATGTAACTTGAACACATCGTACAAATACGAGCCTGATTGAAAGAAATAATGATAATCAAATCCTTGATGACAGCAACATTCAATAACACTCACAAAACAATTACTGTATATTGACAATCATGTTACGTTATTTTTAAAATGTTCCCTTTTCTTTTTCATAACTTCTACTTCTCCACTGCGATACACGGGTATATATATAAATGTATATCTATAGCCCGATCTACAATATATACTTTAGCATAGACAAGCGGTGGCGCAATTGTAGAGTCTTAAGCCTCTAACGCCGACATTCGAGGTTCGATTCGAGAGGGATGTACTGACTATGTATGCGCGCTACCGATTCATTTTACCTTCCCATCTCCTTGGTTTGGGACGTATGAAAAATATTAGGTTAACGCAGAATCATGTTACGTTATTTTTAAAATTTTCCCTTTCTTAGCACAAGCACAGTTGAGAAGCTTCGATGCATGTACTCCATAACGCGTTAAAAAATAACGCATTTAATCACACTTTCAATTCCAAGCAGCGGGAACTTTTGTCAATGCATGATTTCCTGGTACATCCATTACACTGATGCACACATCACAGCTACAAAAATGTTAGAGTCGGAATAAAGCGTTCCTACGACTGATCATTTCGACTACCCGCGAAGCCTTGATAAAAGCATGGTTTTGTGCACACTGAAAAGCAAGCAAAATTAGATGCATTACAGAAAGCGGACTTTGTGGCTCTTACTGGGGATCATTGGACTTCCGTGACCGTTAGTAATTCTAAATACATCTAATTACAAAATGTTCAATGATCACACTGTTTTAGCCTAATGTACAAAATAATTTTGGCTAATGTTACTCAGAGTTTAAAGAGTAAGCTGGTCAAATTACCTTTTATGTTTCTGACTTATTTTTTAAGAAGAAAAACTGCACTTTATGGTGAAATTTTGGTTATTATTATTTAAAGACAATACTATTCTGAAAATGTACTTAAAGTACTTAAACTACCACTTTATTTTTAAGTCTGCCCAATTTTAACCAGGGATGATATTTTTGTTTCTGTTTTGAATTCAAATGCAGTTTAAAAGCTTTTTTTTCAGAAATTAAAACAGCTTCAGTTTACAATATTCATGTCCATGTCTATTATTTGATTCTGTAGCCCACTAAAACCGTTTTAAATAAAAAAAAAAAAAAACATTTGCGATTTGGGGCAAATTTACGTGTGCGATTACATACGATTAATCAAGATTAATTCTTACACAGCCTCTAATTAATTGGATTAATTTTTTTAATCGAGTCCCACCCCTAATATATATATGTAGATATATATATGTAGATTTGTATATATATGTGTATATACAGTATATATGTAGATATGTATATGTTGTATATACAGTATGTATATATGTGTGTGTGTATATATACAGTATGTGTATATATATGTATATGTATATATGTATGTGTGTATATGTATATGTATATATATATATATATATATATATATATATATATATATATATATATATGCCAGCAACACTCATGACAATTACAAAACAATTACATTGTCAATCATGTTACGTTATTATTAAAATGTTTCCTTTTCTTTTTACTTCTCCGCTGCCAATCGCAGCTATTTTGCTATATATATACAGTGGTGTGAAAAACTATTTGCCCCCTTCCTGATTTCTTATTCTTTTGCATGTTTGTCACACAAAATGTTTCTGATCATCAAACACATTTAACCATTAGTCAAATATAACACAAGTAAACACAAAATGCAGTTTTTAAATGATGGTTTTATTATTTAGGGAGAAAAAATCCAAACCTACATGGCCCTGTGTGAAAAAGTAATTTCCCCCTGAACCTAATAACTGGTTGGGCCACCCTTAGCAGCAATAACTGCAATCAAGCGTATGCGATAACTTGCAATGAGTCTTTTACAGCGCTCTGGAGGGATTTTGGCCCACTCATCTTTGCAGAATTGTTGTAATTCAGCTTTATTTGAGGGTTTTCTAGCATGAACCGCCTTTTTAAGGTCATGCCATAGCATCTCAATTGGATTCAGGTCAGGACTTTGACTAGTCCACTCCAAAGTCTTCATTTTGTTTTTCTTCAGCCATTCAGAGGTGGATTTGCTGGTGTGTTTTGGGTCATTGTCCTGTTGCAGCACCCAAGATCGCTTCAGCTTGAGTTGACGAACAGATGGCGGACATTCTCCTTCAGGATTTTTGGTAGACAGTAGAATTCATGGTTCCATCTATCACAGCAAGCCTTCCAGGTCCTGAAGCAGCAAAACAACCCCAGACCATCACACTACCACCACCATATTTTACTGTTGGTATGATGTTCTTTTTCTGAAATGCTGTATTCCTTTTACGCCAGATGTAACGGGACATTTGCCTTCCAAAAAGTTCAACTTTTGTCTCATCAGTCCACAAGGTATTTTCCCAAAAGTCTTGGCAATCATTGAGATGTTTCTTAGCAAAATTGAGACGAGCCCTAATGTTCTTTTGCTTAACAGTGGTTTGCGTCTTGGAAATCTGCCATGCAGGCCGTTTTTGCCCAGTCTCTTTCTTATGGTGGAGTCGTGAACACTGACCTTAATTGAGGCAAGTGAGGCCTGCAGTTCTTTAGACGTTGTCCTGGGGTCTTTGTGACCTCTCGGATGAGTCGTCTCTGCGCTCTTGGGGTAATTTTGGTCGGCCGGCCACTCCTGGGAAGGTTCACCACTGATCCATGTTTTTGCCATTTGTGGATAATGGCTCTCACTGTGGTTCGCTGGAGTCCCAAAGCTTTAGAAATGGCTTTATAACCTTTACCAGACTGATAGATCTCAATTACTTCTGTTCTCATTTGTTCCTGAATTTCTTTGGATCTTGGCATGATGTCTAGCTTTTGAGGTGCTTTTGGTCTACTTCTCTGTGTCAGGAAGCTCCTATTGAAGTGATTTCTTTGATTGAAACAGGTGTGGCAGTAATCAGGCCTGGGGGTGGCTATGGAAATTGAACTCAGGTGTGATACTCCACAGTTAGGTTATTTTTTAACAAGGGGGCAATTACTTTTTCACACAGGGCCATGTAGGTTTGGATTTTTTTTCTCCCAAAATAATAAAACCATCATTTAAAAACTGCATTTTGTGTTTACTTGTGTTATATTTGACTAATGGTTAAATGTGTTTGATGATCAGAAACATTTTGTGTAACAAACATGCAAAAGAATAAGAAATCAGGAAGGGGGCAAATAGTTTTTCACACCACTGTATATATATATATATATATATATATATATATATATATATATAAATAGATAGATATGACAACAACACTCATATCAATGACAAAACAATTACATTAACAATCATCTTACGTTATTTTTAAAATGTTTGCTTTTCTTTTTCATAACTTCTTTAACACACTACTTCTCCGCTGCGAAGCGCGGGTATTCTGCTAATCACTCAATAAAAGGCAAATGTATTGTAGGTGAATGTGATTTTATTGGTATATTTCATATTGTTTAAATTATTAAAAGGGTTCTAGACAAGGATGGCAAGGTGGCACAGTGGTAGCGCTGCTGCCTTGCAGTTAGGGGACCTAGGTTCACTTCCCCGGGTCCTCCGTGTAGAGTTTGCATGTTCTCCCTGTGCCTGTGTGGGTTTCCTCCCACAGTCCAAAGACATGCAGGTTAGGTGGATTGGTGATTCTAAATTGGCCTTGGTGTGTGGGTATGTTTGTGTGTGTCCTGTGGTGGGTTGGCACCCTGCCTGGGATTGGTTCCTGCCCTGGGATTGGCTCCTGTGACCCTGTGTTTGGATTCAGTAAGTTGGAAAATGGATGGGGTTCTAGACAATATTTTATGATATTTAAAACAGTATGCTTAAAATATAAGTGCACTTTTCCTTTAACTCGCACTTTTGATCTCTGTAACAATTTAGCTAACCACATAAAAAAGGAAGTGTAAGTTGAGACACTAGACAGATAGAAATCTAAACTAGCAAAAATAGTGACATGAGTAAAAAAGCAGTCTAACAATATATAAAGGTCAGAATCTTAAATGTTAGGCTGATAATTTTTGGACATTCTACATGCATAAAGGCAAAGCTCTCAAACCAATGGTTAGCTTTGTGTATGTACACAATGTGAACATGGACTGATATGGTCTGTCTGTGACATTGGGCAAAGAGTGAGAGGTTAGACGTTTTCAGTTTGTTTCTGACAAGTTTTAAAAAGTCATCAGCTTGCAGTGAAAGTACTTAATTGAAGAGAGGGAGAACCCGGAAGGTGGAGATGCAGAAAGAAAACAGCCTTAAAATGCAAGGTAACCTTAAAAGACTCAAAGTCACACACATTGGATGTGTTTGATACCATCATTTATGACAGTTCCTGAAATATTCCAGGTTATAAGATGACTTGTCGCTTCCATTTACTTTTAACTGCTTTTGCTTTTTTGGCACATTAACAATATTTAAAAGACTATAATGACCGAATGAAAGTTTTTAACAGTACCTTCTTTCCTTCCATCAATTTTCCAACCCGCTGAATCAGAAGACACAGGGATCTGCTGGAGCCAATCCCAGCCAACACAGGGCACAAGGCAGGAACCAATCCCAGGCAGGGTGCCAACCCACCACAGGACACACACAAACACCAATTTAGAATCGCCAACCCACCTAACCTGCATGTCTTTGGACCATGGGAGGAAACCCACGCAGACACGGGGAGAACATGCAAACTCCATGCAGGGAGGACCTGGGAAGTGAACCTGGGTCTCCTAACTGTGAGGCAGCAACGCTACCACTGCGCCACCTAGCCGCCCCTTCATCACTTGCTTGCATTTAATATTTGCTCTATCCTGCCTCCTGAATAAAGAAAAGATCATCCTGTAACAGGAGAATTGAAGCAGAGTACCAGTCAGTTCTGGATGCAGAACCGATCCATTTAGACCAAAGTGCAAGTGTATTGTTGCTGTGAGCTGTGTCTCCTTCCAAGCCAGGTTAGTGCAAGGGTAACAAAGCAAGGGCTGGGGTGGAGAACAAATCTATGGGTTTTACATAACTAAACTAGGACAGGGTCACACCAAACCTTTCCAAAAACAGTGTCTATCCACTTATTCTCATGAAAAACCTTGCAGATGCTAGTGACCAGTTTGGTTTATTTATACACAGCAGGGATATTTCTTGCTTGAAAGCAAAGAATAGGATGAAATCATCACATATCCTAAAAGTCTGCTTGCAAGAGTATTGATCAGATACAATTAATACGATTTATTTTTCTATAGTGGTCTTCACTGAGTGAAGGCTTAGAGCACATTAACAAGTTTACAGAAAAAACAAGCAAATTGCAAACTTTACAAACTACATAATGCTCACCTTTAAAAATATATGGCCAAACCTTTGGCATATTGATAAATGTCACTAAGACCACTGAGGATAAAATTTATTAAAGTTACACAGACTCTTTTAAACCTTACTTGACCATCCAGTCACTCATTTTCTGAACCTCAATTTTCCATTTCCAGTGCCACAGGGAAAATAAAGACTACTCAAGCAGCAAGGGAAGGCCATCACACTGCCTCGTTCAAATAGAAACCTGTAGTAGACAAATTAAATTGACCAGTAACACTTTAGATTAAGTATTACCTATTATACATCTGTTAGTCACATTTTGTTATGTAATGAGACCATAAAAAACGGCTTTTTTTGGTCTTATTATCACTTTTAAAGAATCAGTAAAGTGATTATTCATCTCAGTGCAGTGTTTGATTGTTAAGGGCTTGTGACTGGATTTTGAATATGAGAGCCTCATTTATTAAGCACTAGCAAAATACCCGCGCTTCGCAGCGGCAAAGTACTGCCTTAAAATTTTTGTTAAGAAGAAAATTAAACTTAGGGAAAATATACCAATAATTATTTGTTAAGGATCTCTTTGTATATCACATTGTCAGTTCAGCCCTCCGGTTGTAATATGACCAAGCTGTGCGCTGAGCTTACTCTTGAGCATGCAACGTACAGTTGGCCATGTGAACAGTAATCTTGTTTCAAATCTCACAGCTTGGATTGCTGCTGTCATAATCAGTTTGAGTTTCATGGTTTGTTTCAAATACATTAGTATTTGCAGAATTTGTGTTAAAGTGACATTCAGCAACTGTCAAGCGTTGTAAGCATACAACCGGTTCCATCGATAACTTTGCATCCAGCTTTTGAGAGTTTAAACATTCATAAACATTAAAGTGTCCACTACTGAAATCGTCACATGTCAATCTAAGATGTTTAAGAGGCATTGGCGGTTGTTGAAAGGCGTAAAATATTTGGCCATTTCGGTACACTTGAAAGTGACAACCGAACAATTCAGCGGCAGCCATCAACTCACATGCAGAACCATAGGTGAAGGACTTAAGCATTCCACTCTTATAGTGCTCCTGTGTAGTATAATTATCTCCTGTACCGTCATCAGTGCACACCTTGAACCTGTCCCAGTCATTCAATACATAAGACACAATGTTCCTCCGGATATCAAGAGTGAACCTGATATGGCCGTGTAATATGTAACAAAGAGAATGGAAAAGGCAGGTGGTATCTCCGGGCATGGAAACCACTCTGTAAGTGACAGTTCTTTGATCGATGGTGATCACCTCAATAGACATGTTAATGGGGGTACGGTTGGAACGATAAAGGAAATGGGTACCTAAACAATGTAAAGTAAGTCTAAAATACCTACACAATAACTATAATCATAATAAACAAACAATAAAACAGAGGAGAAGCCGTGGATTAAATAAAAAGGCTGTAGTTATCAGCAGGAAGCCATGAATCCCGTGGCGAAGCAAGGAAGGGAATGTAGAGACCGGAGCGACAGATGGCCTTATATAGGCAGGCAGCCAACAATGTGGAAGGAGTTGGGATGGGAGACCCAACACCACCTCACACGGTGACCGAGCTGCAGGCTATGGACCTATATATGTATGTAAGTAGGATTCAGTTAGCGTTGGGAACCCGCGTACCAAATTTGTTGAAGATGGGCCCATAAGTAACAAAGACCGTTGGAAAGTTCAATATGGCGGCCGACAGTGGCATCATACCACTGAAATAATTACATAGATTGGTTTTGGTTAGCACAGGGAAGCTGCCTACCAAATTTCGTGAAGATGGAGCCATAAATAAGAAAGTTCAACATGGCGGACGTTGTTGACCATTATGACCGTTACGCATAGAATTTCAAAATGAAACCTGCTTAACTTTTGTAAGTAAGCTGTAAGGAATACGCCTGACAAATTTCAGCCTTCTACCTACATGGGAAGTTGGAGAATTAGTGATGAGTGAGTCAGTCAATCAGTCAGTGAGGGCTTTGCCTTTTATTAGTATAGATTATTAATTGTTAACTAAAGATTCACAGGCATTATATTAAAGAATGTAATGTTATCACCCATTGTGAAAAGACTCAACACACTCATAAAGGTTTGGGGCAGCCACCGGTATATTGTTCCTGCCTCCAATGGGTTTTGAAATAGCACAGAAGTGTCTTTGTTGGACTCTAAAAAAGAACTAAAATCAGGTTGTAAAAATGTCGGCTTTAAATGCCAAGACCGGACGTGACTTTTTGGAACCGGAAGTGACCTTCTTCTGACAGCACAACCAGAAGTGACGTCATCCTAGGCGCCAGAACTGGAAGTGATGTTCTTTCAGGCACCAGAATCAGAAATGACGTCTTCGGGGATGAGTCAGACAGGTTTTCCCGTGTCTGGTCTGTAGAGACAACAGAAGAAGGTTTAGCCCACCCTGGCGTGGAATTACACTGACTTGGCCCATACAACGTCCTACTCACACATGCGTGACACCATGTAATCCATCAAAGTGAAATTATTTTAGTACTCTTTGTTACACAGAGATAAATAACAACTTTATTGATGCTGTGTGTTATTAGCACCAAAATAAGCCATTGTTTATGTCATGTTACCTAGTAGTACCTGACTAATAAATAAATTATACTGTTGGTAGTCCTGAGTCACATCATATATATACATGAATGAAAAATGTTTGTTTGTATATATGATTTCTGTTCATATTCTAAGAAGATTTATACTGAAGCTTATGACAAGCTTAAATATGGTTTGTTTCATAGGGAAAAAAAATATATGTGAGACAGATCTTCGGTCCAAGCAAAATTCCTCTTTAAACTGCATATATGCAACTTGGGCATGGGAAAAAAGTAGCCTTTATTATTTAATTACATCCATACTCTCTTATTTTGAAAGTATATCAGTTTGTGAGGCTTGTTTAGACCTACCAATTACAAGTTAACAGGTAAGGCTGTTTCGATTGTATATTTGAGAAATGATTTCAGTCATTAAAACACAACACATAATATTATAGCACTTTGTTCATACTGTTGAAATTGGATCTTGTAATATTCTGTTGGATTTACTGCCCTCTTTATATTTACTACTTATTGCACTATGTGCTTTCTATCATGGTTTCATTTCTTTTAAGTTGCAATATTATTTAGAGATTTGAAATATTGCTAACTGTGAAAAACAATAAATAAGATAAAGAATGCTGAATAGGAAAAGTAAAGAACACAAATCAATAAAGTAAAGGAACAAAAAGTGTGTTTGAGTAAAAATCACTGCAGCCTCTCTTGCATTAGCAGAAAACCATGAAAGGTTTATAAGGATCAGATTTAAAAAGAGAATAATACATCAGGTATAAAAACTGGAACATACAGTGCTCAAACAAAGTAGAATCCACAACCAACTATGCAGCTCACCCCAACCAACCTCCTGACACCAAGAAAAAAGTAAAGATGGAAAGCTAATAATAGCAAGGTTTAAAAAAAGTGGAGAATGCAGTAACCAGACTAGACAGTGCAGAAAACTAAGCATAATCACACGAGAAAAACAGAATACATCACCTGAAACGTGACCTGTGTCTAAATGTATCTGATCTCCAAGACATCCTAGGAAGTGAAAAATATAATGCTGAATAAGTCATTGTGGGATACAAAAATAAAGTATATTTTTTACTGCAAAAAATAAATGTGTCAGAAAATATAGAAACAAGCCAACCACCATAATAAGCAGGAATAAATAAAAGACAGTGACACAAGTAATGAGTTAATAAGCATCAGAATGAAAAGAAAAAAACACAGTAGCACTTATTTAAATTGTGTGAATTTCCTAACAATACAATCCTGAAATGAGGAAGCCAAGACATAATGAGCAGGGTGGATGAACTGAAGTTGTTAACCTCCAAAGAATGCAATGCAAAATAGTCACAGGAGAGCCAAAGTATTATTAAAATATGCCTGTAACATTTATTGTTGAATACTGGAAGTAGCCATAGTTGACAAAGTTTTTTGCTGTCCTAAGAGGGTTACATAAAGAAGTATGTATTTGCAACCCAGTTGGGGTATTAAGTGATTCCTTTTCTAAAAGGGGAGTTACTTTAATGGTTGGGTAATAAAAGACTGCCTGACTGACTGTGTGACTGCTCTTCCAGCGTAAGAGTGTCAGCATCACTCCAGGTTGGACTCCTGTAGAGGTTCCTGGAAAATATAGTTGGAATGAGCAGGCTGGTCAGAGACCTCCAGAGACATTGGTGGGAGATGTTGGGGAGTAGATTCCAAACACCTTTCTATATGTATTTGGGAGATCTTTTGGGTGTGGAAGAAAAATAAGACACAAAATTATTTAACAAGATGATATTTATATCTGCAAGGGTCCATATCTGTAAGCATAAAATGAACAAAATAAAGAAAGCTTTAGGCAATGCTATAAGTTAATGACATAGCTAGTTACAGAATAGCTAATGCTGAATACACATATGCTGTTTTTAAACTCTTTTAAGCAATGGGTATTGTTTTACATGTTAGCAGTAAGCAATAGGCATGAGCAAATCCCACAGTTTGCTTCTAATCACTAAAATGTCTGGAAATTTTGCCAAACATAAAGCAATACATTGAAGTCAACGTGGAAGGAGGAACTGAACTAGTTTAGAATGGATTGTGATGTGACAATGGTATCTGAAGTGTCTCTGAGAACTAGGAAACATCTGACAACTTTCCTGGACTGGTAATTGTGACCAAATATGCAATCTGAGCTGGGACGCAGCAGCGCTCACCAATGAGCCACCATACCTCAAACAACAGACTGATTGATAAACAAAATACAGTACAATAAATAACCATAAATTGGCAATAAACAAAAAGAAAAAAAAAACATTGCATTCACAGAGTTCCAATCTTTGGGGCACTAATTGGCATTAAAAGTGTCACACAGCATTTTTTGACATCATGTTTCCAAACTATCTATGATTCCTTCATCAAGAGGGTAGAAATGGCTTGTAAACAGCAGTAAATCTTGAGAGAGTGGGGGAGGTCTCCTTTAAGAGATGCATTGACTCACCACTGTGCCACATGGCTAATTGCACATGCTGGCCAAACACATGTACAATTAGCCATGCAGTGCAGCAGCAAATGAGTAAGCAGTAATGCTTGATTTGAACCAGTACTCTATAATAGCACTTTCCTGTTTGAGGTTCAGTGTACCAGAAGTAAATGTATGCATACTGATGGATACCAGCACACCAACAGTACCTGTGTGCAAGAGACCATCATTATATAATTGGGGACTGTCCCTACCCAATCTGTCCACAGCATGTAGCGAGGAGCTTGATATGCTTAATCCACCAGTGAAGACACTAACATACAATTAATCTATACAGAACAACAAAGTATTTTCATAACATTCTCAGTATGGTCAGCTAATTTACCCCTTAAATGAAAATTAAATTTAAAAAAGCATGTGGGGTGCAAATCTGGCTGGGGTACTGATCAGGTAGGTAGTGACATCACACATGTATGCATATTCCATAAATTATTCATGCATGCACAAAACAGATTGGGTAGTATGAATAAATATGGGTTTAGTATATTCTTACATTTCACATGTGTGAAAAGTCTGTGGCATTTAACGAATGTACATTACCAAATATACTCGGCTCCGGCGTGCTGGCAAATCGCATTGGGAACTGACTATAGCCGGTTCTAGAAATTTAATTATTAAAATACTAGTAATGGTTTACAAAGTTTAAATAATCTCACCTTGTCCTATATTTTGGAATGTTTGTTCCCTTACACCCCAAGTTGTAACCTTAAATTTTTAAATGAAGGCCTGCTTATAATTCCAAAAGAGTCAACCTGAAAAGAAGCGGGGAGGCAGATTTTGCACATAAAATTTGGAATACTTTACCAATAAAAAATCGGGAGGCTAATACTATAAAACAGTTTTTAAAACTTCTAATAACCTCTAATTCTAAAATGGCTTTTTCGTAGCTACATTTTAGTTGTATCTATGTTAGTCTATATGGGAATTGCATTATCATTTTCCTTTGGGTCATTTAATTCCCTACTAATCTGTACTATTTTCTGCTGTCTTTTCCAGTTCTTCTGTGGTGGCGATCTGCACCACCACCAACTTATCAAGGTACAATGCTAGCTCCTGTGTTAATGGTATTAATGGCAGGTGTCCCAGATCTCCACATGACCACCATCACCTTCGGTTTCTTCCCTGTGAAGCCTGAAAGCCATAGGGACTGATTTAAAACATCTATGTTAGGTAGAATGCCCAGTGGGGGCTGGGTGGTCTTTTGGCCTTGGAACCCCTGCAGATTTTGTTTTTCTTCTGTGGCCTAACTGGAGTTTTTTTTTTCTTTCTTCATTTTTTTCTTCTGTCCTCCTGGCCGTTCAACTTTACTTTTTTCTTTGTTACAGACTGTATAATATTATTGCCTAATCTTGTGTGTTTATGTTTTATATTAACTTCCTTTTATTTCTTTTTTTTTATTTTGTAAAGCACTTTGAGCTACATTGTTTGTATGAAATGTTGTTGTTGTTGTATGAGTAAACAAATACATCTGCATGAGTCCTTTTCATCAAGTGCTGGTCCCTTTCTTGCACCCAAAGCTATCAGTATATTCTCCCGATTGTTGTCCAGAAATACACCATTATTGGATATAGATTGATTGGTGGCTGATGTAATGGACAACAGTGACAGACTGATCAGCATTATATTCAAGAAATGAAAGCAACAAACATTATTACTATTATTATTTTATATTTGCCTGACACCTTTAACTAAGGTGACTTACAGGGCCAGTATAGTTTATAACTATTAAGAGCTATGTTTTTTTTACAATAACAGCACTGACAAAGTAGATGATGAACTCATGGTCAAGCAGTCAGACAGAGCAAGTTTGTAGTTTAGAGCTGTGAAAGAATGTAAAAACACCTGTTTTTTAATGACAAAGAAACATTTTAGGAAGCCCAGCAGTAGGACAGGAGTCAGACTGTAGCTGCTGGTGTGTAAGGCAAATCAAACACGGGTCAAACACATGCCAAAAGAAATCTCTTAATCCAAAAGTTTGTTTTAAAAGATTTAGTGAAAATTCAAAGCAAATAGTCCACACAAGAATAAAGAAAAAAGGTAGTTACACATGTACAGTAGATTAAAAGACAAAAAATGGAAAAAATATTTCTTCTCTAAATATAGCTTTTCTTGTCTAACTTTAGTTGCTTCTACACTTAAAGTTGCTTAACTTCATCTTCAGTATGCTCTAAACATATGTTAATAGAGCATGTTGTCTTTCATGCTACTGGGCACGTAAGGCACGATTTAAAACCATGAGCCCTCCACGCCATATACTCGGCAAGGCAGGTCACTAACTGAGGCTAATCTATAGTCAGAGAGGCTAGAAATAGTTAGAATATACCAATTAAATTCAGCCTTTGTAAGAACCTCTCATAGACTATGCACTAATATATAGCAAATGGCTCTTACTTAGACCATAAGGTGCCCAGGACACTGGTGATGTTATCATTACTAATGATAACAAGAAACCACCATTGTGGGGCTCTACATACAAATATTGTGGAAAATGTTTGAAGACCACTCTGCCATGTAGGTTATAGAAGGGAGACAGTTTACATATGAGTCTTATTTCTTTTAATATATTTAACTAATTTGGGACTTTATATAATACTTAATTCAGCGGTTTGTTTCTGGAGTATAACAATTGCCTAAAGCTGAATGTTGAACAATAAAATACATTGAAATGTGTTATGTAAATGAACCAAACTAATAAAAGGAATTTTTTTCTGTTATATTTCTTCAGTCTGCCATGAAGCTTTGAAGAAGGCACATTGGGGTTCCACGTATAGGTGCGAATAAAGAACGACCATATTTGAATTTTACATATAACAATGGCCCAAGGCTCTTCTTTATTTAGTATTTTCCGCAATAGTGTCCAGGGTATTTCTTAGCTTTTTAACACAAGACTGGGTTCCTGGACTGCAGAGACAATGTAAATAACCACAGTGCTGGATTTTATATAGATATTATAATTTGACAAATGTTGAGGTTATACATTTGTACTAACTCTTCCTCCTAAAACAGATAGAATTCTTGAAACCGGCAGTAGTTAGCAAGTATTTGTGCAGAGTGTCCATGGGTTACATGAAGCCTTATTAAATGTAATGGTTTTACGAAAATGTGGAGCAATGAGGACACTTCTCGTGTCTCCATCTACATGTGTTGTGGATATGTTTTCAACTCAATGGCAAATTATTGAAACTCATTCAAGCTTTTGTCTTGTTTGCATCTTTGGTTAAAAAAGTACATAAACAGTCAATCTCTAGTTCACAACATTTTCTTAATGTGAACCATCTAAGCCTCTATAAACTGAAGCCTATTAGTCCCATAGCTCTCATCACAATAACTAAAGTTCATTAGTTGAACTACTGAACTGCTCAAGTTGGTAAAAGTCCATTTGGAGCAAGGTTATGTACTCCTGCCTCCCATGTTCATGGTGAGGGCTGATATAGAACTCACAAACTCATCAAGCAGGAACTTATCAAATTGTCTTCCACAGTTCCATTTAGCACCATGAAATTGATCAGTGTCTTTAGTCTTCATATAATATAAAACATTTTGACAATCTGAAAGGAGAGTCTGTAGAATGGTAATGATTTTGGTGATTGTTTTATCAGCTGCATCAAAGTATTACATGAGCTGAATGCAGATGCTCATCCTGAGCTATTATCAATTTTAAAATCAGCTATATCTTTAGCTAGATCTTCTCAGTTTGTAAAATCTAAGCTGTCTACAGTTTTTCCCTCTGTGTTGGCTGTTCTGCAACTATTACTGAACTAAAGTCATGTGATGAAGGAGCAGGGGGATATAAATTATGGAAGCTTGAATGCCATTCTGTTTGAGAGAATCTGTATGTTGTGTGCCAGCTCGGTACACCAGTAGATGTGTAAGTATTAGAAGCACAGCACTTTAGTGAGAGCTTTCCAGCCAAGCGCATGCTGCATAACAGGCCGCACTGGAAGGCAAGATGGACTTTGCACACATCAGTTGATTCATTAGAAGTTTAAAATGATGTATTCACCAATCTCCACTTTTATTTTAAACTTGCACTGCATCAGCTTTTACCTTGATTTGAATTTTGCTTTGCAAGTAATGAAATAGTAGTAGACTGTGTACACTTTTAAACAAATGCTCTATATACAAGAAGACATTTTAGTGGGAGTCTGATAATTGCAGTAAAGGATGCTTTACACTTTACATTGTAATTAAATTTTAAAGGCAGTAAATGAACTATTGCTATCACTCATTCTGTATTACATGATCTCACTTATGACTTACTACATACATCTATCTTAATAATATACCCTTTAGCTCAATATGCTGAACCACACAACCAAAGAATGGAGATTATTGTTGGTTCCATAACTGGCACAATCTTTAATCACCAGCCACAGATATAGTTTTCAACATCACCTGGGAAGTGGGAACGTTACATTTTCTAATATTTGTAAAACCATTACCTACCTAGTAGTGAATGCAGCCTTCAAATTACTTTAAATATCTGGATAATAATGTTAGATGAAAGCCAAGCCTGTAGGCATGGAGAAGAAGACTGAACCTAGAGCACAGGCAGACCCTGGTGAAATTATGCAATTTCCACTTTTAGGTATTGAACGTGATGTGAAAATAAATTGTCAGTTGGATAAAATGCCTTGCAGCCTGAACTTTTCAATTCTCCCTCTCTCTGAGAGCTGTTATCTTTATTCTGAGTTGACAGGATCTCTACTCTAGACAAACTACTATACAGCTATGAAAGCTGTAATTGTGCTGGCCTGTGAAGCTGTTATTGTTTTGGAGTACTGCAATCACAGTCTGCTGAAGAGCAGTGAATGTTTTAAATGACACACCCTGGACTTTTAACTCTAAAGAGTCTTTGTGAGGCTGTGAAATAGCAAGTTTTACAGTTCTATTGATTATTCCATATATCCCTAACGTCTCCAATATTAGTCATACCTGTAAAGCTAATTCAAAGAAAAATACACTTTTTATATGTAATTGAGAAAAAACAGCAAATATATCAAATTGAACTTTTACTTTTTTTGTGTAGGTTTAATTAAGAATTTTAAATACCCTGAGGATAGTCAAAGAGGGATTTGATACTAGACTATAAATGGACACTGTCAATTTAAATGTACTCTAAGTATTACTTTTGTCTGATGTGTGTCAAGGCTAGGTGGGATTGAGTATTTCCAGTACAGGAGACAGGCCAAAAAATGGCACAGTGGAATGTTTAGATAAGTCCCTTAAGAATAGAAGGAGATTCTGAAGGTAATAGCCATGTTGACTTAGGGAATGAAAGTGGAAAATGGGTGTGGTAGCAGAAGGCCCCAGTCCAGTGACACCATAAAGTCCTATTAGCCTATGCATGCCTCTCTGCTATTGAATCTGTTAGGTAGACCACTGCAGGCATGTTCAAGAAGGAATTCCCCAGGATTTACAGAGACCATTCTTGACTCGGAAGTGATCCAAGGGTTCAGGCCAGAAGTGATTCCTGGATGGAGATTATACAGATACTTCTCAACACATTCCCCTTGGAACTTGAGGTTAAAAAGACAATCAATCACAAATGCTCAGCTGGCAGGAGGAAGAGTGGCCAGGCATTCTTTGTGGTTGTGTATGTTGTGAGTAAGTGTTTTAGGCACTCCATTTACTAGTTATGGATAGATTCTGTCTAGATACACCCAATGAAATTGCTAATATTGTTTATTTTCCCTCAGTGTGTTATATTTGATCCTTTTTAATCAGTGTCTTTTGCTTTATAGTAAAATACCCTTTAAAATATTTGCCTCTTAAGATCGTTTGGGTTCATGAACAGCTTAAATGTACCCACTGTAGGGCACAGTCTTATATTATGTTTATATAAAATCAATAAGTGTTTTAAATAGAATTATAACCCATTTGATCTAATACAGTAATTATACATTTAAATTAGACAATGTGCATTAAACACATTAATACTGAAGTAAAAAATTTAATATTGCTTTCACATATTTGCTTGCAATAAATGGTTAACAATAAACCACACCTTGCCTGACCTTACTTTTATGTGGAGAATTTTAATGTCTGCCATTTACATACTTACTTCTATCTCTGTCAGCTCAAATCCATGTCTTTATTTTTAATCATTTATTGACTTCTTCCAACTCTCCCCTAAGAAGAATAAGCTGTTAAGAGTGACTGTTATATATACTGGTAAGTACAGTGCAAGATAAATCAGGCCAGGAATCCTAAAAATTTGTGCAGAATCCTAATAATAACTAAACCTGAGTCCACAAAGCACACTGAAGCACTACACAGACCTACATTTTTTGCCGAAACAGATGCAGGATTTCTCTTTCATCAATCAAACCTCACTTTGTTTTCCAGTACCAGCTTGCTAAAGGCTACTGCATATGTACAGTATAGTGCATAGAAGGCCAATCTCCTTGTAAGAAACTTTTATCCAAATGACATAAAATGAGTTCAACATAATTGAGTCAATTTCGGTTAGGATATGTTTTAAAACTAATGTTACAAGACTAGGTTACAAAAATTGGCCAAAATAAATAAAAAAAAATTAAACATGCTTTTAAGCAAGCATTCATTAAACCAATTCAAGCACTAGATTAGTTAATTTTACCTTAGCTTCAAAAGAACCTAAAGTATGACAAGCACAGCTAAGCATCATCTAGCAATAGCGGTGACATGAGAAGCTATGGAACTTGATAATAGGGCCTAGTGAGGAGGTGTACAAGTAGAAGAGGGGATGACCCAGCAAACATCCTGGGTCACTCCTCTGTTTGACTAATGCAACTTTGACCCCTATCCTCTCCATGATACCCATTAGGACCTGCCTGAGAGATAGGACTCAAATCATCTGAGTCTCAGTAATTGCTTAGGTTGGTGAGAGTGGCAAGGTGGATATAATGGTTTAAAGTATCAAAGGCAGATGTCAAGAACAGGTGACATAGTGGTAGAGCTATTCAGCCATAACATGTTGACAACAGTCAGCAGAGAGTTGTCTCTGTGGAATGGTACCGCTTGAAGCTGGGCTGATTAGGATTGAGCAATCCAATCTGCAGAAGGAAAGAAGAAACTTTGATAAAGACAGTACACTCAATAGTTTAACATCAAAAGATTGGCTTCTAATTACCTACTAGTGTGAAGTTTTGAGCAGTAGAGTTTCACAGCCTGTTTAAATGTAGTTGTTTATGTACCTGTGTATAACAATGTGTTAGTGATATATGTGAGTCCAAAAATGAGTGAAGGAGAGATAGCCTGGAAGAGGTGTGAGGGGATGTGTTGTAGTGTTATAGATTACAGAGAAAGGGAAGAATACATATACTGGAAATTAACCACTTCACAAATTTAGAAAACACCAACAAAAGTAAGTGAAAGAATGGGAAAAAAGCTATTGTAAATTCGGAAAAGCAAAAAACAACATTTCAACTGTTTACAAAATGTCCTGCTGCAGCACAACTTCATCACATGAATGACAATATAAGGCAATTTACATTAAGGCACTAATGCTCCAACAATTATACAGCAAGTTTAAAATCAAGGAAAAAGAGTCCTTTAAAAGTCAGTTAAAAGTGAGTTTGTATTCAAATGTTCCTTAATCTTAGGGGTTATCTAGCAAAACACTTCAATTCAAAAGAAATGATCTCCAACTATCTTTTCTTTAGTCAAACAGGGCCCTCCTGAAAATCACCTCAAGGAAAAAGAGAGAGAAAAAAATATGTTTCTGAAGGGTGCTTCTTTTTCTCTTTTTTCCTCTGATAAACCACAGTATACTTGTTGACGTGTTACAGGTGGGGTAATTTGAAGTGGTTCTGTCCAGTTTATTCTCTAGTGCTATCTGTCTCATCTTTTCTTATTTGCCACTCCTCTTTAAACCCTTCTTTTCTGAATGATCCCTCCTTCCTTTTTTCTCTTTGGCCCTCTAACACATGTGCTCTCTTCAAAGCTCTTGCATATAATTGTGTGAAATAATAATAATGAAATATTTGTTAATGTTTACAAGATTTTTCTTTCTTCATGATAGAAGAAAAAGTGTAAAGTAACTGCTCAGAGACTCAAAGCAAAAAACGTTCCAGCTGTGCAGCAAGCCAATACTTCAACCAATGGAGCCAGTCCCATGCCACAGCTTTTTGGTTTGGCCAATGTGTGCAACAAGACTGCAACTCTGTGAGTGCAATTTAGACAGATATGTATATTTTATATACAGGTCAAATCCCCAAAGTATTTAAATTTTCATAATAACGAATACATTTGGTTGGACAAGCCTTCTAACTATATCTTTTAACGGATTTCATTTTCACGAAATGTAGGTTTCAGAATAACAAACTTTTTTTGACCCAAAATGGCCACCAAACATAATCATGCGATGCAAAAAATACTTAATGCCATACCTACATTTTTTTGAGTCTCGGTTACCCTGCAACAGGCTGTCTCTTTCTTGTTAGGCCAAAAGAAAATGAAAGTCTTCTGTGAAATTTCCAGTCTTTGGCAGTCTCTGTGAAAGTGTAGACGTGACATCATATAGGTAAAGCCAAATTCTGAGTCAGTGCTCCTCAGAGCATCCATGTGGTTAGTTGTGTCGTGTGTGGATGATGACCTGTTTGAGTTTCACTTCTCGAAGGTTTCTTTGCAGTGAACAAGAAAAGTGAGAAATGTAAAATACATTTATTTTATTACTGTATAAAGAAGGCAGGTACAGTCTCAAAATTGCATTCAAAATAGGAGCTGTTACTTCAGCAACCAAACATGCGAGATAGGAGCCACGACACAGGCAATTATCCTGCTTTAGCTCCCATCTTCAGATTAGAAGAATGTCAGCTGCTTGAAATCACCACTGTGGCAGACACGATCTAGAGAAAAGAGATTAGGAGAGTGCACGGAAGAGCAGGTCAAAGCCCAGTATTAAATATTTTAAACATCATGTAATAAGCATGTTACGCAGTAAGCCTGATCCCACAGAGGACAATGAATTAATTTGCCCCCGGTTTACTGGTTACCAAATGTGGCAGGGTAGCTATAGATCTGGCCCTACGCCACTGCAGTTAGAGATGGTGAAAACCTGCAACCCTGGTCACAATAGTATACATATTTTCCCCATATTCATTTAAAAAAATTTTTCACTATAACAGAATATTTTTATGGTTTAATGAATTTCATTACAATGAGTTTCCATATATATATATATATATATATATATATATATATATATATATATATATATACTGCTCAAAAAAATTAAAGGAACAGTTTTTAATCAGAGTATAGCATCAAGTCAACGAAACTTCTAGGATATTGATTTGGTCATTTAAGTAGCAGAGGGGGTTGTTAATCAGTTTCAGCTGCTTTGCTGTTAATGAAATTAACAACAGGTGCACTAGAGGGGCAACAATGAGATGACCCCCAAAACAGGAATGGTTTAACAGGTGGAAGCCACTGACATTTTTCCCTCCTCATCTTTTCTGACTGTTTTTTTCACTAGTTTTGTATTTCGCTATGGTCAGTGTAACTACTGGTAGCATGAGGCGATACCTGGACCCTACAGAGGTTGCACAGGAAATCCAACTTCTCCAGGATGGCACATCAATGTGTGTCATTGCCAGAAGGTTTGCAGTGTCTCCCAGCACTGTCTCAAGGGCATGGAGGAGATTTCAGGAGACAGGCAGTTAGTCTAGGAGAGCTGGACAGGACCATAGAAGGCCCTTAACCCATCAGCACGACTGGTAGCTGCTCCTTTGGACAAGGACAAACAGGATGAGCATTTCCAGAGCTCTACAAAATGACCTCAAGCAGGCCACTGGTGTGAATGTCTCTGACCAAACAATCAGAAACAGACTTCTTGAGGGTGGTCTGAGGGCCCAACGTCCTCTAGTGGGTCCTGTGCTCACAACCCAGCGCAGTGGAGCTCGATTGGCATTTACCATAGAATACCAGAATTGTCAGGTCCACCAATGGCACCCTGTGTTTTTCACAGATGAGAACAGGTTCACCCTGAGCACATGTGACAGACGTTGAAGGGTCTGCAGAAGCCATGGAGAATGTTATGCTGTCTGTAACATCATTCGGCATGACCAGTTTGGTGGTGGGTCAGTGATGGTCTGGGGAGGCATATCCATGGAGGGACGCACAGACTTCTACAAGCTAGACAAAGACACCTTGACTGCCATTAGGTATCAGGATGAAATCCTTGGACCCATTGTCAGACCCTACGCTGGTGCAGTAGGTCCTGGTTTCCTCCTAATGCACGACAATGGCCGGCCTCATGTGGCAAGAGTATGCAGGCAGTACCTGGAGGATGAAGGAATTGAAACAATTGAATGGCCTTCACGATCCCCTGACTTAAACCCAATAGAACATCTGTGGGACATTATGTTTCGGTCCATTAGGCGCCGCCAAGTTGCTCCTCAGACTGTACAACAGCTCAGGGATGCCCTCATACAGATCTGGGAGGAAATGCCACAAGACACCATCCGTCATCTCATTAGGAGCATGCCCCGACGTTGTCAAGCATGCATACGAGCTCGTGGGGGCCACACAAGATACTGAAAAGCATTTTGAGTAGCAGAAATTAAGTTTTTGAAAAAATGGACTAGCCTGCCACATCTTCATTTCACTCTGATTTTAAGGTGTCTACACAATTGAGCCCTCTGTAGGCAGAAAACTTTTATTTCCATTAAAAGACTTGGCATCCTTTTGTTCCTAAGACATTGCCCTGTCGTTATTTGTATAGATATCCAACTTCATATTGAGATCTGATGTATCTAATGTGTTTCTTTAAAGTGTTCCTTTAATTTTTGTGAGCAGTGTATATACTTATTGCTAATGTGTGGTAATTTGTTGTATTTTGTTTGTGGTCATCATTCCATGTAAATCTTTTGTTATCTGAGGCATGGGGGCACAGTGGTCAGCACTGCTGCTTCACAGCTCAGGTCACATGACCACAATACTCAGCCCCTAATTCCCTAGCCCTAACCATTGCACCATTATAATACACTCAAAATTAGTTCCTCCTTTCCCATTGACTTCAATGGATTTTGGAGAGTTTGGCGAAGTATCCAAACATTTCTGTGATTTCACCAAACTCATGGTGAAGGGAACCCCATTGGGTTTATTTATCATTAATATTTTTCTTCAGGTGGCATGACACCAACTCCACTTAACAACCATACTGAAAATCTGCAGCTTTTGAGGCCATCAAAGACAATAAAACACTTCCAGTTATTAGATAATAGACAGGATACAAGGACAAAATAATTAAACTAACAAAAAAAAAATCGAAAGTGTTTTATAAACATAAAACAACAAAATTAAACCAAATTTGAAGCTAAATAACAGTGCTCAAAAATGCAGGGAACCTTCTAATTATTTCACTTTTCAGTGGTTGTGAGGATGCTAAGATTCACACTCTCCGAAGATGGTGGTTTATTCATTTTATAGTGGGAATAAACCCAACTTTGGCCTGGTATTCACACACTCAAAAACAGAGATAATGCTGAAGAAGCATAATGAATTGAAGAATAATAAAGATATAAAAGGATAATAAAGTATATTTAAGCAAATAATTCAAATAATAGAGGAATCAAAAAAATATGAACAAACAACATGAATAATGAACCCCCCCCCACTTCCCTTGATAGTGATAATAATTTGCAAAAACTATACAAATGATACCTAATTAAACACAAAGCACTAGACAACAATCAATACTTATGACCCCCCTTTAAAAACACTGTGTAATTAACAGGAACGAATTGAGATTCTAAGTGAACAGTTTCCTGAATGTTCTTAAAGTTTTGTCCTACCATGCTCCAGGTGTTGTGTGATGATTTGTAGAAGTCAAGGGTGCATGAGTGCACCTCAGACAAAGACGTTTACCAACTCTGATGAAATTGCAGAAACAAACAGGAACTGGACAAGCAGATAAATCCAGAGTGAAACTGTAATCCAAGGGTGTCCAATAAGTAAGTGATATGTAGAAACAAATATATACTGATGATCGTGATCCACTTGGATCCACGTTTGGCTCCTTTTTAAACAGACCGCTTAATTATCCTTCTTACTAGCAACCTATGTGTCCTCAGAATGTCCAATAGTGAAATAATGCTGGGGCTACTGGGAGTTGTAGGCAATTTTAGTGGAGCTAATACAATTTGAATATTCAAAAGAATGTTAAACATTCATGTATTCTCAAATATGTTAGCTCACTAAAATGGAAATAAATAATTTAAATTTATAAGAAAATATTTACAATATTTTTTCTAAAAATGTTTAGTTTCCAAATAAACTAAATGGTACCCATTTGTTAACAAAGCAGCCAATGATAACATGTCATATGTTTGATTTTAAAGGGTGCATTCAGGAAATAATATGGTGACTTAATATTCAAAACCCCATGGAAAAAAAAAATAAAGAAACTGGTATTAAAAATGATGTTATTTGTTTTTATTTTTTGGTTATTTCACTGAATGTTTAAACATTTGACTCATTAAACTTCCACCTAACCATTCATTTCAAATCTACTTATTTCAAATCAGAGGCTCAATACAGGGATTAGCATTAAATTCCAGAAAACAAATCTAAAGCATTACTCTGGTCATAGAAAAATGACTGTTCCAGAATTACTCTTGCAAAGATATGTTTAGATTTATAGCAATTGATGGAAAGTGCCCATTTTCTTATTAGAAACAGGCATTTCTTTTGATTTATTTTCTTGTTAGGTGCATTGTGCATTTCTTAGGCTACAAGTCTGAATAATGACTATAATTATAATGATGAAGTCTAAAGGTGACACCCCTGTGATGGTTTAACAACATAACTTGTTTTACTGGCAACTTCTAATTAGAGTTGCCCAAGGACAAGCATGTGATAAATAGAAACCCCTTGTCAGGTTTTCAGTTATTGCTTATGATTTTAATATTCTGATGATAATTTTCATTATCCTATAATTTATCTGGGTATGTGTATTTTCCTGCAGTAGGATGTCTCACTGATAACTGATCTCCCTTGTAACTGATACCCATTTTGTGTTAAAAAGTGTGTGCAGATAAAACTACATGCATAATTCAGTTAATTTTATGCTCACTCTAATTTGATAACTAAACTAAACTGACATCTTTTCTCCACTGTATTATTAATAATTTCCAGGATAACAAGATGAGTGTGAAAATACTTGATTCATAGAAAAGTAGTATAAACTACAATAATAAACATATTGAACATTGCAGGATTTTTGCATGGGACTATTTGTAAAGATTGGTTAAGTAACACTCAGATTAAGTAGGGAGATCTCATAAAATTTGCCATTCCTTTTGACTATTGATTAGTATTTTTGATTTTTACAATTGTCTTACCTTATGTTACAGAGTTTACGCAGTGTAAGAAGACTGTAAAGAATGCGTTTATTTGTATAAAGTATTACAATTACAAAACATTACAGTCACACATATCACAGTGTGCATAATTCTCCATTGTATTAAACTAATATAATCACTCTTCAGTTTTGTCAAATTATAAATGGATCTTGGGCAATTATTGAGCTCAGCAGAATCTGAAAACCTCATTAAACATTTTTTCAGCCAGAGATTCACTGAGACTATTCATAATATAGAACAAAACAACACATGTTACACATTACAAAAAATGATAAATTATTATTTTTGAGGAATGTATGGAATTGTTGAAAAAAATCAATAGTTTGATAAAGTTATATACTGTCGTTCTTCATCCATCTGTTTTCTGAGCCTTCGTTTTTCATTATTGGGTCAACTCAACATCACCAAAACCACAAAATTAACTTTTGCTGCAGCAAAGAATCTCTAAGTCTTGTCACTATTCACGAAGAGAATGTAGAGGTGATGTACTGCTACACGTACTTGGGCATTAACATTAAACACAGGCTGGACTGGGATCTGTTCCAGAAAGCAGGATTAGTGCAAAATCCAGTTAAATTAATTTAGGGTTCACATAAATTTGGCTAATTTCATTCCAGAAAATCTGTATTAAGGTAAACCTATGTTTCTGGAAAAGATTAAGACAGAATTGTGTAGTCCATGATGCCAAAGATGTGGATAACTCACTAATACTGTTTTTTCAAAACGGCTCAAGATCATCCTGTTCCAGTAAGAAAGATATGATGAACTCCAGCTCAGTTACAGGGGCAACCAATTCTCTGAAACGTATCTGCAAATATCAGGTTTAATGTAAAGGATAAATGCTCTGAGGTTGCAATAATTAAAGAGAAGAGCATTCAATCCTAAGAGTAAAGTCCATAAATGTCTTGTCAGAAATGTTTATTCCAGCTGCACTATTTAGGAAGCAGAAAAAGCCAGCAAACTTTTGAAAATATCTTGCCTCTTCGTAAATGAAGAATAAACATGGAAGCACAACTCCATCACCAAATTCTGCCCAGAAAAGTAATCAGACCCAGATCAGACATTCTGGCATGGCCAGAGCATTGTCTGCATGAACATTAATGTTTTACATCTCAGACTAACATATCTGAGCAACCTTCTAAAACAGTCTTTGTCAACCAGTTGCTAATGTTTATAATGGTAGTGGGTCGCATGTAATGTCACTTCTCTGATGATTGCACTCGTTTCCTCATCCTTTCTGATGATCACGCTCAATTAAACCCCCATACACTGAATTCATCAAGGAGGACCCCCTCCCCAATCTTCAGATTGTGTTCAAATCACCAAATCACCCCTTTTAGGGGGTTGCAAAAATGCTTACATGGGCAAATGTGGGTCCTGAAAGGTCCAGAAATATTGAGAAACACTGTTCTGAAACATATGTTCATTGACAGACCTTGACTTTTAGCTGAAATCAATGCAAATCATGAACATTTTTTGTCTTTTCCTAACAGCAAAGCAAAAACTATGCCAGACTTTATTTGAAGTGTTGTCTGTGCACACACACACATGGACTGTCTTCCCAAGACAGAAACAATTAAGTACCATCAAGAGGAATTCCACAGAGTTGCAGGTAAGGAAAACTGATGCTAAATTAAGGCATTGTTTAGACTTTAATGTATGTATTCAAATACAAGTGAAATGGCAATTTCATATATACCAGTCATAACACTTGGAATTAGTGATTTATCAGTTTAATTTCTGGATTTTTCTAATTGCTTGATGTTATTTATGTGGTGGATTTTTATTAAAAATTTGAACACATGGAAAAAAAATCACAAAAAATGATTTGTTTCTGCTAAAGGTAATCCTCAGTAGCAGATAAACATTGAGAAGTGCCAGATATAAAAATAATTTTGTAGTCTGTCTACTAATTAATAGGTCATGTTTATTTTTGAACCTTTCTTCGTCTTTATTTCTTTAAAACTGAAAACTTTTTGTTCTGTACAGCTTTTTTATTTATTTATTTGCTACTTTAAGAAAGAGGAACTTGAATGTGATTGAAAGTTATCCATTCCATGCAGTAGTTGAAATGACAAGAGTATACAGATTAATCAAGGAATCAAATGCAATTTATAAGATGTATTCTGATCACCAACAACTTAAAAAATTTGACCATAAAAGGTATATGTGTTCAAAGGTTATTCCTTAATGGTCCAAATCAAAATTAAGTATATTGGACCAGTGAGGTAATGGTCAGCTTTGGCTAATATATTTAGGTTGCAATTTTCAGTTTAAGCTTGTGGCATTTTGTGTTCTCTCTTCTAGGTCGTAAGAATACCCTTGAACATTAGGGACAGAAGACTTTAGACTTCAGGATGGTGGATGGCTATGTTTATTATGCAATCAGTTTGCTGTGGTTCAGAGGAGTGGTGCTGGGGACGTTAAAGATGACAATTTCACCTTCAACATCCTGCGAAGCCATTTGGTTACATAAATTTGGAATGTTTAGTGTTTTGTTATATATGAGGTTGTGTGTTCCTTCTAGCAAGATAATTAGTACCTGCTCTAGCTTTATATGGCTAAATAGCTGAAAGCAGCACTTCCAGGCTACCTACTTTATCTTTTTCATTTTTAGTGTTGCATTAAACCTTGATAGTGAAACACCACATGCAGTGTGATCACTTCCACCACTACTCAACTTGAAAGATAAAGTGGCACACTTTCATTTACTCTTTTACTGTGCAATTTATATCCTGTGAGATAATGCAAGCAACATATAGAGGCTTGATCACTGTCTCAGTGGAATTTACACATTCTCCTGCTGTCTGCCTGGAGTTGCTTTTCAGATACTCTGGTCTTCTTCACACTTACCAAAGAGTCTATGTGAGTGCCTGTATATATCCTGCAATGGACTGATGCCCTGTGTTGGGGTGGATCCCACATTCTTCATGTATAGGTAGGACAGAATCTAAATTTCATAACCTGTAATCAAGCTTGATAATGAAAAATTGTAGACCACACATTTTTCTGATTTTTGTTTTGTAAAAGCAATTCAGAACACACAAAACAACAAATAAATAAATATAACAAATCAAAATGTATTTATATAGTGTTCTTCATGCAGAAACTGCAATTCAGACTGCTTTAAAAAAAATTAAAGAACAATATAATAGAACAACACCTAATCACATAGGCAATAAAACATGTAATAGTTCTGTCAATAACAAAAATAAACAAAGCAGTAAAAATAATTGAAACAGTAAATACTTATTTAAAACAAAACAGACTATTGTAAATAGGTATTATACTGTCTCTACTGGGCAGCAGCAGTATTTAAAGAACAGTGGAATCAGGAAAAGGATTGCAGTTCTATTAACAGGCAAAGGTTGTCACCAGACGCCACATGTATAAATGGTGCGTACACACAAAAATGTTGTGTAAGAACATTTCCACATTCAAATCGCGATATATAAAACCTAAATTTGGCATAAAGCCAGGCACATTTCCATGGTAGCTCATACCCTGTTGTACGCAAGTTCTCTTCTTGGTTTTGGAGAATGTGGCACCCAGTGTCAAAGCAGTGTTACTGTTCCTGTGTGGTTATCCTTTCTTTTTTAGATCCACATCCCTGATACGGCTTTATAAATACACTGAAATTAACCGCATATTGTTTATTAGTTTAATGCATCTGATTGTAATTAACCTTTAACAATATAATGGTCCACAGAATGGTCAAACTATTCCAAATACCATAACTGCTTTAGTGTTGTTACTCGCACTGCACCTCGGATCCCACATCGGATCATCTTTTTCCATATTACTCTTACTGCACCACTCAGAGTATTTATATCACTGTATCTGAATGTGAATCACAGGTGTACAGCAGCTGATCGGAAAGAGAATTATCGGAATACAGCATCAAGCACACGTTGCCTCAGCCATGCTGTCAACTGCTCTCGTATGACAAACGCTTCAGAGCCTTTCTTGTACTGACCTTGCAGTTCAGAAACAGTTTCATCCCAAGAACTATAAACGCACTCAATCAGTCCATCAAGTGCTCCTTGTAGAAATGTTTGTACTTATTAGTACAATGACCTCACTGTAAGCTTGCACTACAGTTCAATCAATCAATCAACATTTATTTATATAGCACATTTTCATACAAAAAAAATGTAGCTCAAAGTGCTTTACAAAATGAAGAATAGAAAAATAGAAGACACAATAAAAAATAAACATAAGTCAACATTAACATAGAATAAGTAAGGTCCGATGGCCAGGGTGGACAGAAAAAACAAAAAAAAAACTCCAAAGGCTGGAGAAAAAAAATAAAATCTGTAGGGATTCCAGACCAAGAGACCGCCCAGTCCCCTCTGGGCTAAATTATAATATTGCACAACCTGAGCCATTTTATAAAGTGCGTATTTACATATGATGATGATATCATTTTTAAGATAAAATGCAGCAAAATATATTTATTATATTATACAGATAAAACTTTAATTACACGGTGCCGCAGCGCTAGCGAGCCGCTGGCGCTCCGTTCATGGATTGTTCCTGCCTCGCGCTGTATTCTTGCTGTGCTGACGCAACGCTGGAAGGATAGATGGATAGAATTATTAAACACGTACTACGAAGATATTTCGATGTTCCTTAAAAGTTTTGAAGAATCGGCGTTCTAAGCTTACAGATGGCTTAACGTCTATTACAGGGCTGATTGTGTGGTGATTGGGTATTTGGAGAAAGAAAAGTAAGGACAGGAATTGGAGGTTAGTACGTTTGAAAGAGACAGTACTGCTGCAATAAAGTATTTTATCAACGGTAGGACACGGTGCAGCAAGCATCTTGCGTGAGACATGAACAATCACTGCCCCATCATGTTCCCATGTTTAATAACATGCTTTAACTCCTATCATCATGAAAATGATATCATATATACATCTCAGTATTTTAATTATTCAGAGAACTGTAAAAATGTAATAGATTCTGTGTCCACTCGGAGAAAGTGAAAGCCCAGAAGCATGTAGTGATTCACACACATAGAGCACATAGAAGATGAAATACAAAACAAAACATTTAACGTACTACTTTAGTTACGATTTTAAGATTGTTTATGATGTTCTACTTTAATGACAAAATAAACTATGTGATTAAAGTGGAAATTTAGAGACTAAAGTTGACATTTTATGCTTTTTCCCGACTTTGTGCCTTTTTTTTTCTCTGTACCCTAATAAGCTTTCATAGGATACTCAGAAGGTGGGCTACGACTCACCTTTTCACGGCGACTTTGATATCTGACAACTTCTTTTTTATTTCGGGCACTGTTCGACTTTGTGAATGTGAGCTTTCGAGTTTCTCCGACACGCCATGTCATGCAATCAACTTCCTTTTGTGTTTATACCACTGTTTAAACCAGCAAATAGTACATTTTTCTTTGCCTCCACCTGGTATTTGCTGAAATTCTTCTATTTTCCCTCTTGCTTTTGCCTTTGCCTTTTCACAGAAGACTGAGCTTAAGGGCTATTTATATTGATTTGCATATTCAAAGAGGCATAATTCTGGGAGGAGTTGAGGCGGGGCAGCAGACGCATGCACGTGCTTTACTTTTCACGCTGACCGGGATTTATGTAGCGGAAGAACGTGGATTTATGTATCTGGATTTTTTTGTGTGTAAGCACATTTCCGCTTTTTTCCGTATGCCATGCTATAGTGTGAATTCTACGCACATGATGCCCCAGGACATTAAACCAAAATTAGAAATCAAAGAATGTAGCACAGAAATCAAAAACAAAATAATTTCCAGGTGCAAAACATAAGGCAGAAGTCACAGTGAATTACCAAAATAAATTTTCTCCCAAAATCAGAATGAAACACTAAAAAAATACTCGAATTTTTTTTGCTGTAGCCACAAATGTTAACAGTGCAAAACCCTGACCTTTATATCCCTGACCTGGTGTAGAAGTGATTGAAGTACTAGAATCAAGTGATCACAACATAATACAGTTCTCAGTGTTTTGGTAGAGCACAGATGCAAAAAGTAAAACTGATAAGTTTAATTGTGGTCAGGTAGATTTCGAAGCAATGCAGAAAAGAATAAAGGGAAAAACTTGGATAAGCTTTTAAATGTGGAGACAGTCAGGGAGCAGTGAAACAGGTTTAAAAACATACCACATATAATGCAGGACAGACACATCATACAATTTAGAATTAATAGGAAATTAAACTGTAGTGGGTTAATAAGGAGATGAAAAAGCTGCAAAGAAAAAAACAGCTGAATTAGGCGTATAAAACTAGTAACTCTAGAGCATATGAGAGCACAACCATTAAAAATCAGGAACAGAAAGGAGGAATTAAGTATATTGACAGTGAAAATGAAAAAGCTCTTATCTTGCATTTTTCACACACAAGGCAGTGTATAACCTCCAGCAATAACAGGGACTACTAAGGAAGTGCAGAGTGATTTAGAAATTGTAGAGGGAGAAGAACTGCTTAAATTAAAAAGGCTAAAATGTAACAAATTACCAGGACCAGATAACAATTTTCCTCGAGTGCTTAAGGAGGCTAGTGAGTGCATATATAAATCCTTGATACTATTTTTAGAAAGTCACTGCACACTGGGGAAATTCCCAAGGATTGGTATATAGCAAATATTAATCCATTATATAAAAAGGTTGACTGGGAAGATTAAAGAAATCATAGGCTAGTGAGCTTAATGTGCATCCCAGGTAAATTAATAGAAGGAATTATTAAGGAAAAGATTGTACAACACATGGCAGGAACAGGAGTTTTACTGAAAAGTCAGCATTGATTCAGAGAAGGGAGATTATGTTTTACTAACATACTGGAATTCTATGAGGAAGCAACAAAAGAATGCAATCAGAGTAGTTCATATAATATTATTTATCTGAATCTTCAGAAAGCAATTGGCAAGGTCCGCCATGAGAAACTGGGCATGAAGAGTCCAGGGTGTAGTGTGTAGATGGGGAAAATACTGGCTAAACCACAGGAAGCAGAGGGTTAAGAGTGTGTTAAGATTGTTTCTCAAGGGTCAGTACTACAGCTGATACTATTTATAATATACATAAATAATCTGTACAGAAATATAAACAGCATCTGGTTGAAACTGCAGATGATATCAAGCTAGGTAGCTTGGCAGATAATGTAGAATTTGTTCATTACAGAGGGTCTTGGACAGCATACAGGCTTGGGCAGATTTGTTGCTGATGAAATTTAATGTAAGTAAATGTAAAATATAACACATAGGAGTTAAAACTGTTAGATTCAAATACACATTGGGAGGTCTAAAACTTGAAAGTACCTCTAATAAGAAAGATCTAGAATTCATTTGGTTTCTTCTGGTGTATGTAGTGAAACATTAGTGTTAAAGTAGTATTGCCATTAGTAAAGTACAAAAGGATTTTAGAAATAAGAATAAGCATCCAAATGCCCTCAACAATTAAAATTAAAGGTGGAATCCTGTTGCAACAAAATTCATGGTACCACAATTGCCCACGTGCTTGAATGCTGAAGTAACAGCTTCTATTTTGAATGCAGTCTTGAGACTGTACCTGCCTTCTTTATACAGTAATAAAATACCTGTATTTTTCATTTCACACATTTTGTTCATTGCAAAGAAACCTTTGAGAAGTGCTATGAATTTCAAACAGTACAGTATCTGCACATGACACAAGTACCCATGTGGATACTCGATGGAGCACTGACTCTGAATTTGGCTATACCTGTATGATTTTGCACATACATTCTTGCCAAACCTCGTCGAGAACTGCTCAAGACTGGAAATTTTGCAGCAGACTGTCTCCTTCTTTTGGTCTAAGAAGAAAGATACAGCGTGATGCAGGATTCTCAAGACTCACCAAAAGTGTAGACACGGCATTATGTATTTTTTGCATTATTATCTTCAGTGGCCATTTTTGGTTGAAAAAATGTTTGCTAAAATGAAATCCATTAAACATGATGTTGTATGAATGTTTGTCTGGGCCAACAAAAATGATCCATTTGTTTTTATATAAAAAAATTCAGCTGTGTTACTATAATTACAGAAAAGTTATTTAGAGAAAAGAAACATTCAAGTTTCAATGCTATTCATTGAATGGCACTATATAAAACAAAGATTTACTGATACAACAACAATACCTATATTAAAAGTGAATATTGCTAAAGAGCTCTGCCCATAAACACACCCACACCTGCCAATGGAGAATCAATCTGACAGCACATATGTGAAAGGGAGTACTAGAGGGAAGACTAAAAAGTTAATATACTGCACATCAGTATAACAAATCTGAGAGAGTGGGAATTATAAAAACTGAATTAAAATTCATTGAGAGTATTGCATTAAGGCTTCCAAATCACTAGAAAGCTGCCTTCCGACAGTTATGGCAGTTGTAAAGTTTTCTTTGGAGTGACCTCCACATACAAGTGCTGTGAGCTGCAGGATTCAGTTTAAAGACTTTAAGTAGCAGTGTCTTGAAAATGTATTGTAGCCCATCAATGAGTTATATGGTCATGGGGTTTAGCAGCAGCATTTAATACTGGCTGTGGTTTGAGATTGCTGCTTCATAGTAGACAGAAGAAATTAAAGTGTGCGTGCCAAGAATGTTTGCATCAGAGAAGAAATTATGAAGGGCTCTGGTTATTTAGAATACATGTTTTACTAAGGAAAAAGAAAAAAAATATAAATGCTACAAGTTCAAAGATGACTTCAGTGCTCTACATTGTGTGACTTCAGCCAGTTTGTGGAATGTTAAAGACTATAAAAACATGCATGATGACCTACAATTAAATTATTTTACCTTTATAAAATTTTGCATTTAGATAGGAATTTGATCAGCCCTGATCAGATGAATGCCAGCCAATAAAACTGTATTTACATCTTTCTACAGGTGCTTACATCTGACATTATGTGACCATGAGCAAGTCACTTTACCTGCCTGTGCTCCAACTGGGAAAACAAAAGAAAATGTAATCAATAGTATCTCAAATGATGTATATCACCTTTGATAAAGGTGTAAGCCAAATAAGTAAATGTAATTGTAAGATGTAGTTAGAATACTGCTATTGAACAAGGAGCGAACCCAGAACTTCCCTTAATTATTAAAAACAAAACTTTATTATAAAGACTTAAAGCAATTTGCTTCAAATAACTCTCCTTAAGATGCAATACGCTTATGTCTCAGTGCTTTTTTCATTCCTGTTAACATTTCCTCTGCTCATCTTTTGTTACCATGTCAAGAGCCTGTGGTATTTATTTCCTGTATTTCTAACACAGCAGCAAATCTTTATCCCTTCAGTGTCAATTTAAATTTCAGGAACAAAAAGAAGTCACAGGGAGTGAGATCTGATGTTTTGATCAAAAAGTCTGACTGATAATGCAATGTGTGCAGGTGTGCTGTCATGGTGCAAAATCCAGTTTTGTATGTGCTTAATGCTTCCTAATACTTTCCCACATATACTTTAGCAGTTCAGTATAAAGTCACTGATAAACAGTCTGTCCACTTTATCAATAAGTCTGTCAGTGTCAAAAAATGCCATCATATGCTATCATCTCATGAAAATCTTCCCTGGTGGCTTTTAGAAAAAAAACACACAAGTCACCTGCATACTTGCACAATAAATGGCAGAAATATGTGCTCAATAAACTAAACAAAATGCCACTCAGAGATTGATTAACCATACTTCTAGGTACACAGTACCTAGTAGCATATTTTATAACAATGCCGGGAATCTTTGGGTCCCCTCTGACATTCTTTCACAGACCAAAGACATTCAGCTTTGTTCAAGTAGAAATTTAAAATGTTCAAGCATATGCGTGTTTGTGCCAGAATGTGTTCTGGAATGGATTGTGTTCCACCAGGTCCCCAGTGCTATCAGCTAAGGCTTTAGATATCTTTTATTAGAAAATGAATGTTCATATGATAATAATTTGGGTTCTTTACAAGCTCTTGGAAGGGATGTTTTGACAATGAAGTTTTATAAGATTTATATACAGTGTAGGCCATTCATTTAATAACTAGATATAATTTTAATGTAAAATAAGTCACTTTTACATTTCAATTCTTGATCAACAGTGGATCGATTGCATATTATATGCAAATGTATGAAATGAACATTATACCTACAGTTCTTAAACACCCTTTGTTAAATCCACTACTACCTGTTTGAGGTTGTGGTAGTCAAACATGGCTGTTTCATTGGCCCCTCTGTATTTCTACCTGCTGTGATTGACATTGAACAGCTGGATGGCTGCTTCCTAAACTAAGAAAATCTTAAACAAAAGTAGTTTGACTTAATTTTATTAAAAATGTCAAAGTTTACAATTTATTGCAGTTTTGCAGTTCTTCATAAATTTACTAAGACTGTGCAAATGAAGCTACAGCTACAAACTCTCCATTAGCAAACAACAAAGATTCAGGTGTCAACTGAACTGTAATGACTTGGATTTAGAATTACATAATAGAAAATGTAGAGAGCTCTAACCCATTCATCTTTTGCACTCTCATTTTCACCTCCATTCATTTATGTGCATTTTAAAAAGAATTTATAAACTTAAAAACTGTTGCATTGTGTGTGTTTTTAGTCGTATCAAGCATACAAATTACTAGCATTGTTCTTAGAACCTTGCATTGCTGTATGTCCATCATGTCTTTCTTTTAGTATTTCATTTTTATTGGAGAAGGCATTACCAACTTCTTTTTTAGAATGAGTTCCATGGGAACAATACGTTCATTATGGATACTGCAGTAAAATTTCATTTCTGACTGTAGTTTGCTGCATGAATCTGTCAACAAGCTCAGTATAATTGATCTGAGAGCCTGCATTGTGCTATCATTCAAGAGAGCTGTATTCAAGTCCGGTAGTTGACTGCTCGAAATAGAAAGATATTCTGTGAGCAACTGAACACACACTGCATTTTCTTCAGAGTAGTCATTTATATCAGGGAGAAATGGAATAACACTCCATATATACTATCAGCTGCCAGCATTTCTTTCCTTACATCATGTTTCAGCCTAAACTAAATTCTTGGGGAGGGGATGGGCATGGGGGAGTCCTGCCTAAGTATTTTCTTTGCCTTGTAATCTGTGTTCTATTATTCATATACTAGTGAAATCACTATAGCTAATATGTACCTTCTGATTTATGACAATCATTTTTTTTAAAATGTAAGCTATTAGTGAAGCAGAGCTATTCCTGGTCCATTGTGTGGAGATCCAGTCAATCTTTGTGCTGTGATGGATGGTGTGCATGGGCAGGTGTTCTGGGACACCAGCAGAAGATAGTCAGAAGATACAGGTGCAACACTAACATCCTGGCAGAATTGAACCAAGGGACAATACTTGGCTGATAGGGCAATGTAGTGGAAGGTCAGGGGGAGACAACGTGTCAGGATTACATGCTACCCTGACACGCTAGGTGGTAGCCTCCCCAGAAAACGATACCTGTATGGACACACACAAGGCCTGTTGGGAACTGTAGCCCCGTAGGGCAGTGTTATAACAACAAAAACAACATTCATATATACAACATTTTCAGACAAATAGACATCAAGACATCAAAGAGAAAGATACATGAAAAGAAAAACAAATATGTTTAGGCAATAATATTAATAAGTAATAAAAAAGGTAAGGTCACATGGCTGGGAGGATAGAAAATATAAAAAAGAACTCAGTTAGGTTGGAGAACAAAATAAAATATGCAGGGGTTACAAGGCCAAAAAGACTGACCAGCCCCCACCGAACATTCAACCTAACATAAATGTTCTTAAATTAGTCCTCTTTGTTTTCATACTTCACATGATTAGATTCTGATGATGTTGGTATTGTAAGCAGCTGGGTCACCCGCCTTCATTCCATCAACACGGGGCTGCATGGAGCCTTGATTAGGCAGTGGTGGCATAGATCAGGTGGTACTGCAGGGATTCACCATCCCTGCTTTATGTGACTTCTGATTGACCCTGAAGTACTTCCATCGGGAAATGCCCTATCACCAGAAGTACTCCCGAGTCCAACATAAAAGAAGCCACTTTACCTCATCCAAGTGAGTTGGAGTTGGGTGGAAGAAGGACAAAGCTTGTCTAGAAGAGTGGAAGGAGAGAGAAAAAGAGAAGAATTGTGTTGTGTTTACATCACTGTCAAAACCTTTTGTAAGGTATTTGTGGGAATTAATCCATTTTTTATTGTATAGGAACTTGTGTCATGATGGTTGTGTCTGGTGTTTAGGGTGCTGCAACACCCTTTAGCTTTACATTGGCTTTTTTCACACTAAAATATTTAAACTTGGAATTGGAATTGATATTTCTGATTCACTCTACTTGGTCTTTGCAGTCAGATGTCATTCTACTGTATATCATTTTATATTATTATTATTATTATTATTATTATTATTATTCAAAGTAACTTCTGAGATAGTCTCATTGCTACTTTTTATATCAGACCAAGTGCCAAACAAAGGGTAGTTTTATGTGGTGTGTATACATGGTATATGTTTTAGGGGTTTGTGATAGTGTTAAGGAATTTCCTCACTATGTAGCCTTATTTAAAATGGCTGCTTTTAGTAGTTATATGTATGTGTATTGGTTTATATTTAATATCTTTAAGCTTTTGTGTATTGTATGTGGGATGACATCAGTGGTGGATACAACAGTGGACACAATGATCACCTTTTCCATTCTCTTCAAGCAGAATATTACATTTGTTCAGCTGCATTTTATTTGTGTGTATTTTGTTTGGTTTTGTGTAGTACCATGTTTGTGTGTTTGTGTTTTTTCTAGTACCATGGTGTGGGTATTGTGGTAGTAATGACCGCCATCCCCAGGGTGACCCAAATCTCTAATAGAAAGCAGGCAGGAGGAAATACCAATTATCTTTGAAGATGGAGCGCTCCTATAACAGCACACTGCAACAAGATGTACACAACATGCTGTAACAAGATGCACACTCTTTTCTGCAACTTCAAGTCGTTTTATAAAATAGTTAAGGTGACAAAATTAGATGTGTTATATCATACAAATTACTTTAGGATATACAATTCATAACTATTAAAAAATCACAACCAGAAAAAATCAATTACCACAGTATACAGGGTGGTCCAGATCTAATTATGCAATTATGAAAAGGCATACACATCGCACCCGCTGTTCGACTGACAACCATCTCCCCGCCATTTTGGAATGCAGGGCAGGTGCTGCCATCTATTGACAACAAAAATAATTTTTTGTGAATTCTCTATTTAATAGACTTAATAAGTTATAGTGTAATGAAAATTGCAAAATTAGATCTGGACCACCCTATACTTATAATATGGTTTGAATGTGTTTATTAGTTTGTGTTGTAGTGCCAGTTTTTGATGCATTTGCCTTCCGACTATGCCTGTGAATCAGTCTGTGTCAGTAGTTTACATCCTGGTGTGATGTGTTGATTTATTATTTCTCCTCGTGACAGTATTAGTATATGCCGTATATAATGTTAGCTTCCTTAATAATATATTTTCGGTAGTTTCTCGTGTTTATAAATGGATCCGGCTGTCTTGCCAAAGATTTCACCATGGCCTAGCCAGCTGTCTGACATCATCTTAACCACACAAAGTTGATCAAGTTCATGATGGTGTTTGCCATATAATGTTTTCTGTTTTGTGTGGAAAAACTTTCTTAAATTATTAAACTGTGTGTTGCATAAATTAATTATATCTATGAGACCTTTTCTTCCCTTAGCACTTGGGTGAGTGAGTGGCTTTATGAATACTTTGAGGTGATGTTGTCTGTGTTTTGTGAGTACTGTTGATGTTTTCCTTGGGAGCTGTTGTAGGTTTGTTTTTAAACAATATATGACTCTGAAGAAATATGGGTATTGATATGGCGTGTGTATTGATGGCTTTAATTGTGTGGCGTGCGTTTAGATGTATTTTGAGTATTTGTGAAAAACAATTATGCATATTTTTGTATAAGAGTATATTTCATTTGTTTGTGTGGTATACGTGTTTGTCCTGTTGGAGCCCAAAGTATTTGTATAGTTCACCATCTGCTATGGCCTCGATTCAGCTGTTATTTTTCGATAATATATTCACCTTCTCTAAGGATTCCCTTTTCTACATTAATAGTTTTACATTATTTCTAATAACTGTTGTAATTGTTTGTTTGTTCCTGAATGTATTTTTATGTCATCCATATAGAATAGATGTGGTAGGATGTATTGTTAGTGTTGGTTTTTGTCTGTGTATCCATATTGTGTGTTGTTTAATCTGTCTGATAATGGGTTGTGAAGTGAGGCAGAACCACAGAGAGCTATGTGAGCCTCCCTGGAAAATGTCTTGTCTTATTTGTATTGAGTCTGTGTGTATTAATGTGTTGTGGATATTATTATTTTTATTATTGTTTAGTTGGAAGACCCCAATTTCCAAGATATACAAAATACACAGGAAAATACAAAGCTGACAAGCAATAAAAAAACAAAATGTAAAACAGAAGACAAGAAATTTGGTAACAAAAGTTGTCCAAATGCTAGATAGATACTGGAAGTGTAATAAAGTTAATCTCTATATATAATCTTCATTTGGATCTTGATCTTTGTTTGTCCGCGTTTGAATTAGAAGAAGAAGCACTAGATGGCAGTAGAGAGACAGCTAAAACATAGGCATTGCATTAAGAATCTCCTCCAGGCTTATACTACTGAAGACTGTAGTACTCCAGTCACACCTCAAAACACAAACATTCAAACTAAACAAATTGTTGTGCTTTAAATTAACTAAAGAGATCATCATTTAGATCTTGATCTTTGTTTGTCCGCGAATTCCACGCATGCGTAGACCACCTTCCAGTTTAGTACGTTGTTGTTACTCATGGATGTCAACAATGTGCCGGAATAATGAAAGGGGTGGTGGACAGTGTTACGCTGGTTAGCTCCTGAGGCCTGGTTAGAGAATGAGATTGCCGAAGATAAAAGGTACGTGCCTACGTAACATATGAATGAAAGAAAGACAGTGGGTAAAATGAATGACAACGTAACAGCATGTTCCGGAAATTATTATTGTTACGTTGTAGCTGGCAAGTGCTGCGCATCTCACAGTTGTACCGTGCCTTGCTCACATGTCAGTGAAGTGATCCCTATTTATGCTTTAAAGAGCCTGGATACCTATGTGTTCCCCTTTTATAACCATTGCTCCGTGTATATTGCCTTACTCTTGATTGCCACAAAGCAACCTGCGAGATTGGAGAAGACATCGTGAGAGGAAATGATAGCGTCGTGAAAACGATACGGACTGTGAACGGACAGAAGCAGAAATGCTCCTACACTACCACATAATTACTATTCGGACAGTGATTCCAAATAGGCCGTTCCAATCAAATCAATGTCCAAGGGTTTTCTTTTGTAATTTTGTTTCCCTTATAAAAAATCATAATGCTGTGCAACGAAGGGCCCAGTTCACGACTGGCAGTCGCGTTTAAACAGGGAGCCCTTTACAGACAACTTTAACATGCGCAACGTAGTTGGGTGCACATGGCTAGTTGGAAAATAATTGGATTAGCTGTAGACATCAATTAGGAGACAAGAGTGGGTTAAATGTCTAAGCAGTTCCAAGGCGCTTTGTGTGGAACTGTGTCTTGTATAAGTGTCTGGAAAGTAATGGCCAGGAAAAGCTTAGCAATCATAGTGATGTTTATTCCACAACTTGGGAGTGAAAAAAATGTAAAATGATACATATTATCACATCTGGTAAGAGAAAAGACAGTTACTGAACTTCAAGAGTTAAGACAACTCCACACATTGTGAATATTTTGCCATAATGTGATGTCACAGGCTTTTCTTTCTTTTTAATTTTCCTCATGTTTATTCATTCTGCTGTGTTCAGACTATAGTGTGTGTGTATATCTATCTATTTAAAGAGCTTCTGTATAAAGCCAAATGTTTCCCTGGGGACAAATAAAGTTCTATCTAATCATCTAATCTAATGAAAAATCATTTCAAGTATTATTTCTTGAAACTGAAGTCATAAAAAACACCACAAACAAACAGCTAAGGAAAATGGCTGCAGTTTAAAGTTTGCGAGACATAACAATATACCAGGCTTCTAGTCATATTAATGAGTAGCAAACTGAAACTATTGATTTTGTATAAAAAATATACCGCTGAAAACTAACCATAACTATAAACTTATGTTTGTCGGAAAATATGGGAAAACGCGAGTATAACACATAAACACACTATTGTAATATGTCTCCAAAAATACCTAAAACTGAGTATTGTCATTCTTTACATTTTCACACATTGACTGGATTTTGTTCATTCTTCAGTTTCTTGAATTTTCATGACTGTTACAGTTGCTCACTCTCAAATACACACATACACACCATTACTAATTAATATTGCTTCAGTTCAGAAACTTCACTTAACCCAGTTAATTTGTATCTTTGTAATATGGGAGAAAATTGGAATACATGATTTTCTGCACCCATACCTGTCCATTCTGCACCAAGACTTTCTGTGAAGCTGGGACATTAAAACATGTGCTTCCTAGGTGGCACTTTCAGATTTACTGCTGTTAGGAATGTTCTCCTCAGAGGATGAGGAACATCAAGATGTGGTATAATGTATTCTCTATGATTCATTCTCGACATTAGTATACTTTCTCCTTATTTTTTTTTCAGGTTACCATTGCTGTCTTTAAGAGATCAAATGGTAATGGACAGTTTGTACCTTGTTGCTGGCATGTGCTCCTTAGTGGCAGCTGGTAAAAGCTTGAACTGGAAATGAAAATATAATTAAAAGAAAAAAAGGTGGTCCTCATTTATATGCAGGGATCTAGCTTTTAAGCCCTATCAGTAAACTGAGAATTTCCACATATTATATGCACACAAACCCAAGATTAAAATGAGAACTTTACAGGATCAATTGATCCAGCCTTATCTGTCCAAAAAGACTTGCAACATCTGGCACAAAGGCAACTTCACATACTACAAGAAACAATATTTTTCAAAGTAAGTAATTACATTGAACAAATAGTTACATTAAATATTAATCTATTGCAAAATGTATTAAAATTTCATATTAATAATAAAACAAACAAAGATTAAAAAGTATCATAAAAGCAGGTCATATACTCTGGATTGTGTAGTATGCTTAACATACAAGTAAACAAAAAAAAAAATGTCCTTTTCAGATTTTTACACGAATATGGCAATTCTCTTGTATTTTTACAGTTCCAAAAAAAGCACATAGATTACAGCACACTTCTGCAGTGTATGAACATTTTGCATATACAGACATTAACTATAGTCAAAGAGAGAAATAAAATACCATTACCTATGAATATCCCATCCCCAACTCCAAATCCATGCATGAATTAATAATAATTGAGCAAAGATCATCAACATCCAATGCACCTTCATGCCTGTGACTTCTGCACATTCGACAGCGGAAAGAGAGACTATTAAGAAGTATATTAGTTGCACCTGAGTTATCAAATTTTTCCCACTGAGAACACAGATGAGACCAGAAAGTAACCATTCCAATTCAATTCAATTCAATTCAATTCTTTATTGTCATGTGTAGAAGTACAAATACCATGTGCAATAAATGCTTGCTTGCATGTGCCCCCGCAGACAGTAAACATAGACAAAAAAACACACACACACAATAAATAAATAAATGAATATTAATATGTAAATAAATAAAACCAGAATCCTAGGAATAAATAGAGACAGTGGCAGAAGTATATACTGTATGCAGGTAGCAGTGCAGGTGACACAAGGTTACTGATTGTTCATTAGACTGATTGCAGTTGGGTAGAAACTGTTCCTGAACCTGGAGATGCGCATCCAAATGGAATTTAGTCGCTTCCCAGATGGGAGGAGGGTGAAAAGTGACAGTGCAGGGTGGCTGGGGTCCTGTCTAATACGGTTTACTTTCCTGAGACAGCGTGTAGTGTGGATGCCATGGATCACAGGAAGCTTTGTGCCCATGATCTGCTGTGCTGTGTTCACCACATGCTGCAGAGCTCTGCAGTCCTGAACTGAGCAGTTGCTATACCAGGATGTGATGCATCCTGTCAGGATGGATTCCACAGTACACCTGTAGAATCTGCACAGGGTTGTGGAGGACATCCAGGCCTTACTCAGTCTCCTGAGGAAGTAGAGGCATTGTTGGGCTTTCTTGACTGCTGCCGCAGTGTGACTTGACCATATAAGGTCATCAGTGAGGGTGACTCCGATGAACCTAAAGCTGCTGACCTGCTCCACAGCCTCACGTCCTATGTAGATGGGGCTGTGCTCTGTTGCCTGTTTGCAGAAATCCACAATCATCTCCTTAGTTTTGCTAACGTTGAGGGTGAGGTTGTTGTCCTGACACCATTCTGCCAGGAGTCTGACCTCCTCCCTGTTGGCTGTCTCATCGTCCTCGTTGATCAGACCTATTACAGTGGTATCGTCAGCAAACTTGAGGATGGTGTTAGAGTTGTACTTCGCTACACAGTCATGGGTGTAGAGAGAGGATAGCAGGCTCAGCACACTGTCCTGAAGGGTGCCAGTGTTGATGGTGATGATGGAGGAGGTTTTTCCACCAATACGTACTTGCTGAGGTCTGCCGGTGAGGAAGTCCAGTACCCAGCTGCACAGTGAAGTGCTAAGCCCCAGATCCAGGAGTTTGGTGATGAGCTGGGATGGAATGATGGTTTTAAATGCAGAGCTGTAGTCCACAAACAGCGGCCTGGCATAACAGTTCTTGTTCTTCAGATGAGACAGGGTGGTGTGAAGTGTTATGGAGATGGCATCCTCAGTGGACCTGTTGCAACGGTAGGCAAACTGGATGGGGTCCAGACTGTCAGGGATGATATCCTTGATGTGTTCTAGCACCAGCCTCTCAAAGCATTTCATGGCTATGGGAGTAAGTGCTTCCTTGAGTAAAACCATTAATACTTGTAGTTGATAATTTAATCTATACTAATAAAAGGCAAAGCCCTCACTGACTGACTGACTCACTGACTGACTGACTGACTCACTGACTCACTCATCACTAATTCTCCAACTACCCGTGTAGGTAGAAGGCAGAAATTTGGCAGGCTCGTTCCTTACAGCTTACTTACAAAAGTTAGGCAGGTTTCATTTCGAAATTCTATGCGTAACAGTCATAACTGGAACCTACTTATGTACATATATACCAGCCATAGCCTGCAGCTCGGTTGCTGTGTGAGACGGAGTTCCGTTCCTCATCATCATGCCTCCCGCGTAATTGAGTGCCTGCCCATATAAGGCCATCCGTCAGTGGCAATCCAATAGAAACACTCTGCCGCTAAATATTCAGATGAAGATGAGATGGTCAGGGTGGTGTTTGGCACAAACTCAGCAAAACTGCGAGAGAAACTTTTAAGTGTCGGGTCTTAGCTAACATTAAATAAAGCCGTGGACATCGCACGAGATAGCATAAGCACAGCTGAGAACCTTTGATTCATGTACTCTGAGCAGCTCACGTGAACTGACTGTGAACGCAGTACACAGACAAAAAGCAACAGCTCCAAAGAAAGCTGAACAAAAAACGCATTACACAATTGAGAAGGCAGCAAAAAAATATGAAGCGAGTGATGCATACAAGCATATTCATAAGTGCAGCTACTGCGGAAACAAAGCACACGGTGGAAAAAGTCAATGTCCAGCTAAAGGAAGACTGTGTAAAAAAGAAGAAGACGAGCTGTTCATTGATGCAGTAAGAAAGGAATCGATGAATGAAACCTGTTATCTTTACACACATCCTCCAAATACGAACCTGATTGAAGGAAATAATGATAATCAAATCCTTGATGACATCAACACTCATAACAGTCACAAAACAATTACATTGACAATCATGTTACGTTATTTTTAAAATGTTCCCTTTTCTTTTTCATAACTTCTTTAACACACTACTTCTCCACTGCGGAATGCGGATATTTTGCTAGTTTGTAATAAATTAAAAAATAGTTTTCGCTAGTACATCAAAGAAACAAATTCAACATATTTCTATTTTGATATAAAGATTAACTTAACTAAAGTTGTAGCTATAGAAAATTATATATATATATATTTTTTTTTTGCAAACTAGACAACTGTATAGAGCAAAAATCTATAGGCACAAGGTGGAGATGGAGTGATATTTATTTCTAAAAAAGTGTCCATTGTTTGAACTATAAATTTCCAGAAATTATTTATTCCAGGACATAACCAGAAAAAACAAATAAAAGATCCAACAGTTTTATTTTGACAGAGCATACAGTAATGGTCTTATCTTGGGAGTAATATATATTCTATGAACAAAATTATATTGTGCCATCTGGTGATTCGAGTTTTTGGATGTCTTCTCAATGTTAGAAAGCACCATTTCCCAACTTGGCATATGCATACTGTACCTTTAAAATCTGACTGCCATTTCAAAATGACTGCAAGTGGTCCCATTTTACTATCAAGCAGAAACACATAGCATGTAGTCCAAGGTCTAGCGCGTGGACCAAAGGATGTCATAAAACTTTAAAACCGGTATGTCAAGCAAAGAAGCAGACATGTTTGTGCCAGTTGCTATAATTAAATCTGTAATTTTAAGTAGTGAAAAAAGGATTGTGGCAAGATATTATGTTCTTTGTGAAAATTATGAAAGGATTTAATTCCTGTACATCCACAAATATCATTTACTAAACGTATTCCATTTCATGCTTAATCTGCACAATGGACAAAACATCCCTCAATATTTTACTATGGCATTGTGAATCTGGTGGGTGCCGAAATAATTTGGGACATTCTTCAGTTTGTTTCTCTACCTTATGCCAGACCTTAACTGCAGAAACTGCAGAAAACTTTAAAAGTGCAGAGTGGAAATTGAAGTAGTAAAATGATAGAGAAACTAGCAAATGGCAAAAAGGCATTATTTTCTAACAGGTGTCAAGAAGGTAAACAGTTAGGGAGCTTCATTGAATTATATTGAGTATATGATAGACAACTGGGGAAAAGTTGAGGATTGCTATCTACATGTTAAATATATATTTCATTTACTGAGGGAATTTTGTTATTTATGTTGCACAACATATGGTTGAGCTGCGCTATTGCACCTAACATAACATTCTCCAACCTCCTTAATCAAATTCAGAGTTTCAGGAGTCAGAGGCAATCCCTGTAACAATAGATACAAACCAGGAGGTAGCCCTAGGCAGGGTTCTAGTTCATTGCAGGACCCTCTCATGCATGCTCCCACCCAGAGACAACAGCCATTTACTGTAACAAAATGAAAAGGAGTTTGGGGATGTGGGAAAACCTGTGCAGACATTGGAAGGACAAGTACAGTGGTTGAAGGTGAAATATGAACTGAATCAAAGAGCTAATAGTGTTCCCCACTGCACAACTGTGACATCTGTACATGACTGTGTGTTTTGTAAGACACAATTCTAAAAACAAAAATTGGTTTGAAGCTGTCAGATGAGGAGGATCAGCTGGTTGCCCATTTTCTTTGTATCTAGTGGCAACAGAACATTCATCAAAAACCTTTAAGGTAATCATGCTTCTGTATAAAATTAAAGTTATAGTATGGCCAAGTAGAAAATTAAGACTTCAGTATTCCCACACACATGTGCAAACCTACAAGACCCTGGTATAAATACATGTAAATTTAAAAATCTGTGGTTATTTTATAAAGACAGGAACTTTTAATATATAGGGTGGTCCAGATCTAATTATGCAATTTTCATTATGCTATAACTTTTTAAGTTTATTACATAGAAAATCACCCAAAAAATCCCAGACTATTGAGAAGTGTGTGAACTGACAACATGAAGAATCGTCTTCGTGCCGGACTGGAATTGTCCCCGCATAAATCAGTCATCTAGACGATCAGGATCTGCATAATTAGATCTGGACCACCCTGTATAATAGGCCTAAAATCCCTTTCACCATAAGATCATATAACACACATTTTGCTAAGCTTATCAGTCTTCAAAAAGATATTGGACCATTAAAACATTAAAAAAATCTTTTATTTTGTTTTATTCCTCTAAATACCTAGAAATTCTCCAGTGTTTCACAGCCAGTCATAAAAATCAATATTCATTTCTTATAACTTTTAAATGCTAAGAAGGTCTTAATGTGAGGGAATACTTGCTATGTATTAAAAGATTTCTTCTAAATTTAAGTAATGAACATTTTCAGGTTACTTAAATAAAAAAGGCTTTTGTTTGCAACATTATAAATGGAGATTGGAGATTCTATTTGTTCTGCATGGACACCTTTTTCATGTGTTTTACTTCACTCCTGTAATGGTTCACAGGAGTTTAAGATTGAAAATAAGGTTGCAAATATAAAAGCTTCATTTAGCATACAGATAATGTTTATACTGATATCAAAATGACTTTCTCACTGTACTTTATCTGTTCAACAGCACATTTTATAAAATTCAGAATTGCATTGATAGACCCTATAAGACCAGCTACTGTTGATTTACCCAAAACATTGGTAATGCTTTACTAAACAACATTAATTTGAACTACTACTGTAGAGGTTCCAATGCTTGAGTACAAAGTCAATTAAAATCAATTTCTGAGTAAGTGAATTAGGCACAAAACAATACAACTCTCTACAGTAAAAGCTGTGGGAGCAGCAAATCTACTTTGATCTTTACAGTCCAAACCAAAGTAATTAAGCACATGTGAAACACCCGGATAAGAGACAATAAGCATCCAATGACAGATACTTGAGAGACCAGCTTAAATACTTGACATAATTAATTAACAACATTGACCTTTTTGTACATAAAGTGGTGGAGCAGAGGAGAAAGAGAGATGATTTAAAAAGGAGAGAGGAAAAAATGTAAAATTGTGCATGTAGTGTCACTAGGCAATATGTAGGAACATTCGCTATACCCATAAAAGCTTGGCATTCGCATTATGTTCTCTCCGGCAAACATCTTCATGCAGTGAAAGCTAAAACAACACGTCACCTAAACAGTTTTTTTTCCCCATGTGCAGTTATTCTGACTAATCAGGTCTGAGCTTCTACTAAGCGTCTATGTATACTTGTACACTGGACTGCCTGGACATTTTAATTCTTCTATCTCCTTATGCTTTTCTATTGCCCTTGTATACTGCATTATATTTTATCATTTTATATTTTATCTTCTCATATTTATCGTTTGCATTCGGTGTTGTCCTTGAATATTACACCAATGCTATCAAGACAAACTCCTAGTACACATTAGTGTACCTGGCCAACAAAATAAATTCTGATTGTGATTAGGTGTAACAGAATGGTATGTCTAGTGTCCTCTACTGTACTGATGTAGATTTAGTAAACATCGTTTGTGTTCCATGTTTTGAAACAGTCACCAACACACGGCCCAACACTGAAATCGGGACAGTAAGAGTGTGTTTCTTTGCCATTTTTCTTATTTTTTTTTATGTTGCTTATACAGGCAAGGGCCAGTGCCTGATCCGCAAGATGGACACTGACCATTGTGTTATTGTGGACTCCCACAGCGCAAGATTCTAGTGGGGCCATATAGGGGACTATATTTGTGTGTATGTATGTCCAGTTGAGTGATTGTTAAATGTGAACAACAACACTGGTTGTGCCAGTTCATATTTGTAAATTGGGGTCTGTGCCTTTAAACAGGCAGAAGGGCTTGTGCAATTTGTAGTTTGTTGTTTTTATGCTCTGTACCGATAAAACCGGATGAGAAGGATATGACGGGACTTTTTGATTGTACCATTTTCCTATCGATACATTGTCAGCAGCACTTAACCTTTTATTAACTGGGCATTTGCAGCGGAGAAGGATGGTGTTCAACCACTGGATTTAAGGACAGCGGTGGGTTCTTTTTCCTCCCAATTCAGTCCAGCGATGCTCTTTGAGAAGAGGTGCGACTCAAAGACTATTCTTCCTGACCCTGGTGGTAGGACTGCATTCACTATTCAAGTTCCGGAAGGTAGTTTATTAAAAGGGAGTGTTCCGCACATCTTTTCATCCTTTAAGCACTGTTCACGTTTTCAGAACCTCTTCCATTATCTACAGTAAAGACTTTTTCCAGGACTGTAAATATCCTTCTATGGGGGTTTGTTCGTGGTGTTTGTTGAGTATTTTTGTCATTATTTTACTTACATGTAGTTATCCTAGTAAATAGGGAATATTTATATATTTGTGTGTTGGATGTGTTTAATCTATATGAGCATTTTCCTAAGGTGTTGTTAATATTCGGGTGGCAGGATGGAAATACTGTAGGACTTAGGTGTTGGCCTGATTCTATCCATCTTTGCTACATAAATCTGGTGGCAACCTCCATGCTTGCTTGAAGTTAAAGAGTGCACTACAAGATTTGATGACTTACACATTTACCCTGACACAAATATTTTGCCTTTTTGCCACATAGATGCTACAGATACCTTGGGATTAACACTGTACACCACTACAGCTTTACATGACTGAAGTCACCAGGTGTATCATGGCAGTTCAGCTGATCAATGCGAAATGTACCAGTTTTACAATCTGTGTCAACTCATAACCAATTCACATTGTCATCACTATCTCTTGATTCAACTAATGGCTCAGCTTCGTTTTGTTCTAAAACTGGCTTTACAACTTGTAATTTACATGCCATTGTATGTTTTGGTTGAAGTCGCCACTCCAGTCTTGAATACTGATGAGTTACCACTGAGTGGCAAAATGCATAGAATTTTCATTTTTGCAGCATGATGTTATTTTTATCCACTATGTGGCATTAGAATTGTGTTCCAAAATGTATTTGGGCTTAACACTGTACATCAAATTATAACATGAGGATATTTGAACTCATCTTCTGGGAAGAACACCCTGTTCATAAAGCCTGGTTTCAAACCTGGTTATTCCATTACAGAGAAAATGGTCTGCCTGAGCTTAGTCAGGAAGTACAGTAATCCCTCCTTGATCGCGGGGGTTGCGTTCCAGAACCCCCCACGATAGATGAAAATTCGCGAAGTAGAAACCATATGTTTGTATGGTTATTTTTATATATTTTAAGCCCTTAGAAACTCTCCCACACTGTTAACATTATTAGAGCCCTCTAGACATGAAATAACACATTTTAGTCAAAAGTTTAAACTGTGCTCCATGACAAGACAGAGATGACAGTTCTTTCTCACAATTAAAAGAATGCAAATATATCTTCTTCTCTTCAGGAGCAGAGAATTTCAGAGAGAGAGAGAGAGAGAGAGATCTCTCTCGCAAAGAAAAGCAAACAATCATAAAATCAATACGTGTGCTTTTAAGTTTGCCGCGGCATTTTTTAGAGGAGCGTCAGTATCTTCTAAGCAAACAGCCTTTGTTCAAACAGCCCCTCTGCTCACATCTCCTCCGTCAGGCACAGAGAACGTCAGAGAGAGAGAGAGAAAGCGAGATTAAAGCAAACAATCAAAAAATCAATAAGTGTGTTTTTGGAAGCACCGCGATAAAGCGGCCGGCATTTCTTAGAGGTGCGTTCGTATCCGCTAGGCAAACAGCTTCTGTGCAAACAGCACCTCTGCTCACACCCCCTCCGTCAGGCGCAGAGACTGTCAGAGAGGGTGAGAGAGAGGCAGAGACAAGCAAACAATCAAGCTACGCACGGGATGCATATCTTATAGCATTGAGGAGTTTTAGTTAATATGTAATACATGCTCTGATTGGGTAGCCTCTAAGCCATCCGCCAATAGCGTCCCTTGTATGAAATCAACTGGGCAAACAAACTGAGGAAGTGTGTAGCATAAATTAAAAGACCCATTGTCCGCAGAAATCCGCGAACCAGCGAAAAATCCGTGATATATATTTAGATGTGCTTAGATTTAAAATCCCCGATAGAGTGAATCCGTGAAAGTCGAAGCGCGATATAGCGAGGGATTACTGTATTGGGCATAATTCAGAAATCCAACTAACCAAGACTAAACTGAATTAACCTGAATGAAACTAATCATATTTTACCATTTTGGAAGTCACTCTGCAGTGATAACCTCTAAGAATTAAATAGATGCTTATATCCAGTACTCTTGAAAAGGAAGCGCCATTACACACAGATGTTTAAATGTAAGTAGCTTGTAGTAGCTTTTTTGATTTGTTTTAGAATAAGTTCTTGACTTGATATTGTGTTAAATAAAGGGTGAATATGAATTGACATGCTCTCACCAATATTGTTCAGTTTTTGCCTATGTGGAAACAAACATATTTAAATATGTTAAATACAAATCAAACCTCATATGCTCTGCATTACATTAACTAAAAATGTATTCTTCCATTCTCTTCTACATAAACTAAATTCATGATTTGTTTTCTCGTGTTACCAGAAGAGAAATAGAGTATGTTTATGTTGACATAATTTAATAAGATACATTGGCATTCTAGATAATTTACTAATTCATAGTAGGTTAATGTCTGCACAGTGTTGTAGTGATTACATTCACTTTGTGTCTTGGTTTGATAGACTCAAATAAAACATTTAGCAAAGCAATGGATCCCCTGAATCCAATATCTTTTACGTAATAGAATTATGAAAGAAGTCATTAAAGCTATTAACAAGACCCACAGATTTTTTTCTGTAAAATATGCAATAATATATTAGAAAGAACAGCACATTGACCATTTAGTTCAGCTGAGTGAATTCCAGTCTGAAGCTGTCAACTGAAAACCTACAGCTAGTCAATATGTGGCAATGAAACAGCCAGAAGTAAAAGCTTTTAACATCTTCTAGAAGAATACCTTGTGTAATCAATGCCGGTGCTTTCTATTGAACAGAGTGAACATCTACCCAGACAGCTCAGCTCATCCCCCAGCTCAGCAGGCATTTAATTAAAAAGACACACAACTTTAAATTTCAATCAATAACCTGATTTAATAAAAAAAATATACTTTTGCATGTAATTTCAAGTAATTGTTTTTTTGACAAATTTACCACCCATGTTTTCTATAAATGCAAGCAATTGTCTTGTTTGAAAATAACCCATTGACTGCAAACATTATGGAAGATAGAATGTCAACGGGGTGTGGCTTTTGTGTCAGAATTCCTTTTTCAACTAGTGTTATTTTATTATAGAAGGCATTTTTTCAGTTAGCCACACAAAAGGTCCATTATATGGAGATTCACGGTATACAGGTATGTGCTAGAATCCATTTTTCTTTGAGTTTTATGTTTGGGAGTTAATTTGATCTAACATATAATCACAGTAAGTTAGGACTGTAAAGAAGTAATTTCCTTATTAAATTGCTTACTTGATCTAAGATAAATAAAGCAAAAATCATTAGAAATGTGTTTCAAATTTAAATATTCTAAATTTGTCTTATTTTCCCCTGTACAAATAACTCTAATTTTAATTAGAGCTGTGGGATGGAACAATTTGAACAATTTATATTCAAGGACGTCATCATTTCTTAATAAAAAAAAAAAGCATTGCTTAACTGTGTTATATACTGTAAATATGAAAAAATACTCATGGCAGTCAGGTTGAAAACCATGAACAAGGTGTGATGGTAGGCTTCAGAAGTTTAGAGAAAGGAGGAAACCACCTTTACTCTTACGCTTTTGGAGACATTACCTTACCTTGATTATTTATGGCTGCCTATAAAGGTAACCGTTAAGCTGTAGGAGGAACACATGGAGAAGTACATGGAGAAAAACACAAGAAGAAAGGGGATTATATGGAAATGATGGGGAGAAAAAGTTTAAAAATAATAGTTTTGACAACTGAAAATAATATTGGAGCCACAGAAAAAACACCTATGACAAATGGCTCATCATAGGAATGGCTGTTTCAACCCTCACATTTTACACTTAAGTGATGTCTTGTGTGCATTAAAGTTAAATGCCTCAGGCTTGGATCAATAACATGAAGCAGTGAGGCTTCATTCATGACTTGTTTTAAGGAAAGTGTCATTGAGTGCTCATCATCTCTGGCAGGCTTGAGCAAGCTGGATTGTCACACACTGATGTTACATCATTTTAAATAATTAGACTTAAATAATTAGACATCAGAATGAGTTATTGCTAATGTCATTTAACATTCTGATCTTAGAAACAAGAATCGTTATGGATGACCATATTCTCCAACAGCGAAGAGAAAGCACAATGAATGTCATGGTGGATTGCACGAGTGTCTATAATATCTAGTTACTACTCCTGCTAGCTGGAGCGCTTTACTTTTGCAATAAAACATGGACAAGTTTGTTTCTTCCATTATATGACCTATTGCATCAGGTCTGCAATGAACCATTTTGCTATAAATTAATTTCAGATTACACAATGCTGCCATTTTCATGGAAATCTTAAGTTATATCTGAATCATCTCATTGCCTCTAATACAGCATGAGATGGAATACCATATGCAGTTCACTAGTCACCCTTAATAGAACATTGCTACATCCAGAAGGGGTTGCACACTCTTTGGGAAAATGTTTATTAGCTTTTACTAAACCGAAAGTCTTATAAGACAGTATTAAATGCTTCCCTAGTGGTATAGCAGTGATTCTAAAATAAAGAAAGAAAAAAAACACACTAAAGAAAGAATACACTTATCTTCTTACTCTCACACAATTTTCATAGCGGAGCTACTGGCAAAAATGTGCAATTGTGGGGTTCCAACATGTTGGCGCTGGTCTGCTTCGAGAGGGTGCGGGAGGCACAATTCCAATATATGGGCAGGAACAATGTCTTCTATTAATCTGTAGGTAATCTCTAATGTTCAGAGCAGTTGCCAGAGGTTTAAACTTATCTCATGGTCTTTGTTTACAAAATAAGAATATGTATTTGACATTAATGGGATTCATTCTTTGCTAACATAGGGAAACTCTAAATAGCAGATAGTAGAATCTTAGAAATATATTGACCATCAACAAACAGGGAGCACATCACCACTTTTTAATAGAACTACTGAGTTGCTTCCTCTTATCTCTTCCCATCTCAGTTGTGCCTTCTTTTTGTCAGGTTTCTTACAAAGCACTAATGCTTTCTTCTCATCTTATGGCTTCAGATGCATTTATTTATGACCTCAATTACACATGATGTGTAAATAGTGTGTATGGAGTAATCCTCACAGATCACAGTGGCACACTTCAAACCTTTGGCTACAATTGCATATAGAGAAATATCTGCATAAATCCAATATATGATGCATAGAAATACCAATAACAATTATTATAATACATGATATTTATATTGTGTTTTTTCTCATGTTAAAATCACTTTACAAAGACAAATACTGTGCCTGTTACTTGACAACCTGCAGTATGGGTTTAGGGAAGATGACTTGCTTTTACAACAGTAAATGCTTACTGTATTAAAGTAGTATAAGAAAACAATCATTATGATAAGACAATACCTAACACATTAAAGATTGATTTCCTTATTTTATTCAGGTCATATAAATTTTTTCCAGAGATTAACCACAATGCTGTAGTAAATAATGACGGCATAAAATATCAGCAAGCAGATCCAGGAAGTTGCTTGCATTATTAGGAAAATAATTATAATAATCCATTATAAATTACAATGCAGCATACAACAGATTGTGGCAAAACATGCTCAAATAATTTTAATAAAATGCAACAGGAACATTACCAAAGAGTTTAAAAAATGATGGCATAAGCAACTAATTGTGAACTTGTGAACAGTGGGGATTTAGGGTGGAGTGTGCAGATGAATACAAAGCTGCTTGCGTACACATAGCTACTCTTAATGGTGCAGGGATGCTCACTGAAAGTAGATGCTTTTTCAAAGATGTGCCTCAGAAGGTTTAGTGTTGTGGCTACTGCTTTTCATATCATCTTTCCATTAAAAAGCAAAAAGACAAAATTTAAGTTTTCAGGTTTCCTAAATGAGGTTGATTAGCATATGCCCTTGAGGTACCTAATTAATGCAAGTGGCTCTGAATAAAATTCAAGAACTGGAAATTTCTATCCTTAAAATAAAGTTTAATGTGGATTCAATAATTTTGAGCAACCTTTCTGATGGGGTAGGTTAAGATGTGAGTTTTTAGACAATAGCTTTCTTGGCAGTAAAGTGATAGCTTAATTGAGGACCAGGGCTAGGGGTCAAAAGGTATGGTGAAAGGATTGAGGAAGTTAAAAGCTATTTATTTAGTTTTGAGTGGTACCTTTTAGCAATCACAAATGCTTGTTTACTGCTAGCATATTGACTAATACAATTTACAAGCAATATCTAAATACATCTTAAAAATCAGTGAACAATTTATACAATCAAAACTTTAAGATTGGGGCTTGCAATGAACCAGAACTTAATCCAAGGCTTGTCCTTCCTTGTGGTTGATGCTGCATGGATATGCTGGTCCTGCCACCACCCATGACTGGAGTAAACAGGTTTGAAAAAGTTAAATGGAAGAATCCTAACTCACTCATTTTAAGTCAGTGGGTAACCGATGTTATATACTACTTGAAAGTGGAAAAAATCAAAAATCTAATTCTCACTTAGATGATCCATACAAAACTTTTTAAAACCTATTAGGAACTAATCAATAACATTTTAGAATAGGTATTTTAATTAAGGAAGCAGATTCCTCCCCTCTTTTTTTACTCTATTTTTATTCATGTATTAATTTATCTATTTACTTATTTTTACGAGTTTAAAGTTTTACTGTGCTGACCTAGCTGTCTTTCTCATGGGGTTGATTTGTTTTGAACCAAGTTTAGTAAAACTTGACTTATTTGAACGGAATGTTATTTGTTATTTAAGTGTGTAATATTAGGTTGTACAGATTAGTTCTAGAGTTGAATTGGGCAGTTACGTAAGCCACTACTAAAGAAGGATCCTGGTTAGATCCAGTTTGCCCTTTTACTATTATTTACTTATTTGGCTGACACCTTTATTCAAGATGACTTACAATTTGGGCGGCACGGTGGCACAGTGGTAGCACTGCTGCCTCGCAGTTAGGGACCCAGGTTTGCTTCCCGGGTCCTCCCTGCGTGGAGTTTGCATGTTCTCCCCGTGTCTGCATGGGTTTCCTCTGGGTGCTCCGGTTTCCTCCCACAGGAGGATTAGTGATTCTAAATTGGCCCTAGTGTGTGCTTGGTGTGTTTTTGTGTGTCCTGAGGTGGGTTGGCTTCCTGCCTTGTGCCCTGTGTTGGCTGGGATTGGCTCCAGCAGACCCCCGTAACCCTGTGTTCGGATTCAGTGGGTTGGAAAATAGATGGATGGATGGACTTACAATGTTTGAGATACAAATGGTTACATTTATTTTGTTTTTCCAACTGGAGCACAGGCAGGAGAAGTAGCAGCATTTGAACCTACAACCTCAGGGTTTGAAGTTCAACCATTATGCCACATTGCCTGCCTAGAACACCTTTTATATAAAAGCTTCAGTTTCTTGGTAATCTGGGAAACAGAATAACTTTCAGTTCACAAAACAGCAATAGTCTGGCTTGTTTCTTGAGAAAGCTGTTTCAGGTGGGCCAATCCTAAATCCAGAATTTCAGAATTGAAATCTAGGAGCCTAAGGATAAACAGTTTACTTGCGTTATTGAAAATAATAACAGTTCTGGCTTCTAATAAGCGAATAGTATTTAAAAAATTAAGGATAAACTAAGTGAGTTTACCATTAAGAAACTGAAAGAATGGTTTCTGAAACTGGTACTTTGCAGTCTTATAAGAGTAATAAATTAAACAGAAGTCATTTTAAGCAGTATAACATTAGTAATGTCTTGGATTTATTTTTAAATCAGTTAAATGGTACCTTGATAAAAAATGTCTCAATTTCAATTTCTGTCAAAATCATGTAAACTCCTGAGTGATTCCAAGCTTTTCAACTGTAGTGTGTGTGTCTGTATATGAATGTGTATTTATGTGTATATACTATATATATATATATATACATATATATATATATACAGTGGAACCTCGGTTCACGAACGTCCCGGTTCACGTACAACTCGGTTCATGACCAAAAAGCTTGCCAAACTTTTGCCTCGGTTCACAACCACACACTCGGTATACGAACAAGCCAGTTTCCCTTGCCTGTCTGAGCTGAGCTGAGCTGAGAGAGAAAGAGAGAGAGAGAGAGAGCGAGCAAGAGCGAGCGAGCACGTGCCTGCTGGGGAGGGGAGGGGTGGAGGAGATTGCTTTACGTGTTTGCTGAACAAGCCAGTTTCCCTTGCCTCCTGAGCTGAGACAGAGAGAGAGAGCGAGCGAGCACATGCCTGCTTTGTGTGAGGAGGATATTGCTGCACGTGTTTGCCTGCCTATCTGTAGGCTGTAGTGCAAGTGAACCATCCCCCCTACCACAGGCAGCCTGAGAGAGAAAGAGAGCTGCCATGCTTTTTCATTTAAGCAAAGCCGCTCCTTGTTCATTGTTTTCAATAAGACATGCACTCTGTGCTCTACAGTATTTTGTGTGCTTTTGCAGTTAACTATGGCTTCTAAGCAAGTGGAGAGTGGTCAGAAGTAAGTTTTGAAGAAAATTGAAATCAAAGTAAAGAAAGAAATTACAAAAGGTGGAAAAACTGTTTACCAGTTTATTCATTTACCAATCTGAGAACCCTCGTGCTTTCAAGCAGCATAATGTAAACAAAGCCAGACTGCCAGTAATGTGGATGGCAAACACAAAGGGTTGGGTCACAAGAACTTTATTTTTGGAATGGCTGCATGAGGCTTTCACTCCCACCAGCTAAACAGCTAAAAGCACCAGAAACCCAAGAAATCACAAGAGAGAAAACACCTGGAGGAAAACACTTCATGCCAGAACTCGTTTCATGCAAGGTTAGTTTTCTTGGTGGTTTTTGTATTACCGATTTATCAAAAGTTTAATTTTTTAGTTCATAATGCGATTTGTTGCAATGTTATTTTTCTCTTTTTTCAAATGTTCCCTTTTTTCCTTGTGCTTAAAACTCATGAAAGTGTTTACAGATGGAGTTTTTCATAGCGCGATTAGGTGCGACGTTACATTTCTCTTTTTTCAAATGTTCGCTTTTTTCCTTGTGCTTAAAACTCATTAAAAAATTGTTTACATGGAGGACTTCATCGTGTGATTTGTTGCAATGTTACTTTTTTGTTTGCTTGTGAGTTGGATTTTGCAAGCGGATTTGTTGTTCCTTTTTTTTTTGCTGTGCTTAAAACTCATTTTAAAAAAAATGCTGCCCGAGCAAGAGAGGGAGGGGCTCTGTTGGTGTGTGTGCTACACAGAGAGAGAGAGAGCGCGAGCGAGCCAGCTCGTGTAGCTGATCAGGGAGCCTGGGTGTTTTGTGTCAGTGTTATTCAATGTTTTTACATCAGTTTACTATTACACTGTGGATTCTATGGTGTATTTAACTATATTTGTGCTTAATCTTTACATATTTTTACATATTTACATACAGTATAGTCTGGAACGGATTAATTGTATGGGGGAAACTGCTTCAGTTCAGGACCAACTCGGTTTACGACCAAAGTTCTGGAACGAATTATGGTCGTGAACCGAGGTTCCACTGTATATATATACACACATATATATATATATATATACACACACACATATATATATATATATATATATAATATATACATTGTGAACCCAGCCCGGACACAGACAGGCGGACATGTTGATTTTCACCACCACACGTTTTTATTACTTACAATATTTACAAATTGAACATCACTCAGACACAGTCCGTGCACAACACACATCCCAATACAGCCCTCAAAGTCCTGGCCAACACTAAATGCCTTTCTTCGGGCCGCCTCTACACTCCTCTCGTGCCTCGTCCTTCTTCCACCCGACTCCAGCCTTGAATGAAGGGAGACGGCCCCTTTTATTCATATCCCGGATGAGCTCCAGGTGTTCCCGACACTCCCCCATTGGCAGCTCACCGGGTGTCCTTTTAAATCTTCCCCCCAGCACTTCCGGGTGTGGCGGAAGTGCTGAGGTAACAGCCTCCTGGCGGTGACCACGGGCCCCTGCAAGGTGGAGCTTCCATGGCCCCCAAAGCAATCAGGGCGGTGGCCCCCACGTGATCCAGGGTGGGCGCAGACCCACATCCGGTCCCTCATGGCGTCCTGGCCGGGTCGTTGCCCCTGGCATCCCTGACAACATATAGTATATACACATTTATGTTGTTTAAGACAAGATTAGTAAGCTACATTGATTATTTGTTGTCTAACTACTTCATTCCTTAATTGAGTCAAAAGACAAAGTTAAGTACTATACTTTCAAAAATCATCATAACCTCACCCTACACCTCAAGAAATTGTTTCTCTCAGCTTTACTAAGTTAAAACTAATCATTTCTAATGGCAGTGATACACCTCAGAAATCTGTCCTTGTTTTATATGAGAATAGTTTTTTAGGTTCAAGCGCAAGTTACTTTCTGTGTATAGTTTGCATGGGTTTACTCCAAATGCTCCAGTTTACTCCCACAGTCCATTGACATGCAGGTTAGGTGGACTGGTTGTGCTGAATTGTCCCTAGTGTGTGTTTGGTGTGTTTGTGTGGGTGTGTTCACCCAGTGATGGGATGGTATTCTGTCGAGTTGCAGTGGTAGGCTCCAACTGCCCCATGAACCTGCTCTGAATAAACAGATTTGAAATATAGATAAATAGAGGCTTTTTTAACACTATGTTAGTATCCCATTTTTCTCTTTTAGTAATAGTCATATGAGAAAATATGCTTGAAAGGAAACAAAAACATTTAATTTTTAATTATAAGGCTATTGTTATTTATCTCTTTATGAATCTGTTATCACTATGTTAATAATCCGTTTGTTGGGTACCAATACAGTACCGATTTTCTAATTTCGGCCTAAATATTCAAAAGTTTAAAACCCGTGCATTAAATTATTCGTTAAAATGAGAAAAACAAATAGATCAAAATAAGCCAAACATACAGCAAACAAAATCCAAAAGAAGCAAAATTTCTTTCAAAAATACAATAAACCGAAATGTGTCTTTTCAGATTATCCTTTAGTCTGCATAAATCAAACTCTTCTTGAAAAGGATCTCTCTTATGATACTATGAATAATAAAGCTGTATATTTTGTCTTTATTTGGGCAGTCTTACGCTTATTGAGTAATATCAGTTGTACATTTAATATATTAATGCACTTTCTCATCTAAGGAAAGCTGAAAAAATGGCACATATTCTTCATTGTCATTGCGGTCTGAATGTATACGACACGCATTAGCAGAGAAAGCCATTTAGTCAAGTGCAGAATTTATGATAGGGAATTCTGTTTAATATTTACTGCTCTTCACAGTTGTAAAAAACGACCATTCCACCCACTGCATGAAATGACCATCATTGTCTGAAGGCTTTTTAGATGTGACTAGGTTTATCCCCAAACACTCAGACTGCGTTGTAATCTCTAGTTTTGCAATATTGCTTTAAGAGGTTAAGAAGATGAATGTTCATTGCTTTTAATCCTTAACTGTGATTTATGACTCCCTGAGTATCCTTCCCCTGAGCGGTACAACTTTACATTGCACATACATCTGCAAGTAAATTATAGGTTATGTTCAACAGTCTTGTAACATCTTCACCTTCAGAATGTCTTTGTTATTTCTCCACTAAGGCTTCCTTTAGGCAACTGAATAGTTCAAGGCTACTTTCAAGGTAGTGCTTGTGGCATTTAATAAATATACGGGGCTCTGTATTGGTGGAATTTACATGGCTCTGATAATTGTCAGATATCTCATTTTAGATTTGTGTTGTCAACTGGAAAAGATGGCATCTGAAGGATTATAGCATTTATATTCATAGCTATAAATCTCAGTAGGTTTTCTAATGTGTGTACAAGGCCCCCAAATACAGGGCACCAGGGAAATGTTAATTACCTGAGAAATATTGTAGATGCAGAAGCAGTGAAACTGCAATATAAAAATGTGGAAATGTTCTCAATGTTATTTAATACTAACAAATAAATGCATCTGCTAAGAAGCATTTTGTTTCAATGTGGTGCCTACTAGTGCCCTTCAAATTTGAAAGGTGGTTCTCTTTATTTTAGTATTGTAGCACAATGCAAAATAAAAAAAAATGGAACATTTGATGAAGAAAGACGCTTTTGAAAAAAGAACATATTTTTTTATGTTTAGATAGTTTATCTTTTGAATATTTTGAATGAACAATTATGTTGATTACACTGTAAGACCTTATGCCCTTCTTATATTTCATACAAATCTAGTGCAGCTGCTTTTAGAACAAATGTGGGGGTTTTGCCTGATTTATCATATAACACAGATTTTATATTTTTGTTCAAAACAATATACCTTCTTTAGAATGCTCCCACTGACTTACTGAAGACATACCACGTAATGTAAGAAAAATGTACATTCTTCAAATAAGTACATTGTTAAAATTATATTAATTACCCCTTCATATTATTTTTAATATACTGTATATTCCCAGCTAATACTTAACTTTGAATTTTCAAGACTAATCTTAAAGTAAAACAATCATACAACTTGTACTGTATTTGCCACTTGTCCACATAAATTAGCCTCTATCAAACTAACTTTGTTGATTAATGTACTTTCTTGGGTTCTTGAGGTTGCTTTTTTTCTTTCCAAGAACTACAAAATCACTGATTTCATTGTTTAATCAGCAGGGTCCCTTTTACTTTAGTCAGTGTGACTTTATATTCAATCCTTAAATACTTAAAAGTCTCTAGCATACTGTTTTTTCTTAATTTTTCCATATATGGCACTTAGGAGCAAATCATTTATGATGTCACTTTTAATAATTGTAACATTAGGCAGCAAAATCTGGGGCAGACTTTAGTCCATGAATTTACAACTTCACTTATGCTGGGAAAAAAAATCTATAGCATTACCTACCGCTACTTATTGAAAAATGGATTGCATCAGATTGTAAGCTGCTAAATGTAGTTGTAGATACAGGGTTGAGACACACCATTCAGCATTGCTGAACTACTTTGGTTAAGCATATGGTTTATAAGGATTAATCAAGGAGCATGTTTTGATGAAAAATGTTAATGAGACAATGTATACATGGCTTTGTCTCTCCCATGGCGGCAGATAGCAACTCCCCCTGGGTTGCAGTATCACCAAGATTCCCACGGGGCATCATGGGACTTGGAGTTTGTTGGCTTAGCCCTGTTGGGTTCTCTGGGTGTTGCCAGGAGTTGCTACGGGGACTGGTTTGCCCAACTTCGTGAGGCTCCAGCCTTACCTGGACATGCTCCTGGGAACACTGGAAGTACTTCCGGGGACAATATAAAAGGAGCTGCCTGCCATATCTAAAAGAGCCAGAGTCAGGAAGAAAGAGATGAAGCTTGTTGGGAAGAGTCGAGGAAGCTGAGAGTGAGAGACAGAAAAGAAGACAGAGTGCTGCTGTTCTGTGTTGTATACTGTATTGTTGCTGTGGTGGGAAATACTTGCCAGGGAACAGTTGTGTCCAGAGTGTGTTTGTGTCGGTGTTGGGGAGCTGTAGCACCCCTTTGGTGGACACTAATATACATATACATATATATATATATATATATATATATATATATATATATATATATATTCACATGTAAATAAAATTAGAAGTCACGGGACAGATCTAAGAGAAAGACAGAGAGAGGCATAGAGACACACTGTGCAGACTGCTTGTGTTTGGTGATGAGAAAGACAGCACTCACCTGAGATGCTCACTTTCACAAAATTCATTCAACCTTGGTGCGAGTTGTGAATGCACAGGAAGCTGCTCTTTGAAAGCTTTGATTTGGAAAGACTGGAGTGGAGTGACACAGCAGGAACACTGTGTGATGGAGTGATGGAATCGAGCCACAGCTGAGAGTTGAGATTCATGTTCAGTTGCTGTTTATCCTTTTAAGTCCCACTTTTTGCCTGCTTTTAAATTTTTTTAGTTCCTTTGCTTATCATCTGACAGCTGCTCTTGTGTATTAACTACATTGATATAAATGATATAAAACTACTTTTAAGTAAAAACTGAAGAACATTTTCATTTATCTGTATGTTTATTTAAAAACTAGGCGATCTAAAGGCAACTTATAAAATTGGAATTGATATTTTTTAAAAAGGTCAGCCTCTCTGACACCACACTTCACAATTTGAAAACCATTGGCTTAGATAGGAAGGGGTGTTAATTAACACCATTAAGGAAAAATAATGCATTATGTCCTTGTAAATGAATTGAATGCTTTAATGTACAATAGTGTGAACTATACAGTACATGTAAATAAACTTACACTGAAGGCACAAAGGTGACAGGAGTTAGCTAGATGCATTTTTTGTTAAAGCCCCGAGTTTTGCTGAATATTAGCTCCAACAAAATTATATATTAGGGAAACTCCAAGGAGGACTTAAAATATATGGTTTAGTTTTATTATCATCATTTGAAGATGGCTCTAAGCATCATACCTGAATGACAGCTCTGCTAAACTACAAACTCTATATTATGTATTTAGTTTGTTATTATCCAGTATTAACTCTTTTAGGTCTAATTTATTTTCTCCTTTTCTCCCAGGGTTCAATAAAAAGCAGCCCATACAGCAATGATTTCACACACAAATCAACATAAAATACTTATTTATAACAAATGTCACTCAGTTTCAAGTTCCATGAGCCTCTACAGTGTGAAAACTGACAGACTTATTATGTACTGTTTGTCTCAACGCCTATACGCTGAAAGGCACTTTCTGGAAAAAAAAAAGTTACCGGACTTTCGGTTTCAGTTTCCAAATTGCTTGCATCTAACTCAGTGTTTGATAAGTCAGAGTCTTATTCAGTAATAATACACAATAAATAAATAAATAAATAAATAAATAAATAAATAAATAAATAATGCACACAGAGTATTTTGCTTTGTGCATTCGTTTCGCTCTCTCGCCCGCCACTGATGACATTCGAGACGTTTCTATTCACACACATGCAGGTCAATGAGAATTAAAAGTCCTTGTAGCAAAGAGGGTGTACATATAATGTAATATTGAGCTTTATTAACATTTACAGCTGATTATTGCCCTCAACCCCTGCTGTCGACAAAAGTCGATATCTGCCCTGAAAGAGTTAAGGATCTTTAATTCTCTAGTTGCTGCATAATTGTTTCTCCTTGTTGCAAATGACAAGATCCAGCACATACTTCAAAACTGATATAGCTGTTTGCCGCACTAGTTTCAGAAAAGTTCAGATTTCTGAAAAACGTACATACAGCAAAACTGGTGCCAGGCTGAATCAGCAAGTATCTGCAAAGAAAAAAATGTAAAAATAACCTTTACCTTTTTTTTAAATAACATATTAATAAATGATTGTATTTAATAAATATACTGCTCAAAAGAATTAAAGGAACACTTTTTAATCAGGGTATAGCATAAAGTCAATGAAATTTATGGAATATTAATCTGGTCAGTTAAGTAGCAGAGGGGGTTGTTAATTAGTTTCAGCTGCTGTGGTGTTAATGAAATTAACAACAGATGCACTAGAGGGGCAACAATGAGATGACCCCCAAAACAGGAATGGTTTAACAGGTGGAGGCCACTGACATTTTTCCCTCCTCATCATTTTTGACTGTTTCTTCACTAGTTTTGCATTTGGCTACAGTCAGTGTCACTACAGGTAGTCCAACTTCTCCAGGATGGCACATCAATACGTGTCATTGCCAGAAGGTTTGCTGTGTCTCCCTGCACAGTCTCAAGGGCATGGAGGAGATTCTAGGAGACAAGCAGTTACTATAGGAGAGCTGGAGAGGGCCATAGAAGGTCCATAACCCATCAGCAGGACCAGTATCTGCTCCTTTGGGCAAGGAGGAACAGGATGAGCACTGCCAGAGCCCTACAAAATGACCTCCAGCAGGCCACTGGTGTGAATGTCTCTGACCAAACAACCAGAAAGACTTCATGAGGGTGACCCAAGGGCCCCATGTCCTCTAATGGGCCCTGAGCTCACTGCCCAGCAGCATGCAGCTCGATTGGCATTCGCCATAGAATACCAGAATTGGCAGATGCACCACTAGTGCCCTGTGCTTTTTACAGATGAGAGCAGGTTCACCCTGAGCACGTGACAGAAGTGAAAGGGTCTGGAGAAGCCATGGAGAACATTATGCTGCCTGTAACATCATTCAGCATGAGCAGTTTGGTGGTGGGTTAATGATTGTCTGGGGAGGCATATCCATGGAGGGTCACAAAGACCGCTACAGGCTTGACAAAGGCACCTTGGGTGCCATTAGGTATCAGGATGAAATCCTTGGACCCATTGTCAGACCCTATGCTGGTACAGTGGCTCCTAGTGCACGACAATTCCTGGCCTCATGTGGTGAGAGTATGCAGGCAGTTCCTGGAGGATGAAGGAATTGATACCATTGACTCGCCACCACACTTTCCTGACCTAAATCCAATATAACACCTCTGGGACATTATGTTTTGGTCCATCCAATGCCACCAGGTTGCACCACAGACTGTCCAGGAGCTCAGTGATGCCCTGGTCCAGATCTGGGAGGAGATCCCCCACTACACCATCTGTCATCTTATTAGAAGCATGCACCGATGTTGTCAGGCATGTATACAAGAACACAGGGGCCATACAAAGTGCTGCGTACAATTTTGAGTTGCTGCAATTAAATTTTGGCAAAATGGACTAGCCTGCCACATAATTTTTTCACTCTGATTTTTGGGGCGTCTTTGAATTCAGGGCTCTGTAGGTTGATCATTTTCATTTCCATCAAACGATGTGGCATCCTTTCGTTCCTAACACATTACCCAGTCTATATCAGTATAGATATCCAGGAGGATTTCTTTTTCCCATTGAGATCTGATGTGTTTTCAAAGTGTTCCTTTAATTTTTTTGAGCAGTTTATTACTGTTGTTTAAAACAAATATATTTATTTTACTCTAAAGATGCAGTCACCACAATTTTTACTTAAATGTCATCAAGATAGTGTCACAGGAGGCTGGGGGTGGTACCCAGCTGGGACGCGCAGAAGGACCGGAAGAGGGACTATGCCTTCTCCGGACCACGAGACGGCAGCCGTCCTGGATGGTATGGGGACCATGTGAACAGAGCTTGGAAGCTCAACCCTGTAGGGGCCCGTGGTCACTGCCAGAGGTCGCCCGGATGCCTGAAGAGCCCTGGCCTTCAGCACTTCCGCCACACCAGGGAGTGCCGGCAGTCACTTATTGGGAGGCACCTGGAGCACGTCCGGGTGATTATAAAAGGGGCCGCCTCCCTCCATTTGATGGCTGGAGTTGGGTGGAAGAGGACAGTGCTCGGAGGAGAGGAGTGGAGGCAGACCAGAAGAGAGGCATTACGAGAGAAGGTCTGGACTTTGGGGGTGTTGTGTGTGCACTGCAAATAATAGAATAGTTGTAAATAAATGTGTGTGGTGCTTAAAACGATGTCTACCTGTCTGTGTCCGGGCAGCTTCCCACAATAGATAGAGTTATAAAGAGGCTGATTATGAAAGACTAAAAAAAAAAAATTAAGGAAATACTATAAATACAGTACTTAAAAAATTCATACTATAAGTTTTAAGGATTGGTGGGTTTTCAAGCATTTTTTCATGTAATTGTTATTATTTATTTTCCTTTATTTTGCAATTCAGTGGACTTTGAAAGGGTCTTTATGCTTACAGTATTGCCTCAAAGACACAACAGTGGTAAAATTACAAAAAACAGTTATTAATTGTGACACAAAATTATACTTCACATTCATTAAATAATCATTCAGTGTCTACGTTCTACGTTCATTCTACATCAAGCTCTGCAAGGAAAACCCCATTGGAATTTACCAAGATAACTAGCTGCTCTGATAAGGACACACTGTCTCTCTTTTTCACTCAGTTACTTAAGTTACTGTCAGATTTCTGACAATTATCTTCTCTGCATGCTTTTGGAATGTGTATAAGGTTTTTAAGGTGGATGTTTAGGGAAGGATGTAATTCAAACGTCCCAGGGATCCACAGGTTGGTGGTTATGGTGCTTTAGCATTATCTAGGGGCTAGAACCTGTATACCCTTAATATAATATTGTTTTAGTACAATAAACTAATCAGTGTTTAATTCAAAGTTTTGCCAAAGGTCTTCAGAAACAAGATTTTCTCAGTGCTTCTCCTGGCATAACTTGAGAAATTCTAAATTGTCCCTCATGGCTTTGTCCATTCTGGCTATCAATCTATCTCACCAATTCACCACCTAATAGCTAATTGGTTGAGCTACAGTCACATCATCCAATTGAATGATGAAAATTGGTGGTGGGTGAAGTGGCTCCCCACTGTCTATGTAAAGTGCTTTCAATGTCTAGAACAGCCTAATATAAATCCAACTATCTATCTAACAATTCTTTCACAGATTGATATAGTATAATAGTGATACCAAAACCAAGACTGTATAATATATAACATATAAAAAGGAAAAACAAGCAATATTTCATAATAATAAGTAGAAATAAAACAAAAATTGTAACTCAAAGAATATTTCATACGCACATAACACTTATGAGGACAAAGGTTACTGAGTATACAGTCCCCAGTTATGTACTGAATGTTTATTGCACTTCATTGATTCTTACAGAATAATGATCCTGATTAAAATGTACATGAATACCAACACATCATGTCCTGGGCAACATACTATATGAAAATAGAGACCAAAAGCATATATTCCTTTCAGATCTTTGCTTCATAGCAATGGAGACGCTAAATGTTTTGGTGGAAAAACGAAACACCCAATTATGTTCACATCAACAACAGTGTATTCAAATGGAAAATTTAACATACTATAACAAAGCACAATGAATATCATAGCACATAAAACCCTGAAATACACTCATTATTCCAGTAAATTACACATATAACACAGATGTAAGATGCAGTTAAAATACATTTATGCAATCAGAAAATAAGGTTAGTTAATGTCGCACTGACAATTTTTAAGAGTCCACACAGTCAAAACAACCCAAAGCAATTTGAACAAGAGCACTCTCCCGCCCCCAATGCAAATACAATATGCTACAAGCTCACCTCTCCAAAAATGATATTGATGTGTTTTGAATTGTAACCAATATCCCTTCATTCTCACCTACTTTTGGTTAAATTCTCATCCATAAATAAATATCAACTGGATCAAATGAAACTCCTTTGAAAGGACCTTAAGTGGCATTTTTAAATGGCAGATCAGGTTTAAATACCAACACATCAGGAAACTGAGTATTCAAAAAACAAAGGTGACATCAATAAACATACCACAGAATAGAAATTTCCCTTACTCTATGCATCAACACTAAAACTAAACTCACATGATCCTTACACGCCATGTGCCGTATGCAGTGGCATGTTCGAAAGCTGCTAAAAATTAAATTGCGTCTGTATCTGAAACAAGGATCTTTTGGATGAGGAGAGTTTGTCCCTAACTATATGAAAAATTGAGTTTGTATGCCAATCTAGAGTGACAGACAGTGCAGAATGTCACATTTCTCAGATATTTAATGTATGCTATGTCTATTTATTTCTGCAGATTGTATTCTTGCACCTGATTGTGTCCAACTGATACTTTGGCAATTGTTGTCCAAGTAAAAGCAGCAAAGGGATATTGTTATGCTGTCGCCTTTGTCTTGATCTTTTATGAGGATAATTTTTACTTCAGTGAGTTCATTACTTGTATGTTTTCTACTTTGTATATTTTTTTATTCTGCGCCTATAAGGGCTAGATTAATTTAGGAAAAGACTCAGTTGTGATTTCTGTAAAGCCAATTGAATCAAGCAAGCTCTTGTAAGCTTGATCATTTGGCTGACAATTTAACTTCATTTTTGAAAATAAGAGGGTAGAGCTAACGGGGTTTATGCCGTAAGCAGATCCTATGCTTCCAGCAAACAACATATATGTATATATTTATTTATTTTGTGCCGATGACCCTTACCACTGATCTGAGTAAGCCCAGACTGCTAATCTAATATCAGATGCTTTTGAAATACAACTGTGATCTGCAGAGGCATCTACAGCATCCATTTAAAATCAAGATACCTGGCACTTGATCTGCTACTGGATTAAAGTTGGAGGGGGACAGTGGGTCTACCACAGAACTGCCAGGTACAAATATGAACCTCAGAGAGAAGGCATAGTGATAAAGAGTCTAGTTTGAATGGTTGGTGCATCATGCCTGGTATTGTAAGAAGGTCTAATAGAGCTTAATGCTTTAAATTCACTGTGAATACTTGCAGGGCTAGCTTAATGCATGGGTACACTGGGCAGTTGCCCGTGGGCCCAACGAGCATAAGGGCCCCATGCTAATCTATGTATGTTGTGACTTGCTGAGTGGTTGTGTAGGTAGGGGCCCCAGTGCACTGTTTTGCCCGGGGGCCTATAATGCTGCTAAGATGGCCCTGAATACATGCCAAAAGAAGTATAGAATACAGCAGAGCAAGCCAGAGATGGTTCCTTAGACCGAGACTCTGTTGCTGCTTTTCACTCACAACTTTACAGTCAAATATAGAAACAACTGATGTTAAGAATACAGTAAGTCAGATGATTAATAACTTGAGTATAAGACTGAGTACAACAATGAGGTGGTATACCTGGCAAAGTGGGGCTGCTGCAAGAATATGACACTAAGAACTACAATTTAAAGAAGCCTATTGTGGACTTTGAGATTTCTGATTTTTTATTTTTGGCTGGGCTCATTTTTTGTGACGTTTTTGTTTATTTTGAACTTTCATTGGTTTCTTTTCATTATGTTAGTTGTACTTCGGTGTTCATAGACTTGTAAGTCGATGACATCATGTATTACTTCTGTTATGCCAAGAAAGCAATGTGGTGCTTATAATGGCCTTGGAGCTGTGACAGAACTGTCATATTAGAGACAAGAGACAATGATTTGGCCAGAACAATTTTAGTAGGCCAACAAAGGGGATGAGTTATATTTGTTTTTACACATAAGCAATATTGAACACACTTTCTTGTAGCACCCAGTGCAAAGTGACAAACAAGCAAAGTATTATGATGTAACATGATATAGCCTGTAATGCAAAAATTATATTCTATATATGCTTTGTTTCTGGTAGGCTAACAATCTACTTAGTATATTGTTAAATAATTGTCTTACTTATCTTTGAAAATGTACTTGAAAAATCAGTGTTTTGTGATATAGATTGAAAACTAATCAACAAACAGCATGTTAAACAAACATAATACAAATCGAAAGAAACCAAAACCAGACTTAATAAAAAAAACATAGAAAAAAATAAAGATAAAGTAAACAGAGAACATACTTGAGCCAAGGATAGCCGGAATCTAAAAGCCACCTTTGACTGAGGTATCTAATGCATTTGCTTCAGTTAAAGACTGAAGATTGACCCATAACAGTATTGTCACTTTAACATATTTTTAATCATTCAATAAATTGGTCAAACCACACTAATTACGTGAACTAGTATCACAGTATCCACATATAAAATACACTTCATTATGTTCCATGCAGATCCTGAGAGGTCAAAGTAAATGTGAATCGAATTAGATTTTATATATTAGCACACAAATTATGTTTGTCTTTCATAGTCAAGTTATTATACATGACAAGAATGAAATAATATTTTATTGTAACATGCAAAGGTAGTCATCTAAGAATTTGAAATTATTATTTTGAATATTCTGATATACTTGATATAAAGTTATTAGAACACTTTGACATATGATGGAGGCTGTGATTTCCATGTCAACAAAATGAATGTTCGGTGCCAAAAGTCAACTGCAGTCTGACAAGGTTTCACTACAACTTCATCAGGTGCCCTTGAAGGATGGTGTATAGTATCACATTTGTTGGATTTATGAATTACCAATGAAGGTTACAGAAGTTTCACATAACAGAATTGCTTTCTATATAGGTGCCTTTTTGATGAGCATCCACAAGCAGTATTGCTCCTAAGAATGTTAAAGGCTAGTAATAAAGTTTTATTTTTTTAAATTTCAATATTCTTTTTATGTTACTCTTCTGATAATCTTGAATTCTCAGACGATAATGCGATGCAGAAATACTTGCATTGTCATATTACATGTAAGCAGAGATTTTTAATTATGCAATCCCTCAAAACAACAAGGGGTGGAGGCCCAACTTGAAAGAGAAAAAGCATCAATGAGTAAATGCAGTTCTTACGGATAGAGACAGAACCAGTATTATTGATAAACAGTGTCAAAAGAATAGGGAGTATGACAAATTACATCTAAGCACCATTTTTTCATCCAGTTCTATCTGCAGGAAGTTGAGACTTAGAGATACAAGAATCTTATCAAAAATAGCTATATGTTCTTGAGGGTGACTTTATGAAGTCAGGCAGAGAAGGACATTTTGATAACTTAAGACATCAGGGAATGCTTAAGTGACTGCAGAAAAGAAAAGAATGTTAACCCAGCTATAGATGTAGAGATTGTTACCATAGCAACATCTCCACAAATATTTTTGCTATGCAAACAAAACACAATAATAATCTTCAAAAAGGTATTGACAAGTCAGTGCACTCTGTTTAGGGCAGATTTTCCATGCCTGCTGTGCTGCAACACTTGAAACAGTAAATACAGACATATAGGACATTCATCATTGTTTCAGGTTATTTCTTTTGATTGGCACTTTTCATACATCCCTGTTTATATTTTTACATTATTTGATTAATTCTTTAGCAAATAATTTTTTTTAAAGTTTTGGTATAATTAAGAAAAAGTGCTGTTCACAGAATTAAAAAGAATACTCAGAGCAATGTTTCAGGAAGAACAAAAATGCATCCCTTGTAGAAAATCAATGTCAAATTTCTTCTGTTGAAGAGTAGAGGATTAAAAACGAATACATGTCAGGGTTTTAAGGACTTACTATTATTGTATTGTTATCTTTTATTAATTAAGAAATGTAAAAATATTTACACATGTAATGTTACATATTAGAGGAAATTGCAGAAGGCACACTGAAAAAGAGCAGGAACTCATCCTGTTAACCAAGAAATTTGTCCACCTGATTAATTCTTTACCAGCCATCTCTCAGCTACCATATATAGCCTTTACAGATGTCACCAAAGCCATATTGGATGATGTATTATTATAATTTCTTAATACAAACACTCTCCAGGTCTACCATTAATAAAGTAAAAATCTAGCAAGCAATTATAGTTGCTTAAAAGGTTAGATTCTAGGCTGCCAAGGAGTTTGAGCCATACTTCTGTTTTCATCACTGTAATAACTTAGTTTATAAACCTAAGATGCCTTTAGGAGTGCATCCAGGCAGCTGAACCCATGGAGAACACATAGCAGAAAAAAGGAAGTTTTTTTTCCATCCCAAGGAAAAAGCAGGAGAGTGGGGGCATAAACACCATTATTTTATGTACAATGTAGGCAATGCTGCTGGGCTTGAATTAAAAAAAGTCACCTACTTTGGGGACGCAGAGCATTGCACAGATGGGGAACAGCGTAAGAGAATTACAAATCAGCAGGACAGTATCATAAATAAGCAGCACCAAAGAAGTAAAGGGTAAGTGTGTTTCCTTAGTGAGAAGTAATTATATTTATCCATGGAAAAAAGTACAAGATATACCATGTCCTGTTTCAGAAAATTGCAGCTCAACCCGCTATATTTTCCAGTATATTCACACTTTAATGACAATAAAGTTAAGACAAGATGCCTTTCCTCTGCTCCATCTGTGGGTTTCAATGGTGGCTCAATGACTACCAGCAATGATTTTCAATTTCTAACGTCCTTAATTCACCTTGTTTGTTGCAGAGAAAAGCAAGCACTGACATTTTACTTTAACTGTGTAGTCAAAACAACACATGCCAGTGATAAGCTACAAAAAGTCTATCACTATTTGTTCTGTAAAAAGTTGCATAAAAAAAAAGATATTATATGAAAAATTCTTGAAGTACAAAACATGTTGATGAGAATGTGGCCGAGAGGCAAGTTTTGATCATCATTCACTGCTGCCATTGGACTGGCAATACTAACTGATGGTGCTAAATTTGAAAAAGCCATAAAAGAAGCTACATGAGTGCTGTTTCCTCTTTGTTCAAATGAATCCAACAGAGGATAACCTCTACCCTAAAAGGTGGCTTGTGTATAATTCCCCAGTTTCAAAGAAACACAGTGTCCTGGTGCAGAAAGAAATATTTGAATAGTTTGCTAGCCTTGTGCTGTTCAGCAAACACTTGACCGCACAGTTACTGGTCAAGGAAGCTATACTGGCATTGTGAAGTCTGAGTGATCTTTTTGAGGTATTGTGGCCTGTGATTTCTGAATGCCATTCAATTATAAATTAGATGTGTTGTTGTTTAGGTTAGACAGTTCACAGTCAGTATATATTTCCTGGGCCACGCATGGCTGTGAGATTCAAAAGTGGTGTAATATATTTTTCAACCAAGTCATCTAGGTGGTGGGTTGGTCACACACACACCCACACAAATACATATATATAGTCAAATCAGTTTTCTTACTAGAGCTAGCATTATGACTGCAAAGTTATTGACAGCTACTCATACTGACACACTATTCAGATAAATCTGAAAATCATAATTACAGAAAATGGCTTTACCTTCTAGAAATTCTATAAAATGTAGTCTTTTTGTGTGGCTGCATGACTTTCCTTGACCAGCAATGCAGAAGTATGTGGCTATTTTCATTTCACATGTTGAATGAATGAGCACCCACACAGAGTATTTCTCTTTGAACCATTTTCCTCTGTGCAAAAAAAATCATACTTTTGAGCTCCTGTAGTTTCTCACTATACTATGTCCAAGCTATGGTGTAATACAAAGTAAATAAAAATATTTGCATATATAACTCATCAGTTCATCAGCTGGCATAGATGTGAGACCATCACTTCTTCAGGTAATAATTTATAAGGAGAAATGTCCTCCCATACTGCCTATTATTTTACTGGGGAGTTGTCTCAAGCAGCAAATTCTTGCATGTTATCATGGAGGCAATTCCAGGAAAGATTAAAGTTTATCTATAAGATAAATGTAGAGATAAAACTGGCCATTCTGACCTCAGACTTAACAACCACAATTATTACCCATGATGTCAGAGCTTGCATGCCATCTCAGATAACTGGAAAATAGCAAGAGTGACAGCAAACAATGCAAAAATAAAAGAAAAAAATATAGAAAAAAAATTATAGCTAAATAATTAGAAAATGTGCTCAAATGGATGTCACACCAAACAGTCTAAAACAATCACAACTATTATTAGAAATAAAGAATAAAGAGTAAGAAAATAAGACACAGCACTAAACAGTGTGAGCTTGGGTACATTAGTGGGAAATCCTAGAAAAGTAATCTGTTAGACATTTTTGAACAGGCTACTTTAATAACAACAATAGAGGAAACAAAGTAAATAATATGTTTTACTTAACTGTAGATTAAAAAAAATTATTTGCTACAGATCCACCTTCAAAATTACTTCTGAAACTGCAAGCCACAGAACTCAGAACCAATTTGCATAATTAAATGTCAAGCTGGCTAATAGACTACACCTTCAAAGCAAAGAGCACAGATAAGAAAAGGCTGCTCCAGATACAGTGAAGTCTTTTGTGGAAGTGCTTGAAGCACTACACTTTCTAATTTATATTAATAACATTGATTCTGACTTAGTACATAAACTTACAAAATCCATGCACAACACTAAAATTAGCGAGACAGCAAATAATGACGAGATAGAAAAATCAACTTGGAAAGAAAGAGACAATCATCTACACCAGACAAACGCTAGGAAAATTCAACTTAAGGCAGAAACATACAGTGGCAAGGGAACATTAACTATAAAGTAAAATGCAAAAATAACCTTTTGAAAAGATTTAGGGGTTTAGATTGACACATTTTAATTTTATAGGAAGTGTGCAGAAGCAATTCAGAAGTCAAATATAAAGTTAAATTATAATTAAAAAATTGTTATATATTGAATTAGCCGTGCCCCATGGCTCCGCCCGCGTATTAGAGAAAAAGGACAGTGAGGAGGGCCCTGCTCAGCTCCCCACTCCTGACGTCATGCTTCCCACTCCCATGAGCCCACAGCCTCTGTCTCAGATTAGTGCAAATATATCGCTCCAGCAAGTGAACTATGATTCTTAGCACAATATGAGAAGTCACAAAATGAACCGGAATGTTCAAGCAAATTATAAGAAAAAACCCAATATAAGCCCATTTGCTATCAAAGCAGAGGTAAGGTACACACCCATAGGCTGGAACGTGAATGAGGAGGACCCTGCCCCCCTCCCCTCTGCCCACTGTGTGTCACTCAGATTTGCACTAATAAATTACTGCTGGAACCAAACTATGATACTTAGCGCGATGAGAAAAGTCGCGAAACCAAGCGGAAATGTTAAGCAAATTATAGAAAAAAACCTGATCTAAATTCGTTAAGTAGTTCCTTTGTGATAAGTGGACAAACATACAGACAGAAAGATGTTAGATTTTATATATATAGTGATGTATGAGGATTATATTTTTCTTTTGTATTTTTACTAACTTTTTTGTAAATTTAGTCATTTTTCTCAGTCCCTTATTTGTCCCCTCCTTATGTTTATTGTAATTTTTTTATTTTTACCACATCACCCGCTCCCTAATTGTCTTTTATTGTTTGTCTCTCTTTCTACCCCTTTTTTCGGGATTGTGGTTTTGTTTGCTATTTCTTATTATTTTGCTCTGGATTTTCGAGTTTTGATTTTTGCTTTAGGACTAAGGATTCAGTAGTTTGGGATTTTGGCCTTTCTTCAGTTATTTATTTGCTCTCGTTATGTTTCTTTTGAGAAATGGTAGAATTCTTTTGTAATCGTCTCAATTTAGTTTTGTATATTTTGAATTTTGAAATTCTGGACTATAGAATTTGTTTTGTAATTATTAAAAATTCTTCACAGTTTATTTATCTCAGAGAATTAAATAAAATATATTTTATGCATTTGGACAAGAGGTTTCAGTGGCTCCCCTCTCCTTTTTAAGAATGTAATCCTTTGGACTTTGTTTTGAACTGTTTATTCCTCATTATTTGAGCATTTTTAGTTGTTTTTAGCCTGAAAAACACAGCAAAAACATGTCATACTAGGACTCTATAATGTGCTTGAGAGATTACATCAAGAATCTCTGTGTGCAGTTCTACTCACAAAAGAAAAAAGGCACAGCAGGTCTGGAGCATGAACAGAGAAAAGTAAGCAAGTCTAGATAGATAGATAGATAGATAGATACTTTATTAATCCCAAGGAGAAATTCATATACTAAAGCAGGGGCATACTGATAAAAAACAATATTAAATTAAAGAGAAATAAAAATGCAGGTAAAACAAACAATAACTTTGTATTATGTTAACCTTAAAGGCTAGAACTGAAGAGTTGCATAGTGTGTGGGGGGGGTACAATTTCCTCAGTCTGTCAGTGGAACAGGACAGTGATAGCAGTCTGTCGCTGAAGCGGCTCCTCTGTCTGGAGATGATAGTGTTCAGTGGATGCAGTGGATTCTCCATGACTGACAGGAGCCTACTCAGCGCCCGTCGCTCTGCCACAGATGGCAAACTGTCCAGCTCTGTGCCTACAATAGAGCCTGCCTTCCTCACCAGTTTGTCCAGGCGTCAGGCGTCCTTCTTCTTTATGCTGCCTCCCCAGCACACCTCTGCGTAGAAGAGGGCGCTCGCCACAACCGTCTGATAGAACATCTTAAGCATCTTATTGCACATGTTGAAGGACGCCAGTCTTCTAAGGAAGTATAGTCGGCTCTGTCCTCTCTTGCACAGAGCATCAGTATTGGCAGTCCAGTCCAATTTATCATCCAGCTGCACTCCCAGGTATTTATTGGTCTGTACCCTCGGCGCACAGCCGCCTATGATAATCACGGGGTCCAGGAGGAGCCTGGGTCTCCTAAAATCCACCACCATCTTCTTGGTTTTGCTGGTGTTCAGGTGTAAGTGGTTTGAGTCGCACCATTTGCATTCCTGGCCTAAAAGAGTTCCTATAATCTGACTGGCTAAAATAATTAAACCTCTTTAGTCCTGAGCAGGGGAGACTTCATTATTTAACATACATTTGATCCAGCAAAGATTATTTGAGTGAGTTGAATAATTAAGAATGATTATTCAGAGTTAAGGTTAGGTTAATTTAAAACTGAAGCCAAGAAGCAGAACTTCACACACTTTTTCTAGCACAAGCTAATGAGCCATGGAGTTGAAGTAGATAGATAGATAGATAGATAGATAGATAGATAGATAGATAGATAGATAGATAGATAGATAGATAGATAGATACTTTATTAATAGAAGCTGTTGTGAGTCTTTAGAGATAATTGTGAGTAAATGAGAACAGTGGGTTACGTAAATGTGAAATACAAGTTGTAGTAAGTACCAGGCAAGGGTCAAAACCAGCAGAGCTGAGCAAAAAGAATGCTGGGGCAAGTCAAAAATCAAAGTCAAAGATGAAAAATGAATTCTCAGCCAAAATTAACCTAGCATTTGGTATATTTGAATCAAAGTTAACTAGTACTAAAGTTTTGTTTGGTTTTTATCCAATTAAGGGATAAACTTGAATGGAATCATGACTTTATTCATATTGCAAGTCCAATGATGACACACGCACAATAACTGTGATCATGTGAGACAACAACCGTTTTGCATAAACAGCTAAAATAATTTCAAAAGTACACAAATATACTCCAAACAGTAAGAAACCTCCAAAAAGCAGGTTAAAAAAAATAAAACTAATATTACTAATTCAAAAAAAAATAAGATTTAGTACATGAAAGAAACCTGGATAACTTTTCAAAAATGTCTGAATATTGGCACAGCTTACCAATTTTGTAACGTAATGAGCATGATGGACTCTTTTCATCTGTCTTATGGTACTCCAGAAACCTTATTAAAAAAATGGAGGATCCTAAATCACATTTCCTTTACAGAAATAGTCCTTAAGGCTAGTTTAAAAATGTTATATATAAAACATGGCCACATTCCCTCATACACTGCACTTTGCCCTGCAAAATTCAACTCTTGCTGAAAACAAGGTCTTGCTGTGCCAATAATTTATACGCACATTTATTTAGTATTACCCATTTTATATTTCCATCCATGTGGAACCTCAAGGTGGCAAAGTGAAGCTCTAATATGCTTTATTCTCACTACACCTCTGCAAAGCTCAAGGGCTTGTGTGAAGCTCACAAGAATATAAAGAGAAGAAAAGAAAATTAAAAAGAGAAAATACACTGCATGTTTGGCCACAATATAATATACAAATGTAGAAGGCATAATAAAATGATAAGACTCAGATTGAAAGAATAGAAAAAACCTAATACAAAAAGAGCATAACACACACACTAAAAAATCTTACTTTAAATGAGTGAAAATATCTCAATCAGTTTGCTATTAATAAAGCAAATAAGTTCATTATTCATTTTTGCTTGCAGTAATATGATATGGAATTTCCTCCCTTGAAAATTAGCTTTGAGCATCTGAATTAAAGAAACATCAGTGATTACATTAACATTAAAAGAATGCCTTTGTTATTGTCATATAAAAGAATAAGAGAGTGAAGTTCAGAATTAACTAATGATTTTCAATTAATAGTTACCTTATACATTGCTCATTTTGTCTCTCAAACTGGCTCCTGCAGAGCTGTTAGATTAAATTAGTTTTTTTAAAGGTTGTATAACCATTTTCATTGAATAGAGGCTCAAAAAATACTGTAACAAATTCAGATGTAAAATACAATACTAAACTTTACAAATTACTGGGCATGACCTGGATGGTTCTGGTACTGACTGTACAGAGCAGTGGACATTTTGAATAGAGATAGAATCAGAAGATGGTTAATGATAAGGTCACTTGGTGAGACTTCTAGTTCTAAAGATAGTGATACCTGTAAAGAAAACAAGATGGTGTTGTGGGGCAATATATTATTTTTAAACACAGTTAAAATGCATCAAATACAAAAACCAATGACCAGAATCATTGACCTGTAAAAGATAGATAGATAGATAGATAGATAGATAGATAGATAGATAGATAGATACTTTATTAATCCCAAGGGGAAATTCACATAATCCAGCAGCAGTATACTGATACAAAGAAACAATATTAAATTAAATAGTAATAAAAATGAAAAGAATTAAAATTAAATTAATGTTCACATTTACTCCCCCGGGTGGAATTGAAGAGTCGCTTAGTGTGGGGGAGGAACGATCTCTTTAGTCTGTCAGTGGAACAGGACAGTGACAAAAGTCTGTCACTGAAGCTACTCCTCTGTCTGGAGATGACACTGTTAAGTGGATGCAGTGGATTCTTCAAAACCCCAAAAATGAAGTTTCAATTATTTTAGAGGCCAAGGAGAATCTGTAAAAAAATAAAAAGAAACAATTCTCTTATTTAGTCACAAAAAAGTTGTAACTAAATTGTATATAATGATTGATTATACAGAATTTCAATAAAATAAAATAATCCCTCCAGTTATGATAAACACAGTTTCCCTTACAAAATCCAGGCTTTTCCCAACAATTAACAAAGGCTATACTTTTATCTGTCATGTGGTCATAGGAATCCTGTCTGTGATAGAGTTACTTATTATTAAATTATTTGACTCTCACCTTTATTCAAGTCAACTTACAACAAATAAAAGATACAATAACATTTCTTTTATTTTTCCAATTAGAGCACAGGCAGAAGAAGTGACTTGCTCATGATCATACAGTGCCATTAGCAGGATATGAAACCACAACCCCAGGGCTTAAAATCCAAAGCATTAACCACTACGCAATACTGCCAGCTTTGAGAGACCTGCTGCTGAATGTAGAGCAAAGTTTCTGTGTCTGAATTGGTGACCTGGGTACCAAGGGAATACACTTTTATTTCATAGACACCACTCTCATTTTGACCATGCACTGTAAGCAGTAGGGCCTGGACAGACTAAAGATGTCTTTCATTTTAGAAGCCTAAATCACAAAGGAAAGAATTGTCTAAAGAAGCCAAATCAATCCAGTTTTCACTTTGCTTAGTTCCTTTCAGTTTCCTAATAAAACAAAAGTGCATCATTTTTGCCACTCTTAAGTTGACTATATACTGTATTTTTGGAAATGAGGCTATCTGCACTGTTGGCAGGAAAATATGAGCTGTAAATACTTCAGATCACTCAACATATAAACTTGTCCTTAACAGGCAGTGAACTGTTCAAACGTAACATTTAATTCCAAGTTCAGCATCATCATTTGTTTGTTCTCCTAGTGAAGTTAAAAAAATGATGCTCTGATGTTGCTAAAACTCTTGTTTATGTGTGGGATGTTCCCTAGGCTTATGGATCTGATTTACTTTTTTTTTGGTAAATAGACTGCTTCAATGTGTACCAAGTCTTTTTGTATATGAATTTTCTGCTAAAGGGTGTACCCACAGCCTGCTACTACTTTATTGGTATGCACAAGTACTATACCTATTTGGCAGAGCACAGAGGAAAAAGAAATACATTCTATTTAAACGTGAATGACTGAAGCAGGTTTTCACAGTTAAACCTTTAAGGTTTATTACTAGGAAATGAGGTATATTTTTTTAACTCGGCTGTCTTCATGGCAGTTAATAGCTAGTGCAATGTATCATTTTAAAAGCCAGTTTCCATGCTAATAAGTCAAGGCAGGGCTGGGTTTATACTTAAGATAATTAAATAGCACTAAACGTTGAAGATGGGTAATACCTTTGAAAGAGACTTCTTATGGGACACTGTATTCTCCAATGTTAGTCAAAGCTCCAGAAATTCCAATGATAAGTATACCCAATTCAGAATCCTGCTAAGACTGTATACTGTATATCTGATTTATATCAGATCCTCAATGTCAATTGTTTCCCCTTGGCTTACCTTGCATTTTTCTTCCACATGTTTCAGCACTGCCCTCCTGTCTTTTATTTTTAAATTATGTATTCTTTTGTGTTTTCCTATTCTTCTTTTCTTTTTTTTTTTTTAATATTTCTTTCTTGCCTCAAATCTTCCTTTCTTCAGACCTGTTCATACTTCTGCTTTAGGCCCCTTAAGGTAAATTATTCTGCCTTGGTTCTCTGGCAGCGAAACTAATTCTTGCTGCCCACTGAGAGGCACCTGAGCATGCTACTGTGGACAATTGGTTAGTTTCCTCCTTCTATAATTTAATCCACTTTGAATTACCTGCATGACCAATTAATGTTGCCTCCAGCATCTCAACTGCAACTTTGACTACAGGTGCTCACTTCTGAAACTCCTAGTTTGTTGCAGCTCCCAACTTTGTTTTCTATTAACTCATGTTCTTTTTAACTTTACTGGTGAGGTCTAATTGCAATTCCTTAACAAGCAACAGGCTTGTCCCACATTTTTTCACACCTGGCTCAGGCTGGGAGAAGGTGGTTTGGGTCCTTTCACTCATATGTGTCATGATTTAGCCAGGATGTGTTCCATGGCTTATATTTATTTTTCTTTTAGAGGTAAGGTATTCCTTGTTAAATGTTATGTATCACACTTCATGTATTTATTTTACTATCCTAAGGTCTGTGTACGTCTAGTCCCAGCGAGCAATCTGATTGGTCAATTTGGTGTTGGTGATGCAATTGAAAGAGCCATACGGAGAATTGTCAGGACAGGAGGTGAGCAAGGCATCTCGAAAACAACGACAGAGTTTGAGAATCAGGCTTTATGGAAACAAGCTCAACAGAGGGAGCACCGATCCAGGGAGCTTCAGACACATAAGAAGAAAGAGGAAAGGTGCTGAAGATACACATAGGGCAAGAGATATCAAATATGCCTTTGTCAAGTAATGAGGCTACTTTTTTTACATGAAATTCTAACTATGTACCTAAGTGTGATCTCCTGTGTTTCTTATATTTTTTAGGTGTAACCCACAAGGGGTAAGACCACCATTGAATCACTGTGAAGGGACCACCCACAGCCTTTAAAAGCAGGCAAGTAAAGCGAGCCCCATTATGGTTTATTGAAGTTGCTTGGTGATTTTTGCATTTTTTTTCCTCTCTTTTTGATCTACTAGATTTTAATTATTTTTTACTTCTGTTATTGGATTTAAATTATTGTTTGAGACTTGCTCATCTTAAAATTGTCTTTCTGTCTTGTAAGACAAATTTTAAAATGGCGTTCCCATTATGAGGTCTGGTTAGGCCCGAAGTCTCCCATTAGAATCCACCACAGGATGAGCCCTGGGAATCACTTTCAGAATTAGAAATAAATTCCGTGGCTGTCCTCCCAAGGCTCCCCCTCTGGTGCCCACAGTTGTCTTTGTGACCCTGCACCCCAACCCAAACATTATTATTGGCTTGAAGAGATAGGGTTGTTAAAAGTATCTCAATATCAATAAGTATTGATTGTAACACTTTCAAAATTGTGTCAATGCTTATTTTTCATGGCATCGATTCTATAGCCTATATTACCAATGCAAGTCTGGTCTGCTCTGGCTTTTGACAAAGGAGCCTCATAAGATGGCAATGGGCATGACTAAGATACAGCCCCATTTTCACCCACTCACAAGTGTTAATAACATGGCAGCTCCAGCAGCATCAGTACCTTCACCAGCATGTTTAATTGATAAAGAGGGCAGCAAAAGTAGAGTAGAGAGTAGCCAAATGGGGACAGATCAAGAGGTAGGTATCATTTTTTTTTTAAATTATGTAGACGTTAATCAGATAGATAGATAGATAGATAGATAGATAGATAGATAGATAGATAGATAGATAGATAGATAGAACTTTATTTGTCCCAAGGGGGAAATCTGGTTTATAAGCTTCTTTGTGTACGGCTGGGGTCCTTGCTTGGCTGGGATGCCTCGACACTAGAAGGAGCAGGAGAGGAGATGTGACCAGAACATTATTTCCCCCAGGACAGTAGATGGCAGCCCCCTGGGTTGCAGCGGTGCCTCAGACTCCCACAGGGCTTCATGGGAGTTTGGTACAGCCCTGTTGGAATCCATCGGTGCGCCAGGGAAGCTCCAACTTCTGCTGAGCCCTGGAAAGCAGGTCTTCCGGGTCAGCAGGCACCACTTGGGGACTCAGAGTTGGGAGAAGGTGTACGAAGCTTGCTGAGGAGGAGTGGAGAAGAAAGAGAGAAAAGGACTGAGAGATAAAGAAAGAAACAGAAAGAGTGTGCTTGGGTTGTTGACGACACTGAATTTTAAATAAATCACATGTGCTTTTTGTACTTGTGCCTCTAGCGTTTGTCTGTGTCAGGGTTGACTTTCACAGCTTCAAAATTGTTGAGTTTAAAGTAGGAAGGCAAAGTTTTGTTTTGTTTTTTCTATTGGTAACTTTTCTTTTTGTAGCTGGTTAAATGTTTAATGCATTAAGATGTAGATCTGCAATTTTTACCTGTGAGTCAGTTTTATTTTGTGTTGTTCATTCAGGGGCATCTTATCTCAGGGGCTGTAGGGCTCCATCTCTAACACGATTTTCAAGGCCTCACTATAAAGTGAGCTGCCATAGCGCATTACTTTCTTTTACTTTATTACATGCAATTTTAAAATTATATTTTATTACATTTATTATGTAGTGTAAGGCACTACAACCTTTCAGTGCTCAACCGCATAAACAGCAGTGCTACTCCTATGTGTGTTCATGTATCCAAAATATTACAGTATATGGCTATTCTGTCCACTTCACAAATGTGGTCTGTGTGAATGCAGCAGTGAGGTATGCAGTATGCATTGAGGTGTATTTTCCTTCGAGTTGTATCACAAAAATGTGGCACTCAGCTTAGAAAGTATTGTTATTTGATGATTTTTTTTTACTTTGTTGACACTCCTATTTTGTTGCAGTTTCTTCATACTTTTGGAGAAACAGTACTGCAATTCACTTAAATACAGCATGTTTATTTTATTGAATTACTTATATACTGTATTGGGTATAAAAAATGGTACTGAATTTCAATATTTTTTTAGTATCATATTGAAGTTTGAAATTTTGGTATCAATACAAGTTTAGCACAAGGCCATGTTAACAATAACAAAACAAAGCTTCTTTCTACCTTGCAGCATACAGGGGGATTTATCAAATTATGCTGAAATATTGACCCAAGCAACTGTTAAGAGTATTCCTTTTATCAAGGCATCTTAAAACACAAATTCTGCTGTTTACCTTCTGTAACTGTTATCTCTGCAGTAACTACAACAGGGTTTTGCTTAATAATGTTTTTGTGCAAAATAAGGTCGGGAAAATGGCAAAACAAATTGATGAAAGGTAATTCATTGGGTTTTGTCAAGGACAGACAGAGATTAGAAAACAAGAAAGTAATCAGGAAAAAAAATGATTGTTTTAAACCAGTAAAATTAATAATCAAAAACAACAACAAAATAGTCAAAATTGAAGTCAGTAGATCAGTAGCTATGTAATAAGTCTAAGATAATAGCTAGGATCTTAGTTTATTTTACAGACAAATATCCCAAAACTAGGACACTACAGCTGCCTCAATAACATCTTAAACAGAGCAACTCAAGTCACCTGAATGGTATCACAATGCACAAACTGGCGGCGCCCAGGAGAAAACACACATTCAAAATGTCGATACCAAGTAACTTTTTGGAGGTAAGATCAGGAAATGAGCTGAATGAGAAGGTAAATGTATTTATATTGCACTTTTGAGAGACCACCTATGATGATTATTGCAGTAGTTTCTCCAAAGAGGTTATTTTAGAACATTCATAATATCTACACTGTAAAGGACAAACCAAAACGCAAACAGTGCTTAGTGTTTGTTTAAATTCAAACCATGTCTAATTGTTACTGCATAATTCATAAAATTGTCCAGTAAAATAAAATAGACATCACTTCCGGGAACTATCTAAAATGGATTATGTGGATTAAAAATGGACTGCAGGCAATTATTCAACTGTTGATGTTGTACATACATTATACAGTGATCCCTCGCTATATCGCGCTTCGACTTTCACAGCTTCACTCCATCGTGGATTTTTTATGTAAGCATATCTAAACATATATCATGGATTTTTCGCTGGTTCGCGGATTTCTGCGGACAATGGGTCTTTTAATTTATGGTACATGCTTCCACAGTTGGTTTGCCCAGTTGATTTCATACAAGGGACGCTATTGGTGGATGCCTGAGAAGCTACCCAATCAGAGCAGGTATTATGTATTAAATAAAACTCCTCAATGATCTACGATATGCTTCTCGCGCGGTGCTTTACATTCTTAAAAGCCAGAATGACATCTATTGATTTTTCATTGTTTGCTTTTCTCTCTCTCTGTCTCTCTCTGACATTCTCTACTTCTAATGCAAACTCCTTTGAAGAGGAAGATATGTTTGCATTATTTGAATTGTGAGACAGTACTGTCATGTCTGTCTTGTCATGGAGCACAGTTTAAACTTTTGAAAAAGAGACAAAGGTTTGTTTGCAGTGTTTTAAAGTCTCTGTCTCTACAACCTCCTGTGTTTCTGTGCAAATCTGTGACCCAAGCGTGACAATGTAAAAATAACAATAAAAGCGAATGGTTTTAACTTCGCAGGGGGTTCTGGAATGCAACCCCCGCGATTGAGCAGAGATCACTGTATCCCGACAGCCTAATATTCATTTATAATGATATATTATCTCCCAGTGTGTTTTTGTGTGTTGTATTCATGTCAGACACACTAAACTCCATTTAGAAAAACAAGATGGTGTTCTGACCTTTTTTCAACTTGTGAAATTGTAAAGGAAAAAAAAATGCTCGAAATTACCTGCCTGTTATGCTAGAACATCAGGACTTCTTTTGTACCAGAACACTTTCTATTAGGAAATTAGATTATATATTATATAGAATGTACCTTTTATCTGAGTTCTCATTGGTGGGATTGAAATGCTTATATATATGTTAATGAACCTAAGTGATAACAGGAGCTGTTCTCTTAAGGCTAATCAGACTTGCTGTGGAGAGTCTTGCTGCTCATATTGTGAGCCTCCACCAGATGGTGTAAATAAAGGATTTATAACAATCACTCAAGACTTTTTTTATTTACTAAGCATTTTCCCCAACAGAAATGCTTTGGTAAGCTAAAATAGTGCAGGATTTCTGGGCATTACTCCAAAGACTGCATATTAACATGTAAGGCATTACAAAGAACTTTCATAGGGAGGATATAACTTCTTTAGATTGTCCTTTTCTTATAATACAAAAGATTAATTTAAAATGTGATTTTTTTTATTTTGATTGAGCCAGATGAATATTGTGCCAATATAAAGTCTCTTAATTGATTATAATTTGGCAATGCAAAGTCTGCATATTTAATGTAAGAGCTTAGACTACCACTACAGAACCACTAATAGTTGTGCTGTTAAGAATGTGCTTTCTTTTTTTTTTAATGTTATTTTATTGTAATCATTCCATACAAACAGATCAATTTTTACAAAAAATAGGATTGAAAACAAATCGAACCCCATCCCTGAGAAAGACAGCATGGCCATCCGGAGTAATACTTAAAGCGTGTAAGCATACCTAAATTGATGAGTTTAATAGAGCAATAGAGATGAATGGAGAAGAAAAAGAAATGCAGAGAGAATTACTCCTTCCTATTCTAAAATATTATTGATTAGATCCTGCCAGGTTTTGAAAAAGTTCTGTACAGATCCTTTAACTGAGAACTTGAATTTTTCCAATTTCAAATAGTATAAAACATCAGTTTCCCACTGACTTAAAAGAGGAGAGTTTGGTCTGGTCCGATGCGAGAGATGGACGTCTGAAGTGGAGCTCCGCTAGCAGTGGTGCTATTTTTCATATTATTTGCTTATTATTCTGAGATATCCTGTATTTATTCAACCCGAGAGGGACCGCTACAGTATATGTAAACACATATAAACATGGCCAACAAGAAGGGGGGTCCGAAAGAATCAAAGACTAAAGCTACATCCAAGCTGCGATCAGCAAGCCCTAGTTCGAGATACGGCCTCTCAGAGACAGACCTGGATCAGATGGGCGAAAGTACAGACTCCTCGGGACCACGGTCCGCTACATCGTCGCCTGCTGAGAGCGAAAAGGGGAGCGAAGGTGCGATCGTGAGTGCAGATGTGGATAGCTCGCCGATTGGAGAGGATTACCTGAAACTGGAAAAGGCCGGGAGGTCCGCGGCTTCAGTTACGCAATCACGCGGGACTGGAGCAGCGGGACACCGCTTCAGCAGAGTCTGCTGCTTCATCTACGGTACAAGAAGGCACATTTGAGCTATCTGAACTGAAAGTGTTGCTCGCTGAGCTCAGGCAAGATATAAAGAAAAGCGAGAAGGCTAATGAGAAAGCAACGGCAAAGGCACATGAGAGACTGAAACAGGAATGGAAACAGGAAATGAAACAGGCCAATGAATGTCTGCGACAGGAAATCCAACAGGCAAATGAAAGGCTGCGTCAAGAGGTACAGCTTGAACTTCGACAGGTGCTGGGTAAAATTGAAGAGCGCATTGAGAAAAACTCGCTAAACTGAGCACGCTTGCTGATCGATTGGAGCATCTTAGTGAGACATTCACGAATCGGATCGAAATAGCCGAACATCTAGCTGCCAGTGCCGAGGAAAGAGCAGTAAATGTCAGTTCGGAATGTAAAAAACTCGGAGAAAAACTTGGAGACAGACTGGCTGCTTTAGAAGATGGGAATAGAAGGTATAATGTCAGAATTGAAGGCTTGCCGGAGAATCGAGAAAGTTTAAACCCGGTGAAATTCGAACTGAACTTTTTCTAAAATAATCGGGGCGACTTTAAAGCAGAATCTGAGATAGCAGCGCTTATCGCAGACGCTGATCAAACACCGCCAGACCCCGACCAAGATCTTTTATAGTCCGCTTTGAACGATTATCATTTAAGTTAGAGGTGATGGAACTCCTCAGGAAAAAAAGGAAGATATTATATATGAAGATTGCCACATTCGCGTCTTCCCTGACTTCTCTCCAGCAACAGCTATCAAACGCCGCCTTCTATAATATTAAACAGCTGCTACGGCAAGCCAATGTCAAATACGGCCTCCTGTATCCGCAAAACTGAAAGTGGAATGGCAGGGTCATTTCTATGTTTTCGCTAGCAAGGAGGAGGCAGAAAATGAGTTAAGAAAGCTGATCCCGGACTATTCTGATACATAATTGTGAGTCATGGCGGTAAATGATAAAGCTAGGATTAATAATCTACTGTCTGATCTATTTGTTTTAAAATACGGGTTTTTATCAGCATATATTCTCATATTCTTATATTATTATTACTTACTTATTACTTATCATTACTTAGTATTACTAGGGCTAAATGTTTATGTTTTATTGTGCTTAATTACGTTTTCCTCCTCTTTTTTTTTTTCTTTTCTAATTATTTCATGTGTACCCTAAATGAGACTGTTCAATATCATACCCTTGGTTTGCTGTTATTGCTATTACTGCATTAAGACTTGTTATGCTTGTTTTGGACACATCTTTAACACCATCACCTGGGTTTATTATCTGGGGATATCATCTTAATGCACTAAAATTGATGAAGATTATATGTATGTATGTATGTATATATATATATATGTATATATGTATATGTATATATATATATATATTAAGTGCAAAATTCTTTTCTTTCTTTTTCCTCTTTTAAAGACTATATTGGTAACAGATATCTCTATCTTTTAACCTTAAAGCCACTGCATGGGGGCTTGATGTGCTTTGGACGTGCTCTGTCTCTGGGTATGTCAGAGGACTGGGACTGCATGAAGTGGGTTTTAGCCTCACCTGGGGAGGCAAAAAGGGAGGGTGGGGGTTAAGGGGAAGAGAAAGAGAGCAGGCTTGATCTATATCTAATCTATCATCTCAATCTTTATAATTATAACTATCAACGTAATAATAAGCTGCATGGCAACAACTCTTGGGGAATAGGAAATTAAGACCTAAACTATTTCACTTCCAGTTAAGACTATAATATGACACCAAAAACTCAGAATCAGTGTCTCCATGATGGGACAGTTAACTTCGTAAGCTGGAATGTTAAAGGCCTGAATCACGAATTAAAGAGAAAGAAAGTACTTTCTCACCTAACAGGTCTAAATGCTAAAATAGTATTTTTACAGGAAACCCACTTACTAAGTAAGGATCAGTTCCGCTGCAAAAGACTGGACTGGCCAAATGTTCCATTCTAGTTTTACAAAGAAAACTAGAGGGGTGGGAATTCTCATACATAGAACAGTACCATTTGTAGCATCAGATGTAGTATTGGATCCTGAAGGGAGATATGTGATGGTCATGGGAGACTTATCTAACTGTAAAATGATTTTGATAAATGTTTATGCACCTAATGTTGATGATAAGGAATTTATACAAAATTTATTTGCATCCATTCCCAATCTGAACACTCATAAACTTATAATGGCTGGGGACTTTAATTGTGTTCTAAATCCACTTTTAGATAAGACTTCCTCCACAGGGGAACGCAACTAACACCGCAAAGATAATTACAAAGTTTATAACTGATCACAACTTATCAGATCCCTGGAGGTTTTAAACCCAAATTCAAGAACATATTCTTTCTACTCACCAGTACATCATTGCTACTCAAGGATTGATTACTTCTTTATAGATAATAACTTCTTGCCTAAGATTAAATCTTGTAAATACGATGCTATTGTTATTTCAGACCATGCTCCGATGATCTTGGAGCTGAAATTACTAAGCCCCATACACTCACCCCAGATGGCGCCTCAATCCGCTTCTATTAGCTGACGAGAATTGTACTGAATTTATATCCAAACAAATTGAATTCTTTCTAGAGACAAATACATCCCCTGAGATCTCTGCAGGAACACTCTGGGAAACTCTTAAGGCCTTCTTAAGAGGACAGATTATCTCATATCTTTCCCACAGAAATAAATCCGCTAAGAAAGTAGCAGAGATAAAAAGCGAAATTACTAAAATAGATGAAGAACATGCCAGACTACCAAGCGAGACTCTACATAAGAGGAGGCAGGCTCTACATTCAGAATTAAACCTCTTGACAACTAAAGAAACCGAACAACTAATTTACAAATCCAGACATCATTATTATGAACATGGAGAGAAAGCTAATAAGCTTTTAGCAACAAATTCACAAGCAAGAAGTGCAACGCAATCTCGTAATTACTAACACGAATGGAGATAAAATCATCGAACACAAAAATATAATGTGCACTTTTAGAGACTACTATAAATCCCTATATACTACTGAGTTTAAAGAAGACAATATACAATCTAATGCATTTCTGGATAAATTACAGATACCACAAATTGACGCTATTAGTGTGGAGGAGCTCGATAAACCTCTGTCATTATCAGAATTACTGGATGCTATAAAGTCACTCCAAGGTGGAAAAGCAGCAGGCCCTGATGGCTACCCTGCAGAGTTTTACAAGAAATTCTCCGCTCAGCTAGCTCCCTCCTATTAGCAACATTTACAGAAGCCAGAGATAACCAATCTCTTCCACAAACCTTTCGCCAAGCACTAATCACTGTCTTTCCAAAACAAAATAAGGACTTATTACAATGTGCATCATACAGACCAATTTCACTTCTGAATAACGACGTTAAAATACTCTCTAAAATCATAGCTAGAAGGATGGAGAAAGTGCTCCCTCAATAATATCACAAGACCAAACTGGATTTATTAGGGGCCGACACTTATCTTCAAATCTTCGACGCCTGTTTAATGTAATATACTCACCAACTAAATCAAACACCCCAGAAATATTATTATCATTGGATGCAGAAAAGCATTCGACATGATTGAATGGAAATACCTTTTACTATTTTGGAGAAGTTTGGGTTTGGCCCAACATTTGTGCATGGATTAAATTACTGTATACTAACCCAGAAGCTTCAGTTTGCATCAATAACATTTGCTCAGACTACTTTAAACTAGAACGTGGCACAAGACAAGGATGCCCTTTGTCACCACTGCTGTTTGCAATTGCCATTGAACCACTGGCAATACATTGTCGAAATACTGATCAGATAAAGGGGATTAGCAGAGAAGGACTGGAACAGAAAATCTCATTATATGCAGATGACATGGTACTGTATATATCGGATCCAGAAAATTCTGTGCCTGCAGTCTTAGCAGCACTCACAGAATTTCAAAAGCTCTCTGGTCTCAGAATTAATCTGAATAAAAGTGTACTCTTTCCGTGAATTGCAAGCATATAATATTAGATTAGACACCCTTCCTTTTATCATTGCAGAACAGTTTAAATACCTCGGGTAAACATCACAAGTAAACATAAAGCTCTTTATCAACAAAATTTCGTCGTCTGTATGGAAAAAATTAAACAAGACTTGCATAGATGGTCAACCCTTCATCTCACACTAGCTGGAAGAATTAACACTGTTAAGATGAATATTCTTCCTAAGCTCCTTTTTATTTCAAAACATACCAATATACATTAATAAATCGTTCTTTAAGCAATTAGATTCAACAATAACCTCATTTATTTGGAATTCTAAACATCCACGCATCAAAAGAGCGACCCTACAAAGACAAAAGGCAGAAGGCGGCATGGCTCTACCTAACTTCCAGTTTTATTACTGGGCGCAAATATACAGTCGATAAGAACCTGGACACAAATAGAAGAACATACACAGGCATGGACCGCAATAGAAGTAAAATCCTGCAGTACTTCTTTGTATTCCTTGCTTTGTGCTCCAATAAACACACGCTATCGGCAATACACTAATAACCCAATTGTGCTCCACTCACTTAGAATCTGGAACCAATGTAGAAAGCATTTTAAGACGGAGAAGCTTCTTTCTGTGGCACCCCTGCAAAAGAACCACCTCTTTCAACCCTCACAAACATATGCAGTTTTAATATCTGGAAAAATTTGGAATTAACTTGCTTAGAGACCTTTATATAGACAACGCCTTTGCATCCTATGAACAATTACGTTCCAAATTTAACATTCCAGCTACAAATTTCTTTCACTATCTTCAAATCAGGAACTTTGTTAAACAGAACCTTCCAGATTTTCCTCATCTTGCACCCTCATCCACGCTGGAAAAATTATTGCTCAATTTCAAGGAGTTAGACTCCATCTCTACAATATATAAAATCCTTTTACAATCCCTTCCTTTCAAAGATCCAAGAGGACACTGGGAAAATGACCTCTCAATTAATATATCAGAAAAGGAGTGGAAAGTAGCAATGCAGAGAATTCACTCAAGCTCCATATGCAAAGCATACAATTATACAACTCAAAATTATATATCGAGCACATCTGTCTCACTAAAACTCTCCAAAATGTTTCCACGGCATGATCCAACCTGCGAACGTTGCAACCAAGCCCCAGCCTCACTAGGTCACATGTTCTGGGCCTGCTCCAAATTAACATTATTCTGGACAAAAATTTTTAATTACCTCTCAGACAGTCTTGGACTCACAATCCCTCCTAACCCATTAACAGCTGTGTTTGGGGTTCTTCCAGAGGGTCTTAAAGTGGAGAAAGACAAACAAACTGTGATTGCATTCACTACACTGTTGGCACGCAGACTTATTCTGATAAACTGGAAGAACCCAAACTCTCCTCTTTTAAGTCAGTGGGAAACTGATGTGTTATATTATTTAAAATTGGAAAAAATCAAATACTCAGTTAGAGGATCTGTGCAGACTTTTTTCAAAACATGGCAGGATCTAATCAGTAATATTTTGAAATGATTTTATAAAGCACAGAGAATTTGTTGATTTAGGTATTTTTAAAAGCCTTAAATTTTACACCGTTTGGCTTGCTCTCTCTCTCAAGGGTGGGGATCGATCTGTTCTTAGCATAATTCTTTTTTTTTTGTAAAACTTGATTGCTATGTATTGATTGTAATAAAATTAATAAATAAAAAAAAAAAAAAAAAGAGGAGAGTTAGGATTCTTCCAATTTAGCAAAATAAGTTTGCGTGCCAAAAGTGTAGTGAATGCAGTCACAGTTTGTTTGTCCTTCTCCACTTTAAACCTATCTGGAAGAACACCAAACACAGTTGTTAATGGGTTAGGAGGGATTGTGACACCGAGTTGTCTGAAAGGCACTTAAAAATTTGGTCCAAAATTATGTTAATTTGGTGCAGGCCCAAAACATGTGACCCAGTGAGGCTGGGACTTGATTGCAGCGTTCGCAGGTTGGATCTTGCCCTGGAAACATTTTGGACTTTTTTAAGCGAGACAGATGTGCTCAATATATAATTTTGAGTTGAATAATTGTATGCTTTGTTTATATGGAGCTCAAGTGAATTCTCTGCCTTGCTACCTTCCACTCCTTTTCAGATATATTAAGAGATCATTTTCCCATTGTCCTCTTGGATCTTTGAAAGGGAGGGTCTGTAAAATAAATTTATATATTGCAGAAATTTTGTCTAAGTCCTCGAAATTGAGCAATATTTTTTCCAGCATGGAGCAGGGTGCGAGATGTAGAGAATCGGGCAGGTTCTATTTGACAAAGTTCCTAAATTGAAGATAGTGAAAGAAATGTGTAGCTGGAAAGTTAAATTTGGAATGTAATTGTTCATAAGATGCAAAGATGTTGTCTATATAAAGATCTCTAAGCAATTTAATCCCAAATCTTTTCCAGATATTAAAAACTGCATATGTTTGTGAGGGTTGAAAGAGGTGGTTGTCTTGCAGAGATGTGCTTTCTGACTAACTACAAAACAGAGTGAGGCTTTTTTGTTTTACACTAGGAGAGGATGGCTTCCTACTGTCTTGAAAGAGCAGAGAAACTGACCTTTACCATGTACACTTACTCGAGTATAACAAGGTGAAAAGCCACTTCTGACCTTCCACTGTATGTCTAGTCAGTTGGTGAGATTGGTAAAGGCAAAAAAGAGAGACAAACAGAAAGAGAGATGAAGCTGGGGAAGTAACCGTGGACTGCTCCAAAACTGGTGACTGGTCAAGTGAATAAGCCACCTAACTAAACAGTCAGAGTAACACCTTTATTACACTGGTCAGTTGTGATCTTGCGGGTTGTGGTGTTAAAAAAAACAAAACATTTTTTTTTATTATTCCTGGATTTTTGGCAGATTCATTCAAGGCTAGAGCTGATTTAATGTGTCTTCTCTAATTCTGAAAATAAACACCTTTTGCACATGAATACAGTATGTGATCAGCTTCAGGCAGACATGCCTGAATACTCTCATGGGATAAAAACAAAAAAACAAAAGTGATGTTAAATGAGTAGTTAACTCCCCACTATGTGCCTTGGGAATCAATATTAATCTATGTGTACCCTGAGGGGTGTGCCTGGCCACCTGTCCTATTAAAAAAGGCATAAAGTAGTAAATCAAAATGATTCAACTGCTTGCCTTGAGACAATGATAGAATACTGCCTCCTGGAGGCCAGTAATATCATCAGGCAGTAGACTAATATCTCTGCTAAAATGTTAAACTTCCCTGGAAATGCTGTAGGTTATTCTGAGTGGTGGCTGCTATTATTGGACTGCCTTTCCTTGCTGTGGTTATGTTGTTTATATTTGCTATGCCCAATGACAATCACATGGCTCGAACGTCTTATGTCATCATGCTACACCTATTTAAGATGGTGGCACAGAGCAGAGAGTTATCTAAAAAACAAATAGACTTTGTAGTTCTAGACATGGGAAATGTTTTCATGTCAGTGACACGATTTTTGTAATTTTCTTTCAACTTTGATTCTTGCTTAGTATCTGGCCTCTGATTATTAGTTTTGTTAGCATTTTCTGGTTGTGTAGACCCTGCATTTTACCTTTAGAACAATTCATTCTACTCCTAAGAATTTACCTCCATCTCACAGGTATTTTCTGGCTCAGATTATACTCTTAAAGCCCACTTTGCAAAATTCATCTAGGCAAGCTGATGGCCACAGCTGCTACGCCAAGGACTGAGTATATACATTAAAAGACAGCTGTCCTATGTCACTTTGTGTCTGTAAAAAATGTCCATTCCCTTATCCTACACTTTACTCCAAGGATGGTTCCAGGATTGAAATTTAGGTGGGGATTTAATCTTACTAGGATTTTTTTGAGTCTAGAATCAGGTGTTAAGTTTGGGTGGAGGATTAATGGCAGGGAGGAAAGATGTATGGTAGAATGTAAAAGTGACAGAGGTGCAGAGAAGGAGAACTTTTGGAGATGGGAAAGTGAAGGAGCCAGACTGAGCAAACAATTTTGTAGTTAGATTCACAGGGGCCACAAAGCTATATTTTCCTTTGAATAAACCATCATGTTTCATACTTTTTTGTTCCTTCTGACATTTTCTGACATTTACTACATACTATAAAGAAACCTTTGTGGTGCTCCTCCATTGAGTTTAATAATACTTATTTGTGCTTACCAAATCCATCATGCATATAATTGGGGTTCTGTGGTTTAGGAAAGTAGTTTTCCCTGTAACAGTAGGAATTTCACAATGCAATATTTTTTATAAAAATATTTAATTTCTTACCTAAATCAGAGGCAGAGAAGAGAGTAACTGTTAGTGATGTCTGTAAAAAATAAACCTATTTAAACACAAACTGTAATTGCAGTTCTTGCTTATTAACTGTGAACAGGCAGTAACAGCATGTCTGTATTTTTAAGCCTGACCAAATGACCTTTTCAAATAGCTTTTCAGCCATGAATTAATGGAAAATAAATATGCAAATATTCAAGGATGTTTCAAATGTGAATTTTGGAAGTACTGTTTTATATTAAACAATCAAGCTAATTTTGTATTAACAGAGCATTTTAAGAAGACAGTTTATACAAATAGAGCTGCCAAATGTATTGACTTTGTGCAGCTCCTCTTAGTTCTCCATATAAACCTGACAAACCTCTCTGAGTTTTATTGGAGGTTCATCTGACTCTTAAGCTCATGAATTTCGACAATAAAATTTTGAGCACCTAAGTAAGAGGACATCGGCCGGAGAATAGTGCAGTGCTGTGCTGTTCTTTGCGTAGTGTTTCCTTTAAATTAGACTTTTGTTCACAGCTTGTACATTTAGAACATTTATCACCACATTTCTGTTTAAAACATCTATTGTTTCTTCAGTGTCTGGCATTTTATATTTTGACCTGTTTTATTTTTTTAATTAGAAAAAGAGTCATTGGTTTTATAATTGTGTGTTTTTCATTGTGGTATCTTATTAAACTTGTGACTGGAAAAGGATGAGATTACCTTGGATAGATTTATTATAAATTAACAACATTTGATGTGAAGCAAACATTTACTAATTAAACTGAAATTGTTTTGGTTTTACATAGATGTTTAATCTCTGTGTTGTTGCTATTGTAGCTTCTAGTGCAGAGATAGTCTTAGAAGGGAACAGTGATTCCAGGCTTTCATTTTTACCGACTTTTAATGAACATCTTATAAATGACCTGCAAATTAATTGTTTCATTAATTATGCTTGGTTAAATTTAGAATTTTAATAATTAATAAAAAATATGGAAAGTTCCAGCAATCTATGTCTGTACAAATTTTAAAGAGTCCAATGTATCCTGAAACCAGCGTGGGCAACTCTGTTATTACAAGTAGAAATTTTGTTTTATTTTTTACTGCTTTAACATCATATAGTTTTTTTCTTTTTATGTATAGTGACTTGATAGATCAATTATAACACAGAAATGATTATCCTGAAACATATGCATATAAATAATAAACGTGAGTAAATAGGGTAAAGATTACTGTTAAACTATGTTCCGCAATTCTTTGCACAATATATTTTTTATATTAAAATCATTTTAAACTTACAATTGGAGGCCGAAATGCATCATCATAATTATCATACAGCCATTGTACAATTTAGGTTATTGGTAAATATTCTAAAAGTTCTTATACACACTGAGAGTCAAGCCTTGAAAATGGTGAATAGAAAACATTATTGTTGTTTTTTTTTCTTTTTTCATTGAAACATGTTTGAATTTTGATTTGATCTTTTATCTTTAACAGACAGTGAACAACACATTTTCCAGTGACCTGCGGCCTCATGCATAACGTGTGAGTAGAATTCACACTAAAACATGGTGTACGGACAAAAGTGGAAATGTGTGTATGCAGAAAAAAAATCGGAAGCATAAAACAATGTGTAAGCCAACTTCCATAATTCCACTCCATAAATCCCAGTCAGCGTGAAATGTGACACATGTGCATGCGCCTGCCACCCCACCCTGACTCCTCCCAGAATTACGCCCCTTTGAATATGCTAATCAATATAGCCTCTTACATTCAGTGTTTTGTGAAGTGACAACTACATAAGCATGTAGGAAAAGAAATTCAGCGAAATTGAAGTGGATGTCCTACTCATTGAAGTGGAGGCAAGGAAAGACATACTTTTTGGTGGCTTAGGCAGTGGTACAGTAAGAGCAACAAAAGGAATTTGATGGAATGACACTTAAAAGCTCAAGTTCAGAAAGTTGCATAGCACCTGAAATAAAATAGAAGTGGTGAGATGTCAAAGTTGAGGTGAAAATGCGAGTCCTAGCCCATGCAACATTTTTGACCATACACACATTTTTTACATGAGGCATCTGATCTTTTTTTAAACAAAGCAATATTTTTTTCTTTGCCTACATTCATATGTAGTTTATTTCCATCCAAACTTTCTTGAGTTTTTTTTTCTGCCTTTACTATAGAAAATTGATTGCACCCTAAAATCACCCATAGCTATACTGGAGCTGAAATTGATGCTAGGAAGTTTGAATTTAGAAGACAAAGGCCTATGGATGTCTTTGTGGAAAATTTTGAAATGCAGTTGGAAGAAGTGAAACACTGAGGTCCGGAAAGAGCAGGTATAATAAAACATATGCTGTTTGCTATTTATAGAAAGACTCCTCAGATAATAAAAGACTATTTATCACAAAAAGCACATTTTTCAGGTGTCATAGATATTATTAGCTATTCTTTTCCATTCTTTATATGTAAAACTCTAGTTGTTGCTTTCATTCAGTTTTCTATCACAATCATTGTTATCATATAACCCTTCCTTTGCAACCCTTCTTTGAAGTGACACTTGCCATCTTGTTCCCCAGCCCACTCTAGGCTCCAACAAAACTAATTTTGAAATGTGATACTATCTGTCTGTTCATAAGCTGAGACTGTTCATTTCCTCTCAGTTGCTACATACATACTAATGAGCCTTTGACCCTTTGCTCTTTGAGGACAATTTGACTATCTTTCATGTTCACACACATCCCTACAATAACTTCTACAGGATCATTTTGAAGTTGCAAATTGATATATTATGCAGATGTTTAAGATGGTGGACAAAATCTGTGTATGCAGAGGAAACCCACATGAACATCAAACAAATGAAAAACATCCAAATAACCATTTGTGGCACTTTGAGACAGCAGTGTTAAACACTGTACCATCTCTTTACACCAGCACCACCAATTTGCCCTCAGAATACTTCTTGGGTTACCATCAGAGAGGGGGTCTAAGAAGTCACCCTCAGCTAAAGATAGGCAATGCAGATCCAGTGATTCCATAATCCTTGTAAACAAACGAAAAACAAACACATTACTCCTCAATTTCCCCAATTGAATTTCTTTTCAAGATGCAGAAGATAAACTACTGTTCTCTGGACATAACTGTACTTGGGCATTATAGAATTTTCTGATAAAATGTGAACAGCCCGGACACAGACTGGGCAGACATCGTTAAAGTCACCACACACGCTTTATTTACAATATATACAACACAGTAAACTGCACACAACCCAGTGCCCCTGCACCAATCACCCTCAACTCCAGGCTTTATCCTCTTCCACCTGACTCCAGCTATCGAATGGAGGGTGGCGGCCCCTTTTATATCCACCAGGACGTGTTCCAGGTGCCTCCCGATGAACCTCTGCCGGCACTCCCTGGTGTGGCAGAAGTGCCGGCTGTGCACCCGGAAGCACTCTGAGTGTCCCTGGTCTTCTTCCCCCCAGCACTCCCTGGCAGTGACCACGGGCCCCTATAGGGTTGAGCTTCAATGCTCTTTTCCCAAGGTCCCCAAACCAACCAGGGCGGCTGCCCTCCTGTGGTCTGGAGGAGGCATAACCCCTCCTTTGGTCCTTCTGGGCATCCTGGCTGGGTACCACCCCCAGCCGCTCGCTACGAATGCTAATAATTATCACTAAAGTAAGTATATACTGCTTTTAAAGACAAACAACACACATAACCCAACTGTTTTAAACATGCCATAAACATAATTCTGAAAATGATACTTCAATAAAAAGGGAAAAAACAAAGCAAATATATGTTTTAATCTTTAATAAGAAAAGTCTGTAGCATAAAACACCAAAAATCCTCAAAGCAATAATTTTTACAAGAAAATATGAAAGAAATGAGTCACAGATATATAGAGATCAATTAAAAATAAAATAATATAAATAAAATCATGAAAAAAACAATAATATAATGAGAAAAGAAATTCAAAAATGTACTGGGAAACAGATTAATAATTAATGTCAAAACAAAATGGCCTTCTCTAGAAAGAGTACAACGATTCATAAACAAAAATAATTTAATAAAGAAGAAACTATTACAATGATCAGTTGTACAGCATTAAAAAAAGGGAACTTGGTAAAGGAAGAGGCAGATATCAGAGGAATGCAGTTAATAAGCAAAGATAATGGAGAGCCACGGGACAGACTGTGCAATATTGCTCTTGTTTAACTGCCAAATATGGTTTTGTTTAATTCCTGCCTGGGCACAAGGTCAACACAATTGGAAGAATTTTAAGTAAATTTTAAATGCCATAAAATTCCTGTATAGATATGTAAGCTATGTATGAATAGCTTACCCATTGTGTGTGAAAAGATATTGTACTGCTAAAGTTGAATCATGGGGTAATACAAAGGAAAACTGCTTGCTTTCTTATATAATAAATAAAACAAGGTAAAGGAATATTATATTTGAGATACAATCTATCTCAGAATAATAGGTCTGTTTACCAGCTTTTAGAAACAAAGGTGAATGACAGTACCTAACCCAGCAACCACTACATTACGTATCAGGGGTGGCCAACTATGATAATGGAGAGCTATGGTGGCTACAGGTTTTCATTCTAACAATTTTCTTAATTAGTTAATAGTTTTTTGCTACTAATTACCTTCATTTAATTTATTTGCTATTTAAGACTCAGACCCTTTAAATCAGGGCTGAGCAACGTCGGTCCTGGAGGGCTGCAGTGGCTTCAGGTTTTGCTTCCAACCCAATTGCATCATGAGAAATCATTCATTGCTAATGAAGCACTTATTGCCCAACTGACATTTTCTGGCTTCATTTCATATCGCTTCTTAGGATTTGGAACCCTTAATTGCTTATTTTAGTCTTAAACAGCTGTATGCATTGTTTTAACTGCTCTTTATTAGCAATAAGATGGAAATGACAAAGGAACCAGCAGTTCTACATGTCTCCATTTCCACCCATGTGTATTCATCATTCACTATTTGGTTTGATTACATGCTTAAAGGAAATTGAAGAGAAAGTGAAGATCGGAAAATTACTTGGATGATACGTGTGTCATAAGAAAGGAAAAAAAACTAAGATTTAAGAATGAACTGGCATAATAGAGTTAAAACATTAACGAGGCATGAAATTAAATAAAATCTGTGATTGGTGAGACTGACTTCTAATTAAGCAACGGGGTTGGAACAAAAACCTACAGCCAATAAGGCACTCCAGGGTCGGAGCTGGCTACCCCGTTATATATCCTAATTGTTGTGTGCCAACTATATGTAATTTTTGAGACTTACTACTTATACATTTGTATATGCACCAATATAACTTAAAGGACTGAACCTCTTGTGTTCAAACAGCTGAGACAGCCACCTGTTGCTCCTCCTTTCAGGTGACAACACTAGCTCTCTTTAGTAGCATGTTGACATCATTGATGCGTGCCTACAGCACCTATGCATGCCACTCAGGTCTGCTAATGAACACCATTTAGGGATACCACCTCTACATGGCATCAAATCACAATCCAGGCTGTGTATCTCCTAAGTAGGTGGAAGGAACTGACAAATTTCAGTCAGATGGCTGTCTCCCTCAGTGTGTTTTAGAAGCATTTCAAGATTCTCTTGTTCTGTGAACGTCTTTCGAGTTTATAATAGTTTGATGCTTGTTTTTTGGTTCATGGTCGTTAAGAAAAGGGTAATTAGTCTGTTGTTGTTTCTGTTTGATTTAAAGCCCTTCACTTGTAATGGTCCACACCTCAGAATCATTATGCCTAATGCACTGCTTCAGTTTAAATAAATACGAGAAAGCATTCGTGTTGCACGCTCAAGTTTAATGAGTACTTTGAACAACCATTCATAATGTTAAAAACATTAATATAGCAGGTTGTTTCCCCCTCAGGGATGTAGTTAGTTTCGTTTCGGCATCAAGGTAGGCCATTAGGGAAATAAGCTTCCCATTATAAGGCTTAGGACATTGTCCAGTTGGAGTCAGTTAACCTGGCTCTGTGGTGGTGAAGGAGAAAAGGGTAAGTACAAGGAAAGGTTGCTGGCTAAAGAAATGTGCTAATCACATAGTAGTTAGAGGCCGAGTTGGTCATTGGCTAGCTATTCTATGGGAGCTTAATTTACTCTTATTAGTCTGTGAAGGATCCTGAATTTCTGTGAGCGAATGAGCTTTGTTTTCGTTCATTTTCGATGTAGCACAGCAATATTTTTGTAACTTCTTTAGGGATGCTTTTAGGTTAACGACTTATTTTGTGTTTATTTTTGCTCACTTTTGATTCTTGTATATGTTGACGGCAATGTATGAAATTCAGGCTTTGTATAGAATGCCTAGGCAATATATAGAATGCCTGGCGTTTTTGGTAAAAGTGTTAAATATCCAAATTATTTTAATATTATATATACTTTCCCTGGGCATTGTATGTAATACCTAGGCATTATATAGAATGACAAATGCTATTTAGGCAAAGTATTAAAGGAGAGTCATGAACAGGCTTTTATTGAAAAGACGTATATGGAAAAGATAGAGCTACAAAATAAAGTATAGGACTTTCTTATTGAGGAAAACAAGAAAAAATAAAATATGAACCTACTTGTTGCAACAAGGAAGGAACAAAAATATTTTAAATTGCACTGAAATGCAAATGAGGAATTCTCCGTTTGAGGCGAGTGTCGAAGGTCACGTGACATTAGAAACGTCATTAGCGAGAGTATTTTATACTTTGCCGGTCTGTCTTTTGGCATTGCATAGAATGCCTTGAAAATGTGTGAAATGTTAATCGTTTCATACTATGATGTCCAATTTATTGCCTAGGCATTCTATACAATGCCTGCATTTCATACATTGCCAGTAACATATATACCACTGGATTATTTTGGGATTATTTTTATTTTTGCTTCTTTTGTACTGTACATATTTCTACACAAAAAATGTTTTTAAAAGACTGCTGTAATAAAACAACTTGCTCTTTTAACTTTCATCTGACTTATTTTTGACTCTGTGTCACCTTTTGTCCCTGTCAGTCCAACACTACTAGCAGGACACTTGCTCCCCCAGGTGGCCTGTGACAATCATTACAAGTCTTATTTAAGGACTAATTATTCTCAATGAGAAAACAAGTATAACTTTAAACTGTACAATGTGAGCATTTCTGCCAATTTATACTGTTAAAACTGTACCCAGAAAAACATCCAACTTGCAGGAGAAATCACTGTTCATCTGCTTATTTAAATTACATGTTTTGTTGATGCTTTATGCTTAAACCCTAGTGGAATAAAATCTTTGCCAGTCTATCTACAGGATCACAATAAATCCTATTCTGTTAACAGCTTTATTTGGAGTAACACCCCTCGAGGCATTGCTAACATGCTGTTATTGTTGAGATTGCACTTGTGTTTTTTTGTTATATTTGTTTCATTTTTTAAATTTATCCTAGCCAGGGTTGCCAGGTCCTGAAACTATACCCAGCCCAATGACAGCTGAAAACCCACCTAATGATGCTATGGACCATCCCAGTGAATGACGCTGTTGATGACTGGGAGGGGGTTTTGGCACTGTCGACAGCTGGGTTGAGTTCCCCTTGGAATTTTACTATTTGGATGGCTGCATGTACCCTTTGAAAATAGCACTGAAGAATGCACACCGACACATTTTGATTCTTATTCTTTAATCGCTTACCCCAATTATGATCAGTTACGGCTTGTAGATGATACTTGGGAATCGACAGTTATCTGAGAGCCCAGAGCTGTTTTGCTTTGGCATTAATTAGGACTACTAGCAGTGTTCTTGAGCTCCCTTTATTGTGTTTTGTGAATTTTATAGTTTATTAACCATGTAGTGTTTTTGATTACCTGATTTTGTTTTTGATATTTAGGATTGTTATATTTTTTTGATTTTGTTAGACATTTGGTTTTAAGGTTTTTGGCATGCTGTTTATTTAAATATATACTGCTTTTTGAACTCTTTTTTTAAATTTTGAATTCTCAACTTTGCATTTTGAATTTCTGGATTTTTGTCAAATTAATATTTTGTATCTTATTTAAAATCATTGGACATGCTTTTATTTATTTACTTTTTTTTAAGGTTTTGGCCTTCCCATGTGGCTCAGATCATAACACATAATGCACAAATAAAGGAATCTTAAAAAAATCGACAACTATACCATAGAAATATGAGTATTTTTTTATTTAAGATAATAAAAAATCAATTTAACCAGCAAAGAATTTTTTTTTTCTATTTGCATTACAAACATCATACATAACTACCAAAGTAGTTATGTGGAAGTGGAAGTAGCCATCAGAGGATGGGTACATGGTGGTCATGAAGGGATGGACATGGTCAGAAACAATGCTCAGGTAGCCCGTGGCATTTAAACGATGCCCAATTGGCACTAAGGGGCCTAAAGTGTGCCAAGAAAACATCCCCCCACCATTACACCACTACCACCAGCCTGCACAGTGGTAACAAGGCATGATGGATCCATGTTCTCATTCTGTTTACGCCAAATTCTGACTCTACCATTTGAATGTCTCAACAGAAATCGAGACTCATCAGACCAGGCAACATTTTTCAAGTCTTCAACTGTCCAATTTTGGTGAGCTCATGCAAATTGTAGCCTCTTTTTCCTATTTGTAGTGGAGATGAGTGGTACCCGGTGGGGTCTTCTGCTGTTGTAGCCCATCTGCCTCAAGGTTGTGCGTGTTGTGGCTTTACAAATGCTTTGCTGCATACCTCAGTTGTAACGAGTGGTTATTTCAGTCAAAGTTTCTCTTCTATCAGCTTGAATCAGTCGGCCCATTCTCCTCTGACCTCTAGTATCAACAAGGCATTTTCGCCCACAGGACTGCCGCATACTGGATGTTTTTCCCTTTTCACACCATTCTTTGTAAACCCTAGAAATGGTTGTGTGTGAAAATCCAGGTAACTGAGCAGATTGTGAAATACTCAGACCGGCCCGTCTGGCACCAACAACCATGCCACGCTCAAAATTGCTTAAATCACCTTTCTTTCCCATTCTGACATTCAGTTTGGAGTTCAGGAGATTGTCTTGACCAGGACCACACCCCTAAATGCATTGAAGCAACTGCCTTGTGATTGGTTGATTAGATAATTGCATTAATGAGAAATTGAACAAGTGTTCCTAATAATCCTTTAGGTGAGTGTAAGTATCTCTTACTAACTCTCTCTTTTGCTAGGTAAAGGTAATGGTATCAATATACAGTAATTATTACAGCTTATAATTGCAACAAAATACTGGTTTCTAGTACTGTATATGCTTTGCAAGGATACTTTGAAGGTAATAAAAAGGGTGAAAAAATTCACGTATTTATCATCTATTTTGTATTTGACCCAAAGTAAACCCCCCTCAAGGTGACACATGCTCAGACATATCCTGATATGTATGGCTTTGATCTGTTATTTATTTCCCAGAATCTCCAAAGTGGAACACTATAATAGGTCTTTATAAGATACACACTCTCCTAATTAATATAAGAAGCAGTCTTCCTAGAAACCTATAAAAAACAACATTGGAACTTCATGACTGATTGGCTGTGTTCCACAAACAGTAACACATGTTCATGTATGTGTCTATTTAAAATATGTTAATTTTTTAAAGATTTGCTTCAAGCAAAGTCTAATTACCAGTGTGTTCATGTTTTCCAAAAAGCCACACTTCTTGCAAGCAATCCAAAGCAGCCAGCCACTATGGTATTTTTTTCCTTCCAGTTTAAAGCAGACAGTCAAACATAAAGACTAGTCAGTCACCCTATCCTGTTGATTCTTGCTTTTTTCTCTTTCAAGCAGTCAGTAACTACTAGCCACCTTGGTTTAATTTTTTGAGTGTAGACTATCAGTTAACAAAGCATTCAATTTCACATTGGGACACAATACAAGTGTTCAAGTTAAGGAAGGATATTACCTTTGACTAATTGAAAAAATATCTCAGTAGACACATGTTATATGAGAAAGTGTCTTTTGTTTAATATTATCACTTGTTTTGCTCATCATTGTCCAACAGTATCAATCTCTACGGTATTATTGTACAAGCGCCACACTTATGATCACTTTTATTTTATAAAGATGTTCTTATGGATAATGGTGGGTGTTAAACCTGCTACTATTTTGTACAAACAATGTTTTGTAAGAAGGCTGACACAGAATGTATAAAAGAATACAAAAAATAATCTTATTACTGTTCTGGGCGGCACGATGGTGCAGTGGGTAGTGCTGCTGTCTTGCAGTTAGGAGACCTGGGTTCGCTTCCTGGGTCCTCCCTGCATGGAGTTTGCATGGTCTCCCCGTGTCTGCGTGGGTTTCCTCCCACAGTCCAAAAACATGCAGGTTAGGTGCATTGGTGATTCTAAATTGTCCCTAGTGTGTGCTTGGTATGTGTCTGTATGTGCCCTCCGGTGGGCTGGCACCCTGCCCGGGGATTGTTTCCTGCCTTGCGTCCTGTGTTGGCTGGGATTGGCATCAGCAGACCCCTGTAAACCTGTAGTTAGGATATAGCGGGTTGGATAATGGATGGATGGATTACTTTTCTGTATTCTTATTCTTCTTTCAGCTGCTTCCATTAGGGGTTGCCACAGCGGATCATCTTTTTCCATACCATGATCCTTGCGCAAGTTATGACTTTCCAATTGTACTATTTACTTACACACCTTAGGTCTCATTTATAAAATAACTATACAAACTGCTTTGATAGTAAATTCTGTGGATATGATCATGTATGAAAACTCACATGCAAACGGGGGTTTATTAAACCTGAAACTAATGTAAAAACCTTCTTATTAAGTATGCAAATTCAAAAGCATACAGAGAAACATTTCTTCATGCATGTGCACTAGAATGCCACTACTTGGTCACATTTTTTTTCCAGTTAGGAGACTTTCTCATAACTGTTTTCAAGAAAACAGACAACCCTGACTCACCAGCAAAATCTTGGGCTAAGAACTAGATTGGGTCTGAAATGGACTGGAAGAACTCAGACATCAAAATATTTTGTTTGACTATTAGGGTAAACAATTTCAAATATTAAACAATTATCTAAACACAAGGATAAGGGTATCAGTTAAAAACAGAAAAAAAAATCATTTTAAGTGCTGAATGAAAATTTGAACTTTTGAATCAAGTGGTTTTATTACTCATACAGTCAGGTCCATAATTATTTGAACAGTGACACAATTTTCATAACTTTGGCTTTGAACACCACAATGGATTTGAAACAAAACAATCAAGATATGACTGAAGTATAAACTTTCATCTTGAATTAAAGGGGTTTAATAAAAATATTTTATGAGCTGTTTAGGAAACATAGACATTTTTATACATGATCTGCTGTTTTCAGGAGCTCAAAAGTATTTGGACAAACTAACATAATCACAAATATAATAATCATTTTCAATATTTGGTGGAAGATCCTTTATAGTCAACGATTGCCTAGTCTGGAACCCATGGCCATCTCTAAGTGCTGCATTGCCAGTACTTTACTGCAGTCTGCTTGTTTGTTGGACTTTCTGCCATCAGTTTTGTTTTCAGTAAGTGAAATATATGTTCAATTGGGTTGAGGTCAGTTGATTGACTTAGCCATTGAAGAATATTCCATTTCTTTGCCCTAAAAAGCACTTGATTCACTAAATGTTTTGGCTCATTGTCTATCTGTACTGTGAAGCATTGTCCTATCATTTTTGTAACATTTGGCAGAATCTGAGCAGATAGTATAACCCTATTCACTTCGGAATTCATCCTGATACTTTTTCCAGCAGTTATATCATCAATAAAAACTAGTGACTTACTTCCATTAGCAGCCATGCATGATCATGCCATAAAACTGCCTCCAAAATGTTTCACAGATGATGTGATATTCATTGGATCATTAGCCATTTCTTCTCTTCTCCTGACTCTTCTCTTTTCAACATTCTGGTATATATTGATCTTAGTTTCGTCTGTCCAAAGAAAATTGTCCCAGAACTGGACAGCCATCCATCCATCCTCTTCCGCTTATCCGGGGTCGGGTCGCGGGGGCAGCAGCTTAAGCAGAGAAGCCCAGACTTCCCTCTCCCCGGCCACTTCTTCCAGCTCTTCCAGGAGAATCCCAAGGCGTTCTCAGGCCAGCTGGGAGACAGTCCCTACAGCATGTCCTGGGTCTTCCCCGGGGCCTCCTCCCGGTTGGACGTGCCCGGAACACCTCACCAGGGAGGCGTCCAGGAGGCATCCTGACCAGATGCCCGAGCCACCTCATCTGACTCCTCTCGATGCGGAGGAGCAGCGGCTCTACTCTGAGCCCCTCCCGGATGACTCAGCTTCTCACCCTATCTTTAAGGGAAAGCCCAGACACCCTGCGGAGGAAACTCATTTCAGCCGCTTGTATTCACGATCTCGTTCTTTCGGTCACTACCCATAGCTCATGACCATAGGTGAGGGTAGGAACGTAGATCGACTGGTAAATTGAGAGCTTCGCCTTGCGGCTCAGCTCTTTTTTCACAGCGACAGACGGATGCAGAGCCCGCATCACTGTGGATGCCGCACCGATCCGCCTGTCAATCTCACGCTCCATTCTTCCCTCACTTGTGAATAAGACCTCGAGATACTTGAACTCCTCCACTTGGGGCAGGATCTCTCCCCCAACCCTGAGAGGGCACTCCACCCTTTTCTGGCTGAGGACCATGGTCTCGGATTTGGAGGTGCTGATTCCCATCCCAGCCGCTTCACACTCAGCTGCGAACCGATCCGAGAGAGCTGAAGATCACGGCCTGATGAAGCAAACAAGACAACATCATCTGCAAAAAGCAGTTACCCAATCCTGAGTCCACCAAACCGGACCCCCTCAACACCCTTGCTGCGCCTAGAAATTCTGTCCATAAAAGTTATGAACAGAATCGGTGACAAAGGGTAGCCCTGGCGGAGTCCAACTCTCACTGGAAACGGGTTTGACTTACCGCCGGCAATGTGGACCAAGCTCTGACACCTGTTGTACAGGGACCGAACAGCCCTTATCAGGGGGTCCGGTACCCCATACTCCCAGAACACCCCCAACAGGGTTCCCCGAGGGAAACGGTCGAATGCCTTTTCCAAGTTCACAAAACACATGTAGACTGGTTGGGCAAACTCCCATGCACCCTCTAGGATTCTGCTAAGGGTATAGAGCTGGTCCACTGTTCCGTGACCAGGACGAAAACCACACTGTTCCTCCTGAATCCGAGATTCGACTATCCGACGGACCCTCCTCTCCAGAACCCCTGAATAGACTTTTCCAGGGAGGCTGAGGAGTGTGATCCCTCTGTAGTTAGAACACACCCTCCGGTCCCCCTTTTTAAAGAGGGGGACCACCACCCCGGTCTGCCAATCCAGAGGCACTGTCCCCGATGTCCATGCGATGTTGCAGAGACGTGTCAACCAAGACAGTCCTACAACATCCAGAGCCTTGATCAACTCCGGGCATATTTCATCCACCCCCGGGGCCCTGCCACCAAGGAGTTTTTTGACCACCTCGGTGACCCCAGTCCCAGAGATGGCAGAGCCCACCTCAGAGTCCCCAGGCTCTGCTTCCTCATTGGAAGGCATGTTAGTGAGATTGAGGAGGTCTTTAAAGTACCCCCTCACCGACACACAACATCCCGAGTTGAGGTCAGCAGCGCACCATCCCCACCATATATGGTGTTGACACTGCACTGTTTCCCCCTCCTGAGACGCCGGACGGTGGACCAGAATCTCCTCGAAGCCGTCAGAAAGTCGTTCTCCATGGCGTACCCCTCCAGGGACTCCAAAAAGGGTGGATACTCCAAACTGCCATTCATCGCATACGCACAAACAACAGTCAGGACCCTTCCCCCCACCTGAAGGCGGAGGGAGGCCACCCTCTCGTCCACCGGGGTAAACCCCAACTCACAGGCTCCAAGTCGGGGGGCAATAAGTATGCCTACACCTGCTGTGCGCCTTTCACCAGGGGCAACTCCAGAGTGGTAGAGAGTCCAGCCCTTCTCAAGGAGGTTGGTTCCAGAGTCCAAGCTGTGCATTGAGGTGAGTCCGACTATATCTAGCCGGAACCTCTCAACCTCGCGCACTAGCTCAGGCTCTTTCCCCTTCAGAGAGGTGACATTCCACGTCCCAAGAGCCATTTTCTGTAGCCGAGGATCAGACCGCCAAGGTCCCCGCCTTCGGCCACCACCCAACTCACACTGCACCCAACCTCCTTGGCCCCTCCCATAGGTGGTGAGCCTATGGGGAGGAGGACCCACGTTACCTCTTCAGGCTGTGCCTGGCCAAGCCCCATGGGTACAGGCCCGGCCACCAGGTGCTTGCCATCGAGCCCAACCTTCAGGCCTGGCTCCAGAGGGGGGCCCCGGTGACCCGCTTCCGGGCAAGGGAAAACGTTGTCCAAAGTTTTCTTTCGTCATTGGAGGTTTGTTGAACCGCTCTTTGTCTCATCCCTCACCTAGGACCAGTTTGCCTTGGGTGGCCCTACCAGGGGCATAAAGCCCCGGACAACATAGCTCCTAGGGTAACTGGGACACGCAAACCTCTCCACCACGATAAGGTGACGGTTCAAGGAGGGGAAACTGGACAGCTTTTTAAAAAAATGTTTTCCGTCAAAGTTTAATCTGTCCTTGCTATGCTTGAGGTTTATCTGTGGTTTGCACCTTGTGATTAATCCTCTGTCTTTCATGAAGTCTTCTCTTGATTGTAGACTTTGACTGTGACAGATCTACCTCCCAGAAAGCTAAATATTGTGAAGGGGTTCTTTTTCACCAAGGACAGAATTCTGCAATCATCCAGAACAGTTGCCTTCTGTGGTTTTCCAGGCCTTCTGGTGTTGCTAAACTAACCAATGCATCCCTACTTTTTAAGAATGTACCAAATGGTTGATTTGACTACTCCTCATGTTTTTAGTATTTCTCTGATGTGCTTGTTTAGTTTTGTCAGCCTAATGATGGACTGTTTTTACTTGCATGGACAGCTCTTTGGACCTCATATTGAGAGTTCACAGTGATAGCTTCTGAATGCAAATTCCACCCTTTGAATCAATTCCAGACCTTGTACCTGCTTATATATACCTTTGGGCCCTAAAACGGAGGGATAGGGTTGGTGGTAGGCAGAAAAGTGTCTGTTATTCCTAAACAGCTAAATATGAAATTTTGGTAAACCTCTTAAATTAAAGTTGAAAGTCTACACTTCAATCACATAATGATTACTTTATTTCAAATCCATCATGGCGGCATACAAAGCCAAAATTATAAAAATCATGTCATTACTCAAATACTTATGGAGCACACTGTATATTTTGCTGTAAAACAGTTAAGTGATTATTTAATCATAGTAATTTTTTTCTTTTTAGATAATAGTATGATGTTTATTACAAATGGCAGTGAAAATAGAAATCGAAATAAGGAAATATTGCTTATGTACAGAAATTAATATTTTAATCATATATGTTAGGGGTTATTAAACATTAAAAAAAACTGTTTCAATAGAAATATTAAACTATCTTTGAAGGGAATGTCCTGGGTGGGACAAAAGCTAAGAATTATGAATTTCTGAACAGTTTTGGCTAGACATTTGTAATAAAAACCTGAAAAGATTTTAAAGAAATTAGATCATCCTGAACACAGAGAAAGGTATAAATCTGTGTCATCGTTGTTGAATTTGTGTGAAAATATAATTTTCTTTGTTACTTATATTTTAACTGTGTGTGTGAGTGTGTTTTTAGATATGTTTGACTTTTTCACACTTGATGATGAGTGGCTCAGGAGCATCCAAGAGCCGTCCTTCAGGACTTCTACCATTCTTCTTCATATTTCTTCTTCATACTTTATACATTCTTCATACTTCTAACATTGTCCATCTTTCTTCCATTATGCCACACTTCAGAGCAATGTGCAATCATGATATTCCAGTAGACTTTCAAGTTCTCTGTGAATGGATTTCTTGCATCAACTATATTTCAGAGAAAACTTGTAGACAGACTGAGAGTGTCAGTGTTTACTATCAGTCAGAACTTGCCTGCTGTCATGGAGGCTGCCATCTCAAACTTTCAGATAAAATGCATTTTCACTTGAGTTTTTAGCAGCTAAACATAGGTGATTTTTTGCCATTTATTTACCAGTGTATATTACTATATAAGAATATTTAGAGTTGCTCAGTATTTTTTCATCAAAAAATGATGAAAATGTGTTATTTATTGACAGGCTGTTTTATAAATTATTCATAAGAGATTTTAGGAAATAATTGTATGTTTAAATTTAGGATCATTCTATGCACATTTTTATTCACAAGGCCTATAGAACATATTCTTCAGTCTTTGCTGAGTTTACTGTTAGAGCTAAAGTAGGTAATACAGAAGTTTTAATGGGTGACTTTATTATTCAATTAAACATGCAAATAACTTTGTAATAGTTCCCAGATTACAAAGGTCCAATGCACTTTTATTCTAATATGTTAGAAGTAATTAACATACATTCAAAGCATAATTTCTCTCTCTCTGATTAATGAAACCATGTCAGATCATTATTTAATTACTTTTGGTATCTTCATACCCTTGTTAATAAAAGCACAGGTAAGAACTAGAATAATACCTTAGTTTTATATAAAAATTAATCGCAACTTCCAAAATAAATATTGAAGGATATACTGTACACTACTAACTATCCCCATTCCAGAAGAGCAAAAGATGTAGCACAACCAAACTGCCCTGAAAATCTGAGTCTATTCAGAAGGACCTGTACTGGATTAGTGACTATAAGATTTTACAAATAACTATTCTTATTTTTGAAATTGACTTCAAATAAAGCAGATCCTCTTTGAGCAAACATGGATCACATAAACTGAAAAGTAATTCACCACTGCCTTAAATTATATTAATGAAAACTAGATCATACATATAGGCCACCAATACTTTGTTTACCAGCCTATGCTGACTATCATGCATGTTATAAATACTTATTAGAGAAAATACAATTATTTATAGCAAAAAAATCAGAGTACCGAGCTGTTGTGTTACGGTCCCCCCTAATAGTAACAGCAAAAATATTTTGGTTTTCATTTGATAATAAATTAAAAATAATAACACCTTGGCTAAAGCCAATGGCTTGGCAGACTCAATGTCAGCTTTCTGGTGCACAAGAAGAAGATATTGTCAGCTTTCAGCTCCCTAGGGAAAAAATACCTCATCAGCTTTTGAGTCCCAGAGAGGCTTTCCGAGGTGTTCAGTCATTTTAGAGTGAGAGCAGAGCTCCTGTGGTTGTTTCCTCAGAGTTCCTCAGACTTCCCTTGAGAGAATGCCCAGAGAGTATTATCCAATGGGAAATGGAACACCTCCTGGCTCAAAAAGTCTGCAAAGGGACATCTGCAAAGATGTTACTTCAATTCTAATTTACACCTTTGTTATCAGATGAAAGAAGTATAGGCATATCCTAGTACAAACTGGAGTTCAGTCACTTAGTTTGGAATATAAGTTGGGGTTTTGAATAGCTGGATGTCTGTTAAATCTGCTGCCTCATTAGGCCTAGTGTGCCATTAAAGCCTAAAAGAATGGACAATGCCCACTTTGTCCTTCAAGATACCACTTGCTTGCACCAAATGCTTGCTTTTTGCATCTGTGAAATCTTATGTGAAATAAATTTTTGGGTTGATTTCATAAAATTGTATGTGAAACAAAAGTGTTGTTTTGCTCATTGTTAATTATAATTTTAACTGAAAATTCAAGTATAAATTTTCTGAAAGCAATGATGTTAAATTACAAAAAAAAAAGAAAGAAATAAACTGAAAAGACCATTCCTGAATTATGCTGTATTGTCTGCTTTCAAAGGTTTGATTCAGTGTATGAGCATAAGAGTACATACGGTACTTAGATAAAATTAGCAGAGATATACAGGTAAGCACAGCTGAACATGACAAAACAACTTTCAGAAACATATTTATGTAATTATATACATGGCACAAAATAATAACTGGTTATTTTTATGTAATTTATTGCTATCACTACTATTGCATTTTTTTGTATCATTTTTCTTTGGTGTCAAGCCTCATGATTCAACTAAACAATATATCAAATCAAAAACTAATGGAAAAAAGTCGTCTTCTATACTACAATTGATTAGTATTATTTGCTAAACCTTCTCTGCAAAAAAATGATGTACTAATAGAAAATCATAAACATTTTGACATACGCATTTTAGGAGGGCATAAGCATAAAATCTGCTAGTGGCTGATAGTGTATGGTTAAAAGGTCAGGGAGTTAATTGTGTTGGAAAGTGACCTAGGTTTACAGCAAGCATATTGATGATATTAACCTCTACGGTCAGGTGTAGTACTTTACTAATGAATCCTGAAACTAATGGATCACATTACTCATTCTGGACTGAAAGACTATATTGGCAATGTGAGCTCAATTCATTATATTTTCTCCCTCAGCTGATTGGTCTTTTTCATGATTACCTTTTCTTTCAGTTTCACATATTGATCATAGGAGCCCTCTTTTAATGATCTATCATTCATTACAACTATGTCCACAAGAATATTCTTTTTTAGAATGACTGCCAGCAAAAATGAAGAATGCATTAATTCTTTCCAGTGCAGTTACAATTTTTGCTGTTTAAGATATTCATTGCTGTGCAGAGAAATGTAACATATTTATACATTTATTTTTTTTCTACAACCACTAATTTCAACAAGAATCTTCTTTAATTGATGTGAACATTTACTCACACAACAATGATGACACAACCAGAGTTATCAGTGAGATATCAGAGGGCACTGAAGTAACCTTATAAAATATGCAACCCAAGGAGAACCTGTAAATTACACACAGCCAAGGACTGGGTCACAGTTTTGAACCCTTAGCCTGGGAGCTGTAGGGAGGCCACTGTGATTCTCATTACATAAAAATATATAATGGTATGTATTTGTACCCATGAAGAGCATGGAGGAGCAGGTGAGTGGTTGGAGTTTTACTATAAGTATTAGATCATACCAGCTGAGCATTTAATGTTCCATTATGCTGTTGTTCCATTTTTTAATTTATTAAAAAGGATAAAATAAAATTGCCACTATATTGTTTTATATTTAAGAAGGTTTTTATAAATCTGATTTGCATATTTGTTTGAGCAATACCATCTTACAGCATTATTCATTATAATTAGCAGTGTTCATTTAGTAATGCATGAAGCAACTCAGGAGTATATTCTGTGTGTATGTAAGTAAACACAAAGCAATGGAGCTTATTAACAAATGGGAATAGACGATATCAAGAGTCAACATTCTTCCTTTGATAGAAGATTCTCTTATATATACTGAAGGGGTATAGAGTTGCATTTTGAAATGTAAGATCATGCATGCCTATTATAAGTGAGGTCAGACAGAAGATACAGGGGTATGGGTGTAGTTAGACTTCCCAGGCCTGCTAATAGCAGCAGCCCAGTTATTTATCTCCCATTTAATATATAAGAGCTAATTTGTTTCAATTATTAAATGTTTATAAATATTGTAACATATGTACTCCTATAAGATCTCTTTTGAACAGTTAAGAATGAAGTCAAGAAAGATGCATGGAAGTGGAACGTCTTTGTATCCATGTGCCAGTGTTGATAAATAACATATGCTACTTAAGTAGATACCTCTGGATGAGCTTTTTAATTAACTTAAAATCAGCACCCCCTAAATGCAATATATGGATAAAATTTTCATTTGTGAAAGAACAGTTCAATGGAAAGAAGAAAAAAAAAATGATTTGAGACAGATGGTGAAGTGGTGATTACCGTTGTGGAGAGAAAAAGCATGTACCCTTTAAAAGTGTGAGACTCTAATAAAATAAATCAATTGAAGAGGGTTCCTACAGCAGTAAATTACATGTCATCTGCTGAAAGAAGTCTCCCTGAAGTTAAGAAATACAGCCATCCATTTTCTGAAATGGCTTTATTCATTAAAAAATATTCAGGGACCCTATCCTGGTAGCATCAAGTGCAAGCAGGAGCATTAGTGGATCATGAAACACATACACACATGAACACTCAAGATTAAATTACATTAGACAGAACTCTCTTATTTTAGAAAATGTAACTATTTACAGTAGGTCAATGAATAAATAAACGCATAAGTACTATAACAAGCAAATATACACCAGAATTACTAAAAACAGAAAATTTACTTGACTAAAGATAAAAAAGAGTAGTTACAACCACTGCAAGACATATTATAAAGGTGTATTGTCATTGATATAAAGGGGTCCAAATAGCATTGTTAACACACCTATGCTGAATATTTGTTGGCTGAAAGTACTTAACACTAAAGTGGCAAAGAAAGGATGTGCAGCATTGTTTAGAATGGCCATCAGCTGTGTCTTCATTCTCTCCTCTGCTGCTACCTCCAACGTGTCCCATAACTGAACCTTATGCAGAACAGACTGGCATTACCCATTTTGCTAATGCCTGGAACACAATTCCTTTGGTTTAAAAGCTGCTAATAGTCACCCTTAATGTCAGATTGAGTCTTGTTCTTCCTAACACAGCATCTTTGGAATGCAGGCTCTGCACCTTATCTGATAAAATGATCAGTCACCATGTGACATCCCAGTACTGTCTTCTCGTGGTACCAGTTGAGTATTCACCCCTACCAAAGAGCCATAACTCCATGATTGACAACCTTGATGAACAAAACTTTGCTCCAAAAAGAATGTGCACTTAAGAAACTAATGAAAATAACATCTAATCTTTCCTCTAAAAATCATTGCCAGCCCAAGATCTAGGCTCTCTCTATCAAGCTCACTGCTCTCAACCTTCTGATCTCTCTAGCAAGTATTCCATTGTCTAGGGTTTGTTTGCAAAACCCTACTCGGAGCAATACCTTTTACCTCAAAGGGCAATGTTGTGTTGGACCGGAAGAATGGAAGACCTGTCACTATTGGAGTTAAACAAGGATATCATTAGTCCAAACCTTGCTAAGGAAAAGCCAGCGCATAAGCAATAGAGAGACCAATGTAAACGCCATGCATTCGTCTTGCTAATGACAGGAGCTTACTGATCACCTCCTGCCAGCAGACATAACACTGTTAGGGATGTTTTATGAACCACGAACAGAAAACGGCAGCACCTCCCACACCCAAAAGGTGTGACTGAACAAAGAAATAAAAGCACACTAAAGATTTTGCCACATGTGCAGACAAAGCCAACTAGGAATGGAACAGAACATTACTTACACCAATCAACTAGTTACTTCTGCTTTGATTCCAAGAACTATTATTTGTAACTGAGTAGTTAGGATAAAGCCATCTAATGTATTAAGGTATTGGTATGACTGTAACTGAAAAGTAATAACCTTTGTGAGGTTCTTAATTGTTATATGTATCTCACCCTAAATCCAGCAAGAAAGCTCAGAGCTGCATTTCATACATGTACACACAAATAGAATTATCGTAAAGATATTGTTAGTAACTCTATACGTTGAAGTAACTCTATAAAACATATGCAATGGTGTATCTGCAATTTCCTTCTTTGATTTAGGTGAGCTAAGGGTGATTAAAACATTTTGCAGCTGAACCTGGAAGATATACTCAAAAGTGCCAATTTAGTAAGTGGCCAAAGTTAGAAAGTTCTGTTATAATCAAATCCACATGGCTGATAAAAACAGCACAATCAAATATTTTGCTATCACTTATTTTCAAACACTAGAGAACATTATGCTTTCTCAGGTTCATTCTTACTCAGGCAACTAGTACCACTTTGTATATCACATTTATGAGATGACCTGATGAATTCCAATGTGACAGGATGTCTCTTGAAGATGACTCAGGGTCTGCCTAGCGTTTGTCATTGATAGCAGACATTGGCACCATTTGTTTTTATGTTATATTTTGATTTTCTTTGTATTGTTTATTCATTTTGCTATTTTGTGTTACATTATACAAAGTGTTTTTGTTATTTGCCCTGTGCCCTTTATCTGGTGCCTAAAGAGGTGGGGGTCATCTGATGATGGAGCTGGGGGAGTTCCCCAGATGTTTAAAAGCCAAAATGTGTTTGATCTGCTTCAACATTGCATCTTGGTTTCTGGATTCCTCTGTTTTATTATGGTTTTGACTCCAGTTCCAGTGGAAAGTTACTATTTTTGGTTTGCTGATTGCTGGTTTTGTTTTTGCTAAAGATTTTTGCCTGTATTTTTGTTTTGACTTTGTGTTATTCTTCTTTTCCTTTAAATACATCTTGACATATTCAAGGAACATGTCTGTTTTTTTCATTTGGTTCACTTTTTTTGATATTGATGGACATTTTTTTAATTCACTGAATTTTAAAAGTGTCAGCCCTATTTTGGGAATGTGCAGGGTGGAAAGCCTGCCTTTTGAGTTTAGGGCAAGGCAGTCCGGGCATGAGGCCTATCCAGTAGGCCAAGAAATAATTAAGATAAGGTCTGGCTTTTTGCATGGTCCTTTTCCAGGTGAGCACCACTTTTTATTTTTCACGTTACAAAATTCCACAACACATGGTAACACCAAAAAAAAAAAAAAAATTCAAGGTCCAAGCAAGTCCTGGAAAGATTCTGTACTTAATTTATGATGCCTTAATCGCATGTTTCAAAAGCTATAATCAGTCAATGTCATGCTGATTTGCTTTGGCTTTGGTGAAAGTCAATTACAGAAAAGAAATGGGAAACTGTTGAACTTCCCTCTTCTACCTCACAACATTTCTCTCACTCACACTGCATGGCTTACAAAAGGCGTTCTGTAAAACTGTAGATTCAAAGAGATGTTATAGCCACTGCATCTTCTAGAAGTGGCTCAGTGTAACTACCAACTACCATCTGTTCCTCACTCTGATGGGCTATCTCTGCAGGATGAGCTAATCTAATGACGAAGAGGTCAAATCAATAACAGGAGAGTGGTTGCACAAGACAAAACAAGTCTCTTTGTGTTTACAGGTATTTTGTTGAAAAACAAAAGTTGTTTGATTTACACTCAAAACCTTTTGATCAGCTCTGGTTGCTTTATTTATATTGACCTTTTTTAATTTAGCATTCCATCATACTACCCAGAAAAATAAAAGTAAAATCTGTCTCTGACCTTTGTACCTTTCCACTAATGTAATTATTTTCTGTTCTGATTTTGCTTTGAACACATCCAACTGCTTAGGTCTCCACTTCTGTTTTCTTCAGTTACAGTATGTGGTGGCTATGCCCAAATAGTTGTCGGATAGTAAAGAAAATGTTATCAGGTTAAATTTTAAACCAAGTAAAAAACGACTTGATAGTGCTAATTTGATGCCACTTACACATGGCAGCTTCATTTGTCTTTTTTTTTCTTTTTATTGGAAATATACTGCATTTTATCATGTGGTTATTATATGCTAGCTGAATCTATTTTTTACTTGTTCCAGTTTCTTATCATAGAATTAGAATATCTTGATTACTTTATATTTTTATTTTTTTCTGCTAAAATTCATAGTTTGTATTCAGGAATATCATTGGATATCTTTAATAGAAAATGAGCAAAAGATGCTGTGATATATCAGTCTTGCAGCTGAAATTGAAGACAGAGGCTGGAAGTTAAAGCTATGCCTGGATGAAGCTGGTTGTGTGGGTTTTGTTGCCAGCACAATGATGACGATTCTAAACGAGGTAGGAATTACAGGGCAGGCCCTGAGAATTTCTCTCTGACGCAGACAAAATTAGAAGTCACTGGCTGTGCATAAGAAGAAAGGATACCATCTGAGCTCCTAAATAATCACGAAAATAGATCAAACAAAAGGCTGTAAGACAAACTCGGATCTGATCAACCCGTGGTGGTCCTGCCTTGGGCAGAATGCATCTTGTGTATAAAAAGCTAAGGCCCAATGAAGCCTAGAAACACAATGTGTATGTCCCAAACCAAGCACCTTTCTAAAGAAAATAGACTCCACTCTGTTGAAACCTTAGGGATTCTAACACCTGGTTCTATAAATCAACCTTAGAGATTGCATTTACAGATCAAATTTAGTCAGGATATCCTCTTGTAGATTAAAGGTAAAGTTTGCATTCCCTTTGAAATCATTATGATGGGTGTTATTACCACAAGCAAAATATTTTCATATTCTCATGAGTTATTTATTTCATTCCTAGGTAGTTACTCAAAATCTGAATAATCATTGCTCCTGTTTATCTTTCTTATTTTCGTTTTTTGCCTTCCATGATTATTTTTATGAACCATATGCATGACTACTATGGGTTTTAAACTGATATGCCTTTGTTTACTCACTTATGAGAGAACTCATACCTCAGTATACAGCAAATATAGAGGCAGCTAGCTTGCTACATTGCTGCCCTCTAATGGACTCCCAAAATAATGTTTTTTTTTTCTTTGATGGCAACAGGTTGAGAAAAAAATATGCTTTAAAAAGACAATCTGTAGTTATATTATTGCAAAAAACGACTGCTGTTTTCAAATAACTAGATTAGTTACAAAATGAAAATTTTGAAGATAATGATATTGATTAACATAGTGTCAATTACTTGAATAACGTGGAACCAGTAGGTTACTGATGAGAATAGCTTCCACAAAGGTGTTTCTTTATCACAATTTGTTCAACTTGTCAGGACAGCAGTACATGGACATTCTCTTGCTCACTGACCCCAAACAGTCACCAACTACCAAATCTGTTCTGTGCAACTAGCATGAATGAAATATATTATACCAGTAACGGCACACTTTACAATAGCGTTCAGTGAATACACTTGACTTGAGCATTCATAGTTTTCATACTCTTTCTCTATATGTTTAGCATTCGTTTGCTCAGAGGTTGATGCACTTGCTGCTTCCTGAGCAGCTTTTCTTTTTTTCACCCTAGCAGCCCACTTCTTCTCTTCTTCGTCGACATCTGTTCACGTTAAAACTGATTAAGTCAGTGTTTGTGTTGCAATTACTTAGTATTTTTTCCTTAATTTTTCACTTAGGCTGGCACTTGAGGCTTAGAAATGATTTAAAATATGAAGAGGTCAGGGAAGTGACAACGAAGGTGGTAGGGATGAGAACAACACCCTGCTGACCGCTGCCGTGAGCTGATTCTACAATAAAATAAAATAAAAATAAAAAGAAGAATAACCTTGGAGGTCAATCATCATCCCGAAAGCAGATAGTAGACATCACATATTATATGTATACCAAATCTCAGGTCAATAGATTTTTTATTATTATGAATATCTTCTGAAACCTCACCCAACGGCCCACATTTTATTTTTGACTTTGTGCAGACTGTTCGCTAGCACTGCAGCACAGAAGTACATACTATTGCCTCCCCAGTTCAGGGGTGTAGACATGATTTCTGGATCAGCAAATGTCCAGGGGTTTTTATATATTTTACCTGTACCTCTGTGGGTTTTCTTCATGTTTTCCTACCAAAAGGTTTGTGTGTGATGTTAACTTTGATCTCTGATAAGGCCTGCTATGGATGTTTGATAGTGCCCTGCAGAGGTCTGGTTTCATTTCCTGGACTGGTAACTTGAATGCTACACACCTAATGCTACTAGGAGGGACTTTTCATGGTGCATTATTTCATCAGCCAGTAAGGGCCTTCATCAACTTTGAAAGTCATCCAGAATTTGATTATAAAGACTACTTGCAACTATTTTATGTTTCCATGACCCTTAAATAGTTGTCTAAATGCTTCCTTATCTGTCTCATATAAACGTAACATGTGGCAGACGATCAGGGATCAGGACTCCTGAAGAAGGCAAGGACCGGTAGAGGGGCAATATCTCCCCTGCGACGCTAGATGGCAACCCCCCTGGATTGCATCGGGGCCACGGACTTGGTGCTTGTAAGCTCAACCCTGTTTGGGTCCATGGCCACCACCAGGGGGTGCCTGGATGATCCCAGAGCCCGGGACTGCAGCACTTCTGCCACACCAGGAAGTGATGCAGGAAAATCATCAGGGTGCACCTGGAGCACATCTGAGTGCAACATAAAAAGGGGCCGCCTCACTCCATTCGGGCAGCCAGATTCGGGAGGCAGAGAACAGAGCTTGCGAGTGGAGGAGTGAGGCTGGCAGAAGAGAAGAAGAAGTAAAGTAAAAAGGAACTGAGTTGTTGGTTTGTTTGTGATTTTGCACTGTGTGCTGTAAAGGAAAAGAAGAGCAAAATTAAAATGTGCACTTTAAGGACTTGAGTGTCCTGTGTCTGTCTGTGTCGAGGCTGATCTTCCATAAACGTAATATTAATGTCCTGAACAAGCAGTCTTAGTAGCTCATGAATTAACAGAATGTCATTAAATTCTGCTGGTGATAATGTGTCTAGCCAGGCATTACTAAGGAAAAGGAAAATAACTCTGCATGTATTTTTAAGGTGTTATAAGAAAGACAAGAAAAGAAAAACAGCACTTATGTTTTTTTCTTTGAACTTTTATACATGTGATGATAAATCTGTTAGCAGTCTAGCTCTGCATTGATAATGCTGGCACAAGGACACACGTGGAAGCCTGTGGAAGTCTATGCAGCCTTACTTGAAGTTTGGCCCAGATACTAGTGGCTCATATTGGAAAGAAATAGCAGAGCACTTAGTCTATTGTTTAAAGTAGTGGGGATCCTGAAGTAAAAGAAGGTAAAAATTTACAGTGGTGTTTGAAGGCAGCAGTGTGCTCTAGCTTGATGCCCAGGAGTTCTCACACACACTGCACTAAAATGAATAGAGGCATTTCACAGGCGTGACATGTCATGCAGCGTGCTTGTGCCAGCATCATCAGCAATTGGCTGGAAGAGATTGCATTCACTAAGACTGGTCGGCAAAATGGTGCAGAATATAAAATGTACTTCCTGCCAACAGGGGTTGTCTTCAGATCACTTGGTGAGTGTGATGGGCAGTTTATTGCAGAGATATTTTACAGTGCAATAAATCATTGTGGCTTGTGCCTGTTTTTGTATATATATTTTTTTGTATTTTAGATATAGTTTTTGATTGGTAGAGGTATTTATATACAGTAGTTTAGGGTGCACTTTTTTCTTTTTGTAAATACACTTATTTTTTTCCTTTGTACATATATTTGTGGATTCTACATATTTTTTAGGACTGTGTTATTGTGGAGTAGCTTCTTTTTAGGATATCAGGATTTTCACTGTAATTACCGTCTTGAATGGTGGTCACTTTTCTTCTTAATTAGTTTTGTGTGTCATTGCTGTTGGACTGTAGTATATCAAAGCCCATAGACTCTGTTCTTGTTGTGTTTTTGCTTGCACCCCAGCATTTCTGTCTGTATCTCTTCGTCATACTTCCCTCCTACTGGTTCTATTTAGTCCCGAATTGCAAGGATGCCAATTGTGTAGTTTGCTGCTCACAATCCTACTACAAAGGGTTTAACATCACTATATAATTGAAGGATAGAAACATCACTCATCATTCTCTGAGTTCATTTTCTGTCCCTTTTTCATCAGTTATTAGGTTACACCAAGTATAAGTGCAACCATGAATTTGTGAACCAATTCTAGATGACAAAATGCCTTGTACATCATTTCTCTATCAAAGGGTGTCCTTATTACCACACCCACCAATCTGGTGGTGCCAATTAAACTAGCACATCTTTAGTTTATGAGAGGAAACTGACATGCCTAAGGAAAACTCACAGAGATATATCTGCATAGACAGTGATTGGGATGGGAATCAAAGCAGGGTGTCTGAAACATCAAGGCAAAAGCATTAACCACTTTGACATGGCAACTCAAGTTATTGTAACGTTTCACACACACAGATCTTACAGAAAACACCATTTTCTCCATTATTATTATTGTTATTAGCTTTCTGGAAAACCAGTTACTGTATAATACTATTCTCATTAGCTTTATGAGACTGGATGGGAGAAAAAGGTGTCATCATAATTTAAAGCATGCACAATAGAATTACATGTTTCTGCCTTAAAAGGTACAAATTATTCAAATAATAATAATAAAGCACTTGACATTATGCAAATGATTGCTTAATTGAAAAAGGCAAGAATACTTTATGTGTATATACAGTAAAATGTTTGAACAAGGGTTAATTCCACACACTAACAGTTAGAAAACTGTAATTAAGCTTACGTCTATTACACTTCAATATTTTTCACAACTGAAGTGCCTAGAATTAACACATTTTCCATCATTTCACACCTTGATGCAGTTCCCTGCCCTGTTTATGCAAAATATGTTAAACATTAAACAGTAAAGAATATGAAATTAAGGGGAAAAATCACAGTTGCTGGATATAATTATTCTGTTATCTGTCATTTTCTGTTTTAACACTTCAAACACACTAATGATCTTTGGGCATGATTTTATTATGACTATTACTATTGTGTACTTCTTAAAAACGTTAATGGACACATATTTTGAAAAACAGATATGGTTTCTATTAAGGAAACAGAAAACACTGCACCAAGAAAATTTTTTAAAAGAATCTACTGTATAAGGAAGGATAGTGTAAATTCTTTTTTGAAACACAACACATTAAATAAAACTTGTTATTCATTTGAGATTTCAAGCACTTTTTGTTCTACCGTCGAAGTTTAATAATTGTGTTACAAGGATTTTTAGTTAGGACATTTCTTTAGATTTATTTTGATGAAACGTATTGCATCTTTTGGGTTTTGTGTTTTAAAATTTGTCCAGTGGGCTAAAAAAAAAAGCTACAGAAAGTCAGAGAAGTGGGATTGTTTTGAAAATTCTATATGAATATCAGGGCACATAATAATCCTGGCTGCTGTCTCTTTCAAAAAAAGTCCTGCAGACTTTCTGGCAGGATGATCATTACCAGAACATATTCCATAATCTTTCAAGTAGCCATTGACTACAAAAAAACAGTTATGGGCTTCTCTACAATTAAAGCAATTTATTAAAAAATAATACCTTAAAAAAAAAAGTAAAAATAAAAAATAAACACAATGCAACATACAACAGTTTTCATTAAAACAGATAAACCCAGAAACCTTATTTAGGTTTTAAGAGAGCAAACCATGATTACAATTTAAAAACACTCATTCATTCTTGGAGTCGTCAAAGTTGCCAACAGGTGGCACTGTAGAGTCTCAGAGCTCAGCAGGAAGTGGTGAAGATGGTGAACCTCGCAGCCATATTGTGGCACACCTCATTTAAAGGCAGTCATTCACCATGTACTCTAAAATCTAAGAAATCTAAAAAGCCCAAATTCCTACAAGGGGAAAAAGAAACTGGTAAGGAAGTAGCCATAGAGTCAGATCCACAAAGGCTTACCAGACTCACCTGACCAGTCAAAGTCAGAAATACACTACAGGAGATTTGACAAATTTGGGATGAGAGCAGAAACAGTGTTATATTGAGTACTGCTAAAATGAAAACTTTAGGCTGAATTTAAATGCATCAATAACTATCCACCACAGTGTCATGGGGACCAAAGCTCACTTGTTGGCAAAAACCAACATAAAACAGAGTGCAGGATGGACATTATCACACACTTGGCTAGAATTTTTAGAAAATCTGTTTACAAGTAATGCATGTATGTGTTTTAAAACAGTGTATTAGAGCAGTTTAAAAAATAGCAATAAACAAAAAACAATGTGTAGATCCACAGACAGTACTATTTTTACAAATAATAACGTCCTAACAACATAAGAAGGAAAAATCTAAAAATACTCCTTTGCAAGGAGGATGCTTTACTAACTGTATTAAATGCACTTTATTCATTTTGTCATACTTATCTGTACTTCATTATATAGTACTATTTATTTCAATGCTATAAAGAAAACAATTCAAACACAAAACAAAAGTATATTTAAAGAAGGACTCCGCCCAAGATAAAATCTGTATAAGTATCATATAAGTTATGTTACTTTTCTGAACAGAATACGGTTATATAAACCAGAGAATTGATAGGCATTTTTAAAACTTAACGATGCTTTAGCCCCATGCAATTACACGTATCATAAAGTAAATTGTGAAAGTCATTTTTACTGTAATAGCCATGTCTCTTCAACAAGGAAATCAACATGAAATATCTTGCTTCAGACAGAAGAGCCTTCACATGTAGTGAGCAAATAAATTGGCATTGCAATCTGTGCACCTTGCTTTTGACATTTCATTTTTTCTTGCATTCAGATTGGATTATGGAGGAAATTATTAGTAAAGTAGGGCTGTTTGTTTAAACAGAAGCATGTTCTTTCTTTTCTCATACTGTAAGTTCAACAAAGTGATGACATCCATTCGGTGTTTGATTGTCATGCCAATGTTTGTGGCTACTGCTTTATATGTTTTTCAAATGCATTCATGAAGAGTACTTTATCTTTTCCCTAAAGGAAATTCATTAATGATGTACAAGGCAATCCTTCAGTCACTGCTTAAGTCATAATCTCTTCAGATGGTAGCTGTAAAGCAGTGTGTGTTGTCAGATTTACAGTCATTTTTGCAATCAAAAATGTGAAAAGTTAATGCTTTACAAAGCGCATGTATAACATAATTTAAGCATATGTACGCAGTTTCAGGTTCATGTAAAAAAACACAAAGTGTACAGCAAGCAAGAACACAGTCACTGTTGATCAAGGAGATGATGAACTGAACAACGCAAGTGCTTATTTTTTAATGACACTTGGTCAAACATTTACTGAGGCATAGTTTGCAAAGCATTTACTTATCACAAGCGTACACATGCATGTGGCACAAGTTCTATTAAAAAGACAGAGATTCTAAGGCAAAAAAAACAAATGATGAGCTGAGTGTTAGAAGAGATCAGAAAAGAGTGCAGATGGACGTTTTACTGAATTTAATACAAGACTTAATATTTATCCAACATTATGGTGTAGGATCTCTGTGATCTGCTTTGATAATGACAGTAGTTTACCAAAAGACATGTATTTAATATGTGAATGAGAAAATGTTTTCTTCTAAACTACTTTCATTTAATATGCTACTTTTAACTTTTGTTTGATCAACAACAACAACAATATACACCTCATTCAACAATAAGTACAATATTCAAAATGTTCTTATGTGTGCTGGCTACTTTCTTGTAATGGAATGCAAAAAGAATCCACATCAAGGAGTCAACAAGGGTTGAATTGTTTTTATAAATCTCCTGGAACTCAGTATTTCAATGTTAAACTAGTGAAAAATGGTATAGTTTCATAAAACATAAAATACACCAGCTAATATATTTTTTAATCTTAAATGTTGCTTATCCAAAGCAATCAAACTTAATAGGGGGCAGCACACTGTCCTTTGACTTTTAATGTCCGCCTGTCCATTGCTGCAATAATATTTGTGTGGTGCTTTGGAATTACTGCATGTAAGTCATCTTTAAAAGATGCCAGTAAGAGCAAAGGTTGAGCGGGATAATATTTTATTTGGATCAAGGGCACTATGAAAGATAACGGTTTAATATGTCTTATCACACTGCCTGCATAATAAGGCTGGCGTGCCCTAGGGTAAGGTTAGCTGTAAAAAAAAAAAATGTTTATTTTGCTTTACTGGATGCTTAAAGTCTATACATAATGAGAAACTGACTGACTGTACCGTCTTTTCTAACAAGAGGGTGGGCTGTCTTCCACTTTTGTTTTAAATAATGGGGTGCCACAAACTGCAATAATACATTTAAATAAAATAGCCCAAATATTTGGCGTGAACACCAATATGTTTTACACTTTAACTGGAGTATTGTTTCTAAAGGTTATTGCCATCCGTAATATTAATCAAATTTCAGTGTTCATGAATCAACAGAAAGAGTTAAAATGCTTCACAACTCAGATTTGGATGAAATGTTTTTCTCACTTTGATCTTCCAAGCCACACTGTCTAAATATTAGAAGATGACAGAAAGGTTTTGCCTTTTTCTTCTGACAGCATCTCCCTAATGTGTTTCTAATTTCAATTTGTATGTCAGAATAGGTGAGAAAAAAAATCATAGCTAAGAAAGTAAAACTTATTCCTAGAAAAATACACAGCAAAACAATAAGCTGAAAGGTATTTTCAGAAGTAAACCTTTAGTTGCTAAGGCACTATTAGGAAACTTTCAAACATTTCTCTTTAAAAAGAAAGGCTAATATTTCCTTTTTTATAGATATATAGCAGGTACTTTACTTGTTCCAAGAGGAAATTTAGCTTTTATAGACACCCAAGCAATATATAAATATAATAAACAAAAATGACAACAACACACTGAAACACACACAGGAATTACCAAAAAAAGAAAGAAATGTCTCATTTGGCTAAAGATAAGAAAGCAGTACCATTGAAGCATTTAAAAAACAATATTTCCATATGACATTTTTCTTTAACCCTCTCCCCAGCCCTCATCAAATTTTAATAGAGTCCGGCTTTTTTAAAATAACATACTCCTCCATGAGCAGAGGACTAATGCCATGGTTAACACTACTTATCTTAAAGCTCCAGAGGCCTGTGTTCAGACACGTTTGAGTACATTTGGTATAGAGTCTTTTCACCTTTCCTCTTTTCCTATGTGAGGTTATTGGTTTCCTTCCGTATTCCAAAGATGTGCAAGTTAGGTTGAATTGTGAATGTGAATTGCTCTTGTATGACTGAGTCTCACTTCAGAGAAAATGCCAGCTATAGTACACTGGTGTCCATACAAGCTAAGCCCTTGTCTTGTGTGTACGTCTTTCTGGACAAGGAATAAACCCACATGACCCTATATAGTGTACATTATTAAATTAATGAAACAATGAATATTTTTTCCTTTTTAATCATCTGAAATTTTCATAAAACAGGAGAGGATATCTGTGTAATACTGTATATGAATATATAAATATTTCTTGCTTGCTCTATGCACTTTACTGAATAGCTGCTGGAATCCATAAATACTTCAGGGAGGAGGTAACATGCTCTACTGTCATGTGCACAATTTTTCATACCTCATGGATATTTTTTCTTCCAGTCCATGACTTGCCTTCTATCCTCTTGGCCAAAAAAACGGCCATTTCATGCCCCTTCCATGAAAATCCCCATAATCACTTCCAGGTCTTCAAAAATTCTACAGTGCTGGAATAAATAATTCCTCCAGCAGCTATTGTGTCTCTGATCATTAAAAACTACTTGAAGTAAACTGTTCTTGGGCACCTTGCCCTTGTCAACAGACAAAAGGGTTTAGGAAATGTTGACATGAGAATCTCTACTATCGTTTAGTAATTTTGGGGATGTGGAAGGGCCTTCATTGAAGATCAAAGTGTTCAATTGTGTTTTCTCCACTAAGATCGGTTTTGTGCAGAACAGTGTATACAAACACAGCTGTCTATAAAATGGGCCTCTAAAGACACCCCTCTCATTTACTGTTCATTTTAGGAAATTCCTCCCCTGACAAAACCATTTCCTCCATGTCTCCTCTGATTTTACTTTTTTCTCTGACAAATCTCATTCTTCTCTCCGACCTGTGGCAAAAGCTCTCTCCTTCCTCTTCCTTCCCCCATGACCTCAAACACATCACTCTTCCCTGAAATCTACCAAAATCCTCTCTTTTCTCTTTGCTGCATCCTACAGGGAAGCTCATTACTCCCTCTTTCCTGAAATCTCCTGTAAGATTCATAAATAATGTAAGCCAAAGGTATTGAACATGTGGGCATGGATGCTACTAATGAATTTCTTGATTTAAGCAGTTAACCTGCACAACATTTTACAACCAGCTTATCATTTGAATGAAGATTATTTAGCCATCAATACTTTTAATGTGAAAAGTTTTATGTCACTGCAATCATCTTCTTTGTTTAAGCTATTTATTCTCTTTTTGTATGTATTCAGACAGAAATACATCTCATCCAGCTATTTGTTCCCATTGCCTGTATAGGTTCTCTTTGTAAAGGCCCATGCTCCAGAATTCTTAAACACCAACTTTTTTTCTAATTCACATTGTTATAATTCCTGTCAAAAAAAAATTATTTGTGGATCTGGTACCGCTCCTTTTACACCACCATAGATCTTTACAGCAACTGCTTAACTGTGCTCACCACCTCATTATGTCTGTTGATGTCTTCCCATTTCTTTTGAACAAGATCCAGAGATACTTAAACTCCTGTACTTGAGGCAGTAACTCACCTCCCACTCTGAGAGGACAGACAACCTTTTTCCTACAGAGGACCATGGATTCGTATTTGGAGATCGGTCACAAACCATTCCAATGTACTCTAGAGTTCACAGCCTGATTAAGGTAACAGGACTACATCATCTGCAAAAACAGTGATGCAATTCTAAGGCCACCGATCTGGACACTCTCCCTTTCAATGCTTTGACTTGTCCATGAAAATCACAAACAGGATAATAGACAAACCACAGCTAGGTCAGAGTCCCAGACCCACTAAGAATGGTGCTTACTTTTTTCCAAGTATGTAAACACAGCTATCACTATGATTATACAGGGACTGAATATCCCTTATTAAAGACACAGGAACCCAGTGCTCTTCTAGCACCCCCACGCCCCCACAGAATCCCTCATGGGACACAGTTATATCCCATCTCTAAGTCTTAGAGCACACCCTCCAGTCGCACTTTTAGAAAAAATGGGGACCACTAACCCAGTCTGCCATGCAAGTCCAACTATGTCCAGAGCCTTCAGGTTCTCATCCACTCACAGGGACTTTCCACTGCTGAATATGGTAACTATCTTAGTGACATCCTTCTGGAAAATGGCCGTTGATCATCCATCAGCTTCCTCCTTCCCAGAGGGTATGTCTGTCAGGTTCAGGAGCTCATCAAAGTTTTCCTTCTATTGCCAGATGATATCATTACTCTGGATTAGCATTTCTGAGAACAACCTGAGTGAAGCTCTGACTTCCCTTTCTGAACTTCCTAATGATTTACCTGAACCTGTTTAAGCCTGTTGAGGCTCGCTTTCCATGGAGTCTCTGTACTCCTCCCACACCCAGTTTTTTGCTTCTCTGACCAACAAAGCCATTACTCTATATGTAAGGACTCCTTCTTCAACCTGGTGGCAACCATCACCTCCGGTGCCCACTATTGGGTCCTTGGGTTGCCACCTCAAGGTCTGGACAAGGTCTATTTGGACATTATGTCCCCAGACTCACCTGGAAAATCACTTTTTGAGGAGGCCTGTTCTTGTTTTTCTCTATTTTGGAAAGCTTGTAATAATATAAGTAATATACAGTTAGTCAGTCATTACCCAACTCGCTATATCCTAAAACAGGGTCATGGGGGTCTGCTGGAACCAATCCCAGCCAGCACAGGGCTCAAGTCAGGAACAAATCACTGGGCAGGGCACCAGCCCACCGTAGGTAATATACAGTACATTCCTATATTATATGTAACATATCAAATGCTACAGGAGGGCTCTGCAGAGCATTCAGTAAGAAAACATTTGCTTTTCTTCTAATTCTAATAGAAATATCTGATTTTCTTAACTTGCTGTCTGGTTTTTAGCTGTAATTATTAATTAAACTCTCCTTTTAGAAGCCTGTAAAAGCATTCAAGGGTAATTATTATATAGATTAAAAGCTCTTCATCTGCTTAAAGCACATAATTCATTTTAATACCATAACTAAAGATTTAAATACAATTATTATTCATTAGCTTTCAAAATTCACTCACTGGCCACAGAACAATGAAGATAAAAAAAGATTTGAGCAGATTATACCCTGGTCTCCAGAAAAATAGTGATCAGCTATACGAAAGCAAATGGAAACTCTGTAACCCAGAGATTATTTTTCAGAGAATATGACTCTTTAAGGATTAATAAACCACCTCAAAAATAGACTTCTAAAATTTTTATTTCCTTCATTTGATAGGATTTACAGTCATTATGTTACAGCCACAGGGGATGCATAAATCAGTGTGTTTCTTTGTGCTGGTCCCAAGCCAGGATAAATGGGGAGGGTTAGATCAGGAAGGGCATCCTGTGTAAAATTTTGCCAAATCAAATATGCGGACAACAATACAAATTTCCATACCGGATCAGTCGAACCCTGGGTTAACAACAACCGCCACCAATACTATTAGTCAACAGGGTGCTGGCGGAAATTGGGCTACTGTTGGCCGAAGAAGAAGGAGAAGAAGAGGGGGGAGACGTGTCCGGAGGCAGGAGGAGAGAAGGAAGGTAAAGAGAGTGGAACTGTGGGTAGGAACTTTGAATGTTGGCAGTATGAGTGGTCAGGGGAGAGAGTGAGCCGATATGATGGAGAGGAGGAAGGTCGGTTGATATTTTGTGCATGCAAGAGACTAAATGGAAGGAAAGTAATGCCAGGTGGATTGGAGGTGGATTTATATTGTTCTATCATGGTGTGGATAGGAGGAGAAAACGAGTAGGAGTTATTCTGAAGGAACAGTATGTCAAGAGTGTTTTGGAGGCGAAAAGAGTGTCAGAGTAATGATTATGAAGTTGGAATTTGGAGGTGTAATGATGAATGTTGTTAGTGCATATGCCCCACAAGTTGGGTGTGCAATGGATGAGAAAGAAGATTTTTTGAGTGAGTTGGATGAAGTGATGAACAGTGTACCCAAGGGACAGAAAGTAGTGATTGAAGCGGATTTCAATGGACATGTTGTTGAAGGGAACAGCGGAGACAAGGAGGTGATGGGTAGGTATGGTGTCAAGGAGAGAAATGAAGAAGGTCAGAGGATAGTGGATTTTGCCAAAAGGATGGCCATGGTTGTGGTGAATATGTATTTTAAGAAGAGAGAGGAACATAGGGTGACGTACAAGAGTGGAGGAAGATGCACACAGGTAGATTACATCCTATGCAGAAGAGTCAATCTGAAGGAAATTGAAGACTGCAAAATGGTGGCAGGGGAAAGTGTAGTTAAGCAGCTTAGGATGGTGGTCTGTAGGATGACGTTGGAGATCAAGAAGAGGAAGACAGTGGGGGCAGAGTCAAGGATCAAATAGTGGAATTTGAAAAAGGAAAACTGCAAGGTTGAGTTTAGGGATAAGGTGAAACAGGCACTGAGTGGTAGTGAAAAATTACCAGACTGTTGGGAAACTACAGCAGATGTAGTAAGGGTGACAGCAAGAAGGGTGCTTAGCATGACATCTGGACAGAGAAAAGAGGAAAGGGAAACCTGGTGGTGAAATGGGGAAGTACAGGAGAGTATACAGAGGAAGAGGATGGCAAAGAAGAAGTGGGATAGTCAGAGAGATGCAGAAAGTAGACAAGAGTACAAGGAGATAAGGTGTAAGGTGAAGAGAGAGGTGGCGAAGGCTAAAGAAAAGGTGTATGATGAGTTGTACGAGAGGTTGGACACTAAGGAGGGAGAAAAGGACCTGTACAGATTGGCTAGACAGAGGGACCGAGCTGGGAAAGATGTGCAGCAGGTTAGGGTAATAAAGGATAAAGATGGAAATGTACTCACAAGCGAAGAGAGTGTGTTGAGCAGAGGGAAAGAGTACTTTGAGAGGCTTATGAATGAAGAGAACGAGAGAGAGAAAAGGTTGGATGATGTGGAGATAGTGAATCAGGATGTGCAACGGATTAGCAAGGAGGAAGTAAGGACAGCTATGAAGAGGATGAAGAATGGAAAAGCCATTGGTCCAGATGACATACTTGTGGAAGCATGGAGGTGTTTAGGAGAGATGGCAGTGTAGTTTAGTATAGAGAAGGCCAGAAGGAGTTGCATTGCATCTTTGTGGACCTGGAGAAAGCAGATGACAGGGTGCCTCGATAGGAGTTGTGGTATTGTATGAGGAAGTCGGGAGTGGCAGAGAAGTATGTAAGAATTGTACAGGATATGTACGAGGGAAGTGTGACAGTGGTGAGGTCTGCGGTAGGAGTGACGGATGCATTCAAGTTGGAGGTGGGATTACAGCAGTGATTGGCTCTGAGCCCTTTCTTATTTGCAATGGTGATGGACAGGTTGACGTCAGTGGAATGGTGAGGATGCTAGGAGTAGAGTTGGCGAAGGTGGATGAGTTTAAATACTTGGGATCAACAGTACAGAATAATGGGGATTGTGGAAGACAGGTGAAAAAGAGAGTGCAGGCAGGGTGGAATAGGTGGAGAAGAGTGTCAGGAGTGATTTGTGACAGACGGATATCAGCAAAAGTGAAAGGCAAAGTCTACAGGACGGTAGTGAGACCAGTATATGGGTTGGAGATGGTGGCACTGACCAGAAAGCAAGAGACAGAGCTGGAGATTGCAGAGTTAAAGATGCTAAGATATGCATTGTGCGTAACAAGGATGGATAGGATTAGAAATGAGTACATTAGAGGGTCAGCTCAAGTTGGACGGTTGGGAGACAAAGTCAGAGAGATGAGATTGTGTTGGTTTGGACATATGCAGAGAAGAGATGCTGAGTATATTGGGAGAAGGATGCTGATAGAGCTGCCAGGCAAGAGAAAAAGAGGAAGGCCTAAGAGAAGGTTTATGGATGTGGTGAGAGGACATGCAGGTGATAGGTGTAACAGAACAAGACGCAGAGGATAGAAAGATATGGAAGATGATCCACTGTGACGACCCCTAACGGGAGCAACCGAAAGAAGAAGAAGAAGAAGATGTTACAGCCTTTAAGCTTACACTGTGTGAAACTGTTTGTTTAGTTTTCCTGTTGTGCAAAAAACAGAGTAGGTGTTTAATGTCTAGGCACTACTCAAGATTTTCTGAATAATTTTGAATTTTCATTTGTTTGAATGTACACTATAAAATTCACGAAGATTTTCATGATATATAATGTTAAATTACAGAGAAAGTTAGTATACAATCTTTGTAATACTATTTGTATTGCGTCTAATGCTACAGAGAAGCTCTGCTGCAACATTTTTAGTAAGAAAACATTTGCTTTATCCTATATAGAAGCACCTGTTTCTTCAATCTACAAAGCTAATTGAAATTGCCTATAGTGCTTTGATGTATCTAGTGCAGAACACAGAAATGAAGTTAAAAAGTAATACATCAATTTCCTTCTCCACTGATCCATGGAAGACATCCTGTTGACCTTCTCAACTAAACATACTTCCTTAATGTGCTAGGAAAATTTATACCTACAATATATTTCCCTTCAGCCATGGAATCAAAAATTATTCTCAAGTTTATACAGGTTGTTCTAGACAATGTATTTCTCTTTACCTTTTATTACCTTTCTGGTCATGTTATTTTATCTTATATACTAACAATAAAAATCACTCATAGATGGATATGAAGATGGTAGTTTCACTTTAAAAAAAGTATGTGTTACCTAATATAACATACAGTATCCCTGAATATCACTGAATATATATATATACAGTGGTGTGAAAAACTATTTGCCCCCTTCCTGATTTCTTATTCTTTTGCATGTTTGTCACACAAAATGTTTCTGATCATCAAACACATTTAACCATTAGTCAAATATAACACAAGTAAACACATAATGCAGTTTTTAAATGATGGTTTTTATTATTTAGGGAGAAACAAAATCCACAGTGCACAAAGCACCCTCTCCTCCACAATACTCATAAACAATCACCAATAAACACAATAATACAATCCTCCAGCTCTCAGATGCGTTGCCACCCTTCCACCCAGCTCAGCTCGCCGTCTGGGAGCTCCCACAGTCCTTTTATATTCCCTGACCCGGAAGTGTTCTCAATCCCCAGTCCATGTGATCCTCAGTCACTTCCGGGTCAGGTAAAAGTTCTTTTCTTCACCCCGGAAGCCGTCGCTCTTCCTATGACGAACTTCCGGGTCATAGGGCAAAATTGAGTCCTCGGTCCTCCCTGCAGCACCCTCTTGCAGCCCCTGAGGTATCCAGCAGGGCTGAGGATAAAAACTACAGCGTCCATGATTCCCTGCTGGTCTTCGGGGCACCTCCATACTGCAGGGAGGGCTCCATCTGGCGGCCTGGGGGTATTGGCCGGGATGACAAGCCAGCCACACCTCACACAGTCTAATTTCTCATAACCTGTTGCATTATTTTTGACAGAACATTATTGAACTATGATCCTTTTAAGTCACTTTGTTGTGGTGCCCCATGCAATGGCACTGTTGTACAGTTTTAGGCTCCGGACACCAGGTGCCATAACCGAACGACAGGGCGGGGATGGAAGAATAGAGACACAGATATTGATGACTGCATAAAAAAACAGAACTCTGGCTTATTTCAGATGTGCCAGTAATATTTACAGTAATGCCTTGCAAATATATACAGTTCAATGCAAGAACATTAACAAAAATAAGAAAAATAGCAGGAGAGAGGACGCAGGCGCTGGCTGTTTGCCGCTTCTCCACACTATATTCATTATTTAGGTATTTGTATTACTTGAATGTCGTTTGATTTTAGCTGTTTTCTGGATGTTATACAGATCTTTAGCATTTAGCAGCTGCAATTTTCTGCTAATGCCTTACAGCATTTAATATCATTGCTTCTGGGAGAAATCCTACCTGTGACAGTTGTTGGCTCGACTTGTGTTGTGTCATCAGCGCTGGCATGTATCAGTCTCCAACTGATTGATACTGACTGATACCACCTGAGTTTTCTGTGGATGGCATTTGGGATTTCTTGCAGAATACCTCTTAATGTTGTCATCTGAACTAAGGCTTTTGGAGTCGATTGCAATCTGGCCGCATTTCATCCACCAGTGTTCTGTCCGCTATTACATTTCCTGGATGTCAGCTCTGTCGCTGGGGATCATGGTGATTGTCTTGCTTCTGGAGTCCTTTGCAATTTGCACCACAGCTGTCCAACTGTGCACATAAGGACTATGGCTGACTATTTACATCGGGACCAAATTTCCTCCACTTGCCTGCATGCTTCAGTATCTGCCATCCCAACTGTTGGAGCTCAACAACCACAGCCTTCCATTAGACATCACAGTCATCAAAAAACTTGGACTCCTACGTCGCCCCCGCTACATCCACCGGGGGTCTGGTCGGCGGTTTGTTTACGTCAAGACCGGGAGCTCCATTCCTTCCTTATGGTCAGCAGCAACTTGCTCTGTCACTGCCTGAACACGTCATCCGAGCACTGTGGGGTACAGCCCGGGCACAGACAGGTAGACATGATGTTTTTACACCACACACGTTTATTTCAACTATAATATTTACAAAGGTGAGCACAACCCAGTGCCGCAGCACTAATCACCCCTTTAAGTCCAGGCCTTCTCACTATGCCTTTCACTGTCTCTGGTCCACCTCCATTCCTCTCCTCCAAGCTCTGTCCTCTTCCACCCGGCTCGAGCCATTATATGGAGGGAGGCGGCCCCTTTTATAGATGCCCGGATGGGCTCCAGGTGTTTCCCGACTCTCCTCTGCAGACACACCCCTGTGTGGCGGAAGTGTTGGCTGCGCACCTGGAAGTGCTCCGGGTGTCCCCAGTCTTCTTTCCCCCAGCGCTTCCGGGTGTAGCGGAAGTGCTGAGGTCTAGGGCTCCAAAGGCACCGGTCGCCCCCCACATGTTCTGGGGAAGGCGCAAGCCCTCCTCCGGTCCTCCAGGGCGTCATGGCCAGGTCGCCACCCCAGCCATCTCTGACACTGCCCCTCCACCAGCAAAGGCCTGTCAGGTGGAGCGGCACATCCTGCGAGGGCAGGTTCCCAACGAAGTGCTTCCTACTGCGTGTCTGGGGTCCGTTCCTGCAACATACAGAAAGACAGACGCAGAGCCCCCCTCCAACCGGCACCCCGCGACTTGCCTCTTCGGCACCCCCTCCGTGGGTTCCGTGCCCCTCTTGTTGGAGCCGCTCGTACCCCCGTAGCCACAGCCGACTTCGGGGCACCCCTCTGCCTCCGCAGAGGGCGATCATCCATTGGACGTGAGTGGCCTACCTCACGTTTTCCCTTGTCGGAGGAACCAGCATTCCTCCCTCGGTTCCTCACTTTCCTCTGGGATGCCTTGACAGTCTGAGTCTCCTTATGGTAAAGAAAGAGAACCCTTCCCGTCTACGTCCCTGTAGAACGACACAAGGCCGCCGATGGACCTTGGAAAAGGTTGTTTTGGTTCATCTTCAGGATCACCTCAAAAAATTCAATCAGTTTGAAAAATTTCAATCTGGTTTCCGAACTTCTCACAGTACAGAGACAGCCCTGGTCAAAGTCACCAATGACTTCCTGATAGCTGCTGACCAGGGCTCTCCATCACTTCTTATCCTACATAACGTTACAGCTCCATTTGATATGGTTGATCATAATATTCTCCGTCATCGTCTTCACTATATAATTGGATTTTCTGGCATTGCTTTGGAGTGGTTCAAGTCCTATCTTACAGATAGGGCTAAGTATGTGGCCCTGGGGGACGCTAAATCTTGTACCAACACTGTCACCTGTGGGGTCCCACAAGGATCAGTCCTTGGGCCTACCCTTTTTAATATCTATATGATACCCCTGGGTCACATCATCCGAAATCATAAAGTGTCGTTCCACTGTTATGCGGATGATACACAGCTCTATGCGAGGCTGGATTCGATTTCTCTTACACCTCCATCAACTCTCTTGCTTGGATAAGATTAAAGCTTGGATGTCCAAGAACTTCCTCAAGCTGAACAGCACCAAAACTGAAGCTCTTTTATTGGCACCCCCCCATCAACTTCGTTCCTCTGTGAATTGTATTTACTTTTCTGACCGTAGTATTACACTCTCCCCTTCTGTTACAAATCATGGGTGTCAAGTTAGACTCCCATCTGTCATTTGATACACATGTCCATCACCTTTGTAAAATTGCATTCCTTCATCTCCGAAACATAGCCAAACTCCGTCCCTACCACTCCCTCTGTGATGCTGATAAGCTGGCCTTTGTTTCATCCAGACTGGATTATTGTAATGCACTCCTCATCGGGATCCCCAGAAAGAGCCTTCAAAAGCTTCAACAAATTCAAAATAATGCTGCAAGAATCCTGATGAGGGTGCGGAAATATGAACATATTTCACCAATCCTTCGGTCACTTCATTGTCTCCCTATCCACTTCCTTATCGAATAAAAACTATGTTTGCTTACCCACCAGTGTATCCATGAAAATGCTCCACAATATCTGTAGGAACTCCTTACACCACAATCCGCTGCAAGAAACCTGCGTTTTGCAAATACCTACTGCCTTCACTCCCTGATGACCAAACTTCATACAATGGGTGACCGAGCCTTTGCAGCCACTGCTCCACGGCTCTGGAATGCTTTACCAGACAGCATAAGAACACAGCAGACCGTGGGCTATTTTAAAAAACAACTAAAGACTTTTCTATTTAGGAAAGCTTATTAACAAGAATGCTATAATTATTGTTGTTTTAAGTGTCTATAAGCCTGAAGACCGGTCAAAATTAGAGTTACAATTACAATTACTGCAGCCCAGATAAGTAGAGAGCTGAGGAGACTTCGTGGAAGCAAAGCAATAGGCCCAGATGTAGTATCACCATGACTGTTGAAAGCCTGTGCGATTGAGCTAGGGAGTCCTCTACAGCGCATCTTTAACCTGAGCCTAGAACAGGGGAGAGTCCCGAGGCTTTGGAAAAGACCTTGCATCACCCCAGTCCCAAAGGTATCACGTCCTGGTGAGCTGAATGACTTCCGGCCTGTCGCTCTGACGTCACATGTGATGAAGACCATGGAGCGGCTGCTGCTTCACCACCTGAGGCCACAGGTCCGCCACTCCCTCGACCCTCTGCAGTTCGCATACCAGGAGAAGGTGGGAGCGGAGGATGCCATCATACATGCCACACCGATCCCACTCCCACTTGGACAGAGGCAGTTGTGAAGTAAGAATTGTGTTTCTGGACTTCTCTAGCGCCTTTAATACCATCCAACCTCTGCTCCTTAGGGACAAGCTTGTAGCAAAGCTACATAACTTGACAGTCGGGTTGGCCTCCTGGACTGTTTGTCACTTTATTAGGTTGGCTGGAAGGGTGCTTGTAAATAGCCCTCAGGCACCTTTGGTGACGTTTCAGTCTGAGAGGACCCCGCCCGGTAAGTATTCCAGCTGCCTGTTGCCGGCGTGAGGTTGCCATAACAACCGAAAGGGGCAAGGATGTTTCGGCGGGAAAATTTTCCTATTTAAGGGGAATGGCGGATCAAGGAAGGAAAAAAAAAGAAAGAGAATCAAGAAGGAAGGAAAAGGCTGAAGGCAAGGAGTGACTATCCGCGCTTAAAGGATCATTCTGGATCTTTCTTCACCCAGGGACGTCTGCTATTTGTGGGTGGCCACCCCGAATAAATAATCCGGTGACGAATCCCCGAGAAGAGGCCAGGTTGGTGTTCTCCGGGTGCTCCCGTTTGGTGAGTCAGATTCGGAATTTGCATTTCCTTTGTGATAGTCCGAGGAGAAGCCGTTTCCACCGAAGGAACTGAACTGGATTTATTTTCCTTATAGGTGGATTAAGTACATTTTTCTTTTTTGACATTTCGGAGAACATTATTATTATTATTATCATTATTTTTATTATTATTATTATTTTCTTTTGTTCATTGTCTACGTCGAACCGGGGATTCGGATTTGGGCGCTGGGGAGGGCGTCTGGGAAAGGGATTCACTATGAGCACTCAGGCACCGGGCACGTAAATGTAAATAGTAAATGTTAATATATTTTCATTCCCACTTTCCTTTGCGTGAGATTTTTTTTTCCAGTTATATAAGGACGTGCATAGGGGACAAGAGGGGCCGAGGACCGAATATGGTAATGCTGCTTTAACTTTCTTTTATCATCCACTTCCCTTTGGGTTGTGAAGTGTAAGAACCGCTTGCGTTTTTCTTGCGGTTGCTACAAGCTGACAGAGATGGGAGTAGATTCATACCTGGTGGCATGGATCGTGAACTATCTTACAGGCAGACCTCAGTATGTGCGTCTCGGGAAATGCTGGTCTGACATTGTGGTCAGCAGCACAGGAGAGCCGCAGGGGACTGTGCTTTCTCCAGTCCTGTTCAGCCTATATACATTGGACTTCCAATACAACTCAGAGTCCTGCCACGTGCAAAGGTTCGCTGATGACACTGTTAACGACACTGGGCTGAATCAGGAGTGGGGAGGAGGAGGAGTATAGGAACCTAATCAAGGACTTTGTTAAATGGTGCAACCCAAACACCTACAATTGAACACGAGCAAAACCAAAGAGCTGGTGGTGGATTTTAGGAGGCCCAGGCCCCTCCCGGACCTCGTGATCATCAGAGGTGACTGTGTGCAAATAGTGCAGACCTATAAATACCTGGGAGTGCAGCTGGATGATAAATTGAACTAGACTGATAATACTGATGCTCTGTGCAAGAGAGGACAGAGCCAACTATATTTCCTTAGAAGGCTGGCATCCTTCAACATCTGCAATAAGATGCTGCAGATGTTCTATCAGACTGTTGTGGTGAGCACCCTCATCTACGCGGTGGTGTGCTGGGGAGGCAGCATAAGGAAGAGGGATGCCTCACGCCTGGACAAACTGGTGAGGAAGGCAGGCACTATTATAGGCACAGAGCTGGACAGTTTGACATCTGTGGTGGAGCGGTGGGCGCTGAGCAGGCTCCTGTCACTCATGGAGAATCCACTGCACCCACTGAACAGTATCATCTTCAGACAGAGGAGCAGCTTCAGCGACAGACTGCTGTCACTGTCCTGCTCCAAAGACAGACTGAGGAGGTCGTTCTTCCCCTACATTATGCAACTCTTCAATTCCATCCGGTGTTGTAAAGCTCTACACTAACTGGTTGCTTCTGGGAGCATCTTGAACCCAGAACCATCAATAGTCATGAACCAAGATGAGACAGGTAAATGAAGACACACAGTCAACAAGAAGTTAATGTAAAAGTTCAAAACTTTTTTAAAAACCTGCCAGGATCTAATCAATAATATTTTAGAATAAGCACATATTGGGGAGAAAGACTCCTTTCTCTCTATGCTACCCTCAAAAGTTTTACTCTAGCTGTTGGCCTTTCTCTCTTTCTCATAGGTGGGGGTTGAATTTAATTTAGTTTGTTAAGTTTGACTTGATTGTATGGAATGATACATACTTTAAATAAATTTAATAAAAGTTTTAAAAAAATTGAAGTATTTGATATTAACAGTATCAAAAGTGCCAGTATATGTATGATCTCTCCCTGTTTTATATGCGCTATACAGTATACAGTGAAAAAAACTTCTTACAAACCTAGAGTAATTCACACAATTTTACCAGACGAGTATGAGCCAAATAACTGAAACTTGAAGCTGTGACATTCAGTGTGAGTAGATATCTTAATGATTGTATACTAATTTTCATAGCCTAATTATAAAACTTTATTCTGAATTTCCTATCTCTAAAAATGGATCCAATGGATCTACATGAAAATTCACAGAACTAGTTAGGTCCATAAGTATTTGGACAGTGACTTAATTTTCATAACTTTGGCTCTGTATGCCACAACAATGGATTTGAAATAAAGCAATCATTTTGTGATTGTCGAGTGTAGATTTTCAGCTTTAATTTAAGGGGTTTTACCAAAAATGTCAGATGAGCCATTTAGGAATGACAGACATTCTTATACCTGGTCCCACTATTTTAAGGGGCTCAAAAGCATTTGGATACTGTATTTGACTGACAAGCTGTTCCATAGCCAGGTGGGAACAGTTCCCCCATTATTTCATTAACTATTTAGCAAGTACATTGTCTTGAATTGATTCCAAGTGTGGAATTTTCATTTGGAAGCTCACTGTGAACTCTCAATATAAAGTCCAAAGAGCTGTTCATGCAAGTAAAAACAGTCCATCATTAGGCAGAGAAAACAAAATAAACCTATTAGAGAGATACTAGAAACACGATGAATGGTCAAATAAACCACTTGGGACATTCATTAAAAAAAGAATGCACTGGTTAGCTCAGCAACACCAAATGGTCTTGGCAATCATGGAAGATAACTGTGCTTGAAAATTGCAGAATTCTTTCCTTGGTGAAGAAAAAAAAATCCATCCATCCATCTGCCTTGTGCCCTGTGTTGGCTGGGAAGAAAAAAAATTTTCACAACATTTGGCCAAACCAAGAACACTCTCTGGGAGGAAGACCTATCATTGCCAAAGTCTACAATCAAAAGAAAACTTCCTGAAAGTGAATATAGATTAAACTTTGCAAGAAAACATTTTTTAAAAGCCTGTCCAGTTCTGGAACACTTTTCTTTGGTCAAAGGGAACTAAGATCAATATACCAGAATGCTGGAAAGAGAAGAGTCTGGAGAAGAGAAGAAATGGCTCATGATCCAATGAATACCACATCATCTGTGAAACATGGTGGAGGCAGTGTTATGGCATGGGCATACCTGACTGCTAATGGAAATTGGTAACTAGTGCTTATTTGATGATATGACTGCTGGGAAAAGTAGCAGGATGAATTTTGAAGCATATAGGGCTATACAATTTGCTGAGATTCAGCCAAATACTGCAAAACTGATATGACAATGCTTTACAGTAGAGATGAACAATCAGCCAAAACATACTGTGAAAGCAAACCAAGCGTATTTCAACACAAAGTAATGGAAGATTCTTTAAAGGACAAGTCAATCAACTGACCTCAACCCAATTGGACATGTTTTTCCCTTGCTGAAGACAAAACCAATGGCAGAAAGTCCAATGAACAGGCAGCAACTGAAGACAGCTGCAGTAAAGGCCTAGCAAAGTATCACTAGGGTGGAAACCCAACACTTAGAGATGGGCATGGGTTTCAGACTTCAGGCAGTCACTGACTGCAAAAGATTTTTAATCAAATATGTAAAATGATCATTAAAGTTATGATTAAGTTAGTTTGTCCAAATACCTCTGAGCCCCTGAAAAAATGGGGACTCTGTATAAAAATGTATGTCATTTGTAAATGGCTCATACAATATCTTTGCTAAACCCTTTAAATTAAAGCTGAAAGTCTACACTTTAATCGCATAATGGTTGCTTTATTTCAAATCCATTGTGGTGGCTTATAGAGTCAAAATTATGAAAATTGTGTCACTGTCCAAATACCTATGGAACTAAGTGTAGTTTAATATTAATGTTAGTCACTAAAACAAACCCAATACGACATTGCCCTTCACTGTTCAATAAAGCTCTTTACTGTTACTCTGATAGTTTCATATTTAAAGGACTGTCTTTTTTTCCTTGGGCTTTTCCAACTGTTTCATGATCTGTTTTGGACCTGTGATGCCCAGGCTAATGTAGGGAGAAATAAGCTAGGTGAGTGAACCACAGCACATTACTGTACAAGAATACCTTACTACACAACCTGTGGATCAAGCCCCGCCCCTTTTGGTAGGCTACCATTAGGACAGCCCCTGAACACAGCAACGTCAGCTGTGGAAATAACTAAGACTGGACATTCAGCCCCACCTTCAGACATCCATTCTTACCCCATTGTGCAGGCTGTACTTTGGTGTACCTGGAAGTGTACCAAAGTAAAATTTGAAGTAAAAATAAACAGAAAATGTAATCTACTCTCTATATATAAAATCCTAAACCTAAAAGTGCAACGATTTTGTGTTACGATTTTATGTGACTTTTTATTGTCACGCTTTAAATCAGGCTTATTTTAAAACCTACATATATATGTTTGGTATCATTCTTTTCAGAATTTATCAAACTTTAATGTGATGTTTGTTAGATTTTCAGATTCTTATTCTGTTTTTAAATTATAAACTAAAATATCAAGAACTCACATCCCGCGAGACGAGACTTTGTATCAACAGATTTAAACACACCCGGAGCTAGAAATAAAAGACAAAGAGTAGATGACATCGACAGGCTTTTAAATTTTCAAAGCACCACGCAAGATGCAGATCACACAGCACACCAGCAGCAGCAGCAAGACAGCAGGTGATCGAGCAAAGAGGACGTAAAAAAAACTATTTGTTTCCCATTGTATCACAGTTTAATAGGGGGTTTCAGAGGAGCGACTGCATCTCCTTGGGGTGCGTTCAGCCCCCCTCTTCACAAAATGAGTGGCAGAGATGCAAAGTGGCTGGCATGTAGTGCAGGCAAGGGGGGTTTGCGAGCAAAGCAAGCGGGGGTAAGCCCCCTAGTAATCACATAAAGGTGAAATATTAACAAAATATACTCGTGCAATAACTGACTATTTCTACTTTACTGTACAACACTGTGTAATAGCATATATCCTGATAAATAATTTGAAATTTTCCTAAATTCCAGAGGCTTTAACAAAATGGTATAAATTGGGTCCCTCATTTGTTAATGGCATCCACATTAATGTTGTGTCTGCACCTCTGTGTTGGTTTTCAATGGATACTTAAAGTACTTATGGGTGCTTCGTGCCCCAGTGCCTTAGAAAGTGCCAGTGTGGGCAAGATATTCATTAGTTTATAGAAAATGTTTTTTAGAACACAATTTTGCATGGCAAATGTATAGATACCATGCGTGTGAGGAAATAACTGCAAGTTGAAAAATATAGAAATTATACTTAAATTTTTCTTCACACGTCCCAAAGATGAATGTATTAGGTTAAACAGCAACTCTAGCTTGGCTGGTTTACAGTGTACAGGAAAATGCCCTGTAATGGACGGATGTTAAAATTCAAGATTGGACCAGAACTTGGGACACAAAAATGTATTAATCAGGCTCAATTACTGAAAGAATTTATTTAAAATTTATGAACAGATAAAAGTAAAGATTAGTGTATTTCAGAGGAGGAGAAGTTTAAAAAATACAATGGAAAAAACGCATTTTCCTCTAAAAATTTCAAAATTCTAAGCCAATTTAAAGATGATAATCAATTTATGTAGAATTAATTTACTGAAATCCTACATTGCATTTTCACAAATTGTTTACATACACTCACCTAAAGGATTATTAGGAACACCATACTAATACGGTGTTTGACCCCCTTTCGCCTTCAGAACTGCCTTAATTCTACGTGGCATTGATTCAACAAGGTGCTGAAAGCATTATTTAGAAATGTTGGCCCATATTGATTGGATAGCATCTTGCAGTTGATGGAGATTTGTGGGATGCACATCCAGGGCACGAAGCTCCCGTTCCACCACATCCCAAAGATGCTCTATTGGGTTGAGATCTGGTGACTGTGGGGGCCATTTTAGTACAGTGAACTCATTGTCATGTTCAAGAAACCAATTTGAAATGATTCGAGCTTTGTGACATGGTGCATTATCCTGCTGGAAGTAGCCATCAGAATATGGGTACATGGTGGTCATGAAGGGATGGACATGGTCAGAAACAATGCTCAGGTAGCCCGTGGCATTTAAACGATGCCCAATTGGCACTAAGGGGCCTAAAGTGTGCCAAGAAAACATCCCCCACACCATTACACCACCACCACCAGCCTGCACAGTGGTAACAAGGCATGATGGATCCATGTTCTCATTCTGTTTACGCCAAATTCTGACTCTACCATTTGAATGTCTCAAAAGAAATCGAGACTCATCAGACCAGGCAACATTTTTCCCGTCTTCAACTGTCCAATTTTGGTGAGCTCGTGCAAATTGTAGCCTCTTTTTCCTATTTGTAGTGGAGATGAGTGGTACCCGGTGGGTTCTTCTGCTGTTGTAGCCCATCTGCCTCAAGGTTGTACGTGTTGTGACTTCACAAATGCTTTGCTACATACCTCGGTTGTAACGAGTGGTTATTTCAGTCAAAGTTGCTCTTCTATCAGCTTGAATCAGTCGGCCCATTCTCCTCTGACCTCTAGCATCAACAAGGCATTTTCGCCCACAGGACTGCCGCATACTGGATGTTTTTCCCTTTTCAACCCATTCTTTGTAAACTGTAGAAATGGTTGTGCGTGAAAATCCCAGTAACTGAGCAGATTGTGAAATACTCAGACCGGCCCGTCTGGCGCCAACAACCATGCCACGCTCAAAATTGCTTAAATCACCTTTCTTTCCCATTCTGACATACAGTTTGGAGTTCAGGAGATTGTCTTGACTATGACCACACCCCTAAATGCATTGAAGCAACTGCCATGTGATTGGTTGATTAGATAATTGCATTAATGAGAAATTGAACAGGTGTTCCTAATAATCCTTTAGGTTAGTGTATTTACACATTTATTAATCTGCTGTGTTAATCAATTCACAAACAAAGCAATCAGAAGCCTCTGCTATTTTTTCAGTGTTGGTAATAAACTCTGTATAAACATTTTACACATAATTCATAGTTATGGAAAACAAGTTTTCTGGCACATGCTTCTGGGTGTAAAAAAATCCATCTACTTTCATTTTTTTCTTTGAAATTCATTGTTTCTGTGTGGTAAGCTATTTTAAAACAGAAACACAAAGTTTTGTCCAGTGTACTTTCTTAGAGTTGGCAGAACTTGCAAAGAAATAAGAATTTTTGTCAGTTAAAATAAACTGAATTGCTGCTTTCAACTTGAGCTTCGGTGGAGTGGAGGGAAGTGTTGGAATAATTTTTGTCTCCCAGGGGAATGGCTTCTACGAAGAAGTGTGTAATATAGAAATAAAGAAAACAATGAACTGCATAAATAAAAATAAGCCCAAATGAAAGTGACATGCTATAAGGAAAAAAGACCAACAATGTTTAAGAAATTACATTAGATAACATTATTGTAAATCTGAAATGAAAAGAAATTAAATGACTGCCATTATTATGTTTTACTACATAACAGAATGTGTATTGAATTTGTCATTCCTTTTTATACAGTTGTGGGAGGATGGGGCACAACATGTTCTGTGGAAATTCTCAGTCTGTAAAGAAGAATTATGATACCTTCAAATTTTTTGCTCTAATAATATATATTATTTTGATATGTACATTTATTGTAGGGTGCATATTGCTACTGCAGGTAGCAGTTTATCCAAGAATATTGTCAAGCACAAAGATGTTGAGACAGGTAGGTCATTGTAAGACATAAGCACAGGACAAGAAATACATGCCATCCAGAGGCATTTGCCTCAAACACAGAATTGCCCACCTACGTTTAGCTTTTTGTAAGTTACATCATTCAGAATTTTATCTCAAATTTGTGCTGCACTGGGGTTAAAGATTAAACTGTAACATCCTCTTTGCAGATACTGACTGGTTTTTAATTGTAAACCTAACAAAAATCAACAAGAATTTGAAAGAAGGTGTGCCAAGAGGGCATGGTGGTGCTCACATCCCTCAGTGCTCCCAGTGTAGGCTTTGCATGTTCTCCTTGTCTCTGTGTGGGTTTCCTCCAGGTGCCCCACTTTCCAAGGGCATGCAGGTTAGGTGTATTGGCAACTCTAAATTGACCCTAATGTGTATGTGGTGTGTGAGTGTGTTCACCCTGCAATGGACTAGTGCCTTGTACCCTTTGCTTGCTGGGATAAGCTCCATCCCCCCATGGCCCTGCTTTAGGCTTAGAAAATGCTATGGTATGGTATGGTATAGAATGGAATGGTGTGGTGTGCCAGTAGTTTGAAATATTGTTTAAGTACAGAATATAACAGTTTTCTGTGCAATACTGTCTAAACTTCACACTACTTGCTATTTTTCTGCATTTATACATACACATATACATACAGTGCTGTGAAACATATTTAAATGTTTTATGGTTTTCAACCAAACTCTAATTAATAAATTAGACTGATAAACAAATAACCCTTTTACTTTTTTACTTTTCTCATGTATTAAATAATTGCACGTATCTACATCATCTGTGTGAAAACGTAATTGCTTCCATAGTAAATCAGCTCAATTAAGACAAGGCTTGATTAAAGCCAGCCCTAATCAAAATAAACTTAATTCGTTTTGATGCTTACCACCAGAGTCAAAAAGTACATATGCTGTTGTAGCTCTTGTCTTGGAACCTACTAATACGTTTACACATGTTATTATGCATTCAGAGTCACCTCTGGACAAGAAAATTTTAACATTGCTTTATTAATGTCAGAATTTTAATGACATTTTGTGTTTTTATTTTTCTTGTGGATACCACCATTTTCTGTTTGATTTTCATGTGGAATTTTAATGTCAGCAGCCATATTATTTACCTGTATAGTAACAATGCCTGTTGTCAATCATGTGATGGGTGATACCATTGTGTGCTGCCCATTTAGGATGATGGGGCATAGTACTATGCATCCAAGCTTTCGCGTTAAACCAAAACTGTATGTGAATTTTTATACATTTAGCTAGCAAAAATATTACTGATTGGGTTATGACTTTCTAGCCTTGCTTCAAATTTTAATTAACATTTTGAACTTTGATGATTGATTTTTCACCTTTGTTTATATCTGTTATTAACTACTAACTTAAGTTTTATATATTTGGGCTCATTATTTTTCCAGCAAAAGAATTTTTTGAAAGAAAAAATTGTGGACCTCTACCAGTTTGGAAAGAGACTCAAAGTGATTTCTATGACTCTTAAAACCACTCTGATAGCCATTATCTCCAAATGGGAAAAAAATTTAATAGTAGTGAATCTTTCCAGGAGTGACCAACATGCCAAAATTACTCCAAAGGTTTAAGATAAAATCATCCAGAAAGTCATAAAGGTTCCTAAAGTAAAGGTCTTTTGCTTCAGCAGAGGTCAGTGTTAATGGCTCCACAATCAGAAAGACACTCAACAAAAAATTGGCTTCATTGGAAATTTGCAAGATGGAAAAAACCTTGCAACCAAGAAAAGTATAAATACTCTCTTATTTGCAATGAAGCAATCAAATAATCCCCAGAACATTTGGGAAAATTTTCTAGGGGGAGATAAAACAAAAGAAGATTTTTTTGGGGTGATGCAGGTCATATTATATATTATATCTGTCATAAATCGAATGAAAGATGCTATAGTAGAACCAGATACAAACAGATCATGCTTGGAAATGTACTGTAACAATGCTTCTGAATTAAAGCAGTTTTGCAAGAAAGAGTGGGTTAAAATTCTTCCATAGTGATGCCGAAGATTGACCTAAAGCAAATGTTTTCTGTTGTTACAGGTAAAGTTGGTGCAACCAATAAACGTAACCAATTGAATGAACACTGTTTATTTAAATAAATTACACAAAATAAAAAGTGTTATTTGTTTACTCAGGTGCCCTTTATATATTACTTGATTTTTTACAAAAAATACAAATATTAAGTGTCAAAAATTTGCAATAAATTAGGAATTTCAGAAGGAGGTCAATACTTTCTCTCTCTACTGCAGATGTATATACATCTCACATACAGCGTGAAATGATTCAACAAACACAAGAAAAAGTGCAGCCATCCATATACGTGAAATACGCAGCCAACGATGAAAGTTTGGTTCAAATGAAAACAGGTCTCAACAGACTTCAGTTCAACAATAGAATAAACAGACAGGCAAATATGGCAGTTATAAAGTCGGCCGGGGAAGTGACATCATCGGAGCCGGAAGTGACATCATCGGGGCTGGAGCCGAAAGTGACATTATCAAGTCCAGGCCAAAGTCCTTATGGTTGGTTTTCCGATGAAAAAGTGGCTCAGTGCATTCTGCCACCCCCTAGTCTGAGCCCTTCAGTTGCCTCCCGAGCACACGTGTTTCACAACAGTATATACATACAGTATACAGTATATGCAGTGTGTTACCAGTGGAAAGATTTACAGTACCTTAAATGTTTATTTTTTTGGTCCATTGTGTTAATGAATGTAACAGATACATGATTTAAGTGTATTTAGATGATCTTTTCATTAAATTGAATGTCATGTTTACTATGGTGAACAATAATGCCCATCTTTAATCACAAACATCCAACAGCCTGGTCACAGCCATGGTAACAACAATCATGGTGGTTTCTTTAAATCAGCTACATCACACAGAGGGTGGCATGGAACAATAATATTTGCCTTCAGGAGAGTGATGTGAACATTCATCCTTGAACTACATTATGAGAATTAAAACTGAATCACAGCTGACATCCACAATTATGGATCTGAAATGAGATTAAAGGATCAGGTTTCTTGTGTTTACACAGCGGGGAAAAATCCAGCCTATGTTGGTTATGCCAAAAACTTAAAATTGAATGTAATGAAGCTGTCATTGTAAACATAGATTAAGGGCAATCTCTGCTTTGTCTCTTTCCCTCTTGTGACCATACTATAAGCTTTGAAGTAAAGAACTGAAAAAATAATAATATTTTAGGATAAGCTATGTAAAGAGAACCAAAACCATTAGCCTCTTTATATGCTAGAAAGTGGATTTTAAAAATAGCCCTATATTTAAATGGCAGTTTTAAGAGACTTACGACCAAACATCTCCTGTTCTTATGTTTTAATTTTAGTAGCAATCTTTAAGGCAGCATTTTGAAAAAAAGTACATGTTGTAAATGAAACAATTTGAAGGCAGTGAATAAAGCAATGTATTTGTTATTTCTGCTTATAACAAATATATGAACTCGTGTTTCTGTATCATACATGGTGAGATAAACATGTGAAGTTGAAGGTTTTTTTGTTACAAATGCAAGAATTATTGCAGTAATGTAAGTAAAAAGAACAGATCATGTCAAAGATAACACTTACTGTATGCAATACACAGATTCAGTAAAATTATCTATGTGTTAACAATGCATGTCTGGATTCTGTTTTTTCCTAGTTTCTTAGTTTGTCCTTTTTATTTGTTTTGAGATTTTATTTGAACATTTCAGTTAAAATGGGATGGGTGCCACTGTTTTGTGTTGTTATTTTATGGGCCATATGGACATGCCATTATAGCATGATTACTATCAATACTCAAGTTCATACAGCCACTGCTTGTTGCTGCTTTGTTTCTTAAAAGCGGGGGGAGATGTGGCTCCTTGAAAAATGTAAGAAACATTGACTTTCACAGCATACATTTGTAGATAAAGAAGCACCGCAAATACCATGAACTTATAGTTCTATAGGCGTGATCAACTTTTTTAACAAATTTTATGCTCCCCTTTGGATCACAAAATTTCAGCTCTTGCAGACTCAATGCCAACAGTTTTTAAAATTTTGCAGGCTACAATAGCTTCAGTCTTGATGTCAAATTCCATTTTTCTAATGAAGTGAAAACATTTTTCTACACCCCCTGAATAATAATAATAAATTGTATTTATATCGCGCTTTATATTTAACAATCTCAAAGTGCTACAAAATAAGAATAAAATTAACAAAAAAGAAATCTATAGAAATAATTTAACAAAATGCCTTTCTAAAAAAATAAGTTTTTAGGTTTCGTTTGAAGGCATCGATCGACTGTGGGGCTCTCAAGTAGTCAGGGAGGGAATTCCACAGCCTCGGCGCCACCGAAGAAAAGGCTCTATCACCCATACTGCTAAGCTTAGTTCTGGGAACTTGAAGAGTGTTGGTATGCACAGAGCGGAGGGTGCGTGAGGAAGTATGAGGGATAAGGAGTTCCTGTAAATACAGGGGAGCAGATCCATAAATGCACTGATGGGTAAGCAGGGAATGTCTATTCTGATTTGTTAGAAGACGTAACATTCCAGGTATGCTTTGTAAAAGTTTATAGTTAAGTTTGAAATAACTTTCTGTACAACATGGACATTTATGTTAGTGCTCCTGAGCCGCTGTGCCCCTTTGAAGAGGAGGATTTTGTGTTCTTTTGACCAGGAGGCAGAGTTGAGGCAGTAAGTTCGACAGTTGTCCCTTGTGCGGCCGGATTGCTCCTGAAAGAGATTTGTGTTTGTTCCATCTGTTCTAGAATAAAGTTTCTCTGTCTTTTGGATATTCCTGAGTCCTCCTGTGCAACTTTGTGACCCAAGCATGACAAGTGGTACCAGAAGTGTTTTAAGCTATCAGAAACAGTAAATATCCAGCATTTATATTTGCTTTTTTTTTTTTTTTTGTTTTGTAGAACACAATTTTCGCAAGCCACAATAAAAAGAAAAAATATTGTGATAAATACAAGGCATTATATTAACCATTGACCATTATTGACCATTACCTTGTTGTGGTGAGAAAGCTTTTGTATCTGAGTCATGCCATGAACAATAACATGTAGAGGTACTCATGATGGGCAGATATATGGGATAAATGTATTGTATGAATTTGTAAAGTGAAACTGTATTGGTCTGTATAACTAGGACACTCTGAAACCATTTGCACTAGTACATCCTTACAATGAGATTATATGACAGTTGGGACAGTATGGAAAACACAAAAAGGAAAAAAAAAAACAGTAATTCTTAAATTTACTTTTGAGTTTTATTTCATTGCAGGCTGGATGAACCCAAGATATTTCATGTTTTGTCTGGGAAGCTTCATTTCATTTGTCAATATACTGTACATTCATTGCTTTTGATTCCATTTTGATTACCATTTGAACCAGATAATCACCCAAGACATTTAACCTGTTTTTGAGACCTTTACAAAATACTCACTCCAACCCTGCAGTTATAACATGTGGTGACTTCAATCATATGACTTTGGAACAAATACTTATAAATTTCAATCAGTTTGTGACTTGTTCAACTCGAGGAAATAACAAGCTGGATCTGCTGTATTCAAATGTTAAAGATGCCTTTAAGTGTAATCTATTTGCCCCTTTAAGCAAATTTGACCACAGCCTGATTCATCTTATTCCCGGCTACAAGTATGTTATTAGATGACAAACTGAATAGTGAGAAAGTGGAGCCTGGAGGCTGAAATAGCCTTGAATGACTGCTTCTAAATGACAGTCTGGGAAATGATGTGCAAGTCAAATGAGGACAATACTGAGAGACTCAGTCACTGCATCACAGACTACATTAACTTCTGTGACGACACAGTGGTACCCACAAAGACAATGTGTTGTTTTCCAACCAAGAAGCCTGGGATTACTAAGGAACTAAACTGTTTCCTGAATGACAAAAAGTAGTCAAATCTGGTGACAAAGAGGCTCTAAAGGATGAACAGCATGTGCTAAAGAAAAAGCTGAGTGAAAGATAGGAAGCTTACAAAGTTAAAATAGAAAACAAACTCATTCAGAATAACATTAAGGAATCTGGAATGTACTGAGTTTAATTACTGGACTTGAGCAATCAGGGCTCAGTTTATAGAATGGGGAGGTGGACAAAGCTAACACCCTAAACCAATTTTAAATAGATTTTTCTCTCCCACTTACATCTTTTTCCAATGACCAGTCTTCCCACTCAATCCCTACTACATCAACGACTCTTACCATGTCAACTAGAATGGCTAGTGACAAGTCCACTCTGACCATCAGTGTGGAATGTCCATAACTAAGGACCAAGTAAACAGACAATTGAGGAATCTACATACTGGAAAAGCTGTGGCACCAGATGGAGTCAGACCAACACTGTGGTGTCCTCTGTCACCTGTTCACTCTGTCCCTAAGCCTCAGAAATTGCCACTGCTTTGGAAAACATCCTGCATTATTTCTGTTCCAAAGAAGGCAGGCGCCTCTTCACCTGATGACTACAGACCAGTGGCACTTACATCTCATATCATGAAGACCATTGAGAGACTGGTTCTGGATTATTTGAGTCCTCTTGTGGTAGACCATCTGGACCCACTGAAGTTTGCCTATCAGAAAAAGACTGTAAAAGGGGATGCAATTATCTATCTGCTCCACAAAGCTTTCTCTCTGCTGGACAAAGCTGGCAGCACTGTGAGAATTAAGTCTTTTGATTTCTCCAGCGCCTTCAGTACTATCTAACTTTCCGTGTTAAGGGATAAACTCAGAGATATGCAGGTGGATGAGCCCATGGTGTCTTAGATAATGAACTATCTGTCAGGCAGACCATTGTTTGTGAGCTTCAAGGACTGTGTTTCTGATACAGATGTGAGCAACATTTCCAGTTTTTTCTTCCTTTCTCTTCCCTCTGTACACCTCAGACTATAAATGTAACACCAGGTCATGTCGCTTACAGAAATTCTCAGTTAATTCTGCACTTATGGGGTGTATTGATAAAGGGAATGAGACAGAATATAGAAGTTATGTGGAGAACTTTGTTTCTTGGTGAAAAAAGAATTCTCTACATCTTAACATCAGCAAAATCAAGGAACTGATTATTGACTTTCATCGCACCAAACAGCCTCTATGTAAGGTCACTATTCAGGGAGTGGAAAGTAGAGATGGTCTGCTCCTACAAGTACTTGAGGGTCCACATTAATGACAGGTTGGACTGTTTTTGGAACACAGAGGAACTATATAGGAAAAAGCAGAGCATGCTCTTTTCAATTAACATCACACCAATAGGGATGCTTAAAAGATCATACCTAGATCTGTTCTCTGATTGGTGTAAATTGAAATGATTTGAATATATCAGGTATATGAACATAATTGATAAAGGAAGCTGTTCTGTTGCATTCCTTAATTCTTGCCATGGAGAACTCAGCAGCCCACATGGCAAGGCCCCATTTTCAAATTCAGTTATAATGATGACTCACAACTATATTTACAGATTATTTTCCCAAATACAGGTCATGGCAGAGACGTCAATTTATATATAGTCCACTGGAGGAGGAAATGGCAACTCCAGTATTTTGCCAGGAAACCTCATGATCAAAAGAAACCAGAAACATATGAGAATGATATGAAAAGATAAGCCCTGCAGGTCTGAAGGAATTCATCATTATGTCAACCAGCCTTGTATATCACATTGTCAACAAAGATCTGTATTGTTAAAACTAGGGTGATATATACAGTAGTTGTAAGAATTGGACTTTTGCTCAGACTGATCGAAAAAAAGAATCAACGTCTTTAAACTTTGGTGCTGGAAAAACAGCAACAAGATCCAAAAAATCAATATGTAAAGAAATAAAATCAGACTTCTCATTGGAAGGCTTCATTGTCAAAGACAACCTTAAATACTTTGGCCACATAATGAGAAGACAGGATTCTTTGGAGAAGACTTCCATACTGGGAAATATGGAAAGCAAAAGGAGAGGCTGATGACAGAGACTAAGATGGATAGACAGCATTACTAAGACAATGCATATGACCTTGAAGGAGCATACAAAAGCAGTTTTGGATGGAAAGGTCTGGTGAGCTAAAGTCTATGAGGTCACAAAGAGTCAGACTTGACTAAATGAATAAATAACCAAGAATATATTAACAAAAATGGAGCTATAAATAAACATAAGAGTTTGAATATTAGGTATAATTATTGCACAAATAATAATAACTATGCAACAAGAAAAACATACAAACAAGAATATTTTTCTATATTGACCTAGTACAACATTCCACAAAATAAACAACAAGAGTATTGCCAGATTTTAACTTTACAAAAATTAATGAATAGGACAGAAGTTTGTGATAAAATCAAAGATTTAAACTGAACAGCAAGCACTTAGAGAAATATATGGTGGCCCTGAAGGGCAAGTGACAAAAAATGTAAAGGTGTGCCACGCACAATTAAACAAGGAGACACACACACACTTAATATGACATGTACATTCAAATGAGGCGACTCACAGAATTAAATGTACAGTAATCCTTCCTCGATCGCGGGGGTTGCATTCCAGAACCCCCCCCGATAGATGATAATCCGCGAAGTACAAACCATATGTTTTATGGTTATTTTTATATATTTTAAGCCCTTATAAACTCTCCCACACTGTTAACATTATTAGAGACCTCTAGACATGAAAGAACACCCTTTAGTCAAAAGTTTAAACTGTGCTCCATGACAAGACAGAGATGACAGTTCTTTCTCACAATTAAAAGAATGCCAATATATCTTCTCTTCAAAGGAATGCATGTCAGAAGCAGAGAATGTCAGAAAGAGAGAGAGAGAGTGAGAGTGATAGAAAAGCAAACAATCAAAAAATCAATACGTGCTTTTGGGCTTTTAAGTATGCCGAAGCACCGAGATAAAGTGCCATTTTTTAGAGGAGCGTCCGTATCCTCTAGGCCAGTGGTGGCGAACCTATGGCACGCGTGCCAAAGGGGGCACTCAGAGCCCTCTCAGTGGGCACGCGCGCCATCGCCCGAGCACAGAGTTTGTTACTATAAAGCCAGAGGAATGTGGGGCCGGGCTGCTCCCCTCACCGCTCCCCCTCTTCACGCGCGCTGGAGTATTTTTCTCACATCACCCGCCCCTCTGCCCAGCAGCCCAATGGGAGCGCTTCCTTCCTCTCCTGTCTGGGGTAAGGCGGGCGGCACACATGCTGCTTGAGTGTGCGGCACGGACCAGCCTTTTGAGTCTGTGATTCCCGTGGTGGGGTTGGAGGGGATGTGGTATAGCGGGTCCACAGCTCAAAATTGAAAAGGCCAGTTTTAACAGATAATTGCCGCACTCGCTTAAAGGGTTAAGGTAGAGTGGCGGAGCGGTTTCCGGGAGCTTTGTGATGCGGGCAGTCCTCGCTTAAGCGCACAGGTGAGGAGTCGTCCGCATCTGTAATTATTGCCGGGAGTTGCTAATCGCCACACCTGATCCACGACCCCGTAATATATAATGGAAGCTTTGGGGGTGGAGCTTAATAGGGAAGACCTGCGTGAAACACTTGAGAGGATCGAAGGGATGACAAAGGACAGCACAGTTAGTTATGAAAATGAAATCCTTAAAGTGTGGAATTCTCTGCCAAATAATCTTAAGTCAATGAAGGCACTTGAGATTGCTTTCCTTACATTGTTTGGAACATCTTATGCTTGTGCGCAGCTGTTTTTAACTTTGAATTAAATCAAATCTGACACCAGAAACAGACTAACAGATGACCTGAGTGCTGCATGTGTTGCTCTCAAACTTACAAAGTATGAGCCAAGGTTAGACAAATTATCAGCATGCATACAACAGCAAAAAGCACATTAATTGTTCAAAAGCATACCGAATGCAAACTTTTACCTTTCAACAAAAAGTTGTTTGTATCATTGAAAGCTCCATTATTATGTTTTTCTTTTAAGACAAAAGATGTTAATGTATGAGTGGCTTTTCTAAACTAAAAGCTCAGTAGATAGACTGACAGAGCATCAGTATTGGCAGTTCAGTCCAATTTATCATCCAGCTGCACTCCCAGGTATTTATAAGTCTGTACCCTCTGCACACACTCACCTCTGATGATCACGGGGTCCATGAGGGGCCTGGGCCTCCTAAAATCCACCACCAGCTTCTTGGTTATGCTGGTGTTCAGTTTTAGGTGGTATTCAGGTTAAATTGCCATGTTGGCACTTTGCGATAAATAAGTGGGTTTTGGATTGCAGTTTGGGCACTTGGTTTCTAAATGGTTCGCCATCACTGCTCTAGGCAAACAGCCCCTCTGCTCACAACACCTCTGTCAGGCGCAGAGAATGTCAGAGAGAGTGAGAGAGACAGAGAAAAGCAAACAATCAAGCACCGCGCGGGAAGCATATCGTATATCATTGAGGAGTTTTAGTTAATACGTAATACATGCTCTGATTGGGTAGCTTCTAAGCCATCCGCCAATAGCATCCCTTGTATGAAATCAACTTGGCAAACAAACTGAGGAAGCATGTACCATAAATTAACAGACCCATTTCCGCAGAAATCCGCGAACCAGCGAAAAATCCGTGATATATATTTAGATATGCTTACATTTAAAATCCACGATGGAGTGAAGCTGTGAAAGTCGAAGTGTGATATAGCGAGGGATTACTGTAGTGCCATACAATTAAAGAAGGTGATGTGCACAATTAATCAAGGAGCCGCGCACACTTAAGGTGACACGCATATTCAAACGAGGTGATGCCCAAAATGAAATGTGGTGACTTGCAAAATTAGAGATGGCGCGCTCACAATCAGATGGGTGACAACAAGTAAAAGTGTACAGAAAACGTAGGTATCTTGGAAAAACAAAAGGAAAACACTGACTGGTGGCAAGGTTTGCCTGTTAGTCCACAGGGAAAGTTTCTGGTTGTGTGTTGATTGAGGGAAATTAATATAGCTTTCTTTTTTCAATTAAATTGCTGGCAATCACAGTTTCTGAAGTATGTACATGATCGTGTACATTAACAGGCAGACATCCATTTCTTTTTTTCCCCATGCAAGAGTTATAAAGAAAAAAAAACAATTCCAAAGTAAACTGGGGGTGCTCCTCATTGCTTGAGAGTTTGTTCCAGTTTGTTAAGATTCTACATATCATTTTATTGTAATAACAATCACTAAAGGAAATATTTGTAATCTAACGGGTGCTCCGTGGTGATTTTTTATTCAATCGGGTGCTGTATCATTGGAGAGGTATAGCAGCAAAAGAAACACAAAATCAACCCGCACGTTCATGATTTATATGTGCTCTCAGTGTCCAAATGTTTGAGAGTTCTGGATATTGCACAGTATTACTTGTTTGAGACAACAAGGCATTCCTTGATGTTATGCAATGACACAACGAAAAATGGTAAGTTTAAAAAAAAAAAAGGAAGAATACCCCAGTTCACTTTGGGATCTTTTTTTAATTATTAACATTTTATTTACTCTTATTTGAAAGAAATCTTTTATGATACATTCAGTTGCAGAACTGAAAACAACAATTTTAAAAAGAATTGTAAAGATGAGTGCCTCATAAACATTAGATCATTAGATTTTTTTTTACTAATTAGGGCTTAAATTTAAACGTTGCATTTTTCGTTATAAGTCATTGCATTACTTATATGATCATTATATTTATGATTATGTTAGTTTGTCCAAATACTTTTGAGCCCCTGGAAATGAGGGGGCTATGCAGTAAAATGGCTGTCATTCCTAAATGGCTCATACAATATTTTTGGTAAACCCCTTAAATTATACCCATTGAAGAAATTTCTGTGCAATGTTGTACCTGTCTGTCTAAATTTAGCCACCCACTGAAGAATTGTTTACCAATTTGGGGTGTCACCATTAGGAGGAATGCTGAAATGTGTTTGAAGACACGTTGGGTAGTGATGATGGATTTCTTGTTTTTGAAGAATGCTTTGACAGCAAAAGCATGGTGTGCACTGGACCAAGGCATGTTGCCAACTAAAAACAACAAGGAATCACCTATCAAAGGATCCCCACCCCAATCCACTTGACTACCTCTACCAATGACCTTGAGAAATGTGGTACTTCATTTTGGCTAATCCCCGTAGAATATAATTACTAGAAAACTAAATAAATATACATCTAATTTCATGCTTTCCTTACATGGCAACACTTGGATATCAATTTCGCTTACATGTGACTCTGCCCCAACCTGTGTTCTGTGATGAGGGGTACTTGCAACAGGTCGCAACAGGGAAGAGGCTTAAAGAGTGTTTATTTTGTTCATTTGAATGAACCCCTAAAGTTTTCCCCAGCTTTCTTTTACTTCATTTTTCATAGTTTAATAGATAGTAGTCATTCTGTTTGGCAATGTTTATTGCAAATCCAGCATTTTTACTCTGTTTTTGGAATCTTTCATAACCACTGTTCAGTACATTCATATTGTGTTACCAGCCTTACAAATAACAGTTGTTTAAATAGCAGTCAGATATCACATAATATTTAAAAAGATAATGTGTGTGTTGAATGCATTATAGCAGAAAAATGATTTACAACGTTTTGACCTAGCATGCCTTCTAACTAGTGGTGGCTACCATCGCTGTCTGTTTGATCTAAATGTGGTTCAAAGTATTTTTTGCCAACTGTCCGTTGCATTGTCTATTCAAAAACTACGAAGAACCTGCCCTGTAGCAGGCATGCACTTTAAACATTGTAAAAAGATGTTAGCCATATAGATCATTCTTGTCACTTTGAAGAGCTGTTCAAATAAATCCCACACTGCAGTTTTCTTTCTTTATTTATTTTTTCAAGGCCATGTGAGAATAGTTGCAGCAGAACAGTAAATATCCAAAGTCTGTCAAATGGAGTAATAAACTAGCTCTACACAAGAATTAAGTTTCTTGGCTTTTGAGGCTGAGCTTAGAGAATATGTGCTACTCCATTGTAGACTGCACAGACAAGGGCTTGTAACCATGGAAAGAATCTTTTTGCACCTGGATGTGTTTTCTAACAAATTTGGCGACATGTCAAAATTAAAAACTTAGCTGGCAGGGGAGCAGTTTATAAATTTGCAATAACCAATTATTTTTTCAGACAAAAATGACATTTAAGGAAAGAAAATAAACACAGTCAAATTAAGATGCACAGCAGACAAACCTTTACAACATGTACCAGGTCTTAGAACTTTACTCTTGTCTTATGTAAATAGTGATGACATTTACAGTACAACTTTGTTTTTTTATATCTTCATTGTGTCTGTTTTTCATGCCTTACAGTGTGTACTACCGCTTCACTTATCATTAATGCATTGATTGTGATTGTCACTCAGATGACATATTCATAAGATGAATATGAAGGAATATATTTAATTGAATTGAAGAACTTCCTATACTGAATTGTACAGGAGAATACTGCCTACTACCAGTACAATGTACTTTTAACCTATACACAATTTTTTGTTTTATCCACTCACACCTTTTTTTCCTAAAATGCTGGGGAAAGTACAAAATAAGTTCAACCAATTTAAGTAAATAATAAGACCTAAATGAAACATAAAAATAGCCAACCTATGACAGGCATTCCCTGCCCCACCACCTCTGTCCCCAAAATAAGAGAATTGAAAAGTGGCAGTTAAAGGATATAAAATGATGCCTAAGGTTAGAGACAAATAGCAGGCCCTTATGAGACAAAAGAAGAAAAATAAGGATTTTAGAACAGCCAATTACAGGGTACCCAACCCTGAACTGTTTGTTGCAGTGCTGAGCTTTTCTCCAATATTTGAGTCACTAGTTAATCTGAGTCACAAAGGAACCAATACAGATTGAAATAAAATGGATTTCCAAACGCTGAATGAAAGACATTCCTGAGATTTCTACCCGAAGATGGTTCTGATATTGATGCTTAGCAGAAAAACTTTAATTTAAATAAGAAAGAAATAGAAGATATGTCTAGTTGGTCCAGAATAAAAATAACAACATTTATTTTTATAGCACATTTTCATACAAATGATGTAGCTCAAAGTGCTTTACATGATGAAGAAAGACAAAAAAAAACAAAATAAATAAGAAAATAGAATTAGGGAACACTAATTAACATAGAATAAAAGTAATGTCCAATGGCCAGGGAGGACAGAAAAAACAAAAAAAAAAAAACCCCAGACGGCTGGAGAAAAAAATAAAATCCGCAGAGGTTCCTAGGCCACGAGACTGCCCCTCTAGGCATTCTACCTAATATAAATGACCTCACAATCAGTCCTCATTGTATTCAGAGTTCACTTGGAAGAACTTGATGATGATGGTCATGTGAACTTCTGGCCTTTAATCCATCAATGTAGGAACATCACGGAGCTTTGATCAGGTGGTGGTGGCGCAGATTGCCAGCACAGAAAACCGGAAAAAGAAGAGAAGAGAAAGTAGGGGTTGGTATGTAATACAGAGCAACCAGGAACGATATAGATAATTAAAGGCATATACAGAGTATCAGGAATGTTATAATAATGAGATTTTAGCAGTTTTTTAAAGTGCTCCACCATATTAACTTGGCGAATTCCTATTGGCAAGCTATTCCGGATTTTAGGTGCATAACAGTAGAAGGCTGCCTCACCACTTCTTTTAAGTTTAGCTCTCGGAAAAATAAGCAGACACTCATTTGAAGATTTAAGGTTACAATTTGGAGTGTAAGGTGAAAGACATTCTGAAATATAGGATGGAGTGAGATTATATAAGGCTTTGTAAACCATAAGCAGTATTTTAAAGTCAATTCTAAATGACACAAGTAACCAATATAGTGACATCAAAATTGGAGAGATGTGCTTGGATTTTCTTTTCCTAGTTAAGATTCTAGCAGCTGCATTCTGTACTAGTTGCAATTGATTGATGTCTTTTTTGGGTAGTCCTGTGAAGAGTGCGTTACAGTAATCTAGCCGACTGAAAACAAAACAGTGAACTAATTTCTCAGCATCTTGCAATATTATAAAAGGTCTTTTGCTATATTTCTTAAGTGAAAAAATGTTGTCCTAGTAATCTAATTAATATGTGATTTACAAATCAGATCATAGTCAAAAGTTACCCCTAATTTCTTTACCTCCGTCTTGACTTTTAATCCTAATTCATCAAGTTTATTTCTAATAAACTTATTATATCCATTTTTGCCAATCATTAAAGTTTCTGTTTTCTCCTTATTTAGTTTGAGAAAATTACTACTCATTCACTCAGAAACACAAATGAGACATTGTCAGTGAATCAAGAGTGTCAGGGTCATTGCGCTATTGATACATACAGTTGCATGTCATCAGCATAGCTGTGGTAGCTCACGTTATGCCCCAAGATAATCTGACCTAATGGAAGTATGTAAATTGAAAAGAGCAGCGAACCCAGGATAGAGCCTTGTGGAACACCATACAGAATATCATGTGTCTTTAAAGCATAATTACCACCCATTGGCGATTTCTAAAAATATTGTGGTCAATGACATCAAATGCGGCACTCAAATGTAAGAGGATGAGAACAGATAAATGGCCTCTATCTGCATTTACCCACAAGTCATTTACTAATTTAATGAGTGTAGTTTCTGTACTGTGATTTGTTCTGAAACCTGACTGAAACTTATCAAGAATAGTATGTTTATTGAGGTGGTCATTTAGCTGCGTAATGACTACCTTCTTTAGGATTTTACTTAAGAAAGGCAGGTTAGAAATAGGTCTAAAATTTTCAAAAGCAGAGGAGTCCAGATTATTTTTCTTGAGCAGGGGTTTAACTACAGCAGTCTTAAGACAGTCTGGGAAGACCCCGTATTTAATGACGAGTTTACTATGTCAAGAATACTATCGATTAGCTTCTTTAGCCAGATACTTCTTTGAAAAAACTTGTTGGTATTGGGTCAAGGACGCAGGTGGATGGTCTCAGTTGGGAAATTATTTTAAATAAATCAGGTAAATCTATCCTGGTGAAAGAATTGAATTTGTTTATAATGGAGTACCTGGGCTTAAGAGGATCAGTATTGGGGAGACTACATTACTACTAATATAGAAATACTACATTATTTCTAATATCATTAATGTTTTGGTTAAAAAATACAGAAAAAGCCTCACAAGTTTCACTGGAAATTTTTGGAAGCATTCCATTGAGTGACCTGAATTTAGCAGATGATCAATTGTAGAGAATAAGACTCTGGGATTATCAGCATTGTTATTTACAGTATAATTCTAGAGAAATAACAGCGCCTCTCAAGAAGTATTCTGTTATTTTAACCTTCAATATCTCACAGTGGATATTCAGTTTAGTTTTTCTCGATTTATATATTCTCCAGCATGTTTTCTTTAGATCAGACAGTCTTTGAGTCTTCCATGGTATAACAATGCTAGAAGAATTTTTAACTGCCTTTTCAGGTGCGACTATGTCAGCAGCAGCTCTCACTTTAGTATTAAAATTTTCCACCTTACTATTTACATTATCCTCGCTATTGTAGTTAGCACTGCAAACGGACTGGTTGCTTAGAATGCTTGTAAATTTTGAAGCTGCTGATGAATCAAAGAAGCGTTTGTTAACAGTATGCTTCTCATGAATATTTTCTATCATTATTTCTATATTAAATTGTAAGAGAAAATTGTCGGATAGATCAGTATTAATGATCTGCTTCACATCAACTTTTAATCCTTTAGTAATTACTAAAGCTAATGTATGAACTGCTTATCTTTAGTCTGACTAAACTGCTGGCTCAAATCAAAACATTCCAGGAGGTTCATGAATTCATTTACTTTCGGGTTACACTGATTACCGATATGAAAGTTAAAGTCACTAACTATTAGGAACGTGTCATAGTTCGTAATTACAATTGACACCAGGTCTGAGAATTCCTCAAAGAAAGATGCATTGTATTTTAGGGGGTCTATACATGGAAAATACAGGACACTGAGAAACTCCATGAATAACAATGACAAGATATTCAAAGGACTTGAATTTACCAAAGCTGAAATCTTTACACTTTAACCGGCTGTTTGCTAAACTGCCGCCTTTCTTACCTTGACAATCCACATGAGCAAAGCTGTAATTCGGAGGCGCAGATTTGATTAAAACAGCCGCACCATCAGAGCTAAGCCACGTTTCACTTAGTGCAATAAAATCGATTTTCTTATCACTAATAAGATTGTTGATAGAAAATGTCTTGTTGGTTAATGCTCTAACATTTAATAAAGCCATATTTAATGTCTTGGAAGAGCAGAACTGAATTGTAGGAGCATTATGGGTATTTGAGATAGATATTAAGTTATTTTTATCAGAGCCTCTCTATGCATATTATTTTTTAATCTATAGTTTTTATAGTTTTAATATATCATTCATCTAGATGTGTAAATGTAATTAAATTATTCATGTTAATGCCGCACTGTCTGGATTTTTTACATGCATTGAGGTTAGTTATTAGAGTATTAATGCAGTGCACTTTTGAGGAAGATTTTGTTACTGAAAGGGTTAGGAGTAATAGTAAAGAATCAAGAGATACTAATTACCTTAGAGCTGTTTTCAGAGAGGACCTGGACGCCAAATCTATTAGGATGCAGAACACAAGCACTCGAACACAAGCACCGGTAGACAAAACAAGAGACAAAAGATTTCTGATTAGGGCATGAGATGTTTAGGTCTTGTACAATACAATCTCCAATTACAAATACATCACCCGGGGTTGAAGGCAAACAGACGTACTTAATAAAATACTGAAGTACTTCTTTATATTCCTTTGTTTGTACCCCAGTAAATACAAGTTATTGTCAATATACAACCCAATTGTGCTTCATTTCCTCAGAATATGGAACCAATGTTGGAAGTATTTCAAGATAGAGAAACTTTTATCTGTGGCACCACTGTACAATAACCACCTTTTTCCATCCTCTCAACCTTACAGTTTTTAATGTTTGGAAAACATATGGGATTAAATCACATAGAGATTTTGTACATAGATAACATCTTTGCATCCTACAAACAATTACACTCCAAATTTAGATTCTCATCAACACAATATTTCCACTATTTTCAAATTAAAAATTTTACTAAGCAAAATCTGCCCAATTTTCCTCATCTCCCACCTACTTCTATTCCGGAAGAAATACCAGTCTTGAGGACTCAAACAGCATTTCTAATATACGGTATATAAAAACTTTTTAGAGCCCCTTCCTTTCAGTAAAGGAGTGGAAAGCAGCCATGCACAGAATTCACTCTAGGTCCATATGTGCAAAGCATACAATTATTCAACTTAAAATCTTTTATTGAGCAAATCTATCTCATTAAAAATTGTCCAAAATACTTCCAAGCAAGATCCAAGCTTCAAACATAGCAATCAAGCTCCAGCCTCATTGGGCCACATGTTTTGGGTGTGTACCAAATTAACATCATTCTGGACCAAATTTTTTTAAATGTTTATCAAGACAGCCTTGGTATCACAATCTTTCCTAATCTATTAACAGCTGTGTTTGATGTTTGGGCTAAAGTGGAGAAGGACAAACAAACTGCAATTGCCTTTACTTCACTATTAGCATATAGACTTATCTTGCTCAACTGGAAGAATCCTAGCCCACCTCTTCTAAGTCAGTGGGTAACTGATGTTATATACGGTTTGAAATTGAAAAAATTCTTACTTAGAGGATTTGTTCAAAACTTTTTAAAAACCTGGCAGGATCTAATCAATAACATTTTAGAATAAACATTTATATTTGGGAATAGGATGGTCTTCCCTCTTTTCTACTTTTAAAGTTTCACTCTGGCTGTTGGCCTTCCTCTCTTTCTCATGGGTGGGTTTTGAATTGAATTCCATTTTGTTAAGTTTGACTTGTTTGTATGGAATGTTACTTGCTTTTAATAAATTCAATTTAAAAATAGTAAATAATTGAAGACCTTTTGTTGTTTCATATATGAGAAAAATGTATTTTTATTTTAAATATGAAAGGGTTAAATATATAGTACCCGATATAAGCGTATATGGCTAGTTCAAACAGCATTTCAAATGAAAGAGTTTACTTTTTACGTAAAGCGCAATATGTATAATCAAACATTTGTGAAAAATTAATACATTAGTGGTATTAGATAAAAGCATTATTGGAATGGCAGGTAAAATTAATTTTGAGGATTTTAAAAAAGTTGAGAATGATGCTTCCTAAACCTATATGATCCATATGTAAGGTTAGTTGCAGCGCAGTGTTCCAAATGTTCCAAAATTAGAAGGGTTGTCTTTTTTCACTTAGTAGTGCTTACTAAACCTTGAGAATCCATTGATTACAACATAATCAGTTTCATAATTTGTTGTTAAATCCATGGAATAAAATTACATTTAATTTCACAATTATGTCTTACACCAATGTATAAATAAACTGAAGAAAATTACAGAAGAAATGGAGTTTATTTGACAGCATCCTTAACATGCTACATCAAAGCTTTTCACAAGAACAGGTATTTAGTCAACTGAAACTTATTTGTTCACATTAATTAGAAATTTCAGTAATCGCATTAAATTGAAAATCTTAACTCTATTAGTTGTAATCACACTGCTAGAAACTTCCTCAGATATACTTCTCAGTGTCAAGAAATATTTTCTAACATTTGTATAACACTTGCTCTTAAACGTCTTACACGTGTATCCTATTCTTGTGCCTTGAAGAATTAATTTAACAGCTGCATACTAATTTCATAACCTTAAAGTCTTCTATCATGTCTGTTATTAAGTTCTAGTTACATATACTAAGAAGATGAATCTTTTCCAGTTTCTATCAGTGCCATAAGAACTCACTGGAAAAGTCCAGTCCAAAACCGCACACAGTTTACAATATTTGGTTTCAAAAATTCTTTAAACAGCATCAGCATAATTCCTTTGACTTGTGCATCATACAACACACTATTTAACCCAGTGCCTAAGAGTTGTTTTCCTTTTATTTCATGTATTCATTTATCTTAGAAGTGGCTTTTCATCATTGCAGATAACATTGTTGTTGTGTCATTGGCTCCTTCTTCTATTTAAGCTCATGGAGATAGGAGTTTGTTTCTCAGACCACTGTAATGGGAATACAAGTATTCCTATTTAGTGTTACATTTTAGCATTTACGAAAACTAAGGAAAGTGAAAAACTTTAAAGAAAAAGACAAAACACATTTAGAGTTAAGTGGGAAAAGAATAAAACGATGAGTATTTATTTAACAGAACAAAGTAAATCTTTGATAATTTAGGTAATGGCAGGCTTGTGTGTTTAGAGAACAGAGGGGAATGGTGCATGAAGCCCTGGGAAATGTTGTTAATTTTCTGCCTGCTTGATAAATCCTGTTGGTAAATTTCCATCTAGACAGAATTTTAGAATCACAATGACGTTATCCCTAATGTGCCTTGGTCTTACCTATGTTTAAAAATAGATTTTATTGTGGTGCATTAGAATAATAGTTTTGATGTATATTCATTAAATAAGACATTCCTCTTAGCCAATACGTTGTTTAAAGTGGGTTAGCTTCATGGGTTTCTGACTGCAGAGTATAGTACTGTATATGGTAGAAATCAGTAAAAATAAATAAATAAGCTTTAGAACATATGCTTCCACCTCCATTAGCAACCAAGTCACAGTCTACTTTGTTCTTCTGTATTCATCAGCCAGGGAGAAAGTTTCCTTCCATTACTTACATTTGAATACCTAAGAATGCTTCAGCTTTTAAATAGCTAGGACTCAATAACAGAATTTTTTAGATGCCCTTAGCATCGGCAGTGGCAAGGTGTTTAATGACTGCCATTACTTACCTAAAGATTATTTTTTCATGTGGGTTAATAAATTAACTGCTTTGCCTGGTTTAGTGTGCATATCCTGTTAGTAAATTTAATTTAAAATACACCATAATGCATCATTTGACTGTTTAGTTATTTATTTATTTTGAACATACACTTCTATACAAGAAGACTATACACTTCATAATTATTTTATGTCCACTGCTAGTGTTACACCGCTATACCTTGATCTGGATCTATTTATGGATTTTCCTTCTTTCTTCTATACAGTTATACCTTAGTAACTTCCCACCAAACACAACATTTATTTCTGACAGTTTGTATTACTTAGATTTTTTTTTCTAATGAAATAATTTAATTTCTGCCCCTGATTTTTATTATACCTTTCCAAGTGGAAAGCAAGCACTATGTGACTACTGTGCATAAGGTGGGCTTTACAGGTTATTATTATTAATGTAATTCCAGACCTTGCAGAAAACCACACAGGTGAGATCCATGCAGCAGCTGGGGAAAGGGACAACTCTGTGACTGATGAGTAACATAGAAAGGGACCAGGACAGTTAACTGGCAGACCTCACTACTAAGGAGAATTACGTGATTGGGACTTCACATCTGGACAGCGCCCGACGCTTAAAGCCTTTTTCATCTCTGGCAGTGACATCTTCCATAGCCATACAACGAGTGATCAAGATGGCAGTTCAATATCCACAGCAGGGCAAACAGTAAAGCAAGCATTAGCAATTAGTGGTGTTTCTTTTGTAGTCTTCCTTACTGTCAGGTTGTCACTCACTGATCACAGCTCCACCACATTCTCCAGCTTCTTCACGGATGTCGCCTGTGTGGTTTTCTGATAGTTTAAGTGTTACATTCTTCTTCTTCTTCTTCTTCTTATTATTATTATTATTATTACTTAGCTTTCACATTTACCCAAGGTGACTTACAACATCAGAGAGACACAATAGGTTACATTTCTTTTGTTTTCCTAATAGGAGCACAGGAAGGTGCTGGTGGTCACGTATTAATGACAGCATTTGAACACATAACTTTTACAAACAGTTAAGAAATGAATCTGGTGCACCCATTGGTCCAGTGTTTGTTGATGACATCAATAAATGAGCTTAACTTTAGTTTTCTGGACTACGGGAAATTTCTTGTATTATCATTTTGTCTAGAGCACACTCTAGGAAAATCACTATATTAATACTGTAAGACCTTAGTGCATCATTTGATACTGTCAGCCATGATGTTCTACTTTTCAGAATGGAGAACATTCTAGGTATCTCTGGCAATACCCTCCAGTGGTTAAGGTGCTATGAAAGAGTATGTCAGGGTTGGTAACAGCAGGCCCAGCTCATCTCCAGTCACACAAGGAGTTATTCAAGTCACTGCCCTCAGCTATCTGCTCTTCAGTATCTAAATGCTTCCTCTGGGCCATATTAAATGTATCATTGGACTGGTTTATCATTTTTTTTTGCAGATGACACATCTATTTGAGTGTTAAAAGTGAACATTATTTCAGTTTATAACTTGCCTCAGTAAACTTAAAATCTGGATGCAACATGACTCTTTAGAATTAAACTGCAACAAACCTGAAGTCATTGGCACTAAAGTTCAGCTTAAGAAAACAAGCACTTTTCAATCACTCTTGGTGGCGGGTATCATCAGACCTTCTTCTTCTGCTTAGATTCTGGTTGTCATTTTTAATTCTTCTCACATAAATCACATTAAGAAGCTTTCTTACTTTCATCTCTATAACATATCCAGCGTTCGCTCATTTTTCCCCTTATCTGCTGCTAAGAAACTAGTCCATGCTTTTATTATATCCCACACAGACTACTGCAACTCCCTAATAATAATCATAATTCTTTGCATTTATATATCCCCTACTGTCAGGTAAATCTTCTGATCTGTTATCACAGCTCCAATTGGTCCAAAATTCTAATTCAAAAGTCAAGCACTGCCTTCATTGGCTTCCTGTGTCTAGCGAGATTGAATATACAATTCTATAAAGCTTAAAATGGCCTTTTGCCCACTAAGATCTATCAGTGCTCACTGTGCAGCAAACTAACCACTGCTCTATGACAGAATCTTCAGCTCTATAGCACCCAGACTTTGGAAAGACCTCCCTAAATTAATTAGGATAATGATGAAACCCAGGATAATTTGTGTTAGTATCACTAATTATGTTATGTATTCTTGTAGGATTTAGTATTTTTGCATTTTTATTCTGTTTTATTGTCTCTAATCCTAATTCAAAGCTCTGTTTTTCCTGTATTTACCTTTATTTAGTGCCTTATGCTGATATTAGCTTGTAGCCAATATCGTACATTCCCTGTTGTTCATTTTAAATTTCTATGAAGTGTACTGAGTATTTAAGGGTGCTATAAAAATAAAATGGATTATTGGTATTATTATTTTTTAATAAAGAGTGGAGTCTTGCATCATCTACTGTACATCTTCTTCCTGTTACATGACAACAATTTCTGGTTAACAGTTTTATTTTTGGTATTTTTGTCTTGATATATCTTCTGGCTTTTTACCACTACTTGTTTATCCATTAGTCATCTTTAGCTTCATTCCCTGGCCACGTCTTCATTCAGGGCAGCCAATTTATTTAAGTCTGAACACCTGCACATGCTTAGAAAAATATACGCAACTTTTAAGACTTGCGACTCACCCTTAAAGTCAAAAATGGATTACTGTAGGTGGGCTTCCTTTTTCAACTCATTGGACGTTTACTTCAGTGGTATGCTGCAACAGGAATGTTATAGGAAGTGTTACTGAAGGCTGGATTTTGCTGTCTGTTATTCAGAAAGTAGGAATCTCAGTTCAGTTCTTAAAGTAAAAAATATTGAAACTTTAGGGAAAAAGCCATAAACCTTCAAAGAAAATCATACAAAAAAACAGAACTATTACACTTTTACTATTTTACCAATAGTTTTCAGCACAAGGATTCATGCAGTTTCCTGTTACATAAGGTAAAAGAGCACTTGTGTGTCATTTTTCCATCTGACTTACTATAATACATAGAACTATAATAGCACAAGTAAAAGTTAAAATTACCAAATACACTAGAGGACTGGAACTCCTGCATATTACAGATATGGCCAAATGATATTTATGACTCTTTATGAAACCTTTGTTTCTCCCCCAGTGTCATTATGACAGTGACATTATGTTTTTAATGATTCGTTTTAATGATTCAGCCCATGTATGTAATTTACAGCTTTGCCTGCAGCAATTGTTTATCCAGGTTACATACCAAACACAGCAGATAAGAAAAAAATACCTTGCATTGTAAAAGAAAGAATGCAGTTTTGATAAAAGTTGTAATTTTTTAATATTATTGGTTGTAAATGTACTACACTCTGCAATATAAACCACTTTAATTGTTTGGAATATATTAAAATATCTTTTATACAACTTCTAATATATATCACCATATATTTTAAAGTAATAATATTTCCCTTTCCTTAATTAAAGAAGTCTCTATCTTATACTAAAACATTTAATACTAAAGGGAGTCACCCTCCCATTTCAGATACTGCAAGCCAACAGGATGCACAAGGAAAATATACCACAGATTTTTATTTTTTATGATTTACAATATTGTAAATTAGCAGAATGTTCAGTTATATTTTTGGTGCTGATTTTGCTGCTTATTGTTGGAAGAATTTATTTGTTATGTTGAAGTTAGAGTAGAGTAACATGATACAGAGTAAAAATTGTGCTGTATGTTTTGAGTTTGTTCATCCTATAAATTCTTAGTCTTAAATGTTCAAATAAATACAAAATATTATGACAATGTGCTATGACAATTCTGAACAAATGTAACCACTCATTTTCTGAGCAAGTTTATTCATTAATGGGTGAAGGATAATCTGCGCCTGTTCCTGCAACATCAGTTGAATGACTGGAATCAACTGTGATAAAATGTCAGTCTATCACATGGTCCACTACAAGATTTAGTTATTTATTTTGCATGTTATTGATTTTATTAAAATCAAATAACATTCCATATAAGCAAGTCAAGTTTAACAAAACTAGGTTCGAAACACATCAACCACCACTTATGAGAAAGAAAACTAGACCAGCAGAGTAAAACTTTAAATTAGTAAAAATAAGTAAATAAATAAAAATAAATACTGTAGAATAAAAAAGAGGGGAGAGAATTTGATTCCTCAATTTAAATGCTTATGCTAAAATGTTATTGATTAGACCCTGCCAGGTTTTGAAAAGGTTTTGTACAGATCCTCTACGTGAGCATTTGATTTTTTCCAATTCCAAATAGTATATAACATTAGTTATCCACTGACTTAAAATAGGTGTGTTAGGATTCTTCCAGCTGAGCAAGATAAGTCTACGTACCAATAGTGTAGTAAAAGCAAATAGTTTGTTTGTCCTTCTCCACTTTAAACCCATCTGGAAGTACCCCAAACACAGTTATTAGTGGATTAGGAGGGATTGTGACACCAAGGCTGTCTGAAAGGCATTTAAAGATTTTGGTCCAGAAAGATGTTAATTTGATACACGCTCAAAACATGTGACCCAGTGAAGCTGGAGCTTGATTGTAACGTTCACGGGTTGGATCTTGCCCTGGAAACATTTTGGACAACTTTAAACAAGACAGATGTGCTTGATATATAATTTTAAGTTGAATAATTTTATGCTTTGTGTATATGTAGCTTGAGTGAATTCTGTGCATTACTACCTTCCATTCCTTTTCTGAGATGTTGTTTGAGAGATCCTTTTCTCACTGTACTCTTGGATCTTTGAAAGGGAGTGACTGTAAAATGTTTTATTTATATTAGGGAGATGCTGTCTGAGTCCTCAAGACTGATCAATGTTTTTTCCGGCATAGAGGTAGGTGGGAGGTGATGGAAATTGGGCAGGTTTTGTTTAACGTTTCTAATTTGAAGGTAGTGAAAGAAATGTGTTTCTGGAAAGTTTAATTTGGAGTGTAATTCTTTGTAAGATGCAAAGATGTTGTCTATGTACAGATCTCTACGTGATTTAATCCCAAATGTTTTCCAGACATTAAAAATTGTACATTTGAGAAGGCAGTTCTTGTGCAGAGGTGCCACAGATAAAAGCTTCTCTATCTTGAAATACTTCCTACATTGGTTCCATATTCTGAGTGAGTGAAGCACAATTGTGGTGTTAGTATATTGGCAATGACTTATAGAGGGTTAGGAATATAAAGGGAATATAAAAGAGTATTGCAGGATTTTATTTATATTGCAGACCAAGCCTGTGTATGTTCATCTACAGGTATTTGTCTCAATGTCAAGATCTTCATTGCTTGTATATTTTCACCACAGTAATAAAACTGAGTTAGATAGAGCCATTCCATCTTCTGCCTTAGGTCTTTGTAGGGTTACCCTTTGAATACATGGATGTTTTAAATTCCAATTAAATTAAGTTAATTGTTGAATCTAATTTCTTAAAAAATGATGTATCGATGTATATTGGAATGTTTTGAAATAGAAAAGCTGAGGAAGGATATTCATCTTAACGGTGTTAATTCTTCCAGCTAAAGTGAGATGAAGAGTAGACCATCTATGTAAGTCTTGCTTAATTTCTTCCATACAGATGGCAAAATTTTGTTGATAAAGAGCCTTATCTTTACTTGTGGTGTTTACCGCTAGGTATTTAAATGATCTGCGATGATAAAAGGGAAGGTATCCAACCTAATATTGTGTGCCTGAGAAATCACTGGAAAGAGCACACTTTTATTCAAATTAATTCTGAGACCAGAAATCTTTTGAAATTCTGTTAGTGCTGTTAGTCCTTATTTTGTTTAGGAAAGACAGTAATGTATGGCAAAAAGTTTGAGGTATAATTTTATTGTCTCTAGTGTCTGTAAATGTTGCTACTAAAAGGTGAGCTATCTTACTTGAAATTTTTTAATAAAATTCGGCAGGGTAGCAATCAGAGCCTGCTGCTTCCCTACTCTGAAGTGAGTTTATAGCATCTAGTAATTATGATAGTGCCAGTGGTTTATCCAATTTCTCTGCAATCAGATTGTCTATTTGTGGTATCTGGTTTATTAATATATTAACCTATCATGAATGTCTCTGAACTGTAACAAGAACTTAAGGACGTCAATAAAATCCACCTAGGCAGTTGTAAAACTTCCAAACAGATTATGATTAGTCACTGTGTGTCATTTCATAGTTTTGTGTGATTATCAGTGCATGGTTTTATGTGTGCTTAATTACAATTACATACATGCAGTTGACAATTTTAACTTTAATTAAGTTGTTTTGCAAACAGAAGTAAGTTTGTATGTATAGCTTCGTGGCTAGAAATGGAAATTTACTACTATTGTCCAATTAACAGTCTTCATTTGGCTATAATACTTTGTGATTATTGTACAGGAAACTAGTAAACAGCTAGTACAGAAAACGGTTGGATGGAAATAGTTGAAAATGTTTTAAATTAAATTTTTTGTTTAGTGTTATGTACTAAATAAAATTATAAGAAGAAGATGAAGACATTACATTTATATAGTGCTTTTCTCATTACTCAAAGCACTTTACATAAAAGTGGGGAGCCACTTAAACTACCATTAATGTGCAGTATCCGCCTGGATGATGTGACGGCAGCTATTTCCCACCAGAATGCTCACCACACATTAGTTATTGAATGGTAAAGACTGAGAGGCAGATAACCAGTTAGGAACATATTTCAGTGTTACCCACTTGTATCCTTCTTAGTTAATAGTGGATTAAATAAGCAAAAAAAATCTTTCTTCATTTAGTAAAGATTTAGCACAGCCAGTTTGTCATTTCTGGATTAATACAAAAAAAAATATACATGTACACTGCAGCCTTTGCCTTCTTAGAGAGTCAAAGATGGGGGGCTGTCAAAAGACATGGCCTGTTGAAGCCCATTGCAGCACTCCTTGTGTGATTTTGGGCTATACAAAAATAAACTGTATTTTATTGTATTGCAGTTGTTTTGTCCTCCTTCGTCTCCTCCGCTCTGCTCTGCCCCATTGTACTGTAGATACTCCAGTAGGTTTTAGAAATGCAGTATGAAGGTCTATCAGGGACAAAGTGAGGTTTTAGTCCTAACAAAATGTCTGTTTATGATTTTCTAGTTAATGTTAACCTCTTCCATGTTGTTGAAGATTGGTGTCTTAGCCAAATAAAGCAGTATCACTTTAGATTAGGTGTTCCTAATTACACTGCACTTACCATATAATTACCCTTATAACCACAGAATAACTTGTAATCACTGTGTAACACAATATAATGCTGTTATTAAGCACTTAATTGATATACATGGGTTCTTATAAAAATTGTAGAATAACTATTACAGTTGAGTACTTAATTATAGCGTTACACTGTATTACACAGTAAGTACAAGATACTAAACTAAGTACCTAGTTAACTATATACAGTAATTATACACGTAATTACATGGTAAGTACGGCGTAATTAGGGACACCTAATGTAAAGTGATACAAATAAAGCATAAAATAGTTTAGAAAATAAATCTTTCAATTTACCTTTCAACAATGCATTTGCTGATTAATAAATTATCTGATTTATAAAATGTAATGTAATGTAATTTATTATTAATTTGACATTTTCCCCTTTCCCTAATTTCCTTTTTTCTTTTAAATAACTGAAAATTTGTGTCTTTTAAATAGTTTTTTTTTTGGTTGTTTCCTTGTCTGTTTTCTCTATTTGTTTTTTTTTTTTGAATTAATACAATCTCTCATTTGGATTCATCTTTGCTAATTAAATAAAATTTAAAATAAAACAAAGTTCAATATTTTATTAAGCCCTTTGATTGAGTAGTTTTTTTCTTCCCATATCATAATAAGCAAGACTCTTTACAAAGGAGCTGTTGTACTTATAAACATGCTACTGGAACCATAATGAAACTTTAAATGGCAACACACAAAGTTCTAAACCAGAACGATTATTTAATTGCTTGAGTGCTAAGTTCAGATGCTTCATTGTGCACATAGCCCTCTTTTATAGTGGAGCTGGGCTGTTAGAGTGTGCTGCACCCTTTTATAAAAAATTGCACCACAATGTGTCCCATGCCACAAAACAGGCATTCATGACAGGTGTCAAAAGCTCCTCTTAGAATATGACACAAATTATTATTTAACTAACTTTAAATTTTTATTTTATCAAAGATTTTATACATTTGATAATACACAGTCTTTTTTAGTTTATAAAACATCTTACTCCATTCTTGCTGCCCCTTGAAAAAGCCAGGTCTGTTAGGATCATCAATGTTTCATGTCTTAAGAGGGCAGTATGTTTGCATTCCTACTTCTCTGAGGCCATGTGTTACCAACATGTTAACTGGGTGGAATAACTTTTTTTTTGCTTATTTCCTAAGACCATGGGAATTATTATTATTAGCTTTTTCATTAGTCTCATAGGGTCAAGCATTCCTGGTAGATATTGTCGAAGCGAAATCTCAGAGAAAAAGACACACCAAAAGGTTTTCACCTGAAAAGAAGGCTATTAGGTTTCAAAAGGATAGGCAAACAGAGTATATAGCTTTATTGCAATAAAACAGTAACACGGGCTCAACCCAATTCGGCCAAATCGAGTCGAGCCCCAAACAGTTAAAAAATCAAAGTTTATATAATCATTTCTTATCATCCTGACCTCGCTCAAAACAGCTCATTCGCTGCTCCCTTCTAACTCCCTCCTGGACCTGACTAGCTGCTTTTTCTCAAGTTTTTCATGGGAACCATTATTATCTCCTGACTTCCTTCTGCAGCTGGCCACCGGTATTTTTCCTGTCTATTGTTCATATTTATTTTCTCTAGTTCGCTTATTTTTGGGTGGCCTTGGCGGGCAGATGTTCCCTCTTGAGCTTTCTCTATCTTATCATTTCCCCTTCCTTGGCCTTTAAGCTAATTTATATTAATGGCCAGAGCTAAGCATAAATTAAAGAAGAAATATGGCATGTGCTTTTATTTAACCATTTGCCTGGCAGGCTTGACTTGCATTAATATCTGCACTAAGATTAATGCTTATATATTTTTCTATATTTATTTATGCTAATACATGAATATACTCATCTTGACCTCGTTTGTAACAATGCCTTTGCTGTGTCTTCTGACTCACTATTCCAGCTGGCTTCTCACGTGCCTACCATGACAATTTTTCAGTATTTCGTCATTGGTATCATTCCTTTCTTTCTGTTCAGCTGTTCTTATTCCCCCATCTTTTGTCCTCGGGTAGTTTCTGTACGTCATTTTCTTCCTTCAATCCTCCCGAGTTTCGCAATATTGGTAATTTTACTTCAAGCCTAACTAAAAAATGCAATATGGCTAATATCTTTATTTAACTATTCACTTGACATGTCTAATTTATGCTATGTCTAATGCTTAAAAGCTGTTAATTACTTTTATGCTAATACATAGATTTTTATTTTCCATAATATTGGGTCACCTGCCCTGTACCATCTTGGAATATTACCCTGTCCCATTTTTCGCTGTTTCTCTGAGTTGTCCTGTTTCACCCATTGTCTCACTGAAAATCACAATCAGATTGTTTAAGAGTTCATAAAGTTTCAATAGTGATATATAAAATTAAGCTTTATTTGTGAATGGGAGCATTCATGGCTTCCACCCCAGACTACAGCTACTGTATTAATACAGAAATGATAAGCAAAACGTTATATATACAGTAGATATGAGATGGTTTGTGCATTGTCATTTACTAATAAATATGTACAATGAGGTGGTTGTTATACTGTCTTTTGTTTTATATTCATATTTTTAATGGAGGATATACCAGAAGACACCATTTACCTGATATTTTGAAGTCTACAGTATCTTAATGTCAATCTTAGATTGCTATATTTACAGTAGTTGGCAGGAATAGTTTGTTCCCAGTGTACTGCACTTAATGCAATTTATTCATCCCATAACTGTCGGAAATTAAATTATAGTAATTGCCAGCCAGGAACTGAATGTAAATCCAAGTTTTTTGAAAAGATCAAAGTTAAAGGAGGTACACTAATTTTGTCTTTTTTACTTTTACTATCAATGATTTTTTCTTTGGAAAATGCCAAATTAATAATTCTTTCTAGAATGTGAATTTTATTTAATGCCTACAGAGGGGATTTACCATCAAACCCCAACTAGATATAGAGTAAGGGCAAATGCATGATATTGATCAAATAAATTATTTTTAAAATAATTTTTATACTGTGAAGCTGCAAAAATCACAAAGGGCATACAATTCCTACAAAGAGTAGTTCCAAATTTAGCCAAGAACCAATGCAGTAATTAAGACAATGGTCAAGAATAACACTTATGAATAAACTGCCAGGAACTGTGGGAAACCTTCGCCATTATAGTGTAAAGTATTTGAGCCCTTCTTGATTATTATCATAGACTTGTGACAAATTAATATTTATGGGTTTTTAGCCAATATTTAATAATAAGTGAAGGGAACCTGAAAGAATAAATTCAACTTCTTTTTTTTGACTTAGTTAATTTATGTAATGATCAAAGTCATCCTACACCAACTATCACTGTGTGTAAAAGTAATTTCCCCCAATTAATTCAACCCAATTAAATAGATAATTAGTGTTGGCTGACTGAACATAGCCAGACTTGATTACACCCAGCACTGCTTAACATAACCCTCAGTTATTTTTACCCTCACCTTCAGGGTCAAGTTACCAGCACAAAGATTCAATAAGCAGAAATTCCCAAAATCAAAGGAAATTGCTGAAGAAATCAGAAAAAAAGTCTGGAAGATGCTACAAATCAATTTGCAAATCTTTGGCACAAAACCTCAGGACAGTGGTGAATCTCTCTAGAAGTTACCTATGTGCCAAATTACTGCAAAGTCACGGTAGAAAATCATCCAGGAAATCACAAAGAATCCAAAAAATGTTTATTCACAGTGCCAATTGGTAATGAAGAGCTTTGCTGCTCATTCAAATAAATGTGTATCTATCTGTCTATCGATGATCTATCTATCTATTGTATATGCTCATTGAGGTGCACTTTATTTATTTGCTTTATTTTTTTGCAAACCAGAAATGTTGAGAATATATAATAGAGGAAATATGTAAGGGGTCAAATACTTTTTCATGGCACTGTAAAATGTAACTTGCACATTATTAGTGGATGAAACTCAGAAATTCTATTGTATTCCCATGCCTCAGACTTTCATGTTATACCATGAAATTATTATTTTTTGCTTCATACCCTAAAGAATTGCATGCTGTTGGTTTTCTGTGATAGGGCTGTTAAATAAATCATATAGGGGGCCAACACAAATCTGCTTTCAAAAGGCAATCACAACTATTTTGAAGCACAGGACCAAGAGCTTAACTGACAGCTACATTAGAGAGGGGGTGGAAAGCTCTTCATTACATAGTACAGCATAGCATTGCAGTTTCAATTTCATAATGTTTTCTATAAGGCATTTTATGTTAGCATCATTCTATATCCAACTGAGAAATACTGCAGCAGTTGATTGTGGAGCCTGAACAAAAAGGTGTTTTTACAACTATGAAACAGAACTAGATATAAATCGCTTTGTCAAATGTTTCTTCGGAAATGAATATTTAAAATGAAATGTTTTTCTTGTCTAAAACAAAAACACCACTATTTAGGTATCATACAATGTCATGTTTATTTGTCACTTTTTTTTTTTACAAAAGTAATGCTTTTAGGTTTTTCATCAGATACAGTATATGTTCTCAGGACACTTCATTCAATCACTAAATAGCTATAAGTGAGAAACTGTGTTTATGTGCCAAACAAATTCTATATATATCATAACTTTTTGATTCCAATCTAAGCAATATGCAATGTAGCAGAATAGTAGGAAACAATGAATTTATCAACATTTTAGAAAATGAATACATAATTGTCCAAACATTTCAAAATATGTTAAAGAAACATAAAACAATAGGTATTTTAGTAACTTTACCCCTCTGATCTTTTTCAACACTTGTCACCATTGTGCATTACACACAATTAGCTCCTCCTGCTGGGTCTTTATGACAATTTTCCATTTCAACCATACAGGTATCCCAATGTACCCCATTCCCTTCTGATTTGCCTACCATTCTATCTTTGTTCTTTCAATATAGTATTCACAGTGGGGGACTTTTTGGATTGGTCAGGAAGATCATGTCTGTATTGCTTTGTCTGTTATACAGATAAAGTCAGAATTTTAGAATACACTGAATTACCCTAATTGATACTTTGCTCCTATCTGCAATTCTTCCACATTCTATGCCTTCCTACATCACCAACACAATATTTTAATTCCCATTCCCACCCACTATATTGTCCATCCATACATTGCTCCCTAAGGCCCCTCAAAACAACACCTTACCATATAATTATTGGGTATGCCACTAATGTTATTCCCTTTGCTGCAAATGTCTGTTTTTCAAAATCCTGCAACAAAGCTTCTCAATACATGGGTTCCTAACATTCTGCCTGCCACTCCTACTGTACTTCTTAAGGGTTTTCCGCATAAGCTGTCAATTGTGTTGCAGCAATGAACCAAAATAAGGCACTGAAAGACATATGTGATGTTGCCTGTAGCCTGATGGTGGTGACCGGTCCATCTCCAGTAGCAACAAATAATACATACCTGTAATTTTGTCTGTGGACATCATTCTTAGGCCTTGTCACCCAAAGGGCGGCCAAGCACCTACTACTTAGCCTATATGCTACAAATACTTTCCAAGCCTCTGACCACTGAACTCCAGGAGGAAAAAGGAAGGCAAATTAACTATTCATACCATCCAACCTAGATAGATGTATTAATAATAATAATAATTCTTTACATGTATATAGCGTTTTTCTCACTACTCAAAGCGCTCTCCACACAGGGAGGACCCAGGAAGCTAGGAGTGAGTTAGATGTATTAGGATTATTTTTCCTCATACTATCTCACTGCCCTGCATATTAATGAACTGACCCAAGCAATACAAGTTGTGATTAATTGGACTTCCCTCTTTGTCAATGAGATTAGAACTGATTGCTGTCTGGATTCTGGTTCTAAAAGAATTGCATGGCTGTGGATAGGAAATTGGTAGAAGGGAGTAAATTCAGCCATAGCAGGATCTCATTGCTGAATTTACATTCCAAATACTCCTTCACATGCAATGTAATTAATCCAGCTATCAGAAAAGCAAAAGAAGGTGAAGTCTTTCAGGTTTTACACTAAGTCCCTAAAACTCAACCTGGGCAACTTCCAGTGGGTGTTTGACTCTCCAGAGGATGTGCTGCAAGCAACTGGAGCATTTAAGAATAAATTTTCTTTCTAATAAAAAGTAATTTTAACTTGTGTATCTTGTGCACTGTAACATTCCACTCCTGGAAATTTTATACAGGACATAGATTTTAATCAGAGGCCTGTGGATGTCCTATATATTAGTAATAATATGAGATCTTGATATTGGTAAGCAACACTTTGTTAAAAGGATATAAATAAATTACAGTATGGGAGAAGAGAAGTGTCACAGAACCAACTGTAAGGGGAACATGCAATTTATATACTAGTGACAGAAATGGAAGAGTGCAAGGATAGTTTACTAATGAGTGGTAAAGATACTCAAGCGACAATTACAGTGGATAAAAATTACTGCAGCTGACAGTGGAAAACCGTTTAATTAGCATCACAAGAAAAAGGGTCTGACTATAACAGTATCCTCACATGTTTTTCTGACTGATACAAAAGTTTTGAAGTGACTTTTTAACAAACCAGTATACTGTACATCTATGATGGGTGTTTCACAGTTGTTAACAAAAAGAGAGAATGGGGATACTTGCTGACTACCATAATGCCATAATGTTTGCTAGACACTTAGCACAGGTTGGGGGTGCAGAAGACATTACAGCCACCAAAACACATTTTTTTTTTATTCTCCTCTATTCTTCCGTGTCCATCACACTACAACTACAATACAGAAAATTCCACTATTAAAGTATATTAGCTACAATCCTAAAAGAAGACTTTAAAAGAACATTCAAATAGTAAGCTTGCAATTTTGTAATTCATTATTTAGATTAGATTAGATTAGATTAGATAAACTTTATCAGTCACATGGGGAACATTAGATACATATAGCAGCAGAAAAATAAATGCAAAGATATGAACTCACAGGACAAATGATAAATTCAATTAATCAATCAATCAGTAAATGTACATTGTACAGAGTATCAGCATTTAGTTTGGGATGTCGGGAGGAAGCTATTGAATTGCCTAATAGCAGTGGCGAGAAAAGATCCCCCGAGGCACTTCTTGGCCAATGCTGGTTTGATGAGCCTGTGCCTAAAAGTGCTCCAAAAGAGTGCGTCCTGGAGGAGATGAAGAGGATTTTTCATGATGGCATCCAGTTTTGCCAACATCCTCTTTTCCACAACAGCATCCAGTGTGTCCACCATGTGACAAAGTAGGCAATGTTTTCTATCATTGTGAATCTTTTGGGTTTAAGTTGCTTCCCCAGAAGACCACAACATAGAACAATACAGTGGCTAATATGGTCTGATAGAACATCTCCAGCGGCTTGCTGCATACAACAAAAGATCTAAGTCTCCTTAGGAAATACAGTCTGCTCTGGCCCTTCTTGTAGAGCGCCACAATGTTTTCAGGCCAGTCCAGTGTCCTGTTTATGTGAGCTACCAGGTACTTGTAGCTCTGTAACACTTCAGCGTTCTTCCTTTTAATGGTGACTGGTCTCAGAGGCTCTTTGACATGCCAGAAGTTCACCACCAGTTTTTTTGCCTTGTTGATATTGAGTTGCAGGCGGTTCTCCCTGCACCATAAGACCAAGTTCTCCACAATCCTCCTGTATTCCGACTCACCTCCATTATTAATGCAGCCAATGATGGAGGAATTACCTGAAGGTGGCAACTGCTGGTATTGTACTGGAAATCTGTTATGTAGAGGGTAAACAGAAAGGGAGACCAGGACAACTGTGTGCTGCTCCAATGTTACACAACACCATTTCTGACACACAGTCCCTCAGCATCGCAGACTGCTGACTGTTGGTCAGGTAGTCCATGATTCAAGATATTGTGGGAGCATCAAAAGCAAGCTTGAGCTTTTTCCCTAGTTACTGACCCAGAAGTGTGTTAAAGTGTAAAAGAAAATAAAGGCGATCAAGAAGTAATGTAGTTGTTTAGGGGTAATATAGTTATTGTGTATGTACACTGTATGCTTTCCACATTAAAATATAGCATTTATCTTAAAAATAGAATGAAGAGAGAAGCAAGCAGATGAAGGGTGTGTGAACAACAAGGAGGTACAATGTTTTAGGTGATGATGAAAGAAAGTGATAAACTGTAAGACTTGATAGTTGTCACGTACACAGGAATTCTACAGAAGAGTAAGAGCTGAGAAGGACAAAGTATGTAATGGAATGAGACTTTTATTTAAGTGTATAAGAGGTGTACAAGGCAATGAACCAATCAGAGTAAATGTCAGATGTTATGTAAGCATTTATTCAGCCCCTTCATGTAAATACAATTGTTTATACAGTAAATATTGGACTAAAACAATGCTCTGTGTCCAATCTGTGACACCTCTGCTCAGGAAACATTCCCTTAACTTCCTGCTGTGTTGGGGTGCTCGCTCCTCATGAAGAGAAATTAAAGAGGCATGAACAAGCTTCCTTCTCTCTGATTTTTGGAGGTAATATATATATATATATATATATATATTTTTTTTTTTTTTACTCGTGTTGGGGCAACAGTCCACAAAAGGCTCTGGAAAAATCAAACAACATAATTCTTACTGTGCTGCTGACTTTGTCCAGGTGAGGGGAGGCTCTGTAGAGTATGTAGGTCAGAGCATCCTCCACACCAATATGTGAATGATTTAAATAAATTTAAACTAATTTAATAAATAGTTTATCTGTACAACAAAATCCTACTCTTTGGTGCAATGGCTAATTTCATGTTTTAATAACTTCTTTGTCTTTCATTTCATTTATGACTACTTTCTGCTTGCCAACACAACAAGTACCATATAGATTCAACTGCCCCAAGGTTGTGAGATGATGCACTGATTCTCACACATCACCACACACGTCACTCTTTTCAAGAAAGCCAGTGAGAGTCCCACAAGGTCTTCTCGCCCATGCAAGTCCCTTTTCATTGGTATAAGCCATTCAATAAACTGGGCTGAAACCTTGAGGTATTCAGACTTCACCACCTGAGACAGCTCTTCCTCCAAGCAAAAAGAAAACAACACTCATTTTCAAGGAGAGGACCATGACCTCAAACTGGGACATGCAAATTCTCATCTCAAGCATTTCATATTCAACACTGAAACATTCGGTTGGGCATTGAAAAAATTACTCTGATGAAGCTAAGCTCACTCACAGAAATCAGATGAGCATCCCTCTTGTTCTTAAACAGGATGCTATCCAAGCCTTGATGTGGAAGCAGGATTCAGCTCTGGTAGTTTATGATGAAGATGCATAAGTTTGAATGGACCAATATTTTCTGTTTCCTTTGGATATCTTCTGATTGTCATTTCATGTTTTAACTGTCAATCATTTAAGAAAATAATGAAGCAATGAGCAATTATGAATGTAGCTATTTAAATGTAATATAGGCTTATAATGATTCTGAATCTTAAGTGAATGGCTACAGTTAAGTCAAAAAACATTATTTTCTATTAGCAACAATAACTGCCTTTGAATTAAGACGACTGTAACATGACAAATCTGTAGCTATTGTGGCTACTCAGGAACTGAGTTTGCTATGCATGTTATTTTAAAGTAAAATATTTCCTGAAAACAAAGAAAGTTTAATACAGAATGATAGCAATTAATGTGAAACTGAATTTCATCATGCTGTTTTCACTCCCACTGACATTCTGCTGGTATTATATTCTCTTTTCTTAATGCCAGATGTGACTCTCATTTGGCTTTTTCTTTGTTGATTTTTCTGTCTGTGGCTTCAGCTATTAGTTTGTACCTTTCCTGCTCCTCATTCTGTTCTGTACTTTGTTTGCCTGGTTTTTGTCAAGTCATTTTATCTGCTCCTATTCCTGACACGGTATCAGCAATAAAAGTAATAATATGTCTCTGCCTCAAGACATAGTACAGTATCAAACCTATCTATCAGTTCTTCAGCCCTTTTAATCCATTACAGAAATGCACCATCAGGCACAAGGAAGGACTTAAATGGAGCTACAAAACCACTGGATAGAAAAGGTCTTAAATATATCCTTCTGTATGTTAATTTGTTGAATAATCTTTTAAAGCAGTGACTCTCAAACATATTTACAGTAAAAGACTTATTTTCAATAAAAGCTAAACCATTCTATAATAAATCTACCTCACTCTACCTAGGATTTTCTAGTACAGGCTTCCAATTGGAATTTGTTGAATTCTGTGAAGCTACAAATAAACATTATAAATGTTCAAAAAGACTTGCCAAACATGTGCAAAGAATAATGTAAAATTGTGATAGAAAATGGGTTCAAGCTCTTACACGTTAAAATAAAAAGAACCCACCTGACAGTGATAACTGCTCCTTCTTTCTTGCAGAATCTAAACTATGTTAATTAAAAAAAGTTCAGAAGTGAAAACAGCCAGTACATGGTTGTGATAAAACATGGACAGTGTAGTACTTCAGTCACACGTATGAACAGATAGCTGGACTCAGATCGATGTCACACACAGCTTGCAGTTTAAAAACTGTCCCATCAACAGGGCAAGGAAGTTCTCCTTCTGTTGCTCAGGGAGATGAGGTAGTATCAATGTAAAGGCCCTGAAGGTAGCAAATACAGTGCATCTGGAAAGTATTCACAGCTCATCACTTTTTCCACATTTTGTTATGTTACAGCCTTATTCCAAAATAGATTAAATTCATTTTTTTCCTCAGAATTCTAAACACAACACACCATAATGACAACGTGAAAAAAGTTTACTTGAGGTTTTTGCAAATTTAATAAAAATAAAAAAACGGAGAAATCACATGTACATAAGTATTCACAGCCTTTGCTCAATACTTTGTCGATGCACCTTTGGCAGCAATTACAGCCGCAAGTCTTTTTGAAATGATGCCACAAGCTTGGCACACGTATCCTTGGCCAGTTTCGCCCATTCCTCTTTGCAGCACCTCTCAAGCTCCATCAGGTTGAATGGGAAGCGTCGGTGCACAGCCATTTTAAGATCTCTCCAGAGATGTTCAATCGGATTCAAGTCAAGGCTCTGGCTGGGCCACTCAAGGACATTCACAGAATTGTCCTGAAGCCACTCCTTTGATATCTTGGCTGTGTGCTTAGGGTCGTTGTCCTGCTGAAAGATGAACCGTCGCCCCAGTCTGAGGTGAAGAGCGCTCTGGAGCAGGTTTTCACCCAGGATGTCTCTGTACATTGCTGCAGTCAACCTTACCTTTATCCTGACTAGTCTCCCAGTTCCTGCTGCTGAAAAACATCCCCACAGCATGATGCTGCCACCACTGTAGGGATGGTATTGGCCTGGTGATGAGCGGTGCCTGGTTTCCTCCAAACGTGACGCCTGGTATTCACACCAAAGAGTTCAATCTTTATCTCATCAGACCAGAGAATTTTGTTTCTCATGGTCTGAGAGTACTTCAGGTGCCTTTTGGCAAACTCCAGGTGGGCTGACATGTGCCTTTCACTAAGGAGTGGCTTCCGTCTGGCCACTCTACCATACAGGCCTGATTGGTGGATTGCTGCAGAGATGGTTGTCCTTCTGGAAGGTTCTCCTCTCACAACAGAGAACCTCTGGAGCTCTGACAGAGTGACCATCAAGTTCTTGATCACCTCCCTGACTAAGGCCTTTCTCCCCTGATCGCTGTTTAGATGGCCGGCCAGCTCTAGGAAGAGTCCTGATGGTTTCAAAACTTCTTCCACTTGCGGATGATGGAGGCCACTGTGCTCATTGGGACCTTCAAAGCACCAGAAATTTTTCTGTAACCTTCACAATATTTGTGCCTCGAGACAATCCTGTCTCGGAGGTCTACAGACAATTCGTTTGACTTCATGCTTGGTTTGTGCTCTGACATGAACTGTCAACTGTGGGCCCTTATATAGACAGATGTGTGCCTTTCCAAATCATGTCCAATCAACTGAATTTACCACAGGTGGATTCCAATTAAGCTGCAGAAACATCTCAAGGATGATCAGGGGAAACAGGATGCACCTGAGCTAAATTTTTAGCTTCATGACAAAGGCTGTGAATACTTATGTACATGTGCTTTCTCAATTTCTTTATTTTTAATAAATTTGCAAAAACCTCAAGTAACCTTTTTTCAAGTTGTCATTATGGTGTGTTGTGTGTAGATTTCTGAGAAAAAAAATGAATTTAATCCATTTTGGAATAAGGCTGTAACATAACAAAATGTGGAAAAAGCGATGTGCTGTGAATACTTTCTGGATGCACTGTATACAGTATCTGTTTAAACATGTATAATGTTCAATGAACACCCTTATTATGCATCAGTCAGTATATACAAAAATAACGAAACACAAGTTCACTAACTTCAAAATACCTGTTCATATTAAAATATAAATAGACATATGGTATAACAGTGATAAAGAAACTGAAGGAAGCCACACTGTATGATTTACTAAGTACAGCTTCTTGATGGGATGGTGGCAGCTTCTGAAGAGGCATAGGACTTTGACCTCCTCAGCTATTTCCATCTCTCATTTTATTTTCATTTTAATGTCACTGTAATGGTTTTTCCTGTTAAATTAACTAAACATCTAAGATGTATGTTATATTTTTCATATATTATGTTCACAGCCTGTACCATCCCTGGTTTCATGTTTTTTGGTGACTCCATTTTTGCTAAAAAGTACAGATATCATATGATTACTGTGTGAAATCCGAATCAAGATTCATGCAGGTACCTAGGCTTATCAACAAACATTTATGGGAGTTATTTTCACATTTGTATTGGCTAGGATGTTGTTTGATCCTTTTCAGATGTGTAGAATTCCTGTCAAGGAAAACATCTGAAATGATGGTCTCTGAACAGATATCTTCTTGGCACTTGTACAAAGACTGTCTTGCCTGTTATTTACTTATGATTTTACTTTTTATCTTTAGAATTGCATTCCATTTGTGTATTGGACAGAATACTGTCCATTCAGTGCCAAAGGCAGAAATCTGCAATGAGCTGTATAAAACATTTAGTATTGAATTTTGGAATTAACAACATCTAGCCCATTCAATTGATTGGATTCTGCTTTCTGGTTCTCTTTTAGCATAGTTTTGAAGAAAGTGGAGCCTCTTCTTGTTTTTATTTAAAGTACTGCTTTATAACCAAATTTGAAAAAACTGAAATGTTGATGTATTAAGTTAAATAATTTCAAAAAATGTATTCACAAAAGCATATCACATGAAATACAGTATCAGTGTAGATGAGGTAAACATTGTCATATTGGGTTAGATGTAACTATCTTAAAGTTGGTTTCTACTACAGTCTCAATAGAGATAGTGTTTCATATCTAATGTTTATTAAGGAGATCCATCTTCTGGCCTCTTGTCTTGGCTCTGATCATTCTTAACACCTTGCCATTCCTACTCTGTCGCTAGCCACTGGGAGCAGATTACAGTCAGAATGGATGGCAGGGTTTACCCTCTGGTAAGTCTATTTCTTTCACACTGATTACAGCGAATTGCTCCTAGTGATGTCCACTTCATGATTACAAGCTTTTTACAGCTTTCTGTCTTAATCTGATGCAGCCATACTAACTTTTATTTAGAAAAGACCCATTTTTACACCTGCCTGCTGATAAAGTATGGTATAGCCAAGGTACAAGGTCATCCTTGTACTCTTATCTTGGATGCATAGTTGTGTTTGAAAACCATGCTGGCTACATTATGGAATTCAAACGCAGTTATCACTCATTTGATATTCAACTTAAGCAACAGCAAGGATTTAAGAAACACTTTGAATTCTCCTTAACATGTTAAAATGGGCAGGAAAGAAAATTATAATTTCAGTCCATATCTCTTACTGTACAATGGGGGATGAATGTGTAATCTCTTTTTTAAAAGAGTTGCGAATTATCTATGTATGAGAAGAGTTAATATTGTTTCGAAATGTTAAGATTTAAATTTTTAATTAGAGGAGGACACCAGTACTTGCTCAAGGAAATTAAACAGCTTCCCTTAAACTTTTCCTATGAATGATGCATGCTGTAGGCCAAATGGGGATGTGATAACAACATTGTTTTTATTGCTAACTGGCATCATTATAGGCATCAAGGGCCTCATGTATAAAATTTGGTCACCACTTGGAAACATGTATAAGTCAGTTCTTAAAGAACTTGGAGAGAAAACTGGCTTAACATTACAGCAAATTTTGACCATCCATAAGTAGTCCTATGCAGACTTCTGTGGTATTTTAGCAACACTAGGTGGCTGAAAAAAAAGTGAATCTTCAGTCATTTTTTAACCTGTTTAGTCTTGAACAGGGTTGCAGGGGTGCTGGAATTTATACCATCTAGCACAGGGCTCCAGGCAGGAACAAACCCTGGATGGAGTGGCAGTCCATCACAGGGCAAACACACACACACACACACCAACTACAGGTACACATTATGGCCAATTTAGTATTGCCAATTCAGCTAACCTTCATGTCTTTGTACTGTGGGAGGAAACCAGAGAACCTGGAAGAAATCCATACAGCGATGGGGAGAACATGTAATCTCCGTGAAGGGATTACATGGGACATGAAGCCTGGTCTCCTTACTTTGGGCCCAAAGTGAATAGAAAATCTCATTTAGTTGTGCAATTCAATGTCACATTTTGGTGTTTTTGAACTAATTCTATCAATTAACTGACATGTTCTCTTAATACAGCTGTCTCCAAAGTTGGTAATGATACCTAATGCACATGCTTAATTGTAATAGCCTTGGTGTGTGGCCTTTCTAATTGTCTAACAAAAGAAGTGCTGTGTGTTGTAGGGACATATGTGTCAAAGGCAATGTTAGGTCTTATAGAGGGTATTGCCAATGACAGGCTGAAGCAAATTCCAGGAAACATGATGATTTTTTTTGGCTCATGATGGTGACTGGCTGATTTAGACTTCTTAGAGCTGCTTGCTTGGAGTTGTGTGCTGAATTAAAGTCTACATTAGATTATCCATCAAACAGAAATCGTGTAATCCTTTTATGTTGCAGGTTGCACTAACATCTGTAGTGTTGATGGACGCTTTTCAGCATGAACTGGCTAACCAGTCAGGAATCTTGTAGTCATCGCTGAGCTGTGTCATGCCATCTGTATGGAACAGCAACAAAACCTGTCCACACGTACCCGGGTATTTTTTAAAATGTAGATTTTTTTTTATGCATTTTGGCCTTTTGCAATTTAGGTCCCTGAAAATGGAGCTTTTGAAAGACTCCTTCCAGGATGAAGATGTTTAGAAATTCCATCTTCCCTGTTTACTTGTAGACAGAGAAAACAGAGTATTTTTTGGCTTGTAATGTCAGAGTGTGTGTCGATATGTTCTTTGATTGATTTCAGTGTTTGTGCCATTATTTGTTTTGTTTACATGAGGCAATTTTGTGCAGTTACGGTTGTAGCTAAAGTAGTGCTGATGTTAACCTTGTTAACAGGACTTTTTACGTTTATATTGAAACGTGCCATTACTTTATCACTATATTGAGCAACAGTGGTGTCAGAATGCATCACGGAGGTCATTGCTACAACAAACGCTTCGGTGACGCAGACATCTAGTTGGTGGGACAACTTTGAGAATGAAGTGGTCGATGCTGAAGAGAATTTCCATTTGTCAAGGACATCGCTGTTGTCTTTGAGTGAGATGTTTTGCCCACACAGCAAAGTAAAGACAACTGTAATGAGATCAACTGCTGTCAAAAATGTTGCCTGCACACTCTACTATATAGCAGACAAGGGGAGATTACACAAGACTGCAAAAACCTTGGGGTTGTCAAGACAGGTGGTTTCTAAAACAGACAGGCAAGTGTGTGAAGCAATTATAGTCCACTGGGGCACTGTTTATATGCAATTACCTGTTACTCAGTCCAAAGTATAGGAACTTGTAGCTGGATTTTACCGGGACTCATGTAGAAATAAAGCAGCCATCCACAAATTCCATGGATTATTTGAATAGAAAGGGGAGTTTTTTTTAACATACAAGCCACCTGTGATTACAAGTGTTTATTTATTGATGTCGTGGTGAAATGGCCAGGTAGTGTTAATGACACCTGTATTTTCGCAAATTCCATACTGAACACACATTTGAAATAAAGGGCGATGAACATTTATCTAAATGACGTTTTACTTTGTTATCTATGCCTGTTTGATGCTCCTGACAGTGAATTTTTATGTTTTCATGTGGATTGAGATTTTTTTATATAACGGTGTACGTTAAAAAATACCTGGGTACATGTGGACAAGGCGACATTTAGATGCTACCCACATATATGCAAGATCAAAGGGCAATTTGCAGTGATTTTTCTAATGTAATTGGTGCAATAGACTGCACACATGTTGTGATCAAGTCAATTATCAATAAATGAACTTGTTTTTCTAAACCAAGGGCACTTTCATTCAGTTAATATACACCTAATGTTTGATGAACTAATGTGTTTGACTAATGTTCTTGCTAGGTGGCACAGTTCAACCCATGATTCCTTTATTTAATCAAATATGATTGTGGGAAGCAAGCTTCAGGGTCATGCTGTATGTGAAAGTTGGCTGCTTTGTAAGTAAGCCTAATTGAGGGGACTGCCATTAAGTTTAGTACATTATAAATAACGTTTATAATCTTTCTTTCAGGTGATATTGAGTACACTACAAGAGAAAAGATATAATGAAAGGCACTCCCACAGTTATAGAGTATATATATATTGTGAACTTAAACCCGGACACAGGCAGACAGACATCATTGTTTTCACCACACACTCGTTTTATTTACAATATTTACAGATTGTCCCGCGCTCAACTCCCCAGTGCCTCTTGCACCAATTCCTCAACTCCAGGCCTTACAATGCCTTTGTCACTTCTCAGGCCTTACAATGCCTCTTTCTCTCATTTCTTTCTCTCTTTTTCTGGCCGCCTCCAGTCCTCCCGCTAGCTCCGTCCTCTTCCACCCGACTTCCGCTCTCGACTGAAGGGAGGCGGCCCCTTATATAGTGCTCCCGGATGAGCACCAGGTGTTTCCGGCATCCACTCCTTGGCCACGCCCCAGCGTGGCGGAAGTGCCGGCTGTCCTCCCGGCAGCTCTCCGGTCGCCACAATAAGTCTTCCCCCCAGCACTTCCTGGTGTGGCGGAAGTGCTGGGCTCCAGGGTTCCTCAGGCTCCAGGGCGCCGCCTGGCGGTGGCCACGGGCCCCTACAGGATTGGGCTTCCAAGCCCTCTACCCGTGGCCCCCTATCCAACCAGGGCGATCGCCCCCTTGCGATCTGGAGGAGGCACAAGCCCTCCTCTGGTCTTCCTGGGCGTCCTGGCCGGGCTCCATCCCAACATCACAATACATATATGTTATAAAATTTTTGGTATATTATAACTTGCTTTGTAGGCTGCCTTGGTAAAAGGCATCTACTAAATAAATATAATAACAGTAGAACGGACCATTGTATCATTAAAACGTAAAATGGCTGTGAATGGACATGATAGCACAAAAACATGGACTGTCTCTGCCACCTAAGATGGGCTAAGATGAGCGCAAGGATGACTCATATCCTGTCTCTCTGGACACTGATGCAATGAAAATCCAAACACATTTGAATTATGTACACCGAATTTAAAGAGACTTGTTTGTATTGCAATGACATTTACTTGGCAAAAAGATTTTATAGTTTTACAAGTTAAATAAGAATTTTATTAATATATTATAGATCTGTGCACACAGCCTGCATCAATTCATGTTGTGTAGTGGCATCTGGACACGGCATAATGGCCACTCTTGTTTTTTTTTTTTATTTTATTAGTAACTGCCACAGGGAGACCAAGCAAAAATAATGTTTTTGAAGTTATCCACATCAATTAGTAATACCTGAAGTTCACATACACTTAAGTTTCATTTTCAAACCTTTATCCTCAGTTCTTCCATAGTTTGTAGTAAAGATGTCGCTGAGGAAAATGAGCAAATTTATAAGGTGATTATATCATGAATATTCAAAAAAAGCTGTCTTAACATCATATATGGGTGTAATTTGATATGTCTTATAAAGGAGCTTGTCATGGTATATAGCAAAGGTATGGTTTTATAAATCTGTTTATTTGTGCACATGCCATTTTTGCATTTGAAGCAATATTATAGTAACAAATCACAATGTTGATCATTACAATAACTGTTAAAAATATACTTACACCTAAAACTACTTATTTTTGTTGTATCTCCGACTTGGCATAACAAGACCGTAGTAGATTATGATCAAGTATTACATGTCTACTACATTTTTTAGGCTGAATACACAAAAAAGTTGGTTGTGTAGCAACTCTCTTAGGTTAAGGAAAAATGTGCATGTTGCTGAAAATCTTTTTACATATATAACAAATAAGTTTCAAATCCTGGCTGCTGATGTTGAGCAAAGTAATTTGTTACTTGTTTGTTTTAAATCAAGTAAAAATGTTGTTAGAAGGACTGCATTTCAAATCATGCAAGTCACATGTAACGCCATACAGACAAGAAAAAAAGAAACAAAAGTGAGCATTGGAACTTTCTTTATGTTTCTGCTCTTAATGATACACCTGAAGTGTTTACAAAGGCCGACTTAGTCAAAAGTAATGGTAATGCTGTATTAGTCTGTTTTGGCTTTCTGTTACTTTAAAAAAATATAGCTTAGTTCATTCATAGAAAGATTAAACATTGGAGCGGTGCTAGAAAAACAAGTGCCGGCAGTGTTTTTGACTTTTTACAATATATAGTGATTATAGTGAGAGCCTAGCTAAATTCTGTTCAATGTTTATTTCTCAAAAGGCAATTTTTGCTTCACTTCTACATAAGCAAATTACATATAATGCGTCTTTATGAGGAAAGTGAAAATCAGCAATTATTCTAATTATTTGTACAATCTTTTTCTTTAAGATAACTAAAGGAATACTCATTTTAGATAACATAATATTAAGTTTTCATTGTAACATATCTAGTTGTAATATTCTTTTTTCATGATCAGTTTTCTTTAATAAGACTTCTTAGAAGCCTTACTTGGTATTTATACTGAAAAAAAAATTCTGCTGGTGCTGAACGGCAAACATTAATCCTGCTGGACCTTTCTCCTCACATTGTTGTGAATGGGATTCATAAATCATCTTTTAAATGTAATTCGTTGTTCAGAAATGATTCCTAAGGTATGGAAGAATGAACATTTACTTTAGGTCTGTAATTAAAGTAAGGTAACATATTGCATTCTTTCATACTTTTTTTTTTTTTTTGTTGTGCCTTTGTATATAGCAAGGGTATTTTAATCATACTTTCTAGAGCTGGAATTGCTCCATTAGTGCTGTGTAGCTTCTTGTTAACGGTATAATTATTTTTCTACAAAACAGAAAAACTGTTTTACCTTCTAGCATTTATTAAAAGCATTCAGTACCATTAACACTTTAATTATGAAAACTACCGGTTCACACTGGATTTGATCAGAATTCCTCTAGTATGGTTTAGAGTGTAATATCTTGAGTATAAATTATATACCATTCTGATCTTTATGAATTGACTGACAATGTCCTGTATTGTTGTATATTCTGTCCTATTGTATTTACTTTTCACATACACTAATTTTGTACCTAAATGATGACAATACACCCAATAAATGACCATGTTGGCAGACTTCTGGAAAGATTATGTGTTATTTTCCAAGCTATAGAATTTGTTTTATAAGTGCTCATCCTCTGGAGCCACCAATGAGGTATATATACTCTTACAAATAATTGGCAATAAATTATCAATTAAAATATATGTAGAAGTAATGACAAAAAAGAGCACTAGGGTGTTCTTTCATTGAAGAAACTGACTAAATAAATAAAGAGGTCCATTTAACATTTTGACCATATGTGCATAATACAGTATGTAAGAATATATCTTTTACAGCATACCCAGCAATCAATACAATATACCTAGGGATGCCATGCTCTGAAGCTAGGATCCTTTGTCTATTTCCTTATTTAATATATATCTCAAAATGAGTTTATACCATCTAATAAAAATAATGTAGCCTTGCTAATTTCTGTTTATTCTATACAGGTGAAATTCCGTTACAACTAATATTTTTACAATGAAATTTTCATTACAACAAAGCATTTTTGTGGTCCCAACAGCTTCCCCATATGTCTATAGAACTCTTGTTACTACGAAGTACATTCAGCAGATAATTTCATTACAACGAAGTGCCTGAATGAATCATCCACTGAGTAGTTCGGTGGCCGCAGCTCAGTTGTGCACAACGATCCCCAAACAGAAACACTATTTGTTTTTCTTTTTTTTAACTTTCCTCGTATTTTTTTTTTTTTTTTTGGCTTTTGTGTTTTCTGCAGTTTTCAGTGATACCTTTTGCTTATTGCTCGTCAAAATTTGAAAAACATCTATTGAAAATTAACTCATTGTCACCCTCCTATAGAAATGGCAGACACGAAAAAACGATAACAGTTCATATTAGAAAAGAAAAACTCCTATTGTTTGTGCAAAATTTCCCCTTAACAATTTTCCAACTGTGTCTCCATGTTCTTGATGAGTTAATTTTAATGTAATAGGCTCAATCTACTGTAATAATTCCCTTCATAATTTTAAACACTTCAATCATGTCACTTCTTGATCTTCTTATACTTAAACTGTATAGGCTCAGCTCTTTTAATCTTTCCTGATAATTCAACCCCTATATCCCTGGAATCAGCCTAGTCGCTCTTCTCTGGGCCTTTTCTAGTGCTGCGATGTCCTTTTTGTGGCCTGGAGACCAAAACTGCACAGTCCTCCAGATGAGGCCTCACCAGTGTGTTTAAGCCTTACGCATAACCTCCTTTGACTTTTACTCTACACATTTGTTGTATAACCAAACAATTTTTTAGCTTTCTTAATGTATTATTTAAGCTTGTTTGTTTGTGACTAATGACTAGACTGTGAATGAAACCGTGGCTTAAGATTTGTACATCGATATAGGTATAAGGAATAAAAATATATTTGAAATCTGTTCAAGAAGACTCGGAGAAAAAAAGCTCTTGCTACCAACATATTGCAATAGACTTTTTATTAAACAAGGAACATGTGGACTATTTTTTTCTAAAAGTTAAGTGGATATTATAAATGTGCAATGTTTTTCAACAGAAATTTTTATATATTTTCATGCTATTAATATTTCCTTTGGAAGCAATGCATAAATCAAATATCATTCACCAATTCCTTAGTAACAAAGATGGGATTGTTTTTTTTTAATAATCACTAAGAAATAACAAAAGCTCAGTTTTACTACAGTTTAGCTTTACATATTTCTGGTGCACCCAGGTCTTGATAGCATTTTATTAAGTAGGTAGCTCTTTTACTAATGTAAACTTTACTACTATCATAGAGCAGATAATACAATTTAAAACAGAAATAATGAGAGGTATATATCCATCCATCCATCCATTTTCTAACCCGCTGAATCCGAATAGGGTCACGGGGGTCTGCTGGAGCCAATCCCAGCCAACACAGGGCACAAGGCAGGGCACAAGGCAGGAACCAATCCTGGGCAGGGTGCCAACCCACCGTAGGAGGTATATATAAAAAATAAAATATGTCCAACATTGAAAACCTATGGGACAACTTGTCCAAATGTAACACAAATGGATTTATGTGTATCAAGTGTCACAACTCTTGCCTGCCTACATGAAACTAGATTTAGAGCACTGTAGACAAAAGTATGTTTCAGTCTTCTAAGTAGAATGTTAATGATTACAAGTGTGAATACTTCCAAATCCAGAGGGAATTGTTCTGTTAAGAATATTCGTCATTCTCACCACAGCTGCCCTGACCTGAAATAATCCAGTGTTAATTTGACGACACATAATTTGAATTAGACTGGGCAATCCATGCTCAAATATTCTTTCAAGGAGTGGTAAAACTGAGATATGCATATAAATAACAAGAGCAATAGTCTACATTTAGGTCTACATCAGAGGGTGCAGACCTATAAATATCTGGGATTGCAGCTAGATGACAAATTGGACTGGACTGCCAATACTGATGCTCTGTGTAAGAAAGATCAGAGCCGACTATACTTTCTTAGAAGGTTGGCATCCTTCAACATCTGCAATAAGATGCTGCAGATGTTCTACCAAACGGTTGTGGCGAGTGCCCTCTTCTACGAGGTGGTGTGCTGGGGAGGCAGCATAATATCATAGAGTACTTTGCCTCTGAGAATAATGAAAAGGTCACGGGAAGTATATACTGTATGAAACTGGATAGGGTATAACGTGGGGTAATGATATGACATTTTACTGAAGAACCTAACGAGCATGTATGAGAATTTAATGGGCAGGTAGTTACACAAAGGCTAGATGCCTAGAGATCGCAATGCTATAAAATGGCATAGCATATGTGTTGTACTCAAACAGAGCTATAAATAGTACTGATTTTTTGTAAGTGCCAAACATATTAAAATATACAAAATAAATATGTGGACATATGTTTGAGTATAATGTGACAAATATATAGCTTAAATATATATTTTAAGGTTATATCTAAAATATAATGAAACCTATTTCCCTTAATATATTGTACAATCATATTTCCAAATATATTTTGTATAAGACATGTCATATTTTGTATGTTCAGACCTATTGGAGATCATTCATGTCTTATCTTTTTACTTGAAAAACGCTATATAGAGTTATCCCAGTGATTCCAATTTTTATCCCCTTGTAACTCACGAAATGTAGTTCAAGTAGGTAGATCCATCAGCAGACACAGGTTGCAATTTATTCCATACTGACACAATATTGTGTAAGCTTTTGTACAATTTTCAGAAAATGCCATTCTTGTTCTTGTACCTGCAATAAGTGCTCAAATTAGACAGTAAATTATGACAGTTAATGTTATAAAGAGACCCAGGGTTGCTGGATCAGGTACAATGGACTTTATTACATTCCACGGGGGTATAGGCAACACTTCTAGGAGTCAGATGGATACTGGGAGATGAGTGCTCACTTGATATGCTGGTGGGGAAAGGAGAGCTAGTTTGGAAGGTCTTGAGAAATATGAAGCAGTGCAACTGGACTGAGTAGTAATGCTCTGTTCAGGATTTCTTTCTGACTTCAGCACCTCTGTGACCCTGGTCACAATTAAGCAGGTCAGAAAATGAAATGGCATGACAGAACATATTTGTCATAGGGATATTATTTTTCAGTAATTTTCCAAGAAACACCCTTTTATAATTTGAATAGCTTTTGTCATGTGATCAACATCAGTTTAGAATATGGTTAACATAGTTTGTATTTAAAGAGAGCAATTATTAACAAATCAATTGTTAATTTAATAAATAAACATCATAAGAAACTTGCCTTGCATCAGCTGTAACTGAAACAAATGCAATTCCTACCATTAACAAAACATGCAGTTACTGTTCTAGGATGTAATTTAAAATGTACATGGTTATGGCATCCTAGACAAAAACTGGGGAATTATATTATTTAAACAAAGTAATTCTTGCAGATTACTCCTATATTTGCTGTGTCCCTGTAACCAATTATATTTTCTACAAAATGTTTTGCTTAAAGAAAAGCACATATTTCTTTTTGCCTATTTCAGTTAGAACATTTTTGCTGATGGTTCTACTAAAATGCTTTTAAATCAGTTTTAAAGTGTGGTACAGTGAGTATATAGAGGCAGCTTTCATAAGGCAAATCCATTGCTTTCTCTCTTCTAAGATCAACTTCCATTGCTACTTTTCAACCATCAAGATTTCTTTGAAAAGTGTGTATATGTTTTAGTTTAACACCTGTAAAAGGATTTCGAACTAACCAAACAGCATTTCCATCAGGACCATAAAACATTGAATGTTTTGTTTTTCCATTTTCAAGTCACATAGCATAACTATTTTCCTTTATAACTCTGTCATAAGACAACAGAATAGTATGGTTTCCTAATAATAATCCATGTGAATTTCTTAAACATTGCATCAGACTCAGCTTTGCATCTCTCTTTCAAAACAAACAAATCCTCCTTATCCATTTGTAAAATCCCATAGCCACCATACCTACACATGCTCCTAAGCATTCCTCAGTTTTACTTTCACTAATTCTTTTCATTTGACTGTGAAGTCTTCTTCTTCCTCTTCTTTTGGCTGCTCCCATTAGGGGTCACTACAGTGGATAATTTTTTTCCATATCTTACTGTCCTCTCTGTCTTGCTCCATTACACCCACCACCTTCATGTCCTCTTTCACCACATCCATAAATCATCTGTTAGGTCTTCTTCTTTTCCACTTACCCTGCAGCTCTACCCTTAGCATCTTTTCCCAATATACCCAGCATCTCTCCATTTCACATATCCAAACCAACACAATCTCGCCACTCTGACTTTGTCTCTAAACCGTCCAACCTGAGCTGATTGTCTAATGTACTCATTTATAATCCATTCCATCATTGTCACACCCAATGCAAATCTTAACATCTTTAACTCTGTCACCTCCAGCTCTGTATCCTGTTTTTTGGTTAGAGACATAGCTGGTCTCACTACCATTTTGTAGAATTTCCCTTTCACTCTTGCTGGTACCCAGTCTGTCACAAATCACTCATGACACTCTTCTCCGCCCACTCCACCCTGCTTGCACTCTCTTTTTTACCTCTCTTCCACACTCCCCGTTACTCTTTAGTGTTGGTCCCAAGTCTTCTTGACCTGCTCCCTACTCTCGGTACAGATCACAATGTCATCTGCAAACATCATAGTCCATGGGGACTCCTGTCTAATCTCATCTTTCAACCTGTCTATCACCATTTCAAATAAGAAAGGGCTCAGAGCTGATCCCTGATGTAATCCTACCTCTACCTTAAATGCATCTGTCTCCACTGTCACACTTCCCTCATACATATCCTGTACCACTCTTACGTTCTTCTCTGCCACTCCCAACTTACTCATAAAATACCACAACCTGTCTCTAGGCACCCTGTTATATGCTTTCTCTAAGTCCACAGAAACAAAATGCAACTCTGTCTGTTCTTCTCTATACTTCTCCATCAACACCCTCAGAGCATCCTACAGACCACCATCCTATGCTACCTAACCACACTTTCCCCTGCCACCACTTTGCAGTCTCCAATCTCCTTCAGACTGACCCTCCTGAATAGGATATAATCTACCTGTGTGTATATTTCTCCACTCTTGTACATCTCTCTGTGTTCCTTCCTCTTCTTAAAATACGTATTCACCACACTCGTGTCCATCCTTTTTGCAAAATGCACTATCATCTGACCTTCTTCATTCCTTTCCTTGACACTATTCCTACTCATCACCTCCTAATCCCCTCTGTTCGTTTCACCTGCATGTCCCTAGAAATCCTCTCCAATCACTACTCTCTGTCCCTTGGTAACACTCTCCACCACTTCATTAAACTCACTCCAGAAATTTTCTTTCTAATCCATCGCACACCCAACTTGCTTGTTTACACTAACAACATCATTCACCATCATACCGTCATTTTCCAACTTCATAATCATCTCTCTGTCTGACACTCTTTTTTCTCCTCCAAAATCCTCTTGACATACTGTTCCTTCAGGATAACCCCTACCCCATTTCTCCTAACATCCACATCATTATAGAACAATTTGAACCTACCTCTGAAACACTTGGCCTTACTCCCCTTCCATTTGGTCTCTTGCACACACAATATATCAACTTTCCTTCTCTCCATCATATCAGGTAAATCTCTCCCCCACCAGTCATACTTCCAACATTCAAAGTTCCTACCCTCACTTCTACTCTGTTTACCTTCCTCTTTTCCCCCTGTCTTCTTCCCCCTTTTCTTCTTCTTCAGTCAACAGTAGCCCAATTTTCACCATCACCTAATTGGCTAAAAGTACTGGTGGCGACTGTTGTTATCCCAGAACTTGACCGATCCTGTATGGAAATCCGTATTGTTGTATACATATTGATCTGGCAAAATTTTAAACGAGATGCCCTTCCTGACATAACCCTCTCTATTTATCTGGGCTTAGGCCTGGTACAAAGAAACACACTGGTTTGTGCATCCCATGTGGCTGGGATTCATTTGATTGTAAAGTATCTTACATAAAGATAAGGATTTTGGCATGTATAGGTTTTGCAGTTTTGGTAGTATCCTGTGATAAATGAGTGTTTTCATTATTTGAGCTGGAATAACCCAAGTACCATGAAAAAATTTCAGTATAAATCTGTTGTAGTTGTCAAACTCAAAAGCATAACGTAGCCACAATGGATTACAGTTTTTTACAGTGGATACCAAATGTAAGCACAAATGATCATTTATGGTTACATTCTCTCTGCCATATACTGTAGTTCTTCAATTAAATTTATACACAAAGTTAAACACCACTTCATTACAATGCATTAAATCTGGTACAGCAATTGACTACTTTAAGAGAAACTAAAGAAGCACTACAAGTAAAAGCCAGTGTTGGTAAAACGAGTTAGGAAAGATCCTTTTAAGTTGTACTATAAAAGAGTATCCAGTTCTTCCACTCTTTTGTTTTCCAAAACTTTCTGTCGCAGATAGTTTGTGGAAGCCTTAAAATGGTATCTGGAGGGCATGTCAGCTATCCACATTATCAACACAAAGACCAACATGCCAAGACCTACAGTATGATGATGTGCAGAATCAAACCAGAGTGAAGCAGCATGTCCTGAATACCTAAACAAACTCAATCCATGTACTCTTACATTGACTTAATTAAATTCAAATTAATTGATGCACTTGTTCTTTCTGCCCCAAACACAGGTTTATCTCATTCAATTGCTTCTTCTGTATGTTCAAATATGGCATGGTGCATTCTCATATGGGAAAACCTTAACTGTTCTTCTGCCTTTTGCAAATTGTTCACTTTCTTACAAGCAGTATCTACATCCAGACTGTCCATTAAATTGCATCATGTTTTGTAAGATTGACCTAGCTACACTAAGAAAGATGAACATTACATGCAATTTAATTTGTGTGCCTGTTATAATTGAGACAAATCCATTTTCAGAAAGAATTATACCCTCTTTGACATTAGGTTTTAAAGAATACATTTGTGAGGGAACCCCAAACCATAAGCCTCAAATCATCATATCTTTAATGTTATAATCTGATAAAACAGCTCCAATTAACCTGCTTCTATCATAAAATTTTCTATTACTCTCAGTGATTTGTTTTTAGAACATTGACATTACCTTTATGCATAATATTTTCCTCATTGCACATGTTGCTACACATGACACAATTACCAAATTGACTGTTGCTATCCTTCAAGTATTACTGTTTACCAGTCTCATCATTCAATTCACTAGAGTACTCCATGTCTTGTATATTTTCCAAATCAGCTGACTGATTTTCTGCATATGATTGTTTCAAAATCCAGTATGCTGGATCACATTCTCGAATTTACCTTTTGTTTTCAGTTCTTGAAGATTCAATCCTTGCAGTTTCTTCCTCTGTCTACAATATATTAAAATAATTACAAAATCTTATCTGTGATCAAATGTTACAATTGCAAGTATATTTAAGTCACACCACCTAAACACAATATACTTTTAAAGGTGCACATGTTGAAATTTTATATAAAAGTCCAATAGGCTTGTGCCAAGAGGATTTCTGCCAAAATTATGTTCAAGCACTAATAATTCCACACATCATTCATCAATGTCTGTTGTACTATTACAATGAAATAAGAACTATCTAAAAGTATTGATTTTACGGAGATCTGGTTTGATTTGATTTCCCCTGACATCTGGATAAAGAAAAGAAGAAGAATATTAAGTATTTCATAAAACTTTCCCAATAAAAAATTCTGCTAGCTGAAAGCTCAGAACTCTCAAACTCTCCCAACATATGTACTTTGCAAACAAAGCCTGCCCTGTTTATGGTAATTTTTGGAATAAACAAAACTGTGAATGTGCCAGATTAGTGCAAACAAATAACCTGTGGCTAGCTAAAAACATAACAAGTCAAAATAGTTAGCTGAACTTGAAGATTTTTGGACTAGAAGTTTAAAAATCTCAAGATTCTACCACAAAATGACTAGCTTCTTAATCCTAGTAAGGGTTGGTAGGGTGGTGGTACTACATCCCCAGTTAAGGAAATCCCAATTGAAACCATGTCATTTCAACTGTTTCTTGCCATAAGGTGCAACACTGTCACATAAATTCTGAAAAGAATTGAGGGTGTCAAGGTGATTGAACAACTAGGGTCAAGTGACCATAATATAATACAAATCTCCGTTTTTTGAAAGAGCACAGAAGCAAAGACTAAAACTGTTAAGTTTAACTTTGGTAGGGCAAATTTTGAGCAGACGTGGCAAAGTCTAAGGAGAATAGACTGGTATTAGCTTTTAAGTGTGGAAGTTTAAAAATGCTTTACATATAATGCAGAAGAGGTACACACCCAAATTTTGAATTAGTAGGAAATAAAAAAAAAACTGTGCAGTGGCTTAATACCGTACTGTTGAAAAAGAAGAGTCAAACGAAAATACAGCTGTATACGGTTTATAAGATTAATAACTCCAATGTAAATTTTTCGGCATATGAGTACAAGAGGATAACCATTAAAAAGGATATTAGAGATGCTAAACGTCAGTTAGAGAGAAATATAGCAGATAAGGCAAAGGGTGATCCAAAGAGATTTTTTAAATATTTTAGTAGTAAAAGGTCAGTGAAGGAGGAGGTGAAGTGAATCAGGAATAGTAAACAGAAATTAAAAAAAAAACAAAAAACAGACGGTGAAATAGCATGTGCTCTAAACTCGCTTTTTTCAGAAGTCTGAGGTAGAAAACTTCCCCGTGGTAACAGGGACTACTAAGGAGGTACTGAGTGATTTGGAAATTACAGAAGGAGAGGTTCTGCTTAATTTAAATAAAATTAAATCAAACAAATCACCAGGACCAAATAATATTTATACTTGAGTTCTCAAAGAGGTTAACGAGTACATATAAAACAATATTTGTCACATAATATACACATATTTGTAAATAATTTTGTCTGAATCATTTTATGACATTCTTACTGCATTCCTTACTTTTCAAAAGTCTGTTTAGAATGGAAAACGTATTCAGCGAGAGCAAGATGGTCTATTGTTTATTAAGACTGTAGTGAAATTAAATCACAGCCCCAAGGAGTTGTAATTATTTATCTATGTTTTGAGCCTATCTAAACCCCATTAAACAAACTTTAACATTAAAAGAACAAAAGCTTCCCTAAGTGCTTTGAGGTTTCTTTTTGTTAAGGAAAAGGTCTTAATAACATCAAAAAACACAAGGTTCACTCAACTGTTGGCATCAAAGCATTCTTTTTTATCTTTGTTCCGTGAAGCACCCATCAATTTGATTTGGATCACTGATTATACCGTATACTGGTGATAAATTGTTTACACATTAAAATAAGCAATTACTAGGATATGAACATTGCTTTCTTACTGAAAATCACTGTATGAAAGGGAAAGCTTAGAGAGAGTGTACACAAACCCATTACCTAGTGCCACACAGAAACTAAAGTAAATGATTAAGTAAACATCCTGAGAAGTGATGACAACGGTGAATAATTATTGAAGGGCTCTCTTTGTTTCATTATACTCAATTTGCAAAATGGTAATCAGACTTTGTCAGCTGAATGTGGTGAATAAGTTGAATACAGTCAGTCCTTGAGATTCACAGACCACAGCAAATGGGAAAATGCATGAATATGTTCAATAACATCAGCTAACACGCACACACAGAGGCAATATACAAACAGCACAACTACAAAATTATACTGTACTGTATTTACAGTAGGTAACAGTAAGATACACATCTCAATATTATATTGTATACCTTGGCTTACCTGTAAATCAAAAAAAAAAAAAAATTAGTATCCACTTTCCCCGCTGGAATATCTGCTGCCACAGCTTCATGGACTTCCTGCTCTTTTTTTTTATCATATACCTTACTTACGATAATATGCAGTGAATACACTTGACTTGAGCATTAATAGTTTTCATACCCTTTGTCTGTACATTTAGCATTCATTTGCTCAGAGGTTGATGTGCTTGCTGCTTCCTGAGCAGCTCTTCTTTTCTCCATCTCAATGGCCTGCTTCTTCTCTTTTTTCATTGGCATCTTTTCACATTAAAACTGATTAAGTCAGTGTGTATGTGTTGCAATTACTCAATACGCTTTCTTTAATTCTTCACTTAAGGTGTCACTTAAGTCTTCAATCAGCCTCAAGAATGATTTAATCGATGGATAGAGGGAGAACAGCTGTACTCCCAGTATGAAAGGTGGCAGTTGTCCATGTCCTTTTACTTCCAAACGTGGAATGGCATTAACATGAGTGAGTATATGTGATTCCTGACACAGGCACAGTGCTGCAACATGGGAAACTATATCCTGCTCAAGTATAAAGGAAAAGCCATGCATCCTTTGTTTTTGTTTGTGTGATTAATTTATGTTGTTGGCAAATATTCAAATAAAATATTCCAAATAATATTTTAGCTATCCATTCATTTAATATCCTGCATGGGTTTAATACACCAATATTTTCAGTCTGTCACTTACTAAATACAGTCCACTTCAACACAATGTACACCCAAGATGTTAACTGTAAGGCTTTGGCGTGTACAAGCTGCAGTTTGCTCCTGAATACTGTTTTTTTTTTGCTAGGGTAAAGTGACAACATTGCATTGTTGTTGAAACCAATGGATTTTCTATATCTGGCTTTATTTGCCTTAGCAAGCTATACAAAATATTTTCCTGTAACATTGTATTCACGTACTACTATACATGGAGGCCTATACTCTGTTATTCTGAACTTATGTTTTAGAACCATGCACCAAATGATACTTATTAAAACAGTGACAGAATGTTCAAGGCTCTTTTATAAAGATTTCTTGTGAGCCTATAAAGGATGAAAACATTATTTTGTTTACCAAAGTTACAGCAGAAACTGCTTTTTTGCCATAAATTCTGCACACAATGAATTCAAAGATTTTTCTGACCGTAACCATGGAATGACATTGAAGAAGGCTTCAGTCTTTGTGACAGGGGCACATTATCTACACCAGGGGTGCCCAGCGTTTCCACACTCAAGATCTACTTTTGTCACCTTCGCCCTCAGGAGATTTACCACTTTCAAATTCCATTCCATGTCACACGAAGTGTTATATAACAGTTACTGATATTCTGTTAACACACATTTGCCATTTCAAAAAAAGGATAAATTAATTAATTTCCTACCTTTAATGGGATGTTTGGCTTTGGGAAGAGGCTTCTAGTTTTTCATAATCAGTGGTATAGGAACTGGTTCAAAGTCTTAGTCAGGCTGATAAGTGGTCATCTGTCATGGTGGATCTGAATTTGGCCTTTAATGTTTTCTTTTGGCAGAAGGTAGATTCACATGTTCACAAGTATGCTGATGTCAGTGGCTACCCTGGATTTCATCATAATGTCACTCTGAAGGGTAATGATTTAATTTTCTTATGTTGTGTCCAGGAGAAAAAGTGATCCCATTTTGGAGACAATGCTATTTACATCAATACTTGTGCCAAAAAGGAAACGTGTACATGTATGTGGCAACTATCTCAAGAGGTGCAAAGTCAATGAAATATCTGTCAAATTCTTATAAGATGCTTTGAACATTTTTCAATGTACCAGGCATTGTTGAGCAGAACTGCTGCTATGCCCTAATGCTCAACTTCTGACTGAATGTTTGTAAAGTATCATAGGTTGTGGCATTGTAGCTTTGTTGAAAGTAGTTGTAACTTACTTAAAAAGCATTTCCAGAGCTGATCATATCAATTATATTTTTTCCCAGCAGTGAGAAATGCAAAGCCCTCAGCCACTCTTCATCATCTAGCTGTGCGCATTCAGTATGTTTAGACTGCTGGAGAAAGTCTTTGACTTCACGCAGTTGCTCATGAAATCTCTACAGAAATGTACCTCCGCTCAGCCATCAGGATGTAGTAACAAGTCTGTGTTCTGCACCAGTCTCCCCTATGTTTGCATGGAATAGATGCCTCTGTAGATTTCTTACCTGAATGGAATTTGCAATCTTCATTGCAACATCCATCACATCTTTCATTTTCAGAAACATGCAGTATAATGCTTGCTGATGGATGATGCAATAATAATGTATACAGTTTGGAAAAGAACTGTGTTGTGAGAGAGACTTCTCCATGGGTATGCCCTTTCAGTGGCAAAATGGCAAGCATTTCCTATTTATAAATTATTGTATTTAATATTACTTTAATTTAATTTGTTTTTTGGCCTCACAGGGAGGTTGGCGGTGTTTTAACTTAAGGGTTTTATTAAAGAGTCAAGGATGGTTAGGTTTTGTGAACCCCAAGGACCTCACGCCTATAACAGGTAACCACGGGGCCAGCCCAAGAGTATATGGAGCCCCTGGGCCAGATCGACTAATGGTGTCCCCTCTGAGAAACTTGCCTTTTTAAAATAATTTCCTAGAAAGTACTACAGTGGAACCAAAATACTCTGTGTTGTCAGCATCTTGTTCCACCAATCCATAATTAGTGGAGGGTTCCCTGTGAAACCAAGAATGCATTCAAGTTAGTATATGAAATCAAATAGCGGCTCCCCCATAAGTTAAACTTGACACAATATGCTGTCATTCACTTGAAGAGCAGTTGGGCTTGGATATGCCTTGATGTCACCTCCAAATCATCTGGCTTTAGCCTAGAGGTGGGCCTGAGAACCAAATCTATTAAAATACCATCACCGGCTCAAAGGTCTAGTTTTGTGCTTTATGTGCTTTTAATTAAAAGTTCATGCAGCACCAAGATACTTAAACCTATACCAATCCAAATATAACATGCGTGATTCAGAAGGCTTAAATTAGAAAATTGTTTGATTTTCTCATATGAAAAACTTTTAATGAAGTGGAGTTTCCTTCTAGCTTTGTACTACATCTTATGGACTGACACGATGTGACTATGAGAGGAATTTACAGAGAACTGAAAGATCAAAACCATTTCTAAAATTGTCATTATTATATGTCCTCATCACCATCTGATAGTTTTGAGAATAGTCTGTTTGAAATTTTATTCTCTCTTAAGACATATCCAAATGTACTTCAAGATGAACGAGAGTCAAAGTTCAACATTTGGAAATGCAGAGTAAACAATGCAAGAGTGTATAGCCACATGTATCTGCTTTTAATATTTTCATCTTGATAGTTGCAGTGCAAGGATTTTAGTTATTGATGGACTGAAAAATTTATATGGTGTAATGGTTAAGGCTTTGGGCCTTAGGTTGTGGATTCAAATATCACTACTGATACTGTGTGACCATAAGCAAGTCACTGCACCTGCCTCTCCTTCAATTGGAAAACAAAAGAAATGTAACCAATTGTATTTCAAAAGTTGCAAGTCACCTTGGATAAAACATAGACAAACAATAAGAATAAATATAAATAAATATGTGTGCATTTTGTATTGAATACATTGTGCTAAACTGAAATTTAGTACCCCACCAATAGACAGAGTTATCAAACAAACAGATCATTCATTCATCCATGTTTTGACTCACTCGGTCAATTCAGTGGCAATCCAGGAATTATTGGGTGCAAGGCTGGCCATGGCACATTCATCACAACACTCATGTTTACTCATCAAAATATCAGACATGTATAATATACAGTAATGTAGATGGATAACCTTACCGTGGTGGAGGGGTTTGCGTGTCCCAATGATCCTAGGAGCTCTGTTGTCCGGGGATTTATGCCCCTGCTAGGGCAACCCAAGGCAAACTGGTTCTAGGTGAGAGAATGAGACAAAGAACGGTTCAGCAAACCTTCTATAATGAATGAAAACTTTGGACAGCGTTTTTCCTTGCTCAGACGCGAGTCACCGGAGCTCCCCTCTGGAGCCCTGGAAGTGGGGCTCGATGGTGAGAGCCTGGTGGCCAGGCCTGCACCCATGGGGCTCTGCCGGGCATAGCCTGAAGAGGCAACGTGTGTCCCGCTTCCCATGGGCTCACTACCTATGGGAGGGGCCAAGGAGGTCGGGTGCAGTGTGAGGCGGGGACCTTGGCAGTCCAATCCTCGGCTACAGAAACTGGCTCTTGGGACGTGGAAAATCACCTCTCTGAAGGGGAAGGAGCCTGAGCTATTGCGCAAATTTGAGAGGTTCCGGCTAGATATGGTCAGGCTCACCTTGATGCACAGCTTGGACTCTGGAACCAATCTCCTTGAGAGGGGCTGGACTCTCTACCACTCTGGAGTTGTCCCCGGTGAGAGGCGCCAAGCAGGTGTGAGCATTCTTATTGCTCCCCAACTTGGAGCCTGTTCATTGTGGTTTACCCCGGTGGACGAGAAGGTAGCCTCCCTCCGCCTTCAGGTGGGGGGATGGGTCCTAACAGTTGTTTTAGTGTATGCGCCAAACAACAGTTTGGAGTACCCACCCTTTTTGGAGTCCCTGGAGGGGATGCTAAAAGGGCATACCTTCTGGGGACTCCCTCGTTCTGCTGGGTGACTTCAATGCTCACGTGGGCAATGACAGTGAGATCTGGAAGGGTGTGAGTGAGAGGAATGGCTCCCCTGATCTGAACACAAGCGGTGTTTTGTTATTGGACTTCTGTGCTCATTACAGATTGTCCATAACGAACACTGTGTTCAAGCATAGGGGTGTTCGTATGTGCACTTGGCACCAGGATACCCTAGGCCTCAGTTCGATGATCGACTTTGTGGTTGTGTTGTCGGACCTGCGGCAACATGTCTTGGACACTTGGGTGAAGAGAGGGGCAGAGCTGTCAACTGATCAGCACCCGGTGGTGAGTAGGCTTCGATTTGCTGGGGGGTGGAGGATGCTGGTCAGGCCTGGCATGCCCAAACAAGTTGTGAGGGTCTGCTGGGAACATCTGGCAGAGTCCCCTGTCAGAAATAGCTTCAACTCCCACCTCCGGCAGAACTTCGACCACATCCCGAGGGAGGTGGGGGACATTGAGTCCGAAAGGGCCATGTTCCGTGCCTCTATTGTTGAAGCGAATGACCGGAGTCGTGGCGGCAATCCCCGAACCTGTTGGTGGACACCAGCGGTGAGGGATGCCATCAAGCTGAAGAAGCTTTTGTCCTGTGGGACTACGGAGGTAGCTGATAGGTACAGGTAGGCCAAGCGGAATGCAGCTTCGGTGGTTGCTGGGGCAAAAACTCGGGCGTGGGAGGAGTCTGGGGAGGCCATGGAGAACGACTTTTGGGACGTGGTGGGGGGAGTACTTTGAAGACCTCCACAATCCCACTAACATGCCTTCCAATGAGGAAGCAGAGCCTGGGGACTCGGAGGTGGGTTCTCCCATCTCTGGGACTGAGGTCACCGAGGTGGTCAAAAAACTCCTTGGTGGCAGGGCCCCGGGTGTGGATGAGATACTCACAGAGTTCCTCAAGGCTCTGGATGTTGTAGGACTGTCTTGGTTGACACTCCTCTGCAACATCGCATGGACATCAGGGATAGTGCCTCTGGATTGGCAGACCGGGGTGGTGGTCCCCCTCTTTAAGAAGGGGGACCAGAGGGTGTGTTCCAACCACAGAGGGATCACACTCCTCAGCCTCCCTGGAAAAGTTTATTTGGGGTCCTGGAGAGGAGGGTTCATCAGATAATCGAACCTCGGATTCAGGAGGAACAGTGTGGTGTTCATCCTGGTCGCGGAACAGTGAACCAGCTCTACACCCTTAACAGGGTCATGGAGGGTACATGGGAGTTTGCCCTACCGGTCTACATGTGTTTTGTGGACTTGAAAAAGGCATTCGACTGTGTCCCTTGTGGAATCCTGTGGGGGGTACTCTGAGAGTATGGGGTACCAGACTCCCTGATAAGAGCTGTTCGTTCCCTATACGATCAGTGTCAGAGATTGGTCCACATTGCCGGCAGTAAGTTGAACCCGTTTTCAGTGAGAATTGGACTCTGCCAGGGCTGCCCTTTGTCACGGATTCTGGTCATAACTTTTATGGACAGAATTTCTAGGCGCAGCCAGGGCGTTGAGGGGGTCCAGTTTGGTGGGCTCAGGATTGGATCACTGCTTTTTGCAGATGATGTTGTCCTGCTTGGTTCATCAGGTCATGATCTTCAGTTCTCTCTGGATCGGTTCGCAGCTGAGTGTGAAGCGGCTGGAATGGGAATCAGCACCTCCACCTCCGGAAAAGGGTGGAGTGCCGTCTCAGGGTTGGGAGCGAGATCCTGCCCCAAGTGGAGGAGTTCAAGTATCTAGGCGTCTTGTTCACGAGTGAGGGAAGAATGGAGCGTGAGATCGACAGGCGGATTGGTGCGGCATCTGCAGTGATGCGGGCTCTGCATCGGTCTGTCGTGGTGAAAAAGGAGCTGAGCCGTAAGGCAAAGCCCTCAGTTTGCCAGTCGATCTATGTTCCTACCCTCACCTATGGTCATGAGCTATGGGTAGTGACCGAAAGAACGAGATTGCGAATACAAGCGGCTGAAACGAGTTTCCTCCGCAGGGTGTCTGGGCTTTCCCTTAAAGATAGGATGTGTTATACACTCACCTAAAGGATTATTAGGAACACCTGTTCAATTTCTCATTATTGCAATTATCTAATCAACCAATCACATGGCAGTTGCTTCAATGCATTTAGGGGTGTGGTCCTGGTCAAGACAATCTCCTGAACTCCAAACTGAATGTCAGAATGGGAAAGAAAGGTGATTTAAGCAATTTTGAGCGTGGCATGGTTGTTGGTGCCAGACGGGCTGGTCTGAGTATTTCACAATCTGCTCAGTTGCTGGGATTTTCACGCACAACCATTTCTAGGGTTTACAAAGAATGGTGTGAAAAGGGAAAAACATCCAGTATGCGGCAGTCCTGTGGGCGAAAATGTCTTGTTGATGCTAGAGGTCAGAGGAGAATGGGCCGACTGATTCAAGCTGATAGAAGAGCAACATTGACTGAAATAACCACTTGTTACAACCGAGGTATGCAGCAAAGCATTTGTGAAGCCACAACACGCACAACCTTGAGGCGGATGGGCTACAACAGCAGAAGACACCACCGGGTACCACTCATCTCTACTACAAATAGGAAAAAGAGGCTACAATTTGCACGAGCTCCCCAAAATTGGACAGTTGAAGACTGGAAAAATGTTGCCTGGTCTGATGAGTCTCGATTTCTGTTGAGACATTCAAATGGTCAGAATTTGGCGTAAACAGAATGAGAACATGGATCCATCATGCCTTGTTACCACTGTGCAGGCTGGTGGTGGTGGTGTAATGGTGTGGGGGATGTTTTCTTGGCACACTTTAGGCCCCTTAGTGCCAATTGGGCATCGTTTAAATGCCACGGGCTACCTTAGCATTGTTTCTGACCATGTCCATCCCTTCATGACCACCATGTACCCATCCTCTGATGGCTACTTCCAGCAGGATAATGCACCATGTCACAAAGCTCGAATCATTTCAAATTGGTTTCTTGAACATGACAATGAGTTCACTGTACTAAAATGGCCCCACAGTCACCAGATCTCAACCCAATAGAGCATCTTTGGGATGTGGTGGAACGGGAGCTTCGTGCCCTGGATGTGCATCCCACAAATCTCCATCAACTGCAAGATGCTATCCAATCAATATGGGCCAACATTTCTAAAGAATGCTTTCAGCACCTTGTTGAATCAATGCCACGTAGAATTAAGGCAGTTCTGAAGGCAAAAGGGGGTCAAACACCGTATTAGTATGGTGTTCCTAATAATCCTTTAGGTGAGTGTATTATTTTAAGTTGGAAAAATCAAATACTCAGTTAGAGGATCCGTACAGACTTTTTTCAAAACATGGCAGGATCTAATCAGTAATATTTTAAAATAAGTTCATAAAGCACAGAGAATTTATTAATTTAAGTATGTTTACAAACCTTAACTATGTCTCTTGGCTGGCCTGGGAACGCCTCGGGATTCCTGAGCTAGAGCTAAGAGCTAGAAGAAGTGGCCAGGGAGCGGGAAGTCTAGGTATCTCTGCTCAAGCTGCTGCCCCCGCGACCTGATCTCAGATAAGTGGAAGAGGATGTATGGATGGATAGATGGATAAGCAGAGTGCTCCAATGCAGTCTCCTGGAGCTGTTCTACCCAATAACAAAATGCACTTAGAGTCGTAATATTAATAAAATACTCCCAAACCACTATCTTTCATGGCTTCTCAAGCAGGTAATCACCTTAGTGGGAAATACCATGTATTGTAAATATTATTTAAGTTTTGAACATATAATGCTCAACTATTATTAACTATTATGTTATCCCCTTAAACTTAGCCCTATTGTTTTGGACCCACCAGCAAGACTGAATGATAATGCACATTTTTTTAAACTGCATAAAATCATCAATTTCCTTATTGCTATACTCAAAGTGCAGTGTTTCACTGTTAAAGTGCCCTATTGCATACTCCATTACCATGTTGCAATATTGTCCACTAAATGACACAAGTGTACCAACTTTCAAATTACACCAATCCACTTTTTGTATTTCAGATTTTTTTTCTAAAGATGGTTTTAAATTTGAAATTGTTAGTAATGACTTTTGGATATACAGTATCAAATCTTTACCAACTATATTCTGACAGTAAGATCTGCCCGTTGAAATGATACAGTGCCATTGGTCTTTAATAATGGATATATATGCTATGAACACTTATTTGAAAACTGCATTTAAACAGTAAAGCTAGACATATTACTTGCAGATATTTCAGAATAATTTTTTTTTCTGGGTGTTCCTGACACATTTACTGATGCTTTTATAGTACTAATATTGAAATAGGAATAACATTTAAATTTCACTTTTTGGTAAAAACATTCCTTAATTTTTCAACATGTTCACCATTTTAGAGTAGAGACACACACATATAAAAGAACTGGAATCAAATGGGGAACCAACCTTGGAGAGGGCAACAATCCATTACAGGGCCCATTCACAAGCACACAATTTTGAAACTCCAATATAGAAGGAAAACTGAAGAAGCCTAAGAAACTTTTTTTTTTAAGTTTTGAAATTTCTTTTTAAAAATTAAGCTGCAGAAAAATACTTATAAACATTTATAAAACATTTTATAAATTATTTTTTATAAAAATAACTAACAGTAAAGCAGGCCCTGAATTACAAACCATATTATAGTCATTGGTCAGGGTCAGCTAAACATTCTACTTTCATTATAACTAGTTAAGCTAGATACAATAATAACACGCAAAATGGGTAAAATGGTAATATGCTCCAAGGCCTCATATCTTCTATCACATTACATTCTGTTATCATTCTTTATATTACACTTATTTTTTCTCCTTCTAGGCATGGAGTCATTTGGATTAAATTGAACATACCAGCCACTTTTCATTTTGATAATAAAGGGCATTTGTATCTGACAATTTCAGAAAAATACCACCCTCAACTGCTGTAATGGTTTTATTAAAATGAGACTTTGCATATTCTATCAATAATGACTTTAAAAACCTTCTTGCACAGAGGCACTTCAGTTCTGCCACTGGATTCTTTTCAAAATTTCAATTGTGTGCCAAGAACACCCAAATCATATTTCTCTCTGACTTGCTTTCTGTTTGCTGCTGTTCCCTCGATTTGGTGAATGAAACCTTTTTTTTGTCACTTGCCCTTCTAGTTAAATGTCTGAATATCTTCTATTTAGAATTAGGAGAAAAATACTAAAATGTCAATAGCATACTGCTGTTAATTGAAAGGTTTTAAATATAGTCAAAATCACTTCTGAAAATGAAAATGCATTCAGTGCATTGCTTCTTTGACATATAACAAAGAGAGCTCATTTAGTAAGACTTTACTTATGGACAACAATACTGTAGAAAAATTTTCCAAAGCAAAGAGAAAAAAAAAAAAAAAATGACAAGCATTATGTTGAAGATAGATGTTAGGCCAATTACTGAAAAAATAATTAGCCTACTGCAGGTATGACGGAAACGATATGGAAAATACAAAGTGATAAGCGATTATAAGACTTCAGTCCCTTGTGATCCAATACATTAATTACAATATACTATATATATATATATATATATATATATATATATATATATATATATATATATATATATATATATATATATATATATATATATATATATATGAGAAAGACAGACTACAATAAAGAGTTGGGGCACCAGCCTGGTGACTCTGTATAATTCGATTTTGCAAACGAAAGAAAAGCATGCAATAATTGCAACTTTCCAGATCCAAGTTCTCAAATAAACTGCCTCAAGTCCTGCTGGCATTAAGAGGTGGGTCCAGATGGATGGACAATGGGAGTACCATCAGTGGTGAAAAGAAAAGGAATTAGGACATATTGCCAATCCCTGGAGTGGTGGGGAATTCTCCTAGGGACATCTGTTTACTCTGTTAACAAATTGACATTGGTTTCACTTCTTCTAGATTTATAGTCTTTGAGCAGGGTGTATGCTATAGGAGTAGCTCTTCATAGCCTTCTTGGAAAACATAATGGTCCTTCCCTTTGCTGTTGCCCTATTTGAGCTTATCCTGTCTCTCAAATTTACTTTGCATATTTTGAGCAAGTTCTTGAGGTGTCTGGAGTTTGTAGTCCCCTTTTCAGGGAACTACCTGGCAACCCTCAAGAGTTTTCAGCCTGAAAAGACAGAACAAACTATGACTATATACTACTATGACTATATATATATATATATATATATATATATATATATATATATATATATATATATATATATATATATATATATATACACACACACACATATATTTTGGCAGACAGCCAGTGTCTTTTCCTGACTGGACGTCTTAATAATGGGGGAACTGGGGTCAAAACAGGTACAGGGCATTACCTTCCCTGGAGAGCTAAATAACTGCCCACCTAGATATTACAGCATTGGTTCATATTCCCACAGGGCTTCATGGGGCTTGGAGGTCGGCACAGCCTTTTTGAGTTCTGTGGGTGCCACCAGGCGGTGCTGCAGGGATTGTGGAGTGCCATATTGTCAAGTTTCTGGCTCACCCAGAAGTGCTTGCGGACTACGATAAAAGGAGCCCACTGCCACTGCCCCAGGAGCTAGAGTTGGGATGGAGAAGATGAAGCTTGCTGGAGGAGGAGTGGAGGCAGAAGGAGAGACTGAAATAAGAAGTTAAGTTATTGCTGTGTACTGGTATTTATTTATACTTTGTACTGTGCTGTGGGAAACACCTGGGGAAGAGTTTCCCATTGGAAAATAAACCTGAATGCTGGGGAAGAACTTGTGTCAGCATCTGCCTGGTTGGGTTTGGGTAGCTGGTGCGCCCCCTGCAGATCACAATATATATAGGTTGAGGGTGACCCTACCACAAAATTTGTACCCTCCCATTTCTCTCTCTGTCTGTCTTACAAACACCAACATATGTCTGACGTGTTTTCCAATTGCCAGTGAGTCCTTCCCTGAACATACAGTATCTCCCAAACAAAGGCCTCTGGCTTTAAACTAATGTGGCGTAGAGAGAGGGTCAGAAACATCATGGAATTTATGCACTACCTCACAGCTCTTAGTGTCACTGCACCACTGAGACATCTATCAACTTGACAACAATGCAGCCTTCCTGCATCCTATACTCTTAAAGTTTAAGCCTGTTTCTTTTTGTTCTAGCCTGTGATGTGCTGCCCTCTGTTGACACTGATGGGTCTTTTAACCATATCTGGGCTCTCCATGTCCACAGTTTTTTTAAAAGGATCAGACTTCCATTGCAACTTGTACTCAAACATCCCAAGGGTATGTTTTACAATTTAACTCAGGTCAATGCCCTTCCTCCTCCATTAGCATGATACCATATCTTCTCTCTTTTCACACATGCTTCTCTCCTTCTCTTTTAATAACTTACAGTATTCTTAATCATTCAAATAAATTAGATGAAATTTTACATAAACATTTTTTTTATGTGACAACTTGTTATAATTGCATGTGGTATATGAAGCGAAACATGCTGACTCTTTATTTACTTTATGACAGTACAGCATGGTTATTTGTAAGTAGTAGTTCTATCTATCTATCTATCTATCTATCTATCTATCTATCTATCTATCTATCACAATATCACCCTGGGCAGTGAAGATCACTTTTCATTTATTACAAAGACAGTCTGCAATAGCCATCCATGGTGTCAGAGCAAAGAAGTTCCAGTGGCAATCACACAAGCTTAAGCCTGGTTCATATTTCAGGGCATTATTTCTGGGTTTTTCTTTAGCGTTCAGTACAATCGTGCCTCATATACTGATTGTGAAACTGAAAATTACAAATGTTAACCCATTTATTACAATATTGATTCAGTTCTTTCTTTTAAATTGTTAACAGACATTTTTTATGGTCTATTATTCCAATACAAGGGCTCCTCAAGGATGTGGTGTGTCTCCCTTACTATTTACACTGTACACAAGTGAACTGAGACAGAACATTGACCCTTGTTCCATTATCAAGTATGCTGATAATGCCATGCTAATAGGATGCATATCTGCCGAAGATCAAAGCTTATTATTTAAATCAAGTGGACTGTTTAGCAAATTGGTGTAATAATGACCATCTTATTCTGAATGTCAAAAAGGCCAAAGAAGTGATATTTGATTTTAAGAGGTAGAAAACTGTATGTTCACCCATCACTATCATGGGTGAGGAGATAGAAAAAGTGAGTGAATATAAATATTAGGAATTACCCTAGATAATAATCTTAATTGGAATATTAATATAATAAAAACATAAAATCTAAATGCAATCAGCACTTATTTCACCTCCTTAAGCTCAGACTATTTAAAGTGGACAAAGACCTCATGTTGTCCTTTTGTCACAGAGTGATCCAGTTTGCCATCACATTCAGCTTCAGTACCTGGTTTAGTATTCTGACAAAACAAAACTCAGAAAAGCTCAAGCTTGGTAAGTGTGTGTCAGAGGACAAATCTGAAATAATTAGAAATCAGCTCAACTCCTGCTACAAACAGAAACTTCTTTAAAGCAGGAAGGATCACTGCTTGAACAGCCAATAAAAATCACTCCAAAAATTCCTTTATTCTCAAAGACATACCTCTTTTCCATAAGGAATGTCAGTGATAATAAAAAAAAATCCAGAGGTACAGAAGTTTTCATATGCATCATTTAACCATTTTAGATAAACATTCACTATCAAACTGCTAGACGTAGTTAGTAAAGAATGTGGTTTTAAAACAGTGTACATATTTTAGAATTTCTGTATAAGTTTTTAACCTGTTTTGCCATATTTTATTGTGTAAACATTGTCACGAGACACTCAGATTCACAATGCTTTAAGCTGTGTTTCCATTATTTTATTTAGGATAAATCAGGAATGCATCCAGCTTTGACTCGGCTCTCACACACACACAAACACACAGACACATAACTCAGAAGTTAAATAAACAAATAGAAATGAATATATTATGTTAAATCCCAAAACAATCAAGACATAAGACACAAACACAGGAACCCACTCAAATTAACCTAAATGGCAATTATTAATTAACTAAATGCAGATACAGATGAAATCCAACAAAACATTATGCACTAAATTGTAAACACTCATGACACATTCCAAAACAAAGTCTGGTTCAACAGTTATACAAGAACTTAATGGGTGACATCCAATGTGAACAGTTTTCTGAAAATAATATACATTTTTGTCCTACCATGATGCAGTTGTTTATGGAAGATTTGTAGAAGTTTGGAGTGTGTTTTGAAGATGAAGATGTTTTTCAACCCAGATGAAACCTCAAGAACAAACAGGCACAGAACAAGAACACAAATTAAGTGTTGGGAGCATGAGCTGATTACAATGCATTGCCGCACCTACCATACGGCAAAACACCCAGATTGAGATCTGACTTCAGCTGTGTAACGGATGCCACCTCAGCACCACACCGAACAGTGTAAGTTTTTGTACAGTGGGTGGAGTGTCAATCCTGCCACCAACCACCAAATTTTCCCTGCAAGCTGGAGGACCTGCTCGCAAATGCATGTGGGTGATTGTAATCCAAATAATATGCTGCTGGGGTGAAAATGTTGAAAGACAACAAACGTTGAAGACAATTAACATTCCGCTGCTTCTTACAAGACCTTTTTAAATTCAGCACTTCATCCTTTTTTTTCCAGCAAATGGAATTACAGTCCATTTTAAGTAGCGCTTCTACAACATGACTTAATAAAGACTTTAAACCATGAAGATTCTCATTCATCACATATACAGCTTTCAAAAGGTCTAAAGTGTATTTGAGCTTTTGTATATACAGTATGATAGAACCATGCAACTGATCCCAAACCTAAATGGATTCATTATCTCAGACATTTATTTCTTGTGGCCTTTAGATGTTTCCTTCTTTGAAAATCATTGAGAAAGAGAGAGCAAAGTATATGAGCGAGATATTTTGTTGTTGGTTGGTGTAATTTGGATTAAACGCTACAGAGATTCTTCCATTAACAAAGAAACCAGGAAAGTAGTTTATAAAACATCTAGTAAGATTTATTGATTTATGCTGAAAGTATTATGTCAGATGATTTTACGTTATACTTTATTTCTAACATGGTAAACACACAAACCGATATATATTTTTTTTACATTAACAGTATATGGTTAGCATTCATCTATCCTGCAAGCGATCCAAGAATGAAAGGATGCCTTTTGTCATCAGTAGGATAGTGTTAACTAAATTGATTCATAGACAGGGTTACAAAAAATAAGAATATAAATATTTTCATTCAATTGTATATTTACAATTCAAAAGAGTACTCTTTCTCCTGTTAAATGTAATGTTCACTTCTTCTGTTTGATTGAAATAGCTAACAACTAACTAACATTAACACTGAGTGCTCATTATAAGCCAGATAATGATAAATGAGCTACATTTCACTACATTCAGTTGCTTCATTTATTAGCAATTATTCACAATTTATGCTCTTTACATTCAGGTACAAGTCTTATTAAACATGTTTCTAAATTTAATTTTATCTTCTTATCAAAGGTTTTTAAGCATCTCAACCATCTTTCAGAACTTCAATAATGAGTGCCAATCGTCCTAATAATGATATTCATACCAACAAGAAACAATTAAATAATTTATTTATCAGAGGGCTACTATCTTATGTTTTTTAAGCTAAGCTCCATGTGAATTTAGGTTTAATTGTATTCTATCCATTCATCCATTTTCTACATCAGTTTTCTTTTTACTGGGTCCCATGAATCTGCAACCCTCTGCAAGAAAACTGTGTTCAAGCTAGACACCAACCAGCAAATAGCATGGGATTCATTTTGATCTAGTTTCCAGCCTACATCTGAATCCTTAACCATAGAAATCCTTGCCACTATAAATTGAAAATAAATGTATTTCCAGAAGTCATTTTTTGTGACATCACTCACGTGATGTTTTGTAAGCCAGTGCCACGTCTAATGTCCAAGATTGTGGATAGTCTCTAAAAACTTTTAGTGTTCACCTATGTATAGATCTTCCCAGTTTTTCCACAAAATGCTAGGTTCATTTTAACTTATTTTGATTAGCATTTTTGGTTTTCATGATTGGTCAATAGTCCTGCTGGTTTGACCTTTATGTATTATAATGGATGATGTTTATCTCCTGAAATGTTCCCCTCAGCCCTTGTGGCCTGCCATCCTTTATCTCTTGGCAGTATAATGTGTCATGACCACATGACTTTGTATGTGGCATCATTGTACCATCATTTGGTGAAGCGTGGTGGTGATAGCATCATTCTGTGGATTTGTTTTTCAGTGGGTGGGACTGGGAAAGTAGTAATGGTTGAGGGAAAGCTGAATTGAGAAAAGTACAGAGATATTCCTAATGAAAACTTTCTCCTGAGCACTATGGACCTCATACTGAGCCAAAAGATAAGGAGAGTACGATAAGGATATGGAGATAAGTACACATGACAGTTGATTGTGACTGGTGCACTTCCATGCACAGGACAGCAGCCTTCCAGATTCTTAAACTAACTTCCTGATTATCTCACATGACAGGAAGCAAGGGGAGGGGAAATGCCAGCTGTACCCAATAAATGGAGTTAAACTGCAAATCTTAATAAAATTAACAGTTTTAACAAGTTGTAACAGAACAGAAAGTAACCTAAAACCTGAGATAAACCTGTTTATAATTTCTTGATGTTATTGCTTCAGTATATAATTATGTGTTTTGTTTTAGCTTTGGGGTTTGTTTATGAAGAAAATTATGAAGTATCTCCAGGCAAATCTCAACAATACTTAAAAGAATTCTTAATAAAATAAAAGAAAATCATCAGTTGGATTAGCATTGTCCAGGCCCCGAAAAAAATGTCAACATTTTCTTTTCGACATCTACCTGGGTGGTATAACTGTGCACTCCATTCTTTGAAGGCTGATGAAAAGCATTGGCAGAAAGTGGCCTGATTATCAATACCCAGGCTCTCTCTGACCATGAATAGGTATATAGAGACATTCTTTGAGAGAGTTATTAAATGTCACCACTTGAACCCTATTGCTCTGCTCTCCATTTTTAATATTCCACTCCAACTGCATCCCTACTGTCTTAGCCCTTCCTCCTCCAAAGAATATAATAAATATCTTGACTTTTCCACAATAAAAGCAAAAACTTTAAATCCTTCAGATATTGTCTTCTTTTCCCTCTTTCAGTTAATTCATTAAAAAAATTTAACTCACTTCACCTTCAGCCTGTTCATAACTTAATACATAATCTCTAAAATGAGTCTTACTTCCTTCATCTACTAGATCAACATTGCACTTATCAAATTATGCCATAATATCTTCGCCTTGACTGCCACCAACACGCATATTGTACACGTCTAGACATTGGCTCTGAGCCATCTGATTGAAAATGGCTTTTGTAACTCCATCTTTAAAAAAGACCAATCTTGACACTGACAGTCTCAATCATGTTTGACCATCACTTCTATCCAAAGTCCTTGGGCATGTTGTGGTATCTCAGCTCAATACTTATTTCACTTCTAATCACCTGATGGAATTCTTTCAGCCTAGCTTCAGGGGACAGTATGGCTGGGAAGCTATTTAACTCAGAGTGACTAATGATTTACCCATAGCAAAATATTGACTCAGGGCTTATTACCATTTGACTCCCTTCAGACCTTTGGGTAATACTGCATACAGCTGACTATAGTACTTTACTTTTCAGAATGGAAAACATTGCAAGTCTTGAGGTTCCACCTTAACACCCAGTGCTTCCAATGATGCTCTGTCCTTGGCTAAATACTACTATATATGTACTGTATGCACCATCTTGCCCATATAATTTGTAAGCAGAGGATACATACTTTGTTTAATATTAAAAGGTTTTTTTTTTCTTTTAGATCAATGCTGGATGAAAGTCAGCTTTGTAAAATTACAAAGGTCATCTGATGGAGGTCATCTTATTACAATTTTAAAATTAAGCTTAAGAGAGAGAATGTTTTTTGTAGTGTTTCACCAAAGTGAGATCACAGTTATGTCTTTCACTTTTAGGTGGAATTTCTGCAAAATTTTTGATTCTTACCTTCAAATATAATTGACATTTTGTAAATCACACAATTGTACTTGCACCTCCATAACATCTCTCAAACCTTGTTGTCTTTGTCATAATAGGACACTTGATATTTTGACCATAATTTTAGAACATTTTAGAAAAACTAATGATTTTTTTTTTTATTATGAAGATATCTCCAATTTAATTGGATCAGACTTTCAGCATTGATCTAATAATTATAGTTCTGTCCAACCCTCACTGGCTCAATATGGATTTCACTATTGAAAATAAAACCCTGTTTTTAACCTTTATAAGTTTTGCTTGGCCTTGTACCTAATAGAATACATATTATCCATCATTATTATGATGCATTATGCTTGTTTAACACCATTAATGCTGGCAGTCTCGGTGTGCTCTCTGTAAGATTTTGTTATATGTCTTAGCCAAGTTTTTTTAAGATGTTAACTGCATTCATTCACAGGTATTTAAACTTTGTTGATGTAGCCAAAGATTTGAAACAAGCAACTGTGATCTGTGAGTTAAATTCCCTATTACATTATTTTACCTTAAGACTGGTAACTTAGGCCATGAGCTGACAGGAAAAGGTGAAAGAGAGATAAGGAGAGACAAATGGAGCAGCTCAGGTAGACTATTAAAATAGAGCTGGTGTGTCCTTTGTTTGGCGCTGGCCCTGGTTTGTATTGTCAGTAGTTACTGTGTGCTATTTAAAATTGAACTGTGCTAACAAAGATTGGATTTTTATTTGGAAAGAAAAAATTATAACAGCTCTGGTAAATGCAATAAGAAATTGAAGCTCACCTATGGATGGATGGAAGACATCGCCAATGCCCCTGTATAGGACAGTGCCTCCTACACTCTCAGACAAGGCTGATTGGCAGGAACCCCACAACTGTAACATGCTTTGCAAGGAGCTTCCTTTGAAATATTAAAAGATATTAAAAGAAGCTAAGTGTATCCTTTCTTTAATGTTCTTTCTTCATCTTAGATTTACCACTGTACTGTACCTGAAGGATCTATTTTATTTCATAATTATATATATATATATATATATATATATATATATATATACAGTATCTATATATATATATATATATATATAGAGTAAGGTTTCTAAACTTTTTTGGGACTCCCTCCAACGGGACAACACGCCGAAGAGCATCCTGAAGCTCGATCGCCGCATTTGTGGAAGACAGCCTATCGGTTGCCGGGGCAACCAGAGGCTCCCATTGCTGTAGCAGCTCGACATGAAAACAAATCCGAAAGGATCGCGGACGTGTTTTAAGCACTTGCAGTCGATGGGTGATGCAAAGAACATTATAACTGCAAGGAACAATATTACTTGGCCACTAAGATGGCCACGACCCTGCCTGATTGCTGTGTCTGTATACAGAAGAATAGTAGATCCCACAACAATAAATAACTGTGCTGTTCCCGTTTCATGCAGACTAAAAGCTGACTTTGCTAAAGTACTGAGACTCAGCCTCGTGTTGTGGGGTGCAAGACAGGCACTCACATTATATACACTACCGGTCCAAAATTTTAGAAAGGCATAGAACAAATAAACAATGACAATTATAAATGAGTCAAGGAATCATTAAGTTTACAAACTTTTATTCATTTTTTGATTTATCAATGTAGCCACCTTCTGTTGACATAACAGCCAAACATACATGTGACATTCTTTCTTTAAGGAGAATCAAATATTGGCCAGAAAGATCTTCACTGTCGCACTTGTAGTTTTTTTTTCTTTTCAGCCTTCTATCCAGTTCTTCCCAAGCTAACTCAACAGGATTTAAGTCTGGAGACTGTGCTGACCAGCATATGTTTTGAATAGTGTGGAGATATGTTTTGGGCCATTGCCTTGCTGTAGAATGAACCCCTTACCTACCAGACATAGACCAGATAGTACTGTGTGATGCTGCAAAATGTTGTGGTAACCCTTTTGATTCAGAATGCCAGTTACTCTGTGCAAGTCACTAACTCTGCCTCCAGTAAATTAACCCCAGACCATCACACTTACTAATCTATGTTTGACAGCTCATGTCACACACCAAGGAACCATCCAATCACCAACTTTGTGATGATTGATTCATTGGTGCATAAGACCTTCTTCCAGTCTACAGTATTCCACAGCCAGTAGTATTTCACGGCCCTATTTTGTCCATTAAGTTGCTTTCTTACTGCCACTCGCCCTGTCAAACCTGTGGCACAAAGTCTCCTCTTCAGAGTAGAAACTGAGACTTGATGTTTTTGACCACTGTTAAGCTGGGCTTGAAGCTGTTGTGCTGTAAGGTGCCTATCACACAAGCTGGTGACTGTCAGAAACTTGCGTTTTGATTGGGTGGTGACTTTGGGTCTGCCAGATCTCTTCCTATCAGAGTTTCTTCCAATTCCCAATTGCCTTCGGATTGTGTAGGACACCATACTCACTGACACTTTTATTTTTTTGCAATTTCTTTAAATAAAAGGCCTACATTTCTAAGAGTAATAATGCTCTGTCTCATTGCATTTGTAAATTGCCATTTTCTTGCCATTATCAAAGGAATTTACCATTTTCTACAGGGTAATATTGTCAAGTAGTATTTCACTCTGTAGTAAGACAGACGGTTTCAACTCTGCTTTAAAACGGACAGAGAATTTTTAAGTAATCATCAGAAGATGAGGCACCTGTGCAAATTGTTTGCTTCATTGTGCAGGCTTAATTTACTTTAATTGCTGCAGAGAATCTGTAGGTTTTAATCAATTATAATCTACAGAAGAAGATGGCGCCGACTGGTGTGGCTGGCCGTCTGCTTGGCTCTCTTGTCTATGTTTTAACTTTGTTTTTATGTTTTAGTTTATCTCAACGATCACTGTCCTAAGATCGGGAGTCTTTACTAAACATATTTTCTGGCCTACTTTTATCTCAATTTTCATCTCGTGATTGGATTTTTTGTGAACCTCCACCTTTGTTTTATTCATCTCCTTACCTCTTCACCTGGACGCCGGTGTTCACTTGTATCAGTGAGATGAATGCCCCTTGGAGACGCAAACGCACCCGCCGCCGTGCTGTTAAACAACGCAGACTCAAGTCCCAGAGCTTTGTTTCCCGATGCCTGCGAGTTGTCTATGACCCACCTTCTCCTGCTCAGGAATCCATTACTGATTCATGGGCACTGGACACCGGATTTAATTTCTCCATTTCAAGACAGCATCACTGTTCCTCAGTGTGCAATCAGGCAGTAAATGCTGCTAATCTTCGCACACTCACCTGTGCTCATCCTGCAACAAGCTCTTCTACTTCTATCAAGACTGCTCTCCTGAACGTGAGATCAGTGTCTAATAAAACTTTTATTCTGCAAGACTTTATTACATCAAATAATCTGGATTGCTTCTTCATCACTGAGGCTTGGATTTTAAATGGTGACTTTTCATGTTTTACTGACTTGGTTCCATCAGGTTATTCATTTTTAAGCTCTCCTCGTTTGACTCGTCGTCGGGGCATTGCCACTGTTTTTAAAAGTATGTTCTTGTGTCGGAGCCTTACAAGGGGTCCGTTTAGCAGCTTTGAACTTCAGCTTTTCTAAGTGTGCAGCTCCCCTTCTTTGGTGTTTGCAGTGGTTTATAGACCTCCTGTAATTAATGATACTTTCATTTCTGAATTCTCTGATCTCCTGGCAGATATCACCCTTTCCCATGACAAAGTAGTTATTGTCGTTGATTTCAACATTCACATTTGTTGTCAATCGAAACCTTTGGTAAATGACTTTTTATCACTATTGGACTCATTTGATTTTATACAGCATATTAATACGCCAACTCACTCTCTCGGTCACGACCTTGACCTCGTGATATTTCAGTGAATAGTATTGATTTATGTGATGTTTCTTTCACTGATCACTTTTCTGTAATGATGGATCTGCATATTACTGTTGATGTCCCGACTAATAGCCGTCCACCACACTGCACGCGCTTTTTAAATTCTTCCATTATATCTGATTTTAAAACCATTTTCTCTGGTCTTTATATGCATGACCAAGATAAATGGAATTTAATTCCTCCTGTAAAACTGCTTTAGACGCAGTTGCTCCACCCAAGATACGCAGTAATAAGGTAAGACCTTCTCCCTGGCTAAATGAAACTACGCGATCACTGCGCCGCGGCTGTCAAACTGCTGAACAGCTTTGGAAAAAAGATGTACTGACTATCTCTAAACAGATTTTCAGGACTTCTCTTTTCAATTTCCATGCTGAAGTTAAGAATTCAAAACATGACTTCTTTGCCGATTTAGTATCCCGTCATTCAAACAATCCTAGGGTTTTATTTAATTCAATTAATGCAGCCATTCACCCTCATTCTGTGATGGGATTAAATAGCACTGTTCTTTCTTTTGAGCAGTTTCTATCATCCTTTGTCAGCAAAATTGGTACTATCCGCATTGTTCAAACTGAATATAAACTTCCTACTGTTAATCATGACATTGTTCTAGATTCCTTTGATCAAGTCTCACTTTCAATGCTAAAAAGAACTACTGACACCCTTAAACCAGCTTCCAGCTCCCTCGATATTGTACCACCACATCTCTTAGTGGAAGCCTTTGATGTTTTGGTCCCATCCTTACTAAAAATTATAAATGATTCTATTAGTTCAGGGGTTATGCCCTCATTTTTTAAATATGCTGCAGTCCGTCCCCATCTAAAAAAGGCAGGAATAGATCCTGGAGTTTTAACCAATTTTCGTTCCAATTTCCCAACTGCCATTTCTGGCTAAAATTCTAGAAAAAAATATTTATAATCAATTAGTCAATCACCTTAACTCTAATAATTTATTTGAGATCTACCAATCTGGTTTTAGACGTTATCATGGTGTTGAAACGGCACTCCTGAAAGTGTTCAACGACATCTCTCTTATTACTGACTCAGGTGATGCAGCAGTCCTTTGTCCTCCTTGACCTGTCTGCTGCCTTTGACACCACTGACCATGAAATATTGCTGATGCGGCTCGAACATCTTGTTGGGCTTAAAGGGGCTGCTCTTAACTGGTTCATGTCATAATTAACTGGTAGACACTTTTCAGTGACTTTAAATTCCTCTTTCTCATCTACTGCTCCTCTTAAATATGGTGTTCCTTATTCTCTATATACCGTCACTCTATTGGAGCAACTTTTATGAAATTTAACATTTCTTTTCACTGCTATGCTGATGATACTCAGGTTTATATTCCCATCTGCAACTCTACAACAAATCATCTCCAGAACTGTCTGTCTGAACTAAGATCCTGGATGGTTAATAATTTTAACGGAGGTTAATAAATAAATAAAACGGAGGTGCTTATAGTGGGTCCATCAGCTAAAGTCCAAATTGGTGTTGGACTTCTCGGCTCTTTCTCTGTCTTTTCCAAACCTCAAGTCCACAATCTTGGTGTTACCTTTGATAGTAACCTCTCTTTTGAGAAACAAGTACATTCTGTAGTCAATAGTTGCTTTTTCCAACTGCATCTATTAGGTAGGATAAAGCCTTTTTATCTTCTAAAGATCTTGAGAAAGCTACTCGTGCTTTTATTTTTTCTCGCCTCGATTACTGCAACTCACTGTATTCTGAGATTAACAAATCTCTGATACACAGGTTACAGCTGGTCCAAAATGCTGCCGCTCGCTTTCTGGTTGGGGCAAGAAAGTATGACTCTGTTTCTCCTATTTTAGCTTCTTTACACTGGCTGCCTGTCATTTTTCGAATTGATTTTAAAATCTTGCTGCTAGTTTTTAAATCTTTACATGGGCTTGCTCCTGCCTATTTATCTGAATTGTGTGTTTTACACCAGCCATCCAGAGTGCTTAGATCTTCTGGTCAGTTGTCTCTGGTTGTCCCTCGTACCAAATGTAAAACCAAGGGGGACAGGTCCTTTGCAGCTGCTGCTCCTCGCCTGTGGAACTCTTTACCTCATCATATAAAGGAGTCGTCTACAATTGAACTGTTCAAAACAAGATGAAAAACTCACTTCTATTCAACTTGCATTCCGTGACCTTCAGTAATACTGATAGATTTCTCTTTGTGATTATATAACAGTATTTCTATTTATTATGTATCTTATTTTATGTTCATATATTCATTTACTGTTTATGTTTTATTAGTTTAATGTTTTGGTTTTTTTTCTTTTATTCTATTATTTTAAAGCACTTTGGCTGCAGTATTACTATGTTGTTTTAAATGTGTATATAAATAAATTGACATTGACAATTAGTTGTTCCCTGAAGAAGACCCATTTGTAAAATTCTGAAACTTCCTTTTTTCATTTTTTCCTAACCTAATCTTTAAATTTAAACCCCTGGCAGTTTACTACTTACTGTTTGTCATTTTAGGTCATTCATTGCATTTCAAGTGATTGAATTTGAAGAAAAACTGAAATATTCTAAAACTTTTGACCGGTAACGTGTGTGTGTGTATATACTGTATATATAGAATTTTGGTTTAGTAAAGCTGCAATTTCTTAAAAATGTATATTCTCAGAGAGTATATATTCTTGCTGGATACAGTCGAAAATTCATATTGAGCACAATTGTGGAGTTGTGATTAGTGATGCAGCCTTCAACCTCCAAACACTTGGATTTAATTCACATCATTATTACTACCCATTGTAGTTTGGAAATTTTCCACTTGTGCTCTTTCAAGGTATTCTTCTTTCCAGATGTTAGATTTTTTATTTAATTTTATTTTATTTGGAAACAAAAGAGGGTGGCATAGTGGTAGCTGTCTCGCAGAAAGGAGACTAAGTTTCATGTCCAAGGTGTACCCTATATGGTGTTTGCATGTTCTCTCACTGTCTACATTAGTTTCCTCAGGGTGCTCTGGTTTCCTCCCACAGTCCAAAAACATGAATTTTAGGTGGATTGGTGATGAGACATTAGCTCTAGTGTGTGTGTGCATGTATGTGTGCTCAGCCTACAATGTACTGGCACCCTGTTCAAGGGATTGTTCCTTCCTTGTGCCCTATGCTAGCTGGGATAGTCTCCAGCCGTCTGCGGCTCTGCTCAGGATTATGCAGGTTTAGATTATAGTATGATATGGTACACTACAAAAGGGCACAACTGGATCAGACAAATGAGAATAAAAAAGAACTCAGCATTCAATCCCAACCGACAGAGACAGTAGTGTAAACAGACAGCCCTATCTAAATAGTTCTTTGTAGTGGATAAAACAGGCAGCTGAATAAAAAATGTAAGCATTTTTACTTTAGAATTATATTAATGAGTTCTTGCTAGGTTTCTGAAACACATTTGAAAAGATCCTTATAAAGTGAATTACATATTTTCCCAATTTGAGACAGTTACACAGGGTGGATTTGGATTCTTTGATTTTTTTTGGTTACTTTAAATTGAATAATATAAGTGTCTGTGTGTTTTGTATTTGGCTCTGTAATGTTATGTTTTATTGGACTTTCTGCTATGTTCTTTATAGCTAAAGGCTTATTTTTTTCTTATGAGCCTGAACAAGAGTTTAAAAATTCGAAAATACAATGAACATTTATATGTGTTTCATGCTTTTATTTATAGCATTTTCTATTTTTGGATAATCTGTGACCTAGTGGCATTTTGCTGTATTTCTGATTTTTGCAAAGTGTGGATTTCTCACTAAAATATGCTGTAAGAGTGCTGCAGACATATCTAGCAACTAGGATAAAGGCCTATAAGAAATATTTTTAAGAGAATAATTACCTACAGTTCCAGTTAACAGAATGGGAAAGTGAAGCAATAGAAACAGTAGTAGGCAGATTTTAAACCCAAGAGATTGTTCATTTGCACCCCTGGTGAGCTGGTGATAGCAGCGACTATTGTGGCTGTCTTTTCAGCACCACATACAGCAGAACAATGAGGAAGCTGTAACATCTTGGGAATGTGATTCATCCAGGTGTAGGAATACTACACTATCAATATAGGCAGCACTAATGGTGTTATGGAACCATAGCTTTCTGTCCTCCAGATGTTGGATGGGAAGGGGGTCTTGTGTAGGCTAAAGGGTAAAATGCAGTACTACCAGTGACCAGTGGGGATGCTGAGTGCATTTATTTCCTAATCAGGGTCAGTCAAGGGGGATCCACCAGTAACATTTTGACATGTTGAGAGTGAACAGAGACCATCTACCCTCAGCACTAGATAGGCAACAAAATAGGGGACTTGATTTAGCCAACAGAAAAGCACCAGCTACCTTTTGGAATGAGAATGATAGTACTGGACCTTGACCTATAACAATGTCAACCACCCCAGGTCCACCATCCTATTGATTTCCATCTCAAGTTTTGCTTTCTCTGCTCCAGGAGAAGATACAGGGGTCTTGAACTACAACCCTTGGCTCAATTATGTTGTCATGGGCTATTAGTGCCATTTGACCTAGCTTGGGTTCCACAACTGCAGTGATGGGGAAAATAGTGGCTCACAGTTTGCATATCCACCAGCCACTAATGATTTTCCCAAAGTACAGCTAACTAGCAGCAGTTAAGAGCATGTCTCATTGGGCAGTCAGCAGGTTACTAACTTCTTGCTTATGCCATTGCTTCAGGAGATTTATATGGTAAATGCCCTCTTGCCACCGCCAGTTCGACTAATATAGGAAATAGTCCACCAGCCCCTCCTTTGTTGTACTTCATATGACCCTGGTGAATATGTGTGAGGAACTTAGAATGTGAAGTGGGTATTGGGATCATTATCCAGGCTTCTAGACAGAATTCACAAAGCCACGTGCCCCGTCATACAGCAGGGTTTGTATGCGCCATGTCACCTCCAAGTGCTCCAAGTCAAGAAAAATAATCTTGACTCCTCTGCTTTTGAAAAATTTAGACCTATTTCTAAGCTGCCTTTCTTAAGTAAAATTCTAGAGAAGGCAGTCATGATGCAGCTTAATGATCACCTCAATAAATATACCATTCTTGATAAGTTTCAGTCGGGTTTAAGAGCAAATCACAGTACATAAACTGCACTCGTTAAAGTAGTACATGACTTGCAGGTAAATGTAGACAAAGGCTATTTACCTGTTCTCTTAGATCTGAGTGCTGCATTTGATACCATTGATCACAATATTCTTAGAAATCGCCTTAGTCAATGGGTGGGCTTCCCTGACAGTGTCTTAAATTGGTTTGAATCCTACCTGGCAGGTACAAAATATTTTGTTAGTTGTGGTAATTATATTTCACATGATATTCTATATGGTATTCCACAAGGCTCTATCCTGGGTCCGCTGCTCTTTTTGATTTACATGCTTCCATTAGGTCAGATTATCTTGGGGCACAACGTGAGCTACCACAGCTATGCTGATGACACATAGCTGTATTTATAAATAGTACCTGACAACCCTGACACTCTTGATTCACTGACACATTGTCTCACTCGTGTTTCCGAATGGATAAGTAGTAATTTTCTCAAACTAAATAAAGAGAAAACAGAAATTTTAGTGATTGGCAGTAATGGATATAATGAGGTTATTAGAAATAAACTTGATGCATTAGGATTAAAAGTCAAGACGGAGGTAAAGAATTTAGGGGTGACTATTGACTCTGACCTGAATTTTAAATCACATATTAATCAGATTACTAGGACAGCATTTTTTCACTTAAGAAATATAGCAAAAGTTAGATCTCTTTTATCATTGAAAGATGCTGAAAAATTAGTTCACGTTTTGTTTTCAGTCAACCAGATTACTGTAATGCACTCCTCTCAAGACTACCCAAAAAAGACATCAATTGATTGCAACTAGTGCAGAATGCAGCTGCTAGAATCTTAACTCGGAAAAGAAAATCTGAGCACATTATCCCAATTTTAATGTCACTACACTAGTTAGCTGTGGTATTTATAATTGACTTTAAAATACTGCTTATGGTTTACAAAGCCTTAAATAATCTCGCTCCATCTTATATTTCGGAATGTCTTACACCTTACACTCCAAATCGTAACCTTAGATCTTCAAATGAGTGTCTACTTAGAATTCCAAGAGCTAAACTTAAAAGAAGTGGTGAGGCAGCCTTCTGCTGTTATGCACCTAAAATATAGAATAGCTTGCCAATAGGAATTCACCAGGCTAATACAGTGGAGCACTTTAAAACACTGCTGAAAAGACATTACTTTAACATGGCTTTCTCATAGCTTCATCTTAGTTAAATCCTGATGCTCTGTATATTCAATTAATTATCATTACTGTTCATGAGGCTCCAAAATCTGTACTAACCCCTACTTTCTCTTCTGTTCTTTTTCCGGTTTTCAGTGGTGCTGATCTGCACCAACACCACCTAATCAAAGCACTGTGATGTCCCTACATTGATGGATTAAAGGCCAGAAGTCCACATGACTGTCATCATCAAATTCTTCCATGAGAACCCTGAATACAATGAGGACTGATTGAGGTCATTTATGTTAGGTAGAATGCCTGGAGGGGGCTGAGCGTTCTCGTGACCTGGAACCCCTGCAGATTTTATTTTTTTCTCCAGCCGTCTGGAGTTTTTTTTTTGTTTTTTTCTGTTGTCACACACATGTGCATGGGAGGCAGCTAAAGGGCTTGCAATCAGACCGGGATGTGGCAGAGTGCACTGACTCTTTTTTCCCTTTCCTGCAGAACTTTCACGGAAGATTCCACTTGGCCCTCTTGACGTCACTTCCGGGTCCGAGCCTATGGAAGAAGACTTTGCCATCTCCGGGCTCAAGCCTATGGTTGAAGACCCTTATGAGCTGGACCCCTTTGACCTCACTTCCTGTCTTCCCCTTTAAAAGCCTCCACCTTTTCCCTATGCCCTCAGTTCTGTTTTGGACTTGGTTTTGTGTAAATTAGTGCTGTTTACATTTTCACAACTTTGCAGCCATTATGTCATATATACAGGTGGCTGCCCCAAACCTTCCTATGACTCAGAGTGGAGTTTGTGACACTGTCCTCCCTGGCCATCGGACCTTACTTTAATTCTATGTTAATCAGTGTTCCCTAATTTTAATTATTTATTTTGTCTTTTCTCTTTCTTCATCATGTATAACACTTTGAGCTGCATTGTTTGTATGAAAATGTGCTATACAGTAATCCCTCCTCGATCGCGGGGGTTGAATTCCAGAACCCCCCGCGATAGGTGAAAATCCGCGAAGTAGAAACCATATGTTTGTATGTGTATTTTTATATATTTTAAGCCCTTAGAAATTCTCCCACACTGTTTATAAATATACTTCGCACAGTTATACAGTAAACCCTCCTTTATCGCGGTTAATCCGCTCCAGACAGATAAATGAATTTCCACAAGGTAGGATTCTTTATTTATAAATCTAATATTTTCGCAGTTAGAGCATAGAAAACCTGTTTACAACCTTCTAAATACGTTTTTTAACATTATTATCTAGACATGAAATAACACCCTTTAGTCAAAAGTTTAAACTGTGCTCCATGACAAGACAGAGATGACAGTTCTTTCTCACAATTAAAAGAATGCAAACATATCTTCCTCTTCAAAGGAGTGCCGTCAAGAGCAGACAATGTCAGAAAGAGAGAGAAATGTAAACAATCAAAAATCAATAGGTCTGTTGGGCTTTTAAGTATATGAAGCACCCGCGATAAAGCAGCCGCAATGAAGGTTGTCTTTCAGCATTTTTTACAGGAGCGTCCGTATCTTCTAGGCAAACAGCCTCTGTGCAAACAGCCCCTCTGCTCACACCCCCTCCGTCAGGAGTAGAGAATGTTAGAGAGTGAGACAGACAGAGAAAAGCAAACAATCAAAAATCAATACGGGCTGTTAGAGCTTTTAAGTGGGCGAAGCACCGTGCGGGAAGCATATCGTATATCATTGAGGAGCTTTATTTAATATGTAATACGTGCTCCGATTGGGTAGCTTCTCAGCCATCTGCCAATAGCGTCCCTTGTATGAAATCAACTGGGCAAGCAAACTGAGAAAGCATGTACCATAAATTAAAAGACCCATTGTCCGCAGAAATCCACGAACCAGCGAAAAATCCGTGATATATATTTAGATATGCTTATGTAATTGGCTACAACTCAGCATTATAAAGAAAATAACATTTTGGTGTGTTACTTAGAAAAGGCAGAATTTCTGGAAAATTCTGCTACAGGTTATTGCTGATGGCTATCTACAGGACATAAATATTTACCTGTCTTGCTAAAGAGTCACCTGCTTTGAATAGTCAGACTGCTTTGACTTAGTATCTCATCTACATACAATGTGGGGATACAGAACTGTCTGTTTCCTTGGAAAATTGGTTTCTAATCAAGGACTCAAAGTAAATGTGTTTACACTATTTGTTATGCAGAGGAAATTGGCTTGCACCATTGTTTTCACCGATTGCCATGTTGATCTATGCAGAAATTGAAGTATATATATATTTCTGGAAAAAAGAGAACAGAGAAGTATGGTCTGAGACTCGGGACTGCTGTCTGTTTCTTTTATGCTTTACATGATATCGCTGTGGCTACACCCTGTAGCAACAGTGGCTTGTACCTGGCCCAGGTTCCTCTAGGCCTGAGGTCGGTAACACTTACATTTAAAATCCGCGATGGAGTGAAGCCGTGAAAGTCGAAGCGCGTTATAACAGGGGATCAATGTATAAATAAATGTTGTTGTCGTTGTATTCTTTGCAGTCTTCACTGAATTGTCATTTCACTGTTCATGTTTAAAAGCCATTGGTAAACTGTGATATAGAAGGTGCATTGAAGCCATGGAGTGTGGCGGGGAGCTCATTGATGCTGGGGGGAGCAAGGTTTGCTGTTTCCACTGCAGATGTGCTTCCCTTACTCTGCAGTTGACCGCATCAAACTAGGTAGCATTGCCCTTTTCTGTTCATTTGCATGGTGCTTCTTTAGAGGATGACAATTTCCACCTTCATTCGGTTTGTTGTTGATGACTATAGTCTTTAGAGCATCACTGATGTCTTTCAGATCTTCTGTATGGTCTGGAGTAATAGCTCTTACATTCCAAGTTACCATCTTGAGGATTTGATGCTTTTGTTGGGTCTATTGTAGGGGTTACAAACACATACTCGCTGGCCAAATGTCCTACATTGAAACAGAGTCTGATTTAATCTTGTGGTCATTCCAGAGAGTTCATTTGCTTCCTGTGACTATCTGAAAATTGGCTGCAATCTTTTAATGACCTTCTTTTAAAATTTTATTCAGGCTACTCTCAACACGCCACCTAACTCCCATTGTAAAGGCTGTGTTTAGAATCCAAGGATTTTCTGAGGACCCTCAAAGACATGTCAGGTACATCCTAAATATGTATCACTGTTTCAAAGGAAGAAAAAACAAGTTTAGAGAAATCATGGGTCTTTAAATCTCTTAAAAGTGCTTGGCTTCTGAGGTGGAAGAATGATCTTTGACACATGCTTAAGAAAAAAATGAAAGCATACACTTGCATAATGTTTATCTCTAATGGAGTTGACCTTTAGCTCCGCAGGGGTTCCCATAATTCTGCACAGACATGTTTAAAAGGAAAATTCTAAGCTACTGCAATGTAATTCTTGCTGCCACTGGAGAAAAATAGGGAGTATGATGGCTCCAGCTTTAGCTTACGCTGACAAGACATTTAAAATGATTTCTCTTGTGATTTTTAGATAAAGACTGTTGCTTGGTAACTAGTACAATGATAAATCAAACAATGCCACAGTCATCCTACAAACTGTTGAGCCAATCACAACATTTGATTATTGTAACAGAGGTTATAAAAACACAACATATTTACTGTAAGATTCAAAGGGATTTGGCATGTAAACTTCCCTTTTACAGAAATAAATAGATGATTGACCCTACACTGAGCTCCTTATGCTAAACGTCATTTGTATTGCTGTATAAGGAGATGGACACTGACAGGTCAAACTCTGAAATTATTTAGTGATTTAATATGACACAACATTGTTATCCTGAAGGCAGAGAAACAATGCAAATAACATTTGGGCTGCATTGTAAAAACTGTGGAATTCAAATTGATTTAAATTATTCTGTTAGTACTGATTACCATACTATAGGAAACACAAAGCAGCACTAGAGGTTAAGAGGAGATTGAATTGAAACACATCCCTAGTGCAAAAGATGTTTTACTTTGAATCCTTAAGGGAAATAAGCGTTTTGAAAAGTGAACACTATTGGGTACCTAATGCAGGCCTTCGAAATTGTAAGAGGCATTCCGAAAGTTGAGCTAACAGAAATCTTTAAGTTGAATGGTCAATCAATTACTCAAGGGAAATGATCTAAATTAAAGTGAAGTGAACTGAACCCAGGAGCATTTTTTCACTCAAAGGATCATGCAAAGTTAAGGAGGAGACCTTGAGAACTTTTATAAAACTGGGACATCTTAATGATTACTGTAGCTATCCAAACATGGACAACACACTGTAACTCAACAGTAAGAAGTGTGCTGTGCGAACATTAAGCTGTTCTGGGTGTCTCTCAGATTGTTTATTTGCTTCATTGATTTCCACAGATATTTGCTACCAATGTGTCTGTTTATAAAGGAAAAAAGTATAAAGTTTGCAGTCAATCTCCACGGATGCACCACACTTTGTTCTTGGAGACTTTAATCACTGCAACATGAAGAGATCTCTGGCAAACTTCAATCAATATGTAACATGCCAATCAAGGAATAACAAAAGTCTTGATTTTTGTTATTTGACAATTAGGGGGGGGGTCTTACAAATGGATAACCAAACTTCTGCTAGGTTTATCTGATCCCCCTTCTGTTTACCTTCTACTCATTTACAAAACAGCCTTGAAAACAGAAAAAGTACACAAAAAGATAATTAGTGAAGATTCTATTCAAAGTCTGCAGCCATGTATTCAGTGTACAGATGGGCATCTTTTTAAAGACACAAGAACTGATTCAGATTAACTTTCTGGTGTTGTCAGTGGCTATATTGCTTTTTGAGAAGTGTAAAAGTTCTATCCTAACAAACCCTGGGTCAACAAATCAGTAATATCATTACTATATCAAAGAGAAAAGTTTTTTTATACAAGGCAATACTAATGAAGCACATGCTGTACAGAGGGGATTCAAACTCAAAATGAACATAAATTTTCCTCACAGAGTGTGAGCTCAGAGTGGTCACGCATTAAACCCATCAGCAGTCATAAAATAATAACCATTGAATGGTGTCTGGTTTTAACTCCAACTCTGATTTTAGCTAAAGGGTTTAATGAATACTACTTGAGCTTTGAGCAGTTTGATTTGACTGAGCAAGCTCAATGGGTGAAGCAGATGGTTTTGGATAAGAGAGAAATATTTTTTTGTTCAACAGGATGTAGAGAATATTTTTAAAAAAAACCAAAAACAAATAAAACTCCTGCATGAGACAACTTTAGCGATTGGCTCTTGAAATCTTATGCAGAGCAGCTCAGCTCCATTTTATGCTTTAACTTTAGGTTGTCATTAGAACAGCAGAAGGTCCCAAAGTTATGGAAATAGGCTACAGTAACTCCAGTATCGAACACCCTAAAAACCAAAATTACTTCAGACCAGTGATTATGAAATCATTTGAAGATCTTATAAAGAGGAAACTAACACAAAAATCATAAGGTTTATTAAATCCATTTTCAGTTTGCCTGCAAGTCTACTGGAGGTGCAGAGGACACCATTGGCACTTTGTTTCATCTGTTATATAACCATTTAGATGGCATCAAGACTCACTCACAGCTTTTGTTTATAGACTTTTCCTTCTTTTAACACCATCCAGCCCCACCTTCTTGCACAGTGACTGATAAAAGATTTTAATTTGGACTTCAGTTTGGTAGGGTGGAGGATTGACTTTTTAGTAGATGGTACTCAAAGAATAAAAGTAAACAGTTGTCTGTCTGATATGCTGTCCTCATCAACAGAGGGTGTTCTTCAACTTCTTTTGTATATACTCTACATAAATGTCACAGTAAATTTGATAAAAGGGTTATCCTATAATTTGCTGCTAACTTAGTGATGGTAAGCCCATTGAATGGAAATAAACCAGTCATTGTATAGTGGTAGGTAATTTTGTTAACTTGTGTGACTAGTATTTTCTACACCAAAAAGGTACAAAAACTAAGAAACATATAATATATTTCTGAAGAAACACCACTTACACACAACAAGAAGTCATCAAAGACCAGACAGTGGAGATTGTTGAGAGTTATAAATATCTCGGAACACTCATAGACTCAAAATTAACTTTTATTAAAAATACAGAAGCCATCTGGAAAAGGTACAGCAGTGTCTCTACTGTTGTCCTACCATTATGTCACTCTAATAAAGTTTGTATTGAGTCTGTCTATACTTATGTTCTGCTGGCCTGATATGGAAACCTTAACATAGGCAACACAAATTAAGTACATCAAATTGTAAAATAGACCAAGAAAATAACTTCTCAACAGCCTAATCTCACAGACCCATTTAACAATCACGTATTACGGAAAGCAAAGTGTCTTCTGCCAGTCAGGACTCATCCACTATATTCTCAATTCTAGTTGTTGCCATCAGGTCATAGGATCAAGGTTCCAATGATAAAAAGCAACTGGTTCAGATTCTCTTTCATTCCAACTGCTATTAATCTTCTAAATTAGTTCACTTTTAATAAACACCCACAGGCATAAATCATAGGATGAACAGGTGGAATTTGCATCAATCATCAGTCAAGTATAAATGTTGCTTTAAGCCTTATGTGTAATATCTAATTGATCTAATGTTTTACCATACGTATTATGCTCATTATTATATTTTATTTATTTGTACTGAATTTATGTTTGTTGGTCTCATTCTTGTAGCATGTATTTAATGTTAAGTTGTGGTCTGTCTGTAAAATGTGCTGATAAACAAAAATTCTATCTCTGCACAAAAAACTGAATTGACTTGAATGGTTTCCACTCACTTCTAATATTTCTATATGCACTTTAAACTATATAGAATGTTAACTACATAAAAATATATATTCTTATCTATGATTTTACATGCTTTATGCACGTATAAGTAATAACTAAACTATATTTACCTTGGTCATTGTATTTTTACATTTAATGTCATATTTTTTTTACATACTACTTTCATTTTCTCACAGCTCCTGATGTAAGGCATAATTTGGGTTACTAATTTATTTAAAATGTTTACAGATTTACTAGACACTTTGGATGCTTAAAGGAATCTCTGTGAACACAACAATAGAGTTTTAAAAAGACCCAATCCATAAAACCTATTTTTTAGAATAGCAAAGATAATTGCCCTCAAACGTATCACTAAAACTAACAGTAAAGCACCTGTCTACATACACAGTTATTGGCAGTCAATTAATTAAACATGAAAGTGAAAAAGACAATTAATTTCTGCTTTGAAAGCCGTGTCTTCTTTTCTTATATCTGTAGTATTCCTTACCATGACTTGCGTTTGTCACTGATTCTCCTCATTATTTCAAAACCAGCATCTTACAGCTGTCACAATGTACCTTTACAAATGTGGTAGATCTCATTTGAATTAAAGCCAATTGCCTTTGTTTTCAACAGAGACAAGAACCTGTACCATTATACTTTTGTATTTCTTAGTGGTTGACTTAATTTGTGTTTTGGTATTTGCTATTTTTCCTGGTTTTCTTACTTTTGTTTGATGATTATTTTTTGTTTTGTGTAACTGCTTATTTTTTGTTATTAGTTGCACTACTGATGTTTTTAAAAGCTAATAATGTTATCTCCATCATGATGTCCTATCTTGCTGTATATAAGGATTTAACAATGAAAAAATTACTGCCAGACTAATAGAAGCAATTTAATGATAGTCCTTTTATTTAACCTCATCCAAGGCTATTTAGTTCTGCCAACCATACACTCAGTTTTTTGGGAAGTCTTTGCTTATATTGTAACGTCCCATTTAGAAGCAATATGAACTTCAGTCAACAATGTTCTTTCTTCTTTGCTATTGTAACAAAAAAGTGATAGCTTCAAAGAGGATGGCAGTAGGAAATAAAAAGAAAATTTTTCAAAGAACATGAGGTTAAAAGTGGAGAAAGTTAACAAGAACTATCTAAAATTGCACAGGCAACCCATGGGACTCTATGCATGGATTTAATTACCTGAGCATTCTTTCAGTAGAGAAGGCTCATAGGGATTCAAATATACAGAGAGATAAACAGAATTATTTAAACTTTAAGTACAGGTAAAAATTAAGTTTACCACTGTAGGACAGACTGCAATTACCTACTTTATGTAGCTTTGCTTTGGCACACAAGTACTATGCTTAAGAGGCAACTTACCTTCTTAAATTCACCTACATTGTCAGTTGTCATCACCAGGCCACTCTCTAGAATGCAGTTTCTGGGTCTCATCTAACAAGACGAATGAATCACAGGCAAATTACATCCAGAGGTTATCCCCATGATGCACCATTTACTTGGCCAGTGAACAAAGAGCCATAACTCAATGAGTGAAACTTTGCACCAGCTGTCAGCTCAGAGAATGTGCTTATGTGCACCCAAGAAACAAATGGCAAAATATCCACTCTTTCTGAACTAGTGTGGTGCTGAGGTGTTACCTGTTGCATGGCACTCAGGTCCTAATCTGGGATCCCGAGTAGGTTTGCCGTGTGGTGGGTCCAGCAATGCACTGTATCAGAGTGTGCTCCTAACCTCCTCCTACTCCTTTATAACCCATTTCAAGCACTAGATCCATGCTGTCTCTGTTCCCAGCCTACTGTAACTTCTGCTCCATAGGACTCCTATTACCTAGGATATAGCCGTAACAAGGGCTGAACTAATCCATTTTACTCCAAAGTTTACCTCAGTGCTGGACTATGAAACAGGAAGACATTCTATAACAGAGTTGGATGTGATGTGTACCACACAATGTCCAATGTTGCTAAGGCAAAGTAAGGGGTACAAGCAAGAGAAAGTGCAAAAGGCAATACATTTGTCTTGCTGAAGCTGACTAATCACAGACTGCCCAGCAGACATTTTTATGCTAACAAAAGAAAACCATTGTGTGTGAAACCTTGAAGACGAACTGCAGTACCACGCATAACCACAAGGAGTGACAAACCAAAAGAGCAACAGAACAAACAAAGAAAAATCACATTAAACATCCTTCCTTGTGTGCCAGAGAAGGCTCGCTAATGAAGGCATGAGGCCAAAGCATTGCCTATACCTGCAGTCAACAAAAAACAAACAATAAGTACACCTACTTTTTATTCCATGAATTGCTTACTATAGACTCGTAGTTATGATAAAGCCAACAAATATATTTTTCTTGTTCTTTTGGATACTCCTGTTAGGTTTCACCATAGCAGATCATCTTTTTCTGTCCTCTGCATCTTGCTCTGTTACACCCATCACCTGCATGTCCTCACTCACCACATCCATAAACCTTCTCTGACTTTGTTTCCCAACTGTCGAACCTGAGATGACCCTCTAATGTTTCTAATCCTGCCCATCCTCGTCACACCCAATGCATATCTTAGCATCTTTAACTCTGCTATTTCCAGTTCTGTCTCCTGTTTCTTGGTCAGTGCCACCATCTCCAAATCATATAACATAGTTTGTTCTCACTACTGTAGGTCTTATACACCTTCCTTTTCACTCTTGCTGGTACCCGTCACAAATCACTCCTGACATTCTTCTTCACCCATTCCACCCTGCCTGCATTCTCTTCTTCACTTGTCTTCCACACTCTCCGTTACTGTGTGCTGTAAAAAAAAAATTTCAAATTTTTAAACTCCTCCACCTTTGCCATCTCTACTCCCTGCATCCTCAACATTCCTCTGACCTCCCTCTCTTTCACACACATGTATTCTGTCCTGCTCTTACTGCCCTTCATTCCTCTCCTGTTTAGACTATATCGACCACCTTTTCAGGGTCTCCTCGAACCTGCTCTCTACTCTCACTACACATCACAATGTCATCCGCAAACATTGTAGACCATGGGGACTACTCTCTAATCTTGTCTGTCAACTTGCCCCTCACCATTGCAAATAAGAAAGGGTTCAGAGCTGATTCCTGATTTAATGCCACCTCTACCTTGAATGCATCCGTCACTCCTACCTCAGACCTCACCACTGTCACACTTCTCTTGTACATATCCTGTACCACTTTTACATACTTCTCTGCCACTCCCGACTTCCTCATACAATACCACAATTCCTCTCAAAGCACCCTGTTATATACATATACAAAGTCGACATAGACACAGTGCAACTCCTTCTGGCCTTGTCTATACTTCTCCATTAGCTTCTTCAGATCAAACATTGCATCTGTAGTGCTCTTTTCTGGCATGATACCATACTGCTGCTCACTGATTATCACCTCCCTTCTTAACCTAGCTTCCACTACTCTTTCCCATAATGTCATGCTGTGGCTCATCAATTTTGGTGGATAACAATACAGCTAATGAATTCTGGTTATTGGTACTACTGTAAATGAAAAGTAAAAAGCTGTGTGAAGGATACATTTTTAGCTGATATAAGGTTCCATTTGTAAACTGAGCAGAAATGTTCAGAGTAGCATATCACACACACACAGTATATCACACACACACACACATAGAGGAATAGAGAGTAGGGATAAACCAGTGCAGACTAGCTATGAATAAATCAACGCTGTCATCACAGTGTAGGTGCTAGAAACTTTTAACTACCTAATAACTTATTCATCCAGCCATCTAAAAGAACAGAATTCTGACTAAAACATTTTAAAGCCAGAATGAATTATGTTTCCTGGGTAATTCTTTGGATAAGTATTTAGGAACTAGAATTTATAAGCCATATGCCTTTTTCTGTAACAGTGAAGAAAATCGAATTAAGCTAAGGCAAGTTTATGTTTAGTGTTGTTTGTTTTACCCTTTGTCTATATACATATAACCATCTCTTATTATTTTTATGTTATGAATAAACTGTATTATTTGGTTCATTGCAGAAAGCCAGTCTATAAATAGTCTATGACCAAATTCAGATCACAAATAATAAAAAAGTCAAAGTTATTTTTTTGTGAAATTTCACTGGGAATGAAGTTGTGAATGAAGTTCAGAAATTGTTCAGATCTCTTGTGTCCCTGCTGGAAGGTAAAGCAGAGATCTCACATATACTTTACACCACACCACGTGATATGGGACAGTGTATCTTATTCTATGTATAGACATTTCAACAGTTTTGTATCCATGTGCTGTGAAATGCTAGTGAGATTTTTAGTATTAATTTTTGCGATTTACTCAGTTGGTCTTGTCCATTGGAATTGGTCTCGTCCGTTGCGAGAAATTGACGTCTGAAGCAAGCTAGCAACGGTGTTATTTTTCATATTATCTTCTTATTATCCTGAGATATCCTGTATTTATCCAACCTGGGGATACTACTACAGTATATGCAAGCATATATAAACTTGGCCAACAAGAAAGGCGCTCAGAAAGAAATGAAAACTAAAGCTACATCCAAGCTCACACCGAAAAGTCCAAGTTCAAACTCAAGGTACAGCTTTTCAGAGACTGATCTGGATCAGATGGATGAAAGCCCAGACTCCTCAAGACCACGGTCCACTATATCGTCTCCGGCTCAGAGCGAAATAAGAGCGAATGTACGAGTGCGAGTGACGCAGGTCACTATAGCTCGCCGTTTGGAGAAGATCATCTAAAACTGGAAAAGGCCTTGCAATCCGCACTTTCAACTACTCCACGCGAGCCGGGAACACCAGCTGTAATAGAGCCCACCGCCTCACCTACGGTGCACGAAAGCAGAAATGATCTGTCTGAACTGAAGGTGATGATCACTGAGCTCAAGCAAGAGATAAAGAAAAGTGAGAAGGCAAGTGAAAAGGCAAATGAGAAGCTGGAACGGGAGCTGCAGCAGGATAATAAAGACTTGGGGAAATGCATATATATTCACTTTGAGGCAGTCTTTAAAGATATGCTAGGTAAAATTGAAGAGCACATTCAGGAAACCATGTCTAAACTGAGCACACTTGCCGACCAGCTGGAGGATGTCAAGGAGACATTCACAACTCAGATAGAAACAGCCAAAAATCTAGCTGCCACTGCTGAAGGAAAAGCAACAGCTGCCAACTCCGAATACAAAAAACTCGGAGACAGACTTGCTGCTCTGGAAATTGTAAGCAGAAGGAATAATATTAGAATTGAAGGTCTACCTGAGAATCGTGAAAGTCCAAACCTAGTGAAATTCGCAGCTGAACTATTCTCTAAAATAATTGGAGAGGACTTTAAATCAGATTCTGTGATAGCAGCGCTTAAACGCGTATGCAGATCAAATACCATTAGACCTAAGTCTTTTATTATCCACTTCGAGAGATTATTATTTATGATAGTGGTGGCACTCCTCAGACACAAGTAAGAGATTATATATGAAAATAACCACATTCGTATTTTCCCTGATTTCTCTCCCGCAACAGCTGCTAAACATGCAGCCTTCTACAACATTAAACAGCGGTTATGGCAAGCCGATATCAAATACAGCCTCTTGTATCCTGCCAAACTGAAAATGAAGTGCAAGGTCAATTCTATGTCCTCGCCAGCAAGGAAGAAGCTTAAAAGGAAATAAGAAGGCTGATCTCGACACTATTCTGAAACACAATAGTGAGTCGTAGCCTGTCATGACATGGCAAGGATATATAACCTACTGTCTGATCTATTTGTAAAGATACAGGTATTATAATTATACATCTGCTTTAATACTAATGCTGTTTATGTTTTAATTACAGTTATAGACGTGTGTGTTTATTTTTTTATTTATTATTATTTCTTTTCTTTTTTTTCTCTACCCTAAAGGAGACTGTTTAACATCATACCCTTGGTTTATTGTTATTGTTATTATTGCATTAAGACTTACTATGCTTATTCTGGACCACTTTCTAACACCATTCCCCGGGTTTATTATCTTAATACTTTAAGATTGCTGAAGATTATATTTTAAGTTTATAGTTTGTTAATAATTATATTTTAGGCATATAGTATTTAGACTATATTTGCAATAGATATCTCTATTTTTTAATCCTAAAAAGTCGCTGCGTGGGGGCTTGTTTTGCTTTGGACGTGCTCTGTCTCTAGGTATGTCAGAGGACCAGACTGCGTTAAGTGGGGTCCAGCCTCACGTGGGGAGGCAAAATGTGACGGTGGGCTGATAAGGGGAGAGAGAAAGAGAGCAGGCTATATCTATATCTAATTTATCCATTCAATCCTTATAACTACCAACGGAGTAACAATAGGCTGAATGGCAATAACTCTTGGGGAAATAGGGAATTAAGGTTAAAGCTGTCTCACTTCCAGTTAAGACTATAAAATGACATCAAAAATTCAGAATCAATGTGTCCATGACTCCATGACGGGACATTTAACTTTGTGAGCTGGAATGTTAAAGGCCTGAATCACAAGTTAAAGAGAAAGAAAGTGCTCTCTTACCTAGCAGATTTAAACGCTAAAATAGTATTTTTATAAGAGACCCACTTACTAAGCAAGGATCAGAAAACTAGAGGTGTGGGAATTCTTATACATAGAACAGTCCCATTTGCAGCATCAGATGTAGTATTGGATCCTGAAGGGAGATATGTAATGGTCATGGGCAACTTATTTAACTGTAAAATGATTTTGATAAATGCTTATGCACCTAATGTTGATGATAAGGAATTTATACAAAATGTATTTGCATCCATTCCTAATGTGAACACTCAGAAAATTATAATGGCTGGGGACTTTAATTGTGTTTGTGTTTCACTCTTAGATAGGACTTCTATCACGGGTGGACAACATCTAACACTGCAAAGATAATTACAAAGTTTTTAACTGATCACAACTTATCAGACTCCTGGAGGTTTCTAAACCCAAACTCAAGAACATTTTCTTTCTACTCACCAGTACATCATTGCTACTCAAGAATTGATTATTTCTTTATAGATAATAATTTCTTGCCTACGATTAAATCTTGCAAATACGATGCTATTGTTATTTCCGACCATGCACCTCTGATCTTGGAGCTAAAGTCACTATGCCCCACGCACTCACCTCGCAGATGGCGTCTCAACCCGCTTCTATTAGCAGACGAGAATTGTACAGAATTTATATCCAAACAAATCAGTTTCTTCCTAGAGACAAATACATCCTCAGAGATTTCTGCAGGAATACTCCGGGAAACTCTTAAGGCCTTCTTAAGAGGACAGATTATTTCATATCTTTCCCACAGAAATAAACTAGAAACCAAGAAAGTATCAGAGCTAAAAAGCGAAATTACTAGAATAGATGAAGAACTTGCCAGGTTTCCAAGCGAGGCTCTGCATTTAGAGCTCAACCTCTTGACAAATAAAGAAACTGAACAACTAATTTATAAATCCAGACATCATTACTATGAACATGGAGAGAAAGCTAATAAGCTTTTAGCTCAACAAATCCACAACCAAGAAGTCCACAACACAATCCCAGTAATCACCAACACGAACGGAGACAAAATCATTGACCATAAAAATATAATTCACACATTTAGAGACTACTATAAATCCTTATACAATAACCCTTATCGTGGTTAATCCGTTCCAGACTCTACTGCGATAAATGAATTTCCACGAAGTAGGATTCTTTATTTATAAATCTAATATTTTCGCAGTTAGAGCAGAGAAAACCTGTTTACCTTCTAAATACGTTTTTTAACATTATTACTAGACATGAAAGAACATCCTTTAGTCAAAAGTTTAAACTATGCTCCATGACAAGACAGAGATGACAGTTCTTTCTCACAATTAAAAGAATGCAAACATATCTTCCTCTTCAAAGGAGTGCGCATCAGGAGCAGAGAATTTCAGAGAGAGAGAGAGAGACAGAGAAAGAAAAGCAAACAATCAAAAATCAATACGAGCTGTTAGGCTTTTAAGTTTGCGAAGCACAGCGATAAAGCAGCTGCAAGAAAAAGGGAGCAATGTGAATGTAGTCTTTCAGCATTTTTGAGAGGAGCATCCGTATCCTCTGTGCAAACAGCCCTTCTGCTCACACCCTCTCCGTCAGAAGCAGAGAATGTCAGAGAGAGTGCAAGACACAGAGAACAACAAACAATCAAAAATCAATACGTGCTGCTAGAGTTTTTAAGTGTGCGAAGCACCGCACGGGAAGCATATCGTATATCATTGAGGAGTTTTATTTAATTCGTAATACGTGCTCTGATTGGGTAGCTTCTCAGCCATCTGCCAATAGCATCCCTTGTATGAAATCAACTGGGCAAACAAACTGAGGAAGCATGTACCATAAATTAAAAGACACATTGTCCGCAGAAATCCGTGAACCAGCGAAAAATCTGTGATATATATTTAGATATGTTCACATTTAAAATCCGCGATGGAGTGAAGCCGCGAAAGTCGAAGCGCGATATCGTGAGGGATCACTGTATTCTACTGAGTTTAAATAAGACAGCACACAATCTAATAAATTTCTGGATACATTACAGATACCACAAATAGATACTTTTAATGCGGAGGAACTGGATAAACCTCTGGCGCTATCAGAATTACTAGATGCTATAAAGTCACTTCAAGGCGGGAAAGCAGCAGGCCCTGATGGCTAACCTGCAGAATTTTATAAGAAATTCTCCTCTCAGCTAGCTCCCCTCCTATTAGCAACATGTAAAGAAGCAAGAGACAATCAATCTCTTCCTCAAACTTTTTGCCAAGTATTAATCACTGTCTTTCCTAAACAAAATAAGGACTTATTACAATATGCATCAGACCAATTTCACTTTTGAATAATGACATTAAGATACTCTCAAAAATCATAGGTAGAAGGATGGAGAAAGTGCTCCCTTCCTTAATATCACAAGATCAAACTGGATTTATCAAGGGTCAACACTTATCTTCGACGCCTGTTTAATGTAATATACTCACCAACAAAGCCAAACACCCCAGAAATATTATTATCATTGGATGCAGAAAAATCATTTGACATGATTGAATGGAAACACCTTTCCATTACATTGGAGAAATTTGGGTTTGGCCTGAACATTTGTGCATGGATCAAACTACTGTATACTAATCCAGAAGCTTCAATTTGTATAAACAACATTTGTGCAGACTACTTTAAACTAGAATGAGGTACCAGACAAGGATGCCCCTTGTCACCGCTGCTATTTGCAATCACCATTGAACTACTGGCAGTTCACTGTTGAAATGCTGATCAGATAAAGGGGATTATCAGAGAAGGACTGGAACAGAAAATTTCTCTATATGCAGATGATATGGTACTGTATATATCAGACCTAAAAAATTCTGTGCCTGCAGTCTTAACAGCACTCACAGAATTTCAAGAGATCTCTGGTCTCAGAATTAATCTGAATAAAAGTGTACTCTTTCCAGTGAATTCTCAAGCATATAATATTAGATTAGACACCCTACCTTTTACCATTGCAGAACAATTTAAATACCTAGGGGTAAACTTCACCAGTAAACATAAAGCTCTTTATCAACAAAATTTTGCCGTCTGCATGGAAAAAATTAAGCAAGAATTGCATAGATGGTCAACCCTTCATCTCAATCTAGCTGGAAGAATTAACATCGTTAAGATGAACATTCTTCCTAAACTTTTTTATTTCAGAACATTCCAATATACATCAATAAATCATTTTTTAAGCAATTAGATTCAACAATAAACTCATTTATTTGGAACTCAAAACTATTAACGTATCCAAAGAGCGACCGTACAAAGGCAGAAGGTGGCATGGCTCTACCTAAATTTCAGTTTTATTACTGGGCAGCAAACATACAAGCTATAAAAAGCTGTACAAAAATAGATGAACATACACAGGCCTGGGGCCTCATGCATAACGCCGTGCGTAGAATTCGTACTATAACATAACGTAAGCACAAAAGCCGAAATGTGCTTACGCACAGAAAAATCCAGATGCAGGAATCTGTGCGTACTCCCAACCTCCGCGTTCTTCCACTCCATAAATGTGAAAAGTAACGCTCGTGCACGCATGTGCTGTCCCGCCCCAGTTCTTCCCAGAATTATGCCTCTTTGAATATGCAAATCAATATGAATAGCCCTTATGCTCAGCGTGTGAAAAGACAATGGGAAAAGCACAGGGGAAAATATAAGAATTTCAGCGAATACCAAGTGGAGGCAAAGGATTTAAACAGTGGTACAATCAACAAAAGGAAGTTGATCGAGTGACATAGCCTGTCGGAGAAACTCGAAAGCTCAAGTTCACAAAGTCACACAGTGCCAAAATAAAAAAGAAGTCACATATCTAAGTCGACGTGATAAGGCGAGTTGTAGCCCAATGTCTGAGCTTATTAGGGTTCAGACAAAAAAAATAGGCACACAGTGGGAAAAAAACACGAAATGTCAACTTTAATCTCGAAATTTCCACTTTAATCACATAGTTTATTTTGTCATTAAAGTAGAATATCATAAACTTTATCCTAAATTCATTTAATTTACTAGTTTCTCAAATCCCATTGTAACTAAAGTAGCATGTTAAATGCTTTGTTTTGTATTTGAACTTCAATGTGCTCTATGTGTGTAAATCACTATGTGCTTTCGTTCTTTATCTTTCTCCGACACAGAATCTATTACATTCGTGATATTACAGCTCTCTGAATAATTAAAATACTGAGATGTATACGTGATATCATTTTCATAATGATTGGAATGAAAGCATGTTATTAAACATGGGAACATGATGGCACAGTGATTGTTCATGTCTCACACAAGATGCTGCTGTGCCATGCACAACCTCCGATGAAATAATTTATTGTAGCAGTACTGTCTCTTTCAAACGTCCTTACTTTTATTTCCCCAAATACCCAATCGCCACACGATCAGCTCTGTAATAGACGTTAAGCCATCTGTAAGCTTACAATGACGATTCTTCAAAACTTTTAAGGAACATTGAAATATCTTCATAGTACATGTTTAATTATTATATCCATCTATCCTTCCAGTGTCACGCCAGCCTCAGCAAATATACAGCGCAAGGCAGGAACAATATGTGAACTTGCTAGCGCTGTGGCACCGTGTCCTTACATGTTTAATTATTAACTATACAGATTATTTAAAGAAAAGCCAAGCAAAATGACACCTTTTATTGGCTAACTAAAAAGATTACAATATGCAAACTTTCGAGGCAACTCAGGCCCCTTCTTCAGGCAAGATGTAATACAGAAACTGAAGTTTCCTGTGTTTATATCCACACACTAGGACAAGAAACAACAATGGTAAATTTTTGAATGAAAACTCTTAAATGTAAAAAATTAATAGGTTCATTCAGGCTAAGATTAATTTAACAGGAGATAGAAGAACAATGTATGGTCAAGATCTTTAGATAAGATAACTGTCCAATAAAGTCCTTTGAAGTTTGTGAAGTTTTTCAAAACAATGCAGATCTGTAGTCAGGTTGTCTGTGTCAGTCTGAGAGATGCAAACAGTCTTCATATCTGGCTATAAAACTCTTGTCTCTGTTCAAGCCATGCTGTAATGTATTAAATTTTAACATGAGCTTAACTTCCCATTCTTTTCTCTCTTGCTGCGTTTTGAAGTTGCCCATAAGCACTGTGACTTTAAAGTCCCTCTCACAGTGTCCATGGCTGTTGAAGTGGGCCGCTACAGGAACATCTGTGTTGCCATGTTTAATGTGGAATCTGTGTAAATTCATTCTCTGGCGGAGTGTTTGTCCAGTTTCTCCCACATAGAGTGTAGTGTCAGGACATTTCATGCAGAGAATTAGGTAGACAACATTCGATGATCTGCAGGAAAATGATCCCTTTATGTGATGTTCAAGTCGGGAGTTTGGTATAATTATACGGTCTGTATTGTAGATGTGGGCACACGTTTTACATCTTTTCTGTAGGCAGGAGATGTGCCATTTTCTGTTGGTTCATTTAGGGAGCTTCGGACAATTAGTTGCTGAAGGTTTGGTGGTTGTCTGTATGCCAGGAGAGGAGGTTCAGGAAATACATTTTTTAGTATTTGGTCATTGTTTAGTATTGGCTGAAGTTCCTTTATAGTTTTTCGAAGTGTTTCAAGATGTGGGTTGTAGGTGACAACAAGGGGATGCGGTTCTTGTTGTCTTTGTTTTATATTCCAGAAGGTTCTCTCTGGGTATGGCAGTAGCTCTTCGTATTTGAGTGTCTGTTGTTTTGGGGTATAACCTTGTTTGATGAACTCTTGTCTGAGCTCCTGCAGTTGTTGATCCCGGTCTGTCGGGTCTGAGCAAATACGATTGTACCGTATTGCTTGGCTAAAAATAATGGAGCGCCTTATATGTTTGGGGTGAAAGCTATGACTTCTTAGGTAGGTCCGTCTGTCTGTTGGTTTGTGAAAAACAGAAGTTACAAGAGTGTTGTTTTCAGTTGAACTGTGGTGTCAAGGAAGCTGACTTCTGTTTCTGAGTAATTCAGCTTCAGCTTTATGTTGGGGTGAAAAGAATTGTATTCATTATGAAAATGGAGGAGGTCCTTCTCACTGGCAGTCCAGATTATGAAGATGTCATCTATGTAACGGAGATATAACATTGGTTTTAAGATGCACATTGACATGAAATCTTCCTCCAATTTTGCCATAAATAGGTTTGCATAGTGAGGTGCAAACCGACAGCCCATTGCAGTCCCCATTTGTTGCAAGTAGCAATCTTGTCCAAAAGAGAATAGATTATGTGTCAGAGTGAATTTTATCATTTCTATTACTGACTTTGTGGGTAAATCATGTTGTCCGAGGTACGTTTCACATGCCAGTATGCCATCATCATGAGGGATGTTTGTATACAGGGCCTCAACATCCATTGTGGCCAGTAAGGTTCCCTCAGGTAAGGGGCCCAAAGCAGACAGTTTTTTTAAGAAGTCAGTGGTGTCCTGGATGTAGCTGGTTGTGTTGCGGACGAGAGGTTTAAGAATGTGTTCCACCCAACCTGAAACCTTTTCTGTCAGGGAGCCAAGATATGAAGACTGTTTGCATCTCTCAGACTGACACAGACAACCTGACTACAGATCTGCATTGTTTTGAAAAACTTCACAAACTTCAAAGGACTTTATTGGACAGTTATCTTATCTAAAGATCTTGACCATACATTGTTCTTCTATCTCCTGTTAAATTAATCTTAGCCTGAATGAACCTATTAATTTTTTACATTTAAGAGTTTTCATTCAAAAAATTACCATTGTTGTTTCTTGTCCTAGTGTGTGGATATAAACACAGGAAACTTCAGTTTCTGTATTACATCTTGCCTGAAGAAGGGGCCTGAGTTGCCTCGAAAGCTTGCATATTGTAATCTTTTTAGTTAGCCAATTAAAGGTGTCATTTTGCTTGGCTTTTCTCTACATTCATAATGGCTAACACGGTACAACAACCTAGTACTACAGATTATTTAAATGAAGTTAAAGTTTTATCTGTATAATATAATCAACATATTTTGCTGCATTTCATCCTAAAAATGATATCGTCATCATATGTAAATATGAGCTTTATAAATTGGTGCAGGTTGCGCAATATTATAGCTGTAGTGCAAGTTTACAATGAGGTGATTGTACTTATAAGTACAAACAGTTCTACAAGGAGCAATTGATTGAGTGCGTTTATATTTCTTAGGATAAAATTGTTTCTGAACCATGAAGTCCTTACAGGAAAGGCTCTGAAACGTTTTGCCTTGGCTGAACAACAAGCATGTGCTGTATGCTGTATGCTGTATACCTATAATTCTCTTTCCGATCAGCTGCTGCTGTGATTCCCCATTTAGATACAGTAATATAAATACTCAGAGTGGTGCAGTGAGAGTAATATGGAAAAAAATGATCCGCTGTGGCAACCCTTAAAGTGAGCAGCTGAAAGAAGAAAAAAGAAGAAGATGGTGCAGTGAGAGTAACAACTCTAAGCAGTTATGGTATTTGGAATACTATGGCTATTCCCTGGGCCATTATATTGTTACAGGTAATCTACAATCAGATGCATTACACTAATAAACAATATGTAGTCAGTTTCAGTGTATTTATAAAGCTGCATCAGAAATGTGGTTCTAAGAAATAAAGGGTAACCACACAGGAACAGCAGCACTGCTTTGAAGCTGGGTGCCGCCAGTCTGCAAAACCAAGCGGAGAACTTGTGTACGACAGGGTATGAGGTACTGTGGAAAATTGCGTGGCTTTACACCAAGTGTAGGTTTTATACATCACGATTTGAATGTGGAAACATTCTTACGCAACATTTCTATGCGTGCGCACCGTTTATGCATGAGTCCCCTGGTCCGCAATAGAAGTAAAATCCTGCAGTACTTTATATTCCCTGTTTTGTGCACCAATAAATGGAAGTTAGCGGCAATATACTGATAACTCAATTGTGCTTCACTCACTCAGAATATGGAACCAATGTAGAAAGCATTTTAAGATGGAGAAGCTTTTATCTGTAGCACCTCTGTAAGAGAACCACCTCTTTCAGCCTTCGCAAACATATGCAGTTTTTAATATCTGGAAAAAATTTAGGATTAACTTGCTTAGAGATCTTTATATACACAACATCTTTTCATCCTATGAACAATTACATTCCAAATTTAACATTCCAGCAACACATTTCTTTCACTATCTTCAAATTAGGAACTTTGTTAAACAGAACCTGCCGGATTTTCCTCATCTTGCACCCTCGTCCATGCTGGAAAAAATATTGCTCAATTTCAAGGACTCAGACACCATCTCTGCAATATATAAAATTATTTTACAGTCCCTCCCTTTCAAAAATCCAAGAGGACACTGGAAAAAAGATCTCTCAATTAATATATCAGAAAAGGAGTGGAAAGTAGAAATGCAGAGAATTCACTCGAGCCTCATATGCACAAAGCATACAATTATTCAACTCAAAATTATATATCGAGCACATCTGTCTCACCTAAAACTCATCAAAATGTTTCCAGGGCAGGATCCAACCTGCGAACGCTGCAATCAAGTCCCAGCCTCACTTGGTCACATGTTTTGGTCCTGCACCAAATTAACATCATTCTGGACCAACATTTTTAATTACCGTTCAGACAGCCTTGGTGACACAATCCCTCCTAACCGATTAACAGCTGTGTTTGGGGTTCTTAAAGTTGGGTTTAAAATGGAGAAGGACAAACAAACTGTGATTGCATTCACTACACTTTTGGCACCCTGACTTATTTTGCTAAACTGGAAGTCAGTGGGAAACCAATGTTTTATACTATTTGAAACTGGAAAAAATCAAATACTCAGTTAGAGGATCTGTACAGATTTTTTTCAAAACATGGCAGGATCTAATCAATATTATTTTAGAATAAGCTCTTAAGGCAACGAGGAAGCAATTATTTCCGCATTTCTTTTTCTTCTCCATTCATCTCTATTGGCTTATAAAAACTCATCAATTTAAGTATGCTTACATGCCTTAAGCTTTACCCCATTGCCATGCTCTTTCTCTCCGGGTGGGGGTTGACTTGTTCTCAATCCTACTTTTTGTAAAAATTACTTGATTTGTATGGAATGACTATAATAAAATGAATTAAAAAAAATTGTGATTTACTGTGTGAAAATGGTTAAATTCTCTCTACAAAACCAGTTGTATTTCATTAATTTGTAGTAAATGATTCTTATCTAAACAACAACATAGTATTATACTGTATGTCTGCCAAGGTTCCAAAGTTTCCTACAGTGAAGAGGGTGAGGTTTCTGGGCTTAACTTAGTTTTTTATATAAATAAGGATGGATATATACTGCTGGCTTTACATACATGCCTGAATAAAACAGCTCTTCCTCCCATCACTTGTGCATTTTGAAAGTCCTGAAAAATGTTTTGATGAATACCTGATAGCTCTTCAGACCATTAACATTCCATTATGTTAACTGTGTGTATTAAACTAGTTGCCATTTTTAAGACAGAAAAAAAATACTAACTACTCAAATTCTCCATATACAGAATATCAATCAAAAGTGACACATATTCACACTGAAGAGATAAAATAACAAAAGGTTTTAAATATATACAGTACATGATGCATAAAAATAAAGATATATTTAATTAATTGTTCACATTGCGCCTTCATCTTAAGTTTGCAGAGTCATGCAATTGTGGAATTTGATGGATCTCCTGTTTGCACAGCTTCATAACTTGATGGTTAACAAAACTGTTTATATTAACATCTTCACCTAATAAATGAAACGTCAGGTGCTTTAGTATCATGACATTCTCCGGAACTTGTCACACTTACATTTTAACCATCTGAACCACTAGAAAGTAGACAATATTTTTGGGCCTCAAAAAAAATGATGAACACAGTTATCTACCATGTTCAGTATTGTTCAGATTGGGGAATCAATGAACAGAAAAGCCTTAAGCCCAAAAAAGCTAAAAAATAATAATAATTACAAATGTCAAAAACCCTACAAAATTAGTTTGTTTGGAATCCATAAATTTGGACATGATGGCCCTGTGCATCGCCCTTGTAAATAGCATTAAGCAGCTGACATCAAACAACACAACCTCCAGTCAAAATGTGCTAGAAAAGACAGTCATAACTGTCAACAAACAAGTACAACATGGAGAAAACAGCAATTAAATACTGGTGTAGTAGAAAATGAAAAAAAGATTTTAAAAATATTAATAAACTGAAACAAATTTTAAAACTCAAATCCAAATACAGAAATAGGTTCTGCTAAATATTAAACTCAAGCTATTTATAACACTGTAATCTATATGTAAAATTATAATTATACTTTAACTTTAAAAATACAAATGTCTCAGAATTTAATTCCTAAGTAGTATTTTTTCATATTAACAAATGTAATTACATTTATTTAAGGAAAACTAACATTGCTGCTGGTTTGTTTTCAGTTTTGCTTATTTTTATATTTGATTTATAAATTTTAATTATGATTTTTCTACTTTGATGGACGCCCGCAGCCGAACCCGGCTTGGACGCCCAAAGAATGTAAGGACTGCGGAAGGCAGATACTTTTGTACATGCCTCCCCCAAAACGCTAGATGGCAGGTTCCCTGGAATGCAGCAGTGTCCCAGATTCCTGCAGGGCAGTTCGGTTGCTCAGCCCTGTTGGGTGCCGTGGGTGCCGTCAGGGAGAGCTGTAAATGGATAGGAGGAGTCGTGCCTCATCTATAGCCTGGAAGTACTCCCAGGTCATGAGGACGGAAGGACAGAAGCACTTCCAGGTCAAGAAATAAATAAAGGACTGCTGGAGACCCAGCAAGGGGACCAGAATCAGGCGGTGTGTGACAGAGCTTGCTGGGAAGTGTGGTGGAGAGAAGAATTGTGTTTATTATTATTATAATTTCTGATTTAATTGCCTGTTTATTGTGGTTGGGGTGCTTGAAGGCACTATTTATCGAAGAAAGAAGATTAAAACAGTTCTTATTGCTTTTACTTTGTGTCCAGATCATGTGTCTGTTGGGGTTAACAGGGCAACAGCGACCCCTAGTGTTTGTACTACTCCTCAAGAAGATTAAAAATTAAAATACACCAACATTTATTTCTATAGAACATTTTCATAACAATAATAAATCAAAATGGACTTATATTAAATAGATATATAATTAGTAGAGAGGTAGACTCCTTCTATATAGTACATTTATATGTATAGTATATTATCATAAACAGAATAGTGCTCAAACTGCATATACAAAATGTCAAAAAATAAGGAAAAACAAATTAAAATTAGATACGAATAATAATGAATAACTTCAAAAATAAATCAATATGGGCCCACATACCATAGATTTATAATTAGTAGAAAAGTAGAGTAGGAGTGCCTTATGGCAATTTAGTCAACTAAAAACAAAAGCATGAATTAATTTGTTAGCAACCTGTAGTGTTATAAGAAATATTCCTTGAACAGAAAAATGTAGTAATAGGGATAATGTGCAATTTAAAGCTTAGGTGGGAATCAAACCATGCTTAGACTAAACTTTTTTACTTCTGAATTGACCTTTAATGCTAAGGAATCAAGTTAGTCTCCAAGACCTTCACTATTTTCATATTTGCCAACAAATAAGATTTCAGTTTTTTATTATTTAGCATGAGAAAGTTACTACTCATCCATTCATAAATACAAGACAGACATTGGATAAGAGACTACAGCACACCAGAGTCATCAGGTGCTATAAATAAGTAAAGCTGTGTGTCATGTGCATAGCTGTGGTAGTTCACCATGGATTTTGAAATAATCTGTCTTAATGGGAGTGTATAGATTGAAAATAACAGCAGGCTCAGAATAAATCCTTATGGTATGCTATAAACAAAATCATGGAACCCCAAACAACAAGCACCACTGCAAACAAAGAACTTTCTACCTATTAAATAAGACTGAAACCAGTTTAGGGAACTGTTCAAGAGACTCAGCCATTGTCTAAGTTGATTTATAAGAATACTGTTTGATATGGTGTCAAATGCTGCTCTCAGGTTTAGAACAAGTACAGGTATGTGGCCGGGTTAAACATTAGCTTGTCACTTATTTGCTACTTAAAGCAGTGCAATTTCTTTGCTATGATTTATTCTAAAACCTTGCTTAAAACAAGAATAAAATGTTTGTTCAAGTAACTGATGAAAATTTTTTATTCTACATTTTTACTTACAAAAGGTAGGTGAGAAGTAAGTCTAAAGTTACCAAAGGCAGAGGAGTCTAGATAATTTTTCTTGTTCTGGGGTTTAACTACTTCAGTCTTTTGGCAAATAGGGGAGAGCTCCCTCCCTGAACCCCCCCTTTCCTTTTTTCTACTGACGAGTTAACTATGTCAAGTACACCATCAATATATACATTGGAGTCTTCTTTGAAAAAGTCTGTTAGGAACTAGGTCAAGTGGAGGGTTTTGAGAAATTATTCTATGGAGATCAAGAAAACCTTTTTGAATGAAACAATTTAATTCACTTAAAAGAGCATGCTACGTACGGTTCAATAGGAATAATTTCGGAGTAATGTGTCATATACATTTATTTTTTGCTAGAATTTTTCAGAAGGCATTCTTTGGATCGAGCTGTGTCTTGAAGACGATCAATAGTTGAGAATAAAACTCTTGGATTTCCAGCAATATCATTTATAATTTTGGAAAAGTATGACTACTTCTCAAGACAGATTGTTTTGTTATGATCAGTTATATGTGCCTTCAGAATTTCACAGTGGACTATTAGTTAAGTGTTCCTCCATTGACGCTAAGCTCTGCTGTATTTTCTTTTAAAGTCAAACACTCTGTGAGTCTTCCAAGGTATTTTTTCAGTGACCACTATGTCAGCTGCAGCTGTCACCTTAGCATTCACATTTTCCACCTTATTAGTTACATTGCTTGGCTGTTTTAGGGCAAATATTACATTTATACAAATTTTTTTAAAATATTAACATACCTAGCATCTGCTGATGCATCAAAATAATGTTTTTAACAATTTTAGTTCTTGCTATTAGTATTTCTTGTACCAATATCCATGACTTTCCTCATATCAATTTTAGTCCTTTTGAAATTACTAAATCCAGTATGTGACCTCCCTTATGTGTACACTGTCTGACATGCTGGTTGAGTTGAAAAGCGTACAGTAAATTAATAAATTTAAAGAAAATACTTGGTAAACCTTTCTTACCTTACTGAACAGAATGAAGAAAATTATAACTTGACGGTACTGTTTCAAGTAAAACTGCAACACTGTTACTACCAAGCCATGTTTCACTAAATACTGTATACGAAACTGTGCTTCCCAATTACTAATAAGATCATTAGTGTAAAAAGTCTTACTGGTAAGAACTCTGAAAATGTAGTAAAACCACATTTAAGGTTTTGAAAGAGTAGAACTGTTTGGGAGTGTTAGGGCAGTTTGAAATGGCAATTAAGTTATTTGTGTTGTAAGAAACCAGGATAAAGAGACCATGGTGACCTTGTATAACTGAAGTTTTGAAAACAAAGAAAAACATGCAATAATTATAGAGGCATCTCCTCCAACGCAAGTTCTCTACTAAACTTATTCAAAGTGGGGATCTTCCAGTCTTAGGTCCTTCCAGCAAGAAGAAGTAGTTCCAAGTGGCGGTCAGTGGGGGTACAGCCATCAATCTTCTGGATTTGCAGAGAGATAACAGGAGAAGGCATTAGCACACAGCGTCAAGCTCTGTGACGGGGAATTACAATTATCAGAGCCCTTAAACTGTCTCCTATGCGCACTTGCATTCAGAGTTTATACTGGACCTTTTAGTTAAACTATGTATAAACACCCACTGTGGTGTTTCTTAGCTTAAAAACATCTTTAAAGTTACTAAAGGGCATGTACTTACTTTCATAATAGCATTACCATTTTTCACTATTTTGAATCTACTTATCATTTCCAGATTTTCAGATTGCATCATTACTATTTTACTATTCAGCATACCACTTTCTCATAAATGCTAACCTGTTAAAGTTAGACTACTGGGTCGAGCTCACAATCAGAAGCAGGAAATCCAAAGCAATCAAAGAGTGAAATGATGTTCATTTTATTATGTATTACTGTCTCAAATCTCATTGTGCTGTGTTTTTGTTTAAAATAATTATTAGTGTTTGTGCATGCTTTAACACAGTTAACATTAGGTTTGCATTGTTACCTTTAAGTGCCTAACTTCTACAGCATATAATAATAATGAGATAATGAATTTCATATCAGACAAATTTTTGCTTATGAATAATGGAAAGTAATAAGGTATTTCTTTACATTGTACTTGTGGTCTAAAGCAAAGGTTATTTCACAGAGTGTTCCCAGATTGTTTGCTAAAACTTTTTAGGAATAAACCAGAGTTAAATTGCTTTCTTCCTTTCTTTCTTCTTTTCATTCTTTGAGTGCTCAACCTGTGGGAATATCTTCTTTGTCAAAGTTTTGGGAAGGGTTTTACATTTACATTTATTTGCTTGGATGCTTTTAACCAAAATGATTTATAAAAGAGGTAACGTAATTGAGTAACATAAGGCTAAGACTTGTTGGTTCAACAAATATAGCAAGGCAGGATACAAAGGTTGATTGCCACAAGTGGAAAAATTTGATAATTAATAAATTTACAATCATAGACTAACAATCAATAAAGCAGTTAAACTAAATCCACCAATATCAAAGATCACAGAGCAAAATTTTATTTTTATTTTTTTTATAAAATGAATTAGATAGATATTCACAGCACAGATGGGTTTTCATTTGCTTCTTAAATACATTGATGGAGCCATCAGTTTGAATGGAGTTGGGCAGCTTGTTCCACCAACTAGGAACTAAACAGGAAAACAGTCTTGATTGAGGTGGCATCACCAGACACTGTTCTCTGGCAGACCTGAGTAGGTGAGTAGGAGTGTAGCGCCAGTGTCTCCATATACACAAGTGTTGACCCATTGACTACTCTGTAGGCAAGCATCAGGGATTTGAACTTAATGTGTGCTACTGCAGGGAGCCAATGTAATGCCATGAAGAGAGGAATGACATGTGCCTGTCTTCGGCTGGTTAAAAACAAGATGGACTGCTGCATTGAGGACCATCTGCAGTGGCTTGATAGCAAATGTGGGTACTCCCGCCAGAAGTGAGTTGCAGTTCATAGCCTGGACCAGACGTTGTGCTGCATGTTCCATCAGATAAGGTCTGATATTGTGGATGTTGTACACTGTAAACCTGCATAAATGACAAATAGTAAATATGTGGTAAAAAAGATAACTGCTCATTAATCACCACCCCAAGGTTGCATACTGAGTTGGCAGGTGTTAGTGACAGTGAACCAAGCTCTACAGAGATGGGGAGTTGAACAAGCTGGGATAATAAGAACCTCAGTTTCATCCTTGGCTTTAGTTTTGTTTAGGTACAGTATTTGTCATTTGTTTCATTTTTATTTAATTTCTTCTGCATTTTAGTTTTGATATTTGGTGTATGTTAAATCCTTTTTTCTTTATTTTTTACTCGTTTACCTTTAGATTGAGTCTGGGGAAAACAAGCCGACCCGGTTACTTAGGTATGCATCTACTGGGGCAGCTATCCGAGACTCTCACATTTAAAGGTTCACATATCTTCAGAAAGACCTAAGTAGAGACCTAATTCATCTTAGCTTCACTGCAGAAAAAGGGAAATTTACCTGTAAAGTATGTCATCACCCATTCATTCAAGAAAATGTCATGTACTTGTGCACAGGTTGTACTCATGTTGAACTGAACCTGCATCAATGATATACATTCCATGATTATTAATTTCCTGCAGATCATTTCAGATTTTCTTTAGTATAATTTTTTATCTGTCAAATACAAGGTGCTGCTTTACACAAAGTACTAAATCTGAATAACTCCAGCATCCATCGCTCCATTTTCTGGATCATCTTTTTTTTTTTCCCCAGTACAAAGGGGACAAACAGTCCTGGATGTAATGCCACCTCATCATATAGCACAGGCATTTAAATACTCACAGTCACACTATGTATTCTGTATATGTATTGTTTCTTACATAAGCTATGCACTTAGAACAGAGACTCTGACATAAGTGAAATTTATTAAGTTCTTGTAATCTTGTTCTATAATGGCAGAGCATCCATTATAATAAACATCTAACGTTTAAAACAAACAGTTAAAATAGACATTAATGTTTATAATGCACTGGAAAATAAAATAAAGTTCTGTGCTGGTTCTGATCCTAGAAATAATTGTTTTTTAGGTCTTAGTGCAAAAAAAAAAATATTACAAATTTTTAAGGTTGTTGACACTATGCTGCCCCCAAACCTTCAGCACTCACTCCCACGCTTGTCAATTAAATCACTGAGGTTTAGCAAATGTAGTGTAGGAAGTTGTTACATTAATTCCTTGCAAAATTATTCCTGCTCACATACCATGCTGAGATGGACCTTGCTCTGCTTTTTAACGTCTGATAGCCCAAAGACTTCAACCTTCAGTTAGTTTTCTTAAATGGCATTATGTTTACTAGAAAGTTATTTTATAAAATAAATAAGCTTTGATACAGGACATTCAGCCAAACTGAATCACACTGATTTTTTGAAATGCAATGACTCTTTTTCCCCTTCTAACCCAATGTAGAGAAAAAAATGTAAATTAACATTTTTAAGGAGAAAACTGTTGCTGTAAATTTGTGCATTTAGAGTAAAACCTGAGTGGAAGTTCAGGGTCACTTCTATAACTAACCACTGTATACCTCGTTTAAGGCAACCATAATCCATATGTTTACTAAAGGTAAGTCACATTTTGATTTCTTGTATTGCAGTTTGCCCTCATGATTAGATGTGGTTTCCAGGCAGTTATTCTGTTTTATGTCGTGCTGAAATGCAAAATCTTACCTATAAGACGGCAAAAGGATCACAGCTTTATTTTGTTAGTAAATTAATTTTACATTTCCTCACAGACACAGTTACCCAATTTTAGCTGATCACAATTTAAACTGCCCCTTTGGAGGCATTCAAAGGCTATGAAACTTCATGATTAGCACTGGTTCTTCATAAATCCAGTGTCCATTTCTCACGTGGACCTTGGCAATGTGGAGTTTGCACGTTCACCCCGTGTCTGTATGGGTTTTCCTGTAGCTACTCCAGTTTCCCTCCCATATTTTCAAAATCAGGCTGCTTGCTTTTTTAATTGGCAACTGTCTGAGTGGTGGTTGTGTATGAATGGGCCCTGTGATGGACTGTCCAAGACTTCCTTGACTGATTGCACCAGCCCCCTCTGACCCCGAACTGGATGAAGTGGGTTTGAGAATGTTATGTGTATTATATGTTACAATTTAAAACAGTCCAAAACACACTCTTATTAACATACTGGCATAGCAGTGAAAACAGTCAACAGCTGATGTAACTACTTAACAACTGAAAACATCAATAGCTAGAATAACTATTTATTTGTGTTACTTTCTAAGATTTTGCACACAAGCATTCATTATATTTGATGGGTCAAATTAATTCTGTCTTCTTGCAGTACCATGAACATTTTGCTCACAGCTCCCTTTTCACATAATATGTTGTAGAGTGTATTGTGATAATGGATGGAAGTGAGGTTTTCCAGCAAAATTCCTGGGTGTTTGTTTAACTGTATACTGTACGGATGATTAAACAGTTAAACTCCATTCCTAACAGGGACTGGGTATTAGATTAATCTGTCAGCACAGAGTTTACACTTCCCTACATTAGGTACTCCATTTCCACATCTAAAATATGTATCTATTTTCAGCTCCATGTGATGTGACAGTGCCTTGTTACCAGATCCCACCGAGAGCCTTTTCAACCCGCCACCGCAGATAACATTTCTGAGAGATGAGCTCTGCAAATGACGACAACACACAAAGCAAGGGGAAGGTGCAAAGTGCTCAGTGCTTTTATGAAAGCAATTCAAGTAAAGAAAAACAAGTGTTCAAAAAGTGCAATGCGCAAAATGTCTAATAAATAAATCCGATAAAACAAAGGTAAGGTGGAGATTAAAATCAGAACAAATATATCCATTAAAATGAAGTTAGAACCAGCTGGCAGTATAGTGTCCTTTCTAAAAGCCATGCCTTGTTCTTTTAACTGGTGTCTTCTCTGCTTATCCTTTGCAGGCCTTGCACCAGAGGAGTCACCCTACTGACAGACAAGGGTCCCTGCCATTCCATAATATGGTAAGGCTCCCTCTCCGGACCTAGGCTCAGGTTCCCAAAGGCCATGGCAGTCACAATGTGGCACTCAGCTCAAGCCTCTGATACCTGTTGCCTTCCTGGGCTTCTGCAGCCACCTGATCACTCCAGCTCACACAAGTTGCTCGGCTGGAGTGATCTACCTACAGCAGCCCCCTATGCATTGGCCAACTGCTTCTCTCCTGGTGCTCTCCATGCAGCTGCCTGTCTCTGTTCGCTTGCTCATTCTCTTGCACCAGCTCATTTTGCCTCCTGCCTTCGCTCTCTTTCTCCCTTTAACCTCCATTCTTTCCCTTTCTTGCACTCACTTTTCCCTTTTAAAAAAGGGATGTCGCTCAGCTGTGGTAAGAAGCTCCTGGCATCAATTATGGTCAACCTGCTACTGTGCCTCCGCCTGAAGATGCGAGTCTGGGAATTATTCATTTAAAAGATGCCAATCAGCCATGGACTTCAGTTTACCACATGTGAGTATAGTTAAAGACATGAATGTTGTCTTGCAATGGACCGCCACCTAGTCCAGAACTGACTCTTCCCTTGTGCTGCTGATCATAAGATATGCCCATAGTCATACTGAATTGGAATGTCCAGTACATGTTGGCCTTTACAGACAATAGCAACTATTGAAAGAAGAATTACAGCATTTTGCATTTGGAAATTGCAACCAGTACATTATTTTTTTTCAAAGTTTGAAACTAGGAAATTTCACATATGTCTTCAGATGAATGCTCTCTAAATAGCGATGCACACACATCTAAAAAAAATCCATCTTTCTATACTGTATGGCCTAAACCCCATTTATCCTGTTTCTTTGCCAGTTTGATTTGTCCTTTTTCTAATTCCACCAGTACCCCCATTAGGTGTGCCTTTAGCACAGAATGGTGCCTTTACTTATGCAAAATCCAAGCATGTACCCCCTGTGCTAATAATTTCATTGAGTAATAATGAATTAAGAGAGATTGTATCTGTCAGAATCATTGGAAGCTTTGGTAGAACACAGAGGACATTATCAGATTTAACTCGCTCAGATTTTATAAGGAAGTATTCATAGATGAACCTAAAGAAAGATCACACCTCGGCTCCTCCCAATTCACTGTCATCACATTTGTTGTGACATTTTGATTAGTTTTCTTTTATCTTTGAATTGGCTAATTCATGACTCTCCTTCATCATTTGTTTAAGTTAATAAAGAATTGTTATCTGCATTGTAAAGCACCTTGTTCTTGCATTTGTACACAATTCACACAGAGGTAAAGACTGATTACTCTTCAAAAAACAGATGCTGCCATTTTTCAAAATTGTATTCCTTTGTAGTCTGATTCATACATATGCTAACTGAGCAGAAAAAGATAATAGTCCTCTTGACTAAAAACAAGGCTGCTAAGTAGGAAGACAAATGACCAAGACTGTATGTCCAGAACTAACATAAAAAATTGCTTTCAGTTCACACTAGTGGCAAGCATTTTATAAATGTGAATGCATATATTCTATCATACTTTTTTAATTTTTTTATAAATCTAAACGATATGCAAGTAAAATAAAGCAAAATCAAATTTTGAATAAATATATCATATTTTACTTTAACAATCTATATTGTTAATGGGTTACACCAGCACAGTGACCACAAATACAACCAGAATGCATTGCATTTACATTTAACCAGACAGTACAGTAGAATAGAAGGATATTTTATTTTGCATAGCATTTAAAGAAAGAAGTGACTTTGAAATTTACAAAACTGCTATGTATTGTTATTACTATGTAATAATTATAATAATAATTTTCAGTCAGTCAGTCATTATCCAACCCGCTATGTCCCAACACAGGGCCATGGTGGTCTGCTGGAGCCAATCCCAGCCAACACAGGGTGCAAGGCAGGAATAAACCCTGGGCAGGTCGCCAGCCCACCGCAGGGCACACACATATGGGACAATTTAAGATTAACCTGCATGTCTTTCGACTGTGGGAGGAAACCCATGCAGACACAGGGAGAACATGCAAACTCCACGCAGGGAGGACATGGGAAGCGAACCCAGATCTCTTTACTGCGAGGAAGCAGTGCTACCACTGCACCACCATGCTGCCTGTAATAATAATAGTATATAATTATAATTATTAATTATTTATAATTATTTGAAAAAAATCTTAATAAAGCAGCAATGTAATGAAAACAATGAATAATTAATAACAAGAAAATATATAAATAAAATCAGTATCAAGAATAACTAAAACATTGTAAGCAAAAATATTCCAAATAATTTGATACAGTTAATTAGTTAATTCGATTTTCTTAAAAGCTATGTTCACACTGTGAAGAAGTAAAGCAAATGTAAACATGTAAGTTGATTTAATGGATATTTACACCACTTTTGCAGACTTTGAGATAATACACTAATGTATAAAGATTTGTCAATTTTATGAAATTATCTGTATCAGTACATGACAGGAGAAAACCAAGTAAACACAACAAATCACAACAAATTTCCATTTTGTTTTTGTGTTTTTTTAATGCAAGCTGAAGGAGTTAACCCTGGGTCTTTGGTTGAAATAAGGTCTCCATCCTTCTGGCGTATCATTAAAAGGAAACTTAAAGAAGCTGGCATCAAGAAATGCATTCTGTATCATAAACATAACATTCTTAAATCCACTTATTTAAGTTGTGGGTTACAGAGGGCTGAAGCCAATCCAGGCAGCATCAGATGCCAAAAGGGAACCAGTCCTGGTCAGTCCATCAAAGGGCCCATTCAACTAAACACCCTATTAATCATGATATACAATGATGAAAGTTACAAAGCATGGACAGACTATAGTCCATAACACTACATGGGCATCACATCAAATCCATCGTTCAACCTACTTCAAACAGAATGTCAGGGAACCCACCTGTTACACAGCTAACAGGGAAAACAGTTTATCATGGTCCAAGACCTGATGTATTGTAGGGAGGTCAGTTTGATGGGATGACCGATGATGGCGAGTAGAAAGAAAAGAAAGGAAAACAGCATAATGATTGTGACTTGGAATACTGAGATTGTGGCAGTAGAATTTTTACAATTTCATGCAAGTGCTAAACAGAAATAGCATAAGATGTGTGTTGCATGCAGAAGAAGAAGTAGAAAGATAAAGGTGAGAGAATGCTTAGAGTAAATGGTTAAATGTGTAGCTTTTTCAAGCAGGGAAGTCAGGGTGGAATCAATGCTGGAGTTTGTGAACCTGTATCTGAAAATGGACAAAGTGGTGGAGGTGAAGATTTTTTAATGAGTTTGTTGTAGTTGATAAAATGATTATTGGTAAGCAACTGATGTATATTGTCTCAACATATTCAATTGAGGTTGACAGAAGCATTGAAGAAAAATAAGAGATTTGGGACAAGCTGATAAAGGTAATGTCAGAAGTGCCTTAGGGCAAAGGAATTATAATGGGATTAGAATGATCATATTGGAGAGTATGCTGAGAGGTATTCGGTAGTTTGTGGAAGTGTTATCTTCATTACCAGGAATGTTGAGGGTGAGAAAATTGTGGCATTTGATGATGCGATAAAAGTTACTGACTTCAACACTATGTGTAACAAGGAGGATGTAAAAGTTGGTAACATATTTATCTGGTTGTGCAAGGAGCAAAATAGGCTATTTGTTGGTGAGGGAAGTTAATCAGGTCATGGAAAATGTTAAGGTGATCACTGGAGAAATCTATTTATGACATTCTTTCTTGGTTGTAGTAGATCTTTTAGGAGAGGATGTTTATTCCAAATCTGAAGGTCTGGAAACTGAAGGAGGAGAGTATGAGAAGTAAATCTGTTTAAACATTGGTAGCAAAAGTGAATTGGGTCTTGGGTTTTGAAAGGCAAGTGAGAAGCAATGAAGAATTTATTTTTGAAAACAATAAAATTATTTGTGGTTAGAAAATTGGGTGCTGAGACAAAAATAAACATGGGAATGGAACTACTGAGGTTGAAATGGCAGTTCAGGAAAAGTGAGTCAGAGAACAAAGGCAGAAGGTGACCAAGCAGTCTACAAAGAAGCAAAGCAACATGGTAGAGCAGTACAGTGGAATCTCGGGTCATGAACATCTCAGAACACGTTCAAATCGGGTTACAACCAAAAAGTTTGCTAAACTTTTGCATCTGTTCACGACCACACACTTGGGTGACGAACAAGCCAATTTCTGTTCCGATTCGTACACAACGATGATTACCGCACGTGTTCAATCTCTCCCTGTGCATTCGCTGTGAACTCTTTGTGTCTATTTCGTTTCCCTTCCAGTTCGTATGTGCCAGTGATTTACGCACGTGTTCAGTCTCTCCACAGTACATTGTTCTCGGTCAGACGTGCATCGTGCAGAGGGACTTTACCTCAAAACTGTAATCTCCTCTCCACCCAGTTCCTCCTCACTTTCATATGCCAGAACTCGACTTATGCAAGGTTAGTTTTCTTGGTTGTTTATGGTTAGTTTTTGTATAAATTACAGATTTTTCAAATGTTTATGTTTTCCCTGTGCTTAAAACTCATTAAAAAAAGTGTTTACAGCGATCGGTTCGTGAGGCTATAGTGTGAACTCCTGCAATGTTACTTTTCTCTGTTTAAGGTTTTCTCAGTGTTATTCAATGTTTTTACATTTAGTTTACTATTACACTGTGCATTCTATGGTATGATTAACTATTTTTGTGCTTAAAAAATCTTTAAAAAATATATATTTACATACAGCTCGTACAGTCCGGAACGGATTAATTATATTTATATACAATCTTATGGGGGAAATTACTTCAGGTCATGACCAAATAAGGTTGTGACCAGAGTTTTAGAATGAATTACGGTCATGACCCGACGTTCCACTGTATTTAGAAGCTAACAAATGGGACTCTTCAAGTGAGTTGCTAACTGAAGAAGGAAAGATAAATGTGTTCAGGATTGCTAAGCAGATGCAGAAACACAAGATGTAATTGGTGTGAATTGCTAGAAAATTCTAAAGGGAATATTGTGATTGGTAGTTATGGGATTAAGATAATGAAACAAGCAGGAGAAATAGAATAATAATATGCCTTGTGAGAAAATAGATGGATCAAGTTGTACATTTTTAAATGAAGTGGTCTTTAAAAGGAGTAGAAAAGTCAGAATAGGTAAAGCTGCAGGCAACTGGTGTGATGTTGGGACCGTTGAAGGCAGCAAAAGGTTTTAGAGTTGAATAGTTGGCATGATTGTCTTCAGGGAGGATTCATGAAGATTATTCAATTTAAATGGGTGCCACAAGAGAGGATGAGGTAGGAATTCAGAAAGTTAAGTATGGATGAATGGTTAATGTCTGCAGTGATGTCAAAGTATGAGAATGCATGAATGGTGGTCAAAATACCATTTGAGGATAGTGAAAGTTTTGAAGTGAAGGTGGAGCTACACTAGGATCATTTCCTGAGTTTGTTGCTTTATGTGACAGTGATAGAGGTGTTGACCAGAGAAGTGCATGAAGGAATGCCATGGAAGCTCTAGTCTGCTGATAATCTTGTTTTAATGTCAAAGTTCATTTGAAGGAGAAGATACTGAAATATATATCTAGTTTAGAAGTGAAAATCCTTAGGGTATATACAGGAATGTCCACAGTGATTTTTGGAGGAGAAGGGGCAGGAGATGTGAAAGAAAAGGGTTCATGGACATGTAGTATGTGTTGTAAAGGTGTTTGGAAAACCTAAATTCACTGTACAGATTGTCAGATATTAGAGAATAAAAAGGTTGTTTTGTGAGGGCTAGTCTGCAGGTAGAGCTATCTCCCATTCTTATTTCAAAAAACGGTAAACGGTAAAGTTTATTAAAGCTGCATAAAGGGCAGCATGATCAGTGAGGGTGACGTGGATGATGACACCGAAACTTGTAGCAAAACTGGAAAGAACAGAGATGAGAATAAACAGATGGATATGTGGAGTGTCATGGAGTAAAGGTGAAAACAGAGTTAAGGTAAAAACTATGTGTTAACAATAGATATTTTGCTCAGAAGAAACAGACTAAGGTTGTTTGGTCATGCAGAGTCAAAGTGAAGGGATAATTTGGCGAAGAGCTGCACAAAAACGGAGAGGAATTAAGGCCCAGAGGGAGGCCAAAGAAGACTTGATTGGCAGTGGTGTTGGATAAAATGAAAAGAATTCACTGGTGTCATATGTTATAAAAAGAATGCATCTCACCCCAAAGGATGTCAAGGGCAATAGAGAGCTGAGGAAAAGATTTTTGGGACAACTTGTTAAAACTAGTAAAATGGCCATTAAACTGGTGTTTTATGATGTATACAAGCTTGAGGAGAATGCCAAATAGACAAGAAAATAGTGGAAACTAAACAAGTAAACTTTTTGTCACTATTTATATTTCCTTGTTAATGCCTGAGGCTTGTTGAAATATTAATTGAATATTTGAGTTAATTTGCTCAAGTTTCAAAGTATTTCTCTTATCTACAAACAGATTAGTAAATACATCTGTGCAGCTGTATGTTTAAAAACAAGATTCTCTTTTCTAGGTTATGACAGATAGAGGAAGGTGCAGTAAAGGGGTATCATATTGAGCTGAAAAATTAGACAAAAGAACTATTTCAGCCTTTTATCTGACAAGGTAAAACCATGTTAATGCCCAGATGAGCCAAGTTGAAAGCAATGGATTTCTATCAGAAATTAATTAATAAATTTTTTGTGTTCATTTTGTCTTTATGTGTATAATTTTTTATTCCCATTTGCTTTTGAGTTTCACTATTCTTTTTGTATCATCATGGTCAGAAACATATTAGTAAGTAACGTTTGACATTTTTGGTTTCGTTCTAATGTGTTATTAATTTATGTATTTTATGATTTGGGTTTTTTTTAGCTTTTTATGCTTGTCTTCTTTTAATGTTTATTTTCTATGTTTTTAATGGGTGCTGACATTTTCTGGCTATGGACACAGCACAATATTAGAAAATGGCACAGCTGCAATATGAAAAAGAAGGCTTTGTGAACAGAAACCACCTTGACTTTGACTAGTCAGAGGAAAGACTTAGAGACCAGCTCTAAAACAGCATCAAGAAGGAAAGCAATTAGAGAAAGAAAATCTGGATTTTATTTTTTTGTTTCATTTGAATGATTTTGGTTTTGGTTCAGACTTAGAAATGTAAAGGAATACATATGACAATTTCAGTCTCTGCCAGTCTCAAAATAATTTTATTATTTGGTATTCCCAAACCGTTATGATGATAATGCTGCTTTGGTTATAACAGTTTAGCTGTAAATTCAATCAAGGCAAAACTTGCTAACAAATCATGACTTTTTGGGCTCCTCTTTAAAAAAAGACTCTGAGACTACACTAATAATGTCATTAATTGTCTGATAAGAAGTCAGAGAGATTTTGTGGATTTGGAGTAGAAAGTTACCAGCTTTGATGCTTTTTGCTGATGATACTGTGTTGTGTAGCACCAGAAAAGAAGAAGCAGAAAGGAAGTTGGAAGAATGGAGAAGGGCTTTGGAAGATAGAGGATTGAAATTAAATAGAAAGAAGAAAGAATATATCATATCATGCAATTCATATTCAAAAATTAGCCTTCAGGGAAAGGTATTCAAAAGAGTGGACAAATTTAAACATCTAGGAACAGTAGTAGCCCAAGATGGAAAATTAGATGCAGAGATAACCCAGAGTGCAGTGTGGATGGAAAAACTGGAAGAAGGTACCAAACGTATTATGTGATCGAAGAGTGAAGACTTAGGTTATAAGTTTTTAAGACAGTTTTAAGATCAGCAGTGAGATATGGAGCTGAGACGTGAGCAGTAAATGGAGTGAAGAAGAACTTTGACGAGGCAGAAATGAGAATGTTGAGATGTGTATGTGGAGCTACAAAATTGGACAGAATAAGAAATGAGACAATCAGGGGTTCAAGAAAAGTGGGAGAGACATCTAAGAAAGTACAGGAAATTAGATTGAAATGGCATGGTCATGTGATGAGGAAAGACAATGAATACATGGGCAAAAGAGTGATAGGAATGGAAATACAGGGTAAGAGAAAGAGAGAGGGGCCAAAGAGGAGATGGATGGATAAGGCAAAAGAAGATTTGAAGGAAGAGGGTCTGACTGGGGAGGACGTGTGGAGAAGGTTGATCAAGCACATCATCACATATAGATGAAGATGAAAGAATAAGTAAAATTAGTAAAAAGCTACCTGGGAGGAGAAATATTCACCTACACACAATAAAAATGTACAAAATCTATATTGATTGGGAACAGAACTGAAGCTCTGAGACAACAGTTCTATAAATTGTACCGTTATTATTTTTGTCTTGTAGGATGAAGGGCCACAATAGTTCTTTAAACTACTCTAAAGACAAGCGTGTAAATAATTTGCTCTGTATAATAATCAGATCTAGGAAAAAAAAAAAAACAATTTAAACAGAAAGAAGCTGAAAAACTGGACTGATGCTAATTGTACTTGACTTTTATTATTAGTTAGCAGTTGTTATATTTTGCATGTTGCATGTGTTCCTAAACATTAGTTTATGTAATGAATTATTGTTTACCTGTGGAGATTATCAGAAATTCCTAAACATTTTTTTTTTTGTTAAACTTTTTGAAATCAATAAATTAAAATGCTTGGTATGATAAATATATTCATCATTATAATATTATTCCAGTCAATGCAGTATGATCTGACACAGAGGTGAAAGACTGCAAAACACATGAAAGAAAACGTGCCTTTACATATCTGTGTCAATTTCAAAGCCTTTGTAAATATCTGTTCTCTTGATATTTGAAAGTCAGCAATTGAGAAAAAAAGTGCTGGTGTTACCTAATGTCTCTTTGCAAACAATTGATAGAGATACCTGTTAACTGGAGATTCTCCTTGTTCTTGAGGTCTTCAGTTGTGTTAGTTGACTGTGAAAGCCTTCTATCACCTTTGTTTTACAAATATATTATGCAATACAAACAGATATGCCTACTGATGCTATTACCCAGTCTTCGCATTTAATTCGCATAATTCTTTTATGAGACTGGTTTGAAAAACATTAAACAGAAATTTTGGCTGTGCCCACCACTGGCTGGTCCCTTATACAATTAAACTAAATTGAAATCTATTAGATAGATAGATAGATAGATAGATAGATAGATAGATAGATAGATAGATAGATAGATAGATAGATAGATAGATAGATACTTTATTAATTTAAGTATTTTACCTTTCATAAAATTTTAAAACCACCACATGTGCATGATTATTTCTTCCACACAGCAGTTCTGCCACTCATTTGAATTGTTAGTACCCCTTTAATTGAACAAAATTTCAATTAGTTTTAAGAAAACGAGTGGCACTGTTTACTTCAAATTAAAAAGTGGATCAAATGAAGAAATCAATGTAATTAGTAAACTGAAATTAACAGTCAAATTAATTGACACACTACATGGAATCAAACTGCCAGTCATTAGTGCTATTACTTGTTTGCCCTGTGGCCTTTCCTAATGTATATTTGCTCATCTCAGTCTTAATGAATCATACCCTTATTGTAGTGAAAAAGAGAGTCAATTGTCAAGCTTGTCTTCTGCATCTTTAATCAATGCAAATGAAAATGAAGTGTTTAACACAAGATAAATTATGATGCTTAAATGATGACTATGAAGCAAGACCAGGTCAACCCCAAAGGCCCTGCACGTTTAAAGAAACATGAAAGTGTTAGAACATTGAAGGTCTTGGTTTCCCCAAATAAAATTCTAAAAAAAAAATCTAAAAATATAGGAATAAAGAAAGAAAACCATATGTCATGTATTGGGTTGATTTACAAGTGCCAAGTACATTTTATGTTGTTGATTCAAAGTATAGTATTTCTGTTTAACTCTACCTCCTAAATCTCTTTTGACAAAGTAAGCCTCAACGTAACAGTCACTTCTTGTAAACCATGGTGACCTGGGATCACAAGTTACATCCGACCTAGAGGCCCTACAGGAAAATGTACTTTCTGAATATATCTGGGAGTGTTAACTTGAGTTTCCATGACTTGCCTTGGTCTTCATGACTCCTTAATGTACATGGGTTAATCAGTCTTGTTCTGTTGAATCCACTGAAAGGCAGCGGTGTCAAACTGAGATCCTAGAGGGCCACAGTAGTTTTTGCTCTAACCACCTTCTTAATTAGTAGCCAGTCTCATGCATGTGTGTCTGGGGGTCCGCATACAAGTTTAACTGAGGTAAGCAATACTTGAAATCAAATATTATATATTATCAAGGGGGTTGTGAGAGGGCACTGTCACAAACAATATCCTGTCCTTTCTCCTTGGCTCAGAGAAGACCCCTAGTGAGGAACACCTATGACATCCAGAGTATGCCCCGCCCTTTTCGGCCAATCCTCCATATAAAGTGATGGCACAGAAAGGTGGCATTTTTATCCCAACCAATTCCTGAGCCTACTAAGAACCAAAGATGCTTACAAGAGAATGCAGACAATGAAAAGCCAGAGTGAATGACCAGTGTCTTTTAAGTTGCGTATTTAAGCACTCGTTTATTTCTTTCTTGTTTGGTTCGATTAAACAGGGTTACAGGTATGGTATGCCAACACTTCAGCCTGCTTCCTACTGCTTCCTTGCTGCCGACCACACCAGGGACCTCATGCATAACACTGTGCATAGAATTCACACTAAAACATGATGTATGGACAAAAGTGGAAATGTGTGTACAAAAAAATTCAGATGCACAAAACTTACCCTATATAAATCCCGGTCAGATTGAAAAGTAACGCTTGTGCATATGCCTGCCACCCCAGCCTGACTCCTCCTAGAATTTTGCATATTCATCCAACCATCCATTTTCTAACCCGCTGAATCCGAATACAGGGTCACGGGGGTCAATCCCAGCCAACACAGGGCACAAGGCAGGAACCAATCCTGGGCAGGGTGCCAACCCACCGCAGGCATATTCTAATATGCAAATCAATATAATTAGCCATTTCAGTATTTAGATAAAAGACAATAGAAAAATCATGTGGAAAAAAAGAATTTGAGCGAATGCAAAGTTGAGGGAAGGAAAAAATGTACTATTTGTTGGCTTAAGCAGTGGTATAAACAGCAAAAGGAAGTCGATCGAGTGATACAGAGTGTAGAGAAAATCGACAGCTCGAGTTCAGAAAGTCACACAGTGCCTGAAATAAAAAAGAAGAGTTCGGATATCAAAGGTGCCATAAAAAGGCGAGTCGTTGCCCACCGTCTGAGTGTCATGCGGAAACAAGGTACAGAGAAAAGAAAAAAAATAGGGAAAAGGTCAAGATGTCCACTTCAACCTAGTAGTTTATTTTGTCATTAAAGTAGAATATTTTAATCTTAATCTTAAAATCAATATTTAATTTACTAGAGTTTCTCAGATCCCATCGTAACTAAAGTAGCATGTTAAATGCTTCATTTTATATGTGTTCTTCTATGTGCTCTATGTGTGTCAATCACTACGTGCTTCTTAAACGCCTACATGATACAGAATGCATTACATTCATGATATCACAGATCTCTGAACAATTTAAATACTAAGATGTATACTCGATATTATGTTCATGTGAAAAGAATTAAAGCATGTATTAAATAAGGGGGCACGTTAGCGCACTGGTAGCGATAAGCTGGCATCCTGTCCAGATATAGTTCCTGCCTCCCGCAAGATGCTTGCTGTGATGAAATAATTTATTACAGCAGTACTGTCTCTTTCAAACATACTAATCCCCAATTCCTGTCCTTCCTCTTCTTTCTCCAAGTAACCAATCGCTACACAATAAGTTAAAAAATAAATGTCAAGCCATCTGTATGCTTAGAACGCTGATTCTTCAAAACTTTTAAGGAACATTGAAATACCTTCACAGTACATGTTTAATTATTTCATCCATCTGTCCAACCAGGGTCACACCAGTCCCAGCAAGCATACAGCGCGAGGCAGGAACAATCCCTGAATGGGTTGCCAACTCATCATTATCGCTGTGCCACTGTGACCACATGTTTAATTACTAACTGTAATTAAATTATTTATTTAAATGAAATTAACAATTTATCTGTATAATATAATATACACAATTTATTGCATTTCTGCTGATGAAACGGTCCTTACAGATGACACTGCAGTTGTGACCTGCTGGGCTGGCTACTTTGAGCAGTTGTACAAAGCTGATCCTCTGGCTAGGACGTTGGATATCTCTAGATCCATGATTCTTGAGGCTGATCCTCCAATTAGCTGTGAACCACCCAATCTCACTGAGATTGCACAGGTGGTAAACCAGCTGAGGGGGGAAAGGCTGTAGGGATCTGTGGTATCTGGGGTGAATTTCTCCAGGCTGGTGGTAAGGCTGTCCTCCTGGCATTGCAAGCAATCTTTACATCCATTTGGGAGACTGGCATCATCCCAGCTGACTGGAAAACAGGAGTTGTTGTCCCTATCCGGAACGGGAAGGGTGATCGCCTGGATTGCAGCAACTACAGGGGGATAACACTGCTCTCGGTGCCGGGTAAGGTCCTTGCTAGGGTCGTCCTCAATAGGATCTGTGATCACTTGCTCACCTACCAGTGACCAGAACAGTCTGGTTTTAAGTCTAAGAACTCTACCATCGACTGCATCCTGGCACTGAGGGTTCCCTTGGAGCACAAACACGAATATCGGCAGAGTTTCTTTGCAGCCTTTGTCGATTTTCGCAAAGCATTCAACTCGGTTGATCGAGCTGCCCTGTAGAACATCCTGAGGGTTCGCAAGATCCCCTCGAGGTTGCTGGTTATCACGGCTGGCCTGTACACTGGTACTGTGATTGCTGTGCAGAGTGGAGGGAGGACCTCTGCGTTTTTCCCAGTTGATTCTGGGGTTCTTCAGGGGTGTGTTCTTGCTCCTACTATGTTCAATGCTTGTATGGACTGGGTGTTGGGCAAGGTCGTGGGGTCCAGCGGCTGTGGGGCATCTGTTGGTGAAGAAAGATTCACAGATCTTTACTTTGCTGATGATGCTGTGATCTTTGTAGAGTCAATGGAGGGCTCTGATCAGGACTCCCGAGAGACTGAGTGAGGAGTCTGAGTGTCTGAGCTTGTGAGTGTCCTGGATAAAAACCAAGATCCAGGCCTTTAATGACCTCTTGGGCACAGCCATCAGCAGTGTGTCTGTTTGCAGAGAGAGTGTTGACCTTGTTGAGAGGTTTACTTACCTTGGCAGTGACATTCATGTCTCTGGTGACTCTTCCTGTGAAGTCAGTAGACGGATTGGGAGAGCATGGTGGTTCATGAGGTCGCTGGAAAGGGGTGCCTAGCGCTCCCAATATCTATGCAAAAGGATAGGTCCAAGTCTTTAGAGTCCTGGTGCTTCCTGTCTTGCTATATGGTTGCGAGACATGGATTCTATCCAGTGACCTGAGACAAAGACTGGACTCCTTTGGTACTGTGTCTCTCTGGAAAATCCTTGAGTACCGTTGGTTTGACTTTGTGTCGAATGAGCGGTTGCTCCTGGAGTCCTGAATAAGGCACATTACCTGCATTGTGAGGGAGCGTCAGTTACAGCATTATGGCCATGTGGCATGTTTCCCAGGGGGTGATCCGGCTCGTAAGATCCTCATTGTTGGGGACCCGAGTGGCTGGACCAGGCCAAGGGGTCACCCACATAACACCTAGCTGCGGCAGATAGAGGGTCATTTCTGGAGGGAAAGACTGGGCCACGTGTCTGCCTGGGGGGTTGCAAACCGGGATCCCAAGTTGTTTCGCTGTGTAGTGGGTGCAGCAATGCAATGTACCAGTTTATGCTCCCCAACTTGACTTGACTTGATTGCATATAATCTTAAAAATGATATCAAGAGCTCCAAGAAGATGGCTCCTGGAAATCTAAATCAACTTATTGCCAGTCGTCATGATAAAAACTATTTAAAATACACAATATGAAAGCATAAGTACAATATACATGTACATATATAGTGCAAATGGTTCATAAAGTGGCTCAGGTTGTGCAATATTACAAGTGTAGTGCAAGGTTATAGTGAGGTAATTGTATTTATAAGTACAAACTGTTCAACCAGGATCCCCTAATGGACTGATGGAGTGGGTTTATTGCTCTTGGGATGAAACTGTTTCTGAACGGTGAGGTTTGTGCAGGAAAGGCTCTGAATCATTTGCTGAATGGGAGAATTTCAAATAGACTTACATGGCTGAGGCAGCGAGTGGTGCTCATTTAAGTAACAATGTTAAAGCAGCTGTGGTATTTGGAATAGTTTGGCCATTCTGTAGACCATTATATTGTTACCTGATGATTGAAATCAGATGCGTTAAATTTATAAATGAAATGCAGTTTTTTTCAGTGTATTTGATAAGGCCGCATCAGGGATGTGAATTTAAAAAAATAAAGGGAAACCACACAAAAATAGTACCATTGCTTTGACCCAGGGTGCTCCCAGTTTGCAAAACCAAGCCGAAAACTTGCATACACAATGTGCTTTACTTTACGCTAAGTGTATTTTTTATGCATTGCTATGTGACCGTGGAAATGGGCATATTATTTAATTCTATGGTTTGTTAGCTCTCTCATTCTGCCAAACCAGAAGTTTCAAAAACTCACAGTATCATCAGAATGTTTTGTGTACCAGTGCAGACTAATATTTCTCATATATTCTTTTTTTCTACTCAATTTTTTTTCATACATATTGTTTAATGTATATGTGTGTGTTCACCCTGCAATGAAATAGCAAGCTTAGAAAATGGTATGGTATGATATACAGTATGTAGGTCCAGTAGGGACTGATTTAGTTTGATCATCTGACAAATCAGTTTACATTTCATTATTGTGTGGTTTTTGATTAAGAAAAAAAATTGTTCTGAATCTTAAACGCAAGTCAATTAAAATCAAGATAAAAAAAGATTGTTCTATTAGCAGGTGATTAGTTAGCAGCAATAATTGGTTACTAATTTAAAAAATGGCTGGAGCAAAAGCCTGCAGCCACTACAGTCTTGCAGGATTTGAGTTTGGATACCCCCTTCTCTAATATCAGCAATACCTCTGCATTGGTGCAAGAACCTATCAATTTATATTATATTTAAATTATTTGCCCTCATAAGTTTCTCTGCCCACACGTAACACTTAAGGGCACTGAAAACACCACGGCACAAGTTGATAATTCCACTTTGCTTATTTGGCCTTTATATTCTTTCAGACATGAAACTGTATGGCAATTGTCTTTCACAATAACTCTGTTTCTAACTGTCAGATTATCCAGGATTCCAGTTTTAAAGGCTAAACACAAAGTTATTTGGAAAGTCTGCAGCAGCTCTTCTCAATCTTTGATTCAAATCCAGACTGGCATTCCATCAGAGTGGCAGAATAGTTTTTATGCTTTTAGACAATGGTGACTACAAAAGGTGCCACAACATTCTGTGCAAATGTCTTTCTTCAAGAAGACTGATTACCATGATTTAAAAAGAAGGGGAAAAACTTTAAAATGCAGGTCTTAAAAAGTCAGAGGTGAAACTATTCACAAACAGCATATTAGATGTGTATTTTGCAAACAATTAACTGCATTTTTGTCACCAGGTTGTGGGGTTTTATTGGGGCATTAATATAGATTTGGTATAAGTACTTAACTCCACTTTCCTGTGCACAACTCATCTTTGAGTTCTTTTGCAAATAACATTTACAAATTATTTTTACAACTTCTTTTATCTAAGTCACATTGAAAAGAACAGGGAATAGATAGGGCATCTTCATAAAAATCCAGTATTATGGCATCAGGGTAAGCTTTTCTTCAGGTAAACAAAAGGATATAACCCTGTGTATGTGAGTGTACATACTGTCACACACATGTGAATAGGATTCAGCTGAAGGGCTTAATGACTGGTGGTAACATATCTGCCCAGGGGGCGGCGGGTTGTATGACTCTTTTTCTAAATCTCCTGCAGATTTTTCTCGGTAAATCCCACCAGGAGCTGCTACATCAACAGGGGACACATTGCCGGTCCCGGCCCCGAGGACGACACCATTTCCGGTCCCAGTCCCGAGGACGACATCGTTTCCGGTCCCCGCCCTGAGGATGACGTCATTTCCTCCAGACTCCTCTGGATTTTAGTTCTGTTTTGGACTCTGTCTTGAAAACACTACTCGCTCTAACATTCTTTTGCTTTTGCCGCCAGGAACACATTATACAGGTGGCTGCCCCAAACCTTTGCAATGTCTGGTGTCCTTCCTTATTACAGTGGTGTAGTTGGCAGGAGGACGTCCCAGAGAAAACTGGGACAGAACCCAAAAGCAACAAAGGTAGAAAGTACCGGAGCAGAGTTTCTGGATGGGGAGTGGATCAGGGGGTCAGGAACAACCTGGTACGTGCTCTGCTCCACAAAGACATCTCCAGGCATAGGTTCTACAGAAAAGAGAAGGTGGAAGGGACCCACAGACGTGAGCTGGTTTCTGGGGAGGAAACAAATAGGGTTCGTAATGCTCTCTCAGCTAAGAGAGCTAAGCTGCCCATTGGGACCAAGGTCCCTGGTAAAGATGGGATTTCCCCGGGCCAGCAAATAAAGCAAATTAAATGCTGGGAATTAAAAGTAGACGGGTCAATCCCAGAGCAAGTTCTGTCTCTGTGGGAACAGGTGGCTCTGTGGCTACGGTCGTTTGACAGGACCCCTTATCAGATTGTGGAGCAGATGACCTGCTTCTTTTTACTTCAAGTGTCTACCCCGGACCTTTGCCCAGCCGGCCTGGTGAGACTTCCATTCGATCCCTGAGCTCACAGGGCTCATATAAAAACAGAGGCCAGTTTTGAAATCTGAGAGGACAGAACAACCCTCTAGTGGAAACCCTAGGAGCGATTTCCCACTTAAGAGATCTCTCCCACTCAAACCAGAGCCTGTGCCAAAGTCCCCAGGCCCCTTGGTGTGTAATCCGTCTGGCAGCAAGGCAGACTACAGGAGGACGTGGGGATATTGTTTGTGTACCCTTAGCAAGCCCCTAGCGGCTTCACCTACCGGAGAAGTGCTGGTAAATGGATACAAGGTTACAACGTTGTTTGACTCCGGCAGTAATGTGTTCATCGCTGCTCGCCGTTATGTCTTACCGCGACAGTGGAATCAACAGAAGACCAGTCTTAGATGCATACACGGTGAAGCTCGTATATATAAATCCGCCCGGTGTTACATCTGTAAAGGGGGTAAGCTTAAAAGACTGTCGGTGGCGGTCCTTCCAGACCTCCCCTTTTCCTGTAATCCTAGGGCGGGACTGGTCTGATAGTAAAGGTGGTAGACTACTAAGCACTCCCGGTCAGCAGTTTGGCTTTGTGATAGATGAGGGAGACTCATCTCAGGCTGCCCCCACGCTGTGTAACCAGCCGGCTGAGAGTGAGATGGAAGACCACGAGGCCGGCGCGGAGACTCCTGGTCCGTCGTGGGCAGTTGCATCATCTACCCACACCCTGACGAGCTGGGAGGAATCCCCGCCCCTTCAGGTCTCTTCAGATCCTCTCTATGACTTACACTTTCAATTTAAAAAGACACTGGCTTCTTTCAAGAGAGAGCAATGGAATGATGACTCTCTGAAGTATACAAAGAATGCAGTCGTTCTCGTCAATGGCCAACACATGCATCAGCCCATGCCACAGGGACCACGCTTCGTTATTGAAAATGATCTGTTGTATCGGGTCGCCAAGCATGAAGGGCAGGACCAGAAGTTGCTGCTTATCCCATAAACCTACCGGCGGCAGGTCAGTAAGTTGGTGCATGCACACCTACTTGGAGGCCATCTCGGCTCAGAAAAAACCTTGGAGCGGATTAAACTCCGATTTTTCTGGCCGGGGATCAATGATGAGGTTCGTCGTTTTTGCATTTCCTGTCCAGAGTGTCAACTACGGCAAATTCCTAGGAGGGTCTGTGCTCCTCTTGTTCCCCATTCCCTCATTGACGTTTCTTTTGACCGCATTGGGGTCGATATAATAGGACCCTTGGAGCCCTCAGCCTGAGAACATAAATATATATTAGTCCTCGTAGATTATGTGAGCCGATTCCCAGAGGCTGTTCTTTTGTACTCAGCTACCTCTAAGGCAATCGCACAGGAACTAGTAGGGTTCTTTGCACGAGTTGGGATCCCTAGAGAAGTCCTAACGAACCAAGGTTCTCCCTTCACCTCGGAAACGTTCAAGGAGACTGCCAAGTTGCTGAAAATCAAGTGCTTAAAAACCTTGATATACCATCCTCAAACCGATGGTTTAGCGGAGAGGTTCAACCAGACTCTCAAACAGATACTGCGCAAGGTGGTCAATGAGGATGGGAGGAACTGGGATCAACTCCTCCCCCTTGTACTCTTTGCCTATTGGGAAGTCCCACAAGCCTCAACGGGGTTTCTCCCCTTTTGAGTTGTTATACGGACAGCATCCTCGGGGAATATTGGATATCTTAAAAGAAGGGTGGGAAGCAGAGGCTCTTTCCTCAACAAGCATACTCGAGTATGTCACACAGTTATGAGATAGATTTGACAAAATTAGACCGATTCTAAAGATTCATATGGAGGAAGCGCAAACAACACAGGCCCACCTTTATGATCGTGGTACGACCCTCAGGGAGTTCCACCTAGGGGATTGGGTCATGGTCTTGATTCCCACCTCTCATTCCAAATTGCTCGCCCATTGGCAAGGCCCTTACGAGATTAAGGAGACGAAAGGATTGGTTGATTATTTGGTGAAACAACCTAATCATCAACCAAGCGAGCCGGTGTATCGTGTAAACTTGCTGAAACCGTGAAAGGAAAGGGACCCCAATCCCTCCTCCGGTCAGCCCCGCTCACTCTTTGCTCAAACAGATCCCCTTAATTTCGGCAAGGAATTATCATCCAGACAGAGGCAGGAGCTGGACTCAGCTATCCACTCCGTCCCAAAGGTGGTGAGTGAAACACCTGGTCGGACCTCTCTGATTGCGCATGACATAGTGACTGAACCGGGGGTTATCGTCCGAGAGTGGCCCTATAGACTCCTGGAGGCAAAGAAAGCTGAGGTGGAACTGGAAATAAAATGAATGCTGGAACTAGGAGTGATTGAGGAAAGTTTTAGTCCCTGGTCCAGCCCCATCATCCTCACCGTTAAGCCCGACAGCAGTTGGAGGTTTTGCAATAACTTCCGTTGGCTTAACCAGGTGTCTCAGTTCAATGCTTATTCCATGCCACGTGTGGACGATCTCCTTGAGAGGCTGGGACAGGCTAGATTCTTGACTACACTTGACAAAGTGCTCAGGCCCCATAACGTGAATAGTGCTGCCTACCTGAAAGACATCGTCATCTATTCCAGCACATGGAGGGAACACGTGCAGCAGGTCACAGCGTTATTGCGGACTCTAGGAGAGGCTGGACTTCAAATCAATCCCAAGAAATGTTTCTTCGGACTGAGAGAAGCTAGATATTTGGGCTACCAAGTGGGCTGGAGTACTGTGAAGGCACAATGTTCAAAACTAAATGCCATTCTGAAATGGCCCCGTCCGCAAAACAAGAGGCAGGTCCAATCATTTCTCGGTTTGGCCGGGTACTACCGTCGGTTTGTGCCTAGGTTCTATGAGAGAGTGGCACCCTTGACCGAACCACGTGGTATGGACTGACAAGATAGAAACTGCATTCGGTGACTTGAGACAGGCTCTAACTTCAGCACCTGTATTGATATCGCCTAACTTTTCTCTTCCATTTATCCTCCAGACAGACTCTTGGGAGCCGTGTTGAGTCAGAGCGTCGATGGTGTTGAACACCCCATCATGTACCTAAGCCGGAAACTGTTAGATCAGGAGACCAGGTACGCAGCGGTGGAGAAGGAAACCTTGGCGATTAAATAGGCGATTACTCAGTTGTGGTACTACGTTTTGGGCCGGGAATTCACTCTGGTGACTGACCATGCTCATCTTTAGTGGATGGCCCTTCACAAGGAGTTGAATCCATGGGTCACTAGGTGGTTTATTGACCTGCAACCGTACAAGTTTTTGCTCGTTCATCTGAAGGGGTCTCTTCATGCCAATGTTGATACCCTCTCTCGGGCTCATGACCACTTTGTGCAGCTCACCCAACCCGACGGGTCTGGGCTTAGGGGGGAGAATAGGAGGCAGTCTCCTGCAGATCTTTCCCGGGAAATCCCACCAGGAGCCGCTACATCAACAGGGGACACATTTCCGGTCCCAGCCTGAGGATGACATCATTTACGGTCCCCGCACCAAGGATGACATAATTTCCTCCAGACTCCCTAGAAAACCTCACTCCCTTCCTCTGAATTTTAGTTCTGTTTTGGACTATGTCTTGAAAACACTACTCGCTCTAACTTTCTTTTGTTTTTGCAGCCAGGAACACATTATTACAATAAGTATATGGAAAATGGGTATATGCATGGCAAAATATAACCCATGGGTTTGAAGAGTGTGTGCAGCAATAGCATCAAAGTCATAACTTTGACTCTTTCTTATGATGAAGAAAGGAATTCACTTCATTCTTCAAGGCAGAAGTCTATTCCATACTATGTTTTCATACAGATAATGTTTTCTGAGCACATGGTTAATGTCTCATTAAAAGTTAAAGTGCGATCAGGAAATGAAAGCACAAAAGAAACAAACATGTCTTATACTGAGATAACCAACAGACTATTTTAAGACCTTTTCTTTTTATGGTTTCCATGCTGTTGCTATATAATGTCACCTGGAAGTGTGTGGCACGTGACATCACAGGGTTTGTGATCACTAGCTTTCTTTGTATTTTGACTCAGTCTTTTGGTTTACATCTTGTCTATGTCTACTAAACACTGTACTCATTTTGGATTCTCCTGCTAAACACCTCAGATTGTTTCCTCAATTTCAGTTTAATGGCTTTTGACCTTGGTTATTTTTTTTTTTGATCAATTACTTATTGAAAGTAAAATGATATATAGTGATGTAAATAAAGGAAAACATATTACAGATAAGTTGAAGAAAAACAAATTACAAACTATGTTTGAAAAATCATTAATCTTAAAAATATTAGGCATTAGAGAGGTCTTAAACATCAGTCCCCCAATTCCCCCGCAAAGGCCTCACAGCTCCAACCTCAAAATGCCCATTTACCCATGACAGCAAACCACAAACTATCCATAGTATGCAAATCATAACAGAGAAAAAAACACCCCTAAACACAGCACAGTTGGCTTTTGATTTTCTTCATGATCACCTCCCACTTTCTAATGCTATTGTATGATGTCCCATTAATTCTTGAAACTGAGCCTTTTAAAAGCATCAAATTATAAAATGAAAACTTCCAGTGACTAAAGGATACACTACCTGTGCCTCTCCAACAACACACCACAAGATTGATTAATATCGGCTGTCAAGTAACCTCGCATCCTACAAATGATAGGGGGACGCTGACCGAAGGGCAGGTGGGAGGATCTGAGAAGTTGGATAGTGCTGACATCTGGGTTGTCTCGCCCATTGAGACATCAGCGTCGGTCACACATAAATCAAAAGGGGTGCAGACAGTCAAGAGTCTCTCTGCTAATCATAGACAGACCCAGACTGTCAAGAAACTCCACATAAAAAAGGAGATCCAGAGTGAAAAGCAGGGATTTCCTGATATTACAGAGCATGGAGCTGCAAGCTCATGTGCGGCTGAAGGATGCTCTTCTCATGGGTGAGGAAATGGTCCACCCTCAGCTGCTAAGGGGGAGGTGCAAGCATTTCCAGCCTGTTTTCAGTCTTGCAGGGTGAGACTATCTGGAGGGAGGCGGCTGTGTTATGAATGCTGCCGGCCGGGTGATCTCTGGAGGAATTGTCCATGGAGAACCGGGAAGATAGATAATCGACAGCATGTGTGCAGTATCTCCCCAAAGTTCTCCTGTGCTTGCTTTATAGGACAAAGCCATGGTCTGGCCATTGCAGACTGCCACTCCTGGAGAAGAACAACCCTTGCGGGACTGGACGCTTTTCTCCACAGTGCCCAGCTGAGGGAGGGGCACTGTGGTGGACTGCCGGCTGCTCAACCCGGCTGGGACACCCAAAGAAGAGAAGGATAGGGAAAGGCAGCTGCTGTGGGACACTGCCTCCCCACAAAATGATATTCCGTGTCTACAAAGATCTATGTAAGTGTAGGATGACAGGAAATGCAAGAAATGTTGAAAACATATCTAAAAGAGAAACGTTTTTCATGTTTTAGTACTAACGACAATATTTTGACATGAAGTGAAGACTTCATGAAGTCCAAATATCAAATAAGCATTTTCACAAAAGGTACAAATAATAACAGAATAAATGCACTTTTATTCAAGACTATAACCGAATAAAAAGAAATTGGGTTAGTGTGGTTTGTTGTCGTGACTTCTTTAGTAGTACAGCGATAAGAACTGCTGACTCCAATTCAGAAGGTTGCAGGTTTGAGCCTCCCTGCGTCCCAAAATAAACATTTTGAGTAGTAAGCTGCTTTTATTGTTACTATTATACAATAAAAACATACATTTTATTTGAGTCTGTAACAGCCGGTGTAAATTTATGGTACTTGTAAAGGTTAGTGTTTTTTTTTATTCAGTTTTATTCTCTCAGTCGTGTTCACGCTTGCCCAATCTGACACTGCTGTTTTCAAATAAAGATGTGCTATAACAGAGGTGATCTCAGATGAGGACGAGGTTTCTACATCGGAGAAAGAGACCAGAAGCCCTCCCCGCAAGAAATGTCCACTCACATATAAGATCAGCACAGCTGCGCCAAGCGTAAAGGTGAAAGATGGCACCGTTTGGACTGCATCTCCTTGGGCTGCGTTCATTCCCCCTCTTCACATCGTGAGCGGCAGAGAGTGGATGAAGCATAGCACAGGCCTAGGGGCTTGGCGAGCGAAATGAGCAGGGGGCAAAGCCCCCTAGTTTCTTAAAAAAATTTGTTATTGAATATGGGGATTCTTTGAAAAAGGAAGAGCAGCATGGGAAGGATCGTCATCTTAACAATGTTGATTCTCCCTGCTAATATAAGGTGGTGGGTAGACCATCTAGTAGCGTCTTTTTAATTTTTTCCATATAGACAGCAATATTTTGTTGAAAAAGTGCTTTATATTTACATGTAATATTTACTCCTAAATATTTAAGCTGCTCTGCTAAGATCAATGGGAAGATGTCCAGTTCAGTATTATATGCTAGGGAATTCACTGGAAAAAGCACAGCTTTGTTCAAATTGATTTTTATGTCCAGATATCTTTTGAAAATCTGCTAATGCTTTTAGGACTGCTGGCACAGAATTTTGTGGATCTGATATATGCAGTACCATATCATTTGCATATAATATTTTCTGTTCAAGTCCTTCTCTAAAAATCCTCCTTATCTCTGATGCATTTCAAAAGCATACAGCCAACAGTTCAATGGTGATTGCAAAGAGCAAAGGTGATAAGGGGCATCCTTGTCGAGTACCATGTTCTAGTTTGAATTTATATGAAATAAAGTTGCTAATACGAACTGCGGCTTCAAGACTAGTATAAAGTAGTTTGACTCATGCACATATGTTGGGGGCCAAACCCAAATTTGTGCAATGTGGTGAATAGGTAGTCTTATTCAACCATATCAAATTATTTTTCTGCATCTAAAGAAAATAAGATCTCTGGTGTGTTAAATATACTGGATGAATATATTATGTTAAACAAAGTCAAAGGGTAGAAGGGTTAAGCCTTTAATAAATCCTGTTTGTTCTTGTGATATTACAGAAGGAAGCACCAGCTCATTCCTTCTGGCTAGAACTTTTGAGAGTATCTCATATCATTATATAGAAGACAGATTGGTCTGTAAAGTTAAAATAATATATATATATATATATATATATATATATATATTGTCAGGGATGCCAGGGGCCATGACCCGGCCGGGACGCCAGGAGGGACCGGAAGAGGGTCAGAGCCCTGCCTGGATCACGTGGGGTTTGCCTTCCGGGTTGCTTTGGGGGCCACGGGTCAAGGGCATGGAAGCCCTTCCCTGTAGGAGCCCGTGGTCACCGCCAGGAGGTGCCCCAATGCCTTGGGGACTTGTTTCCCCAGCACTCCCGCCACACCAGGAAGTGCTGGGGAAGACTTTGGAGGATGGCCGGAGAGCAGCCGGGAGGACAGACGACACTTCCGCACGCTGGGGCGTGGTCAGAGAAGGAATGCCGGGAACACCAGGTGCTCATCCGGGTCATCTATAAAAGGGGCCGTCTCCATTCATTCAGGGCTGGAGTCGGGTGGAAGTAGGACGAAGCAAGAGGAGGGTGGAGGCGGCCCGAAGAAAGGCATTGTGGCCAGGACTTTGAGTGTTTGGGGTACTGTGCACTGTTTGAACTGGGTCTTTGTGACCATTGTTTGGGTCTGAGTGACCAATTAATTGTAAATACTGTAAATAAACGTGTGGTGGTTTGTGCAAAACAAGATGTCTGCCTGTCTGTGCCCGGGTGCCGTTGACATCTGGCGTAGCCGGCAGGATGCTCCGCCTGTTGCAAGGCGGGGACCTGCAACAAACAAATTTGTTGTGGACGGCCCGGCGCAGCAGGGGACCCCGTGCGCGCTGGTGCTGCGTGCACACAGCCCGCAGGGTAAAGGAACCCCACGGACCGCCAGGGGTCCGCAGGAAGGCCATGTTTCCCTGATGCGGGCGGGTGGCGTGCCTACAACGAGTGCAGCGGTCTCCTACGAGCAGGCCGTTGCTGGAGGCGCCCGGGACCGCATGGCGTCAAGAAAGGCCACGCCGAGGAAGTGTCCTCGGTTTGACGAGTCCGGGAAGGTGAGTTCCTGCCTAGCGCAGCCGGCCCATGGGAAGCGGGCGTGTTTTCTCTTTTGCAGGCAGGGACCTCCCGGATCCACGCCGGTGGCAGGCGCATGCTGGTCTGCAGGGCTCCGGCAGCACAGCGGCAGCCGCGAGGGCTGCGGAGGAGGAGGACGCTGCAGCTCGAGGCGCTGGCAACAGCAAGGCTGCCGGCAGGCACGTCGACACCGCAGAAGGGGAGGCAAGATGGCCGTGGACCAGAAGTCCCTCCCCCTGAAAGGCACGCGATTGGACGGTGTGTCTTGTGTGCCCGCCGATGACTGTAGAGAGGCGGGACCAAGGAATGTCCATCACGGGCAGGGGGGAGACCCGATTGGGCCGGAGGAGAAGGCCCACAGGAAGTGGCCGGCGTTGGAAGCTGACAGACAGGTAGGCTCCGCCGGTTAACTTCCTGTCTTTGCCGGCTGCTCTGGCGGAGCTGGGGGTGTCTCTTCAGCCCACCGAGCAGCGTGTGTTACAGATGCTATGTGCCCTCCGGGCTGAGGTGCTGGAACTGGAGAGGAAGGCGCTCGCGGCGCTGAGAACGTTTCAATCAACAACGGGACGGGCGCTGACGCTGGAATCTCCAGCCGGAGAGGTACAGCGGAGACGGTGAGTACAGCCGACTCCGTAAAGCATACGGGAGGGTCTGTTGAAAAAGGCTGTGATGATAACGATCAGTTCCGAGTAAGCAGCCCTCCGACAGGAGGTGCGGCGCCGCAGGCTGTATGCGCGGCGAGGGGGGAGTCCGAGAGGACGCTGAATGGACACAGGCTGCTAAGTGCCCCGGGTCCTAGCGCCCTCCGCCCCGAGTCGGCTGCGGTCTTGCGCCGCACTATAGGGACGCAGACGGGACAGAGGCGCCTTTTATTCCATAAGGAGTCACAAACCGTCATGGCGTCCCAGAGTGAACGGAGGAATAAAGGGCTGGGTGCCGATTCCTCCGATATGATGGGGACGCAGACGGGACAGGGGCTCGTGTTGGTTAATACGGAGTCGCATACCGTCAAGGCGTCCGAAAGCGAAGGGAGGATTAAGCGGCTGGGTGCCGCTTCCTCCAATATGGTGAGACGCGTTGCTGGGTGCACGCGTATGGCTGGCTGCCCTCTGGGGGAGCAGAGGGAATCCCTGAGGCCGGCGGAGAGAGAGCAGGCGGTGCCGACGGCTCCATCATTGAGAGGGACACGGAAGCCGCGGAGAGGGTGCCGATCAGGCAAGTGCCGGGGCGAGTGGAAGGGGGAACGCTGCCCGTGCGTGGCGCGAGCTGGGTGCTTTGGCAGCGGTTCTGCCCCTGTGTTCTCTTTTGTAGGGACGGACCCCGGGCGAGCTGAAGGAGCCCCTTCGTGGCGGAACAGCCCTCTGATGTCGGGCCGTCTGCGGAATAATCTCTGCTGGTGCACAGGTGCGCTCACAGCTGGAGGAGCCTACGGGGGAACGAGTGGCTCGGAACAAAGGGGCGTGGAGGCCTCGGAGGGGGTGCCGATCGAGGAGGCCCCGGGGTGCCGGTAAAAGGGGGGAGCGCAACCTGGGCGAGGCCCAGGGATGCACCAAGGGCTGGTGCTCGGATTGTGTCTCCGCCCCTGTCCCTGCTAGGAGTGCGGGGCCGGACCCCGGCTATCCTCGAGTGGGACCCGTTTGGGCTCTGCTGCCCTCGGGACGGGTCGCTCTTACCCACGAGTGGTCTTCGCTGGCTGTGGGGCACTGTCAGGGATGCCAGGGGCCATGACCCGGCCGGGACGCCAGGAGGGACCGGAAGAGGGTCAGAGCCCTGCCTGGATCACGTGGGGTTTGCCTTCCGGGTTGCTTTGGGGGCCACGGGTCAAGGGCATGGAAGCCCTTCCCTGTAGGAGCCCGTGGTCACCGCCAGAGGTGCCCCAATGCCTTGGGACTTGTTTCCCCAGCACTCCCGCCACACCAGGAAGTGCTGGGGAAGACTTTGAGGATGCCCGGAGAGCAGCCGGGAGGACAGCTGACACTTCCGCCACGCTGGGGCGTGGTCAGAGAAGGAATGCCGGGAACACCAGGTGCTCATCCGGGTCATCTATAAAAGGGGCTGTCTCCATTCATTCAGGGCTGGAGTCGGGTGGAAGTAGGACGAAGCAAGAGGAGGGTGGAGGCGCCCGAAGAAAGGCATTGTGGCCAGGACTTTGAGTGTTTGGGGTACTGTGCACTGTTTGAACTGGGTCTTTGTGACCATTGTTTGGGTCTGAGTGACCAATTAATTGTAAATACTGTAAATAAACGTGTGGTGGTTTGTGCAAAACAAGATGTCTGCCTGTCTGTGCCCGGGTGCCGTTGACAATATATATATATATATATATATATATATATATATATATATATAAAGTGAACTTGAACCCCGACACACACAGACGGACATCATTGACTCCACCACACACTGTTTATTTACAATTATTTACAGGTAGTCACGTGCACTCCCCAGTGCCTCTTGCACCGTTTCCCCAAACGTCCAGGCCACACAGTCACAATGCTTCTCTCCTGGCCGCCTCCAGTCCTCTCTCCAGCTCCGTTTATCTTCCAACCGACTTCCACCATCGACTGAAGGGAGGCGGCCCCTTAAATAGGAACCCGGATGGGCTCCAGCTGCTTCCTGGCACTCCTCCGTAGCCACGCCCCAGTGTGGTGGAAGTGCCAGCTACGCACCCGGAAGTCGTCCGGGTGTCCCCTGTCGTCTTCCCCCCAACACTTCCTGGTGTGGCGGAAGTGCTGGGCTCCAGGGATATTCAGGTACCTGGGCACCGCCTGGCAGTGGCCACGGGTCCCTACAGGGCTGGGCTTCTAAGCCCTTTACCCGTGGCCCCCAACATAACCAGGGCTGATGCCCCCTCGCGGTCTGGAGGAGGTACAAGCCCTCTTCCGGTCCTCCTGGGCGTCCCGGCCGGATGCCACTATATATATATATATATATATATTTATACTGTATGTATATATATATATACTGTATATATATATATATATATATATAATATATAAGTATGGCAAATTTTGCTTTACAAACAGTCCAAAATGCAAGCTTCAAGTAGAATCTTCTTTGCCTTTCCAGAATATGGTTTGACTCATGATCGTGTTTTTTAAAAGACAGTCGGGATTATTCTTCTCAGCTCTTTATCTGTTTTGTCCAGAGAACTAAAAATGTTTGGTAGGGTATTTGATTTCAGCTCTACGTAGGCACTGTTAATGATGTAGAATACGACGCATTTAGCAGCCCTATCAGGTGTGAAATCTGGGAAAATACGAATGCAGGTATTTTCAAAAATACTCTCATCTTTCTGTCTGAGAAGCGACTTGAGATTTTGTTTGACCTGTAGTTTCTCAAAACAGACAATTAGGCTTTTTGGTTTGGAGGTATTCGATCCATGTATATGGTAGGCTGCAGAGAGCTCGATGTCTGATTTAAAGTCCTATCCAGTAATTTTAGAATTCAGCTATTAATTTCACCGGGTTTGGATTTTCCCATTTTTCAGGAAGACCTTCAATTCTGATGTTGTTCCTTCTATATCTGTTTTCCAGTATTGCCAGTTTGTCCGCAAGCACTTTGCATTCTGATTTTGCAGCCATTGCTTTTTCATCCATGGCGAAAGCCGATTGTTCAACTTTTTCAATATAGGTCATGAACATTTGCTTAACATCTTCAAGCTAGGCAGCAAATACTTTAATTTGACTCTCTAACTTACTTGTACTTTCCTATATTTTTTCCTCAATTTTTCATAGCATTTCTGTAAAGGATATAGTAAACTTACCTGTAGTACTTAAACATTGCTTTCTTCAGTATATTTAAGTCTGCTTGTAAGTCCATATAGAATATCTGAATAGACAGGTTCAGCTTCTCAGTCTGTCAAACTGTTTCAGCTCCTCCACAAACTGCCCAATCAAAAAGTGTTCATTATGGAGGTTCCAGCTTCCATGCTGTCATTATGAGAAATTTTGAAAGATAGCAGCGATAGGGTGAACACTTAATGGGTCCATAAAAAACCTGGCTCATTACATACATTAGTACAGAAACTCAGGAATGAAAAAGCAATGTGAAAGGTAGAAATGTGAGATTAGAGGAGAGGAGAAGTTGGAGCTCCCTTGAAAACTGCCATCTCATCTTGCAGGTCACGTGATTTCCCCCACTTTGGTTAGTTTATATTACCAACTCCCATCACCTGATTCCATTCTCATTTCAGATTGTGCCCATTTACTGCATAGGCATAGCAACTACAAACAACATGGCTATAGCCATAAAGTGATAGATACAAAATTACACCAACCATACTAAAAGCAAATCACAAAATACCATCATCAAAATAATGATATTATACCTAAAATCATAAAAATAAAACCATATAAATCCCAAAAATCGAGCACATAACCACAATGATGCCCACAATGCATATTCATAATATTATAATTTCTTTATTATATTTGTAACAAAGACACCAACAACCATTCAAGTTCAACATCAAACTTTCACTCTACTATTTTAGTCTCATACTGTTATTTAAGAAATGCAAACCTAACCCAACAAGGAGGAAACCCTATAACCCATATATAAAACATAGTTCACATTCTCAAAATACTATAATGAGGTTGCATAGTAATTTTTGTATGCTGTATTATTCAAATTTTTAATTTTTGTCTATATATTTAAGCAATCTTTTAATATGGTATTATAATGCTTCTGTAGTCAAAGCTGAAATACATCACAAACCTGGCATAGCAAAGAAACTGATTTTGAATTATATTCAGTTCTATGGAGAGTTACTGTGACCATAAGCTGTGGCGAGATTAATTGGTAATTAATAAATTAAAACAGTTAAAGAAGCACATGAATAGTATATACAGTAATTAGTCACTATACTTTATCAGTATGTGATGTTATTGTGGCATCAGCAAAAAGTGACATACAGTATACACGGAAATTTTCTCCAGAGATTAAATTGAACAAATGTCAGGAGTGCAACAGTTGTAAATAGAGAAGTAAACAAAGATTAATTAGGATCAACATAATATTTTAACAACCAAGTTGACTAAAGAAACATTACCATTCAGTCTGGAAAAATAGGTATTTCTCATTATTGTTATTTCTCATTAGTGAATGCCACAAATACTGCATTCTCTGTTTCTCATGTTGTCTAATGGTAAAGTGCAGATTCCTTTTAGACTGAATCCCTCTGCAGAAAGCCTTTAGATAGATGATAGATAGAATGGCTGCTTTCACATTATCCAGGTGGATGCTATGCATTGGTGGTTAAAGAAGTACTTCACTGTCTATGTAAAGCTCCTTGAGTAGGTTAAAAAACACTATATAAATGTAATTAATTAAAGAGAAAACTATACCAGGAATCTAGTGTTTGAATGGTTTTTTTTAATTGTTTCTTCCTGTCTACTTTCCAACTTGGATCTCATAATTTTGCACCTTGGTGCCTTTCTCCCACAACTACGGTAAGGTGATGTTGCAATGTGATGAATATCACTATAAACAATAGTTAATGTATTGGCCTGTAATGTCATGGTCATAATTATGTTTATAAGCTACTGTACAATGCTTTCATTCAATGCTAATACTCTGAGTACGGCTGAGTTTAAAGAGAAAAAAAAAATGGATTCCTTTTCTAATCAGTTAGTTTTGCCATCTTTGTCATGCTTAGATCTGCAGCTTGTGTGTTTGCTATTGACTTTAAAAGATTGTACCATTACTTGTGTTTTAACGATCAGTTTGGATTTTATGGCTGTATTTTTCTTTTCACTGTCATTAGAGAAAAATCTGAAGTGCTCCAGCAAACACAATACAATAACTTTGTTTCATTTTTGGAAATCTATTAGATTGTGAAAATACCTATAATGTCAAAATCAAATGCAGACTTTTCTATTAGTTTTGTTTCTCTTCACTGTCTCTTTGGTAACATTTTGCTCAAATAGACACTGTAATTTCTGTTTTAAACTTTATAATGCAAGCATAACATATGAGATAAGATATCTGCATGCTCACATTACTTAGAACCTCTAATATTTTGACAAATCTTCTGCCCTTCTGGATCCCAGGATACCTGTAACAACCCTATACATTATATTAACTGAAGCAGTACACATACATAACAGTATTATTAATGTATTATTATTATTGTTATTATTAAAATATATATATATATTATAACATATTATGCCTTTTCTCTTTTTTATTTAGATTTTTATTTCATTGTTTTGTAACCCCCTTATATTTTTTTCTTTAAAATCCTAATTATTTTATTTTCTCATGAGCAGAGTCTCCTCTTGCTGCTGAAAAATCAAGATCAAAAAGTGAAGCTCTGCTCTCAGTACCATTAAAATGACTGCAATGGCATATACAGTGGAACCTCGGTTGACGAACATCTCGGTACACGTACAACTCGGTTCACGACCACACACTCGACATACGAACAAGCCAGTTTCCCATTCGGTTTGTGTGCATCGGTGATTTATGCATGTGTTGCATTGTTCTCAGTCAGACATGCCTGCCTGCCTGCACGTGCGTGCCTGCCTGCTGCTGAGAGAAAGGGGGAGGGTGCGTGCTGCTGAGAGAGAGATAGAAGGGAGCCTGGGTGTTTTGTGTCAGTGTTATTCAATGTTTTTACATTAATTTACTATTACACTGTGCATTGTATGGTGTAATTAACTATATTTGTGCTTAATCTTTAAAAAAAATATTTACATACAGTTCGTACGGTCTGGAATGGATTAATTGTATTTACATACAATCCTATGGGGGAAATTGCTTCGGTTCATGACCAACTCGGTTCACGACCAGAGTTTTGGAACGAATTATGGACGTGTATCGAGGTTCCACTATATTGATGACATAACAGCACAGCAATATCACTAATCATAGTGCTTCCCAATGACAGCATTGATTTACAATGTTTGAAACTCTCTAAACAACAACATTTATTTATATAGCACATTTTCATACAAAAAGTAGCTCAAAGTGCTAAAGTAAATGGTCCAAATGTTAGACCAATATAAATATTCAACAATTTTAAAAGAAAGAATAATACCAAAGGAAAACTCACTAAAGTAGTCCCAGATCCTCACAAATATGATGCATTGCGAAGGTTTTCAGTGCAATTCCTTCTGTTTCATTCTGCCAAAAATTTGAGACTGTCACAAAGGTTCTCCTTCGTGCAGGAGAATGAGATAGATAGATAGATAGATAGATTTATTTGGCTTTTTACACAAACTCTTTAACAAAATAAATACATAAATATATACCTGTATATATATATATATATATATATATATATATATATATATATATATATATATATATATATATATATATATATATACTGCTCAAAAGAATTAAAGGAACACTTTTAATCAGAGTATAGCATAAAGTCAATGAAACTTATGGGATATTAATCTGGTCAGTTAAGTAGCAGAGGGGTTGTTAATCAGTTTCAGCTGCTGTGGTGTTAATGAAATTAACAACAGATGCACTAGAGGGGCAACAATGAGATGACCCCAAAACAGGAATGGTTTAACAGGTGGAGGCCACTGACATTTTTCCCTCCTCATCTTTTCTGACTGTTTCTTCACTAGTTTTGCATTTGGCTACAGTCAGTGTCACTACTGGTAGCATGAGGCGATACCTGGACCCTACAGAGGTTGCACAGGTAGCCCAACTTCTCCAGGATGGCACATCAATACGTGTCATTGCCAGAAGGTTTGCTGTGTCTCCTGCACAGTCTCAAGGGCATGGAGGAGATTCTAGGAGATAAGCAGTTACTCTAGGAGAGCTGGAGAGGGCCATAGAAGGTCCATAACCCATCAGCAGGACCAGTATCTGCTCCTTTGGGCAAGGAGGAACAGGATGAGCACTGCCAGAGCCCCACAAAATGACCTCCAGCAGGCCACTGGTGTGAATATCTCTGACCAAACAACCAGAAAGACTTCATGAGGGTGACCCAAGGGCCCCATGTCCTCTAATGGGCCCTGAGCTCACTGCCCAGCAGCATGCAGCTCGATTGGCATTCGCCATAGAATACCAGAATTGGCAGATGCACCACTGGTGCCCTGTGCTTTTTACAGATGAGAGCAGGTTCACCCTGACCATGTGACAGAAGTGAAAGGGTCTGGAGAAGCCATGGAGAACATTATGCTGCCTGTAACATCATTCAGCATGAGCAGTTTGGTGGTGGGTTAATGATTGTCTGGGGAGGCATATCCATGGAGAGTCACACAGACCGCTACAGGCTTGACAAAGGCACCTTGGCTGCCATTAGGTATCAGGATGAAATCCTTGGACCCATTGTCAGACCCTATGCTGGTACAGTGGCTCCTGGTGCACGACAATTCCTGGCCTCATGTGGTGAGAGTATGCAGGCAGTTCCTGGAGGATGAAGGAATTGATACCATTGACTGGCCACCACACTTTCCTGACCTAAATCCAATAGAACACCTCTGGGACATTATGTTATGGTCCATCCAATGCCGCCAGGTTGCACCTCAGACTGTCCAGGAGCTCAGTGATGCCCTGATCCAGATCTGGGAGGAGATCCCCCACAACACCATCTGTCATCTCAATAGAAGCATGCACCGATGTTGGCAGGCATGTATACAAGAACACAGGGGCCATACAAAGTGCTGCGTACAATTTTGAGTTGCTGCAATTAAATTTTGGCAAAATGGACTAGCCTGCCACATAATTTTTTCCCTCTGATTTTTGGGGCGTCTTTCAATTCAGGGCTCTGTAGGTTGATCATTTTCATTTCCATCAAACGATGTGGCATCCTTTCGTTCCTAACACATTACCCAGTCTATATCAGTATAGATATCCAGGAGGATTTCTTTTTCCCATTGAGATCTGATGTGTTTTCAAAGTGTTCCTTTAATTTTTTTGAGCAGTTTATATACAGTGGTGTCAAAAACTATTTGCCCCCTTCCTGATTTCTTATTCTTTTGCATGTTTGTCACACAAAATGTTTCTGATCATCAAACACATTTAACCATTAGTCAAATATAACACAAGTAAACACAAAATGCAGTTTTTAAATGATGGTTTTTATTATTTAGGGAGAAAAAAATCCAAATCTACATGGCCCTGTGTGAAAAAGTAATTGCCCCCTGAACCTAATAACTGGTTGGGCCACCCTTAGCAGCAATAACTGCAATCAAGCGTTTGCGATAACTTGCAATGAGTCTTTACAGCGCTCTGGAGGAATTTTGGCCCACTCATCTTTGCAGAATTGTTGTAATTCAGCTTTAGTTGAGGGTTTTCTAGCATGAACCGCCTTTTGAAGGTCATGCCATAGCATCTCAATTGGATTCAGGTCAGGATTTTCACTAGGCCACTCCAAAGTCTTCATTTTGTTTTTCTTCAGCCATTCAGAGGTGGATTTGCTGGTGTGTTTTGGGTCATTGTCCTGTTGCAGCACCCAAGATCGCTTCAGCTTGAGTTGACGAACAGATGGCCAGACATTCTCCTTCAGGATCTTTTGGTAGACAGTAGAATTCATGGTTCCATCTATCACAGCAAGCCTTCCAGGTCCTGAAGCAGCAAAACAACCCCAGACCATCACACTACCACCACCATATTTTACTGTTGGTATGATGTTCTTTTCTGAAATGGTGTGTTCCTTTTACGCCAGATGTAACAGGACATTTGCCTTCCAAAAAGTTCAACTTTTGTCTCATCAGTCCACAAGGTATTTTCCCAAAAGTCTTGGCAATCATTGAGATGTTTCTTAGCAAAATTGAGACGAGCCCTAATGTTCTTTTGCTTAACAGTGGTTTGCGTCTTGGAAATCTGCCATGCAGGCCATTTTTGCCCAGTCTCTTTCTTATGGTGGAGTCGTGAACACTGACCTTAATTGAGGCAAGTGAGACCTGCAGTTCTTTAGACGTTGTCCTGGGGTCTTTTGTGACCTTTTGGATGAGTCGTCTCTGCGCTCTTGGGGTAATTTTGGTCGGCCGGCCACTCCTGGAAAGGTTCACCACTGTTCCATGTTTTTGCCATTTGTGGATAATGGCTCTCACTGTGTTTCGCTGGAGTCCCAAAGCTTTAGAAATGGCTTTATAACCTTTACCAGACTGATAGATCTCAATTACTTCTGTTCTCATTTGTTCCTGAATTTCTTTGGATCTTGGCATGATGTCTAGCTTTTGAGGTGCTTTTGGTCTACGTCTCTGTGTCAGGCAGCTCCTATTTAAGTCATTTCTTGATTGAAACAGGTGTGGCAGTAATCAGGCCTGGGGGTGGCTACGGAAATTGAACTCAGGTGTGATACACCACAGTTAGGTTATTTTTAACAAGGGGCAATTACTTTTTCACACAGGGCCATGTAGGTTTGGATTTTTTTCTCCCAAAATAATAAAACCATCATTTAAAAACTGCATTTTGTGTTTACTTGTGTTATATTTGACTAATGGTTAAATGTGTTTGATGATCAGAAACATTTTGTGTGACAAACATGCAAAAGAATAAGAAATCAGGAAAGGGGCAAATAGTTTTTCACACCACTGTAGATATGTATATATATATATGTGTATATATATATGTAGATATGTAAATGTATATATATATATGTGTATAAATATATGTGTGTATATATATAGATATGTATGTATATATGTGTATATGTATATATATATTTATGTATGTGTGTGTGTATATATATATTTATATATGACAGCAACACTCATAACGGTGACAAAACAATTACACTGACAATCATGTTACGTTATTTTTAAAATGTTCCCATTTCTTTTTCACAACTTCTTTAACACACTACTTCTCTGCTGCGAACCGTGGGTATTTTGCTAGTTCAAGAATAAAACCAAAGAAAAACAAATCGGGTTAGTGTACAATGCTGACACTACTGCTTGGGTGGTGCAGAGGTAAAAACTTTTGACTCATAATTAAGAAATTGCGAGTTCGATTCCAGGCTCTTATTGTTACTATCATACAATAAAAACATACATTTGATTTGAGACTGTAACAGCTGGTGTAAATGTATGGTTCTTGTAAAGGTAAGCATTTTTTTTTTAATTCTCTCAGTCACGTTCATGCTCCCCTTGATCTGACACTGCTGTTTTCAAATAAAGATGTGCTATAATAGAGGTGAACTCAGATGAGGGTTCTAAATCGGAAAAAGAGAACAGAAGCCCTCCCCGCAAGAAATGTCCACTCACAGATAAGAACAATGCAGCTGCATTAGCTGCACGGGCATGCTGAAAAGTTAATCTTTCCTTTATTTGGATCATACAGGAGAAAATACAAAGCATATATATAATGTCTAAATAAGATGACCACCAATACCAAGTCATTAAACAACTTTGACATCACAGGCAACATGCCCCTTGTGATGTGGAGTGTCATACTAATGACACTCAAAATAATGCAGATATAGATGTCCTCAACAAATTTCCAAAAAAAGTTAAATAATTTTAGAGATCAAAACAAAAAAAAGCATTGATTACAATGCAGATGGCAACAGTGCTATAATCCTACAAATCATGTAATAGTTACATAAGTAATCCAATTCCATGAGTGCTAAAAAATACTTAAAAAATATGAATGGCTAATAGAAGCAATTAATGAGAAGCAAATTCAGATACTTATTGAACCTAACATTATCAAGATCATTTATATAAATTAACAAGATGAGTAGGTCCAGAAGTGGTCCCAGTGGGATCCCAGTTTTAACATCAGCTAATTTGGAAACTTTTCTTTTTTGTTATTCAGCCAGTTTTTGCATCCATCTGTGCACTGTGTCTTAAATTTCTATTTATTTTAGTTTGATCACTAGTCTCCCATGTGACACCTTTTTCAGAGCTTTTAAAAACAAAGATATATAATAGCATACACACTCGTCTCATAAATTGTGTTCGTTTCTTCCTCATAAAACCTCAGTATATTGATCTTTAAATTTAGTGGTGACTGTTCATTAATCTGCCTTTATTTAATATGTTTTGCTCAATTTTGTCTTTAACACTAACTGCCATCAATCTAGTTAGTCTATAGTTACTAGTATACATCCAATCACATTTTAGATATTATGGGATGATGTCTGATACTTTTGAATCTTCAGAAGATTCCTTACAATAGCAATGATTTCTTAAAAATATGCATCAAGGGTCAACACATATAATTGTTTTGATGTGATCTGTTAATAAATTGCACACAGGAAAATATCAAAGACACAGGCAGAAATGTCTTGCACAGCATAAAACTGTGGCAAGAAAATGTCAACACCAGGAGAATGTATTAAAAACCAACAACTGCCATCATAGTAATTTCCTCTTTGCACAGTGCACAGTGCAAGCCAGGGACCAATGCAATCCATGTGTAGGTAACTAATGTTTCTGATTTTCCTACTTCCACTCCACTCTGGAGCTATACAAAAGAGAAAAAAGTAAAATTTAGGTGAAAAAAAACCACACAGGTCACTGAAATCCCTGTCATCCATGACTTAATCACAGAAATAATGCCTTCCCTGCTGCTGATTGTTTGAGCTAATACACCATTGATCCATGCGGCTGACAGTTCTAACAGTACAAGGTTGTAAAAAGAGGACCTCCCCACAGAGAAAGTAACAAGGTTAGGGTTCTTCCATTCCATTGTAGAGGAACTTTGAATGCTATTGTAGATTTGTTTAGTTCTATAAAATCTGCTCCATTCTATAGTCCATTTTTTAGTCCACTTGCGATTTACCTTAAAGATTCCCTGCATAGCAACATCTTTTTAACATGCAATAAAAATACAATTTCATCTATTATTTAATTTAACTTTGACAAAAAACTTGTTACATCAATGTAGCCTGTATCCTGTCAACGAACATTAATTTTATAGTGTCTGTGTTATCACTAATAGTATATGGTTAAAAGTAAGTGGCCATAAAATGGTTCATCTGAATGTAAATTGTTTAATAGTGCTAACAAATATTATCTTTACTTCAAATGAAATAGTTCAGGCTATGAATTTGTAGATATCCATCCATCCATTATCCAACCCGCTATCTTACAGTGCATTTGATTTGCTACATAACTTAAGTAATTTGTATCACACTTTCAAAGAAATTCTTTTGAAAAGTCATTTTCTGAAAAAATGCTGTTGCAGTTCGGTTAAACCACAGTTCTCTTTCATGTTGAATTTATTTAGGTTTTGTATTATAGTTACAAAAAAGGAAAAAAGATAAAAACTACATACAGTGGAACCTCGGTTCACGAACGTCTCGGCTCACATACAACTCAGTTCACGACCAAAAAGTTCACCAAACTTTTGCCTCGGTTCACGACCACACACTCGGTATACGAACAAGCCAGTTTCTCTTTCGGTTTGTGCGCGCTGATGATTTCCGCACGTGTTGTATTGTTCTCGGTCAGACATGCCTGCCTGCTGCTGAGAGAGAGAGAGAGAGAGAGCGGCGTGCCTGCCTGGCTGGTTCATTTAAGCAGAGCTGCTTCCTGTTCATTGTTCTCAGTCAGACGTGCGTGCTTTACCTGCGCTCTCTTTGTGCTCTACAGTATTTTGTGTGCTTTTGCAGTTAACTATGGCTTCTAAGCAAGTGAAGAATGGTGAGAAGAAAGTTTTGAAGAAAATTGAAATCGAAGTAAAGAAAGAAATTATTGGAAAGTTTAAGCGTGGCGTTCGTATTACTGATCTTGCCGCCGAGTACAAGAAGTCAAAATCTACGATTTCGACTATTCTAAAGCAGAAAGAATCTATTAAAGCAGCTGATATTGCAGATGGAGTTACAGCGTTAACCAGGCAGAGGCTTCAAGTGCTGGAAGAGGTGGAAAAATTGTTTACCAATTTAACTCATTTACCAATTTGAGAACCCTCGTGCTTTCAAGCAGCACAATGTAATCAAAGCCAGACTGCCAGTAATGTGTAGGGCAAACATGAAGGGTTGGGTCACAAGGATTTTGTTTTTGGAATGGCTGCATGAGGTTTTCGCTCCCACCAGCTAAACAGCTAAAAACACCAGAAACCCAAGAAATCACTAGAGAGAAAACACCTGAAGGAAAACATCCCTCCATTGCGGAGCCAGACTCTTCCTCCTCACTTCATGCCAGAAAGAGAGCGAGCGAGCAGCAGAAAGTTTTCTGTAACCTTCCCCAGATTTGTGCCTCGAGACAATCCTGTCTCGGAGGTCTACAGACAATTCCTTTGACTTCATGCTTGGTAGCTCGTGTAGCTATGCAGGGAGCCTGGGTGTTTTGTGTCAGTGTTATTCAATGTTTTTATATTAGTTTACTATTACACTGTGCATTCTATGGTGTAATTAACTATATTTGTGCTTAATCTTTACATATATTTACATATTTACATACAGTTTGTACCGTCTGGAACGGATTAATTGTATTTACATACAATCCTATGGGGGAAATTGCTTCGGTTCACAACCAACTCGGTTTATGACCAGAGTTTTGGAACGAATTATGGTCGTGAACCGAGGTTCCACTGTACCCTGGTCAGGATTAAGTGGGCTTAGGAAATGGTAAGGTATATATATGTATACAGTACAGTATGTGTGTGTATATAATAGTACATTGAGATTTTAGAGGAACATATGCTGCCTTTCTAGATGACATCTTTTCCAGGGATGTATATGCACACATTACAAAGGCATGGCTGCGGAAGAAGAGGGTATGGGTACTGTATTGGGCTTCCTACAGACCTGACCTGTCCCCAACAGAGAATGTGTGGAGAATTTTGAAATAAAAAATGCAATGAGAACCCCATACTTTTGCAAACCTTAAGACATGTTTTCAGGAAGAATGGGTCAAAATAACACCTGAAACGCTCCATCTCAAGGTGTCCTCAGTGCCAAAATGTCTTTTAAGTGGTGTGAGAAGGAATGGCGATGTTACAAATTGATGAATGCTTTACTGTCCCAAGTTTTTAGAACATATTACAAGCCTAAAATGCAAAATGAATGTATATTAACAAATAAAATGAAGTTGACTAGACAAAACATGAAATATCTTGGGTTAATACTGTCTGAAAGAAACACTGCATTTTTTTATACTGTACCAACTTTTTTCTAATTTGGGGTTGTGTGTGTGTATGTGAATATATATATATATATATATATATATATATATATATATATATATATATATATATATATATATATATGCACATAGTGCATCTGGAAAGTATTCATAGTGCATCACTTTTTCCACATTTTGTTATGTTACAGCCTTATGTCAAAATGGATTAAATTCATTTTTTTCATCAGAACACCCCATAATGACAATGTGAAAAAAGTTTACTTGGGGTTTTTGCAAATTTATTAAAAATAAAAAAAACTGAGAAATCACATGTACATAAGCATTCACAGCCTTTGCTCAATACTTTGTTGATGTACCTTTGGCAGCAATTACAGCCTCAAGTATTTTTGAATATGATGCCACAATCTTGGCACACCTATCCTTGGCCAGTTTCACCCATTCTTCTTTGCAGCACCTCTCAAGCTCTATCAGGTTAGATGGGAAGCGTTGATGCACAGCCATTTTAAGATCTCTCCAGAGATGTTCAATCTGATTCAAGTCTGGGCTCTGGCTGGGCCACTCAAGGACATTCACAGAGTTGTCCTGAAGCCACTCCTTTGATATCTTGGCTTTGTGCTTAGGGTTGTTGTCCTTCTGAAAGATGAACTTTCGCTCCAGTCTAAACGTCAAGAGCGCTCTGGAGCAGGTTTTCATCCAGGATGTCTCTGTACATTGCTGCAGTCATCTTTCCCTTTATCCTGACTAGTCTCCCAGTTCCTGCTGCTGAAAAACATCCCCACAGCATGATGCTGCCACCACCATGCTTCACTGTAGGGATAGTATTGGCCTGGTGATAAGCGGTGCCTGGTTTCCTCCAAACATGATGCCTGGCATTCACACCAAAGAGTTCAATCTTTGTCTCATCAGACCAGAGAATTTTGTTTCTCATGATCTGAGAGTCCTTCAGGTGCCTTTTGGCAAACTCCAGTCGGGCTGCCATGTGCCTTTTACTAAGGAGTGGCTTCCGTCTGGCCACTCTACCATACAGGATTGATTGGTGGATTGCTGCAGAGATGGTTGTCCTTCTGGAAAGTTCTCCTCTCTCCACAAAGGACCTCTGGAGCTCTGACAGAGTGACCATCGGGTTCTTGGTCACCTCCCTGACTAAGGCCCTTCTCCCCCGATCGCTCAGTTTAGATGGCCGGCCAGCTCTAGAAAGAGTCCTGGTGGTTTCGAACTTCTTCCACTTACGGATTATAGAGGCAACTGTGCTCATTGGGACCTTCAAAGCAGCAGAAAGTTTTCTGTAACTTTCCCCAGATTTGTGCCTCGAGACAATCCTGTCTCGGAGGTCTACAGACAATTCCTTTGACTTCATGCTTGGTTTGTGCTCTGACATGAACTGTCAACTGTGGGACCTTATATAAACAGGTGTGTGCCTTTCCAAATCATGTCCAATCAACTGAATTTACCAATTAAGCTGCAGAAACATCTCAAGGATGATCAGGGGAAACAGGATGCACCTGAGCTCAATTTTGAGCTTCATGGCAAAGGCTCTGAATACTTATATACATGTGATTACTCAGTTTTTTTATTTTTAATAAATTTGCAAAAATCTCAAGTAAACGTTTTTCACATTGTCATTATGGGTTGTTGTGTGTACAATTCTGAGGAAAAAAATGAATTTAATCCATTTTGGAATAAGGCTGTAACAAGAAAATGTGGAAAAAGTGATGCGCTGTGAATACTTTCCGGATGCTATATATATAGTGACAGATAGGGTGCGCTGTTGACCCCTGAACCCTTCGATAACGCGTCAGACATCAGGTAAAAGTCCAAAATGATGAATTTATTAATACAATAATGTGCACAAAGCACCTCCACTATACTCAATAAACAATCAATAATCAAAATACAATACATTAATCACAATACTCCACTCCCAGCAACTCAGTCACCCTTCCTCCTAACTCAGCCCTCCTACTGGGATCTCCCACAGTCCTTTTATAGTCCTTGACCCGGAAGTGTTTCTGTCCCTCAGTCCATGTGATTTTATCACAATTCCGGGTCAAGTGAAGACTCCTTCTTTTCTTCAGCCCGGAAGTATGTAATTTCTTCCATCCCCACGACTGGGAAGTACTTCCGGGCTATATGGAAAATACAAGTCCCTGGGCCTCCCTGTAGTGTCCCCTGGCGGCCCCCACTTTATCCAGCAGGGCTGTGAAGAAAACCTCCAAGGTCCATGATGCCCTGCTGGAATTTGGGGCACCTCCATGTTGCAGGGAGGGCTCCATCTGGTGACTTGGGGGAATTGGCTGGGATAAATTGCCAGCCATATATCACTATATATATTGTCACGCACAAGCGCATGGGGAGGAGTTTAAGGATTCGGACCACAAAGTGACAACCCATGCCAAGGGACAGAGGCGGCGCACTAACCTTTCTCTTCTTATCTCATCAGCCAGAATGAGAACGCACTACCGTAAGAAAGCCCGGGGTAAACAAAAAGAAGCCATACTTCCGGGTTCCTGTCGTCCCTTCAGTCCCAAGATGATGACATTGGTATCCCAACATGCATCTGATTTCAAAGTCCAGGCCTCACAATGCCTCTTTCACTCTTCAGGCCGCCTCCACTCCTCTCCACCAAGACCTTGACCTCTGCAATCCCAACTCCACCCATCAAGTGGAGGGAGGCGCCCCTTTTATTCCCACTCGGACGTGGTCCAGGTGCCTCCCGATTAGCTTCCGCTGGCACTCCCCAGTGTGGCAGAAGTACCAGCAAGCAGCCTGCTATATCATTAACCCAGCCCCAGAACCCACCCACCACCGCAGAAACTGCAAAAACCTCTCCCAGCTGATGCCTTGATTGTCAAGGAGTCAACTAACTAGAGCTGTATAGGCTTAAAAATATATTGCAATTTGGAACACATGCATTTCATGTGTGATCTGTGTCTACAAAGATCTATGTAAGTGTAGGATGACAGAAATGTTGAACACATACTGTACTTAAAACAAACTTTTTTCATGTTATAGTACAAACGACAAAATTTTGACACAAAGCGTATAATGAGTAAAGACTGAAGTCCAAATATCAAATAAGCACTTTCACAAAAGGTACAAATATAACAGAACAAGTGTGCTTTTATTCAAGACTATAACCGGAGAAAAAGAAATTGGGTTAGTTTACGTCCTTGTAGCGACTGCTTTGGTAGTACAGCGATTAGAGCTGCTGACTCCTATTCAAAAGGTCACAGGTTTAAGTCTTCACATGCCCCAGAAAAAAACATTTTGAGTAGTGAGCTGCTCTTATTGTTACTATTATATAATAAAAACATACACTTGATTTGAGTCTGTAACAGCCGGTGTAAATGTATGGTACTTGTAAAGCTTAGCATTTTTCTAATTCAGTTTTATTCTCTCAGTCGCATTCATGCTCGCCCTAATCTGACACTTCTGTTTTTAAATAAAGGAGAGCTATAACAGAGGTGAACTCAGATCGGAGTAAGAGAACAGAAGCACTCCCTGCAAGAAACATCCACTTACATATAAGAACAATGCAGCTGCACCAGGCATAAAGGCGAAAGGTGACACCGTTTTGATACAGGACAAGGTCCGGCGTCATCCTGCCAGTCACTCTGCCCCACACCTGTCCTTCATCGAAACAGCACTGCTTACAGAGCTCATTAACGTATTGTGTAAACTCCTGCTTCTGATTATGTTTTGTGATGGTCTTTACATAGGAAACATTTAAATGTTACCTATATAAATGCCAGATCGAATGCTATTTACTTTGATTTATTTACTTATCTTCCTAGAGCGTAAAGTCACAAGTAGACTGCAGAGCTTCCTCTGTTTGATCGACAAGGGCAGGCTCACAAATTATGCGTGTAGTGCCACAAAAAATGCCTGCTGACACTTCAGTACATGAGCAATGGTATGAAAATGCAGTTAGACTTTTTTTTTTGGGCACATACACCGTCCAGATCAAAACACCAGTGTGGAGAGTCGCTTGCGTACTGAAGAAGCTGCCATCACTGTACTTTGTATATAAAAGTCAGATCAAATGTTATTTACCTTGATTTATTTTCTTACCTTCCTACAGCGTAAAGTCACAAGTAAACTGCAGAGCTTCCTGTGTTTGATCGACATGGGCACGCTGACACAGTGCATGTGTACTCAAGTGAGTTTAGCTGCTTTGTAGACACAGAACACCCATGAAATGCATGCGTTCCAAATAATGATCTATTTTTAGCTTATACAGCTCTAGGTACCTGACTCCCTAATAAACAAAGATTGAGCTGGGAAAGGTTTTTGCAGTTTCTGCGGTGGTGTTGGGGAGATGGCTGATGGTATAGCAGGCTGCTTGCTGCTTATCGACACATTTACATGACAAAAGACACTAAATGGAGAGGTGTGAGCAGATTTAAGGTGGGCCGGATTTACAAGTTTTCTCGTAAGCTTTGGTAATTCTAGTGTTGAGTCTGTTACGTCTGAAGCTCTACTAGCAAAGCTGGGAATAAAACGTATAATAATCTGCCAAACCTGAGAATTCACAGACCTGCTTCTGTGTCTCAGGTGCACCTCCCAAGTATTTTACATTTGCAGTTTAATCAAACCATTACCCATCAAATACCCCAAGTATTGAGTCTCTGACATACCCAATATACACTTTCTCGGATTATCCATTAAACCAGCCTGTCTTCGGATTTCAGGAACTGCTTGAAGATGTGTCAGGTACATCTGCTAGTCATTACTGAAAATGACACTGCAATCGAGATACCCCCATGAACATTTGAAATGTGGAAGTACAATCCAATCCATCATACAGTATAATGTAAGAGGTGTGCCATGAAGTCCAAATGGAAGTCTAGCACATTCGAACAAAAAGTGCAGGGGGGTGAACAAACTCTTCTCATGGCAAAACTCCTCAAATGACACCTGTCTATATCCCTTAGTTAAGTTTGGAAACCTTATTCAATCACCTAAAATCTATACAGAACTGAATGGATCAACCTATTTCACTTCTTTGCCGACTACATTTCTTCTACCTTCCAGTAATTATAGGCACATTTGTACTTTTAACACCAGGGTCTATGACAATTTTATGTTCAGTGAGTTTATTTTTACCAGGCAGGGAAAAAAAAATAAATCACTGTTCCTTTCATTTAGAGCAACTAAATCACTTCTCTGCATGTCTGTCAAATCACCAGCAATAGTGACCTCAGGCTGAGAAACTGTAACAGCTCTCACCATCACCTCCCCACTACCTGCCATTCTTTCAAAAGATTTAAATGCAGTATGTAAACCTGCTTGCACCAGCCAGGTATTCTGACTTTATAATTCATGGGGCATACTCGATCTTCAGCCACAACCTGATCCTGCCACTTTGCCAGAAAGTTGTGTGGATCAGTTGGGACTAAAACAAGAACATGATCACGATTTTGAAATTCATGGATTTGGCACTTGCTATCATAAGCATGGGAAAGGAGCTATATAAATAGGATGTATTATTATTATTATTATTATTATATAAACATTTCTGCACTTTCTGTTTGCACTGAAAAATGCTCTATTGCAACTGAGGACAATTTAGAATAGTTTTTTTTCCTGTAGAGAAATGACTCAATACACAGATTTAAACTTTTGATCCCTGTCATGACCGATCAACTACTCTATCCATAGAATATCTAACACTATAGAATATCTAACCCGTGGTTCCCTGCCAAAGCGTAATACAAACAGACTTCCTTATAGCAAACATAAGAAATGGCAACAGTGTCTCCCAGGAAAACAGATCCTCATGAGCAACACTTCTAATCATTAAATCTCTGTGACAATAAATTTGTTTGAGGATGATAAACATTTGTACTGAACTTATTAATTGCAAGGCTCTTAGACAACTCCCTAATCAGCCAAAAAGTAAAAGGCTTACCCTGATCCACATCCGAAATTCCAGAGACATGGCTATATGTGTAAAAACCTCCAAAGCCTGTGAACTTGCCTTTCATAAAGCCACTACTTTGGGATATTTCGTAGCATAGTCTATAAACACAAGAAATACTTTTAGCCATTCTTACTGTTGGGGAGTTGACCAACAATTTCTAAGCTAATCCTCTCAAAAGGCACTTCCAAAACTGGTATTGGTATGAGGAGAGAGCATGGACATTTATGAGTAGAGACTTTGACATTCAGGGGAAGACTTACAAAATTCCTACACATCCTTAACCATATTTAAACAGTAAAATCATTTCAAAATGACCACCCAATGCATGCAAATGACTGATTTGTAACATAGTTTCCCTTCATGAATTGGGAACAACTAACAGTTCTATAAAGCCAGCATAAATTTGAACAGATATGACACGGTATAAGAAACCACTTTTAATTAAAATGTTCTGATTTTTCAAACTAACAGTGTTATATTGTCTGTAATACCCATCATACCATAAGCACGCCTGTTTCAATGCAAACTCTGAGCCAGTGCCCTCCTTCTTCAACTACAGAAATTCCACCTGCACACCAGTCAGTACACTCTGAGTCCCAGACCCCTTATCATCAACAGAGAAGGTCGAAGTAACAGTCCCTTCAGGCCACCAGTCCAAAGAACCCAGGAAGAGCTCCTCCAAATCCACTTTAAGGAATCTCCACTCCATCTTCACTTGTTAAAACCAGTTTAATTTCCAAGACAGCCTATGAGCCATCCTTCTTAGTGACAACTCTTTCCCCTTCTTTTACAGGCAACTTCTACTTGGCAGATTTTTAGGGTCTGTGGGAAAGGCCGTTCCATTTCACTATTAACATAATACAGGGGTAAGTGTCTAAAACTGACATCCAAGCTCTGTACATCCTATCCCTGTATTTCATATTGTTCAACGTCGCCATTAAAACAATGAATGTCCACCTACTCCAAGCTTTTGTAACATAATTTTTAGATGAATTGAGGCGGATCACACAGTGATCACTATGATCACTATCCAGTAATGCAAGCACCTCCTGTTCCACTATGCCCACAAAGACATGACAGCAATCGTTTTCATTTAATTGGATTGAACCGCGAAGGAGCATATCTTTGCCAAGCTGATCTCTATGGAGTGAGATAATAAGAGACATCATTCACTCAGTATGTGGCCAGGCTGCCCACAGCAGAAGCATCTCCTCTCACTCAAACCTGACAAATTCCCAAGGTGACATCTTCTTCATGGAATGCCAACCTAGCCAGGTGCTCCTTAGGTCACCAGAGCTTAGGGAGCTTGATCTTGAACTTAAGTGATGGGAGCAGAACTCTGTGTGGGAGGTTGTTCCAGGACAAAGAGACATCAAGGAAAGCCTTAGGCTGTTCAGTGGGGTGTGTAGTGGGAAAAAACCTTGAACATTTTGAGCAACACTTTGAGTGTGATTTTCTGGTAATAAGTAGGTTCCAGGGCGGTGAGTTGAATGAGGTGTGGTAGAAATCAAAAATAAACAAACTTCCTCTACCAGAACAAGTCTGATTAACATTTTTGTCAGTAATCAGGCAGGAGGAAGACTTGTCCATTGCATCCTTAATTATCTTCTGTGCAAACACCGAACAGGGAGCATCCTTCATAGTAGTTTGTTACAGCATGGTCAGAATGATCAAAACATTTATAGTATAGGTCTAAAATAAAAGTCTATTTTATTATATTCTGGTTCTTCTTATACTCTTTGAGTTGAGTCACCACCCATGAAATTTCTGTGAATGTAACAACTGTTCATTCTGGTTGTTTACAGGACATCTGCTGATTTCTTAGTCATCTCTTAGTACATTTTGTGTATTATACCTTTGTCTTTATTGTTCATTTGACCTTTATCTGGTTTCCTGATATGCCTGGCCAGGTTTCTGACATTTATTAACCTTTTATGCTATTTCTGTAAGTTGAATGCGGTTACCCTAAAATTATTCTCTCACAGAAGATGAAACAATGACACAAAAGCCGGGGCCAGGCTAGGATAGCCCCTGTATCTCCAGGTTGCTTGCGTGGCTTCAATTCTCCTAACCAGAACCATCAAAGTTTGATATCATGTCTAAGCATCTCATTGCAAATTTCCTCACTTCTAATTCAGCATGCCATCGATAGCAAGCTTCTGTAAAATATGTTCCACTGTGCCCCCACCAAACCAACATTAGATGAGATTCACAAAGTCTTGGGCCTGTCCTCTTATATGGCAAGTAGGATTGATCTTCTAGACTTGAAACCTATGCCCTTTGGCAAGGGAACTCATAGCAGTGTGAAGGAGAATTTGCTGTTTTAAAAAATCATAATTCTGACACTTGAAGTAAAAGTATTAGAGCTTATATTCAAACACACAGCACATAAGTGAGCTAGCTTTACAGCCTCAACACATAATGTAATAACTGCTATAACCACTATTACCCACATCTAATCCCCCCATCAGTAAACTTTAAGTTATATGAAAGTGATTTTGTTTTGTGTCAGATTGTTGTTTAAACCAGTCCCACAGAAAAAAAGCACAGTGCAATCAGTCACTATATGTTTAAAAATGTTAGACTGACTTAATATTTTTGTGGTAGATTTTTTAAAACAATGCTGCATATATTAATATATTGTGTAACTTATTATTTTTTTAAATTTCTTTTCAATTTCATATTTAAACAAGATGTGGTGGAAACATTCTTTTTTATTGTGTCCATGACTGCAAATAAAAATAACTATTCACAATTAAAACTATTTTTAAGAGCATGCTGGGAGGAGTTAATCGCTTTTCTTCAGGTTGCTAAAAGTATATTTAAGTAATCTTCATTTATAATTATGTGATCTGTTGTGAAATAGTTAAAGAAAACTGATCTAAAAACTGGAAAAACTGAATAGTTACAGGAAATAACATATTATTCAGAACAACCTTAAGTGCTGAATTTTTATGGAACTATTTTAATATATTTAGTGCTTATGAAAGTAATAAAAAAGTATATGAATAAGTAAAGTACAATATCACCTGCATTAATATATACTTATTGTTTGAGACCTTCTCTTATAGTTATTTGAATCTTGAACAGTTGTTAAGGAAATAGATGTAGAGGGATTTTGATGACAAATGCAAAAAATGGTGACAAATTACAAGACCTCAGAGAGTTCTGTTGCTGCTAAGGTTTATGTATATTACATTGAACATAAAATTCGCTGAAGTGCTCAATTTTTTGTGCATAATTACTTATTATTTTTGTATTAGATTTATTTTCATTTTATTTTGATTACACCATTGTGTTGCCATTTTGCTGCTCATTTTTGTTGTCATTTGGTTGTTTACATGGATGCCATCATTTGTGTGTTGACTGGTTGCTATGAACCTGGGTAGTTCATTATGCTATGTGACCCATGCCATAATAGTGACCACCTTATAACAGATGGCTTCAAACAATAGCATGTGTCCAGATTTTGAAATTATAAGCATAATTATTTATTATTTTTTGATTTGATTTACTTTACATTTATTTTGATTATGTCACTGTGTTTCAATTTTGCTGGTCTTTTTGATGTTGGGTGTCACCATTTCATTTTGGTTTCATGATTGTTTTTATGGGTGCTGTCATTCTGTGTGACTACTTTCTATGGACCTGTTTAAGTCACCAGGCTCATGATGTTAATGTTATGTGACCCATGACATTTGTATGTCCATTTTATAAAATATAGTTGCACATGTAGCACATGTCCAGTCTTTGAAATGATAAAGGAAGACACATCTAAAAAAAGCAAGAAACAAACCTGTAGACTGCTGCAGAAAGAACTCATTTAGGTTAGGGGAAATCAAAAAATCGTTTACTTTATAAATAGATTGTGAAAGGACTTCAAGCTCTGGAATACAAAAGGATAAGTCCTTCCATTAGTGTCACTTATTAATACAATATTGACTTATAAAAGCAAAAAAATCTGTTCAAAAAGAGTTTTACTTAAAAGTACTCATCGATAAAAGTATTTATATCCTTCCATTTGCTATTGTCAAATTCCAAAGATTAAAAGCATTCATTTATAAAATTACATCTTTTTAATTTTACTCATGTATTTCCATGTACATCCAAGCATATATAGATTCTATAGCTTTCCTATTTTATTCCAAATTTAATAATGATTCATAGTAAAAATCCATAAAAGAGTTATTAAATATATAAATGAACATTAAATAATAATGAATAAACACTAAAACAGTTACATACAACATATATTAAAAGTTTTAAAAAGTAATTGATTACATTAAAGAAATTTTAAAATGGTTGGGTATGGTTCATTATAAATCCCTATAATATATTGACTTTTTCCCTCCTTTGAACAACAATTTATGACAAATTAAAATGATGGGGTTTCCTCCGGGTGCTCCGGTTTCCTCCCACAGTCCAAAGACATGCAGGTTAGGTGCATTGGCAATCCTAAATTGTCCCTAGCATGTGCTTGGTGTGTGGGTGTGTGTGTGCGCCCTGTAGTGGGCTGGCGTCCTGCCTGGGATTTGTTCCTGCCTTGAGTCCTGTGTTGGCTGGGATTGGCTCCAGCAGACCCCGTGACCCTGTGTTAGGATATAGTGGGTTGAATAATGGATGGATGGATGGAATTTCTTTATTTTCCAGGCTAGACTAGTTATTTTTCATTTAGACTACTGGGATCTCTAGTACCAAGTCTATCTATCCAACATTTCTCTATAAGTAATCTCTGTCTTCTACTTCAGGTTTGGCTAGTCATACCAAAAACTGTAATATCCAGGACGCATTGACTTGTTACAAAATGTTCATACTGTTTACAATCTATTTTTTCCTTTTAATACACCATTTATGTTGTTGAAATCTTATTGCTGCCTTATTATAGTTTCACATATATATAACAGTCTCTCCTCCTAATATAACCAAAACAGGAGTTCCAGTGTGGAGTATGAATTTTTTATATAATCCAGATATCTGAAATCTTTAAATTCAGATTCCTTACCTTTTTCCATTCTGTTTAAAGAAGCTTTGACTGAAAGATTGTTTATGTTTTTATTTCTTCTAAATGCGCTTATGGGTTTAGTATTTGGAAACAATTGGTATTCATCTTGAAACTGAAGGAAGTTATTTTGGATCTCTCTGTATAATTTATGTGTTTGCACAGAGTAAGTAGTGACAAAGAGGATTAAGTTTTCTGTTGAAATATTATTATTAATACACTCCTTCCTACTAGAATAAATGTTAGAATTGGTATTGAGGAGATCACTCTGGTTAACATTAAGGTCAGACAACGAATTAAACTCTGAATCATCAGTATGATATCCTTGATATTTTGTAATGGAATAAGGCTCACAGCCTGTATTAGCAATCCCTATCTGCTCATTCACAAGAGGATTGGAGGGAACATATTTTTTTAAGATTAGGGTTTCTCTTATCACTTCTAACCTCATGAAGACTATTTAGACTCAAGCAATTGTTTTTAATGACTTTTAGATTAGGGTTAGGGTTTAGATTAACTAATCCTATATTTTCCGTCAAAGGGAAGTTGTTTTTAGTGGCTTTAAGTTTAGTGTTGCGTTGAGTCAAATGATCTTATTGTGTCTACCAAAATGTACAAAACGTACAAAAAGAACTGTTCATGCAGGCTCTGGGACTAGATTTCTTATTTAAAAATTGCGCTTTATCACAGGACCACTAAGGAAAGTTCTGTAATGAAAGTATGTGTGTTTTCTGGTATTGGTACTTTACTTACAAATTTATTCAACATAAGAATCTTTTGAAATAGCCTCTCGGTTGTAGGGAGTAGAATAATGTGGATGAAGCTTTAGTATGTTCTTTTTTTTATAGTTTCTGGGAAAGGATTTTGCACTCTTTATTTTTGACTCCTTACCCTCATCTTCTATTCAGATATCGGATTGAATGAATTGAACTCCAGAATGATAATCCTTAGAAGGTAAGTTATCTATAATTACGTTTTGAAAAATTAAACTATTATTAACACTATAAATAGGATATTGCTTCTAAGTGTCCTCCAACAGGATAATATTCTCCTGGGATTCCAAGTCTGTCTTATTCCTCCTCCCTTTCTCAGTTTCTAGACTAACTGCGAGGACTTGTGACAGTCCTGGTTGACTCTGCGCTCCAGGTTGCTTCTGGGAGCCTCTTGAAACCGGAACTACTGATATTCATAGGAACCACTGATATTCATAAACCGAGATAAGCCAGGCAAATGAGGACACACACAGTCAGCAGGGTTTGTTGTAAAACTGCCAAGTGCTTTTATTAAAACCAATCCAAAGTGTTCAAAAAGTGAAGTCAATAAAAGTCTTCCATACATAAGTAATCCATAAAATCAAGGAGTCAGGTGGAGATTAAAATGTCCAAATAAATAATCCCCATAAAAACAGGGTTAAAATCAGGGGCAAACATATTCTCTTAAAACCATGAGCCTTGGTGCTTCTTTTTAAAACTGATGTTTCCTCAGCTTACCCTTTTTTTGATTTCTCAACATGAGGAAAAACCCACCAGCAGTAGCAGACAACCCTTAATTCTGCTCAGGCCCCTGTTGCCAGTTTGTCAGCATTCACAGGGTGCCATGCTTATCTTCGCTCCTTCCTCCCTCCATCCACAGTCCATCAGGCTTTCGTGGGAGCTTCCCAGAGCACAAAGAGTGCTCAGCAGGAGAGGCCCTTCTTCTCCCCTCTTCAAAAAATTGCACTGGCTCTGACACATTTCCGCCATTTTCTCGGTTCCCTCCTTCAACCTCCATGTCTTCAGTTTTTATTTTTCTTTACTTTCTTGTCCTGTCTGTCTGCCATGCAGGCTTATTGTATAGTCCTGATTTGGTGCAGGTGCTATTCTCCATCCACTCTGAGGTGCGAAATGAGGCAAAAATTTAAAACTTTTGGTTTAGTATATGGCCAAATACCAAAGATATCATCCAAGCATCTAATGTATACAATCAGTTTGTACACTAGAATCACCAGAGCTTACAAAAAAACTTGTAAATCAGGCCCACCTTAAATACTTTCGCACCTCTCCGTCAGCGTCTTTTGTCTTCTAAATGGGTTGATAAGCCCAAACAGCAAGCAGCCTGCTAAACCACAATCCACAGGCTCAGAAAGGGTTCTCCCAGTTCCTTCCTTGATTGATTATCTGGGAGTGAGCTACCCAGAATTGTAAGGGGAAATAATTTGATGTGTGTTTTGTGTCTACAACAATCTATGTAAACACATAGTTAAAACAGAATTTTTTTTCATGTTTTAGTAATAAATAACAAAATGTAGACATAAACTGTATAATGTGTGAAGGCTGATGTCCAAATATCAAATAAACACTTTCACAAAAAGTACAAGAACAATACAACAGCTTCCACCAGGGCTCTAGACTAACTTTTTGCACTGGTTGCACTGGTGCACCTAACTTTTTTTTAACCGCATCACATTTAACACCACAGTTTTACACGTTCACTTTATTTATTTGTTTTTTTTTTTGTTTTTTTTTTAATCGCTGTCCATATAGGCAATATTGAAATATTGACTTGTAAATGATTAACTAACAATCTGGTCAATATAAAGTTCTTTATTTGAAGGCAAGCACAATTCTACAAGAAAGGTAACTTACTGAAAAAGTGTTGGTGCTTAAAGTGCTTTACTGAGCTGAAATTTAAACTTAAAAAATCTCAAGATAAATTAACTAAAAAGAAAATCTAAATTAAGTGTTATAAGGGCTTCAAACTGAACATCTCATGGCTCAATGTCTTATGGACTATCCTCCATTGCAGTCACATGCCCCTCGGATGGCCAACTCCTGTAGTTTGGCCTTCTTGATCTTTGGCCTTGACTAAACCAGCTGGCCACACTCTCTAGCATCAAAATCTTCCAGACTTGGGCATGAGCATGCTCGACCTCAATGTGTCCAATAAGTATATTCACCGGTCTTTCTCTCCGCAAGATACGACCGTACACAATGACGCATTCCTTTGTGGCGATATCTGTGTCTCCGTCGATCAGGAATGCCATGTACGCACTGTTCGCAATTTGCACAGACGTCTTTTTTCAATGTATCTGCGATGACTCCTATAAATTGGGCGCACGCGACATCATTGCTGTACGTCGGGTTTACGTTCAAGCCATTTTTCTTCATAAGAATTATTTCGGACTTGAATTTAGTGAAGGGAAGTTCTTCTTTTGCAATATTGTAGGCAACGTTAAACTTAATTATCATCTCGACCTCGTCTGATGATCTGTTTGCTGCTGCCTGCCGCTGAAAGGCAGCGGGGAGAGGGGACACTTGAGCAGTGCATTTATCGCGGCATGTAATGTGTTTTATAGATCCATTGTGCTTTTTCAGCGTTTCAATTCTAAATGTATTAGAACCAGTCACAAATGCACTACTGCCGGCCATGGTCTTCCCCACACTCTTTACAGTAAATACAGTGCATTATATTATCGGCTTTACTGTATCTTAGCCAGGAAAACTGGTCAAGCCACTCTTTTCGAAATGTATACACCCCTAATTAAATTTCAGTTGGCTCAGACTCGATCGTATGTGGCTCATTAGCTAATGCCGGTCTCCGGACCAGGGCTTGCTATAACTTGGGAGGTTGATGGCTCCGTGTCTGAGCATTGGTTATGATTTTCGGACAGATCAGGCCCTAACTTAACATTCTTAACTAAAAAGCTGTCAATCGTTCTTTTCATCTTCTCTCATAATCCGCGGCTACATCCACTGTTTACCTGATGGGCTACTCACCTCTCTCTGTCTGACTGCATCACATGCATTTTCAAACGCATACACACGTACAGGAATATCTGGACCATGGCCAATCAGAGGGGCGGGATCCGCCCTTCACTATCTCTGAATGGTTTAGACCACGATATGGGCCTAATGTGTGTCTGTTGTTGAACAACAGGGAGACTTTAAGAGTCACGGAGTTTCGTTTTTTTTCCCCCTCGAACGGCTGGTCGCACCGGTGCAACCTTTGATTTTTTTTAGTTGCACCATTTAGAAATTAGGTCGCACTCTAGAGCCCTGTCCATGGTGCAGTGGTTAGAACTACTGACTTATAATCTGGAGGTCGTAAGTTTGAAACTAGCTCCCCTGCAAATTTACCATTTTGAGTAGTGAGTTGCTCTTATTGTTAACATTATACAGTAATCCCTCGCTATATTGCGCTTCGACTTTCGCGGATTCACTCTATTGCGGATTTTAAATGTAAGCATATCTAAATATATATCACGGATTTTTCGCTGGTTCGCGGATTTCTGCGGACAATAGGTCTTTTAATTTATGGTAAATGCTTCCTCAGTTTGTTTGCCCAGTTGATTTCATACAAGGGACGCCATTGGCGGATGGCTTAGAAGCTACCCAATCAGAGCATGTATTACATATTAACTAAAACTCCTCAATGATATAAGATATGCTTCCCGCGCGGTGCTTGATTGTTTGCTTTTTTCTGTCTCTCTCACTCTCTCTGCCTGACAGAGGGGGTGTGAGCAGAGGGGCTGTTTGCACAGAGGCTGTTTTCCTAGAGGATACGGAAGCTCCTCTAAAAAATGCCGCTTTATCGCGGTGCTTCGGCATACTTAAAACTCAAAAGCACGTATTGATTTTTTGATTGTTTGCTTTAATCTTGCGCTCTCTCTCTCTCTCTGATGTTCTCTGCGCCTGACGGAGGGGATGTGAGCAGAGGGGCTGTTTGCACAGAGGCTGTTTGCTTAGAAGATACGGTTGATTTTTTGATTGTTTGTTTTTCTTAGCAAGCACTCTCTCTCTCTCTCTCTCTCTCTGACATCCTCTGCTCCTGACACACATTCTTTGAAGAGGAGGATATGTTTGCATTCTTTTAATTGTGAGAAAGAACTGTCATCTCTGTCTTGTCAAGGAGCACAGTTTAAACTTTTGACTAAGGGTGTTATTTCATGTCTAGAGGGCTCTAATAATGTTAACAGTGTGGGAGAGTTTATAAGGGCTTAAAATATATAAAAATAACCATACAAACATATTGTTTCTACTTTGCGGATTTTCATCTAACGCGGGTGGTTCTGGAACCTAACCCCCGCGATCGAGGAGGGATTACTGTACAATAAAAACATACATTTGATTTGCAAATTCGCATAATCAATCAAGGAAGGAACTGGGAGAACTTTTTGCCCGTTCTGAGGTTCAGGGGGGGATAGAATAGCAGGCTGTTTGCTGCTAGGGCTTATCAACACATTTACAAGATAAAGGCCGCTGACAGAGAGGTGCGAAGGGGTTTAAGGTGGGCTCTGGTAATTCTAGTGTTAAAACCTCCACCTCCCTTTCAGCCATATATATGTTAGCATATGCTGGTGAGATTTTTTTTACCATAGCCATCCCATGAATTTATTAATATTTGTCTCCAAACTGGAAATCATTCCTTGTTAGGCTAATCTATAACAATGCCAAAAATCTGGTCTCTTAATGGCCGGGTAGTTATTTAAAATATTTTGGACCACTCTTCAGCCCATATTATTTTCAATATTAGTATACAAGGCATCCACATCCATCATAAACAAAACAGAATCCATTGAAATTTGTAACTCCTAATAATAATGATAAAATGATATGTATCTTTTATATAAGTAGGATGCTTCTGAGATAATGAATTTAGAAAGGAATCCATATATTCTGCTGTTCTAGCAGATTTTGAACCACAGTCAAATATTATTGGGCAACCTTTTGGAATTTGTAATGGGAATGTCATTGTGGATGGTTCTTTATGGATTTTAGGTGGAATATAAGACTAGGACGGCAATTTGGTGACTTTGGTTTAGACTTAATGTGTTGTAAAGGCATGTATTGCTCAGTATTAATAAGTTGGTTATTAGCCTCCAAAAGATACTGATATCTATCTATTATGACCAAAGCAGACTCCTTAACAAATGACAATATTGCCATTATTTTGTAATTTACTCAGGGATATGCGCTCATCAACTGACAGATTATCAGCATGTCTATTGTTGTCCAAGTTTAAATCCTCTTTAATAAAACCCCTGTGTGCGTCCAGGTGTCCGTGTCTGTGTGTCTTCTGGTGAAGTGCGCATGCGCGGGGCCACACGGCACGTGTTCAGCCTCTTCCTGTGCATTCCCTGTGCAGAGAGAGAGACAGGCACACACACACACAGGCGCGTGCGAGACAGACAGACACACACACACACACGAGACAGACACACACACACACGAGAAGACACACGCACACAGGCGCGCACAAGACAGACAGACAGATAGACACACACATAAGCGCGGGCGAGACAGAGAGACACTCACACACAGGCACACGCGAGACAGACACACACACACAGGCATGCGCGAGACAGACACACACACACACACACACGAGAAAGACACACACAAACACAGGCGCGCGTGACAGACAGACACACACAGGTGAGAGAGAGACACACACACAGACACAGAGGCGCGTGCTTAAGAGAGACACACACACGCAGGCCTGCAACAGAGACACACATGCACACAGACGTGCGTGCATTGTTGCAATGTTACTTTTCTTGGTTGTTTATTATTTTTACGGATTTTTCAAATGTTAATTTTTTTCCCTGTGCTTAAAACTCATTAAAAAAAAGTGTTTTTAGCGAGCAGTTCGTAAGGCAATAGAGCGAACTCGAAGGTTTTCTTAGTGTTATTCAATGTTTTCACATTTAGTTTACTATTACGCTGTGCATTCAATGGTGTACTTAACTATATTTGTGCTTAAAAACTTTAAAAAATATATATTTACGTACAGTTCATACGGTCTGGAATGGATTAATTGTATTTACATACAATCCTATGGGGGTTCACGACCAAACTAGGTTACAACCAGAGTTTTGGAACGAATTATGGTCGTGAACCGAGGTTCCACTGTATTACTGTCAGACAAAATTACAGGCATTTTACGGAAATACAAACCAGTATCACTGATAGAGAGAATTAAAGGCACACAATACAGTGACGCATATTACAGCCACATACAAAGTCCCTTGCCATTTAATATAGACTGTTCTTACTAATGTTTATGCAGTACTGTCCTAGCGCCCGTTATTGTAACAGGCTTAATGTCTAGTTAGGTAATAATTTTTTAGGTGAAATGAGATCACCAGGAGGTTCTCGTACAGAGGTAGGAAGCCATTTACTTTGTGTCATTCCCTCTGTCTCTTCATAAGAGTTTGCTAATTTTAAGCATTGATGATAAGCATATCAGTCTTTAGATAAAATCTGTCTAAGCATGTCAGTTTAGTAATGAAGGTTAGACCTTTTGCCAATAAATTCAAATCTAATTCCAAAGAAGTAAACCATAGCATATGTTTATAATATTAGATGGGATGTCATGGACCTTCTCCCTCTTTACAAAACTTAATTACTTTAACCAAGATTTTAAAATATTTAAGTCTTATTTTTTAATATATTTTCTGCAGTTTCCAGTGTTCTATGGATTTGATCCTTGCATGAAACTCTAGAAAGATTTAATTCCTATTTTCTTTACTCTCCACGTTGAACAATTGTACTGAACTCAAAGCCGGGATGGGAGAGGAGATAGAACCTGGCACCATCTCCATGCCTTCTGCATAGCTTCCCGACTAGAGACTTGTAACTTTCTTTAGATAAAAGCGTCTGCCAAGCAAGTAAATATAAATGTAAATTATAAATGTAACTACTGTAAACTACACTTATAACTTCTTTAGAATGGTCTTTCAAAGTCAAAAATATTTATTTTAACCATTCTTTAGTATTATTCAGTGTTTCATCAATTGTTTCAATATTAGGCGAAGATAGTTCAATAAAAGCTGTAAGTTTGGAAACTTGTTTGGACATAACTGGTGGAAAATGATCAGTTTCATGAATGTCTCTACAAATTCCCAATTATGTATATGTTTTAATAATTTAAAATACATCTTAGAAATTGTGGAAATAGTTTCTAAAACATTAGCCTGTCCTACTTAAGTGTTGAGTCCAGGAGGGAAAATGAGGTACAATAAACCATATAAAACCAAAATTAAAAAATGACAATACCACAAAACATTTTGGTTAAAAAGCTTAATTAATTAAGACAGTAGCAAATAAAGATATAATGATTGGAGGCAAAAGAGGAAGGAGACCAAAGAAAAAAATAAAAGGAAAGAAAAAAAGAGACAACTCGCCCATATAAGAGACTTTCCTCTTGAATTTTACCCAGAGCCTACTTTTCCTAAATAATAATACAGAATTCTTAATAGTACATATTTTTTAATCATAAAAAATCAAACTAAGGAAAAAATGAAAATAAAAAGTGAACAAATTGAACTCCAAAATAGTGAAAACAGATTTTTGTAATGTATATTTCATAGAGAGTTTTTAGATTATTAAATATGAAAGAAACTAAAACAGTGAACACATTTTTTTTAAATAAGCATAAACATAAAATATGCACATTTAGGAAAAGAGAACAAAATTTGATATTTGGTTTGGTCCTGTTTCTAGTTTCAGGTTATTGTTTGACTTTGTTATTTTGGAAAATAGTTGAACAACACATTAGTCCAAGCTGCATATGACGTTTCTACTTTTTCATCCTTTAAACTTGTTTGCATCTTGCCACTCACTATCCAAAACGTTAGACAGGAAGGCAGCAAGAGAAAAAGGAAGGTGGTTTACAAATTACTAAAGTGTGGTTTCAGAAAGAATGGAAGACTTAAATTAATTTAAAATTGAACTGCAATTTAAAGGAATTAAGGATTGAGTCAGATATAAGGGTAAATTGATCCAATAATGGGGATAGAGGTCGACAATTTTTAACAGTGTCTATCTGATAAAGCTGGAAAAGCACCAGCCTTTTAAATCTGTTCTGTACAGAAACAAAGCTGATGGATGGCATTTTTAGTGGTGATAAGAAGGGATCATAGGTAATTTTGCTGAGCCTTATCTTAATTCCGTCAGTGTACTTTTTAAACTATATCTACTTAACTAAATTTGATTTCATTAATTAAAGAGTACATGTAAGGGAGACTATGTGGAATCCCTAATAATAACAGAAATAATGCCTGATATAACAAATATGGAATTGTTGCAGAATTGAAGGTAGTGATTTAAGTCTGGACTTCAAAGAAAAATTGTTTTTGAAATTAATCAGAATGAACATTGTAACAGAGCTTGGTGTAGCTTCCTTCCGAGGCTGGAAAGAAACATATTTGTTACAAGAATTTTTAAAACTGTGAAATAGAAAGTAATCCAATACATTTTTATCTGAGATATTCACATTTGAAAACCTAATATTTTTTTTACAATAATTACACTGGGAATATTTACTTGGTCATATGTTGCAGACTTAACATGTTCAGTTAAAAGAAAACAATCACTCCTTAAAATCAGATTTATGTAGCATAGCAAAAGGGTTAAATTAAAATCCCCCAATATAATAAGTTTGTCTCTAGGTTGAAATAAAAAGAGAGAATGCACTTCAGAAAGCAGCATTACTGTCTATAACAGGTAAAATGTAAATTGTATCAATCTCCACAGAAAGGTAAGCAGGAAAACCAAAATTTTGAAAGTGCAAAACTCAGAGTTAGACAATTTGAAATTTGAAGAGGAGGTAAACATCTTTCACACACTCCATTCTTTCCAACATTTTCAATCAGCCTTACAACAATGTACACAGTTGAAAAAAGAAGCACTAAACAAAGTGGTTATATTATGCTTTAAAAAGTGTAAAGTAATTGTTAATTTCTAAGCTAATCATAATAATGTTAAACACTTTAATGTGTAATAACTGTACATTTAGAAGTATCATACATTTTCTCACATGTTATGATTTTCATGTATTTATGTATTTTATTGCTATTTCTGTTATTTTTGAACTGTTGTGTGTTATATTTTTACATATTATCTTAGCAGCATAAGGTGAAGTACATGGAATTTACTTTATGTTCCATATGTCTTGTAAATGGATCCCGAAGGGGCAGGGACTCTTACCCGTTACCATCAAAGGACTGTCTTCAGCCATAAAAAGCCAGAGAAAACAACAAGAAGATAACAAGAAAAGCACCTGGAGCATTCAGATAGTTGCTGTAATTTATTGTGCTTTTGTGAATTTACACAGACCTTTGTAGACACGGAACACATGAAATGTACAACATTTCAAACAGCAATATATCATTACCTATATAATTCCCTACAAGTCTTTGCTATGCAAGTCTTTAATGCAGACTTCAAATGTAAGGGAGATATTTCAAGCTGGCAGTGATAAACACAGAGTGTAAGTGTCAGAAGGGGCAAACGGTTGGCTGAAGTGAGGAAGGGTGAGTGCTGTTAATTGACACATTTGCAAAACAAAGGTGGCATTCAGTGGGCAATATGGTGAGGTAATAATGCCATACAAATTTCCTTGCATGTGTTGAGAAAAATAGGGTGATCAAGGGAAACAGAATTTTGGTGGGGATTCCAGTATTAATGGTTGCATGGTTGCCATTGGACATTAGAGTGAGGCAACTGCCAACAATATCCTGGACTTAAATGACATCATAAATGGCAACTACTTTAGTGATTTAGTGTTTTTTTTTTTTTCTTTTTTGCTTACTATGCTGTAATAATAAGCACAGAGCCATAAAAAGTTTTGGGGATCCACCCTGTATACTTGAAAAAATAAGAATCAAGTTACAAAAAAGTATTATACAAAGTGAGTAGTATCCCCAGACCAAGTCCAATGTGGAACTAAATGAGATGCAGAGGATATAAGGTTTTATAGAGGACAGACAGGAAGAGGAGTGATGTTTGGGCTGTACCCAGAAGTGAGGTCAGGTGTGGGATTGGCTGAGAGGTCTATACAGGAACTGGTAGTGGGGTTAGGTAATCTTTTCTTCTGTGGATCTATAGAGGAAGGAAAACAGCTGTTAGAGTGTACTGCCAACCCTTGGTTCGGTGTGACCACACATTTAGTCAAGCCTATACGTGTGTGTCTGACAATGCGTCATCAGCTAATCGCTAGTAGGTTTTCTGATTAAAAAATGTATCCCATGAACATGTATATTGCACTTCCTGGTTTTCAATCATGTGGGTAAAGCCAGTCTAAAATTAGTATAATGATCGGCCATCATACAAGGGTGTGTGAGCCAGTTGTGCCCGTAACATAAATGTTAAAAGTCCTGTGGTAGCATTTCTTTTTGTAATCTGAGTGACCTGAATACAAATGCAAATGAGAGACAAATGTAAAAGGCTGAAAATGCCACCGGACCCTCTTCACACTATCATCTGTATGGAAGTCCTTTAACACTGGAAATACCAAAGCCTATAAAAAAACTCGTAAATCCATCCCACCTTAAATCCCTTCGCACCTCTCCGTCAGCGTCTTTTGTCTTTTAAATGTGTCTATAAACAGCAAGCAGCCTGCTATCGCGTCCCCCCACCACCACTCAGCTCAAGTCTGTTTACCTGTGTGCCAGTTGCTTAGAGTTGTATAGACTAGAGTAAATACTATATCGTTATTTGGAACACATGAATTTCATGTGTTCCATGTATACAACAATTTATGTAAACACATTGTTAAAACAGAAACAATTTTCATGTTTTAGTAATAACTGACAAAATCTAGACATGAAGCATATAATGTGTGAAGCCTGAAGTCCAAATATCAAATAAACACTTTCACAAAAGGTACAAGTATAACAAAACAAGTGTATTATGTGATACCATCTGCTCTTGCATTACTATTGTACCATCGTATTGTATTGAGGATTACTTGTGTTTTGTTCTCCACCTTTGAGCATACGCAAGCGAGGCCAGCACGTCGGCAAAACAAAACATCCGAAGAGAGAGTCACTCGCTTATCTGCTATTATAGAAGCGCAGCGAACACATCAGCAAAACTGTATCCCTTTTACTTTTCCTCCCACCACTAATACACAAGTGAGGTGAGTACATGGCAAAACGAAACCTCCGAAGAAAGACAGTCGCTTAGCTGCTAATACACAAGCGATGCAAGCACATTGACAAAATGAAACCTTCTAGGAGACAGATGCTCAGAGTAGTTCCTTTCAATTACCTGATATTTCTACATTCCAATTTTTTTTTTCTGACGATTTCAATAGTTTCTAGAATGTGCTTTTTACAGCACGGGTTTACACAGCTAGTATGTAATAAAAACATATAGGCAGTTTTTAAAATGGCAGTGTATTAGCACTAGCAGCAAATAAAGCTTTTGTTAATAAATGTAAGTTCAAAAACATGCACCTTTATCAAAGCTGCTGCCAAAATACAAGAGGGAAAATACAATATCATGGCCTGTGTTGGGGAGCCAACATATTTTCTCATGGTACACTAAGGGATATTAGAGAAATAAAAGTTCAGAACCACTGTGTTATAGTGTATGAAGATGAAAGATATACAAACTGCAAAAGAAAGTGAGCAGGCAGAGAAAATACACCATAGCATGTTTGGAGTAAATGTTTGCAAATCATTCTGAGATGCTGGAGAAGAATTTGGAAGAGCTAAAAAAAAAAAAAAAGTTTAATAGCATTGAAATTGGAAACCCACCTGTTGGAACCACCAATGCCTAGAGGTGAACAACCTCTTGTATACTGATAGACCAATAACGGTCATTTCCTCACACTCGCAGAAGCAGAAAGGACACATTTTCTTCCCTGTGCAGGAGGGTAGAGAGTAAAATGATTGTTTAGAGCAGCTGTTCATTTATTCAAACACCAAAGATAAAACAAGTAATAAACCTGGAATGTTTATTTTTGTCTTAAAGAACCTTCTAGCAATGCAAGTTCAATTAACATCATTCAGTTTCATTCTTATCCTAGGTTTATTTTACATTAAATTAAGCAGAATATATCATTAGATGTTTTCATTTATGTAATGTTTGTTATACAGAATGGTATACTGCACAGTATATGTATAATGAGTCTAAATAATAGAATGGTATACTGTACAGTATATGTATAATGAGTCTATTTAAATATATAATTTCTACTGCTTTAAAAATATTTAAATTACAGATGATTTGTCACAACCCGTAAGAAATACCAATACTGTTGCTTCTACTTTTGTGATCTGAGGCTTTATGCTTTCAAGACAACAGAAACTGTCAGAAGTAGGAAAACTTGTATTGTTTGATTCAGGGATGGTTTACAGAAGGCAGCTCTGGTAGTTTAAGATCTGTTTAAGCAGTTTATTTTAATTTCCTGGTGCACAGTATTAACTAAGAAGCAAGATAGTAAATGGATTGCATGGTAAGTAAATGAATGATGTATTCTGTAGCAGCTTGCTGTAAGTTGAATGAACGAATAAGTAAGCAAGCAAGCGATGATTTGTTGTTTTCATTTTTGAAAGATCAGTTAACAGCATGAAAATAACAGCTCTGCTGGTTGTACTTTGTATACAAGACATTATAACATTTTTCTTATGACAAGTTAAGTGGTAACACTTCCGATTGAAATGTAATGTATTAGGGTAAAACAAACAAACTAAAACAATTTAGTTTGGATAATAAAGGTTTTAAATATTCTGTTATGTTATGGTTTCAGTATTAATAACACCATTATAATTGCATATAATGGGCTGGCTTCAGTTTTGGCAACTAAAAAAGCTAATGTGTGGTTGCCAAGTATGGCAGCCAGTTGTAATAGTTAGTGCTGAGCCCTGTATAAAATTATCTTTAGCCAAGTCAAAAGTATATTAATCTTTATTATATAATTTGTGCATGTACTTGAAAATATTGTTACAATATTTTTATATCTCTTGCACTTCTGTTAAAGTAAAATTTCCCTATAGGACAAATAAATTGCTATCTATCTATCTATCCATCCATCTATCTATCTATCTATCTATCTATCTATCTATCTATCTATCTATCTATCTATCTATCTATCTATCTATCTATCTATCTATTGTGACAGGGGCTTTGCGTCATTACCTAGCTAGGACGCCCCTGCACATTATATTCAGGGGGAACAGCCGTGGACGTTGCAATACCTGCCCCTGAACGCTAGTTGGCCACCTCCCTGGGGTGGAACAGTGTCTCGGGTTCCCGCAGGGCATCCTGGGAATTGGAGTTGGAAGCAGCCCTGTTGGGTCCCGCAGGTACCGCCAGGGGGCACTGTATTTGGGACTCCTGAGCCCGTGTGGGCAACCAATTCGTCATACCCAGAAGTGCACTATAAATGGAGCCACCGACCACCACTCAGAGGCAAGAGTCGGGTGGAAGGAGGACAAAGCTTGGTGAGGGGTGGGGGAGTGAGAAGAAGAGGAGAAATTTGTGTTTATTCTGTGCTTGGGACTGTGTTAAGCTAGTGGGACACGGGGAAGATGTGTCTCACAGCTGAAGAAAATAAAAATTTATTTAATTTTACACGTGCCTCCTGAGTCTAATCTGTGTCGGTCGGGCGTTAAATAGCGCCTTTCTTACACTGGCATAGTCGGCAGGATTCCGTTTCATCCATTTGGACTGGGACCTGTTTAAAAAAATTTTGTGTGAGGACCCGGCACAGCAGCACGAGACACGGGACCAGCACAGTTGCACAGAAGGCACGACCCCACAAGAGCACACTGAAGCACGCTCCCGAGACAGACCACGGAAATTCGCGACTCTCCTAAGAATAAACTGCACCAGCCATGGGGAAAAAGAAATCCAGGAACGCTCCCAGACCAGCGGGAGCCAACTCGCAAGCCGCCAGTAAGGAAGCCCAGGGCGGCGGGTTGCAATGTGAGGCCATCTGGATGACTACAACTCCGGGAGGCGGGATCTGTCAGGAGGTAGGTGTCGAACCTGGGGATGATTTTCCCTGGGGATATTCTGACTTTTCGTATGCCTACCTCCTAGATGGCAAGTCGTGGGATCCTTGCTGTTGGCCTAAGCACGTCGACCCGTGGGACGAGGGAGAGGCGAGGTACTGTGAGAGCATTCCTAATGGTGACATGGGCCCGCTGCTTGCCAAGAGACAAAGGCTAGAAGACGAGCGTCTGGAGTCTCTCCCTGATGACGTCATGCCTATAGAGGAGGGGGCGGTGGAGAGCCAGAAAAACCTCACCGAGTCAGGTAGGTGGGTGGAGGAGATGTGTCGACTCCCCGCTGGAAAAAACTCACCAGTGGAGACGACAAATTTCCATCCCGCACCCGAAGAACACCCGAAGGGGCCGTCGAAAAGAATGCAGGGCTTGGGTGACTTGCGATCGGCGAGGAAGAACAAGGGGAGCCAGAGTCCTCCACCGATCAGAGAAAATAATTTATTTCGGGTTGCAGGGGATGTGGAAGGCATTTTTCTACCTCTGCAGTCATTTTTTTCAAATTTTCCAGGCCCTACAAGAAGCAAAGGAAGGGCTGGAGAAGCGGCTTGGCGCGCCGATAGAAGCCATCCTGAAGTGGGCAAGGCGAGGTGGGGCTGATTCTTCCAGTTTGACCAATGCGACAGTACGGGTAAGCGAGGCCTGTGCCGGAGATGAAAGAAGTAGACGAGGTGCAGAAGCAGCAGTGATCAATGTTGCTTGCTAGGCAACACCACCTTCTACAAAAGACGCAGCCGTGATGACTGACAAGACGGCAGAGAAGCGTGCAGAGAGGCAGGTAAGTGACATCATTTGCCAAACCGCCCTTCTACAACTGTCAACGTCAGTCTCACGGACATCTAAAGGGGTACAGATGGCACGGGGTCCATGTTCTTTCCATAAGGGGACCCAGACCGTCGGTGTACCCCAGAGAAGGAGGAGAACCCGGGAAAAGGTGGGGACTCCCAACAGTGCAAAGCGCAGCCCTGTCTGCACAAAGGCACTAGAGGGCTGTGCTGCGAAGGGGTGGAGACGCCACAATCCTTCTTCTGAGCGAACGTGAAGGCGGGAATTCCCATCCTATTTTCACTCCCGCAGGGTTTAGAGTACAGGGGACCGACACTGTTATGAATGTGGCCACTGTGGACATGGATGGAGGGGTTGTCCCAGGAGGACGTCAGGACAACTCCTCCCAAGTTTCAAGTTTTCCACAGGGCAGATCCCTAAATCAGATGACGTTGGTTCACCATCTTGGAGAAGACCAGCCCTTGCAGGATATGTCGCTTATCCGGACGGGGCTCAGCGAAGAGGGGGGCAATGTGACAGGGGCTTGGCGTCCTTACCTAGCCGGGACGCCCCTGCACACTATATTCAGGGGGAACAGCCATGGACGTTGCAATACCTCCCCCTGAACACTAGTTGGCCACCTCCCTGGGGTGGAACAGTGTTTCGTGTTCCAGCAGGGTATCCTGCGAATTAGAGTTGGATGCAGCCCTGTTGGGTCCCGCAGGTACCACCAGGGGGCACTGTATTTGGGAATCCTGAGTACGTGTGGGCAACCAATTCGTCTTACCCGGAAGTGCAGCCGGAAATCAGTGATCAAGCACCTAGAGCACTTCCAGGTGAACTATAAAGGGAGCCAGCGACCACCACTCAGAGGCAAGAGTTGGGTGGAAGGAGGACGAAACTTGGTGAGGAGTGGTGGAGTAAGAAGAAGAGGAGAAATTTTTGTTTATTCTGTGCTTGGGACTGTATTGGGCTAGTGGGAAGCAGAGAAGATGTGTCTCACAGCTGAAGAAAATAAAAAATGTATTTAATTTTACATGTGCCTCCTGTGTCTAATCTGTGTCGGGTCGGGCGCTATATAGCGCCTTTCTTACACTATCTATCTATCTATCTATCTATCTATCTATCTATCTATCTATCTATCTATCTACTGTATCTATTTTTGGTTTATATTTTTTCACATAAGAACAGAGGGCTGTCGATTGAATCCAGAGCAGTGCAGTAATATAACTGTTAGTGCTACTGCTGCACATGTTCAAGAGCCTTAAAAGTATATTTTGCCAAAAGGTGTATTTATTTTTTTACTGGTTTGGGAATACACATGGCTTTAAACCGTGACCATTCTGAGATAGGGCCCAGCACGCTGCATTCCTACAATGGAAACACAAAATGGATGACATGCACAAAAAACTACCCTTTTTGAACTATTAAAAATATAGAGTGACATAGGAAACAAAGGCCATTTTCTAAAGATATGCTATGGTTAGTGTTTTGACCTTGTATATCATGAAGAAAATAGCTGAGAACATGAAGCAGCTAGAGACAGTGTCATTCACTGCTTCCTAAATCATAAAATGGCATCTCATCCTTTAGTAATTGTCAGGAACACAAGACCACCCTGGTTCATTGACGAAAGCTTAGCCTGAAAACCAGATCATGCTAGTTATGGATTGGAGACATCTAGATAATAAATTAAAGCTTGTAAAAATGTGATTCACACTTTAGAGAAATTGCAGATTGCATAATGAACTGAACGCAAGAATGACAGTGGCACAGTTCTGGTCACTTCCTGTACAGTAATCTCAACTTTTCAACCCTGGGATTTTTTAAAATTGCCCTATTAAGACCTGACCTGAGCAATCTTGTAACGTTTTGTGTGTAAATAGCCTGAAAAACCTAAACTAAGCGGTTTTTCAGTTTCCTGTGTGGGATTGGAGAAAACTGTTTGATTACTCAGATATTATACTTTAGAAATATTAGTAGACTTTAAATCTTGGTAATACTGTTTAAATAAAAATAAATGTGAAACCTGAGACACATATGTTATCAGAAGTAATTAAATATTAACAATACAATGACATGAATATTTTAATCATATGTTTGATGGTTTGGGAGCTATAAAAAGAACTTGTTTATGTTACACCATCTGGAAAGGAAAAGTCCAGTGTGGAACAAAACTGAAGTAATAAAGAGATGGATCCAAATAATTTCTTATAAAAATAGAATGAAACTTGTAAAATACACAGATAATTTTGAAAATAGTGAGACGAAGACCTGAATCTGTTTTGTCACTTATTAATTGCTGAAAGAATATAATTTTTTCTATTACTTACATTTTACATTTGGTCTTTAGAACTTTGTATTATATCTTTCTGTTTTAGTAAATTTGCCAAATGGTTTTGTATTAATTTGGTCTAATATCTTTCTGGTCTCATACAGTAGGTTCAGATATGCGGTGGAGACACTTTAGGGGTTTCATTGAGGAGTAAACTAGGGTAAGGGATGTTAAATACAGATCTGTGAGACAATGGCCTGCAACAGGTAACCAGACTTGATAAAACCTCAACACCAGGGGCAAGGGCCAGAGATCTGGATCTGCAGGGTGAACATTAAAGGGCCCCAAAACCACCACTGATTCTACATCTCTCGCTCCTTTGCCTGGGAAAGAGAGATGATTAATCTGACCCAGATATCAACATAATTCTTCATACATTTTTAGAATGAAACATAAAACCTTTAAAATCTTACCTTAAACATTATATTTCTGCTCATCCTCCGTTCACTCTTCTTACAAATGGTAAAATGCTTATATCTGTCAGGGCTATAACTGCCATGTTTTATAATAGAGCTCACTTCATTATATGAGATGTATTAGTTTGGCATCATGAATCATTAGTACTTTATGTGTAAATGATTTTTTTTAATTGTTTGTTTGTGGGTTATGATGATTACAGTTGTCCTTATATTTTGTGTGTACAGTGATACTGTATTTGTGTGAGCCGTGCCATATTGGATTTTAGACCTTCTCTAAAAGTTTAGTTCTTTTTAAATTGCACAACCCCCTACACACTCTACACTGCTGTCACTTCTCTCTCTTTCTCAAATTAACTTACTTTTAACAAATCAAGGAGGTGGATTAATTCTTTGTAAAATATTTCTAGTACCTACTGTGCTGTCCCTGACCTTGTTATACTGTGTTTCAGCTCTTACTGCCAACTGACTCTACCAGACTTTTACTTATTTTTATACAATGTGACAGTACATGCTTTGAAAACTGTTACATAAAATAAAGATGCTTCAGTATTGAGCCATCAGCTAATAAAAACCTGTTAATTTTTTAAAATGAAATACAGATTGGAAAATGAATTCTCTGTTGCATCTCACACCGTGTAAACAGAGTTTTTGTCAGTCTCTCCCACATATAAAGCTACATTGACTGAAAAGTACTAGGTGCGAATTAGACAAAGATGTGCATCTGTGATGTTTATACATTCACTGGGTAGCTCTGCTACCTTATAATCTTTGCCACCCTACTTTATTATTAGCTAAGGTGCCTTTTCTTGTGAGGTGTTTTATTTTTTTCTTGTTAGTTGCATGTATCCTGTAGAATAATAAAAAGATTCAACATGAAGTTTGACAGGTGGATTTTTCAAGGTGCAAACACACACTTACGGACTGTATATATATACACCACAACCTGTTTTCCGATGTCAGCCTGTTACCACCAGAATAGTGAGGAAGTTGAGCCTGAAGGCTAATATGATACTGAATGACTACTTCCAAATGACAGACTAGGAAATTATGTATAAGTCACAAATAAGAGACTTAAGTGTATGTCTATCTATCCAGCTGTCTGTCTATTTATTCATTTAAAGAGCTTCTATAAAAGCCAAATTTCACCCTGAGGAGAAATAAAGTTTTATCTAGATATGGTCAGGACTGGATTTACTGCATTTTGGTCAGCATCCTAGGAGACAAACCTTAATACCAAGGATGCCTGGAAGTATTGAATTCTAGGAATATATTTACAATGGATAGAAGCTGGAGAACAATGGACAAGGTGATGCTGACCCCCAAGATGCTAACTGGCAGCAAAAGAGTGCAGCTCTTCTGTTATTCAGGCTCCTGTAGAGTCATCTGGCCATTTTAAAATTGAACAGCTAATAAGGTTGCTGAGATGTCTGGACCCACCAGGGAGAGCTCTAGGAGTATAGCACCAAATGGTCTACAGTCCCAAGTCAGAAGTGACTTCCAGGCTAAGCCAGAAAAGCATTGGGCCTGGCAATTCTAAAAACCTTATTGACACAGTTCTGCTCACCTTGCAGGTCAAACATAAAGGAGGTGGTGTGAATGTTAGGATGTTCCAAAAAGATAATTTCTGTATGAGAATAAAGGGGGCTGCTTTGTGTGTCTTTGTTAAGAAGATGTCTAGGCTTTATGCTTGGCCTCTCCCTTCTGCATTTATTATTGAACACTGCAATTATATTATGGTTGTAATAAAAATGTTAAGCCTGAGTAAAGTTCTTTACTCCAGTGTTGTGCTTAGTTTGTGGTCTAAAGTGTTAATTTGCTGTCTGTTTTTAATACCTTTGTGTCTTCTAGTTGCTTGCCCTTATTTATGTTCTTTTGTCTGTTTTTGACCTTGTTCTTTTTGTGCTATGAACTTGAATAAAATATATATATTTACCCACTGTCCATATCTCATCTTCTGTCTGCTTTTCTCTATTGTCCATAGCTACAGGACATCATTCCACTTTTAGTCTTTTTAGTTCAATCTCTAAGTGACAGAGGCAGCTCTAGGGACATGCACATTACGTGCATGGCAGTTTCTGCAGGAGTAGCCGGGCCTTACACATCTGACAGTTTTAAGTTTGATGATAGAGAGGACAGGGGAAAGACCAATAGGTCAGGTCAGAGAAAGAGAAAAGGAGAAGAGCATGGATACAGCCATTGAGCCTAGACCAATAACAGGTTGCAGAGATCCTGCAGGTTTGTTATTTTGATGGCTTCTCCTTTGTCTCAAACAACAGGAATGAGAGAGAGAGAGAACATAGTAGGGGCTGTAATGGAAGTAAATTAAAGGGCTCTTAGGCTTACCTCATACAAACTCTATTGTATATTTCTTCCATTTACAGTAAATAAAAAACTGTATATCTGTAACTATTTTTACAAATCACTCAAATTGTTTTAATTTCTTGTTATAATTTTGCATATAATGTGTAGCAGGCTCACGCTAATATACTGTACAAGCACCAACACGGCTCGTCCTGTGTAATAGTGATACAGGACAGCAAGGAGGGCCCTGCTTGGCTCCCTACTCCCCTTGGCCCGCAGCCTCTGCCTCAGATTGGCATGAATATATCGCTCCTGCAAGCAAACTATGATTCTTAGGGCGATGAGCGAAGTCAAAAAATCAACAGGAACTTTCAAGCAAATTACAGAAAAAACCCGATCTAAATCCGTTAAGTAGTTCACTCGTTTGCTAGCTAAGCAGATGTAAGATACGTCCTGAGAATGGCGCGTGACTGAGGAGGGCACCGCCCCTCTCCCCTCAGTCTGCTGTATCTCTATCTGATTTGCGCAAGCGAACTATGATACTTAGCAAGATGAGAGACATCACAAAATCAACCAGAATGTCCAAGCAAATGATAGAGAAAAACCATATCAAAATCCGTTAAGTAGTTCTCTCGTGAAAAGTGAACAGACATACGTTGGATTTTATATATATATACAGTAGATATATAACAGATTCTAAAGCCATCTTCATTTGTTTGGCAGTAGTGGGGTATTTCCTGGAAGCACAGGGCACAAGGTGGACAACAAAATTCTGGTCAGGGTGCCAAAGCTCACCCTCACTCACACCTACAGTACACTTAGTAGCTGAAAGAAAATTGCCAAGTAACATGTTTAGGGGTGTAGCCTGAGTAAAAGGCATGCAGACATGGGGAAAACATTGAAAAGTCACACACACAGTGCCAACTGTCTTTTACTAACATGAAAATCTACCACATGAATGTCAAAATACATATCATTGACACTCACTCAGAAATTGGAAGTATTATACACACCATTTTGCTGTTCAACATTTTAAAATAAGAGTGTGGCTTGTATGTTTATAATAAATAAAATTCTGGCATAGTGTAGTTTTATGTAATCTAGATGATTTTAGCAAATAGGCTATGAGAGCATATGAGTGTGAATTAATACTAATTTTGAAATTAAAAATATAAGGACAAAAATTATGCATTTGACATAGAACTCTTTTAAATAAAGTCTATATGTAATCTATTCTATTATATGCAACAATTCTAATAATAAGGCACAATTTTCTCCCCTAAAAGCATAAAAATAAATATACAGGTCAATTTTACTCCATCTAGAAGCAGAAAAAAAGTTCATGAAGATTTTGAGGTTAACACCTTTGCCAAAATAGAAAACTATATCTGAAGCTGTGATCTTTCTATTGAATTTGTTTTCCGTAGATATTTTGTCTAATTCATTACCAGAAAAGTTATGATCAGAAAGTGTTTGATACTTCACACACAGTAATTTGAAAGTATCAAAGTACTGTAATACAACACAACCAAATAAGCTAAGATTGACCTACTTTTTGTCTGACACCCTCTCTATACAGTACAAAATTATTTTAGGAAGTATGTTAATTTAATCCTATGCCTAAAGAATTCACATCTTAAAGCAGCATTACCTAGTAACTTGATTTAAGTGAGAGAATTGGTTAATTGTTAATAATTTTATAATTGAGGCTACTTGGTCCCTGTTTACATATGGCAAAGTTACTACTGACCAAATCATGTATGGCTCACAGTTGTATTGTCTCAGTAAAGCAACTAACCCCAACATTTCTGTAAAATTCTTATGTTTGCTTTAAAATGTCCTGATTTACATTCTGAATATAGGGAATACAGTCATTTCATTTTTTGGTGGGGGGAGACAAGGTGTATGCCCATGGTGTTATGAACTTGAGAGGTTCTTCAAAGAAAAGTCCCAAAACTGTTGCAAAAAGCCCAACAAAAAAACGGGTCTGTCAACTTTTGGCTTGTATGACAATAGGGTAAACAAAGAACTGTTATGTCCAGAGTTGAACCCTGTGTTTCTTTAAGAGTTGTGTACATAGTTGATTTCATAAAAGACAAGGTGGCAGGAAGGGGATAAGGGGTGTGGCTAACTGGGGATTTCTGTGAAAAGTAAAAAACAAAAATGTAAAAAATACAAGGAAGAATGCTTTAGGCAGAAATTGTGTCTAATGGGTTTTTCTTTGGATACAACATTTTGGCAGACGAGGATGGCTCAATTCATGGTACAATGTCTGAGCCCATTCCTGACTGTCCCAGGAGAGCCTCCAGTACCCTGGCAGAGATGGACTGAGTCATTCGAAATATATTTTCCTTGATCTTCAGGCAATGGCAGATGCTAGGAAGAGAGCTCTGAAAATGCAGTTGCAGATTTACTCTTTAGGGCTGTTTCCTTACCCCCCACCTGTGGGTTCAGTTTTAGACGAGAAGGGTGCCTGGATTCATATGCTGCAGAATATGCTGGCCATATTTTGGAAGGATGGCCAAAAGCTATAGAGCCAGTGCTACTTCCATTTTACCAGGTGCAAGATAAACTCTTGTTGGGACGAGGTATGTGTAGCAAGGGGTCACCAAACCCTAATCCCTGAATCTCTATGGGCAAGAGTATTCCACATGGACCATGGGGATTGTGAAGGTAAAACAACGCTTCAGAGACACAGTTATTGACCATTATTGACCATAATGTAGAACTTCTAGTGAATCACCTAGGAAACACTTAGAAATAGATATTTTTGCAGAACTCTATGGGGCACCAACACATGCAAGGCACCTTTTGGTTGTGCATGATTTGTGTTCAAAATGGCTTGAGGCGATCATGCTAAGCTCCACCACATCACAATCTATCATACTATCTATCATCACCCAGTGGGGTTTGCCATGTGTTATTACATCAGTGGAGTTCATCATCAGCCAGCACTAAACCTTTAGAGACTTTGGTTCTCACCTCGCAATCCCTTCCTCCAGGGGCTACATCTTTGGGGATATCTTCCCAGACCCTTCCTGCTTCTTCACACAGTAAGCACCGACCTCAAAAAGGTTGGGTTCCCCTGCATTGGCTCAGTAACTATTTAACAGAATATTAAGGGGGAAGGGGGGAATGTTATGTACAGAATTCCAGTCTTTGTTTCTTTAAGAGTTTCGTACATAGTTGATTAAATAAAAGACGAGGTGTGGATAACTGGGGGTTTGTGGGAAAAGTCAAAAAAAGGAAAAACATAAAAAGAACGTTTTGGGCAGAAACTGTGTCTAATGAGTTTTACTCTGGATACAACAAGAACCTTTATAAAATAAAAGATGTGTTTTCAAAAATGCTTCGTAGCACAAAAGCCCCAAGGAGGATAAAAGGTCCAGGAGGAGTTGTCTTAGTTAAAAATAAGTCATCTGCTGGCAGAAAAGTACCAAAAATGCAATTCTTAAGAAAGGTCGAGAAACAGATCAAAGAGGTCAAAAAATACAGTGAATCATGAAAGCACAGCAAAAATCACAGAGAGACCACCAATGCTTAGCATATAAAATATATTACAAAGCACTGTGTGTTTCCCCAGTCTTTAAAAGGTTGAGGGTAGTCCCTTGATGGAGATAGATAGCTGGCTTTGCCTCTTGGGAACCACCCACAAAATACATGGAACACAGTAGAAGCATGGACATATAGAAATTAAATAATACACAAAATTAATAAAAACTTCGAATAATGCAAATAATCACCATAAATAACAATATTAATACAAACAAATAAATCAAACATGAGCAAAAAAGACATGAAAAAAGGAATTTAAAAACCAGCCAGAGGAGGAACCTCGGTTAAAACATAACACATGGTGATAGGGTGCAGAGGCTTTGCAGTGTAGTCTATCTAGAGTGACATACTCTGTACTTGGTATCACAGGAAAAGAAGAAGGTGAGCCACCTAAAACTGCACAGAGGCTGTAGAGAAAGCCTTTAGATGAATCTGGATCAAAACAGTAAATCCATGGAAGATTGCTGCTAGGGTACAAGCTGAGGCCAGATCATCCTCAGCTCGGTCGTCTGGACAATTGTGTCTAATATTCAAAATACCTGAAACATTCGATGACCCCACGTAACATAAATGATGATGTGCCATAGCTGAGCATCAACAGATTTAGTATCACAACAATACATAATTCATTACAGAAAGAAAGACAGAAAGAAAGAAAGAAAGAAAGAAAGAAAGAAAGAAAGAAAGGAAAGAAAGAAAGAAAGAAAGAAAGAAAGAAAGAAAGAAAGAAACTCCCGGCTGTGAGAGGAAAAATATACCCACAGCAGAAACAGTATTTGAAGTCCAAAATATAAATGGAGTAAATATATTTGTAACATTTCTTTTGTTAAATCTTTTAAAGATTCCAAAAAAAGAGACATAAAATATTTATAATGCAGCATATATCCCTCAAGTTATCAATAAATCAAGGTATTAAATTATTTATCATGCTTTAAAACAATTGGAAATAGATATTAAAAACATGTCATTATTCACACATAATATAGACCTACCACTTCCATTATACACTAAATACAGTTTATAATAAGAAGAAAAGTACAATTTCAACCCTTAAATAAAAATGTCCAAAGTTTTTATTACATTACTGCATTTTGTTGTTATCTTTCACAATTCCAACTTTGTGTACAGGTTAACATTATAATCATCTTAATCCTTTAAATATAATTATCTGAACCATCTACCTGTATAATAATTGTAAATATGCAGTCATTGACTGAAAGGTGTAAGTGATTATCCTGACATGTAGCCTGTACAAATGGACCTGCCAGGCATGTGTCCTGTTTTGTTTTTGGAACTTGCTGTTAACAGTTTGTCTAATCTTACACTTACAGTTTGTTTTTTGCCAAATGTTAAATTAGTTATCTTATTTTTATTACTCGAAATTTAGAAAATACAGAGGAAGATTTATGTAATCTAAATAAAGTATTGTCATGAGACCTGTAAGACAGAAAATACATTTTTTCCAAAACATCTAATAGAAGCACTCTAAGATAGATAAGTTAGTATAGATGTATTTATTTTTATCTCTTTGACATCCTACTGTCTGTGTAAGGCAGAGGCATTAAAAACAACAAAAGAAAACTAAAGGAGTTGTGGAAAAACACTAATAAATAATAGGTTTGTCAAAATTGAGTTAAACCCCAAGTTTAGCTTCAAAATCAGAATTCCTGAGTATGAAAAACCCAGAAAAGACATAACTCGCCAGGATCTGCCCGGAATACGGATGGAAAATGAAAGAAAAATGGAAATCATAACAACTACCTAAGTTATGATAATATACTTGTTTTTGCATATCTTTAAATTACTTTTTTTCTTGGTTAAAGGCATTTTGCTGTCCTCATGAATTTTGCCATTATGTCATTACATAACTCTTTTGGCTTTGTTCTCAATAGAGTATTAGAGATTGCTGTTTGATACTCATCCTTTATGTGGTATTGTCTAACTATGTATCTTTATCCTCCTCAATATCCTCCGCCTCCTCCTCCTCTTCCTCCTTGCTGCTTTCCCACTGCCCTCTTCTGTTTTAGCAGAAGATGTACTTGCCACTCCTTGGTTCTGATATGAGCTATTTGCATGCATAGTTCAACAATAGGATTTGGGTCAAATATTACTATGGTCATCTTGGACAAGTATATGTCCATTGGGGATGAGAGGTGAGTATGTGACAGGAGGAATCTGTGCTTTTTTTTTTATATATATTTCAATTTGAAAATCCCCACTCACAAAGATGAAATGCTCAAAGGCAATATCACAGACAATTTAAGCACACTGTAGATGTTAGAGTAACAATCTGGATTGCTTGTCTTCACTATGTTGACCAAGTAATACCCAGAGGAGGCTGCCAGATGCTTTCTGGTTTGGTTCCTGCACATCCGTTATTTTCTAGTGGTGTCCGTTGAGAAACAAAATTGTCTCATAATTCTGAAGAATGTCACAATTTGTATTATCAGAACTTTTGAGGACTGCGATCAAGAAGTTTCAAATACATGAATTAAACCTCTCAGTACATGAACCTTGTCTCTGTCATCATCAACATTGGTAGCATCGGTGTCTTTCATGTACTTGCCAATAGCTATTGTCAGTATGTCTTTGCACTCCTCAATGGTAAACGTGTCCTGCTGAAATCTGAGAAATGTGACATACAGCATGCTGCCAATGTCCAATATGTTACACAGAAAACATTGAAAATTCTGTGGTGCAAATTTTCTGTAGGTCAGTTTCATCTGTTATAGCTAGTTGAATTTGTATGGCAAGTAATGGCTGCAATATTTTTTAATAGAGTCTAACACCTTCATGCCCACAATCTCCTTTCTGCAAAGCAGCCGGACTACCACTGTGCCTCCTGCGTGGATATTCCTTAAAAGTCTTGTCTAAACATTAGGTTTACAGAATAAGACCTCTTATATGTAAACTGTTACCACAGAACACCGCACAAAGTTAAATGTTATATATGATCTACTTTTTTAATATAAAGTGTTCTGGTACAATTAAGTCAGGATTTCCTAGTTTAATGGGGAATCAGTTTCAAACAATTTGTTTTCTTTTCCCTTACAATATCAAAGTTAAACACTCCATTGTTTGGCATAGACACAATGTAAAAAATTGCATGTTCTATTTGACATCATCTTTGGATCCATCAAAATGCACACCCCAAAATTCAGATGACTTTTACTCATCCCTCCATTCCAAACCGATTGCCTGGGTGATTCTTTGCACTGTTTATGTTCCACTTTCTTGTGAATGATGCCCTCTTCTGACATTCACTTTTAGCCTCTCAAGAGAGTAATATCCACCATGAAAGAACACATGGGGCATGCGTGTTTAACTTTATGAAAGTCCAAAAGGAAAATACAGTGCGCTTGCCATAGTTCTTCATTAACTTTTGTGGCAGATGGTCTTGCCCAGTCGGGATGCCTGGAGTGTCCGGGAGAGAAGCAATACCTTCCCTGGGCCACGAGAAGGCAGCCGCCCTGGTCTGTGTGGGGGCCATGGGAGCAGAGCTTGGAAGCTCAACAAAGGTTTGGGGCTGTGGGTGTGTAAATAGTGGTGTACAATTAAAACCTGTGTGTTTTTAAGGCGTTCCGTGTCTTCCTGTGTGTGTCGGGTTCAAGCCTTTCCACACTTTGTTTTGACACTTCTCAAGTGGGCAAATCGATTTTTCACTTTGGATACCATGTTTGTTAGCTACAGTATTTACAATGAGTGCTTTTTACGCATGTCACATTTGTCAAATACCAGGTAACAGAATTTCTTTGTCCCTGTATAACAATCACTGTTTTTTTTTCTGCTAGATGTTGGTGGTCATGGCAAATCTTACAAAATATCTCAGAGTGATTCTTCAATAGTTTCAAACCACTGTATGTTCTAGAGTCATGTTTCTTAATAAAACTCATTTGTTACATTCAGACTCAGCCTGGTACTTTTTTTAAAGTGAAAAAATGCCATAGTAAATCCTTAAAGTCTTTTTAACATTTTTAGTCTTTTTTTTTACATTGTGTCCAATGACTTTTAGAAGGTAGTTAAGTAAAGATAACCTCTTTTCCTTTCTACCAACTCATTGCATATGTGGTGCGTATTTGTGAGTTCTGGGGTAAACAACGTGCACATCTGAACCATTTCATTACACCATTACATTACACAAAAAAATAAAAATATTTTGAAGCATAGCACCAAGTCACTAAAGCTTGCAGGAGTGACTGAGACAATAAAGGAGTGCAGTACATGGTAAATAAAAAAACAAGAAGCATTGTCCCTAACATTACAAAAACACAATTAACATTTGGAGAAGGTGACTGTTGCGAGAAGGGAGTTCCAGACAAATTGTGAGAGAGGCCCCTAAAAGACCCCTTTACTGACCTGCCCAGCAGTGGCTCATCCAAAATTAGCCTGTTCCCAATTTCTACCTGCTGGCTTCGGCCTACATAGGCCCAAACATGGGAGCTGTCTTGCAAAGTTTACAATATAATGAATGTCCCAAAACATGCCTCACAATGGAAAGATACCATCAAAGTCTGGCTTGTAGAAACAAGTCCATCAAAGATTTTTTATCAATAAAGAAGTTATTAACATTATAACAATTAAAAAATGCTTGAAAGAGCAAACAAAAGATTTGCCTGCAAGACAATCTTAAGGTAAAGAATTCCATAAACACAAATCCAAAAAACAAGAAAGAAAATTCAGAAATCAGTAATATACCAAAGAAAAGTAATACTCACTGAACCCCCAATACAAACCCAATGCTCCACTCTTTCTACTGGAGTTAAAGAGCTTGTCAGTGGACCCAGCAGCAGTAACATCAGTGTGACCCCACCTTCTGAGGCTTCATCCACAAAGTACAGAAAATGGCAGCACAGTATATCTTTAAAAAATAATGAGTAAACATAACAGAAGAAATACAAAACAACAAATAACAGAAAATAAATACAAGCCAGGGAGAAACCCTTGCTGTAACACAACAGTGGAGCATTTTAATGGGAATCAAACACCATTTTGTTCAGACCTGCCAAGGAGAAGGTGACAGATACTTTGTAACAATAAACATAATTGTAGATGCAGTGCCAAAATATTAGCTTGAATGATTTTATTATTAAAAAATCCTTCTGTCATTGCAGACAGAGAAAAGGGCAAACAAATCTCATGCATTGTGTGATGGGTCTATTTAGCTTAGTGGAATCATCAGTGATTGGGCACAGCAGTCCAGGGCAAGAAAACAAGATTGTTGCTGTGAGAATGCCTTCCTGCGTAGAAAAATAATATGAGAATCTACACAGTTCACTTATGCTACAGTGCAAAACATCTCAATTATGTCTGAACTGAAAGATTCCAGGTGCTGTTTTTTGTTAGGTTTAGAAACAAACCCTCTTGTGAAAATAAAGCTGAAGATTTTATGTATGTTAAGGTTTAAATAAGCAAGATGGTACTTTAATAGTCACGTGAGTAAAGTGCTGTTTTAACAAGCAGGAAGACATTTGACAAGCTTATGAAAAAAAAAAACCCTGCCTGAGCTTCCCCCCCTTCTTGTGATTCCCAAAAAATAAGTAATCTCTTCTGTTTGGCATTTGGCCAGAGTTCAGGGGAACAAATGGAGCAAGAGATGAAGAAGACAAAAGGAAAAAAAAAATAAAGTAGAAGTTTAAAACGTGGAGTTTGCGAACAGAAGATAATAACTGAAAAAAATCAAAGGAATACTACCTGAAGGCAGAGAAAAAAACAAACCAAGACATGTACAGTCTAACTATCAATATCCCATAGAGGACATAATAGAAAGCATGCAGCCAAGCAGCTTCATTGTTTAATGGGGTAGATGACAGGCACAACAGAGAAGTGTGCCAGACTAGAGTGTTAATACTTCAGTAAACTTCTGATTCAAAAAGCTTGAATCTTCCTTTTTCCTAAAAATGTAGGACTGTATTGAACTATACAATGGTGTACTGTTAGATGATAAAGAATATAATTCAATAAATGTTTGTGTATGAAATGGCTTAGAAAAGGAATGTCAGCTTCATATTCAAAATACTTCTGCCATGTATATATGACTACATTTTGCTTACTGTTGGCAGCTTAATCTAAAGGTGTATTCACATTATTTTGGTTAGAATCTTAATGAGGTTTTTATTTTAAATAGCTTAGTTTATTTTCATTACTTTTTTTAATAAAATATATTTGCATATACAGTAAAAAAAAGTGTTCTTGCGTTTGTGACAAAGAACAATTGCAGTCATCAGAGGAATATAAAAGTCCCTCAATGTGTTTTATTCATGTAATGTGTTATGTTTTGGTCATGCATGAGTAATTCAAAGTAGAAATTGAACTGCAGTTCAGCAAGAATCCATTGATTTCTTTGTTAAGCAACACCATTCATTTAACTGCATTCCATTTATTTAGCTTCCCTCCACTCTGAGTCTAAATAAATGTGTTTTTTAGTTTTCACTTAACTTTTTTATCAGAAAATATATTACAGATCAGAAACTTAAAAATCACAAAAATGTTTCTCTATATCTGTTATCCAGCCATCCCTTCATGTATCTATCCATTCTTTTTCTGATCCTGCTTTATCAGAATTGGGGATATCCAATCATGTTTAAGTATCAATAAAGAGATTTCACAAATACACTGGGGGTACATTTCAGGAGAATTCAAGTGTATCTCTCCATCTTGTTTTGTTGGGTATCTGTTATGTGTTGAATTACATCATAGTTTCAGTCCAGGACAGTGTAATGAGATTGCCCAAGATGTGTTATAAAGCATGGGTAGCATTGTGGTAGACCTATTTACTGCTATCAGGCTGATGCTCTTTTGGAAAAATACTCATTGGGCCAAAATGCTAGTGTCATCACCACATCTTAAGTCTGACTGGTGACATATCAACTGCTTGGATGTTTATAAAAGCTACTGACTGAAACTGCAGGTGAAATAGGATGGAGACATCCTCATCAGTTGTGATCAAGGCCTGCATTTTCCTGGTTGGAAGAATGGGTGGAGCTTCATAGCTCTGTACCCGTGGCCCCCAAAGGTACCAGGGTGGTCACCCCCACATGGTCTGGGGAAGACGCAAGCCCTCCTCTGGTCCTCCTGGGCGTCCCGGCCGGGTCACTAACCCAGCCATATCTGACAATTGTAAACATGGAAACATATAGAAGCAATTACCCAATATTGTGTTTGTAAGTATCACTTTGAGACAATCATATCTTGAAATTATTTTGGAAATAATGAATGACTAGGATTTGATTAACTATGGTTGATTATTTATATGGTTAAATGACAACTATTAAAAAAAAGGTTTAATATGTTTATATTCTTCTAAGCAGCACAGCGCAGCAATACATGGAAATACTGAGTTATCCAATCTCACACTTTTTGGATTAAAACAGTTAGTATTAGAAGCACCATAGACAACACCAATTAGTGTTGTGTTTTTAAAATTTTTTAATTTTAATTACTTCATCAGTGTGCATGTAATGCACTGGTCATTCCTTAACTTTTCCTAAATATCTACACTGCAAAAACCTGTGCTATAACTCTAAAAGTCTACTCAGAATATGTTATTAATGTTATTTTTCATTATTTTTTTCGTACAAATGAATTCCCTATTATTGCCACAAGCAATTGTGTGAATCACTGCTTACCTCCTCTGGCTCATACTGTACTGCATTTGTATATCCTTTTTACCTTGACAAACTGCACTCCTGCCACTGTTATTTACATTACTGACAACTGCATCCCAAATGTGATTTGCTCTCCCTCTTTTGCAGATTAAATAATAACTGAAAAAGTGCCACAGTTATAATCACTCACATTGTTTCACTGTGCAAGATAAAGAAGATAATACACAAATCTGAAAAATTGTCGATACTAATCTTATTTCAACAAAACAAAACCAAAAAAATATATAAATTTGCTTGAAGTGGCATCCCAATGTTTTTCACATAACTTGGAATACAAAGTACACAGTCAACATCAATTTAATGTGGGGTATGGCAAACAAGTTAAATGGCTCATTGTGGCTATATCAAGTATGCCAGCACTGGAAGGCAACATGTTCACATTTTCACAAACACTACAGAACTGATAATGTCAGCAAATATTCAAATAATAATAGGCTTTCTTTGTTTGTGCTTTATGCGTACAGTTGTAAAAGTGTAAACTAGTACAAAAAAGGTTTCTACTTCATTTGTTATTGTATGTGCACAGCTAATGAAAACTGGTTGTTTTTTTATGTATTGATTCTAATATGTATGCTGAAGGTGTTTTCTGTTAACCTGCAGCCAAAATTTGCACAGCTTTTTCTTTTTTTTTTTAATTGAAAACCTATGCTAATGTTTGAAAGGAAAACATAGACAAACAAGGGTCTGTGCATCAAGAAATCATTTATTTTGACATTCACTCAAGCTGGTTTTTGAAGGTAGGGCAGTTGGGATGACTATCAGGATATGAAGCTGATGGCTAATTAGTGAGAGTAAAAGGATTCAGAAGCCCTGGCAGTTGGGATTCGGGATTTGTAGCAGAACTGTAAAGCCCCAAAGGTGATTGAAAAATGGTAAAATGCCTTTGTTACTGAACCACTTGATTGCTCTTGTGTTTGGTAAATGCCATGATACCTGTAACAATATTTTAAATATTTAGTAGTCATTTAGTCATGAAACGGTTAACTTTTCAGGAATAAATTTATAATTTACCAGAGAATGGGTTTCATATTTAACTAAATGAGACACTAGAAGGATCAAATATCAGGGAAAAACTGACAGCCAATCAGATGTAATAAACAAGTAGCTGGTCTGCTGGTAGTGATGGCCTGAATGTTAGCACCTTGGAGCCAACCACCATAACTCTCCTGCAAGCCCTAGAAGATTTGAACTTCACTGACAACACAGAAAATCAGCTTAGATTAACTCATTGTAAGACATAAGATCTATCTGAGTGAGGCAACGTTTACATGGTTTGTGTCTTGCAATACATACAGCCTGGCCTGTCCTGATAACAGTAAATATAGCTTAGATTGTCAAAAAATGATAGTTATAGTTATTATACTTATAGTAGGTGGGGAAAAAACAAGATTTGGAGGTCCTTATAAATTTGTGAAACTCGAAAACTGGAATGACTCTCCAGGCCAAAAAATAGTCTGTGCACAGCCAATATCAGCAGCACTGATTCATTTTTAGGTCGACTATGTAACAGTTTCATGAGGGTCTGAGAAACCAAAGTTAGTCGTTCAGGTACCAGGGGCCTCATGCATAACGCCGTGCGTAGAACTCGCACTATAACATGGCGTAAGCACAAAAGCCGAAATGTGCTTACGCACAGAAAAATCCAGATGCAGGAATCTGTGCGTTCTCCAACTTCCACGTTCTTCCGCTACATAAATCCTGATCAGCGTGAAAACTAACGCTCGTGCACGCGCTTTATGTAATGCCCCAACTCCTCCCCGAATTACACCTCTTTGAATATGCAAATAAATATAAATCACCCTTAAGCTCAGCCTTCTGTGAAAAGACAATGGGAAAAGCACGGGGGAAAATATAACAATTTCAGCGAATACCAAGTGGAGGCAAAGGAAAAATATACTATTTGTTTAATTAAACCGTGGTATAATCAACATAGCGTGACATAGCGTGTTGGAGAAACTTGAAAGCTCAGATATCAGTCGCCATGAAAAGGCGAGTCTGAGTGTCATATAAAAGCTTTTTAGGGTACAGAGAAAAAAATGGCACACAGTGGGGAAAAAAAGCACGAAATGTCAACTTCAATCTCAAAATTTCAACTTTAATCATGTAGTTTATTTTGTCATTAAAGTAGAACATCATAAACGTCATCTTAAAATCATTTAATTAACCAGTTTCTCAAATCATATCGTAATTAAAGTAACACGTTAAATGCTTTGTTTTGTATTTGATCTTCTATGTGCTCTATGTGTGTGAATCACTACTTGCTTCTTAAACCAGCTCTCTTCCTCCGACTGTTCACAGAATCCATTACATTCGTGATATTACAGGTCTCTGAATAACTAAAATACTGAGATGTATACGTGATATCATTTTCATGATGATGAGTTAAAGCACGTTATTAAACATGGGTTTTACAGCGCAGCGATTGTGCACGACCATCGATGAAATTATTTATTGCAGCAGTACTCAGGGGCGGCTCTAGGCTTGTGATGGCCCTGGGCAGAAAAAAAAAAAAGAATCGGTGGCTCCTTCGCCCGCCAATGTCAGTAAGGTAGCTTATGCACGGCGGATTGCCACATCCATTGCGGACACTGCATAGCCGCCTCGTGCTCATGACACAAGCATTTAACTTTTGTCGAAATTTGCGTTCTTTTAGCTGTGTCGTTATTTTCTCTTTCTGTTTTATATTCAATATATATTGGCGTGGCCTCCCATGCAGTTCTTGCTTTTCTTTCTCCAAGTAACCGATTGCCATCTGTAATAGATGTTAAGCCATCTGTAAACTTAGAGCGCTGATTCTTTAAAAAGTTTAAGAAACACTGAACTATCTTCGTAGTACATGTATAATTATTCTATCCTTCACGCCAGTCCCAGTGAAGAATATAGATTATTTAAATTAAGTTTTATCTGTATAATATAATAAACACATTTTGCTGCATTTCATCTTAAAAATGATATTGTCATCATATGTAAATACGCGCTTTATAAAGTGGCTCAGGTTGTTTAATATTATAACTGTAGTGCAAGTTTACAATGAGGTGATTGTACTTATAAGTACAAACAGTTCTACAAGGAGCAATTGATTGAGTGCGTTTATAGTACTTGGGATGAAACTGTTTCTGAACCGCGAGGTCCGTACAGGAAAGGCTTTAAAACGTTTTGCCGTGGCTGAGACAGCGTGTGCTTGAAGCTATACCGATAATTCTCTTTCTGATCAGCTGCTGCTGTGATTCACACTCAGATACAGTGATATAAATACTCTGAGTGCTGCAGTGAGAGTAATATGGAAAAAGATGATCCGCTGTGGCAACTCCTAACGGGAGCAGCTGAAAGAAGAAGAAGGTGCAGTGAGAATAACAACGCTAAAGCAGTTATGGTATTTGGAATACTATGGCTATTCCCTGGACCATTATTTTGTTACAAGTTAATTACAATCAGATGCATTACACTAATAAACTATATGCGGTTAGTTTTAGTGTACTGTATTTATAAAGCCACGTCAGGAAAATAAGGAGTAACCACACAGGAACAGTATCACTGCTTTGACGCTGGGTGCTGCCAGTCTGCAAAAACCGAGCGGAGAACTTGCGTACGACAAGGGATGAGGTACCGTGGAAAAGTGCGTGGCTTTACGCCAAGTGTAGGTTTTATACATCACGATTTGAACGTGGAAAAGTTCTTACGCAACATTTCTGTGCGTACGCACCGTTTATTCATGAGGCCCCAGGTTACCAGTTTCAAATTAGAAGCAATACTCAGAATTCAGCAGCATGTCTGTTGAGTTCAATAATAAGAAAGTGCTCAAAAGTGTTACTCACATAATGCATAATGGTAGAATTTCATCTATCCATTCATCTATTTTTCAACTCAGTAATCCTAGGCAGGGTTACAGGGAAGCTGGAGACTATTCTGGTGGGCATCAGGCACAAGGCATGAACAAGCATTAGTTGGGTGACAGTTCATCACAGGGAAAACTCACACACAAATGGGCCAATTCAGTAATAACAATTCACCAAACCTGCATAAAGAACCAGAACACCTGACGGACACCAATGCGGACATGAAGATATGCAAACTCTAAATTATGTTAATCTACCAAGTAAATTAAAATCTCCACTTTATAGCTGCATGTTGGTACTCATGATACTGGTTTACAGCAATCTGAGTTATTAAGAAGGAATGTTATAACTATGTGCCACAAAGCTAAAAATAAAGTCAGAATTTAATAGTACTAGGGGTCTTTGCCCTCTGCTTACTTCGCTCGCCAACCCCCCTGTCTGCGCTATGCTCTAGCAACTTCTCGTCTCTGCTGCTCGCGTATGTGGAAATTCACTTTCACCAAACAACAAAACTTTTAGTTCTTGTGGATAGGCCTCTTCATTGGGAAGAAACACTACTTTTCCTTGATGGCAACACGAATTAGACGATCTACAAGTCTCCGAGTTAAAATTTAAATCTGAACAATATATTCAATCTCTTTTCGCTGTTCCGTTATTTCACAGAATAATAATTTCCATTTGTTTGCGCTAATGTGATCTTTACTATCATTTTTTCGAGACTTTCAAATTTTCGTACTTCCATTATCTCTAACCTGTTCTGCATGTGTATCGAGCCAACGTTTTTGAATTCTTTATGACATCCTACTTTGTTATCTACTCTTTCTCTTTTATTTCTGGCCCTGGGCGTAGTTACATCTCTTGGCACAATGTCTCGTCTTGCGGGACGAGAAAGTGTCTCTCTGAGAAAGTCACATCTTGTCTCTCTTCCCAAGATTTTTTATTATAATAGAGAGATATGGCACCTTACCACAATTATTTACAGAGGATATGATCTATAGCTGACTGTGATTCTTCACTGCTGTTTAGCAACATTGTACACAAATAAAAGTGCAGCTTCTATAGATAATTGATTTTTGAGGAAAAGCCTGAATTTTTTTTATACGAAAAGGTTTTCACCATAAAATTGTTTGGTTAACTAATCAGAGCATCTTCCATACTGCAAACTTGAGATCTTAAATTTTAAGTATTTTTCTGTACCACCTTTTATTCTTTAGGAGCTAATACGGAAAATCCAGGTATTGGGACATATCAAACACTGTTTTATGAAAAAAATCAAAATTAATTGAATATGAAAAGCTATGGGTCATCTGGTTCATATATTACAGAATGGTGTGCCCTGGTTCTGTGGTAATGGATGGATGGTGAATGCCATCCTTCTCTCTTTCCTTCTATAATAATTTTGTTCCAATGTGGAGTGATATCTGTTGTATGTTTCCCTACCAGGATTTTGCTTTGCAGTTTGTTTAACCTCTTTTAACTGGATGATTTTGTGGGTGTGATATTGGGGGAAAGGGAGTTATTTTATATTTTCAGTTATTATCATTGTCATCTCAGGTATTCAAAGTCAAGAGGCAGAGGTCAACACGTGTGGAGGAAGAGGTGTCGGGAGGAAGACAAGGATGAGGAAGGATTCACTGTCCCTGTGTATACAGTGGTGTGTAAAGGTACTTGATTGAAATAAAATCATTATATTTTAACCCATGAGTGGGTTCATGTCAGTTGTGTCCAGTGTTTAGGGCTCAGTGACATCTACTGTCTTCCAAATATGCACTATATATTATATGCAATATTCATCATCAGTATTATTATTAGTATTAGCATTATTTTATGTTTTATTTAGTCTGTTTTAAGCTGCCTTTTTATGACACAGAAACCATGTTTTATGAGAAAATGTAATTTGATCTGGGATAAAGAATAGAAGAGAAAGAAAGAAAAGAAATGAAACAGTACTGTCTGCTGCTGACTTAAGCTGCTGTGAATGTTTAATCTCTTTGCCTTTTTGCTCCTGTTGGGTTACAGAAGGAAACTGCACGGCATTGTCTAGGAACCTTTTCTTTGGCCAAACACATGTTATATGCTTCATCCATTCTCTGCCCAGCTATTTTGTCACCTGTTTGTAAAAGCAATAAAACCTTATTCACTTAAAAGCTATTTTTCCCACATCCAAATGATTTCAAACTCCTTTAATTGCAAATGTTTGTTAGAGGATATAAAAACAATGCATGAACATAAACATAGCATGTAAACTCCAGATGAAGAAATCCTATCCTAAAACCAGAGTTTTCAGATTTATCATCAATGAAATAATATTAGTTGGAAGGAATGGCTATACTGTACACTAATTATCGTATTTCACTTAAAGTAGACAGAACAAATGACCAAAAAATTGTATTTTATGACTTCACGTTTTGGCTTTTTGACACACCCAGCTTTAAAATGATCGAAGGAATCCCCACACATTGGTTTTGTTGAGGTCTTTTAACTGCACATATAGGTTATTTTTTTAGATATAAACTATTCTGCATTATTTGACTTAAAAATCAAAAACCTTTCTCCTCACACTAATCCTGCAGTTTATATGAGGCTCTGCCTTTCATTATAAATATGTACATCGTTAGAAATCGTGAGTCCTGCATTATGAAATTTGTATTTACATTTTCTTGATGACAGTCCGGGGATGTCTGTGTTTTTGCTGACAAAGACTTGCCTACTCTGTTTGTTATTAAAAGAACAAAGCTTGCTATTTTCCTGATTCTTACTTTTATTCATTCATGAAGCTTGTTTTGCTTATTTCAATCATTGTAATTTATTATGTCTTTTATGGAATTTTCATTTGATTTTTTGCTTAATTTGTACTACTTTGACAGGGCCATTATTTTTGATTCTAGTTATCTCTTATAATTAGCAAAGTGCAGCATGCTCACGAGTGTGTCCTGTCGTAAGCTTGGGTTCCATCTAGGGCTGGCTTTTGCTCATGCTGTTAGGCTTTATCTCTTCACTGTTCTATAATGCAAAATGTCTGTTCAGAAAATGGAGTTTTACGATGGCATTTTGAATGACGAAAATGTAAGATACTGTAAGAAGACTTTCTAAAGTCTTTGCAAAGTTAAGATAACCAAAAACAAAACATTGAATGATGCCCAGCGTGGATGTTACTAAAAATGCTTTTTAAGTCTAACGTTTCTGAACATATCTTCACTCTGGGGTTAATGGTGAGCAGTGTAACTAACAGTGTGTGTGGCCCACAACGACTGCATAGTTATAATTTTGCAAAGTCTTATTATTAATAACCACCTTGACAACATAGTGAAAAGGCTAATGATGTTAACATTCCCACAACTCCATAAAACTTAATCTTGACTTCTGACCTTTTATGTAGCTTATATGCATGCCATATTAATTTGACGGTGGTCATGTTTTAATTAGGTTTAATTTAATTTAACATGTATGTGCTCTAATTTATTTATTTTTTGAAATAAGGTCCATCACAGTCTTGTTATGCCACTGGTAATTATTATAAGAAGCAATCGGCCCAGCTATGCAGCTGAATCAGATACCATCTCACTGTTTGGAGCAGCATAAATAACTGATTTTATAAACAAGCTAGATGGGCTACTAGATAGTCTTTCCTCCTTTGGAAATTGTATTATGTTGTAATAAATATCTTATTTCCTTTCTCCAGCTCGATTACTAGTCACTGTGTTTAACACTTAACTACTTGCACCATTTCTCATCTCATAAGCACTTGTACAGTATACTTTATGCACTTGTGTTAAAATGGCAATTATATGCACACTGTGAGGTTGTAATACTGTAGAAAACATTGCAATAAATTGAAATTTTACATTTTAATGTAATTTAATACCTTATTACTAAATAGTATGAATAGTATATCTGAAAATAAACCTGATCCACTTCTCCAGTGCTCATTTCTCACTGGTCACACTTTCATCCACTGCAGGATTTGCACATGTATCACATTTCACTTCAGTTATTGAATGCTCTTTGCATCACTGTCATACGTATGTAAGTACCCATGCGGTGTACCAAATGCACCATATGGAACTTGCGACTGTGCATCCACTCATAAAACCAACTGGTGGCACACTTGGGGGAAACCATATCGACACTGTACTTGTAGTGAATCAAGCTGAGGATAGATGGCGGATGCTGCTGGTAGGTTCAAGTAAAAAGACATTGGACAAAAATAACCGAGATTGGTGTACAAAATACACCAGTGTGAGTAGTTAAGGATTAATGAATTGAAAGTGGGTAATGGAAAAACTGGTTAAAAAATTGAAAGTGATGCTCCTACCTAGCTGAAATACATTTTCTTTTTTTAAATGTATTTTTGAAAGCAATAGCGCTTTTTTGTCCAATTTTAATTTTCAAAATCGGTGGTTGACTGCACATATGCATTCTAAAAAGAAAGTTTATTGCCATTACTCTGAGCCAAAAAGTTAGCTCTTTGTATCTGTAGCAGATTCTCCTGGCAATATCACATGTATTTTTAAAAAGATTAGTTTCTTTAATTATTGTGTTGGCATGTGAATGTCCCTTCTAATGACTAATGAGCTGCCTGACTGAGAGTTTAGAGGAGACCTAGATACACATTAATATTTAATTATAAACTTTGTATTTAAATGTAAGGTTTGATTTCTCTGAATACATATTTTAAAATGTTTTTTCAGGCTGTGTATTGATCCACTGCTGCTTATGACATCCATTACTATCTAAATTTGTCAAAATGATGACATTTCCACCTAGAGTTGATTCATGTCTCATGCCTGATGATGCAAGGAATCAGCTTCTGCTCTTTGCAAATGTGTATTAGAAAGAGACATTTTAGAAAATGGATGGATGTTAAATTAAATAATCTAATCCACTGCTTTCACATGCCTGTTTGTATGGTTAAGTCTATTTTCAGTTTCATTAAGTTATACTTATTAAAGCCTGTTTAGTTAACAGTGTATTAATTACTTTAAAGGAGAAACATGATGGGTATACAGTTTAAAATTGTTCCTTCACAGGTATAGGACTCAGTCTTATTGTATGCCCGGCAGGGACGCCCCTGCTGCTTATGTTCCGGGGGAGCCGCCATGGACAGTCCAGTACCTCCCCCGAGACGCTTGGTGGTAGCTTCCCTGGCTGACTGTGTTTTCCCAACCACCCGCAGGGCTTCATGGGAGATGGAGTCCTCCACAGCTTGGTTGGGGCCCGGCGTGGCCGCTAGGGTGAGCTGCCTGCTTCCCACAGCCCAGCTGGACGAGCCTGCAGCTCCACCTGGAAGTGCAATTAGGACCAGGTGGTTATTCACCTGGAACGCTTCTGGGTGGGCTATAAAAGGGCCCAGCCACGACCACTCGGGGAGCCAGAGTTGGGAGGAAGGAGACGAAGCTTGTCTGGGAGGAGTGGTGGAGCGAGGTGGAGAATTGTGGTTTGTTTTGTTTTGTGCTTTGGGACTGTGTTTGGGCTGTGTGGCACGGGGAAGACGTGTCACACAGCTGAAGAAAAAATAAAGCCTGTGTGTTTTTTGTACACATGCCTCTGCGTGGTCTGTGCCGGGTCGGGCGCTATATAGCACCTTTTACAGCCTTTAGTTTGTCAGTTTTCTCTGTTTCCATGTGGGTTTCTTTCTGAATGCTCATTTTTTATTCCCCATCCTAAATACATGCATATAATCTTTAATATGTGACTCAGATCTGCCCCTTTATAAGTGTGTGTGTGTGCCTTACAATTTACCAGTGCTCTGCTTGCCCCTGGCATCTAAGTTTCACATTATGCACATAGTAATCAACATACAACATGTTCCCGCTCTGTGGAGTCATAATTAGTGAACAGAAATTCCTTACCTTGAAACTTCTGTTTTCCTAGAAGCATACTATATACAAACTTATGTTTCTAGCAAATGTTTCAGTTTCAAATGATCACAAAATAGAAAAAGCAAGAAATGGATGGATGGCAATGCCTGCATAGCATCATTTACAGCCTTAGGGTAGATTAAGGAAATTGATTGCATGTATACTTTTTAAAAAGTGCAAAATGTTGATTTTTCTTTTAAAGAACATGATAAAGTGTAGCTAAAAAAATACACATATTGTGCCATTAACTTAAAAGACAAATAGGCATATGTCTAAATAATTATTGATGAAAAAGCAGTCCCATAGCAATAAATAAAAAAATGCAAATGTAAAGCAATACCTCAAAAATGACATCTGTATTCTCTCTTCGTTAATTAAATTTGGATTTTTATTGACATCTAAATTAATCAAGAGTACATCAAGCTGATTTTAGGCCCAGAGGTACTTTTAAAGTTATAGTAACATCATTACTGTTACCTGTTACTTGTTTTACTACAATTCCTAATATGGTTTTGCATGACATCAGTATGTTGTCTGCAAATGTTTATGAATCTGGTCATCCTAGGATGACTTCAAATGTATTGATAAATAGAAGCACTGGATTAAAAAGGGGGTATGCAATATTAAAAGAAAAACAGATACTTTAAGTACAATTATTGATAACTATGTTTTTTAATACATTATATAATTACATTAATAATCTAAAATGTCACATCATCTCTTTGCACTTTAACATTAACTGCTCAGGTTTTCATAATAAAACTGAGGTTTGTTGTATCAGCAGTTAAATAAAATTAGGTTGTTCTGTTGGTTCAGCTGATCAAGAGCTAAACCTTAAAGATGAAGTTTTCATTGTATAATTTAAACTTAACATTAAAAGACAGCAAACAAACAATATGTATTATTCTATGTATGTAAAATGTAGAAATGGAGACATATATAGCCCTCACCAGAGGTTTTATGACTACTGCACAAAATAAATGCTTCAAGAAATCTCACCAATAAGGTTTAGGTATCCAGTCATATCAGCACTCGATGATACCTGTGGTGGTCTGCACACTTTACAAAAATAATAACCTACAGATTGCCATTGATGTGTATAAGGAATGATACAGTATATTGAACATACACTACCACTTTGGCATACACAACTTTTCCAGCAATTTTCAATCATTTACATAATTTTAGAGAGTTGCGGATATTTGCAGCGAATTCAGATGACTAACAGTAATGTAGTTCAACGTCCTTAGTAACTCAATCATAGCACAATGATGATGTGCATTGAATGATACAACAAATTAACTTTTAGAAATAACAAATTGTTCATCAATAATTTCCACCTTAATGTTCTATTGTATTTTTGAATTACTAAAGACATCTTTCAGAGAATCAGAATAGCTTGTACATGTCATGGTTTAGTTTGACACTAAATTCATCAACATGTCTGAAATGACATTCCTCATTCATGTTCAAAAAGCTGCTAAATATGCAGTTTGAAACAGTGAACAAAATAGTGTAAGTAAAAGAAAATTTAGTGTTTTAAAATGCATTGCATTTAAAGATGCTTAATTGTTGAAATACTAAGATGGGAGAAAGCAAAATTGAACCAAAGTTGAGAAATTAAGTGTTAAGTGAGTCATGAGAGGCACATATGCTAAAAAATGTTGATATGAATGAAACACATATTCACTGTAATCATCTCTCTATTATTAAAAAAAAAATCCTGGAGAGAAACACTAGGGATACCAGACGTGATCTTCACGTTAAGATCACGGAAGACACTTAAAATACCCGTGAGATGAAAGAGAATGGCCACGGAGCATCTCGTGGGGACCTTAAACATGAGACATTGTGCCAAGAGATTGACCCAGGACCATCTCGCGATGATGTAGAACATGAAATTCTTGCAAGACACGCCCTACTTACAATCAATATCAAATAAGACCACGGGCAGCAAAACACTCAGTCATGTAAACTAAGTCAGAGCAGGTTAGAGATAATGAAAACTGGATTTCAAAAGACTCAAAAAAAAGTAGGCGCGAAACACATGCAGAGCAAGATACAGAATATGAAAGTAGAAAAAAACAACAGTATCAAAAAAAGAAAGTAAACATCGCATTAGCGCAAACAAACGGAAATTACTCAAAAAAGGGAAAATAATCACCATGGACCAGGGGTAACTGAAAAAAAAGCCAGGTAAGAAATAAAAGACAGAGTAGAAAACAAAGTAAAACGTCATAAAGAAGTTAAAAAACAAATGGGCCAAACACATGCAGAGCAGATTACAGATAATGAAAACTGGAATTCAAAAGACTCAAAAAAATGTAGGCGCGAAACACATACAGAGCAAGATACAGAATATGAAAGCAGAAAAAAACAAAAGTAAACAAACATCGTATTAGCGCAAAAAAAGAGAAATTATTACTTGGAGAAATAACAAAAAGACGAATACAGATTGAATATATGGACATTGGTGATATGTCAGAAGTATGTAAATATTGTACGGCTTTAAAGTTTAAGTCAGAGAATTTCAAAACATGGTTTACCTCACATGTATTTATTGGTTACTTTGCAAAAAAAATGATTAACTGCTGATGATGTAGATCGTTTTGTCTGTGCTGAAATTCCAAACAGAGAAACCTATCCTGAATTATGGTACAAAGTCATTAAACACATGACTCACTGACCTCATTTAAAAGATTCAGAATATTGGGAATCGAAAGATTCCAAATATTACTTTTACAGAAGTTCTGAAATAAAAGTGAAACTAATGAAACAGCAACAATTCAAAGAAAAAAAAATCTTAAAATTGTGTATCAGGAAAATCAAAGATGGGAGTTGGTGAGCAAAGTGATCTAGTAATACTAATCTATAAACAAATCATTAGTGACAGTAAGGGTGATGAGAATGACCAGAAGATTCATGGGTCAAAAACAAGCCAATGTCAAAGCCATATATATATATATATATATATATATATATATACAGATAGAGGGTGCTATCATCCTCTTGAACCCTCAGAACAGTTGCCAGACACCAGGTAAAAGTCCAAATATTTGTTTTATTAACAAAATAATGTGCACAAACCACCCTACACTCCACAATACTCATATACATAAACAATAATCACTACAATAATCAATAAACCAATCCTCCAACTCCCAGACGCGTTGCCACCCTTCCACTCAGCTCAGCTCACCCTGGGATCTCCCACAGTCCTTTAAATAGTCTGTGACCCAGAAGTGCTTCTGAACCCCTGTCCATGTGACTTCTTAGCACTCCTCTTCTCCAACCCAGAAGCACGTCATTCCCTTTGTCCATGTGACTCGGACACACTTCTGGGTTGTAGGGAAAATACTCGCTGCTCCTCCCTGCAGCGCTTTCTAGCGGCCCCCGTGATATCCAGCAGGGCTGTAAAGGAAAACTCCAATGTCCATAATTCCCTGCTGGCATTTGGGGCACCTCCATGCTGCAGGGAGGGCTCCACCTGGTGGCCTGGGGGTATTGGCCAGGATGACTGGCCGGCAGTAGACCACAATATATATATATATATATATATATATATATATATATATATATATATATTGTCACGCTTGGGTTACAAAGTTGCACAGGTTCATTCAGGGTTTTCAAGAGATAGAAACTTTATTCGAATACAGCATAATAAAGCAGAGGGTGTCTGGGGGAAGAGAGACAAGACAGTGAGACACTAGGACAGCCACGGTACGGTCTTTTAAATGTTTTGATGCCCCGCACAAGATGCTGATCACCTGGCACTGCAGCAAGCAGCAGGATAGCAGCTGAACCATAAAGAGGAGATGAAAAGCTGTGTTTGTTTCCCATCATATCACTGTTTAAGAGGATGTTTCAGAGGAATGGCCATGTCCCCTTGTGGCCGCGTTCACAGTGTTCACAATATATATACATAATGTGGCAGATGGCCAGAATGCCCAAACTATGGCAGAACCCGTGAGAAAAAGATTGCTGGGACAGTTTCTTGCCTGGGCTGATAGAGGGCAGCCCCCTTAGTTTTCAGCAGGACCATGGGTTATGAGCATGAAGGCTCAACCCTGTTGGAACCTGTGGCCACCGCATGGACCTTTCCAGGGCCTTATTTGGTCATGCTTCTGCCACATCCGGAAGTGTGGCCAGAAGTAGCTCATCAGACTGGCAAGAAGGGACTGAATGGTGTTGGTGCGGTGACTTGTGTTGTGTAGCTAGATGCTGTAAATAAACGTGTGGCATGTGGCAAACTTGTCTCCTGCCTGACTGTGTCTGGGTTGTGATGGCATATATAGCGATATATGAGTCACTGTCTTGCGCCCAAGATAAGATACTAAGTCCACAGGCTTCAGGAAAGCCAACTTTATTTTTTTTCAGAACAGGCACAGTCAGAGTCTTTATTCAAATGGGAATTTCCACTTTAATACACACAGACACAGCAAATAAGCAGTATCTGTGCCATATTAGTGGCCAGGTTAGACTGTTCTCCGTATCAACCATCAGCCAACCAGCATGTTACATGGCGATGTGTGAACCTGTGGTTGCCTCAGCAATGGACAAACAATCCCTGTCTGCTTTGATAGAGTTTTAGTGCACCACACAGCTGGGGGAGTTTCGGGTTTTCAAAAACATCACTAGATGGTTGGAGTGTTTTACTAAAAGTTTTTCTGAAACTATTAACTCAAATGTGGTGCTTTTACACCATTAGGTCAAGTAACTTTTAGTGACTGAAATCATTTCTGTATTTGTATATGCTTCAGAATCATGGACGTACAGCAGAAACAAAGAGCACTTGTCAGTCTAGTTCTTGATCAAAAAAGGATGTACTGCTACTGATATTCACAAAAGGTTCAGAAATGTGTATGGTGAGGTGAGTTAATGAGTGTTTTTTGCAAAGATATTTGAAACACTTTAAAGAAAGCAAAACCAGTGTTGAAAACAAACCACATAGTATTTGGCTACCGACAGCAATTACAGTGAGGACAGCCAAAACAGGGTGGATGACACAATTTGCACAGGCCATCATATCACCCACCAAGCGATGGTTGAGGAACTTGGCTGTGGTCACAATGCTATTGAGCAGATTATCCACTACCTTGAATTCTGAAAAGTGTGTCCCAAGCAGATTCTTACATTGTATCACTTCAGAAACTTTGATAAGCAAATCCAAAGAAAAGACCACAGAAACAGTTGAATGCAGTCCAGTTACACCAAGATAATGTTCAACCATGCACTTCTTTGGCAACATCACAGGTTCTTGCATAAATTGGATGGTTAGTGGTGCCACATCTGGTACCATGACTGAAAGGTTGAAAATTATGAAGGGAATTAGAAAGGTGGATCCAGGCTCTTCAATGAGAATGCAGATGGAAACTTTTGCACAAGTTTAAAAGCTGTAGAAAATTATAGACCCATGGAATAAGATAGCAAGTAGTGTGCTAGTCAGTAGTACTTTAGGGGCCTTTACAACTCTAGTGATATTACTTTAAAGAGATTAGGTGAATAAGATAAAATTTGTTGTGCTGAATGTTCTGTTCTTGTCAAAATTGTTCTAATGTTTTAATTTTTTATCAAAAGTTTTTTTGATATTTTTAGACATCTTAAATGGTACATCAAATATCTTAAACTAGGTTTAGAATTTTAAAATCTTAGAATTCTTAAAACAAGTTTTCTTCATAACTAACAGTTTTTAATATCTGAGACAGTAATCTGCTTGTAGAGATACACCACATGTATTTTAGATATCTTTGAATGTGTTTAGCTTGTCATAGGTATTTCATGTAGAAGGAAGCTTGTAAACATTTTTTAATAGTTGTTTTGCTTTTACTGTCATTTTCTCTTTTGAATAAAGACTTTTAATTCCATATCACTCTGTTACAATACTGACAGTAATGTATGATTTTTAAAATAAATGAAATGTTTAAGCACTTGCTTTTCAGATTTTTTTGTAAATTGCCATGAAGATTTTTTTATTTCATTATCAAAACTTCCAGTACAGTACTGTTCTTGTAAGAACTGAAGAAAAGTGCACCCAGAGCTGATAGAAACAAGACAGAAAATAGTTGATAAGTGCTATGAAAATATATATATATATTTTTTAAGTCAAATGATGACTAAACGTGTAACACAAGTTGCCAAATAAAAGCAAGTCAAAGACTGTCCTGTGCTTCTGGGGTTTATTATAAAAACATCTGGTCCTTACTGTGATGTGACTTAATAGCAAAACACTACCTCTTGTTTTCTCTCCAGTTGATTAGGTTTCTTTAAATCTTGGGATTCACATTCCAACTCTAAACTCTTGCTCTTTTAGCTTTGACAAAGAGCAGCCACTTCATCTTCTTTTACAGACTGAAGCAGGCTGTCAGTATGACCTAACTCCTACACTTTGACTTCCATTTCCAAATCCAAGCATCCTCGAATGATATAGGATTTTCTATCTAGGGTTTTTTGCTGCAATCATTCTCAGCTTGCGTAATGCAACTATTATCCTGCTTCTTAAAATAGTGCTACTAAAGAATATTTTTGTATCATCCTGTAGGGTAACTGGAGTTATTCATTTGACTACTGTGATTTTTTTGCTTTCCTGTCATTGGTGTGAGCTCTTCTCTGTTTATCTCTAAATGGCCCTCATCGATTGGCACCAGCTGCGTGCGTCTGTTGATCCTCGCAACCCCCAAACAGTCTGATGTAACATTATAGAACATACAGGTCTTTTAGCCAGAGGTGCATTGTTCAGTTTTTTTTTTTTTTCTTTTCACTTATAAATACTATGTCTGCATATTCTTCTATGCTGGGTTCAATGTAGATTGTATCTCTGATTCATTTAGAATGATTTGTTCCAGTTTTTCTCTTCTGTATTTGGTTTAACAAAAAGTTTATTGTAGCTGTTTGTATGAGCCCCTGTAGTTCTTTTTCTAATAGTTTTATGCTGAAAAGTATGAATAGCAGGTTACAGATTGTTTCAGAATGATGCTGCCTAAGACCCAAGCAAACTGCTGTGACCACATTACATTTTACTTGCTTTGTTCACACTGGATTCAGGTAGGGCAAATCTCTGCTACTATTTATAAAGCTATTTGTTCAAAAACTTTAAAATTGTTTCTGCTGTTTACTCCATATGTATCTGTTAGATTTGAAAATTTCTGGCACAGTCCTTCTTACTGTCACTCAGCTTTGAGGCTTATAGTCTCTGACACTCTTTCCCTGTTCCTATTTGTGAGACTTCACACTGAGGACTGACCTGTTCCGGCTTGTTAATTATTGCCTATATCTTTTAATGTTTTGATATTCACCCTGTTCTTTGACACAGTATTGTCACTATTACAACATGCATTTTTATATTACTGTTATACTAGAGTATATTGTTCTGTAAATCCTACTCCTAATGTATCAAAGTATGTGTTATCATTACCTACCCTCTTGTGCCTGAAATTATGATTTTTCTTTTATGAAGGTGCAGAGGACATGGCAAAGAATCATACACCCAAAGTGATGTGATGATGACAACACTGCATCAAGGATACACACAAGGGACAATGTGGCCAGGACAACACATGTCCTTGCCCATTAGCAAAGCTCTTCACCAAAAGAATACTTCACTTATAAATTAAATATGTTTTTTCTATGTTAGTTACCTCATATATAGAGATTGCTGACAAAAGTTTTAATGTTACAGTATGTTTTGATGCAGAACAGAGTTAATAAAGTTTTTAATAGAATTGGCATCGTGTGAGAGCAAGCCGGCGCTGTGGACGAGAGGAAATGCAGGAGGCCCTAGAATTAGCCAGAGGAATGAATGGTGCTCCAGAGACGGGCCGCTCTTGTTGAGCTTCGGAGAAGCTGGAGCGACCGATGGCTGAGTGGATCAATCTACGGACACCTGGGATGGTAGTGGGATGAAGAACTTGGGCTTGGGACGTCCCAGCAGTGATGGTCTAAGGTGACTGTGCCTGTCGCTGAGTAGACCAGACGGGTGTGAGGGGAAGGCAAGAGAAAAATGGACTCACCGGATGTTGAGAAAATTAAAAAAAGAGATCCAGATTTTAATTCTGTAGGGTCTTGAATTTATTGTTTAGTTTGTATTAATTAATTTATTGATTGATTGATTGATTTTATCTCCCATAAAAAGTACTTTGCAGCACAAGTTATTAAATTGCATACTGCCTTTTTGAAATAAAATACACTGAGCACTTCTGCACTAACTTGTTTGTGTCATTATTGCACTAGTCCATTGAAGTTCATGTCCATCGATGTCTCAGGGGCATCACAATTTTGAATATGCACAAGTGCAAGCCATATTCTCTTCATGATAATGTTTTCACTCACTTTTCTTTAATTGTTAATCTTTAGTATATAAACTTTCAATAAACTTTGCACTGTAGATATCACATGATGTGCAATGTTAGCCAAAGAATACGCTGTTACTGGGCTGGACTTGTGAATAATGAAGGTGGGTTTTCAAGTCACATTTGGCTGTGTTCATTAAACAATTTCCTGGAAGTGGCTTACTTAATTTTGTAGTAAAAATATGCATGTTCAGGAGATGCCAAGACATTCAGTCGCATGCTAACATGAGTAGCTTAAGATTTTTTCATGGATGTTTTTAAAATTGTTTGTTCTTGCCTATCATCAGTCACCATAGACGCATATTCTATCAGAAACATTATTATTTCAGTTCTGCATGAAAATATGAGATTAAGATTTTTTCTCAGCCCACACTACAAACTACATGGGGCAAGTAACATATAACATATGGACTATTCCTTTAAACTCAGAAGAGTGACCTGCAAGTCTGCTCAGCATTGGACATCTTTAAAGCCTTGCACTATAAAACTGCTTTTCCTATGCCAAGACAAATTAGAAATGTCCGATGGGGACATACAGTATTTTTGATTTCCTGGGTTATCCTGTTACTGATTATTGTGATGGCTGTCTACAGGATATAGGTATTTGCTGTCTTGCAAAGGAGTCACCGCTTTGAAGTTGTGGCTGGTTGAGTAAACAAACAATACAAAGTTGCGATAACAGACCTGCTCCTTCCTTGGAGGATGTTTGTATTTACCTGACTTGGAGATTACATGTCTGACACTATTGGTTTCTAATCAGCATATCTGTACTCATTCATGGTTGGTAGCAATACATTTTGTTAACTTGTGTTTTCATTAATTGTTAAACCCAGGAAATTTAGATGTGCCATTGTTTAAACCGATTACCTAGGACTGACAACAGCAGGGACTGAAAGAGATTTAAACTTCTGGCAGAAGAAGGCAAGTAAGGGACGGTCCACTGAGAACGCTGCCAAGATACTCGCACAGAGCACAGGGGCTCGTTGGTAGATTGGGGTACGTAGCTGGTGCGACACGAGGGACACGGACGGCAACACATACCCCGCGGGAGGAAGAGACAGCTACACAAGAAGACGGTTGTGGGTTCAGCAAGAGAGGGAAGCTGCATGAAAGGACAGAGCAAAGCTGGCGGACGAGAAGTTAGGCGTGCCTAGGTCTCAGCAACACAAGGAGCCCAGAGTGGAGAAAAAGAACGATGAGGAGACACTGATAGGGATTCCACAATTTGACAAAACTTCTGTTGGGAAACGAGTGTCTGGTGAACAGACTGCATCGGTGGACAGTTGGACGATTTATTGTTGGGGTAACAGTGTGCAAACTGGACTCTGCACCACTAAAGGTTGTATCCTCCAATTCTTGTTTTTGACGGACTTTTAGAGTGTGGACTGTGTGTTTTCCTTTTAAAAAAAGGAAATTCGCTCCTGACACATGTATTTGTAGATTTTGTTATGTTCGTTTATCTTTTAAATGTACTTTATATTGTCTTGTGTAATAGCAGTTAGTGTTGCTTTTCCTGACATTACTGTTGTGTCTTTCATTGTGTGTTACTCACCGCCCAATTTAAACAAACCTGTGTGCTGGTAAATTTCAAGAGTTCCCAGTCTCTTAATAAAACTGGGTCTCGTAGTCGGATATTTTAACGGTGTCTAAGTTAGATTACCTGTAAGTGTGACCAGACACCTGTCACAGAAATACCTAAGCAAATAGTGTACAGCCAGTTAAAGGTTTTTTTTTCCCCTCATGTTTATTACTGTCAAACAAATTCATGGTGAACTATGTCAGGTAAATGTACAGCTTTTAGAAGGTTTTGGAGACAGAATTATCAAGATAAGGCACATGTTACATATTGTACTGTCAACATGTGACAATCTTCATCCTGTGAGCCTATGTACCCTGCCTTCTTGCTCTACACATAACCTGTCTTTGATCTGTATGGGTCCTTTTAAAACTTGCTGTTTAAAATTTGTTAGTCATACTTCCAATCACCTCATATTTACTGTCAGTGAAACATTCTTTGCATTTGCAGAGTTATTTTTATTATACTACTTAATTTATATATTAGATATTGTATTATAATCTTGCTTAGTGTGTAAATCAATTGGTGATGGTGCATGCTGTTAATGGCATTTTTTACAACAAATATTGATTTTTTAATACATTATCATTATTATTGTACTGTATATTCTTTTGGCAATCAATTCCAAGGTTGTATAAAGTAAGATACCTATGCCATGCAAACTTTTATTCCTTTTCTTTTTAATGTTTGTATTTTTTGTAAGCTATCCATATGTGATCTGCTTACGGCATCAAGGCTTTCACTACAATTTTTTGCTATTGGAAGGTTATGAAAGGTCCATGTGGAGGATAAATTGTCATTATTTACTGTTTACCAGTGCGGATGAGTGAACACTGTCTTGGGTCTTAGGTCAAATACATCAATGGAAAAGATGTTTCTGACAAGCAAAATTTGGAATAATTTGAAATCTTGTCAGAAAATCAATCAAGTAATCAACAAATAACGGATATCATATACTTAATCTAAATAAAGGAAACAGTCAGGCAGTGAGACTTCAAAAAGGCAAGCAGTGTCATAACACTGCTAATCAAGCGATAACACAAAACTGAATAATTAAAAGGACGAGTCACAGAAAAATATTAAAATAACAATAGGCCCTGCAAAGATCGAAATCATCATTTTGAAACATCCAGGTAGCCAAGGGAAGATTTTAACCACACTTTTACTTAATGACGATTAGCCTTCGAGGTTTCTTTTCTCAGTGTAGACTGGACTTTTTATTTTCCTTTTTTATTGTCAGAGGCCTATACTTTTCCATGTACTTTTTAAATGAATATTTGATAACATTTTTATAAAAAAGGCTATACAAATAAGTTATGTTTATGTATATATTTCTACTCCATGTATATAATGTTTTGTGTTTTATTTTCCGTGTTAATAATAATAATAATACATTTTATTTATATAGCACCTTTCCCATGTGTTTTTGTTTATATTAGATGCTATTTTCATTTTTATTTTTCCTAATACTATCTTTATAATTAGAATCAATGGTCCTTGGAAAGGCATTATTTAAAAATTAATGTAAATTTACAATGTAGGGGTGGATTGAAAATACCAAAAAATAAACAATACTGCAGACTATGGTATCTTAATTATGAAAGTGCCAATGTGAAATATTTAACTAAAGGGATGGCAGAATTAAAAAGCATAAGAAATGCAACTTTTATGGTATTATAACTTGTGTTGCAATGGTGTTATGATATTGCCTAAAGCTTAACTTTTCACAAATATTTTTTTGTGAACATTGCTGTAAAACTGTGCAAAGCTGTGATTACTGTACCCCACCATTAGCATTGTATTACTTTAAAAGTTAAGCACAGCGCATCCTGAAGATATGTTTGTACTTTGTTTTGCACCAAAAAAAAGTTGCATTCGACAACACACTTTTTTCTGTTCTGTTCTGTCCTAGCCAAGCATGTAGCTAAAAAAATGTCATTGCCTTAATAAATCAGGATAATGGATGTGCAGCTGCAGATACCATCTTATCATGAGATGAATACAGCTGCTTAATTTTTTCTTTATTTCATAATTTGTTGCATCAGGTTTTGCTTCTGTATACATTAAATTTGTGATTTTTCCCAATTTGTGAATTGTTTGCAATGTCAAAGGGAAATAGGGAAAGAACCCAGAAACTTTATACACTGTATGAAAAGTGAAACATATAAATCATGCAAAATATTGAACTTCATTTAACATTCCAGGTTTAAAATGATTCAAATTGAAAATATTAGCTCACCAAATCATTCAAGTTTTAATGAATCTAGTGAATTTTAGAAAGATAAATTAGCAGATCAACTGCTTTTACTTAGTCAGGTTGAACCTCTTTCTCTCTCTTGCTCTCTCAGGTCCCAAATATTGTAGAACCTTTCAAAAGAAATCTTAAAAAACAAAACACAAGAGCAAACATTTCATCACCAAGAGGTCAAGTGTAGATATTTTGCCATATTATCCATGCACCTAACATGAAAAGTACCAACCAATCTCTTTTCATGATAGGGGCTAGGGAGAAAGAAGGGCAAAACCGGCTATACAACTATAACTTGTAACATCTTAATTGTCTCACTGTCTGTATTGTACCCAGAGTATTCAACCCCAGAGACCTCTATCAGCAAATTGCTTATCTGACTGGGGCTGTCTTTTACCTTCTTCCTTTTACTTCAAGCCAGATTTCCAATAATAGAGGATTTCCCAAAGGCATTCCCTTCAAACCTTCAAGATGTAGCAGTGCTACAGATTGGCCAGTGGGAGCTTTGAAAAGGGAAGCCAGCTAGTTAGTAAAGGGGTTTTAGACATCTTGAGTTTGTGTCTGTGTTTCACCCGCCTGTTTTGCCCTCTGTATCATCTGCCTTTGGATTATCACTTTGTCTTGGGTCACCACGCCTGTATGGAAGTATTGACTGCTTTGTGCTGCCTGTCGTGTGAGTACTGTGTTGTACTGGTTTTCATTCTTCGTCGGAGGGAGCGATCCCAATCTCATCACCCCTCAAAGAATCAGCAATACCAGTAGGACCGTTTTGCATTACTCACAGCGAGCTGTTGTTGGGATTATCTCTTCTGCATCATTTCCACATCATCAATTGCAGTTTCATATGGACAGTGTATTGGAGTTTGTGCATGCAAGTCACTGTTTGCGGGTTTTGTTATACAGTATGTGTGATCGTGTGATTGTTTTGTTTGTTGTGTAGCCAATTATTCCTGTTACTTTTTGTTTAATACATTCATGTAGATTATTGTTTAATCCATTTGTTTCTGTGTCTCTGTGTGTGAGTGGTGCGATTCAGGCAAAGGCTGGATGCTTTCCTGGGGTCCCTACCGCAAAAATAAATAATTCAAATCTTTGAAGTGGTGTGAATCACTGTGCTTGCTACAGGGGACCCAGTTAGACAAGGAATGGACCATCTAGCTGTCAGCTAAAGTGGTTGCAATGCAAAAGCTCTACAAGAAATGGTTTTAATCCCAGCTGAGTCACATCCTGTAACTGAAGTTTGCTTTTCTTTAAATTTTACTCCTAAATCTCAAAGATGTGTTATGAGTGAGTGTGAGAGTGCATGTTGTTACACACTTTTAACCATCCAGGCTTGATTAATGCCTTACATTTAGTACTGCTGGGAAACACAACTACCCCCTTCCACCCTGTATCACACAAAGTAAGTATAGAACATGTGTGGATGGATGTATTTAATGTTATGGCTAAAATGTGCCTATCACTAAAAAATGAGTCTTTAAACCAAGTATAAATCAAAAACCACTATTAAAAATGAGTACCATGAAACAGTCATAATTATTTAAATAAATAAATACATTTTCAGATTCTCTGTTCTCCACAACCTGAACCATCACCTTACCATGGTGGTGGAGCTTCTGTACCTTAGGAATGCTCAGAGCCAGGTCATCTGTAGCTTTACACTCCTGGCAGGGTCTTCCTTGGCAAACAGATTTGGGCTAAAAGGTCAGACAAATAATGAATCACAATGACTCTCATTGCTCAGGATAGGGTCATCAGAAGTGATGATCAAACACTGTGGAGAGTAAGAAGCTCAGCAATTTGGGAGCCTAACAGTTGAGTCACTGCTTCTCCAAATCAAGAAGAGCTAGTCAAGGGTACATATGGATACATCTGGGTACTTCCCAATGGAACTGCTCCTGGGAAGTTCCGCTGAGTGGAGGTCCTGTGGGAGACCCAGCTGTCTTGTGAACACTTGGAAATTCCCCAGGAAGAGCTGGAATCTGTAACTGAGGACATATAAGTCTGGGCCGACCTTCTGATTCTGCTAATGCTATGACTCTCACCAAGAAAAGCAGTGAGAGAGGATGAGATAAGATTCTTTATTCTATTGCTAGTGTGGAATATTTTACAACAGCTCTTTATCAGGTTGTTTCTTTATTGAGAATAAATATATTTAGAGAAAACATTCAAAAATGTTTCATTCTTTAAATTTACTCTATTAAAGTTACATTTAAACTATGCATTTTAATACTAGAATTACCAGAGCCTACGAAAAAACTCGTAGATCCGTCACACCTTAAATCGCTACTTAAATCTGTCCGCACCTCTCCCAGCGTCTTTTGTCCTGTTAATGTGCAGATTAAGAGCAGCAAGCAGCCCACTATTCCATCCCCCACTGTCGCAGGACATGCACGAACTTCTCCCAGCTCATGCCTTGATTGATTATCTAGGAGTGAATTGGAGTTTTAGAGTGGAAATAATAGATTGTTATTTGGAACACACGCATTTCATGTGTGTTCCGTTTCTACTGTCATTTGTGTAAACACATTGTTAAAAAAGAAACATTTCATACTTTATTAATAAATGTTACAAAATGTAGGCATAAACTATACAATATGTGAGGGCTGATTTCCAAAGAGGTTGGCACCCTGCCCAGGATTGATTCCTGCTTTGTGCCCTGTGTTGGCTGGGATTGGCTCCAGCAGACCCCCGTGACCCTGTGTTCGGATTTGGCGGGTTGGAAAATGGATGGATGGATGGATGATTTCCAAAGATCAAATAAACACTATCACCAAAGGTTCAAAAACAACAAAGCAGCTTCCGTGGCGTAGCACTAAGATTTGCAGTTATAGCACATCTACCGTGCTTCAGAGACTTGAGTTCTATTCCCATTGGGGAATAACCGTTATAATTTTTTTCTTTTTAACCTCAAACGGACATAAAATTTATAAATTGGTATGCACTGTCAGTTAATGAGATCGTTATATTTTCATGTGCGATGCTCCTTTTAAAATATTTTTTAATAACTGAGACTGCAATTAACATAAACAAATGTCCTTATAACTGTTATTTTTAAGATTCATAACACACAGACAGACAGAGCACCGCGTAATAGAGAGACAGACAAACACAGGCAGAGAAGTCACTAAATTAACAGGAAAAGTACTGTATAATAGATATTTCAAAAAACAGCTAAGGGAATAGTTATATAGATTGGAAGGAAAGGCATTATATAATAGGCAGACAGGGAAGCTGCTATCATCCTCTTTAATAAAACCCCTGTGTGCGTCCAGGTGTCCGTGTGTGTGTCTTCTGGTGAAGTGCGCATGCGTGGGCCGCACCGCACATTGCACCGTGTCCTGCCCATGCGCTCGGCACCATGGACGGACACACACTGGAAGCTGGGCACACAGTGAATGGCCTATCCGCTGCCTCGCATGATAAGCAAATAAAGCACACACACTGGAAGCTGGGCACACAGTGAATGGCCTTGCCACGGCCGCGCATGATAAGAAATAAAGGACACCATTGCTGGGGAGAGTGCTGACTGGGTAGTCACAGCCGCACACATAAAATCCATTGCTGGGGAGACACCACACATTAAATAATCAGCTGCACGCCCCCACAAATATTAAAATACTTGCTGGGGAACTGCACAGTACTTGCTGGGGAGACGCCACAGGCACGATTATAAGCAGCACGCCACACAATACATCAGTTGCTGGGGACACTCTGCTGATTGCCCACTGTTGTGTCAGAAAATTAAAGTCATATTACGGACATCAAAGCCAGTATTACTGTCAGAGAAAATTACAGGCATTTTACGGAAATACAAACCAGTATTACTGCGAGAGAAAATGAAAGATACACAATACACTGACGCATATTACAGCCACATACAAGCCAGGACTACTGTAGGAGCAAATATTAAGGACGTATCTACTAACAATATGCCACCCAAAAAAAAGGACAAAAGACACAGACAATCAAATCCTATATAAGTAACATCTCCTGGAAGAACGGTCAGCTCAACAAGTAAACATCAACAAAAGAAAGGCTGAAAGACAAAGAAAAATGCGAGCAAATAGATCGATTGAAGAAAAAGAAAATGACCGTCAGAAAAACGCTAAAAGAGAAAGACTCAGAAGAGCAAACCTTACAAATAGTTGGCATTTACTTGCCAGAACCAGTATTCAGCCACGGTCAGTTATATGTTGCATTATCAAGAGCTAGACGTTTTCCAGATGTTGTTGTCAAGGTTGTAGACTTTACTGAACAAGGCAAACTGTTGCCAAACTCAGACAGAATATTTACAAGAAATGTTGTCTATAATGAAATTGTATAGAAAAAATTCATGAGGTAAAAAAATTGAACATTTTTCCTAAATATCTTCTTCAGATATTGTGTCTTACAGATTGTTACAAAGTTTTACACTAAGGCAATATTAATTATACTTACTGTATTGTCATATATGTTTCTGTTTTATTTTTATTATTATTTTACTTTAGGCTTCTTGCAAAAATATTTTTGACCAAAAAAATTAAGACGAGAAACAAATGAAGTCTAGGTCCCTTGCCATTTAATATAGACTGTTCCTACTAATGTTTATACACTACTGTTCTAGCACGCATTATTGTAACGGGCTTAATATCTAGTATAATAATAAAATTACTGTTATTACTATATAGATAGACTGAGTTCATAGTATAATAGACAGTGCACTTTCAATGTAATAGAAACCACAGCATATAGAAAAGTGTGCAACAGGTACACATGTCGTAATGTAGGAAAGACGGTTCTTGTACGCTCTAACCCCGCCCCCCGCCTGCCTGCCTGTTTGCGTGCCTCTTCTGATCTGCCTCAAAGTAACAGAGTGAGCATTTCTTAGAGTCAGATGGGGGAGGGGGGGAGGGGTTATAGCGCGTGAGCTTATTGTGCGGCAGAAACAACGCACATGTTGATCTTTTTTTTCTTTCAGTACATGTGCCTTCCCTGTTTATTTAGTGACTTCTCTGCCTGTTTGTCTGTCTCTCTATTACGTAGTGCTCTGTCTGTGTGTTATGGATCTTAAATTAACAGTTATAAGGACACTTGTTCATGTTAATTTTAGTCTCAGTTGTTAAAAAATATTTTAAAAGGAGGATCCCACATGAAAATATAACAATCTCATTAATTGACAGTGCATACCAATTTATAAATTTTATGTCCATTTGAGGTTAAAAAAAAACCAAAAAAACAACTCTTTTTCCTCAGCTGGGAATCGAACTCAGGTCTCTGAGGCACAGCAGGAATGCTGTGACAGCATATCTTACCGCTACTCACAGGAGATGTTGTATTATTCTTGAACCTTTTGTGAAAGTGTTTTTTTGATCTTTGGAAATCAGGATTCTTATATTCTATAGTTTATGCCTACATTTTGTAACATTTATTATTAAAATATGAAAAAGTTTCTGTTTTAACAATGTGTTTATACAGATTACTGTAGAAACAGAACACACATGAAATGCGTGTGTTCCAAATAACGATCTATTATTTCCACTCTAAAACTCCACTTCACTCCCAGATAATCAATCAAGGCATGAGCTGGGAGAAGTTCATGCATGTTCTGCGACGGTGGGTGATGGAATAGTCGGTTGCTTCCTACTCTTAATCTGCACATTAACAGGACAAAAGACGCTGGTGGAAAGGTGAGGACGGATTTAAGAAGCGATTTAAGGTGGTACAGATCTATGAGTTTTTTCGTAGGCTCTGGTAATTCTAGTGTTAAATGTGTAATGTTTTAGAATGTTAAAGGGACATATAAGTGGTCAACAAACAGATGATACAATGAAAAAATAAGGCAGCACCAAAACAAACTAAAGTTTGCATTTTTATGATTAATAATAGAAACAATAACAGTTGTTGCCTGGCAGGTTTTTGCAAATATGACTTAAACTGTCTACAGGGACATTCATTTGCACCTTATATTTCATTTTGACATACATTTTTAATTTTGCTGCTAGTTTAATAAAGTAAAGTGTTATTTCCTAGGTTTTACAGAAAGGGTGATCAACGTTGGTCCTGGAGGGGCCGCAGTGGCTGCAGGTTTTTGTTCTAAGCCATTTGCTTAATTGGAAAACAGTCCTTGAAAAATAACAGGTGCTATTTAATATCAAGACTTGTTAGTGTGTTAACTCTGTAATGTCAGGTCATTCTTAAATCAGAGATTTTTTTTTCCTTTCTAATGATATCATCTAAACTTTTTGAATCCTAAAATGGATAAGAAAAATTCAATTCTTCACTTTCTTTTCAGTTTCCTTCTGAGTACTTTATTAAATAAAATAGTGCACAAATTGAAGACAAACAGGCATAAATGGAAACAAGCTAGATGAACTGCTGGGTTCTTTGTCATTTGCATCTTTATGCTAATGAGAAACAATTCAAAACAATGATGCAGCAGTTTAAGACTAAAAAAAGTAATGGAGGGTCTGAAATCTTAAAAAGTGAGACAGCTAAAAAGAAGGAAAACAATTGAACTTCAGTAATACAGGTAAATGTCTTCTCATGAAACAATTGAGTTGGAACAAAAAACCTGCAGCCACTGTGCCCCTCCAGGATTGACTTAAAGGGTCTGACTATTAAGTAGCAGATATATTAAATGAAGTTAATTAGCAGCAAATTAAATTCACTATTTAAGAAAATGGTTAGAATGAAAATCTGTAGCCACTGTGGCGCTCCAAGATCAGAGTTGGGTACCCCTGTTCTACAGCATGTTTTGAGACCAATGTAGAAATTACAAAACTAAGTTTGGTAACTTTATATTAGAATGTACCAAGTACGAGGGACATTCAAAAAGTTTCCACACTTTTGTATTTTCGTTGCAAACGGTGAAGGCAGGAGGAGTAGTAATTAAACATTAAAAAGTTGGCACGATGCTGAGAAAATTGCATTGCAAAGTAAGGTGACTATGTAGAAAATTGATGTAATTTGCTTTTGAAATTCTTATTAAATTGAGTTAAAAAAAAGTCCAGAAACTTTTTGAACTTCTCTCGTATTTATGTATTGCATGTAACATGGGAATAATTCAATGTTTTTAACTTTGTTTTTAAGATTTTCATCATGGTTTTCACTGTGCTTTTCTGAGTGATCTCATTATTTAATCCATTATTTACAAATGAGCACATTATTGGGACAAAACTCTCAGTTTACTTGTTGATCTATATCTCTGTCCTCATCTATGGTCATGAAGTGACTTTTCAGCATCCAGTGTCATTTGCCCAGGTTTAAAATTGGTTATTGTTCATTTTCTTTATTTCGTATACAACGAAGCGAACAAACTACACAAAAAGGCAAATTAAGTGGAAAACAACAAAAAAGAGCTGTTACAAAAATTCACATATTTCCAAATGTCTTATCAGTATCTTCACACTGCTGGGCTTATTTGGAGTAGGGGGAAAACACCAGTTAATTAAATGAGATCAATTTGACTTGAAACGACTCAGCGATTGTGAAGGCGGTTAAAACAAAAACCTGCAGCTTTTGGAGTTTCAAGGACTGAGTTTGAGAACCACTAGATTGAACAAATTCAGTGCAAATGGAGATGGTGAGGACAATTTAACCATAACCGAGAAAATTAATGCAAATGCATGTGACTCAAGCAGAAAAACACCTAAGTAGAATTTGATTAGCATATATGGCCTAATCCATTGTTTTTAAACTGTTTGAAATTTATACTTGGTGATAGTTTTTAGTTTGTCAAAGTATATACACTGTCATTAGAAATGAAGAGAATGTCGAAAAAGCAATATTTCCCTTAAAATATCTTCAAGTTTTCATACTTTTTAAAAGTATTTTAAAATACCTGACAGATAGAACATTCAGAAATAACTTGTAACAGCTGCAAAATGTTGACTTCAATAAGCAAAATAAAAATGTATTGTATAGTCCCTACAATTCCTTTATATTTAAATTACATTATAAAACCTTTCTTTTACAACAACAAAAACCTTTATTTATATAGCACATTTTCATACAAATAATGTAGCTCAAAGTGCTTTACATGATGAAGAAAGAGAAAGATGACAAAGTAAGAATTAAAATCAGAGAACACTAATTAATATAGAATAAAAGTAAGGTTCGATGGCCAGGGAGGACAGAAAAAACAAAAAAACTCCAGTTGACTGGAGAAAAAATAAAATTTGCGGGTTTCCAGGCCATGAGACCGCCCAGCTCCCTCTACACTGTAAAAAATGCTCGACTCCCCTAACTTAAAATTATCAAGCAACTAATTTCATTACTCTTTTTAAGTTAGCGCAACTTTTTAGCAATTTGTTCTCTTTAAATAAAAAAAAATAATTGACCCAACTTGTGTTAGGGCTTAAAAAAACAAGTTGGACAACCCAACTGTAATTTGATACTTTATTTTTTTAAATTGATATGTGATACAAAAATATATTACTTGCATGGATTAACTAAAAAAAGCTCATTAAGTAAATGAAAAACTGCATTTATTTAGCAAAACTGTTTATTATTGTCTCTCAACAGACACCAATGAAAAACATATCTGTTAAAATTTGTGAAAAACATGTGTTAAGTAAACCACGGGTATTGAACAATGTTCAACAAGAGCAAATTAAATCATCTGATGAACAGAGGCACCTAATAAGCATTTTTCGTTTCATGTTAAAACAATTTAAACAGAATAAAAAAACCATTTTCCATATAACAGACACTAAGACAATATTTTTGTACCTGAGAAGAGATGTTTTACTCCATTCTTTCAAGTTCTAAAAAATAAAATGTCAAAGATTTTAAACATCTCAAATTAAATAAAGATATTCAAAAACATTAAATATTTTCAAACTGCAAAAAAGACAAAACTAATAAAGGTTTGCACATCATTTACCCTCAATCAACAGATTCTACTTATATATAATTACTAATCTTGCAAAATGAATGTCAACATACCTGATACACCAGGTTAAAGCTTTAGAACTTGCAACAACTTATTTTTTAAAGACAAGGTGCGAGCCGAACATTGCTCTCCAAGATTAAGAAAGACCTTCTGAATGGTCTCAAATGTGTACTTCCATTCTTTGGGATACCCCATATTTAAGGCATAAATCAACCTAAACGGTACACAAAAAGCAGTGGGATAATCAGGCAGTCCTTCAACCACAACAGTGTCCTCAATCACAACTGCCATGCTGTCTAGTTACCCGGAATCTTTTTCATCTCTGACCATTTCAATCATCATGATTTTCACACCTTGAGTGTCCAATTCCTTTGACTTAGTTACCTTAAAAACATATAAAAACAAATGTTGTAATACACCACTGTGAACAACAGTTGTTAGTTTTATGATGATTGGGGGGAAAAAAAAAAAACTTACCAAACAACTCTTCAATAGTGGTGTGTGCTCTCTCAGGTAATGTGGAAAGCCTTTCAATGCAACTGATCTACGGTGTTCAGTTATGTCTGTAGTCTGGAAAGATGAAAGATTTATGGTATTATAAAACAATAAAAAGGAGAGACAAGCTTTCTTATATTGATATCACAACATATATTTACATTTCAATACATTTAAAAATGCATGTTAATGAATACATTTCTTAATTGCATAAATAGTTTCACATGTAAAATATTTTTTATGTCACACTTCAGTGGCTGCTTATGCTGGTCAACATCACTGTTAGCCGGAGCCTTATTCTGGGAGCACAGAGGACTCAACAAGAGGCACAATGGGGCGCCAGTTTACCAGAGGGTACACACAGACAGACCCCCACAATTCTCATACACTCACACCTGGACAATTTAGTCAGACCTAAGCGGTCTTTCATTGGTTTGTGGGAGGAAACTCACTTCCCATTTAATTTAATGTTTTACATTTTTCAAATCACCATTAGAAGTATACTGGGTAATCTTTCTGCTTCTAAATTATTGGAAGTTTAAACATCACTTCTTAAAGATGTAGAATTAGATGTTGAAGTTCTACACTGTTCAAAAAAATTCATATATGAAACCTGGTCTACCCATAGATGAAAACATAAATGGAAAGTAAGGATCACATAACAGTGTGGGAACACATGAACACACTGAATACAACTATAATTTTTATGAACAAAATTTACTTTGGCTTAAATTGTCTGAGTGTGAGTGTGGTGCTTGTGTGTGTTTATAATACAGTATCTGAACTTGTGCTTCAACCAGAGTGTCCATTTGAAAACATTTAAGCATTTATATTGAACACATGGTATCAACATGGTGTTACATACAATGTCTACTGTAAGGTATAGTGTGTAATGTAACAAGAATTATGCAACTAAATTGACAGACACAATAGACATGAATGCAAGGCAGCCTCATACACATTTGTCAGTAACCAGGATGACAAAAAAAACACCCTACTTAAACAATAATAAGTAGAAATCTTGAGAGGAAACAAAGTTTACAATCAACATGAACCCTGAAAGCTTAGTCAATATACATAATTGCAGAAAAATAACATTTAACTATTTCTTTAAATGACTGGCACTAACTAACGAACTTGATTATCACCTGCTGATCAAGTCTTTCCAAAAGGGTCCCTCCTTTTGTTCTGAACAAGCGAATAAGCCCATTTGCATATGTTTCCAAAGCAAACAGTAAGGTTTTATACAGGTCGATTCCCGTTATTCGTTTGAATTCTCCATACACCTGAAAGATACATACAGAAATTACCAATGGCATTAATATTTATAAAATCCCATATTAAAAAATGAAATCAAATTCACATATGACATTACCTGATGCTGTAAGAAGAGGCCTGGCCATTTCTCTTTTACAAGTGATCCTAAAGGTTGTTCTTGAACGATTTCTTGTTATCTCATGGAGAATGTAATGTCCATTTTTTCATTTAGAAGGGTCATGTTGAAATTTTTCTTCTTAAGTTCATCTACCATGGCTCTCCTTTCACATTCCAGTACTTCTTCATTGATACCTGGTGGATGGTCAGGCAGGAAGTTTATCTCCGCATGCTTTGGTTTTTTAACACCTTTCTTTTTCTTTTGGTTTACCGTGACTTCAAAGCAACCAACACTGTGCAATTTTTGACGATAGTTGCCCATCTTGTGCTTTAGGCTCATTTTCCATGCCTGCCACCCCTTCTCAGGTCCCGGCTCAGACAAACAAGGGTGCTTAGAAACAAGTTCCCTTGCAACACTTTCAAACTCTTTGTCAGTGGGGTAAGCTTTGAAAGAATACATTAGCTCGGCTAATTTGTCTAATATTTCCATTTTCATATAACGGGGCACATTCAAAGTTGTTTGTTCTTTCTCATATTGTTTATTGCCTTTTCTGAGGTGGATCTCTACGTCAAATGAAAAACTTGGTATGAGAAATTTTGATGGCCACTGACTTACACGGTGACAAGAACTGGATGAGCTTGGGCTGGACTCTACTGATACTAGACTTGCTGTATCTAAAGTGTCAAAAGAAACATCTGATGAGTCTTTGTCAGGTTGTTCTATTGGGCTCATCATTAGTTCCCAAAAAAATCTTATAGTGGCTTTTTCAGGTGGAAGTTCCTCCACATTACATAGATTGCAAAGCCGATAATCAAAGTCAGGATCTTCATATTGCATTGAAAATCCATTCTCAATCTGTAGCTTTTTCGATAGAATTTCTTTGAGGTCTTCAAGTGAAGAAGGGTTGGGAATGGATACTTTTTGTATATTGTCAGGTCCAAGAATAACTCGAAGTAGCATAGTGACAAATGTTACTAAAAAAGATAAAAAAGATGTTCAATATAATTACAATAAGTGGCTAACAAATGATAAATCTCTTGAGAGAAATTAAAAGCTTTCCTCTTATTCTGTATGGTGTAAGAGGATAAAAGTCATTCAGCTGTTCTGGACGAACAAGAATTACATCTCCATAGTTACACCTTGCAATTTCATATAACTGAAGATGTTCAATGTACCATGAGCTTTGTTTTTCAACAACAAATGATACTTCACCATTTATTATTAAAATATTCTGAATGAAGCCAAAGTCAGGTAGACCAGAACAAGAACCCACAGATATTACCATACCTTTTGAGTAAGTAGTTCCACGCAAATATACAGTATGTGTGACAGACACCATGTTTTGGCCTGGATACCCTTTACTGATAATATCCTTAAGCTTTGGTTCAAGGAACTGGGTTTGGACCACCTTTACTTTGCCAGGTTGCAATAAAGGCTTAAAAAAACTGGGCGAGTCCAAAAGATATGCCAGCAATAACTGATGTTGTCTTGCCAAAGTAACTACAATATTTTTAAAACTGTGTGAATCACAAATTACCCTCTTGAAAAAACTATGCTTAGATTCAAACCTCATGCTCCACAGAGCCAAAGCATCTTATCATATTTGGATAATGCTCTATGAAATGGTGTTTGGGTTTTAGTTTTTTATTTGGAAACAGTTCTTGAAACAGCTGTCTGTGTCCTGAGAGTTTTGACTCCAAATAGCACAATGTTTCCTCGGAAATGTTTTTGGAAAATGCAAGTTCCACAATATTCTTCAGGTCCATTAAAATTTCCCAAGTTTTCTCTTGTTCTGGCACTAAACTACCAATCATCAAAGATAAGAGTCTTAACAGTGTCCAATTCTCATGCCCATTACCACCAGTTGTTTTTTTGGAATGGAAGTCTTGTGAAATGTTTTGTGGCTGATTAACTTTATCAGAGTGGTCATATGGAAAATTCTGGATAATAGTGTTAAGGCAGTCAAGTGTGAAATAATTATCTTTAATCAACTTGTGCAAACAAACACTTAATTCAAAAGGCACAACACCCTCAAGAAAATCATGAAGAAGGTCTGGTGGAAACCCAGTTACAGAGTGGAAAAAAGTCAAATGCTTACTCAAGACACATTCAGCTTTCACACCACTGGCAGACTCAAGATTGGGGTTTGTTTTAAGGTGAGTAATTAAATCATCGTGCCCCTAATGTGTTCTTATTTGAAATAATCCTTGTCGTACATCTATGCTCTGAATGTCACTCAGTGATGTTAAACAGAAACGACAGAATTTGTCTACCTTGAAACTCTCCTGGAATCCTGCAAGACTATGTGCAGCAAGATTATCGGCAGAAACAGTAAACACAGTCCCTCTGATGTTTCCAGAAAGTTTACTGATGTACAAACCTTCTTGTTCAATCATCTTTAAATCTTTGACTAATGGATCAAAAAAAGCTTCATAACCAAACTCTTTTACATCCACACTTTTGCTTATAGGTGCTAACTGTATTGCATTGAGATTACTTCGAAATTCTGATGGCCAGTTAAGAAGAACCCACTATACTGCAGTTAACTTGTGTTTCTTGCGTGAAGTGCCAAGTGGATTAGCAACTTCAAAATCATCAATGTACAAACAAACAGCAATTCTGAACTCTCTGGAACCAAGAAGTTTGTTTTCTTTATAAAGCTTTCCATCAAGATATGACACATAATATCCTGGTATCTCCACTGGAGTATTCAATGTGTTCTCCAAAACATCATCTCGACCCAGCAAAGTTGTTAAGACTTTCAGTATGGGAACATAAACAAATGACTTGTTTTTTTTTCGGATGAACACAAACTCACCTGTTTCAACTACAGCAAAGTTTTACTTAAAATAAGCCTTTCTTTTGTGACCAGTAGCAAGTGTTCCTCCTTCACAAGCTTTTAAAAATGGGTTGCTTTTGTGAATGGTGTCTGAAATATTTGCAAGATCAGAGTTACCAAGAGTGCAGCCATTTTTCTTCAAAGTGTCCACAATAATATTTAAGGTTTGGGATTCTGAAAGTTCTGAGATCTCTTTTAAATTTTCAATAATCTGTTGCACTGCATTTTGTGAAACGTGCAGCACAGTTTGCATGCACAAAAAGAAAGCAGCAAGCTTATGTTCAATTGCTAAATCTAAATTTTCTCCTTCAACAACAATACTTGTTAAAATGTTACTGCTACACACCTCTGTGGTATCTTCACCATCATCAGAGTCCTCTAAAGTACAGCAAGCTTCACCTAATTCATCCTCTACAAGCACCACAGACGTTCTAAAATCCTTCAACGAGTGATTTTTGTGTTTTCTATTAATGTGCACTCGGAATGTGTAAAGAATGTTGATTTTAAAAATACAATTAGAATATGGACATTTCACAGTTTCATAGTTTTTCAAGTGTCTGCTCAAATGAATAATATAAGTCCTTTCTTTGCAAATGTCTCTGAAATGACAGTTTTCACAGTTAAATGTTGCACATTCCGATTTATCACTTTTATAATGCACGCGGCTTAGGTGCGTTTTTAAAGCTCCTATTGTATTAAATAAAGCTAAACAGTCCAAGTACAAACACTGCACTCTTCTGTTGGTTAGATGATGCCAGTGTTTTAATCGATAGTGCTTAATCAGAATGTGTTGTTTTTCATGTGAAAATTTGCAATAACGACAAGGTATTGATGGCGTGTACATTCTTTTGTTATTTAAACTAAACAAGACTATATGAACTAGGACTATTCTGAAATTTTGGCAGAAAAATAAAGAAGTGCAACTTAAGTGAAACGAAGTAAACTGCTTAGCTATGCAAACAATTCACGGCTCACGCTATTAGACTTCCTCCTTTACGGCAGGTTAATTATTCGTGAATTATTATGAAGCTGACCGCTTTCCTTAACTCACACTGTCAATGTCAGAGAATATCACGTACCTCAGAACTAAACAAAATCTTCACAAAATACCGCATGCAATGAAAATAGAGTCACTTTCCTGAATCTGCCGGAAGTGTAAGTCAAACAACGATTTAGACATACGTGAATTAAACAAAACATTTTTACCTTGTCGTAACTTAAAGTTTTACGTTAACTTTAAGAGCAATACTTGAAATGTGAAAAACTTGATTTCATATTTTTCTCAACTTCGTTTCCTACAAAAAGTTGAAGCAACTTATTTTTATAGCATTCCAGAACAATTTTTAGATTTCTTTTTTTTACAGTGTAGGCATTCTACCTAACATAAATGATCAGTCCTCATTGTATTCAGGGTACTCATGGAAGGACTTGATGATGATGGTCACGTGGACTTCTTGCCTTTAATACATCAGTTTAGGAACATCATGGTGCTTTGATTAGGTGGTGGTGACGCAAATCACCACCACAGAAAACCGGAAAAAGAACAGAAGAGAGAGTAGGGGTTAGTATGGATTTTGGAGCCACCATGAATAGTAATGATAATTAATTTAATATACAGAGCATCAGGATTAAATTAAAATGAAGTTATGGGAAAGCCATGTTAAAGTAACGAGTTTTCAGCAGTTTTTTAAAGTGCTCCACTGTATGAAAGGTTAATCATATCTGTTCATAGTAAGAATATTAGAAGTTTGGCAAACAAGAGAAGGTCAATCAGTCTATTAAGCTTGTTAAAGAATGGGTTCACATTCTTCACATTCATCTGCTTTAAACATAGGTTTGTATTTTTCATACTGGAGCAACACGCATCTTAGCTTTTTTTTTCTCACACCACTGGATCATAACTAAAGCTGTGAAAACCTTTTGTGTAACATAATTAACACATTGAGGACAACAGCGAATATACTGTAAATTATGGACTATTGTTTTCCTTTGATAAAAGATTTTGATCTAAAAATGAATGTAAAACATGACATTGCACTAAATGTTTTGACTGTTTAAACTGTAGCTATGGTAAACTTTACATTTTTTTTTCATTTAAGTAATTTATATTGAAAAAATGAGCTAAAATATTTTTTATTTATTATTCTAGGATGGGATGCCAGGAGTGTATTCACAGGGAAATTGGTTTGGTTTACAACAATAGCCCTCTCAAAAAAAGTTCCAAAAAAGAAGTGGCTATGCAAGTTAGGGGCACATCTTCAGCGAATACGGTGTGAAAATGGTGTCATTTACGGCTCATTTTCCTGACAGCTGTTAACTGTCAGAGATTTGCTGCTACTGCAAAGTGCTATTGGGAGCAGCAGGCTGCCAGTCTCTATATTAGGAAAGACTGATAAAGGCAAACTACATGGGGGAAAACACTCAACACTACCCTCAACCAGTCTTCATCATGATTGCCCTTTGTAGCACTATAACAACATCCCCACCAGTTTGCTTAATGGCCTTCACATTTCCTTCGCTTTCTGTGCATGCACTTTATTTTCACAACCGTGATGCTAAGTAGCACAGTGATGTTATAAGATGGTGTGGACAGGGCACACATTCAATCATTCTTCAGCTTTTATGGCAAAAAAAAATCACGTGCAAACAATATAAAGTCAAACACACTGAAAGAAATATATCAGTTTTTTCTCTTACAAAGATAATGAGTGGGTGCATTTTACTTTCAACTACACATCCTTAGTTACACAGTTTTTTTTTTAAAAAAACACACGTTTTAAATTACAATACTTGTATTTAGTGACAGTATTGAAAGCAGGCCAAAATTCACATTTTTCTGTCAACATGGAAGGTTTGGATCCTTATAAGTCAGAACTACAGTAAATCTTGCTGGCATCACTGTGTCTTAAAGTCTTTGTGTATGTTCAGGATAGAAATTTGTCAAGTCTCTATTAACTGTAGCTAGTTTGGAACTCTTCAGATGTGGGTTTGGATGAGGGAAAAGCTTCCTAGAAGATGACAATACATGATATATAGAAAAGTAAGGGCAGATGGGTGGTCAAAACATCAGCTGACTTTTCTTATTTCAAATAAATAAACCCTTTTAAGGTTTATTTTCTGTTAATCTGGAGATTTTATTTTCTATTCCACCATTGTCAACTGGCCATATGTTTTGTCAGTTGGATCTTCTTCTTCTTCTTTCGGCTGCTCCCGTTAGGGGTTGCCACAGCGGATCATCTTCTTCCATATCTTTCTGTCCTCTGCATCTTGTTCTGTTACACCCATCACCTGCATGTCCTCTCTCACCACATCCAAAAACCTCCTCTTAGGCCTTCCTCTTTTCCTTTTCCCTGGTAGCTTATCCTTAGCATCCTTCTCCCAAAATACTCAGCATCTCTCCTCTGCACATGTCCAAACCAACACAATCTCACCTCTTTGGCTTTGTCTCCCAACTTTCCAACCTGAGCTGACCCTCTAATGTACTCTGTCACACACGTGCGAATAGGAGGACGTTGGGTGGACCAAGTAAAGTTAATTCCACGACAGGCCAGGGGAGGGCAGGGTGCATTAAACCTTCTCCTGCTATCTCTACAGACCAGCCGTGGGAAAACCTATCTGAATCAAGAACATCACTTCCGGTTCTGGCGCCTAGAAGATTGTCACTTCCGGTCCTGGCTTCCAGGCTGATGTCAGAGAAACACCACTTCCAGTTAACATACATCACTTCCTGTCTAACCATTTTAAACCGCCATCTTTTCCAACCTTCACTAGTTCTGTTTTGGACTCTCAGCAATCAACTACTCTATTGAATGGAAAACCAAACCTTTGCAGCTCGGAATAATATACGGGTGGCTGCCCCCAAATCTTTTTACGTGTGTCGAGTCTCTTCCTTTTTACAACTCATTTCTAACCCTGTCCATCCTTGTCACACACCCAGTGCAAATCTTAGCATCTTTAACTTTGCTACCTCCAACTCTGTCTCCTGCTTTCTGGTCAGCATAATATCAAATACATTTATTATTAAATTATAATAATAATATTAAATATTAAATAATATTATTATTACAGTTATTCACTTAAAGACATGTGTGTGGTTATATGTATAAATGTTTTAAGGTATTATTTGTTTGAGGTTGTATAAATTGAAGAGCACTTTTTAAAAAATGGAGCTGAATTGAAGTGAAATTTTATTTTTTCTGCTATTATATTGTAGGTAAAATTGCCTTGTATCACTATTTTAAGAAAAGCACATTTATTTTACAATGCAAGCAAGCAAAATTTAGTTCATCAATAAAATGGCATAATGTTCGTGACCCATAAGTGTTTTGTAATGATAATCATTAGACACATCACAAAAATGATATTGATTAACTTAAACATTTTGAAGAGTTACATGTTGTTTTGAAAAACTGCCTTCTGAGACTTGTTTCTGAGAGATCCAGTGACCCAGGCCCTCTTCATCCCAGTAGCTGTGTCCCTTTTGGACCATCAAAATATAAGCAACACCCTAGCCGGAAGACAGCATGCAATGTGGAACCGGCCTTGAAGGAAGTCAAAGTGTTCTCAGCAACCTGAAGGCCACTTTAATTTGTTTTGTACCCTTTTGTGCCCTTTCTCTGAACCTTTTTTGACAGGATTATATATATCCCAAAAGGGAGAAAATGAACCATATATTCTGAAATATTTTTCTGTTCCGAAGCTTTTGACTCTTATCAGGAATCATCATCAGAGGAAAATCATTAGACTTACAAGAATCCGTGGCAATATATTGCAAATAAGGAGGGGATGGTAGGTGGATGTAGGGTCAGTTATATGCAAGTCGTCTGATGGTACATTTTTCTTTAAAAGAACAGAAGGCTTTAAGATGGCTGCAAAATGATAACGGTATTGTTATTACACAAGCCAACACAGGAGGCACGACAGTTGTATTAGACAAACAGCAATATGTCACAGCAGTAGAAGAATGGTTCTCCGACACCACCACTCATGAACAACTAACCAGTGACCAAACTAAAACAATCTTTAACAGAGTCAACACTACTCTAAATAAGCTCTGGAATAACAACCATCCACACTCACAGGACCATTACAGAAAGAAATCCAATATTGCTGTCCTGAATTCTATGCCCCCAAAAATCCATAAAACCTCTCCAAAATTCAGACCTGTTGTCAGCATAAAAGGTTGTCCAACTTATAACTTATCTAAAAGACTTTTTCAAATGCTCAGACATTTAACATATGATTCGGAACATTCTGCAAATAGAGCCAAGATGGCATTGCAGTGTCTGAAAAATGTATCCATCACTGAGGATGATATCATGCTGTTGTTTGATATTGTGTCACTGTACACAATGATTCTGATTCATCTGGCCACAGAAAGTCTACAAACAAAGCTAAACAACGACCCCACCATAATGACATTAACGAAGCTGGCCACAAACAATTTAATAAGTCTAGTTTCACTTTATCAGACAACTCACTTTCATTTTAATAGGAAATACTACAAACAAAAAGAAGACAATGGGATCTCCACTATCAGGACTCTTAGGACTAAAACTGTTAATGCAGTGATTTGAAAGCATAGCTCTAAATCAATATACACCTAAACTTTGGATACACTAAGTTAACAACACATTTGTCATATAAAAGTGACCAGCTGAATGATTTCCACAACCACATCACCACAATATTATCTGTGATCCAGTTTACTATAGAAAAAGTAACAAACCAATTTCAATTTTCTGGACATATCCATTGAAAGAGGTAATGGCACAACCATGATTACAGGCGTTTGTCATAAGGAACGTTATGCAGACAATATATGACATTTTGCTTGCAATTGCCCATCATCGCATAAACGTTGCTGTGTTAAGAAACTATTCAGAAGAATTCACACCCATTGTAATACCAAGGAGACTAAAAAGAATTAAAGGCTCTATCTTTTTCTACTGTAAGTGCCAGAGAACTAGCTGAAATGTGGCTATCCAATGAAAATGCCATTAACAGACATTTGGACATGAACCCAGCATATGAAGGTGTATGTGTGTGTATATCAATTGTGCTAACACAATTACACAGGTTTCTCTTGTAACCAATTACCATTTAAATGTGATTGATTACAATTGAGCTAAAAGACTGTACTATTAAAACACTGGAGTAAGTGACTGCTAGGGTTATGCAGTCATATGTAAATAATAAATTATAAAGAAATATATTATTAGCAGTAGCAGCTATTTGAAACATTAGTACTGTCTTGGCTATATTTTTAACTCATCTGTGACCAGTGGCAAGAAAGCAGTTGGGAAAAGAAGAAACGATAAAGTAACTCTGTTTAAAAAAAAATTAAAATTCAAAGGCAAAGCAAAACAGCTGCGTAATGCACAGTGAAAAAGACAATGATTCAAAATTAGCCAACAGTGCTTTCAGCACTTTCTTCTCTCTTGGCTTAGTATCTCATAACAGACTCAGAGCCCAGTAAGCAATCAGATTCCACCTCCTTGTGCCATTGCATTATAAGACAGAGTAAAATAAGGGGGCAGAGCTTGCCCTGGATGTCGTGGCCTGGTGGAAGTGTCCTCACTGGCCATCTTTATTGGCCTGTGGAAAAAGGAGAGGGTACCGTTAGCAAAAGTGCCCTCTCTAGCACCAGATTGGTAGTGCTTACCACAGCTGAGCTTTGAGCATTATCATGTATATATACAGTATATATACTATATGTTTTGTAAATAAATAAAAATATAGTATCTAGATCTTTTTATAATTAGCAAAATATTCTTATAAAGCCAGTTAGCTATAAAGAAATAACCTTCATGAATTTAATCCTAGGAAATACTAAAATAAATTAAATTCACATTGGTTTCTATCTAGATGCAAATTGGATGTTATTATGGACAGGTCTGCTAGACTATAGATTTTAAATCTCTGCAAAAATTGCAAGAACTGCCCTATTACTGAAATAACATAATAGGACAATATTAATTTAATTTCTTAAGAATAATGGACTGAAGACAGTTTATCACATATTAAGCAGATGATATATTTTCATAATTTCAAACATTTGCATTTATGCATGAATTGAACTCATAACTTAGGCAAGTTAGTGTTGAATGTAATTTCAATATTCTTACAACAACAGTTCTACTTTATTTGAGGCTAGAACTGAAAATAATAAAGACTATGTTAAACAGAAATGCTTATTTCTTTCTTGCTGTATGTCTTGCATAAGAAATATGTGACAGCCATTTAGTTTCACATTTGGTTTACAGTCATGTCAGTTTCTACACTGTAAGACATAAAATGAACTTGACATTCCTTTAATCGACTTGGAACAAAAGCTGAAAAGCAACAGGGTGCCAGGGGATGTGACCTGCCAGTTATTTACATTGTTATTTATTATGAAGCAGGCAACATCACTCGTAGATGTACTTACATAAATTATATGAGGTGCTTTAACTTATAGAGGAATAATATGAACATACTATATAATAATAGAAATATAATGTTCAAACACTTTCATGAAATTATTCAGAAAAGGCACGAAATATTCTTTTTTACATAGTTACGAGTTACTCCTTTTTATTCCTGAATCTTTGGAGGAGAAACACAGTCTTACAGTGTTTAGCACCATTGACTAACAGAGATCTATGTGAAGTTTTTAATCTTCTACCTTGTCCTATTTCTCAGTTTTTTCTTTTGGTACTCCTGGTGTTCTCCCACATTACAGGAAAATTAACTTAATTGGTGATTCTTTATTGCCATAGAATGGGTTTTTGAGTGTGCACAGAAAATATCTGGTGTTGTTTTTTCCCTTGCACCTGATGCTGCTAGGATAGGCATTAGGACTATCCTTGGTCCTAAAATGCGTTATCCAATTTCATAAAAGAGATGTACATGTAAATTCACTTCAAACAAAATAAAATGAAGAAAGGTGAAAAAATGTTTTATTGTTTTACTGTTGTGAAAGAAAAAATTAACTGCTTGCAAGCTACTTGTGGTTAAAAGCTGACAAAGCCCTTTTGCCATAACGGCAGGTTATTCATACAGGCGTCTGTCATAAGACAGGGTGCAGTAAGCTGACCAAAGACAATTTTCAGTTTCTTTAGGAATGCATCTATTTAACACAGGAAAGATGACCTTTCTTTCTTTAGGGTCTATCTGACAAGTAAAAAAAAAAAAATAAGAACAAATGGCCCATTAGCGTAATAAAATAAAATGCTTAAGTAAATGATATTTTGCTCTTTGATTAAGTAAGGGGAAGGTGGAGGAAAAGAAATTATAAAAAGCCAATCAAAAAATGAAACTTTGCTCTTCTACCTTGCAACATAGAATCCAGACACTCATCTGTGACTGAATAAAAATCTAATTGATTGGACTTGTCCTTTCTTCTGCGATGGGCTGGCATCCTGCCTGTGGTTTGTTTCCTGCCTTGCACCCTGTGTTGGCTGGGACTGGCTCCAGCAGACCCCCGTGACCCTGTAGTTAGGATATAGAGGGTTGGATAATGGATAGATGGGTGAATGTCCTGTCTTTCTTGGGGGGTTTTCTTCCACACTGTTTAAATTGCAAATTGTGTAATGGTATTGCAGCCTCACAACTCCAGAGTTTTAATTCCACTCCTGGTGATTGTCTGCATCAACTCTGAACATGCTCCCTTGTACTTGTGTTGTTTTCCTCTGGGTCCTATGGATTGCCTCTCATATCCCCAAAGATATGCTTGTTAAGTTTATTGGCCCCATGTGAAGTGCAGTTGTGTACATGAATGAACCCTACAATGGACTAACAACCTGGCCAGGGCAGTTTCCTGCATTGTGCCCTTTGTTACCAGGGAAGTCTTGGCCTCTGATCCTGAATTGGATTATGTTGGAACAGCTGACCTAATTAAACAAATCAACTTGTTCCTCCCACCCGATACTTTCCCCCTCAAACCCCACCCCCTGATGGCTCCCCAACTCTGCAACCATGTGCACCCACCCAAACAATGAGCATGCTGTATTTACTTGAAAACTGTGCACTGCCAATGAATCCTAATTGGCATCACCATAGCTGGACTTACTGAGCACTTTTGCACCAAGATTGCTGTTTGCATCCTCAGTTATCACTATCAACGTCCTAGGAAGCTGGTGACGCCAAGGCTGTGGGAACCTGGTACATCACAATGGAGGAGCAAGATAGCATCCACTCCTTGGCAAAATTCCAATCCATTTCTAGACACCAAGCCAATCTAGAGTCACATACTAAATAACATGCATGTTTTTGATGTAAGACAATTACGCAATACTCTGATATAAACCCATTAGTGTTTGATTAGTGAAATTCACTAAAATGTTTTTCACAATAAATTTGCTGGCTTTGCCATTACCTTGTGCCCTGAATTTTTGTATGGAAAGTTGCAGTGTGGACAGATTAGGCGATCTTCTTCTTCTCAGTGACCCATGGTGCTTTGTGAGGCCAGCATAACATAAAAGAATCATAACATCCAAAGTTGATCAGACAGTCCCTGAATACATAACACTGATTTTTTGCTCATCAACAGATATGTCTGCCTTTACTTGTAATACATGATTCAGTTCTGTACAAAGTGAGCCAAGTGCTATAGCTGCAAAGCTGTCAGTATATGAAGTCCACTTTCAGCATTAGTTTTATTTGGGAAAAACAAAACATGAAACATGGAACAATATGGATAAAACAATCCATGAGTGAATGCAGCTCACCTGCTATGTTTTCAGTGATAGAATAGGCATGACAATGTGTGCAAATACAAGAATAAGCAGTTCATTTTATTTTGTATGTGAGCACATCCACCATCAAATCATGTACCACATGTTATTTAATATGTGTAACTGTGTGTGTATGTAATATGTGCGCCAGCATTGTAATATAGCAGTACTCATATCATATCGTTTTAAACTAAAATACACCTAATTAATGGTTAAGTCCCTCCATTTTCACAAGGAAAGTCCACCATTTATTCTCGCATTTGCATTCATTTTCATGTCTGCTGTGTCTGTGCGATGGCACTGTCAACAATGTGCCACTTCATAAATTCATGGTGGCTGTGTATTCCACGATGTGTGAAAAACATCACAATGCTATTTTCAAGAGAGTTTATAGTTATTTTCTGCCCAACAAAAATAACTGGATCGCTGGCAGTTTTCAAATTTCTTTTTTTTTTTCCCTCAACACGGTCGCTGTAGAGAGCTGTCCTCCCTGCAGAAGTTTGAAGCTACATGAGGCAAGCATCTCAGACAGGTTTAGTCTGATTGCATCACAAAGTCAATCACCCCTAAAGGTTTTCATTACCTTTCGATATGAGGTTTGTGTGTGGCCGCAGTTGCTCCAGCTTTCCGCTGACTTCTGTTTGTGTGAAAGTACATTTCCTCTGTAAATAAGTCAGCTCTGGAAAGCAACAATGTAGCCTGACACATGACATAATTTTATATCAGAATACATTATGGTGGTGTCGTGGTAACCACTGCTGCCTCACAGCTCAGATCATATTTTTGGCCACAATAATTGGTCCAGCATAGTTAGCAGATGCTTCCCTAACCCTCAACGATACTTAAAAAGCCATTGCACCATTATAATCCACCCAAAATGAGTTATGTCGTGAACTTGGAGTCCCAAGCACTAAATAGTTAGAAAACACTTCCAACTGTGATATTCTCCCCACCAGGGAGAATATCACAGTCAAACCCTGGCTAGTAAAATGGAAAGCACTGAATCTTTATAAAATAAAAGATTTATTCTTCACAAAAAATATTCCAATCACAATGAAGCTTAGTATCATGATTAGGGCTGAAATATTTGTGTACTGTTGTCAGGGTCGTATCCCGTGTTTCCTACATTTCTAGGGCCGTGGTCTCCAGGCTCATGACCTCAAATAAATCAGCAGACAGGATAAAAGGTCAACCTTTGCACTGAGTCTTACCCAATCTTACCCAAAACCTTCTAAACCTTTTTAAATTCTCCTTGTGAGTATGTCTCATGCTTTTCTGGCCTTCCACTTCTTGTCTGATTATTGACTATGATTTTTGCCACTTGGCTGGGTTTCAGTCGCTCCATTTTATTTTTATTTTCATTTGTTTAGCCTTTTGCATGCATCTGTCGGTTTTACTCAAGAAGCTAGTTATCTGTTTTCCTGCCAAGTCAGAGCACTTAGTGAAACAAAAGGCAAAATTGAATTGTCTGAAACACACAGGCAATCCAAATCCAACAAGTCTGAATATAGATTCCAAAAGCAAAAAGCAGAGCAGAAAGTCAAAAAATCAGTGATGAAATAATAATAATCATAATAAACACAAGTAGCCTCACCAATTCCCTATTATATTCACAATGAACCACCAGGAACTGCAGAAGACCCTCTGGATTTTTTGGTACGAAGAACAGTTCCTGGCAATGATTGGCATATGGCCCCGCCCCCTTAGGGGACCACCCACAATACAGATTGAACATAGCAAAGGCAGCTTACATACATATGCAAAAATAAAAATAAAGAGTGATACACTTAACGAACATAAGAAATAGAATCACAAATGAACAAAAGATACAAAAAAACATGAATTTGAACCCCAGCCAGGAGAAGAGCCCTTGCTGAGACAAGTTCCATTTCTCCTTTCCCATGGAATTTAATGGATTTTGATGTGTTTGCCACAGTTCCCAAACATTTCTATGTTTTTGTCGAACTCAAAACAAGTTAAACTTAGCAGAGTTCACTCATCAGTAAAACCCATATAAACATGGGGAGACCATGCACAATTCTACAAAAGGTAGTGACTGTGCCAGTTTCTAACTCAGACCTCTACCTACTATCACACCATGTCAGTAAAAATGGAGAAGAGAATAGTTACTCAACAATCAACATTAATAAATAGTGATTCAGCATTTCAGAGGAATATGTTTGGATAGAAAACATATATTTAAATTTGTCCCTGAGGTGGACAGCTTAGCTGACACCAAGAACATTACAGTACATTTTATGCTGCTGCTGTAAAGGAGGTGATGGGTTAGGGAGTGCAAAAAATGTAAAAAGATGTGGAGATGATTTTAGCTGCACAGCCATCCAGTGTTTCATTCCAGTCTCTTTGGACCTGAATTTCGAAAAACATCAAATGCAAGGGCGAAACTACTTCTGGATTGCTGTTTGGCCTTTCTTTTGAAATGTCATTATCAAGGATTCATAATATTGGATGACAACACATTATTGAATAACAAAAATGAAAAGCCAAGTAAAGAATTAAGTCTTTAGGGTGCTTTTTTATTTACTTTTCTTTAATGTTCATTCTGATGGAATCTCATGAGCAAGGAGAGAATTTCAGAGAAGTAGCAGGCAAGGTCAATGTGCCTTCTTCATGGAGAATGCATCAATGCTCCTGGGTAACTACACAGCTTTAATGAGACTTTTTTCTTTGTAACAGTTTTGTTAGTTTGATGTTGAATTGTGTTTATTTTTTGGAAATTATAAGAGTATGCAATGTAAAGGATTATTGTGGACATCAAAGGATAGGGCTTTGGAGCCATGGAGAGTAGGAAAAGGCAAGCTCCTGTAGGTGCTGTTAAGTAGCTTTACATTTTTTCTGACTTTGCCTTTAATGTTTTTCTGATCTTTTTCCTACCCCTTTAGGGATCTGAAGTATATAGATTTTAGTTCTGATAATAATTTTAGATTTAAAATTGTACTTCAAGTATTTTATGTTGTTTCCTGCTGCCATTTTGTGGAGTGGTTGCACAGTATTACCAGGGTCTTGTGCTGAGAGACTGCAACCAGTGATATCACCAGTGCAGCTGTTTTAAGGTCCTTAAGACTTTCTTGTGAAATTCTTCTGTCTAGTTTTTCTAGTCTTGCCAGGTTAAACATGATTCTCGGATCAGGAATGCACATCTGGGGACAACTTGTCTAAAAATTTGAAGTTAATAGCACTGAAATGCCTATGCCACGTGGTTTCTTCCTTAAACCCCAACCCCAATTTTCTGTGTCCCATTTCTCCTCATGCATTGGACAAATACATAACATAACTATGAATAGACAGGGAGAGAGAGAGATAAACTGAACATAAGACTTTATTCTAAGAAGAAATAAAAAGCTAAATGTGTTGGTGTCCATTCAAGATCTCAGTAGCACAAGGTAACTGAAGCTCCATTAATGTATATATCTTGTTGTCATTTTGACTATTGCATCAATACATACTATTTCACTTTCAAACACTGTTTAGAGAATGTTAAATTTTATACACTGCATACTGTATACTACATGTTAAAATTATGTGAATATATTCTGGTATGACATATTTGGTATTTTCAATTAGACGGTAATTTCATTTTACATTGGCTATTCATTTAGACGTCTATTCAGAAGGAGGATGCTGTGCAGCCTCGTCTGTGGTTCTTCTGGAGGGGAGTCAATGTCGTTAGGACAGCACAACATTTGCTTCAAAGGCTTACTTTATAGTTCTTCTTTTCACAAACATATACTATCAATTCTTTGAACCTCACATCGATTCTGACTGTTTTATATTTATTAACTTTTAAAACTAGCCAAAATATATTCTAAATTTACAGAATGATTCTCTGCATACATGACACAACATTTCACATACAACAGGGGTCTTTTTAGGAGTCTTTTCATCTGTAGGAGGTTATCCATCGTAAGTACAGGTTTGCCATTGGTTGGACAATGTTAATAAGAGCATCGCTATTTACTGTTTAAATCACAACTCCTACTTTGAGCTCTTCTTTAATGAAGTGTTGGATTGATTTAGATACATGACACCAAGTGAAATAATTGTTTTCACCCACATTTAAGGAAAACTCACTCTAGATGTATAAGTTTATAAGACTAAGTTTTTCCAGGTAAAATAACTTTAGCTATGTCTTCTGACTTCAAGTAGCAGTTGTGTTTTTGGTTTTGTTACCAGTTCTTCTTATTCTTCTGGTACTGATCTGTGTGTGAATATTTTGACTACATTTTATCTCCTGGCTCCGTTTCGGTGGAACACCCAACAAGTGTAGAGTATCTAAAGTTGCCACTGTGGGAATACAGGGGCTACCAGGAGAATGCATAAAATCAGGGATCTAAAGTGAGGAGGCCATTGTGACTCCCCAGACATGGATGATAGCACCTTAGAAATCTCACATGGAACAAGTAGGCCCCTGCTTCACCAGAGTGTAAGACAGTAGCCTGGATGTTGACTTGGAGGCCTATCGGCTTAAAGGCTGATCATGGCTCTGGAGTGTAATGGTTGGGTGAAACCCTTCTGGTGAAAAGAAAGTCCAGAGTTTGTAGAAAGCGATGGAGAGGTAAGGCAATGATGATAAGAAATGTTTTTGAGTTATGGACAATGGGGGTGCCATTTCAGCAGGTAGATACTGTCAACTGAGGTAGCTAGGCTTTCATTTTGCCTTTTTCTTCTTACCTGATACCCTATGCTCTCCTGTAATCTATTATCTACTTTAATTCTTTTAACTTTATTAGAAGAAACAATATGTTACTTTACAGCGTTCACAGTATTTAAATTTCGAGTGGAGGGGCTGCTAGGTGGTGGTCTCTATCACAAAAAACACCACAGTTACAAACATTATGCAAAAACCAAATGGTGTGATTGAGGCAGCTGAGTGGCTATGTTTTCAGTTTGGAAGGAATTTGGCAGCAGTATTTTATACATGCTGCAATCTGTTAATTGTTTAAAAAAATACATGTCCTCTCAAAAACAGATGCAGCAGTACACATTAAAGATAATTAAGGCATGACAGAAAATGTGCTCATCTGGAAGTGAAAGATTATGGCGGGCTCTGATATGTTTGTATCATAATGAAGAAGGTTTACGTTACAAATTAATGCTGATAACTATGGTTTCACCCATTGTCAAGGCTCCAAGTTTAGAAAAGGATTTGCTAAATTCTGAAAAGAACTTGAATGAATTCTCATGTCATTTAAGGAAGACAGCAAGAAAAACATTAGACATTTCACCCCTAATTATACTGAAAAAGGCTTTCAAATATCCATATGCCTGCATTAGACTAACCCATCATCACCAACAATGATTAGCTTGGGTAAAGCCTGGTGCTCAAGGGGATAGCAGGGCAGAAAAATCTATAAAAGAGGGATGAAATATTGGTGCAACATGTTAGGAAGTATGCAATTTTCCCTTGAGAACAGGTTATCAAGCATGTACCAGGGATGCCTTTACCTATAGTGAGAGAGAGGACATGAACATTTCTTAAGACAGCAAAATAGCTTCTGGCTATATGTCTCAGGTTGGGAATACTGCAATCATATTGGCCTTTTAAAGACTGGATGAAAGCAAAGTGGCGCTTAAAGGTAGAAGTTTGGTGATCTGGCCCTTAAATTGCGGGCTGCCTAGAAGCTACTAAAAACAATATGTATCACCTTAATGTATCTTAAGACATATACAGGTAGTTCTATGCAGAATACTTTTGGAAACAAAAATCTTAACATGCTTTTAAATGCAAAAATGGATTAAGATGAATAATTCTAAAATATGTCTAATCTTGAATGACAGACTGAATCAATTTTTTATTCTGAATACTTTATTTTAAATGTAAAAAATAAAAATACATCAATAAATAAGGATGTATAGAGTGTGTACATTTTCATGTAAGCAGTTAAGTTCTGAATTACAAAAATAATTAAAACTTGATCACGTGTATTATGTATATTATATCACCTTCATTTTTATTTTTATTGAATATGTAAATCACATAACAAGGAATGAAGCCATTCAAACATACAAGTGATGTCTTATTCCAATCTGACATTCCCTCCCTACCCATCTAGAGGGAAAGAAATTAAAGAAATTAATTTTGAGCAATTTTCCAATAATAATATGGGTTCAAAATACTAGCGGAGGTTCGGCATACTAAATAAAGGCAACAATGAGAAAAATCTGAAAATTTGTGAAGAAATTTTATTGTTCTTGTTAGAATGAATTACGATTTTTTTTTTTAAATTTTAATTAAAATGGGACATCCTTTTCAAACTATGTCAGGATAAGATCAGGTGACATGCCAAAACAATGTAGTGTAAGGTACCATAATAGATTGTTCATTAAGCTGTGACTGCTAAGGACACATAAAGATTATTGCAATCTTAGAAAAATACTGCGAGATGATAATAAGAACAAGATGTGGTCAGGCAATCAACAATTGAACCGTGAGATTCATAGAAACTGAGGCTACCAAAAACTAAAGAAGATGATACTCAAAGAATCAAAGCCAAAGTGATGTAGAAGTCAAACTTACTTGAGAAATAAGGTAAGTAATGTTAAAAATTTCTTGAGGTTGTTTTGTCCACCAAGGGATTATGTGTAGTGCAAACACCAAAATATTTATAGTGCAAATTCTATCACGTCATCGACAAGGTAATTAAGGTCATTAGACCTTCAAAAGAGGGTCGCATAAATAAAAACAACTAAAATATTAACAAAAATGTACTTTTAAGTAGAAAGGCAACACATGAAAATAATATCAGAAATGCAGTCCTCATATGGTAAACCCACAGAACATGCAGAAATACACACAACACTGTTGTCTAATACTACAGTGATTCATTAGTATAGGAGGATATCCTTAAAATAATCATTAAAAGCAACAAGTAAATAGAGAGAAGTTACAGGGAGAGAAACAAAAACAATAAAGTCAAAAGTGATAGGACTGTTAGAAGTACCAAAGTATGTTAAAAACAGTAGAGGAGTTTTATTGAGAACTATACGGAGGAATATTGCTAAACGAAAAGGTAATTAATGAGATGAAAAATGATTTAGAAATGAAAGTAACATTTTGACAAATTGATAGAGCAAGAAATTAAGATAACAATAAAAGCTTGGAAAAATGGCAAATAACCGAGTTATCATGGACCCTTGATAAAATGTATGTAAAGTTGAGGAAACTATTAATAACAAATATTGCTGAACATTGTCAGGAAATGCTACATGAGAAGAAATTCCTTTCATTATGAAACTGGAATTAATAACACCAATTCCTAAAAGAAAAACAAAGGGATAAGGAAGAAGTTAACAATCAGCAACTGATTACCCTTTTATGCCAAGACTATAAAATACTGGCAAGAGTATTGGCAAATATGATTATGTCTGTAGTAGAGTTATACACAGCAGCCAAACCTATGAAAACCTGGGAAGGAAGGTAATAGTAATTGAAAAACTGTTGTTGAAAAGAGGCACAATATGAGCTGTTCTTTCCAAAAATCAAAAAAATAACAAGACCTGAGTTAATTTAATGGGTCAACGTGTCAAAGATAACTCCTTTCAAAGGGACTCAGTTGATAGTACTGAATAGGGCCTATTGGAAAGAAGGTGTTATGGTGGTGGGGAAATTAGATTGTGAAATATAAGAATATAATGAAAGAAATCAGTAATAACTGTGCATATTAGAAGGTGAACACAATAATGAGCAAAATTGGGAAAAAGAATGGCCAGTAAAAATGAAGAACTGTAAGTATGTACTGTAGCCAAAAAAGCCTCCATAAACAACAAATGAGCAAGAAAAAAAGGATTAAAACTTTTAATATGGTGTAAGCACAAGGTAGTGGTAATTACAGTAACAAGTAGTGGGGGAGAAGTGAAAGCAGATCTAAAATGATATTGGAAATCATTTTTGTTGTCAATGAAAAGGCTGCACAGAGCAAAGTAACTGACATGAAAACAGGCCATATAACTCCCATGAAGATGGATACTTCATAGAGATGTGAACAAATGAATTCAGCAATGCCTGAGGTACCACACAGTTTTAAAGGGAAAAAAATGAATCACTGAGCAGATTTTTCTGCAACTAGGTATGAGTAATCAAACAAGTACTAGCTGCAGTTATTTATCTGATATTGAAATATATCCGTTTTCTTTGGCATGTTACATCAAAGTGTAGACAAAGAGAATTAAAAATTTTTAATTCAATGACCTAGTTATTGCATATGTATTAAATTGGCACACTAATTTTCTTCTATGTTCACCTACTAGATACTGTACATAAATGAAAATATAAACACTCACACCCATTAACAATCAAAACAGAAGTTCACAATAACACATATTTTTATACTCTACAGTTATATGAAAATGTTTGGGAACCCCTCTCAGCCTGCATAATAATTTACTCTACTTTCAACAAAAAAGATAACAATAGTATGTCTTTCATTTTCTATAGGAACATCTGAGTACTGGGGTGTTTTCCGAACAAAGATTTTTAGTGAAGCAATATTTAGTTGTATGATATTAAATCAAATGTGAAAAACTGGCTGAGCAAAAATGTGGGTACCCTTGAAATTTTGCTGATTTGAATGCACGTAACTGCTCAATACTGATTACTGACAACACCTAATTGGTTGGATTAGCTCGTTAAGCCTTGAATTTCATAGACAGGTGTGTCCAATCATGAGAAAAGGTATTTAAGGTGGTCAATTGCAAGTTGTGTTTCCCTTTGACTCTCCTCTGAAGAGTGGTAGCAAGGGACCCTCAAAGCAACTATCAAAAAATCTGAAAACAAATATTGTTCAGTATCATGGTTTAGGGGAAGGCTACAAAAAGCTACCTTAGAGGTTTAAACTGTCAGTTTGAACTGTAAGGAATGTAATCAAGAAATCGAAGCCCACAGGCACAGTTGCTGTTAAACTCAGGTCTGGCAGGCCAAGAAAAATACAGGAGTGGCATATGAGCAGGATTGTGAGAATGGTTACAGATAACTTACAAATCACCTCCAAAGACCTGCAAGAACATCTTGCTGCAGATGGTGTATCTGTACATCATTCTACAATTCAGCACAATTTGCACAAAGAACATCTGTATGGCACGGTGATGAGAAAGAAGCCCTTTCTGCATTCACGCCACAAACAGAGTCATTTGTTGTATGCAAATGCTCATTTCGACAAGCCAGATTCATTTTGGAACAAAGTGCTTTGGACTGATGAGACAAAAATGTAGTTATTTGGAGCAGAATTGTGCATCATTTAAAACACTACTTGTTTGTTTTGTCATCATTTGCCAGGTTGTAAAATGCTAATGATAAATATAGGTGCTAGATGCAGAGCATCTCACATTATGTAAAAGGAAAATATTTTGCCAATTCTGTTTCACAAATGGCTGGAACACTGGCATAATACAACTGATACAGCACATCTCTAGGGAGTTAGGTTTAAATTACAGTCTCTTTGTTGTCTGTATGATGTTTGCGCATTCTCTACTTTTTTTTGTTTTTTTTTCCAAGTACTCCGAGTGCAGCCGTGCATCGGGTGACCATGTTCTTTTTCATATGTCAAAAAATGTATGAGATTGCTTACTTAATGACCCAAAGAGAGAGAGCTTGAGTCCAATATTGCATGGATACACTCCAGCTTCCTACAACCCAGTAACTGAATATGCAGTTCTTGAAAAAGGATGTTCCCCTATTTATTTAATGTTTTCATTATTATAGTGATGATGTCTAAACTCCACTGAACCAATTTGGACTGTTGTTATGACACTTTTAAAAACATAAAACAGGGACTGTTAAAGACCTGTGGTCCCAACGTGATATCCAGTTTAATTGCAGGTGAGAATCATGAAAAGTAAAGTCACAAGAAAATGTTTCCAGGTGGTCTGTCTGGCGGAACTTAAACATAAGGCTTCAAAGAAAACCTTCTGCTATGGAAGATCTGTCCTATATGAAGTATAAGGAAAGTATTGTAATTGTCAAAAAATCTGATGTCGAGTTTTTAATGAATCTTAACGTTTTAGACCTCTCTGACTTTCTTGTATATGAAGTATAGGGAAAATATTTTAATCCTCCAAAAATTCAATTTGGAGATTTTGGTGAATCTCGACGTTTTAGACCTCCCTGAGTCTGAAAATACCATTTTTTGGAATTATGTCTGTGTGTTTGTGTGTGTGTAAACACAATACCTTGAGTACGCTTTCACTTAGGTCAACAAAATTTTGCATACAAGTTTTTTTTTTTTATGTTTTAATTTTATTGAATTTTTTAAAAATCAAATAACACTCCATACAGATAACTTGAGTTTTACAAAAAGGAAAAAGGTTCGAAACAAAAAAACCCCATCCCTGAGAAAGAGAGCTATTAGGTACAAAACATAGATTTCTATCAACTTTTGGGCTATTTCCATTAACTGGAAGCGGTACTTTACCTTTTATTCATGCAGCTACACAGTCCAATTTATTTAACTTTACTTTTATTCTAATTGTTCAATATATTATTAATTTGCTTAGATTTGTTGTTGATGGTTCTTTAATGTACTTAATATAAAAATACTGTATCAACATTGTCTTGGGATTTACTCTTCAAATGTCCATCCCCATATCTGAGTATATGAGAAAGTCTAAGGGAGACCACTCCTGATTTTTAGAATCTGGTTTGCAACTCAATTCCAACTTCAATTGCTGGATTTTCCTAAATATCAGCAGAGCTGTAGAAGGCAGGTTTTCCAGAGTAAGGATTGAAGTGATGTCACTGTTCCTCTGAGGTTTTCTCCTTCATTTTAGAAGAGGAAATGGAAAAGAAGTAAATGATTATGTAACTCCCTGATTCTCCCATGTCTTACTTGACAAGAGCTCGCAAGCTGTGCTTAATCTTTGATTCCAGCTATGCTTAATCTCTACATTTTGTGTATTATGTTAAAATCAACAGTACTCTGAATATGGAATTAAAGAAACTTTAGCACTCCTTCCCCATACAGGAAGAAAACATGGTGGATAAAAGACAGGTTTTAGACAGTTATGACAGAGACAGGGCCACAAAGAAAGTCAGCTGCACAAAGACAGACAATTAGCTGGCTAGGACGAGAGCAGAACCAATAGAAAGCAGACAAGAGGGATGGACTGGGAAGCTACAGAGAAGAGTAGCTTTATTGAAACTGCAAGATTAAGTACCAACATTTCAATTTTGCTTTTGTTTATGACATTACGTACAGAATAATGCATTAACCTGCTTTGCCACTTATACATTTTGCTCTGCTTTATCGCAGAGGGCTGAGAAACTGAGTACTTTACTCAACTAGGTCATGCAGGGTAAGGGAGAGAGAACACTTCCAATAGAGAAGCTTACAGTGACAATCATACCTGGATGAAGTCGTAAGGTAGTGCACTATAGTATTGGGTGTAAGTGCATTGCAACTATGAACTGCTTATCCTTAAAGATTGGTAAGTGTATAAAAGAGTAATGGGAGTAGTGACAGATGTAACATATAACTCTGGTCCAAAGAAAAAGAATCTGTGAATTTGATAAAATGGGATTTAAATTGTCCTCAAAAGCCTTTCCCATGATAAATCATTTTGTGCTGTGAGAGAGTGAGCAAACTCACTGATTTTATAGTGCAACAAATACTTTTCTGGAAAAATTAAATTTGCCTCCTAATAAACTATTCAAGTATAAGTTTAAAGTAGTGCTTTTAAGTATCAAAGTTACAAGCAAAAGTAGAATTTCTCATATCTGCCCCCATTTTTCAAATCATACCAAGTCTACATGAAGATGTGCATAATTACTTTAATAATAGTCTTCAAACCAATCCCTAATAAGCATTTGCGCTTCCTTAAGTATATTTTAATAAAGCTCTTTACTTAGTCTTTGTCACCTCTTGCTTCACATAAAAAGCAATGGCTTTTCAACAACAACAACAACTTGAGTTTTCCGAACTGTTTCATGATTTGTTTTGGACCTGTGATGGATAATGTGGGAAAAACACATAATAAGGTGAGTGAACCACAACATATGAACCCACAAGCCTGTGCCACTAATTCCTATATGCAGATCATGCATTGAGTGTGGGGATTAGATTGTTGCTTGGTTTACTTGACTCAAGTCAGAAGACTCTTCCCACAACCCTAATCTTCATAGTGTGACTGAGTGTATCACATAACATTAATAATGTATAACACAAAGGGACAACCCCTTCAACAGAACGGAGCTGTGGTAATCTACAGCTTGATTCTATTGGGGTTATTGCTGTTTCAAACATCATCAAATGAATGTTGTTAACCTACACAGGTTTTGATTATAATTTTCCATTAACAAGCAGAAAGATTGCTTCAAGTCAACACCTATCTATCTATCTATCTATCTATCTATCTATCTATCTATCTATCTATCTATCTATCTATCTATCTATCTATCTATCTATCTATCAGAAGCACATAAAAGAAAAAAGAATATGAATGCATGAAGAAGCAGTTCCTGTTGCATTAGTTGTAGGTGTGTTTAGAAATCTAAATTTGAGTAACATCCAGTAAGCTAAGTATTGATAAGATAAGATAAGATAAGATAAGCTATTGTTACAAGGTGGAATAACAATAGTATTATGCTTAATAGTTTTGATATCAGGTGTTCAACAGGTATTATCTGATGTTACAATACCTATTTGACACATGGTTTAGGATTATTTATTACTACCATATAAACCTCAGGACCTCTACATGTTGTTAAAGGCTACTAACATGAATCAACATGAAGTGCTCTACACGTTTGTAAATTTTACCGATACACAGGCTCTCTTATGTATTAGTTAGTTATTAGCTGAATTGTGGGAAAGCACCAAGCAAGAAACTTTGACATACAAAAATAGCAATTAGCTCAGATTAAGTTCAACTGTTGGTTAATTTTATTGGTCCCTGACATTACTGATTTAGTTAATGCCATATTGCTGTCTGCTGTTACTGGAAGGACACAAATGAAGTTTAGATAAATTGATAAGTGCATATGGTATATTGACATGTTTATTTTTAAATGCCTAAATATTCAGCTATATTTTGACCCTGCATTTACAGCATAAAGTTTATTAAGCATCTTCAGCAGAAGTAATAGTAGTTTTTATTTTATTATTATTAGTAGTAGTCATATTATTTATACATTATTAGTAGTAGTAATTGTAGTAATAGCAGTTGTATTTTATTACCTTTATTATTATTATTATTATTATTATTAGTTATAGTATTATATTATATGTAGTAGTGGTAGTAGTAGTATTAAATTTTGTTTGTTGTTGTTTTATCCCATGTCAAAACTGACACTGTTGGCTATATCAAGTAACAGAGTAACAGCACATTGATACTCTGGACCATTATTATTATTATTATTACTAATCTGGCTTTAATTTATAAAGGAAACAAATCAACTGGTGTATCATTGCCATTAAATACCATTGAAGTTCAAATCTATGGTTTGCCCTCTGGATTGCAGCAATGTTTCCATTTATCAGCTTTTTAAACCTTAAACTCATCACAACATACTTGAGGTCATTCATGGCACAGCAACATATAAGAAGCTTGGTTATCTTCAGCATCAACTCAGACCTTGCACAGTAGCTGTCATGCAATGACCCAATAGATGACTTTGCCTTCTGAAGATGTACAAGTGTGCTGTTGTGATATGCAACAAAGAAGACTGACAAAATCTCTAATCATTCACTTCAGGTTTTGAATATTTTTACAAAGCTATTTGTATTTGTTGTTGAGGGGCGCCTCAAAAAGGTTCTATGTAGGGCCCTGCACTGCCACAAGCCAAAGTACTAGTTCCTTCCAGTTTTGCAGACTGCAGCGAGATATACTTGGAAAGATGTGCAAAGATTAGCAAAAATGGCACACATTTGATTCTTCACATATGTGAATTTTTATAATGTAGCTATTCCTAAAGTGGGAGAAACCTATATTTTAGATAAGTGACTGAGTAAATCACTGTGCAGATTTATGTTGCCTGTTCATTTCCTGGTTTAATATTGTAGTAAACAATGTGTCCAGAAAAGTATATCAGAATAAGTGTCCATTTGATTTTTAAAAATGTGAAGGAAAAATGAAACTAGATTCAAAATTTTATACTTATTTAAAATAGAAATATTTTCAAAACATACCCAAGTATAGTAACAAAGTATATCAACTTTATTACTGTACAACATTGGTTATTGTAAAATAGCCCTATGTGAATGTGAATCTTAAATGGATTGAGATCCTGGTCATGTCTGGTTCCCTGTTTGTTCCTGATACTACCAGTTAGACTTCAGTTCCCAGATACACTTAACTGGATTAATAAGATGAAATAATTCAAAGGAAACTAGTTTTTTCTTCCACTGGCCTTCAAGAATGCAAATACATATTACACTTTTAGTAGAACCGGAAGCACAGTCACAAATAGCATCAAACACTTGTTCATTGCATATGTGTGAACAGCGCTTATCTTGCAAAATAATATAATTAAGGGTACAGAGAAAAAGCGCCAATAAACTGTGCAGGTGTGAGGCTTGAAATATATGCCTCGTGTATAAAAAATATCATTGTCACTGAGCTTTGAAAGTTAATATGTTATTTTAAAATATTGTACATGTTGACCTTTTTAGCAAAATCTGCTACTTATAGGTCTTCCATAGCTGAACATAATGGAAATTAATAACATTGAGTATTCAAGCTTAAAAATTGCTCATTTACATTATATTTTCTATCACAGATAGATACAGCATATTTGTTAACTTTTTACATTAGAAACAATTCCCCAAGCTGGCCATGAGTTAGATACATATGATCATAGTATTGCAGTAGTTTTGACATGTAAATAACAGAATAACTTGAAGGATGTCTGGAAAAGACTGGGCATTATTAGTGGACTCAGTCAATTGAGGGCCCAGGAGCTGGAAGGGGATATGGACAAAGCTAATGACCTTAACCAATTTTGTAATAGCTATTCCTTCCAACCTTCCTCCAATGACCAGTCTTCCCACGCAATACCTACTACATCAACAGTTCCTATAACATCAACTGGAATTGCCAGTGACAAGTCCACCTCTGACCAAATAAGAACACAACTGAGCTACACACAGGAAAATATGTAGGACCAGATGGAATCAGTCCTCAAATTCTTAAGGCCTGTGCTGACAAGCTTTGTGGTGTCCTCTGTCATCTGTTCAGTCTGTCCCTAAGGCTTCAGAAAGTGCTCCTGTAGTGGAAAAATATCCTGCTTTTTTTCTATTTCAAAGAAGACAGGCATTTCTTCACTTAATGACAACAGACCAGTGGCACATAAGTCTCACATGAAAAACTTTGAGTGGCTGGTCCTGGATTGTAAGAGTCACCTTGTGGCAGACCACCTGGACCCACTGCAGTTTGTCTATCAGAAAAGGTTGGATTGGAGGATGCAATTATCTGCTTCATAAAGGCTTATTCTCACCTGGCAAAGCTGGCAGCACTGTGAGAATTGTTTTTTGTTTTATTTCTCCAGTGCCTTCAATACCATCCATTTCTTCAATACCATCCATGGGGTAAGCTTTAAGATATGCAGGTGGATTAGTGTAATGATAATGGACTATCTGTCAGGCAGACCGCAGTTTGTTAGACTCAAGGACTGTGTTTCAGATATGGATGTTAGCGACACTAGAGCACCACAAGCAATGGTCCTGTCTCCCTTTCTCTTCACTCTGTACACCTCAGACTATATAATACCAGATCATGTTACTTGCAGAAATTCTCAGATGACTCTGCACTTATGGGGTATATCAATATGGGGGAGGAGACTGAGTATAGGAGTCAGGTAGAGAAATTTTTTTCTTGGTGCAGAAATAATTGTCTACAATAAGATATCTAGAAATACAAGGAACTGTTTATTGATTTTTCCCACACAAAAGAGCCTCTATGTCCAATCACTGTTCAGGGAGTATGTAGAGATGATGCATTCCTACATGTACTTGGGGATCCATATTAATAACTGGTTGGACTGATCTCATAACAAACAGGTATACAGTATAAGAAAGGGCAGAATAAGCCCTTTTTTCCTTAGGAGACTATGTTCCTTTAATGTGGGAAGTGACATCCTTCTACAATTCTCTGATGGCCAGTGCGATTTTATATGATGTGGAGTGCTGGGCTGGTAATAACACTTAAAGACTGACCAGCTAAATAAACAAGCTAATTAAAAGGGTAGGCTGTTATGGGATGCACTCTGGACCGCTTGGAGGAAGTAGCAAAGTTAAAATTAAAATACAATGCTGTACTCTCTCTCACACACAATAGAAGTGTATCAAGAAATGCTACTTGGGCTGCTTTACACTGAAAGTAATACATAATGCCTCACTGTGACTGTGACAGCCAAGTTAGAACTTGTCTTTCTTTAGAATTGTCTTGCTTTATAAACCAAATTGTGTGTGTGTGTTTGTGTGTGTATATTTATGTATTTAATGAGTTTCTGTAAAATCCAAATTTCCCCCAGGGGACAAATGAAGATCTATCTAAAGTTTCTTTCATTTTAAATGTTCTTCCTTTTTTTGTCATTTTGGTGTGGACCATATATATATATACTAGCAAAATACCCGCGCTTCGCAGCGGAGAAGTAGTGTTTTGAAGAAGCAATGAAAAAGAAAAGGAAACATTTTGAAAATAACGTAACATGATTGTCAATGTAATTGTTTTGTCACTGTTGTGAGTGATGAGTGTTGCTGTCATATATATATATATATATATAAATATATATATATATTTACACACACACACACATAAACATATCTATACATATATACGCATATATACACATTGTCACACACGTGCGCATGGGAGGCAGCTAAAGGGCTTGAGTGAAGGCAGTTCGGAGGCATGCCGGGTGTGGCAGAGTGCACTGACTCTTTTCTCCTTTGCCTGTAGACCATCCCCGGGGGATTTCACCTGGATCTCCTGACATCACTTCCGGGACTGAGCCAATGGAACTCGGCCACACCAGCTCCAGTCCCTCTGATGTCACCTCCGGCTCCGAGCCAATGGTGGAAGACCACGTGCCAGATCCATACGACCTCACTTCCTGTCTCCCCCTTTAAAACCTGCCCCCTTTCCTTTGTTTCCTCAGTCTTGTTTTGGACTCGGTTGTATGCACTTCAGTGCTCTGTATTTCTACACGAAAACGACTTTGCAGCCAGGATACCACAATATACGGGTGGCTGCCCCAACTCTTTATCTGTCCATGTCTCGTTCTTGTGACAACATACACATATATACATACATATATATATATCTACATATATACATATACATACACACATACATACATACACACACATATATACACACACATATATATATATATACATACACACACACATATATAAACATATATATACATATACATACATATCTACATATATACACACACAGCTATTTCAGATCAGTGCAATACGCTGCTTGTTAAAACGGATAACTCCGCTCTTACGCAAGTCTGCGTGGATATTATGAACTATCGTATTTGTTCAAGTTCTATTTAAATTTTAAATAGAAGGAATTTTTATTTAGTCGACAGAAATATCTTTGGTAGGAATGGTAAAACAGACAGGAATATTGTTCGTGAATAAATCAAATGAAACCTTAAACAACTTAAAAGAACAAACATTCAAATTTCTTTACTCTTATGTAAATTTATATAAAAAATAAACTTAGATTTTAAATATCCCAAAAGATTTTGCTCTCCATAAAAATATATCCTTTCAAAATTATACAAATTCAAATATGAACATGCTGCATAACAAAACCTGGAAATATAAATAAAATGTGTTCCTTTCAGCAATAACAAATCAAATCATTCAGTTGTCTTTGCTCATATGTCATTTTAGAGCTGGACGCCTGGCATCTTTTTTTGGCAACAAGTTCGTTTCTGTTTGCTGTGAGGTTCTGTGTTGTGGAGATTCTCAGGATGGATTGCAGGTGCTCATCAGTGAGGCAACTCCTGTGTGCTGTTTTGTTATTCTTTATCACTGAGAAGAGCTTCTCACACAGATATGTGCTACCAAACATGCACAAGGTTCGAGCCGCATGTAGACGGACTTTTTTTGTTCTTCAAAGTCACCAAAGCGCCGTGCAAACTCAGTGCGCTCAGTTTATCAGCAAAGTGCGATTTGGGAACACCGTAGTGACGACTTGGTTTAACATTACTTGGCAACAGGGAAAGTTGCACTGGTGCATTTGTGTCTCCCATAAAAGCAACTTCACTTGAAATCACTTTGTGATTGTGCACGGTAAAACGTCCGCTGAAGTGTCAGATTCTTATTTAATTCTTCTGCTTTCTGTATCTTCTGCATTGCATTCAGGTCTTTCAGCCTCACTGATGAGCACCTGCAATCCATCCTGAGAATCTCCACAACACAGAACTCCCTGATGTTTTGTCTCATAGTGCCGTCTTAGATTAAATTCTGTAATTACAGCCACATTAGCTCCACAAATGAGACACACGGGTTCAGTAAACATATACTCAGCCTCCCATCGGTTTTAAAGGCTCTATTTTCAGAATCAACTTTTCTCTTCAGCATCGTGTGAGCTAGCTTCGCAATAACTTGCAGCATCATAAGCTAGACTTGATTAACGCGGTAAGTGTTCGGCAAGGCAGCTGAAGCGCTGCATTATGGGATCTGTAGTTTATTGTGTTACCAGCGCTTCATATTACACGGGCCATTAATAACAATAATACAGTATATAAAATGATCTCGCTGGCTGGATATAATTACACGCCGGGCCGATGTGGCCCGCGCCCTTGAGTTTGACACATATGGACTAAATAGAACTTGAAAAGATATATTTTTCAAATGTGATCGCAATTCAGATAGAGTTGACGCGCACTACAGCCTGCATGCAATAAGTCATCCTCCCCTTGCTCTTACTTTTTTACCGTTCATCTAATGAATACACTGAGTATGGCTTTACCAAAACAATCATTGATGGCGAATAAAGTATCCATTATTCGAGTATGTAGATCGGGATATATATATACATATATATATACCCGCGTATCGCAGCGGAGAAGAAGTGTGTTAAAAAGCTAGAAAAGAAAAGGGAACATTTTAAAAATAACGTAACATGACTGTCAATATACAGTATTTGTTTTGTGAGTGTTACTGAGTGTTGCTGTCATCAATGATTTGATTATCATTATTTCTTTCAATCAGGTTCGTATTTGTAGGATGTGTTGTGTTCAAGTTACATTCCGTGTTTGTCAATCGTTGTAAAGATGACAGGTTTCATTCATCGATTCGTTTCTTACTGCATCAATAAACAGCTCGTCTTCTTCTTTATCTGAGACCTGACACACTGCATGCACGGGTTTTTTACACTGTCTTCCTTTAGCGGGACATTGACTTTTTCCACCGTGTGCTTTGTTTCCACAGTAGCTGCATTTATGAATATGCTTGTATGTATCAGACGCTTCATATTTTTGCTGCCTTTTCAATTGTGTAATTCGGTTTTGTTCAGCGCTCTTTGGAACTGTTGCTTTTATCTGTGCACTGCGCCAGTTCACGTGAGCGCTCGGTGTACATGCATCGAAGTTCCCAGTTGTGCTGGTGCCATCTCGTGCTATGTCCATGGCTGTATTTAATGTTACCTTAGTCCTGGCACTTAAAACTTTCTCTCGCAGTTTCGCTGAGTTTGTGCCAAACACCACGCTGACCATCTCATCTTCCTCTGCATAAGCACAGTCCTTAACCCGTGAATATTTAGTGGAGTTTGCTATTGGATTGCCGCTGACGGACGGCCTTATATGGGCAGGCACTAAATTACAAACGCCAGCGGCAGCCTGTCTATGAACTTAATTTAAAGTGTAGGTTTACATCATGCTTTGTTTCCGAAGTAGCAGAACTCATGAATATGGTTGTATATGTCACTTGCTCGCTTCTTATTGTTTCGCTGCCTTCTCAATTATATAATGCATGTTTTCTTCAGCGCTTTTTGGAGGTCTTCCTGATTTTCTATGTACTGCGTGATTAAGTGTGAGGCGGGATGATGTCACACGAAAACACGCCCCCACCGCGCTCAAGCTCATCTCCATTACAGTAAATGGAGAAAACAGCTTCCAGTTATGACCATTACGCGTAGAATTTCGAAATGAAACCTGCCCAACTTTTGTAAGGAAGCTGTAAGGAATGAACCTGCCAAATTTCAGCCTTCCACCCACACGGGAAGTTGGAGAATTAGTGATGAGTGAGTGAGTGAGTGAGGGCTTTGCCTTTTATTAGTATATATATATATATATATATATATATATATATATATATATATATATATATATATATATATATATATATATATTGTAACAGAATAAGATGCTTGCTCGCACCCTTGCACCCTCAGACACCACGTCAGACACTAGGTAAAAGTCCAATAATTATATTTATTTTATAATAAAGTGCACAAAGCACCCTCTACTCCCAAATACTCCAATAAACAATGAACAATAACAAATCCTCCACTCCCAGACGCTTAGCCACCCTGCCTCCCAACTCAGCTCATCGTCTGGGAGCCCCCACAGTCCTTTTATATTCCCTGACCGGAGGTGTTCCTTCCCAACAGTCCACAAGTCCTTATTCCTTCCGGGTCAGGGTAAATAATGTTTCTCACCCGGAAGCCGTCGCTCTTCCTATGACGAACTTCCGGGTCATAGGGCATGAAGAATTCTTGGTCCTCCCTGCAGCTCCCTCTCGTGGCCCCATGGCATCCAGCAGGGCGGTGCACAAAAACTACATGGTCCATAATGCCCTGCTGGTCTTCTGGGGACCTCCATGCTGCAAGGAGGGCTCCACCTGGCGGCTTGGGGGTATTGGCCGGGGTACATGGCCGGCCATATCTTACAGTACTCCCCCCCCAGCGACGAATTATAAAGATTCGGAGCGGCCTGCCCCGAGAGGAAGTCTTCCTCCAAGAGGGCGCGTCATCCGGGATCTGACTGCGTTGCCCCTGTCCTCGAGCAAACCTTGGGGACGGTGTACCTCCTGTCTCCCGGGGACATTGCGCCACTCGTGACCCGTCGCTGGCAATTGTAGCACCGACGCAGTCCTCCTGGTTGGCTCTTTTCCCGATACCTGAAACATCTCGGGAACTCGGTCAGCTCCACCCTTTCCCCCGCCAAGGAGGGTTTTCTGGCCGCCTCGCTGCTCTCCGCCCTTTTCCCACCTTGTCAGGAGACCCTTCTTTATTCTAAGGATCTCCAGTTTACTCTGGGGCTTGTCCACAGTTTGGGTCTCTCTATTAATGAAAGAGAGCCCTTTTACTGTCTGCACGCCCTTTGATTTATAAACAACATGGGTCGGGTCTTTAGGATCGAATCGCTCCAAGAGACAGCACCAACCAGCTGCTCTGGCTCGATCGGTCCTCCCCGCCGCCCGTAACGTTCGGCCTCTCTTGTAGGGCACACATCCATTTGGCACCGCTATGAATTAAAAGCGGGCCCGGATCACACTGCGTCCCTATTACATTATATACGGTACCGACATTACCTGTCTGTACCGCCAAATCACATAACACGGAGACTCTCGGTCTAATCGCCGCAGGTACTCACGTACTCTTCTTAAAGGCGCCGCCGCTCCAGATCTCCAACGATCTTCTTAATCGCCTCTAAAGTCTGCAAAATACTCCCGCACGGGCTCGATTAATTTTTCGAGTTCCCGCGCGTCAAAATAATTAGTTAATTCGGCCGGGTTTGGCTTACTTCCTGGTTTGCCATACCGTCCGGCCGGAGCCAATGAACTTCGCCGCTGTCGGCACGTGTTCTGGACGGGTTCCGCACGGGTTTCTGGGAATTGGAGTTCTCTACAGACGAGGACCGGGCCGCCATCTTTGGTCGACTGCGACCTGCCTTTATTAATTTGTCGGCAGATCGACCAGCCATTTCCCGGCCCTCCTTACCTTCTTTTGGGTTGAGCAGTGCTTCGCTCACCACCCCTTTCTCCTTCGGAAAAATCAAGTCCGTCTTTTCTTGGGCGAAGTCATAAACAGCTGGACATGGAACGTCACCTTTCTGGAATCCTTCGTGGTACTTCCCGTGTCCCTCGCCGGCACCCGTAATGCGGAAGTCCTTTTCGTTGTCCGTCTGCCCGCACAAAAGCGCCACACTATCTTCGGGAGATTCTCCTGCATCCCGCAGAACCTCCGGATGATCTTTTCCGAGGTATGTGCATGGTACGAAATGAGAAATTTTAAATAGATTATCTACATTTGCAGCACATACCTCGTTGTAGGTTTCTTCGTCCGGAGTCCTCTCCCGATCCGTGTAGTCGCCCTGTCGCTCATCCCGAGTGTCGGCCATGACGAATATGGAACTTCCGCTGGTGCTGTTGCCCTGTTTTGTCTTCTTTTTTCCCATTACAGACTTGAAAAAAGGTGAGGTTTCTGGCGATTTTCCTGTGTGTGTTGTGACGCTGTCTTCCCAGGGTATTCTGTCCACAGTAAAATTTTTCCAGGTCCTCTGCCAAACTGATGGCCAGAGAATCCTGCCGAGCTACGCCAACTGTAACAGAATAAGATGCTTGCTCGCACCCTTGCACCCTCAGACACCACGTCAGACACTAGGTAAAAGTCCAATAATTATATTTATTTTATAATAAAGTGCACAAAGCACCCTCTACTCCCAAATACTCCAATAAACAATGAACAATAACAAATCCTCCACTCCCAGACGCTTAGCCACCCTGCCTCCCAACTCAGCTCATCGTCTGGGAGCCCCCACAGTCCTTTTATATTCCCTGACCCGGAGGTGTTCCTTCCCAACAGTCCACAAGTCCTTATTCCTTCCGGGTCAGGGTAAATAATGTTTCTCACCCGGAAGCCCGTCGCTCTTCCTATGACGAACTTCCGGGTCATAGGGCATGAAGAATTCTTGGTCCTCCCTGCAGCTCCCTCTCGTGGCCCCATGGCATCCAGCAGGCGGTGCACAAAAACTACATGGTCCATAATGCCCTGCTGGTCTTCTGGGGACCTACATGCTGCAAGGAGGGCTCCACCTGGCGGCTTGGGGGTATTGGCGGGTACATGGCGGCCATATCTTACAATATATATATATATATATATATATATATATATATAAACTGCTCAAAAAATTAAAGGAACACTTTGAAAACACATCAGATCTCAATGGGAAAAAGAAATCCTCCTGGATATCTATACTGATATAGACTGGGTAATGTGTTAGGAACGAAAGGATGCCACATCGTTTGATGGAAATGAAAATGATCAACCTACAGAGCCCTGAATTGAAAGATGCCCCAAAAATCAGAGTGAAAAAATTATGTGGCAGGCTAGTCCATTTTGCCAAAATTTAATTGCAGCAACTCAAAATTGTACGCAGCACTTTGTATGGCCCCTGTGTTCTTGTATACATGCCTGACAACATCGGTGCATGCTTCTAATGAGATGACAGATGGTTTTGTGGGGGATCTCCTCCCAGATCTGGACCAGGGCATCACTGAGCTCCTGGACAGTCTGAGGTGCAACCTGGAGGCATTGGATGGACCATAACATAATGTCCCAGGGGTGTTCTATTGGATTTAGGTCAGGAAAGTGTGGTGGCCAGTCAATGGTATCAGTTCCTTCATCCTCCAGGAACTGCCTGCATACTCTCACCACATGAGGCCAGGAATTGTCGTGCACCAGGAGCCACTGTACCAGCATAGGGTCTGACAATGGGTCCAAGGATTTTATCCTGATACCTAATGGCAGCCAAGGTGCCTTTGTCAAGCCTGTAGCGGTCTGTGTGACCCTCCATGGATATGCCTTCCCAGACAATCATTAACCCACCACCAAACTGCTCATGCTGAATGATGTTACAGGCAGCATAATGTTCTCCATGTCTTCTCCAGACCCTTTCACTTCTGTCACATGCTCAGGGTGAACCTGCTCTCATCTGTAAAAAGCACAGGGCACCAGGTGGTGCATCTGCCAATTCTGGTATTCTATGGCGAATGCCAATCGAGCTGCATGCTGCTGGGCAGTGAGCTCAGGGCCCATTAGAGGACATGGGGCCCTTGGGTCACCCTCATGAAGTCTTTCTGGTTGTTTGGTCAGAGACATTCACACCAGTGGCCTGCTGGAGGTCATTTTGTAGGGCTCTGGCAGTGCTCATCCTGTTCCTCCTTGCCCAAAGGAGCAGATACTGGTCCTGCTGATGGGTTATGGACCTTCTATGGCCCTCTCCAGCTCTCCTAGAGTAACTGCTTATCTCCTAGAATCTCCTCCATGCCCTTGAGACTGTGCAGGGAGACACAGCAAACCTTCTGGCAATGACACATATTGATGTGCCATCCTGGAGAAGTTGGACTACCTGTGCAACCTATGTAGGGTCCAGGTATCGCCTCATGCTACCAGTAGTGACAATGGCTGTAGCCAAATGCAAAACTAGTGAAGAAACAGTCAGAAAAGATGAGGAGGGAAAAATGTCAGTGGCCTCCACCTGTTAAACCATTCCTGTTTTGGGGGTCATCTCATTGTTGCCCCTCTAGTGCATCTGTTGTTAATTTCATTAACACCAAAGCAGCTGAAACTGATTAACAACCCCCTCTGCTACTTAACTGACCAGATTAATATCCCATAAGTTTCATTGACTTTATGCTATACTCTGATTAAAAAGTGTTCCTTTAATTCTTTTGAGCAGTATATGTACATAAGTAGGTTCCAGTTATGAACGTTACGCATAGAATTTCGAAATGAAACCTGCCTAACTTTTGTAAGTAAGCTGTAAGGAATGAACCTGCCAATTTTCAGCCTTCTACCTACACGGGAAGTTGGACAATTAGTGATGAGTGAGTGAGTGAGTGAGTGAGTCAGTCAGTCAGTCAGTCAGTCAGTCAGTGAGGGCTTTGCCTTTTATTAGTATGGATAAAAGCACACTTGTTTTGTTATATGTGTATCTTTTGTGAAAGTTTTAATTGATATTTGGACTTCAATCTTCACACAGTTCATATCAAAATTTTGTCGCTAGTACTATAACATAAAAAAAGTTTATTTTAGATATGTGTTCAACATTTCTTGCATTTCCTACAATCCTACATTTACTTAGAACATTGTAGACACAGAACACACATGAAATACATGTGTTCCAAAAAACAATATACAGAGTGAGTCAAAATTATACTAACTAATGGTACTGCTATGTATATACTTATATACAATTTTTTTGGACAATTTATGTGCCACATATGGTACATGTGTTGAACAAAATGGTGAACAAGTTAAGACTCCTGTAAATCATGAAGTATTTTTTGTGAATAAATTGTTTCCACCATTCAAATGTTTTGAATCAATAGTTTTGAATCACCCTGTATTATGTACTCTATACAACTCCAGGCACCTCACATCCAGATAAACAAGACTTTTTGTCTGACTTGAGCTGCGGCTGTGGTGGGGATGAGATAGCAGGCTGCGTGCTGCTTGTGCTGATAGACACATTTGCAAAACAAAAGATGCTAATGGAGAGGTGTGAATGAATTTAAGTGGACCCGGGATCATACATTTTTTTGTAGGCTTCAGGGATTCTAGTGTTAAAGGTGACAAAAGAAATTACTCAGATAAGCTGCAGGAAGAATTGTCTGGAAAGGCCTTAAACAGGTCACAAACTACAAGAAACAAACATGAAACAGTTCTATTGATCCCAGACTGGCTAATCAGTTAAATCTGTTTTATGGACACTTGGAAAGACAATGGGACATAAATCCACATGATGGTCTCAATGTTGCTACTCTACACTCCTTTTTTTCAGCTTCCCCCTCTTGTTATCACTGTAAAGGACATGTGCAGCTTATTCCAAAAGCAAAATATTAAAAAAGTTGCGGGCTGAGACATTATTTCTCCTTCCACATTCAGGCACTGTGCCGACCAGTGGTCTACAGCATGTGAACACACCTTCAAAAAATCTTTGGATCTCTGTGGTGTTCCTGCCTGCTCTAAGACCTTCACCGTCATTCCAGTAGCAAAAAAAAAAAAAAGGTCACATGCCTGAATGACTAACCTAGTTCTATCTGCCATTGGATCACAGACTTTTTCAAAGCCGGGAAACAGTGGGCACATACATCTAACCTGTTAACCCTTAGTACTGGTGGGCTGCATAGCTGTGTCTATTCTCCACTACATTCTGTCAGACTTCTTAAATTTTTGGATGATATCACATTAATAGGCCTCTTTTCAAATCAATGATGAGCCCATATATAGACAAGAGATGCACCATCTGAAAATGTGGTGTAACCATAATAATCTGGACTTTAACATTGAAAAAACTCAAGAGATGATTATAGATTTCAGGAAACAGTCACATGCTCACTTAACACTTGCTATAAATGATGCTGCAATTGGACAACAGTTATTTAAGTTTCTGGGCACTGTGCTGTCAGAAAAACTTAAGTGGGACAATAACATGACATCTATTATTAAGAAAGCCCATCAGAAAATGTCTTTTTTGCATCAGCACGGGGGCCACTGAGAAAAGATGAGTGTTCTTTGCTCACCTTGCAGAGGAACTTTGTCGTCGCTTCTTACAAGGAGAATAGAGAGAAATGTGTACATTGCAACAAGTACAAGTACAAGATTTCAGCCATCACACATTATACAGTTCATGTCTACATTTTGTCATTTATTACTAAAACATGAAAAACATTTCTGTTTTAATGATATGATTACATAGATTGTAACAGACAAGGAACACACATCCTCTAAAACCCCAGCACTTCACTCCCAGATAATCAAAGCTTGAGCTGAGAAAACTTCTTGCCCTTTCTGCAGAGGAGGGGGGAATGGTATAGCAGGCTGCTTGCACTTATCGACACATTAACAAGACAAAAGATGCTGATGGATGCGAATGGATTTAAGGTGGACCAGGTTTATGAGTTTTTTGTAGACTTTGGTAATTCTAATGTTAAAGTTCCAAAAGAGCTCTCTGAGCTGGACATTCTGAACTAGCTTTAAGATCCACTCTTCCAACTCAAGCTACCTGCCAGTTGAGCCTAATGTGAGAAGAGTGAGAAGAAGAACATTTCAAAATGTACACGTTTTTTCTAGAAAGAGCTATGTTTTCCCCTAGAAAATATCAACACAAGTATATTATTTTGTTTTTTAAAATGACTGTGCTTCAGTTAAATCAATAAAAGTCTAATGGATACGAACCCCATCTACAGAGAAAAGTAAGAAAAATAAACGGAAGCCTTACTTGGATGTCTAATTCAGTATCTGCATTGCCAAAACCAAAGCTCATAATTAATCGATTGATTCATCAACATACTGTATGTTCAAGTCATTCTTCTTCTCCTTCACAAATGCCAGTCTATCACATCCATACACAACCTCACCCTCATTCATACTAGATTTTGAATTGAGTATATTTTAGATAGACTTAAAACAAAAAATGTTATCAGGTAGATATACAATCAAAATGTTTGATTTGTGTATTTAAAGTTCTTATACAAATACATTATATTACACATTCACACAGAAAGGCAGTTAAATGAATGACTGCATTCTTTGATTTAATGCACACATTGCGATTCGATATTTCCTTTAATTAGGAAATGTTTTGTCATTTGAGATATATTTACTTCAGAGTTTTTTAGAAGAGCAATAGAAATATGTTTTAGAAAGTAACAAGTGTAAACTTGGGATTAGGAGTACCTGAAAACATAAATTAGAACACTCAAGGAATAGGAAATACTAAAAAATAGTAATATTTTAGAATTCACATTGGAACAAACAGATGTTTTATTCTTGCACACTGGGATGAGGGCCCAGCAGATATCGCCATACATCACCTCAGAGGTTAGACTCTGCTTAATATAAAATACATTTTATTTCAAATATTTTCCCCAGGGTATCTGCTGTTTTCTTGGCACTTTTGACCTACTTCAGTCAAAGTTGAAAAAGATACAATATTTTTGTGAAAGTCTGAAATCCTACCTATTACAGTTTACAATGGTCATTATGTATGATTTGAACTTCTGATTTTTAAATTACTATTTTCTACTGTGGGTGGCAAGGTAGTCTTGTGACTGAGGAACAACAGGACCTGTAAGCACAATGTTGTGAGTTCAAATACCCATTTTGGCTCACAGTGTGATATAAAGAAAGTCGCTGCATCTGTCCCAGATGGGAAAACAGAAATTCAACAAGATACATTTTCTTGATTAAAATAGTTCAGTCCACACATAAAAGGTACATTAGGTTGACCAGCACTTAACCACCATCATACTTTGGACACTGTTATACTATATTCACATTTTTTATGCCCCTTTAAGTGTACTGAGGATAGTTATCTAACACGAATCATGGAAGCAAAAAAGTCTAAAATCATAGATCATGGATTTAATTCTACAATACTTTAATATGCAAACATACAAGCTATCAGTTTGAAATGCTTAATATACTGTACCTGTCTGTTATAACTCTCTGTAGCAGTGTAGCTATTTTCCTTACTAAACCTTAAAAATTGACTTTAAGTTTAAAAGCTCTTGCCAGGTATAAATAATGTCAACTCAAAATTTTAATCTCAAAATTACTTTTTTTGTTTTATCATTTTATTTTATTTTTGAATTTCCTAAGTCACTACTGCATTCATATGCTGCTGTCAAAAATATGACTAAGACAAACTTACGCTCATTAAAGTCACTAAAATATTTTGCAACCTTGTGATCCTGCCACTGAGATGCTACAAAATAACCTACCAATCCTAGTCTGTCTTCACTTCATGTAGAAATCCTCTTTCACACCTTTATATATCAGTTGTATTATTATTGTAATTTCCTTTTTTAATTTGGAAGTCTTTAAAAGGTTAAAAATATTCAGGATGCCAGAATTTTGCCTCAGGTAAATTGGATTAAGTACTAGACTAAAAAAGCTGTAAATTTCAGCATCTCAGACTTCATTCATTCTTACCAATCTTCATGATATTCCAGATTGTCGGAGACTGTCGGGGTTCCTGCTCTTTTGGAGTGTTTCCTCTAGAAATCTGTGTGGCATAGTCAGTGTTACATTTTAAGTTGTTTTGAAAACTCACCTTTTTATCTCTTGTATCTTTGATTGCCCAAATCTGTGCATACTTATTTTTCTTGATTATTATGCAGTTGTCATACTGATTCTGGCTGAATTATGCTGTTTGGCTTTCTTAATATTTAAGACTGATTTGAAACATCTTATATTGTACACAGGGAAAACCTGGTAATGATGATACAGGACAAATGTTGTGTCTTTAACCTTTATTCCTATTTAGTATGGAAATAACCTTTACCCTTTTTTCCTGTAGAGATGCATGATGATGCAGCCCTATACTAACTCCATTATATTGTGATCTTGGCTGTGGAGTGTTTAGTTCTGTTGCCTCAAAGCTTCTAAAAACATGTTTCAGAGTTTTATTCCCCCAAAGTCTGTGCGAGGTTCCTACAGTGGTGGGCACTTGCTCCCTGGAATTTCAGGATTTCTAAGTAACAGTCAAGTGGACCATTCATGCCATCCTTTCATAAAACATCATATCCTTGCGTCACACCCCTTATAAAGAAAGATTTATTTCTTTATATTACTAAAGCTTACACTAAGTATTTACACTGACAGCAATATATCTCAGGAATTAATCGCCTCTTCTTAATGATAGATATTGTTTTATACTTTTCTCTGTTAGTAATATTCACGTGAGAAACATGTTTGAATGGAAACAAAAATGTTTAATATTTTTATCATATGACCATTGTTATTTGTCTATGTATAGCACTGATGTCGTTAAGGTTATAATCTGGTTTTTCTGTCTCATTATGGCAGTAGTTTTTCTTAATTGCATCCTAAGATTTAAAAATATAGAATTCCATAAAAAGTGCACAAAGGGACTGATCACAAGTGGTATCACTGAGCACAATGACACAAATTCAAACTCCCTCAAGCTGGGTCAATAGAGTCACCAATCAAAAATAACTTACTAATTTATTGTGCTATATTATGCCCAGGCTTATCAGATAAGAGTGTTCAGCAAGAGATGCCCTAATAAAGAATCACACATTTACTTTATAAACTGCAAAACGTTCTAAAAAATAAGCACTGTGGAAGATCAGCCCAGCTACAGATAGACACAGGACACCCAAGTCCAAAACACATGTGTTTATTGCTCTTCTTTTGTTTTACAGCATCATACAATGCACAAATCACCAACAATGCTCAGTCCTTTCTTCTTCTCTCTTTTTTCCTCTCTTCTCCTACTGCCTCCACTCCTCTCCCGCAAGCTCTGTCCCCTGACTCCGGCTCCCAGAATGGAGTGAGGCGGCCCCTTTTATATTGCACCCGGTGCTCCCTAACGATCTTCCTGCAGCACTTCCTGGGGTGGCGTAAGTGCTGCAGTTCCAGGGCTCCAGGATCATCCAGATCTGTGTGTTGGCCAAAACTTTTTAAAATTTTCAGAAAATACGAATAATTTCTAAACATGGAGTAAACTCATTTAATAATAGAAGGATTGACAATATTTGTAAATACATTTTTAAAAAATGTGAACTAAGCTTCCTGACAGTAGCCATTTTTACAAGTCCAGCATGTGATGAGACAGCTATTCTTTCATATCATGATATCAAAACAGGGTTATGTTAGTCCTATTGTTCAGATGAATATACGTTCAAGAAAACTCTTCACCTGTAATGGCAATGTTTTAGAAAATATCAATTGGATGCGCTTCTAAGCAATTTTTAAATGATTTTGAATCATCATTGCAAAATTAATGATCATAAGCTTCGGGTTCTATACCCTATAGTATTCATCTTCAAAGGCATACCAGTTAATGACTAAATGATGTTGCTATAATGTACATGAAATAAAATATGCTTATACAAATATATTTAAAACACAAAAAATATAAATATATTTATTTTTAGAATAATTATAAATGTGCACACACACACACACATATACATACATATAAAACACAGTTTACATTATCAAATTAACACATAAAAAACACTATTTCCTGTAAAAATTCACTTTTGAAGTTAGAAAATTGATTTTCTGAGGTTGGATAAATGGAAGGATGGTAGATTTACTGTTATGACATTGTCAGAATCAACAAAATAACAACAAGTATTACAACATGTAACAATAAATACTTCATGAAAAAATAGTAGATTGTTAATATGGCTACAAAAAAAATGCCAATTGATTGAGTATTGAAATGTTAACCTTTATCAAACATTAAAAATATTAATAAGTACAAAGAAAAAAATATATTCTTACTTAAACATGGTAACTTAAATTAATCAAAACTTCCACAAAGGCGTATATGGTTTGCTAGAGCTGTTCCTGTGTTGCACTTGTTGCAATATTCTTCAAAATATAAGTGCAGTACCACTTTCAGGGTTGCCCCATAATCCTCTTTGGGGAGCAAACAGATTTGACTCTGACCTCTAACAGTGTGTTAAAGAGATTACGAGGATGCAGGGGAGCACAGTGAGCGTACCCCAGGATAAACTGAGACCCTCTACAATATTGTTTTCTACTTTATGCTTTGCACTGCTGATACTGTACCATGTTTATTTTTTTGTGTATTTAATTGAAGCTTTTGTAACCATTATGAATAATTTCAACACTATTTAATAAATAAATACTTCATGTCCAAACCATCCATTTTTTGGATCAGCTTAATTCCACCACAAGGTTGCAAGGTGGGAAAGCCCACCTAGGCAACATCAGTCAGAAAGCAGGGCATTGTTTTTTTCTTGAATTGCACATATATTTTGCATTTTAACATCCACATTTACTCCCTGCAATGCTACTTTTTATTGAAGCCAGAACAAACCTCCACCAGTTTAAGTAAGTTAAACTTTTTGTAAAACAATTATTCACAATAGCATACAGAGGAAGGTAGAAGCCAAAAATCCTTTTAGTACATAATGTACATAAAAACATTTTGAAGTCTGTTTAAATCTAATTCAGGATCACAGGAAGCCAGATCCTATGTTGGCAACATTGGGCAAATGGCAAGAGTGGTGTTATTGTGTTATGTTGGGTGCCTTGAGATGATGTGCTGAGATAAAGAAAAACAAAAATTTTGCTGACAGCTTCAGCTGGGTGCTTTAACCAGAAAATTGTGCATCTTAGGTAAGATGTAATTTGATCACAGACATGAAAGTAAAGAGCTTAGCAATATCAATGTGTACAAATGAAAAATATGAATCTGCTTAATGTAAAAGAAATACAGGCACATCAAATGGAATATTTGCATTTATTTTTTACATTTTAGAAAAAAATGTGTATAAATATGCACATTTAGGAATGTCAAAATTAAAAATGTATCCTCAAAAACTCCTGAAAATATGAACACTTTGTTTAAGCCACAGAAATTACAATTTACAGTGTGCTACCCTCAGCTATAAGACTACAGGGAGATAATATTCTGCATTTCAGTTTAACACAATGTTCCTTGTAATGTACACACTCATATTTTTGGATGAACGCTTTTAGGTATTTCAGGCTTATGCAGCTTGACAGGAAGTTAATTGCAAACATGCTCTGTGAATAAGGCTACTTTGATAGGACTTGGGAAAACGGATTAGTCTTCTAAGTCTTTAGAGCAAATAGTATTTTTTAGAACAAATATTCAGCAGGAGATTTTAGGAATCTGAATTTATATGTGGCTATTAAAACCTTAGGCAACATGAAGCAAAGCATTTTAACAAATGCATGCTGTAAGTATTCCCAATTTCTTAACATTTTATAATCATCTCTATCATCACATGTCCTGTCTGTTTTTCTGACATCACCTTTCTGTGTTGATCTGGCCTGTTAACTTGCTTGAAGTGTATTGGTTACTCTATAACTCTCCTTAATGCTTTGTGACTGTTCATGGCATTGCTTGTCATATGCCAAACACTTCTTCTTCATCTTTACTTATTCAGAAACCGTCTGCAAGAGATTTAATTTTCTTTGTATCTCAGTTTGTTCTAGGAATTCCTTCTTTCTGAAAACTTTAATATTATTTTTATTGTTACTTTATTTCAAATGTCATCTTCAGCAATATTTCTTTGTATTTGCTATGTATATTCTCACCCTTCCACACCACATTCTCAGGTTCAACATATACCATCTTGGGTGAAGACTTATGGATATGAGGGTATTTTTTGATGGTCACTGTGTTAGATGCACCTGCTTTTCTAAAAGTTGAATGCTTAATTCAGGAATTTCCTAAAGTGAAACCCTTGGGCAAGGCCTGGCCCTTTTGCCAAGGTACAGCCAGCAGGTCAGAAGATGACATCTGTCAGACATCGCTCCAAATAACATTTCCAGCTAAATGATTTGTCATACAAGTTTGTGGATACAACCTAATACCTAGTTTAATACAACGTTAGTACATTTAAAAGAATTTCTAGTTTTGAACTATTTTCTGCCCTCAGCGAAGAGTTATATCTAATGTTTTGGCTTTTGCTCTATTCACTACTTTTGATTTCTGACATTCTTGCTATGCATACAATTCTTGTCTCATGTCAAAGGCAATGTTACCAAAACTTGTCTAGTCGGTTTTGTTTTTGTTATCAGTAACAAATTAATTCCTTTCTAAACCATTAGAAACTGTGAAATACAAATTAAACCAAAACATGTAACCAACCACAGTTTTGTCCTCTGTAAGCTACAATCTACATATTCTGTTAGATCATCCCAATTGCATTCAGAGTGAAAGTGACCAAATTTTGCCCCTAAAAACAGCAGCCTCCCAGTAGCAATTAATTAAGCAAGCAAGAAATCAATACTGTAAAATGCAAGAGGAAACGAGTTGGGGCTCTGAAACACTGTTTAATGTTCTATTTTGAAAATCAAAGAAAAATGATTAAATGTTCAATGCTGCTCCTCTGAGCTGAAGTCTGTAAGTCTTTTGCAGTCAGAGTTCAATGCTCTTCTGAAGCAGATCCAAAACAGAATGCCTACTTCCAGTTGTTCAATGATTTATTTTTCCAGGTTAGTGGAAGAGGCGGGGCTTGCTGCAACTGTATTGAAAATGAGGTCACTTTTGGTTTGGTGGATTCTCCTACACTCTAGAGGAAACTGGAACTGCATTTTTGTGATTGTGCTTCCCTCTCCTTCTTTCCCCACATCATAACTTGAACCACTCCCTGTGGGATACTCAATCTGTGTGCTTGACAATACATAAATGAAGAAACAAATATAATACAATTTTTCATAAATGGTACTGAAACACAAAAATTACGATGTAATTGTAACTGAATGGACCATTAGGTGCAAAAAAAAAAAAAAAAGATCAGCCATGAAAATGGCCTTTGTGCTACAAGCTCTGTGAAGGTGGGCATCCATCTAGGATAAGTGGCAAGTCTGATAACACGTTTCAGAAAGCCTTAAAGAAACAGAAAATTTGCTTAGAAGTTTATGCTTGGTGTTAAAAAATATATATGCTTATTTTATACAGCAACAAAACAATGCTAAGGACTTTCAGTGATTTCCACTGGTTCTTGATGAAATTAATACCACATGGGGCACATTTTTCAAGGCCATAGAAAAGTTTCCTGTTCTTTATAGCATAAGAAGGACAAACAGAAGGGATGGTTTGTTGGATAAAGTTTTCCAGATAATAAAGGATCAGAAACAAAACCAAGCAGTTAGTAAGCACGACAACCCATAGCACTCCCAGCATGGGGACTATGACAAAGGGATCGATTAACCATCCTAATGGGGCCTACAGAATAGGAGAACATTGACTTGTGTAGCTAGTTCAGATTAACTGTCAAATATACCAGTCAGCCTTATATTATAAAAAGGTACACTGCAATTCAGTCATGAAATATCATTGTGTCCAGCATTAATTCATCCAAGAAAATGTATTCAACCACTGACACTTTCAGGAATTCCTTTCCAAATCATATTTTAAGTTGGAGACATAATGTATGACACAAAAATTTGATGGAAAAATTTGTAAACAGTTTTTATAAATTCTTAATCCCAAAATGTTCTCACTCTAAAGCAGCAGGGCAATAGGAAATCCATCCATCCATCCATCCTCTTCCGCTTATCCGAGGTCGGGTTGCGGGGGCAGCAGCTTGAGCAAAGACACCCAGACTTCCCTCTCCCCGGCCACTTTTTCTAGCTCTTCCGGGGGGATCCCGAGGCGTTCCCAGGCCAGCCGAGAGACATAGTCCCTCCATCGTGTCCTGGGTCTTCCCCGGGCCTCCTCCTGGTTAGACGTGCCTGGAACACCTCACCAGGGAGGCGTCGAGGAGGTATCCTGATCAGATGCCCGAGCCATCTCATCTGACTCCTCTCGATACGGAGGAGCAGTGGCTCTACTCTGTGCCCCTCCCGGATGACTGAGCTTCTCACCCTCTCTTTAAGGGAAAGTCCAGACACAATAGGAAATTAATGTGTAAAATGTATTGCTACAGCAGGGCTTTCAATATCATCTATGCAACAACTAAAAAAACTTTGTTCATTGCTATTTTCCGTGTAACTTTTCAACGCTGAACATCTTAGCCTCATTACGAATGGAAAGTATGAGAAAGTGCTAAAAATGTTGGGAAGAGTTCAAGGAAAGATTCCAAATAGTGTATATGTGTGAGAAAACGATCAGTCTTTACCACCGTGCCGTTTGGTAACTTAAGATTTAATTTTAATGTTATTATTTGGCATTTACAGTAGTTTTATGTTAACATATTTATGTAACAGAATTTTATTTTGAAACTTTGCATTTTTGTGCTATTTCTTTTTTGGACTTTCTTCATTTAATAAATTAAGTTTGTGTTCTGTACCTTGTAATCACAATAATGAGGACCTTGGGAAATGTCTCCAAATCATAATTTTTACCTGTAACAACCTAGTAACCCATCCTCTGTGTGACCCTGTTGCACAAAGTTAATCCTCAATTATATTCCAGTCATGCACCTGTATTCTACTAAAACATTGGGTTTAATGTGATACACTTAACATCAGTTATTAAAATGAAAAGACTTCAACGTTTTTAGTCTACCTCATAGCTCATGTGGTACAACCCCAGAATACTACCAAAACTACTTTATTACAATAGATACCGAATTCAACTTCACACAGTTTATTGTATAACAGTTTATTGTATAATCAAAATCCTATTAGACTTTTTAATATTCACCTTTGTGACTGATGCTGCGGAGGATGACAAGTTCAGTAAAACTCCTAAGTAATTTCCATATGCTATGCTTTTTATGTCCCAATTAGAGCTAATACTCTGCATTGTTTTACATTAATTCATTTTGTCCAGGTCCATATGGCACTGTAAATACATTGGCAGACCAAGTATTTCTACAAAAGACTTTTTGATGCCCATAAAAGTAAGATCACACTATAACCGACTAAAATGTCAACATTAAAGTTATGAAAAAGAAGAACATATAGTGAACAAAAATGTGACAGAAAGAACTATAAAGAAAAAGTATAGGAGAAAAAATGCATTTAATAAAGGAGTTGAACACTAATTATCTTGTGAACCACTCATAATGCTATCAGAGCCTGAGGAGAGCAATCTGATCTGATCAGAAAGTCCAGTCAGATTCAACAAAGACAAGCAGACAGCTCTTTTCCATGATAAAGTTTGTTTTGTGTTATTTACCGTAGATACTCGCCTATTAGTCGACCTCGCAGATAAGTCGAGTGTATTGTTTAAGCCGAAAATTATGAAATTTGTTATGACCCGCGTATAAGTCGAGGGTAAAGCTTGACAGCCTATCAAATTCTTTGAATTTCATAATTATACCCAATGTACCTGGGCCCAGACTTTCAACATTTTAATCTTTGAAGAATTTTAGTAAGACAAAATTAAAACTCCAAAAACATTTTTATTCATTTACTTACAGTTAAAATATTTCAATTAAATTCGTATTCAAATCCCTCACATATAATAAAGTGGCCCTAAGTGTCTTCTTCAAATCCTTCAAAGTCTGACTCTTCGTCATCAGAATGTCCGAATAAAACGTGAAAGTTTTCTTCTGTGACGTCGTCAGCATAAACATCATCCTTTTCGCTGTCGCCGATTGTTGAATCATCTGCTGCTGATTCTTTGTCTTCATAGATGGCATCATCTTCTGATACTTCCATAGCATTACTGATGCCGCATTTCAAGAACGACTTTTTAAACATTTCTGGTGGAATTGAGTCCCAAGCTTCCTTTACCCATTTAGCTACTAAATCAATGTCTGGTTTCTTCAAATTCCCTCCTTTTGTTAATTTTATTTCTCCAGAACACATCCACTGCTGCCACATGCTGCGTACTCTGTCCTTGAATGGCTTGTTCAAACAAACATCTAATGGCTGGAGCATCGATGTCAATCTGCCGGGAATAACAGCTAACGTAGAAGCCATTTTCCTGGCTTCATCCTTCACATCCTCTGATGTATGAGCGCGGAACATGTCCCACACCAAAAGTGACGGGCGTTTACTTTGCCCTGCTCCTGATCGCCTAGCCCACACATCTTGAAGCCACAATTTCGTTCCAGCCTCATCCATCCAGCCTTTGGGGTGTACACGAACAGTAATGCCTGCAGGAAATTTTATGTTCTTTGGGAATGACTTCCTCTTGAATATTATCGTTGGGCTTAGCTTTGTACTAACTGCCAAGCAAGAGAGGACAACGGTGAAATGGGTTTTTTCATGGCCCGTTGACTTAATAAGTACGGTCTTTTTACCAATACCTGCTACAGTTCGATTCCCCGGCATATCAAATGTCATTGGCGTTTCATCCATGTTACCAATGTTACTGGGATCAAAGTCATGCCTTTTTCTTTGCTTGATAATAAATTTATGAAAGGAACTGACCTTTTCTTCCAGATCTATTGGCAGCTTCTGTGCGATTTTTGTTCGCTGACGAAGGCACAGCCCATATCTGTTCATAAACCAGCCGATGCTTGAAATTTCAACAAAGGCTTACCATCGATCGTTAAATACTTTCCTTCTTTTGCCAATTGAAGTGCCCGTAACCAAATGCTCGAACGAGCCACAATGTATCCATTTTGCCTGCATTCCACAATCCAGTCATTCAAGTCCTTTTCCAGTCCACTGAAAGGCGAAAGTCTAAAACGCAATGCTTTCTTAGACTTTGGCATTGCTTGTAGAGAAGACTTATTTTTTCTCCAATCTCTTACAAGTTTTTCACTGCGCAAAACTCTCTACCATCCACACAATTATTGGTTTCCTCAGCACGCTGAATAACTTTCAGTTTGAACGATGCGGGAAAGGATGCTCTTGTGTTCTTTTCAGAATTCATGATCGTACAGGAAAGAAGTTTAACTTAATATATTGATCTATTTTACTAATAAACTGCAATTAAATATACGTAGGCTAATAATGCAGAGCATGTGGGGTAATCAAGCTTCTTCCAGAAACAATTGCAATGCAAACAATGCAAATTTAATAAAGAGCTGCAAAAAGATGCGCCAAATGAATGTTGAGTAGATTGTATTAAATCCATCCATCCATTTTCCAACCCGCTGAATCTGAACACAGCGTCACGGGGGTCTGCTGGAGCCAATCCCAACCAACACAGGGCACAAGGCAGGACCCAATCCCAGGCAGGGCGCCAATCCACCGCAGGACACACACAAACACACCCACACACCAATCACACACATAGGGCCAATTTAGAATCGGCAATCCACCTAACCTGCATGTCTTTGGACTGTGGGAGGATGTTGTTGATTATTTTTCGGACAATAAGGTGCACTTAAAATCCTTTAATTTTATCAAAAATCGACAGTTCGCCATGTAATCTTACTGCTTACTGACCTCGAACCAATTTTATGTGGTACACAGTGCTCAAAAATCTGTCAAAATGTTTTAGAATGACTTTGGTAAGCTACGAAGCTGCACCGCTTGATAGATTGTTGGAGCATTAAGGCTACCGTAGTCAGGAAGTTTACATCAGGAGACCAGATGGCTTTTTCCACAAATCTCTGTCTCTATTGATCTGCAACTCCACGCGTGCCCATCTCACCGATACTGTCAAAATCCAAGTGAAGCAAACTAATTCAGAGCTTGCCATCATTCCGGGTGGATTAACCAAAGAACTCCAACTGTTAGATATCGGTGTCAACAGGTCATTCAAAGTTAAATTGCGAGATGCGTGGGAGCATTGGATGATGGAAGGCGAACACACATTCACCAGGACAGGAAGGCAACGCCAGGCGAGTTACGCCACTATCTGCCAATGGATCGTGGATGCCTGGGCTAAGGTATCAGTTTCAAGTATCTTTGAGCTTTCATCACTAAACAGCTAAGTAACAGCAATGAGACTGACTCGGATAATGACGAGAGAGATCCGGGCATGCTTGATGCTGAAATCGCCGAACTGTTTACCTCAGACACTGAGGATGAAGAATTTGATAGATTTGTGGAAGAGGATTGAACTGAAAAAGTAAGTGTATTGTTTTGTATTTTATGTTACAACTGAGCAATGTTGAGAGTTATTGTGAATGAGTTGAATAAAGTTTGACTTATCTGTTTTGTTTCGCTGAATTCGCTTTATAATACGATGTGCCTTATGTATGAAAGTAGACCCATTCATTGATATTGCGCTTTAAAACCCGGTGCACCTTATGGTCTGAAATATTGTATGTTTCTGGTTACCGCCATCTACTGGCAGCTAATGGTATGTTTGTTATCCAAAACCTGCAAAAGCTAATGCTCAAATTCAAGTGCGGTATTTCACAGTTTAAAGAATTATTTAATGAAATTCGTGTTGCCCTGTGGATAAGTCGACTTTGTGTTTTTGAATGAATTTTAAGGCATACATTTTTCGACTTATACATGAGTATCTACGGTAATCATTTTGATGACTTTTAAATATAAATTGGTAATTCTTATTGATTTGGTTTTTGTTTTCTGTTTTTGATTAATGTTATTTTGTTTATGGGTGATTTTCAATGTACAAATGATGTTTGTTATTTAATGCATTTTAATTATGTTTTTGTTTCTCTTTGTTAAGCCTAGGGAGGCAGGGCCACCCGAATGTGCAGTTGGGATACTGCTGTTTAAGAAGAAGCTGCTGATAAGTATGACTGCTTCGGCATTGAGGAGTGTTCCTGACTATTTCAATTGTGATTTTTATGATTTATTTTTTTTTTGGATTCTTATTGGTATTTAATGTGTTTATAGTTTTCATAAGAAGGTTCTTCATCTGCCAGTGCAAGAAGGCTAACTCATTTGCAACCATGGAAGGCATCAAGGATTTCTTCAAAGAGCCGAAGAGTTCAGAATGAATTTAATGTGCTAAATGAGACATTGTATACTGTAGTCATTTAAGTTATTTCTACCAAAACATTAACAAAGTAATTAGGAATGTGATTTGAAATAATAGACAGGCTGACAGAAAGTTTTAGGTAAAGTACAATGTCATCACGGACAAAATGTTACATGATCTTAACGAATTAGCTTTTATTATTTGCTGAGTCCTCTGGTACATAACCTCATTGCCCCTCAGCAGCCGGTATATTTATAAGTTTGTGCCAATTTACTCCTTAAAGTGTTTGTTACATCTGTTAAAAATGCACATATTTATGTTGCTTTTTTCATATTTTCTTTAGTAGTTTTATTTATTTATTTTTGATGTCAAGGCTACTTCCACAACACATGTAAATGGCCCCTTGAGCTAGTGGGGAAAAACTTTCCAGGCCTTGAAAGAACCAAAGAATTCTAAGAGACTGGAGGTAGCAGTCAGTGGGTCCTTGGCAGCTGATGAAAGCAATTGCGAGTTTTCTATATAATAAATGACAGTATGCAGAGCAAAAAAATATGGCCAATAATGTGAATAAGAACTATTTGATGTTATGGATAAAGGTAAACTTTCAATGTCATTCTCCTGTAAAATCCCTGTATTAATTTTACATCAAAAGACCTTGAATATGAAGACAAAAAAGTATTAAGACTCTGGAAAAAAACAAGGTAGTATATTTTGGGTTATATAAGAAATTAAAAGTTAATAAATGAAGAATGAAGTAATATTAAATAAACCAGTATAAACATTTTTGGCATTTGGGTGCAGAAATAAAAAAATATTGAATTGTAAATAGCAAAGACAGTTGAGAGCACTAAGCAAAACAGTAATAGGTTGCTAATTGTGAAGGCATAGTTTATGTAAAGTAAGATAAATTAATGAAATCCTAAATGAAAAATTCATTGGCATAGGATAAAAGTGGTAAATTAAAGACACCAGAACAAAACATATTATTACCTCCAAAGTACTTACAAGCGTATGATTAGTGATGGAAGAGTACAGCGTAATAGATGGCAAATCTTATCAACAATTTTATTTCTAAGACACAGAGTGATACCAGCTTTTGTCATCTGCAGAAAATCTCAGTTGATCCCTCCATCATAGGCTACATTAATATCTTTATTTTTACTAGCAACATCACTAAAAGTCTCAATTTGAATGAGAGACGTTGAAATATGGCAGTCCCAAATGAGGTCATTACCTGCATTGCGAGGGAGCGTCAGTTAGAAGCAGGCTTAGAAGCACATGTGTCCCAAATATAAAACCTTTCTTTGCACTGACCACACTTGTTGCACACAACTCATTTAGTAGTTGATGACTATTTGGTCTCAGTGGGTGGTAGAATTGCCACACCTTATGATGAAGAAACTATTATATACTACTATAGAGTTACGGTCTATGAAAGCAGCAGGCCGACGTCTTGAGAGAATGTCATGTTACACTGGCCTCACCATGCACATCTGGGCTTTCTCTAACCATCAAAGGGCTTTCAGAGATGCAATAACTGCAGCCAAGAACACACATGATGGCAGAATAATAGAAATTGGCCATGATAACCCAAGGGTTAGGTTCTATGTAGTTAATAAACTAAATCAACTAGTATCTGGTCCAATTACCTCCTCTACCGAAGTCTTTGAAAAATTCCTCCACATTTTCCGCAATAAAAGTAAAGATCTAAACAATTCCACTAACATAAATTCACCATCCATTTATATCTTTTCTTGTCTTCCTACTCTATCCAGCTCTTTATCTAAATTTTCACCAGTCACATCTTCATTTGTTAATGACCTGCTTTGTAAGATGAAGCCAATTACCTGTGTACTGGACCTCATCCCCACCACACTTTTAAAATCCTGCCTTGATGCAATAATCCCAACTGTTACAACAATAATAAATACATCCTTTGACGCTGGATTTGTGCTAACCACTTTTAAAATTGCTTCTGTAACCTCACTGTTAAAAAAGTCTAGTCTTGATGCTGACAATCTTTAATTTTCAGCCTATTTCTCACTTACCATTGCTGTGAAAAGTTCTTGAGCATATTATAGCCTCCCAACTCACCAATTACTTAACTTCTAATGCATTAATGTAACCCTTTCAGTCAGGGTTTCAGAGCCCAGCACAACTGTGAAACTGCTCTGTTTCAGGTAACTAATGATTTGCTTATGGCAGAAAACTCTGGACAAACCAGCATATTAATTCTGCTAGACCATAGCGCAGCATTTGACACTGTCAGACATGATATTCTACTGTTCAGAATGGAGAACATTCTGGGTGTCTCTTGCACTGCTCTCCAGTGGTTTAAGTCCTAACTGACTGATAAGCAAGAGTTTGTTAGCTTTAGCAACACTGAACTCCTGTGAATTGACACTAAAGCGCAACATAAGAAAATGAGCTCCTTCTCTGTTAATCTTGACGGTGATCTCATCAGACCGTCTTCTAATGCAAAGAATCTTGGTGTAATTTTTGATTCCTCCCTTTCTTACTCCACATACTTAAACCATAATGAGATGCTTTCCTACTTCCACTTCCATAATATATCCCGTGTTCGCTCATTCCTCTCCTTTTCTAATGCTGAGAAACTTGTCCATGCTTTTACTACATCCTGCTTTGATTACTGTAACTCTCTACTGGCAGGTGTCACTTCTAATCTTATATCATAGCTCTAGCTGATTCAAAACTCTGCTGCAAGAGTCCTTACACAAACCAAAAGTAGCGACCACATAACATCTATCCTACTTCGCCTCCATTCTATTATTAACCTACAAAGCTTTAAATGGCATCACACCATACTACGTCAGTGACCTCTATGCTCCTGTTCACTCACTGAGGCCCTCTGATTCTAGCAATCTTGTTGTGCCCAACAGCTAACCTGTACTCTATGGGTGACATGGCCTTCAGCTGTATAGCACCCACACTTAGCAATGACCTTTTGAAATTAATTAGATTAGCTAACTTCATTCATTCTTTTTTTAAAAAAACTTGTTGAGGAAGACTTTTAACTTAAACTAATATTCTGCCCCTTCTTTCAGTTTACCTTACTGCCCAGATGTTCAGGATAATTTGTACATGTGTTCTATCATAAATTATATGATTTATTATGGCATTTCTTTTAGTATTGAATTTAGTATTATACTCTGAATTATTCTTTCTTGAATTCTGTTTAATGCCTTTATATATCCTCAGTCTATCTTTTTTAATGTTCTTTTCAGGAAACATTTGTATCTAATGTTACATACTGTATACCTGCTGTTTCTTTATGAGACTCTTCTCAAGGCGCTATACAAATAAAATGTATTATTTTTATTATTATTATCAGCACCAGAGCCTACAGGTTCCACATCATCCAGTTTATTGTGACTATCATCAAAATATCTTGCAAAGAATGTAGTTTTTTCAGGACATCAGCGGCTTTCTACCTTTTTTGTGACTTATAACAGTATTTTCTGCAAGTTGTTGCAACCAAAAAAAAGAGATATTGTGCTTTGATGGGTTCAGTGACATATAAGTTAACTTGTATGTCACGTTCAAAGTATTAGTCATGCATCTCACTCTTTGATATTTGGAAGATGAAAATGAATGACTAAATTGGAGTCTTTTCTACTTTAGTAAATGTGATCTGTTTTACTTATTTATACATGCATATATATGGTGTGAAAAACTATTTGCCCCCTTCCTGATTTCTTATTCTTTTGCATGTTTGTCACACAAAATGTTTCTGATCATCAAACACATTTAACCATTAGTCAAATATAACACAAGTAAACACAAAATGCAGTTTTTAAATGATACTTTTTATTATTTAGGGAGAAAAAAAAATCCAAACCTACATGGCCCTATGTGAAAAAGTAATTGCCCCCTGAACCTAATAACTGGTTGGGCCACCCTTAGCAGTAATAACTGCAATCAAGCGTTTGTGATAACTTGCAATGAGTCTTTTACAGCGCTCTGGAGGAATTTTGGCCCACTCATCTTTGCAGAACTGTTGTAATTCAGCTTTATTTGAGGGTTTTCTAGCATGAACCACCTTTTCAAGGTCATGCCATAGCATCTCAATTGGATTCAGGTCAGGACTTTGACTAGGCCACTCCAAAGTCTTCATTTTGTTTTTCTTCAGCCATTCAGAGGTGGATTTGCTGGTGTGTTTTGGGTCATTGTCCTGTTGCAGCACCCAAGATCGTTTCAGCTTGAGTTGACGAACAGATGGCCGGACATTCTCCTTCAGGATTTTTTGGTAGACAGTAGAATTCATGGTTCCATCTATCACAGCAAGCCTTTCAGGTCCTGAAGCAGCAAAACAACCCCAGACCATCACACTACCATCACCATATTTTACTGTTGGTATGATGTTCTTTTTCTGAAATGCTGTGTTCCTTTTACGCCAGATGTAACGGGACATTTGCCTTCCAAAAAGTTCAACTTTTGTCTCATCAGTCCACAAGGTATTTTCCCAAAAGTCTTGGCAATCATTGAGATATTTCTTAGCAAAATTGAGACGAGCCCTAATGTTCTTTTTGCTTAACAGTGGTTTGCGTCTTGGAAATCTGCCATGCAGGCCGTTTTTGCCCAGTCTCTTTCTTATGGTGGAGTCGTGAACACTGACCTTAATTGATGCAAGTGAGGCCTGCAGTTCTTTAGACGTTGTCCTGGGGTCTTTTGTGACCTCTCGGATGAGTCGTCTCTGTGCTCTTGGGGTAATTTTGGTCAGCCGGCGACTCCTGGGAAGGTTCACCACTGTTCCATGTTTTTGCCATTTGTGGATAATGGCTCTCACTGTGGTTCGCTGGAGTCCCAAAGCTTTAGAAATGGCTTTATAACCTTTACCAGACTGATAGATCTCAATTACTTCTGTTCTCATTTGTTCCTGAATTTCTTTGGATCTTGGAATGATGTCTAGCTTTTGAGGTGCTTTTGGTCTACTTCTCTGTGTCAGGCAGCTCCTATTTAAGTGATTTCTTGATTGAAACACGTGTGGCAGTAATCAGGCCTGGGGGTGGCTACGGAAATTGAACTCAGGTGTGATACACCACAGTTAGGTTATATTTTAACAAGGGGGCAATTACTTTTTCACACAGGGCCCATGTAGGTTTGGATTTTTTCTCCCTAAATAATAAAAACCATCATTTAAAAACTGCATTTTGTGTTTACTTGTGTTATATTTGACTAATGGTTAAATTTGTTTGATGATCAGAAACATTTTGTGTGACAAGCATGCAAAAGAATAAGAAATCAGGAAGGGGGCAAATAGTTTTCACACCACTGTATACTATATATATATATATATATATATATATATATATATATATATATATATATATATATATATATATATATATATATATATAAATATAAATATATATATATATATATATATACTTTTGCATTCTAATCATTTTTGAAACCTCTTTAACAAATCAACTGAACTTGTTATGTTTTAACAGAATGCTTGTCAGTTTATGTTATAGTCAGTAATTGAGGCCAGCGATACACAAAATGCTACAGATTACTAAATGAAATACATTGTATTTTCTAATAACAAAAACTATAATGAACAATATAACTTCCTAATGTGTTATGGGGATTTCTGTAATATGGTGTAGCGTGATTTACAGTTCATTTCTAGATTGCTCAAAGATTGTTACCATTATACTAAAATCTTCTGTTGTTCAAATAACACATGACTGACGCTGTGTGACCCTGAGCAAGACACTTGACTTGCTTATGCTCCAATTGGAAAACCAAAAGAAATGTAGCCAATTGTATCATAAATGTTGAAAGCCGCCTTGGATAAAGTCATTAGCCAAATAAGTAAATGTTATTTTATGTAATGTAATAATTGAAAGGATAGTTTACTTCCAATTATTATGTATCTTCCTTGTTAGGACTAACTTTAACAACCCCACTTCTTGGCATCTCCCATTGGCCTTATTTGAGCTTTAAAAGCCTTTTCCTCATTTTCTGGACATGGACAGACATGAAGCCTGAATATGGAGTTGGGGGACTCAGGCTGCCTAGGGTGATTCCTGTACTAGACAGGTAAGGAAAGGCCTGTTGTGCCTTTTAGAAGCTTCACGCCATTTTTCTAATTTGTGTGATGCTCCATCATAAGAAGTTCAAGTCAAGTCAAGTTGGGGAGCATGCACTGGTACAGTGTGTTGCCGCACCCACTACACAACAAAACTCGGGATCCCGGTTGGCAACCCACCAGGAAATGACCCTCTATTTGCCGCAGCCAGGTGTTACGTGGACGACCCCATGGCCTGGTCCAGCTACTCAGGTCCCCAACAATGAAGATCTTACGAGCTGAACCACCCTCTGGGAAATGCACCACATGTCCGTAGTGCCGTAACTGACGCTCCCTCCCAATGCAGGTAATGTGCCTCATTCGGGACTCCATGAGCAACCGCTCATTCGACACAAAGTCAAAGCAACAGTACCCAAGGATTTTACCCGTCTTCATCTCAGGTCACTGGATAACGTCCATGTCTCGCAACCATATAGCAAGACAGGAATCACCAGGACTCTAAAGACTTGGACCTTTGTCCTTTTGCATAGATATCGGGAACACAACACACCCCTTTCCAGCGACCTCATGACCCACCATGCTCTCCCAATCTGTCTACTGAGTCACCAGAGACATGAATATTACTTCCAAGGTAAGTAAACCTCTCAACAAGGTCGACACTATTTCCGCAAACAGACATGCTGTTGATGGCTGTGCCCAAGAGGTCATTAAAGGCCTGGATCTTGGTCTTTATCCAGGACACTCACAAGCCCAGACACTCAGACTCCTCGCTCAGTCTCTGGAGCGCTCCAATCACAGTATCCATTGACTCTGCGAAGATCACAGCATCGTTGACAAAGTCAAGATCCATGAACCTTTCTTTACCAACAGATGCCCCACAGCCGCAGGATCCCACGACCTTGCCCAACACCCAATCCATACAAGCATTGAACAGAGTAGGAACAAGAACACATCCCTGACGAACCCCAGAATCAACTGGGAAAAATGAAGAGGTCCTGCCTCCACTCTGCATAGCACTAACAGTACCAGTGTACAGACCGGCCATGATATCCAGCAACCTCGAGGGAATCCTGCGAACCCTCAGGATGTCCCACAGGGCAACCCGATCGACTGAGCCGAATGCTTTATGAAAATCGACAAAGGCTGCAAAGAAACTCTGCCGATATTTGAGTTTGCGCTTCATGAGAACCCTCAGTGCCAGAATGAGGTCAATGGTAGACTTCTGAGGCGTAAAACCAGACTGTTCCAGTTGCTGGTAGGTGAGCAAATCATCACAGATCCTATTGAGGGCAACCCCAGCAAGGACCTTACCCAGCACCAAGTGCAGTGTTATTCCCCTGTCGTTGCTGCAATCCAGGCGATCAACCAAAGCATTACATTTTCATATTATTAATATTTTTGGGAAAAAATGCATTTTGCTTAGATGCTGTTGGTTATAACTGTGGGACCACCAGTGGCAATGCAGCACCCCAAGCCCCAGACACAACCTTATAGACACATTTCCCACTTTTAAATAAAAGATTTTATTATCAAATAATTATCTTTACAAAGGCTTCTTAATATGGTTTTCACAAACACAGTATACAAACCAACTTTTCTCTTACTTTGCTTTTTTCCACATCTCTCAGGTGAGCTATTTCTTTTTCTATCCAACTCTGACTTGCATAAATTGAGTAGAGCAGCTTCTTTTACCTTAGACCTAGAAGTACTTCCGGTGCTAGCGCATAGCCCATTAGTAGCACACTTCAGTTTCAAGAGAAAGTCCCACAAAGTAGGGATCATGTATGTAGCTGCATTTTCCCAAAATTACCAAAGTTCTGCAGCTTCAACTAAAAAAAAAAAAATGGGATTCAACAAAAGCCTGAGGTGCAGAAATAATACTGACAAAATATCTTCGTTTGTAAAAGTTTAATTAAGTTTTAAAGTAAAAAAATTCACACAAAAAAAGGAAATATTAAAATCTAAAAAGGGAAAAATTACTGTTAAGAAAAGTTAAATTCTAAGCTTAATCTTCCATCCATCCATTTTCTAACCCGCTGAATCCGAATACAGGGTCACGGGGGTCTGCTGGAGCCAATCCCAGCCAACACAGGGCACAAGGCAGGAACCAATCCTGGGTAGGGTGCCAACCCACCACAGTAAGCTTAATCTTGTTACATCTCAAATCGTTACTATTTACTTAACATTTCTGAACCATTTCAAAACGGTCAGAAAACTGTAGGCTTATCCCATTTCTACGCTTAAAATGGATCTTTCAAGTCCCTCTTTACTGGGACCTGTTCTAAACAAACTGAGCTTATTATCACACTGTTACTCAGTTATAGTAAGAAGATTCTATCTCTAGCTAACTTATAGGGGGAAAAGACTATACCATAAGTTATGACTATGAAAAGAATTTATATTCTATTCAAATTAAGCAAACATTAATATGAGTTTAACTCAAAACTTTAACTTTCTAAAATTGGCTCCTACAATGTATCTCTGCAGCACCCCCGGTTGCACACATGGAACCTGACAAGGCTGTCCCATGGGCCTATATTTCCCAGAATGCCTTCTGGGTGTTCATACATACAGCATCACGTAGGGATGCTGCCACCTAGCATGTAGGGAGAGCATGTAGCTCTTACAGGTTGTCTCCTTCTGTCATTCCATCACACTGGGTACTGTACCTCGGTTCAACCCTGCAGGGACACCAGCTTCCACAATGGGATCCTGCCTGTCTCGTGGCTGAGGCAGGATGATCCTTGCTTTTTATCATGTGCCTCCAAACACCTTCCATCATATCATTATAGAAGAAATGCTGGTAGTTTGACAAATGCAGATATATACTGCGGTGTGTGGAATAAGACACAGTTTTTTTAAACCCAAGGTTACCAATTCTTTGCTTCTGCCTTATTGTTTGACCCTGAGCAAGTCACTTCACTTTCCTGGGCTCCAACTACAAAATATAGCTGTAAACAATTGTACTTTACCTTTTGAATTGTAAATCTCCCTGGGATCATATTCTATATAGAAAAACACAATATAAAGTGAAGGCTCATGTTTAAAAGAAAAGTTACTCCTGGTTTTGAAAATGTACTTTAAATGCAGGAAAGCAATTTTGTAAAGAAGGTTCTTAAAAATCATTGATAAAGTTCAGTCAATAGTTTTCTGCTCTCTTTAACACCAAAATCATGATCACACATTTATTACACAAATTAGACAATATAGTGCTGTTGTTAATATACCTTAATACAAATATAAACACTACTTATATCTAATATATTGTGAAATAAATAATCTCAAGGTACTTACTGTTCACATGTGTAATGTAACTATAAAGGTGTTTTTTTTTTGGCAATAATCTTTTCTCTTTCAGTGCTAACGTTACTGTCAGATTTCTCCTTCAAATTAGTGGCTATCTACTGTATTATGTAGCTCTTAGTCTCAGTTGTATTTTTCACTGGAGGATGATATCAAGGTAAAAGAAAATGTGTTCGGGTACAGCAAGATGCATTATTGTGTGGCTTCTGTACCTGTAGTGTAATTTAAAAATCAGCTAGATTTTTTTAGACCATGTATTTTAGAGAACTAAGGAAATTGCAAAATTTCACTGAAGCCAGCTTCAGGACTAAACTAAAAACTCATATGTTGCTATGTGTATGCAGTATATACGTATATACGTACTAAGGGGCTTCATCCCATGCTCACTTCGCTTGCCAACCCCAGCTCGTCAGCCACTTTGCGTCTCTGCCGCTCGCGTATATGGATTTCACTTTCACCAAACAGCAAATCTTTTAATTCTCACAGATACCCCTCTTCATTGGGAAGAAACACTACTTTTCCCTGATGGCAACATGAATTATATGATCTACAAGACTCTTTAAATCTGAACAATATCTCCATACTTCTGTCATATTACCTATGTACATTCGATATTCAATCTCTTCACTGTTACGTTATTTCACTTATTAATAACTAGCAGAATACCCGCGCTTCGCAGCGGAGAAGTAGTGTGTTAAAGAAGTTATGAAAAAGAAAAGCAAACATTTTAAAAATAACGTAAGATGATTGTTAATGTAATTGTTTTGTCATTGATATGAGTGTTGTTGTCATATCTATCTATTTATATATATATATTTATATATTTATATATATCTGTATCTGTATATATATATATATATATATATATATATATATATATATATATATATCAAAATACCTACATTGGCATGAGAAGTAAAAAGAAAAGGAAACATTTTAATAATAACGTAACATGATATATACACACACAGACACATATATAAACATATATATGCATATATATAAATATATATATATATATATATATATATATATATACACACACACATATATACATACTGTATATACACATATACATATCTACATATATACTGTATATACACATATATATACAAATCTACATATATATCTACATATATATATATTAGGTGGGACTCGATTAAAAAATTAATCCAATTAATTAGAGGCTGTGTAAGAATTAATCTTGATTAATCGTATGTAATCGACACGGAAATTTGCCCCAAATCGCAAATGTTTTTTTTTAATTTAAAAGGGTTTTAGTGGGCGACAGAATCAAATAATAGACATGGACATGAATATTGTAAACTGAAGCTGTTTTAATTTCTGAAAAAAAAGCTTTTAAACTGCATTTGAATTGAAAACAGAAACAAAAATATCATCCCTGGTTAAAAATGGGCAGAATTAAAAATAAAGTGGTAGTTTAAGTACTTTAAGTACATTTTCAGAATAGTATTGTCTTTAAATAATAATAACCAAAATTTCAACATAAAGTGCAGTTTTTCTTCTTAAAAAAATAAGTCAGAAACATAAAAGGTAATTTGACCAGCTTACTCTTTAAACTCTGAGTAACATTAGCCAAAATTATTTTGTACATTAGGCTAAAACAGTGTGATCATTGAACATTTTGTAATTAGATGTAATTAGAATTACTAACGGTCACGGAAGTCCAATGATCCCCAGTAAGAGCCACAAAGTCCGCTTTCTGTAATGCATCTAATTTTGCTTGCTTTTCAGTGTGCACAAAACCATGCTTTTATCAAGGCTTTCGGGTAGTCGAAATGATCAGTCGTAGGAACGAGCTTTATTCCGACTCTAACATTTTTGTAGCTGTGATGTGTGCATCAGTGTAATGGATGTACCAGGAAATCATGCATTGACAAAAGTTCCTGTTTGCTTGGAATTGAAAGTGTGATTAAATGCGTTATTTTTTTAACGCGTTATGGAGTACATGCATCGAAGCTTCTCAGCTGTGCTTGTGCTAAGAAAGAGAAACATTTTAAAAATAACGTAACATGATTCTGCGTTAACCTAATATTTTTCATACGTCCCAAACCAAGGAGATCGAAGGTAAAATGAATCGGGTAGCGCGCGTACATACTCAGTGCATCCCCTCTCAGGAATCGAACCTCGAATGTCGGCGTTAGAGGCTTAAGACTCTACAATTAGCCACAGCGTGTGGCTTGTCTATCGAGAGTATGTATTGTAGATCGGGTATATATATACATTTATATATATACCGCGTATCGCAGGAGAAGTAGTAATGAAAAGAAAAGGGAACATTTTAAAAATAACGTAACATGATTGTCAATATACAGTAATTGTTTTGTGAGTGTTATTGAATGTTGCTGTCATCAAGGATTTGATTATCATTATTTGTTTCAATTAGGCTCGTATTTGTACGATGTGTTGTGTTCAAGTTACATTCCGTGTTTGTCAATCGTTGTAAAGATAAGAGGTTTCATTCATCGATTAGTTTCTTACTGCATCAATAAACAGCTCGTCTTCCTCTTTATCTGAGATGTGACAAACTGCATGCACGGGTTTTTTTTTTACACTGTCTTCCTTTAGCGGGACATTCACTTTTTCCACCGTGTGCTTTGTTTCCGCAGTAGCTGCACTTATGAATATGATTGTATGTATCAGACGCTTCATATTTTTTTGCTGCCTTCTCAATTGTGTAATTCGGTTTTTGTTCAGCACTCTTTGGAACTGTTGGTTTTAGTCTGTGCACTGCGTCAGTTCACGTGAGCCGCTTGGTGTTCTTGCATCGAAGGTTCCCAGCTGTGCTGGTGTAATGTCAGCTAAGACCCGGCACTTAAAAGTTTCTCTCAATGAGTTTGTGCCAAACACCACCCTGACCATCTCATCTTCCTCTGCATAAGCACAGTCCTTCACCCGTGAATATTTACCGGCAGTGTTTGTATTGGATTGCCGCTGATGGACGGCCTTATATGGGCAGGCACTAAATTACAACGCTAGTGGCAGCCTGTCTATGAACTTAATTTAATATAAACTTACGGTTCACGCCGTGCTTTGTTTCGGCAGTAGCTGTACTTATGAATATGCTTGTATGCATCATTTGCTTCATAATGTTTTTCTGCCTTCTCAATTGTGAAATGGCGTTTTGTGCTCATCGCTGTTTGGAGTTCTTCCTTGTTCTCTACGTACTTACGTAGGAGGCGTGATGATGTCACACGAAACTCCACCCCCCACGGCCATCTCCAACTCAACTTCATTACATTATATGGAGAAAATTAGCTTCTAGTTATGACCCTTACGCGTAGAATTTCGAAATGAAACCTGCCCAACTTTTGTAAGTAAGCTGTAAGGAATAAGCCTGCCAAATTTCAGCCTTCTACCTACACGGGAAGTTGGAGAATTAGTGATGAGTGAGTGAGTGAGTGAGTGAGTGAGGGCTTTGCCTTTTATTAGTATAGATCTCCATTTGTTTGCGCTAATGAGATCTTTACTATCATTTTTTTGAGACTTCGAATTTTAGTACTTTCATTATCTCTAACCTTCTCTGCATGTGTATCACACACGCGTTATTGAATTCTTTACAACATTCTACTTTGACATCTACTCTTTGTCTTTTATTTCCGAGCCTAGTTGTGGTTAAATCTCTTGGCACAAAGTCTCGTCTCGCAGGATGTTAAAGTATCTCTCTGAAAAAGTCACGTCTTATCCCAGGCTAAAAAGTCTCTTGACACTAATGTCAAGAAAGAAGTGTTGCATGGTATAGTTTTCATTTTTAGAATTCTTATCTGTTTATACTCTTTGTCCATTTGCAAGGTCAGTTTGAACTTGTTTACCAGATAAGACTGCTTTCTTTTTTGCATTGAAGGTGAAAATAGACTTCTTATTATATATACATCCTTACACCCTTGTATCTATCTGTTGCTACTGCTACATAATGCTTCATACGAACTGTTCTCTTTATAGTGCATATGTGGCTTTTGGTGTACTTTACAAGTTGCCTGTCAGAGACAGGTAATAAAAAACATTTAAAAATATTTTATATCAATTGCCCTGCATTATATTCAGCGCTGTTCCTCTGTGGTTGCATGTGTCAGAACTTCTATTGACTGACTTCTCAGACTCTGTCATTATTTTCAAGGCACCTTTCTTGCTTCCTGTTCACTTCTGTACTTCCCATCTTTGAATTCAACTCCCCACCTGCCTCCTACACCTTTAACTCCTCCTCGTTTGTCTCACACTCACACATCCTCTTTCAATCCCATCTCCACAGCCCCACTGACCAATCACACCAAAGCCACACTTGCCAATCTGATTGTCTGAGGCACAGGGCACACACACATACACACATACCTTAGTGTTTTATAATACAGTAGATGTGTTTAGTTTTGTCTAGTATACAGAGAGTATCAATCTATTGATCCACGTGAGTTCATTGACTGAAAGGTACTATTCCATTAATCTTGTGTAATCCGTTTTAGTGATCAGTTTTACAGGTTTATTTTCTATTTTCTATATGTCATACAGATACCAAAAGAATTACAGGTAAAGCTTTATTTGTTCGGATATTTACCAAATAAAATAGCAAAGAAGTACACATCTGACCTAAATACGTCAGATGCGAAAGATTTTTAAAAAATTGTCACATTTTATTAAGTAGACACAATCTCTAGTCACAAAAATTTAACATAGAAGAAGTCAAACCTTTACCTGAACCTTTCACCTAAAGACTAGTCCTAAAGCTGCAAAGAATTGAGGTTAAACTTCTAATTTGTGAAAAGAAACTATTTGAAAGATATACTTGTGTCATGGATGAATAAAAAATATTAAAATAGCTAAGCAATAAATGCTGTTAACTTTCTCCCATGGAACACGATTTACAAAATGATCTGCCCCTGTAAACAAATTGTTAAGGTTAGAGAGAATACTAAATTAAATTCAAATCTGACATGGGGTATGCAAATGCATTTTGCTGGGAAAACTGTTCAGGAGACATCACTGAGTATTGGTGGTTTACAAATACCCAGCAGCTGCATGTGGGTGGTTCTTTATGCAATTCATGTTACATGTACTGTATTCCTGTAACTTCAACACATTGGGTGACAAATCATCAGGCATTAAATTGCAGAGTTTCTCTGACAAGGATATGGTCCAGCTATTACAAAATGCAGTGAAAATCCATAGTAACAATCCTCATGTCTCAATAGGATATTACTATAACTTAAAATGAACAACACCAAATTGTGAATGTCTGCATACTGCATTTCAGGGAACAACATTATACTGGAAATACTGTAAACAGTCTTTAGAGTTTTTAGACACAAATCCAGGTAACAAAAATAAATAAATTTGTAAATATTTTGATTTCTACTTAATCCACCAGTTTATTTTTACATAACTTTCTTCTCTTTACAAGTCCAGGACAGAGTACTGTCAGTATCTAAGCATAATTGCTTTATTGAGATTTTGTAAATACTAGGTAATAATGATTTTCATTAATACATTTAAAATTACTCACAGTGTGCCACTTCTTCTTATACTTTCTGTGCAGTTAAAGCTATGATCCTACACTGTTGCTAAATGCATGCGCTGCATAACACTGTGTGTGATATAATGGCGGCCATGTTATTTATGGTCGAACCATATGTAAGAGAGGTCATGTTAAACAAAGACTTCAGGAGACAAAATATTTTAGAGAAGTTTATATGAATTTCAGGCTTCATTTTTCTACTTGTTCCGTGATTTTAAGTTTGTTTTTGAATGCCAGTGAAAGACCCCATGCTTTTTTCTGACTTCTGTCATACATTCAAGAAATCTCTTCTTCCTACAATACACCCTGCCTGGTACATTAACACTACTTTTATGAATTCCATACCAAACAGCATAAAACAGAGACATAAGCATTGCACTTGTTATTCCAAATGATGGTGCATCACTAACACTTGTAGTAATATGTTGTATTGTTACAAAAGTTTGTGATGTACAAAGGAATGACAAAGGAAATGCATTTTATTACTGCATGCATTACAAGATATATTACAATGGATGGTGCACTAGAAACATTAAGATTGAAGTCTATGTTGATTAACTTAGATTTGAACCTGTTCTAGACCTCGCCCTGGTTCCACTCCATCTGAACTAGTGTGGTGCTAAGGTGTCACCCATTGCATGGCTGCACTCGGGTCCTAATCTGGGATCTTTAGTTGGTTTGTCATGTGGTGTGTGCGGCAATGCACTGTATCAGCACATGCTCCTAACCTCTCTCTCTCTCTAGACTGGCAGCACAGCTAGTATAAAATAGGTCAGCCACCTAACATAAAAGAATAACACCCTGATCATTGGACACAACTGTATTCTGAAAATGAAATGAGGAACTGTTACCAAGTAAACCCTATTAAACTAATGCACACATCTTTGTTATGTAGTAGAGAAGTCGGATACTTACGAAAATCCCACCTTAGAGGAACCAGACAGTAGCAGATAGTGCTTTGTCAACAATGAAAACTTTTACAGTGTGCCATTTTGCCACCCACTGCAAAAACTAAACAATATGTTTTGTTTTGACTATTCAATGTTACGGAAAGTTAAAAATATCTGACATTTTCATTCACACTGACTCATTATAAGTGGGGGGGGGGCACAATATTATCAGCTATAACAGAATTCAATAATGATATCAAGAGCAATAATAATAATGATGATAATAATAACCCTTAAGCAGGGCTACTATGGGATATAAAATAAAATGACTAGAAAATGAGATTGACTTGAAATGACAATGAAAATGGCAACAAAACTGCAGCTCTAGGCTTTTAATGCATTGCTGAAGGCTGATTTAATTCAAAGTTTAAACATTTCTTAAATTCAAAATTAGATCAAAATTCAATGTCATCCTTCATTCTTCATCACTATGACTTTTTGATCCATTATCATTACCTCAATACAAAAAACTCTGTGAATTGTGCATTGATTGGATGGTGATATTGTATATTTTTGCATACTTTGGCAAGGATAGAGTAAACAGTATTCATGGATAAATGTTTAAAGATAACCATTATACTTCAGTTTCTTTCAATTTTATGATTATATTAGTCTAGTCAGTTTTAAGAACTTATATTTGCATTATATATTTATAGTTTATGTGGCTGCAAGGAAAGATTATGATAGTGTAGTAGTTGGCAGATTAGACAGAGTGCCATCTATACAGAAAATAGTTTATACTGTGACTCAGTTGTGATTTTTTTTCAATCAAGTGACACAGGAATTATCTCTTTTTAGAGAAATGTGAAATTCCCAAAAAAGTCTGCTAATACAGTCCAATTGCTACCTGTTTTCTAAAACATCGCCTTGAAGATAGCTTTGCATCAAACCCCTCTACATTTTGTTCTGTCCAGTACTAGCTCCTCTCATGTGTCCACAGGTGTCTATGTAGCAATCCAGCAATAATGATCCTACTCAAAATATAAGGTTTTGCAGTTATCCTGCATTGTAAACAATTAGAAGTCATTATAAAGCTGGGATTCATAGTTGTTCATTTTATGATTTGTTTGAGTCTGATATACTATAATAATCTCTGAGGAGAAACTTTCTTTTCAGATGACCTTTGGGGGTAAGAACGCAGGGTTAAGCTGCATCTTCTTGATTTATTATTTTTTAAATAATTTGGCAGATTCATGATAAATGTCAAGCACAAAGCCATGTCAGATTTGAATCACTTGTAATATTAATTTGAATAGTCAAACAAAAAAAATGGATATGAGCCAAAAATTAAAATGGAGTCACTTTTAACTTCAGTTTGACAATAACATTAGTAGCCTGTAGCAACATATAGATGTAAACACAGCCACCATAAACATTCATATCTCTAGAAATAACTTTTACATTATTTAAAAACTTCACTTGTTCAGACTATGAAACCACACCCTTGAAGACCATGTGATTGGTAATCAAGTGCACATTTTGATGATTTTAATTTCAGAATGCTTTCTATGAGTTCACATTCGGTAATATTTCAAATGAACTCTGTAGTTTTCTTTGGTTTCCAATTAGAGGATATACTTCAGTTCCTGTGGAGTGTGATAAACCAACTCTAATAATGGTAATCATTTCATTAAAAAGTAACACAAAATCCTCACACTTGTCTGACAAAGTCTGACTTGCACTATCAACTGTCAGGAAAGGGTTTAAGATAATCAATAGTGGAAAATAACACTTGAAGGTTTTTACCCTTATTTATAACCTTGCAGAAACACATCTTTCTTTCAGGAGTAGCAGTTTTTATATGTGACTTAAGTATCTTTATGAATTTTTTTAATTCCCTTACAATGTGTTTTGCAGCAATCCATTTTTGATATATTATATTTCAAAGGCTTAAAAACAACTAAACCTCTTTATATAGTCCTCTCTGGTTCAATGTTTAAATGACAGCTTTTAAAAACAGTTAAAAATGATCAATCTTGTCATTCAAAAGAAGAAAGTAATTTTGAAAAGTATAATATTAAGTGCAGGTCTGCATCAATCAGGTCGGACAACATAGTGGTTTGTCATGTATTTAAATGTAAAACTTGAGTAGTTTATTCTGTTTCATCTTTCATAAAAGATGTCAATATATTAAAATAAATAAACAAACAAATGGGCATTAGTGACCTAAGACATTCACATAAAGAACTTCTGCTATTTAAATGTTGAAGCTCCTTGAAAGAAATAAATCAGCAATCTTCACATGGTTCTTAGTTGAGGCAAGAACATAGTGGGCAAAACTAAAGAAGTGCTTTTAGCCTATGCCTTTTATGCATGTGAAGATTTTTTTTCTTTAAATAAATTATTTCTTTAATAAAATATAAAAAGGAATATAACCATAAAGGTCACCTTCCATAACACCCACCAAATTTCAGTCCAAACCCTTTCTAACCTAGCATGAACCAAAATAGAGGGCCTATAGCAAAACCATATTTTCAAAAATAATAAATAAAACAGTTGTCTAACCTCAATGACAGAATGATTCAAAAAGAAGGAGGAAGAAAGCCTCAGAATGAGGCAACAGATGCACAGAACTGAGCTGTAATAGTCCATCTTTCAGATGATTTGTGCTAATGGTTCACAATGCAAGCAAATTCAGATTGATTATATTATATAAGGATGATTGACACTGAGACAGAGAAGTGGGAGGTAAAGATAAGAAAGAGAGCTACCATACTACTGAGACAGAGAACTGTGAGGTGCAAACAACAAATGGAAGAGGGAATATTTGAAATGTTTTAGAATAATTTACAGAAAATGAAGATGATAGAATATGACATGTGTTTTAGCATGTTTTCAGGTTAACCTAAAATGAAAAGTACCAACACTTATGTTCTTTTCTTAATTGGGGAAGGGAAAAGTATCAAAACCAGCTATACATACAGTGCAACCGGAAAGTATTCACAGCACATCACTTTATCCACATTTTGTTATGTTAAAGCCTTATTCCAAAATGGATTAAATTCATTTTTTTCCTCAGAATTCTACACACAACACCCCATAATGACAACGTGAAAAAAGTTTACTTGAGGTTTTTGCAAATTTATTAAAAATAAAAAAACTGAGAAATCACATGTACATAAGCATTCACAGCCTTTGCTCAATACTTTGTCGATGCACCTTTGGCAGCAATTACAGCCTCAAGTATTTTTGAATATGATGCAACAAGCTTGGCACACCTATTCTTGGCCAGTTTCGCCCATTCCTCTTTGCAGCACCTCAAGCTCCATCAGGTTGGATGGGAAGTGTTGGTGCACAGCCATTTTAAGATCTCTCCAGAGATGTTCAATTGGATTCAAGTCTGGGCTCTGGCTGGGCCACTCAAGGACATTCACAGAGTTGTCCTGAAGCCACTGCTTTGATATCTTGGCTGTGTGCTTAGGGTCGTTGTCCTGCTGAAAGATGAACCGTCGCCCCAGTCTGAGGTCAAAAGCGCTCTGGAGCAGGTTTTCATCCAGGATGTCTCTGGACATTGCTGCAGTCATCTTTCCCTTTATCCTGACTAGTCTAACAGTTCCTGCCACTGAAAAACATCCCCACAGCATGATGCTGCCACCACCATGCTTCACTGTAGGGATGGTATTGGCCTGGTGATGAGCAGTGCCTGGTTTCCTTCAACAAACCTGACACCTGGCATTCACACCAAAGAGTTCAATCTTTGTCTCATCAGACCAGAGAATTTTGTTTCTCATGGTCTGAGAGTCCTTCAGGTGCCTTTTGGCAAACTCCAGGTGGGCTGCCATGTGCCTTTTACTAAGGAGTGTCTTCCATCTGGCCACTCTACCATACAGGCCTGATTGGTGGATTGCTGTAGAGATGGTTGTCCTTCTGGAAGGTTCTCCTCTCTCTACAGAGGACCTCTGGAGCTCTGACAGTGTGACCATCGGGTTCTTGGTCACCTCCTTGACTAAGGCCCTTCTCCCACCAACCGCTCAGTTTAGATGGCCGGCCAGCTCTAGAAACAGTCCTGGTGGTTTTGAACTGCTTCCACTTAAGGATGATGGAGGCCACTGTGCTCATTGGGACCTTCAAAGCAGCAGAAATTTTTCTGTAACCTTCCCCAGATTTGTGCCTCAAGACAATCCTGTCTCGGAGGTCTACAGACAATTCCTTTGACTTCATGCTTAGTTTGTCCTCTGACATGAATTGTCAACTGTTGGACCTTATATAGACAGGTGTGTGCCTTTCCAAATCATGTCCAATCAACTGAATTTACCACAGGTGGACTCCAATTAAGCTGCAGAAACATCTCAAACATCTCAGAACCTACGAGAAAGCTCGTAAATCCAGTCCACCTTAAATCCATTCTCACCTCTCCGTCAGAGTCTTTTGTCCTGTAAACGTGCTGATTAACAGCAAGTAGCCTGGTATCCCATCCCCCAGCCTACCGTTGCAGTTCATTTCACAAAGAAGTTTCTCAGTTTTCAGTGTTTATCTTAAAGTGAATTGTTGGAGCTTTATAGGGTAAAATAGTACATCATCGTTTGGAATACATACATTTTTCGTGTGTTCCGTGTCAACAACAATCTATGTAAAACATAGTTAACACAAAAACATTTTTCATGTTTTAGTAATAATTGAAAAAATATAGACATGAAATGTATAATGTGTGAAGCCTGAAATACACAAATGTGAAATAAAAACTTTCACAAAAGGCACAAGTATAACAAAACAAGCGCATTTTTATTCAAGAATTTAACCAAAGAAAAAAGAAAGCAGGTTACGGTAGGCGGTTGACATGACAGCTTGCGTGGTGCAATGCTAAGAACTGCTGCCTTCCAATCAAGAGGCTGCAGTTTCGATATCAGCTGCTTCCCAAATTTACCATTTTCAGTAGTGAGCTGCTCTTATTGTTAATATCATACAATGAAAGCATACATTTGATTTGTGTCTGTAAATTTAAAGTTAGTGTTTTTTTTTTTCAGTTTTATTCTCTTACTCACGTTCAAGCTCCCACACACCCCCCAGATCTGACATCATTTTCAGATAAAGACGTGGTATAACAAACAAACTTATTTTGTTATACCCCCTCTTTATTTGAAAACGGTGTCAGATCTTGTGCGTGAACGAGACTGGGACTGGGAAAACTGTAGACGTGGATGTGAGTTGTATGCGTGACCGAGAATGGCTGTGGATGTCAATTTGTTTTTATTCAGTTTTATTCTTAAGTGCTCCTGCTCACGCTGAATTAGTATGCACCTTCTGATCCATGATGTCAAAGCTGCACTGACGAAAAAAAGAGACTTAGGTATATATAACATTTGGAATAATTCATTTTATGACCTGTATTGTAAATTTCGGAAAACGTTGTTGCACTAATGCAACATTATTTTCATTTGCATACCTTCATGCAGTTGTAATCATGACGTGACTGTATAATGTATGAAGCCTGAAATACAAATATGAAATAAACACTTTCACAAAAGGTACAAGTATAACAAAACAAGTGCACTTTTATTCAAGAATATAAACGAAGGAAAAAGAAAGCAGGTTACGGTAGGCGATTGATATGACAGCTTGCATGGTGCAATGCTAAGAACTGCTGATTCCCAATCAAGAACTTCTGGGATGGATGCTGGCAGCTTCTCAAGTTTACAATTTTGAGTAGAGAGCTGCTCTTATTGTTAATATTATATAATAAAAACATACATTTTATTTGTGTCTGTAACAGCCGCTCTAAATGTATAGTACTTGTCAAAGTTAGCGTCTTTTTTTAGTTTTATTCTCACTCACATTCACTCTCCCACAACACCTCCCTGCCCCCCCCAACCCCTGATATGACGCTGTTTTACAGGGAATTCTCAAATGTCATATATACCTAAGTCTCTCTTTTTTTGTCAGTATGGCTTTGACATCATGGATCAGAAGGTGCATACTAATTCAGTGTGAGCAGGAACACTCAAGAATAAAACTAAATAAAAAAAATTCACATCCACAGTCATTCTCAGTCACGCACAACACTCACATCCACGTCCACAGTTTTCCCAGTCTTGTTCGCGCACAAGGTCTGACACAGTTTTCAAATAAAGAGAGGGTGTAACACAACAAGTCTGTACCACGTCTTTATCTGAAAACGGCTTCAGATTGGAAGGGGGTGTGTGTGTGTCTGGAAGCTTGAACATGAGTCAGACAATAAAACTGCGGGGCTGCACTGAATAAGCTCCAGTTTTATTCTCTCTCTCAATCACACTTTAACACCCACCCTCCCCACTTCACCTCTCCTGATCTGACTCTAAGTAACAGCGGCAGCGTAAATTCACCCCCGATCTGACGCTGTTCGTTTTCAAATAATATTGCATTAGTGCGATGATGTTTTCTGATTAATTTTATACCCAATGTCCCATATATTTGTCTATTTCTTTTTTTTCTCCATGCTGCATCAACATCATGCAGCACAAGGCATGAGTTTATTCAGTGCAGCAGGAACACTCAATAAAACTGAATAAAAAAAAATAAAGTGACGGTGAGATACGAAGAAGGCAGATTCACCAGCGTTTGTGTGTCAGCTTTTATCCCTCCAAATCAAAGAATGTCAAGTTCCATTGCTTCAAAACACTACTCGCATCTATAGTTATTCCCAGTTTCAAATAAAAACTAAAAGAGTCAGATCCTTAGGGCGGTGTATGTATGGTGATCGTCACTGAGAAAATAAAAGTGAAAAAAAAAAGGATAACTTTTACAAGTACAATACTGTAAACGTACACGGTCTGTTACAGACACAAACCAAAAGTATGTGTGTACTGTATAATATTAACAATAAGAGCAGCTCACTACTGAAACAGCAAATACAGGAGACAGGATCGAACCGGGAACTAGTGATTCCAAGTCGGCAAATCTTACCGCTACGCCACGGAAGCTGTTGTATCGTCCTTGAACCTTTTGTGAAACTGTTTATTTGATCTTTGGAAATCAGGCTTAACACATTACACAATTCATGTCTACATTTTGTCAATTATTACTAAAACATGAAAAACGTTTCTGTTTGAACAATGTGTTTACTGTACATAGATTGTTGTAGACACGGAACACACAAGAAATGCATGTGTTCCAAATAATGATATAGTATTTATAAAAGGTGTGATTTTGCTTGACTTCTCACTCTATACAAATCCAAGCAACTGACACGCAGGTAAACAGACAAACTGTACGCCGGTGGGGGATGTGATAGCAGGCTGCTTGCTGATTGCTGCTTATCAACACATCTACAGGATAATTAAGACGCTGATGGAGAGGTGTGAAGTGATTTAAGGTGGGACGGATCTACGAGTTTTTTGTAGGCTCTGGTAATTCTAGTGTTAAACAGGTGAGCTAAGTGTGCACGCTCACTCACACCTCCCCACTCCTGCACACCACCCCCTATGCCCAATCAAATGCACCTCCTCAGACAGCAACAGAAGCTACAAAAACAAAATGCAGTTTCCAAAACCCCACTGCACTCCTCCATCTTCCTGCTTCCAAACCTGCGGCAGCAAGTAAGCGGTTCTGAAAGAAACAGGCAAGCAGTGACTGACACAACTGCCCGAGGGCCCTTCAAAGAGAGACACCAGCAACGCTATCCAAAATCCTCCTAAGACATGTCATCTGTGGCCGCTGACATTATCCTACACCCTTTCATGTGCACCTGAAAGAATGCAGGTATGTGCCATTTCTCTAATCTTTACTTATAACACTGTGCACTAACATGTCACTGTTAATTACAGTCTGCAGACCACCTTCATGAGAAGCTATATACTGTTCTGCAGAAAGCTGGTGAGGGCAAATATACCCCTACACTGTTGTAAAGGGAGTTGCTTCATTATCAGTTCCGTATTTACTGATTGTATGTCTTTCAAAGTGAAGAGATAGATCTCTTGCTAGAAACAGGGCTCCTTTTACAAATGCCAGCATCTACACAGCCGTCAGCAAGCTTCATGTAATTTTCTGTAGCAGCAAGTGAACCGAAACTCCTTTTTTTGCAATTAGTAGCTAAACTAAAAGCAGAGATAACTAATTTTGCAAAAGATTCTAATAAAAGTAGCTACTCGCACTTCCTCAAGCATACACATCTGGCTTTCTTTTCACTAGTACAGCTGACAGTTTCTCAAAACATTTAAAATGGTACTAATTCCTTCACACAAGTTGCAAGGTCAATTCCCATGGAAATAAAAATTTCAAACTAAGCAACAAACTGTAACTCATTCTTTACCATATAGTTTTTATAGAATACACTGAGCTTCTGTTGAGCATGACTTTCTTGCATTCATGCGTTACCTAAAATCTGTTAACTGAAAAGGTTAAAGCATCCCCAATGTAATATTCATAAGATTAGTAGGAAAAATGGGGGCAAGTCAGTGGTAGAACATATGCAGAAAAGAGCCATGTGTGCCAGAGGGACATAATAATAATTCTTTACATTTATATAGCACTTTTCTCATTGCTCAAAGTGCTCACATAGCATAAGTGGTTTTAGGGACACCCATCAGATGACATTTGCAAGGACTGGAGTAAACTCCATGAATATTTTTTAGAAGTGTGAATTGGTGGTTACAACTTTTGGACTAGTATCTAACGTTGGAGAGGAAGACAGAGAAAAAGGAAGAAGTTTCTATGGACCCGAGTGTAACTAAGTGAACAATGTTTATCAGATGCTTTATACCTAAGGAGGAGAGAGATAAGCTTTTCCTTGGTTGAGAAGTAGCATGAAAAAATAGAAGAGTGGGTGAAAATATAGAGATAGGGGGAACCTCACATATCTTGAGAACTGCCTGGCATGTAGACACAGTAAAGTGTCATGAGTCCTCAGCTATCATCAGGTGTAGCATTTACATGGAGGATATCTCCAATCAACATATACTCTACCACATAAGGCGCAAGAAATCTTCATGTTGCACTGAACTGTTTTAAATGTTTATGGAAAATGCAGCTCAGAAAGCTTTTGTGTACTAATTATTTAAAATGTATGCATTATGTGTATTTAAGGGAAAAGATTTTTACATTTTCAGACTGGCTTTTATTTGCTGTGGATTGCCTGTTTTGACATACTATTTTTGGCTAATTTTGCTTTTCTATATTTTTGCCAATGCATTTTCAAAATTTAAAAAATCGATGATTCTTATGGTACCAGATATTTTTTCATACATTTTTACTTGTTTGATGATTACTACAGATTGTTTGAGGTAAGTACTTTCTCAGTTTTTGTTCTGTGGTTTGGGGAGGAATGTATTTTGAATACTAGGACTCTAAGAAGCTTGAGCTTAAGTTTAGTGAGGTTAGGCCTCATTTTTATATTATGTGTTTGAGTAAGCAGGGATGCCTGACACTCCATTTTTAAAGTGTAGGTCTTATTTTGGCAATTTCTTTGATATATTTTATTTATTTTCAGTGAGGTAGAAGTCACAACAAAATAGATGCTCTTGTTTATTAATTTTTATTTATATACACACCACAAACAGTATTATACTGGTATTATCTTGTTTAGTAAGATCTCATAAAGGACAGGTAAAAAACAAACACATTGACACAAACCTAATATCAATTTCAACTACAGCTTTTCAAAGTGCTTTACAAAGGTAGTGGAACAGCATAATGCTAGAGTACCCTAAAAATAAAAAGTAGCATCTAGCTGGACATGTTGGATTTGACTAACTACATTGCCGGGGAAAAACGGTGCCTTCAAATGCTCCACTATACTCTTGAAAGATTACAAATCAAACACAGAGCATACCATGGCTCTCTGTAAATTTCTGCAAATATTGTTTTTACTGCTGTACTGATCTGCCTGTTGAAGTAATCGCCTTGTCACAATGAGCTGGTAATTATTCTGATATTTCCTCTCTGGTCATTATTTTTCTAGACCTTTCAAACATAAGACACGCTAAAATAGAATATACTCAATTTATTGTAATTATATTTTCTTTCTAAGTGTACCCAAGAGGAGTTAGAATATATGCAATATGCAATATATGCAATTACTTAAAAATAGGTTTTGCTTTTTTAAAATTTTATTCTAAAAGTGTTAATGGTAGTAATAAAAATTCATATTTAATTTTCTTATTTTAATTCCCAATTTAATGCCACTTAATTTTCAATTACAGGTCTGATGACTTTATTGCTGCCGTTTGTGACAGGTTTGCATTGTATTATAATGTATATACAGTGATCCCTCACTATATCGCGCTTCGACTTACGCGGCTTCACTTCATCGCGGATTTTAAATGTAAGCATATCTAAATATATATCATGGATTTTTTGCTGGATCACAGATTTCTGCGGACAATGTGTCTTTTAATTTATGTTACATGCTTCCTCATTTGGTTTGCCCAGTTGATTTCATACAAGGGACCCTATTGGCGCATGGCTTAGAAGCTACCCAATCAGAGCATGTATTACATATTAAATAAAACTCCTCAATGATATACGATATGCTTCCGATATGCTTCCCGCGCGGTGCTTGATTGTTTGCTTTTCTCTGTCTCTCTCACTCTCTCTGCCTGACGGAGGGGGTGTGAGCAGAGAGGCTGTTTGCACAGCGGTTTGCACAATGCCGCTTTATCGCGGTGCTTCGGCATACTTAAAAGCACGTATTGATTTTTTGATTGTTTGCTTTTCTCTCGTGCTCTCTCTCTGACATTCTCTGCTCCTGACACGCATTCTTTGAAGAGGAAGATATATTTGCATTCTTTTAATTGTGAGAAAGAACTGTCATCTCTGTCTTGTCATGGAGCACAGTTTAAACTTTTGACTAAAGGATGTTATTTCATGTCTAGAGGGCTCTAATAATGTTAACAGTGTGGGAGAGTTTATAAGGGCTTAAAATATATAAAAATAACCACACAAACATATGGTTTCTACTTCGGGGATTTTCATCTATCGCGGGGGGTTCTGGAACGCAACCCCCGCGATCGAGGAGGGTTTACTGTATATATATACTTTTAAAATTTCATTCAGTAGAAGTTTTATCTAAAAGTTACAAAAATATAAATCACAGAATCTTTTTCCATTATGATGAGGTGCCACACTTCTTTGCACTTTGTGTATAGCAATATGTAATTCAAACACCTGAAGTCGGAATGTGTTGGTCAACAAAACCTTTAACGTACAGACAGAAAAATCACGAGTGAGTAACATTTCAGTTTATTTCTCGGGTATCTGTGTTTTGCTGACAATAATTCACCTGCCACCTTACTCAGGAGAAATCCTTTTTGAAAATAAAAATTGCATCCAAAGCTGCTAGGATAGGCTCCAGGTTTCCTGCGATCCTGCTCTGGATGCACAGGTTTAGAAAATGTACATATTGTTCCTAATCTTAGATATTGTCTCTGTCATTTTGTGGCTATCCATACTCCTATAACCTGCTCTTACTCTGCTCATTAAGGGTTTACTGTTCTTATGCGTGGACTATTCAAGTCTCACTGCCATTACCCTTGTCATTACATGCTTATTTTTCTTTGTTTCCCTCAGTAGAGCTAGGTGGGGTCGGCACACTGATTCAAGCCTAAGAGCCCTGTTCTTCCTAAGACCCCATGATTTTTTTTGATACCTCTCAAAACACAGTAGAATCTATTTTTGATTTTTGATATCTTTTCAGGCATGCAAGTAACAAAATTCTGTTTACAGATTGATGGAATCAGAGACCAATATGGCTGGTAGAAAATAACAATGCCCAGTATAGGAGATTATTGAATGCAATATTTAAGTCATTAATTTTAAGCACATTGTCTTGGAGCACAATATGTTGTGTGTTGTAGATATTTAGAGTAAAAACACCCAAACCTTAAAATTCACCTAGATTTCATTATAAATTGGCCCATTCTGGACAATAAAAGGAAAGGATGAAACAGTCAGAGCACATTTGTTCAACACAAATTACATAGAAAATATTTAAAAAATTATAAAATTGTTCATATTCAGTATCTGGTTTTGATTATGCTTATTTTTATAAGACAAAAACAAAACCAGACCATAAACCATGTAATGTAGTGCAGTAAGCTTCCACTAACATTAAACTCATATCCAAACCCATTAACTGTACAGTTCTGTCTGATTGTGACACAAAACTAAACTCCACAGTAGCTCTGTAACCACATCGTAATTACTAAAACTAATATATATATAAAAATAAATTCTATGTCTTTGTGAAATAAAAACTAAATTAAAACTAAAAATACACGATGAAGGAAAACTAAAACTAAACAGAATTTCCAAGTAAGGTCAGAAAAAATATAGAAATAAAAACTAATATAAAAAGCCAAAACTATAATAACCTTGGTCTAATGACATTTTCAACAGTCATTTTCCTCCAAGCCAATGAGGCCATAAAAATTGTAAAAAAAAAGTGATTAACCTATTTTCCATTATAGTTTTATTGTCCCTAGTTCATACCACTAAAACACAGCAATTCACTATTCCATTATATTTGTAATTGCACTGTTTATGTACACAAACAAAATGTGGAAATAATGAATAAGACAGAGACACACTCACCTCAAATATGCCTGATTTAGATTGGGTATCCCACTTGCACTGACATCCACTGTAGCTGATAATCCAACTAAAATCAAAGATAACAGTTTCCAAAGTGAACTCTGGAATATTGTATTTGAAAACTGACTTGCAGAAATGATATTTTTCTGCAGCAGTAATTTTAAGGAGATGTGTTTACTGAGGAGTGTGAAATGGCAAGTATTTCAGTTTAGTTTCATTAAGAAATAGTTTTTGCTCATTATTTCACGAATTTGTGTTTAGTAAAAAAGACTACCACAGATATTATTCAAACTGTGGGAAAGTATCAGAGAAATCAGCTAGCCTAAAAGACCTGGCATATGGAGAAAGCTGTTAAATTTGAATAAATTAAAATGCCGAATCATATAAATATGATTTTATCATTATTTTTATTAAATAAGACATGATGTGATATTAGTGAAAAATATTTTTACCCTGATTAATAAAAAACTGTTGTTCACGTTATTTATTTTTAAAGCTTTACACCTATCTTTAATGTCAAGTAAACATTTCTGTGATGTTGAGAATATGTATTTACTCCATAATATTTAATTAAGAAGTAAAGCCAAAGTGAATCATTAATTAGTCTGTAAAGCCAAACTTCGTTGTTCATAAAGTTGAGTTATAGTTATCTATACATTTAATTTAAAAAGGAATGTGTCATTGACCACTTTTGATGGCTGATTGCGTAGTACACTGTACATATTTGCATTTCTATTTCTTACCAATCCATTAAGCACAATTGTCAATTTTAGTTGCCATGTTAAGGGATGCAAATTGCAACACTGTGGAAAATTTGGAAGAACCATCATTTATCAAAGACCATTTTGCACAGAAACAGTAAATGTAATAATGAGAATTACAAATGATACCTGTCAAAGTCAGTGAAGTGTAACACCTTTGCAATCGTGGAATTATTGTATCAGAGCAGTTAGAAGGAGGTGAAGAAAATGCTAGAAATATGCTTCATCATGTAGATTCTTTTTTAAAAGGGCTTTGCTGACAGCTTTTGTCATGCTTACCTGAATGGAATTGTGCAGAAACCGTTAAAAAAAGAGAAAAAAAGATTGATTACAATTTATTTTCAGACAGGATAAAAGTTCACCCATGGTTCACTTAGACCATTTAATTGGAACAGATCAGGATTAACCCAGTAACTACAATTACAGCTTGCCCTAGTAATATGCTGAATGACTGACACTGAAATACTGTAATTCATATCTAGCATATCTAACATCTCTTGTAAATGGAGTGATTAATGTAACCCTTGATTAAATCATAATGATGATGTAATAATTAGTTTTCTTACACTTACTTTATTCAGGTCAGAATCAAATGGAACTGGACTGAATCCTGGTAAAACAAGGTGTAAAGTGTAAGCAAACACTAACTTTCCACCGGCACCTCAGCAAGACTACCACAGCATACCAAATATGTCACAAATCTGCCAGAAATGTGGAAGTGTAGGTCATGTAGTGAAGGATTGCAAAGAATCAGCCTAGAGGGCAGTCTAAGTGGAAAAATGTGAAACCAAGGATTCCATAGGAAGACGTTTATCTATTAGTTGTGTGGCTTGGCAAGTCATATCTTCAGAGACTGCCTTCTATGAGAAATGACCTACACAGCAGCAGAAAAATATCTAAGAAAAAGATATTGCTATTCCCTCTATCTGATCTATGTGTTTCCCCACATAGCAACTCCAAACCCTACCAACATGTAAATTAACTGTTGTTCCCTTAATACTAAAAGTGCTGCACTCTGGGCCCAGATGCCTACACCACCATCTGCCGGAGCTTGATGGACTATTCCAAAGGCTCTGTGGTAAAATCCATCAACCACATCTTTTTTAGGTCTGATCTGGAAGAGATTGTTCTGGGATAAGTAGAATATTTCATTGCATTACAATTGGGGCACCCTGTTGATCTACATCAGTGAAAGGCAACCTTTTTAGAGTTATGGCGCACTAAGCCCAAAAATTTTCTTTTTGCGGGGCACCTGAGGTACTGCCCATAAATAAAGTCGTGACGACACAATCTATGGACAATCGCCAATAAAAACAGTTAACTTTACAAGTTTGAAAGACATTTTATTAATAAAGGAATCAAAGGATAAATCTTAAATTTAAATAATGTGAACGGTGAGATTGTTTTTCAGCACATATGAGATTGTTGCGAGTATCAATTTTCGAAAGACAGACGCACATTAACTTGTCGATCATTTGAAGTCTCTCGTGTTTCTTAGACTTCATTTCCGTAAGTGTTCCGTTATCTGTTTTTCCAACATAAAATATATTTTTTTAAACATTATCTTTTTAATCAACCAAAAATTCAAAAACACTAGCAATTTTAAATATTTTACAAAAGTTTTCGCAGTGCTCCTAGAAAATTCCACAGACTGGTTGCATGACAATGGTCTATATGAACATCATAAATTATTTGCTAGGGAACAGCAGTTCAAAGGAGTTAAACTGGACAGGTGGCATCTCTAAGACCTATACTTTTAGGACAGTTTCCCTTAGTTTTCTTCTGGTCTTTAACACTAGAATTACCAGAGCCTATGAAAAAACATGTAGATCCGTCCCACCTTAAATCGCTTTGCAGCTCTCCATCAGCGTCTTTTGGCTTGTAAATGTGTTCATAAGCAGCAAGCAGTGTGCTATCACATCCCCCACTGGCACACAGTTTTCTCTTTACCATTTTGTACTGTTGATCAGATACAGACAGCTGTTTGTGTCGTCCAATGCCCCTTTCGACAAGCCAGTATGCAGTATGTGGGTATCAACCAGTACACCCATTTATTACTTAAATTGCACCAGTACCACAACTGGTTCAGCTATTCACTATTTCATTAATTTACTAACTAACAATCTGAGGTGTCTTGTTTTGAGAATTTAAAAACTGCATGCCTGGAATGACTTGAGGATACATTTCTAATTCAGACGTGTGTTGTTCTAGCAGTTTCACAAGATCTCAATGCGTTTTTAGAAAACAAGATATTTTTGCTTCTTTTCATTGTATTCATTTTTATTTATGTTGTTCTTATAGTGTTTTCACAAAATAAATAATTAATAAATAGACCCTTTTCAGATAACTTGCTTTAAAAATAATTTTCTTTGGTGCCCAAAGACTTTTGCTCAGTACTGTTTTTGTTTTTTCTGTCCTCCCTGACCATTGGACCTTACTCTTATTCTGTGTTAATTAAAGTTGTCTTATTTTAATTCTTACTTTTGTCTTTTTTCTCTTTTCTTTATCATGTAAAGCACTTTGAGCTACATTATATGTATGAAAATGTGCTATATAAACAAATGTTGTTGTGAAGAAATACATTTTTATGTATTTTTCTATTTTTTCTATATATTTTTATATATCCATTTTATACATATGTATATTCATATACAGTATGTATATATATACATATTTACAGTATATGAGTATACATGTGTGTGTATATATATAAACTTAAACTATAAAACTACTATAAACTATAAAATTAAAGGAACACTTTGAAAACACATCAGATCTCCATGGGAAAAAGAAATCCTCCTGGATATCTATACTGATATAGACTGGGTAATGTGTTAGGAACAAAAGGATGCCATATCGTTTGATTGAAATGAAAATCATCAACCTACAGAGCCCTGAATTCAAAGACGCCCCAAAAATCAGAGTGAAAAAATTATGTGGCAGGCTAGTCCATTTTGCCAAAATTTAATTGCAGCAACTCAAAATTGTACGCAGCACTTTGTATGGCCCCTGTGTTCTTGTATACATGCCTGACAACATCGGTGCATGCTTCTAATGAGATGACAGATGGTGTTGTGGGGGATCTCCTCCCAGATCTAAGTATATATATCACGGATTTTTCGCTGGTTCGCAGATTTCTGCAGACAATGTGTCTTTTAATTTATGGTACATGCTTCCTCAGTTTGTTTGCCCAGTTGATTTCATACAAGGGAAGCTATCGGCGGATGGCTTAGAAGCTACCCAATCAGAGCATGTATTACATATTAACTAATACTCCTCAATGATATACGATATGCTTCCCGCGCAGTGTTTGATTGTTTGCTTTTTTCTGTCTCTCTCACATTCTCTGCGCCTGACGGAGGGGGTGTGAGCAGAGGGGCTGTTTGCACAGAGGCTGTTTGCCCAGAGGATATGGACGCACCTGTAAAAAATGCTGCTTTATCGTGGTGGGCTTACTTAAAAGCCCAAAAGTACGTATAGATTTTTTGATTGTTTGCTTTTCTCTCGCACTCTCTCTCTCTCTCTCTCTGACATTCTCTGCTACTGACACGCATTCCTTTGAAGAGAAGATATATTTGCATTCTTTTAATTGTGAGAAAGAACTGTCATCTCTGTCTTGTCATGGAGCACAGTTTAAACTTTTGACTAAAGGGTGTTATTTCATATCTAGAGGGCTCTAATAATGTTAACAGTGTGGGAGAGTTTATAAGGGCTTAAAATATATAAAAATAACCATACAAACATATGGTTTCTACTTCGCGGATTTTCATCTATCGCGGGGGGTTCTGGAACGCAACCCCTGCGATCGAGGAGGGATTACTTATATATATAAGAGTTGCCTAGAGTCTGTCTGTGTCGGGGTTGGGTGGCCACAATACACATATATATATAGCCTATATATAGATGAAGGTCTGTGGTATGTATTATGTACTGTGGTGCATATTTATATCAGTAAATCCATAAAGGGAGTAAATATTAAAATAGTCTTCTATTGCTGAGCTTTCAACACCTACCAGGTGTCATCATCAGAAGAAAATGATTAGACATACAGGAATCAAAGGCAATATATTGCATATGAATTTGTAGCAGGGTGATGGATTAGTGGGGTTCAGAGGGTGTGGGTATAAAAGTCTTCTTTATTATTTGGATATTCTTTTTAAACCTGCATAGGCTGTGTTTATGTCCAAGTGTCTGTTAATGGAGTTTTCATTTAATAGCCATGATACAGCCAGCTCTCTGGCAGTCTTTGTGTTTTCCCTGAATCTTAGTTGCACCATATGACAGTTAAACAATGATTCCTATTCATCTAGCCATGGAGATTTTACTGTGCAAATTAAGTAATGATCCTAACATAATGAAAGAAGCTGGTCATGGAGGACATTATGCTTTCAACATCACTTTTCCAAAAAAACTAACTTCCATTTTAATGGGACTCCTAGCAAAACTGGTTATGCAGTGATTTGAAAACATGGCTTTAACTCTTTTCAAACTTAAACTTTGGATACACTACGTTGACATTGCTGTTGACAACTTCAGTTATAGACGGTCTGCTTCATAAAAGAGCAAAAACAGCTGGGCCAACTTGAGAATGTCCAGCAGCTAATACTACAAGGAGAGGACATTTTAAATGATCCTGGTAGTACAATGATACAGTTCAGGCTTGATGGACTGACTAAAGAGCATGAAATGGGGCAGTAAATTGAAATAGAGGATGTGGTTAAGATGTTTGCAGGCATAAACGTCCAGTACGTTCACTTCTGGAAGCTAAGCTTAACTATTGTAACAAAAGTAGTTACTTTAATTATGCTTTTCTTTTTTAAGTACGCTGCCAGTCTGTTTTGTGGAGAAATGTTTCCTGTTTAGGCTTCCGGTTGCCTTCTATTGATGTGTCTGTAAGAGAGACATTGAGAGAGACAATATATTGCCAAGAGATTTGCTAATACACCAGTACAGAATGTGTGTATCAAACTGTCATTAAACCCTTGGAAATCTTGCACAGATCGAGCTGAGAACACCATGTATGCCACATAGCCTGGTGGATGTGCTGTAGCTACAACATTTAATCTCCATGTGGGTACATATGGTAGATTAAATATGGCTTTTATGTGTTATTGCAGGTTGGTTGTGATGTTGCAAATACAGATTGGGCACCAACATTACGTTCTGTCTAAAGTGCCAGAATAGATGCTGCCGGCCTTGGTCTTGAGTAAAAAATCATCTAAAAGGACTTGAAGTAATTTTCTTAATGGTGACTGCAAAATTTACATCACAACTAACCAACTGGGAAACTGATGCATTAAAATTGGTGTAATTTTCCAGTGCATGCAATAATGTTCCATTTGTAGTCACTTTTAGCATTACAGTTCACATAATTCCAATGCAAGTTCTCTTCAGTAAGTTTAAGGCTTTATCCTAGTCAAAAAAAAAACTCCATAGAATATACATATTTATTTTAATTTTAGACAAAATATATTGTACAGTTTGACAGGTATCACAATGCCTCCAGTATTGCTTGCTAAATGCAGATATTTTTCCAGTAATTTAAAAACTCAACTCATTTATGGCCTCAGAAGAGCATGGTGTTTTAAGGAAAGAATGACAGTTCAATTCAGATTTATTGTATTGTTCTCTTCATCTTATTCTCACTGCATCGTCTGAAAATACTAAAGGTGTAGGTTGCTTGGATATAAACAACAGACTTTTGTAAATGAAATGGGACAAAATGCAGTTAAAATGTATGTATGTTGCCTCAGCAAGGTTTGTTAACAGCTATTGACTAGAAAATCCTCATGTGCATGTTGTATTGCACAAACCATGGATGCACCAACTATGAAAGTCTTAAAACTATCCATCCATTATCCAACCCGCTATATCCTAACTAAAGGACCTGTTCATATTTATAGGAATTAAACAGATACAGGAGCATTAGGAAGAAATTCTAGTATATTTTTGACACTGAGAGAGTAACATAGTATCTATCTATTGTCACACATGTGCGATTAGGAGGCAGTCAAAGAGCCTAAAGGTAAGTGAAACATCGCGAGATAAGGGGTTGTCACGTGGTGCTTACCTGAACTCTCTTTTTTTGCCAACAGACATCAAGAAGAAAAATAAGAAAGCCACTTCCGGGTTCCAAGATGGCTGCAATAGCGTCACTTCCGGCCATTCTTGATGATGTCACTTCCGGCCATCAACAATCACGTCACTTCCGGCTCATCTCCAATGACGCAATTTCCAGTTCCGCCTCCACATCGACATTGCCAACCATTTCCTGTCACATGTCTTTGGTTTCCTGTATATAAACGCCATATTGTTCAGTAAATTGCATTCACTGTGTAAAAGACTTTGAATCAGTTTTTTTTCTTTAAATTGTCTGGGAGACAATATACGGGGACGGTCACCAAAACTTTGTTTTGTCAAGTGTGAAGAATTATTCTATTACACTAATATGGAAAATGGAGTAAGGAATACATCAAGTAAGCTGATTTGTTTGTTTAATATTTTTGGTTTATCACAATGTCAAATTATTGTGATGTACTAGTTTAACTATAGATGTAAGAAAGAATTTCAGTCTACCCTGCATACTTAACATTTCTAAGTACTGCCTCAGACTGCGTATGTATATGTTATACATCTACAGTATTAAGATATGTCACAAAACCATATGACAAAAGGGGATAAGGGAACCTCCAGAAAAACCTGGCCACAATGAGGGTAATTATTTAATCTATACTAATAAAAGGCAAAGCCCTCACTCACTCACTCACTCACTGACTCATCACTAATTCTCCAACTTCCCGTGTAGGTAGAAGGCTGAAATTTGGCAGGCTTATTCCTTACAGCTTACTTACAAAAGTTGGGCAGGTTTCATTTCGAAATTCTACGCATAAGGGTCATAACTGGAAGCTATTTTTCCCATATAATGTAATGGAGTCTTGAGTTGGAGATGGCCGCGGGGGGCGGAGTTTCGTGTGACATCATCACGCCTCCTACGTAAGTACGTAGAGAACAAGGAAGAACTCCAGCGATGAGCACAAAACGCCATTTCACAATTGAGAAGGCAGAAAAACATTATGAAGCAAATGATGCATACAAGCATATTCATAAGTACAGCTACTGCCGAAACAAAGCACGGCGTGAACCGTAAGTTTATATTAAATTAAGTTCATAGACAGGCTGCCACTAGCGTTTGTAATTTAGTGCCTGCCCATATAAGGCCGTCCATCAGCGGCAATCCAATACAAACACTGCCGGTAAATATTCACGTGTGAAGGACTGTGCTTATGCAGAGGAAGATGAGATGGTCAGGGTGGTGTTTGGCACAAACTCATTGAAACTGCGAGAGAAACTTTTAAGTGCCGGGTCTTAGCTGACATTACGAGATGGCACCAGTACAGCTGGGAACCTTCGATGCAAGAACACCAAGCGGCTCACGTGAACTGACGCAGTGCACAGACAAAAAGCAACAGTTCCAAAGAGTGCTGAACAAAAACCGAATTACACAATTGAGAAGGCAGCAAAAAAATATGAAGCGTCTTATACATAGAATCATATTCATAAGTGCAGCTACTGCGGAAACAAAGCACACGGTGGAAAAAGTGAATGTCCTGCTAAAGGAAGACAGTGTAAAAAAACCCGTGCATGCAGTTTGTCACATCACAGATAAAAGGAAGACGAGCTGTTTATTGATGCAGTAAGGAACTAATCGATGAATGAAACCTCTTATCTTTACAACGATTGACAAACACGGAATGTAACTTGAACACATCCTACAAATACGAGCCTGATTGAAAGAAATAATGATAATCAAATCCTTGATGACAGCAACATTCAATAACACTCACAAAACAATTACTGTATATTGACAATCATGTTACGTTATTTTTAAAATGTTCCCTTTTCTTTTTCATAACTTCTACTTCTCCACTGCGATACACGGGTATATATATAAATGTATATATATACCTGATCTACAATACATACTTTAGCATAGACAAGCCACACGCTGTGTGCAATTGTAGAGTCTTAAGCCTCTAACGCCGAGGTTCGATTCCGAGAGGGATGTACTGACTATGTACGCGCTACCGATTCATTTTACCTTCGCATCTCCTTGGTTTGGGACGTATGAAAAATATTAGGTTAACGCAGAATCATGTTACGTTATTTTTAAAATTTTCCCTTTCTTAGCACAAGCACAGCTGAGAAGCTTGATGCATGTACTCCATAACGCGTTAAAAATAACGCATTTAATCACACTTTCAATTCCAAGCAAACGGAACTTTTGTCAATGCATGATTTCCTGGTACATCCATTACACTGATGCACACATCACAGCTACAAAAATGTTAGAGTCGGAATAAAGCGTTCCTACGACTGATCATTTCGACTACCCGCGAAGCCTTGATAAAAGCATGGTTTTGTGCACACTGAAAAGCAAGCAAAATTAGATGCATTACAGAAAGCGGACTTTGTGGCTCTTACTGGGGATCATTGGACTTCCGTGACCGTTAGTAATTCTAAATACATCTAATTACAAAATGTTCAATGATCACACTGTTTTAGCCTAATGTACAAAATAATTTTGGCTAATGTTACTCAGAGTTTAAAGAGTAAGCTGGTCAAATTACCTTTTATGTTTCTGACTTATTTTTTAAGAAGAAAAACTGCACTTTATGGTGAAATTTTGGTTATTATTATTTAAAGACAATACTATTCTGAAAATGTACTTAAAGTACTTAAACTACCACTTTATTTTTAAGTCTGCCCAATTTTAACCAGGGATGATATTTTTGTTTCTGTTTTGAATTCAAATGCAGTTTAAAAGCTTTTTTCAGAAATTAAAACAGCTTCAGTTTACAATATTCATGTCCATGTCTATTATTTGATTCTGTAAGCCCACTAAAACCGTTTTAAATAAAAAAAAACATTTGCGATTTGGGGCAAATTTACGTATCGATTACATACGATTAATCAAGATTAATTCTTACACAGCCTCTAATTAATTGGATTAATTTTTTAATCGAGTCCCACCTAATATATATATATGTAGATATATATATGTAGATTTGTATATATATATGTGTATATACAGTATATATGTAGATATGTATATGTTGTATATACAGTATGTATATATGTGTGTGTGTATATATACAGTATGTGTATATATGTATGTGTGTATATGTATATATATATAACTGTATATATATGTGTATAGATGTGTATATATATATATCTATCTATATATATATATATATATATATATATATATATATATATATATATATGCCAGCAACACTCATGACAATGACAAAACAATTACATTGTCAATCATGTTACGTTATTATTAAAATGTTTCCTTTTCTTTTTACTTCTCGCTGCCAAGCAGGTATTTTGCTATTATTTATATATATATATATATATATATATATATATATATATATATATATATATATACACACACACACAGATATATATATAAATAGATAGATATAAATAGATAGATATGACAGATATGACAACAACACTTATATCAATGACAAACCAATTACATTAACAATCATCTTACGTTATTTTTAAAATGTTTGCTTTTCTTTTTCATAACTTCTTTAACACACTACTACTCTCTCCAGCAAGCGGTATTCTGCTAGTTAAAGATAAATAAGAAAAAAAAATCTTAATTCAAACAAAATAACACAAAATTAAACTAATTAAAAATGAATGAAAAAATATGAAAATGAGTTTTAAGTAACAGTTATTCAAAAATGCACTAAAAAGTAAAAAATATATTTTTCCTCGTTCTAAGATTTTGTTGGTCATATGCGACTAAAATTAAAATTACACCCATAAAAGAATTAATTTAATTCAATTAAAATACGTATATTCCTTGAATGATTCCAAAACGTAACTCTTACAACTTGAAAATTTCTCCAATTATAACCATTATCTTACATACTTTAATCAAGTTTTATATGATATGTCATTTTCTTTCCATAGTTAAGCTGGTTAGAAATTTCACTTTAACAAGTATTACAAAACACTAAAACTTTTTATTTTTTTGTCTTTCAGTTTGTGTTTTTGTGAGTAAACCTGGGTATGTGATAGACACCAGTGACAGACTAATCCCTCATCCACCTTTGATTCCTGTTTTGCTCGCAATGCTTTCACATTTCTAAAGAGGAGATAAACTTCCATTTTAGATAAGGCTGAATAGACTGCCTAGTGAAACCCTGGTGTAAGAAGGTAAAGTTGCGTTCTGTTTTTCAGTTATTTTTTCTGAGTAAGCAGAGAATTAGCCTGCTAGTGTCAAATACCTTTGGCTATGATACTCACCCATGTCTGAGCCAATTCTTAACGAATTGCTGAGGTTTCAGTTCTTGGACTATTTTTCCAGGTCTTTCCAATTTATGTAAGTTATTACTGTACATACTAACATCACCACAGTCACATGATGGCATTTTTAAAATAAAGAATCAAATCCTCCAGGGTGTGCTCAGACATTGTGGTTTATATCCTTTGTCCTTGTAAAGATTGGACTTGCTTTGTATTCTTAAACTCTGATTTTGTCCATGGTTTGTAAATGAATTATGTCCTTCATGAACTCTATCCTATTGACTGAGGGATCACTATGTGATTACCAATGAGTTCACTCATTGATATTCAGTCTTTCACAGCAAAAAAGGAATTATAATTGCTGCTGTGCACTTTGCATGCAGTGGTCATCCATACTTTACTAATCTCATTCCTGTCTGTAGCTGATCATATATCTTAGCGGCTACTTCTACCCTGTCCAGCTTGTGTTTTGACACAGGCAGGCTATTGATCACTGCTTAAGTAGAGCTTCTGTCATGATTTAGAGGACTATGTGACAATGTGTTAGCTGGCCCCTATTCTGCTATTGCAGCAATTCACTTCATACTCAATTCAGTTTCATACTCCATGTTTCTAAGTCTTTAAAGATCATTAGAGTGATTAATATTTTAGACCTGACTAAGCTTAATGGATACAGTAAAAGGCATGTTATATGGTGCTTAATAAAGTGGAAAACTCTATTAACCTTAATTCTCTGAAATAACATATGAGATTATTCAGTGATGCAGTCTGACCAAACAGTGATTTTTTTTCATTTGGCTGTTTTTCTGGTTGCAAAAATCTTCCAGCATTATTATACCATGGAAGGCTCAAGGAGTGTCTGATCTAAAGAGAAGATGCCAGAGAGCTAAGCGTAAACGGAAAAAAAATAAACTGATTATCCACTATGAGATATTGAAGGTTAAAGTAATAGTTTACAACAACATAGTCCGTCTTGAGAGGTACTGCTATTTCTCTAAGATTATAAATAACAATGCTAGTAATCCCAGAGTCTTATTCTCTACAATTGATTGTCTGCTAAATCTAAGTCAATGGAATGCCTCCAAAAACTCCCAGTGAAACTTGTTAGGGTTTTGCTGTATTTTCTAATAAAAAAAATTAATGATATTACAAATAATATACAGTAATCCCTCGCTACATCGCGCTTCGACTTTCGCGGCTTCACTCTATCATGGATTTTAAATGTAAGCATATCTAAATATATATCACGGATTTTTCCCTGGTTCGCGGATTTCTGCAGACAATGGGTCTTTTAATTTATGGTACATGCTTCCTCAGTTTGTTTGCCCAGTTGATTTCATACAAGGGACGCTATTGGCGGATGGCTAAGAAGCTACCCAATCAGAGTATGTATTACATATTAACTAAAACTCCTCAATGATATAAGATATGCTTCCCGCGTGGTGCTTGATTGTTTGCTTTTCTCTCTCTCTCTGACATTCTCTGCTCCTGACGGTGTGGATGTGAGCAGAGGGGCTGTTTGCACAGAGGCTGTTTGCTTAGAAGATACAGAGAAAGAACTGTCATCTCTGTCTTGTCATGGAGCACAGTTTAAACTTTTGACTAAAGGGTGTTATTTCATGTCTAGAGGGCTCTAATAATGTTAACAGTGTGGGAGAGTTTGTAAGGGCTTAAAATATATAAAAATAATCATACAAACATATGGTTTCTACTTCGTGGATTTTCATCTATCGTGGGGGTTCTGGAATGCAACCCCCGCGATCGAGGAGGGATTACTGTAGTACACATCCCAATACTGATCCTCCTAAACCCCAATACTCCATTATAAACAAATTAAATTCTTTCACCAGGATAGATTTACCAGATTTATATAAAACTAGCAAAATACCCGCGCTTCGCAGCGGTGACGTACTGCCTTAAAATTTTTATTAAGAAGAAAATTAAACCTTTTTAAACTGAGGGAAAATATACCAATAATTATTTGTTAAGGATCTCTTTGTATACCACATTGTGAGTTCAGCCCTCCGGTTGTAATATGACCAAGCTGTGTGCTGAGCTTACAGTTGGCAATGTGAAAAGTAATCTTGTTTCAAATCCCACAGCTTGGATTGCTGCTGTCATAATCGGTTTCAGTTTCATGGTTTGTTTCAATTATGACAGTATTTGTAGGACTTGTGTTGAAGAGACATTCGGCATCTGTCAAACGTTGTAAGTATACAACCAGTTTCATCGATAACTTCACATCCAGCTTTGAGAGTTTAAACATTCATAATCATCAAAGTGTCCACTACTGAAATCGTCACTTGTCAGTCTAAGATGTTGAAGAGGCATTGGCGGTTGTCGAAAGGTGTAAAATATTTGGCCATTTCGGTACACTTGAAAGCGACAACCGAACAATTCAGCGGCAGCCATCAACTCACATGCAGATCCATAGGTGAAGGGCTTAAGCATTTCACTCTTCTAGTGCTCCTGTGTAATATAATTATCTCCTGTCCCGTCATCAGTCCACACCTTGAACCTGTCCCAGTCATTCAATACATAAGACACAATGTTCCTCCGGATATCAAGAGTGAGCCTGATATGGCTGTGCAATATGTAACAAAGAGAATGGAAAAGGCAGGTGCCATCTCCGGGCATGAAAACCACTCGGTAAGTGACAGTTCTTTGATCGATGGTGATCACCTCGATAGACATGTTAATGGGGGTACGGTTGGAATGATAAAAGAAATGGGTACCTGAACAATATAAAGTAAGTCTAAAATACCTACACAATAACTATAATCGTAATAAACGAACAATAAAACAGCGGAGAAGCCGTAGATTAAATTAAAAGGCTGTAGTTATCAGAAGGGAGACGTGAATCCCGTGGCGAAGCAAGGAAGGGAATGTAGAGATTGGAGCCACGGACGGCCTTATATAGGCAGGCAGCCAACAACGTTGGAGGCATTAGGATGGGGGACCCAATGCCACCTCACACGGTGACCAAGCTGCAGGCTATGGACGTATATATGTACATAAGCAGGATTCAGTTAGCGTTGGGAACCCGTTTACCAAATTTCTTGAAGATGGGCCCATAAGTAACAAAGACCATTGAAAAGTTCAATATGGCGGCCGACAGTGGCATCATAGAGCTCTGCGCCACCGTGCCACCCGAGAAGGCAGTCATTATACAGCTAAATGACCACCTCAATAAGAGGTGGTTTATGTATGTATTTATATATATATCTATATACAGTATATATATATATATATATATATATATATATATATATATATATATACTGTATATATATATATATATATATATATTCCTGCATGACTTGATATATTCCGATGCTGACTTTATATAATCAGGCTTTGATGTTATATATTCAGAACACTGATTTTATATATTCAGAAAATTATTGTATTTGCCTGTTTGGCACTCCATAATATATGTTTGTTGCCATTAATGATGCCATTGTGACCTAGGTGAAAATCAGAGTGTGAAGACTAAGGAGTAGCAAGGGCTGGGAGATGAACAGAAGCTTAAAAGAAAAATCAATGGGAGGTGAAAGGTCAAATCTAGGAAACTTGATATTATCATCAAAAAGAATTGGTCAAAAGTTGACAACAAAGTAATTTAAATAACTAAATTGCAATCAATCAAAATTCATTATAGACTTTTGTTAAATATCCAAAAATATGCATGCAGAGAGATATGCACATCCACCTTAAATAAGGGTTGTGTGATGAGATCACATGTCATACCACTAGCAGGTAAGGATATTATTGTCAATTACACCACCATGCAAAAAAAAGTCACGACCATGAAAAACCTACACAAACTGGCTGTGACTGTACAAAATAAGAGGAGAAAAATGGTGCAGTGATGTCAGCAAAGCGTTATTAAATAAAAACATAACAAATATGTTAAACCTCATGATTAATAAGCCAAAGTTATGTCCAACCATTACAAAAACAAGTTCATGACAAGCATAATACACAACTAAGTGCAATTCAGCAATGCATTTTACTGGGTACTGGCTTTGGCAGCATCATATCCTACTGGAGGCATAAAGAGATTACATCAATAGGGCTTTAAGTATGGAAAACTCTCTCCTGTAGCATATCCTTAAGCAAATCGTGCATTGGCCCCATCACCATTTCAAGGTTTCAAATGTGTTTCACTATGTAATTAATTGTAATATACTTTGTAATTCAGTCATAGGGTACTGGGAAATCTTTATCTTCTCTCACATTTTTCTGGATTAAATAATTGCGATAAAGCCTATAAAGTGTAAATTACAAACCTAATTACACAGCATATTTCTTTATTTTCAGTTTAGCACATAATTTTTATATCTGCTTCATGACATTTTATTGTTCCAATATATTCTGTTGCAAGTTGTACATTTTCTTGTATAAAATTTCACACATATTTAGCATAGTGTAGTAAATTCTGCTAGGGTTCACCCACACTCACTGTGTTAATGAAATCTGCCAAAAGCTGTTGTCCACATTCAGTAATGACAACGCTTCAGGAACATTTGACTTTGGTGAGGATTGCTTTAGTTGTGGGTGACAAAAATAGTTTTCATTGCTTTCTTTCCATTTGCTTCTCAATATAAACATTAGAAACAATTTTCAGTTTTATTTCATCATTGGAATCACTGGTCTACATCACTCTGGAGGCTATATTACCACATTCTTCCATTTTCTAAAATAAAAACAAAGCTACTCTTTATGCACTAGGAGCCAAATTGAGAGCTGCATTTTACTTTTAAATTGTTTAATGTCATAAGCTCTTCAGAAGTTACACTCACTTTCTGCATTTGCAGTATAATTTCAAGTTCACCTGTTGTCATTTTCTGAACTAGCTGCTAAAATGTAAGACACTTTACTAGATATAATAAACATTAAAAGAATATTCACTGTATCTGAACTTCATACTTGCTTTATGTTGTCCAAGACATATTTAATTACCCTGTTGTTTTTTAACACTTTATCTATTTGCTGTTGCCTAATAAATTCATTATCATAGGAGCAGCGCCAATGTCCACACTAAAAATTAAACGTCCTTTATTAATACCTGCTAATTTCCTTTTAACTATTCCTGAATCCCTTCCTTCATTACCCTTCTTTTCCTGGTTGATGTTACATTTCCTACTCTTTCTGACCAGTTTAGTATGATTGCTATGCTTCTCTCCATCTACTCTGTTACTATTTTCATAAAATGGCTTTTTTCATTTTGTCATGCAAAGAACATTTGAGATACCAGCTCAGCTCAGCATGCTGCCACTTCCTGCTGGGTGATTGCTGTGCAACATTTTCGACTTTCTCTCTTTAGCACAACTAAAAGAATGTACATATGTTTTCTGCCTTGCTGCCCATAATGTGTATTAATATGCTAGGATGAACTATGCCAGCCATATCCACTAATTTCAAACCTATCTTATACCTCAAAAAATATTCATACTATAGCTAGATTCATTTGTGGATACATGATTTAAACATAACCTTAAGTCAAAACAGGTCAAATTTTGGATTTAAACCCTTTATGCTGTTTAAGAATGTCCCATTTTTTCTCATTGTAATTATTTTTATATACTTTTATATTTTTCTTTAAAATTATATGCAGAAAAAATGTGAGTGCAATGTTGTTAATTCTACTAACAATTCATGGCTAGGGTCAAATGACAGCTTTAGAACACAATACATTTAGAACTGTGCATGTGAGTCATCTCATGTTGACAGTAAGAAAAATGAATTCAGCCTAACCTCCCAATTGAACTCAAACTAACAAAATATATTACAAGAAGACACAATTCATTAGGAAAGATTCCATCCATCCACCCATTATCTAACCCGCTATATCCTAACTACAGGGTCACGGGGGTCTGCTGGAGCCAATCCCAGCCAACACAGGGCGCAAGGCAGGGAACAAACCCCGGGCAGGGCGCCAGCCCACCGCAGATTAGAAAAGATTATGTTTGGCAAATTTAAAGCGAAAAGAGGAAGAGGACAACTAGCTACATTATGGGTAGGTTAATTTGCAGTAATCATGAACACACTTCTGAGAAACCTGAAGGTCCAAACAGAAGACAGGGTATTCAATTCTGAGACTATACATATGGTCACCGGGAGTTGAAATCAAGTCAGCTGCACCTAATAGTATATATAATGCAAATCATTTACTTATTTTATTTCCTTTTATTTGGCAGGGTTGTGTAGTGTACTTATTTATTAAGTGCTCATTCATTCATCCATCAAATTTTTTAATCTACTTAATCCAAATGCATAGTTCTAAGGGGTCAGGACTAGCCCAGCAACAACATCAGGTATTAGGGAGAAGTGGCACTAATCATATTATGAAGTATTAAAAATTTACACTTTGTTATGGATGGACATTTGTTTTTACTCTAGGAGTCATCTAAATTTATAATAGACATACTAATGGAAAAGATCATTTTTCAGAAAAGGCTTTGAAATTTGTCATTGCATTTTCAAAGAAACACAAATAAGAAACAGTTAACTTCACACAAAACTGCTTCATAAACATATTAAGATGCAATTTAAGCAGCCCATTGTACTCTGTGGAGACGAGAGTGGGAATCATTGCATTCCTTTCATGGAAGCTTTTAGTATTAAAAGCTGCTTAACTGCAGCATACTTACAGAACATATTATTGTGTATACTCCCAAGAATCTACTCTGCAGTAAGAAGAGGCAGGTCTTTTAAAAATTCCAAATATAAATCAAAGGTTTGTTTTCTCTGTAATATGAATAGGTTGTTGTCATCATCTCTTTAACTTGGCTTTTATATATATATATATATATATATATATATATATATATATATATATATATATATATATATATATATATATATATATATATATAGTGCCAGAACCCCAGACCACAGACAGACACCATACCGTTGTCGCACAACACACTTATATTTTTAGTTCTGCACCAGTCCCCATAGTACTCAGTCCCTTCTTCCTCTTTTCTAGCTGGCTTCACTCCTCTTCTCTCCACTAAGCTCTGTCAGCTGCCACCCGACTCCGGCTCTGAGTTGTGCCAGCTGTCTCCTTTTATAGGGGACCCGGAAGTGTTCCAGCTGTTCCATGAATAGCTTCCGGCTGCACTTATGGGTGTGATGGCAGCCCTGTACAGGAGCCTAAGCTGTTCTCGACATGCCTCCTAGCAGTGTCCATGAGCCACAGCCGGGTTGCGCTTCCCTGCTCTGTGGCAGTGTAGCAAACCAGGAGGGCTGTCCTCCGTCATCCCGGTCAGGTAAGCATCCCAGCTGCCCATTACAATATATATATATAAAGTTTATTCAGAAAGTGGGCAGAAAGACCCCGTCAGATTCTCTACACTTATTGTGTTGCAGATTTAATTTTAAATGGATAAATTCACTTTTTTTGTCCATCAAACTCCACTCAGTAACCCATAATGACAAAGTGAAAACATGTTTTCAGAAACATTTCCAAATATTTTAATAAATAATCAAAAAATGTAAACTTCTCATTCATATAAATATTTAGATCCTTAATTCAGTACTTTGTAGAAGCTGTTTAGAGAGGTTGGGAGCATGCACCGATTACAATGTGTTGCCGCACCCACCACATGGCGAACAACCCGGGTTGAGATCCAAGTGCAGCCGTGCAACTGGTGACACCTCGGCACCACACTGAACACTGTGAGGTTTTTTAGGAAGCAATTAAAACTTTGTGTCTTCGTGGGTAAGTCTCTACAAGCTTTGTACACTAGGATTTGGGCAGTTTATCGCATTATCCCTGGCAGATGCTTTCAAGCTGGATGGGAAGTGTCTGTAAACTTTCATCTTTAGGACTGTCTACAGATTTTCAATAGGATTTAAGTCTGAGCTGTGGCTGGACCACTCAAGGATAGTCAGAAACTTGTCCTGACGCAACTCTGGCACTGTTCTGGTTGTAGGCTTAGGGTCACTGTCAACTTGAGAGGTAAACGATCACCCCAGTCTGTGATGTTGCATGCACTCTGCACCAGGTGTTCTTCAAGGACCTCTCTGTATGTGCCTGCATTCATTCTTCTCTCAATTCTGACCAGTCTGCTTGTCTCTACCATTAGAAGCACCCCCATATAATGATGCTGCCCTGACCATGCTTCGCCATAGGGATTGTATTACGCAGGCGAGGAGCGGTACCTGGTCTAGACCAGACATAGTGCTTGGAGTTTTACACAAAATTGTTACATTTTTAACTCATCAGACCAGAAAATCATTTTCCTCATGCTTTCAAAGTCCTTCAATTTCTGTCTAAAAAACTCCAAACATGAGTTAGCCACTCCACCATAAACACTTGGGCAAAAATGGTGAATATATCCATTTAAAATTAAATTTACAACACAATTATGTGTGCAGAAAGCAAAGAGGTCTGAATACTTTCTAAATCCATTGTATACAGTTAAAGGTTTTAGAACACCTCCGATCTATATGATTGAAAGTTGATGCAAACAATTCCAATAGGTGTTCCAAATTTTACTGATTACTTACAAACAATCAGTCTGTATAAAGGCAGTGTTGGAACAAACTGTATTGCTAGAACCTGTAAAGCATTATTTGGGCAACTAACTGTGCTACCCATCTAAGATAAAATTTAAGTAATAAACATAAACCTCAGTATTAATGTCTACAGTACACCATGTAATGTATGTCTCCGTTATGTGTCTTTAGTATGGGATTAGCAAAAGCACTGTTAATGTTTGTAATGTGCCATTTACTGGAATGTAAAATGCAATACATTTTATTACTAAAAATGTTTTTGATGCGCCATCTTTTGGAATGACAGAAACATAACAAATGGACTGACAGAAGACACTTATCCGTTCATTAAGGTGGATATTGCGCTGTTTGTTGCTATCGTAATTGCAAGAAAAAGGCATATGACAAGGCAGACCCTTATAACCCTTAAAAGTGTAGATCTTAGTTTTAGAAAATTTGCAAAGGAAGCCAAGGTATTAATGAGTGCAGCGTCCAACACTATCAAATGAAATTTGGAAACTGGAGGAAACTGACAGGAACAGGTCTAACAGACCTAAAGGCACAAACAGAATCAGAAGACAAATTTCTTAGAGTCAGCCATTTGTGTGATAGGCATATCTCAAGAGAACAACTTCAACACACCTTAACAATGGTATAAGTAAGCAAGTGCTGCTTTTAACTGTGAAGTGAATACTTTCAGCTGCAGGTTTGACAGGTCATGTGGCAATATGAAAGCCATTACTAAAATTGCAAAATAAGAAAAAGAGGCCTGTCTGGGCTAGGAACTACGGGCAGTTGACTACTGAAGACTGGAAGATGGTCTTATGGACTGATGAAACAAATTTTTAAATCTTTGGTTGATCATGCAAAATTTTCATATGCTATTGAGTATATGAAAGGATGGTTCCTCAATGTGCGACACCAACTGTCAAACATGGAGGCATATGCTTGACGTTCCTGGAGTCTTTTGTTGGATCTAGAGTCAGCAACTTGCACAGAGTCCCTGAATCAAAAGGCCTACCACAGAAAGAAACAAAACTCTCTTTGTTGGATTGAAAACTCAAGTCTTCATTGCTGAAATAACAAAAAAACGACAATAGGAAACAAACTTATAATAAAACAGCAAGAACAGTCATCTTGCAGTCCTTCTGTATCTTGTGTGATCTTGTGCTTCTGCTGCACAGTATATATTTCAATTTACATACTGCATGAAGTACTATTTTCTGTTTCATTTTAATTATATTAAATATGTACAGTGCTTTTGAGCTTGCAAATTCAATTTTACTTAAAAGTTGAAATTGCAAAAATTTGGTAGGTGGAGTTAATTCAATTAATTCTAGCTATTCAGAGTATGGGAAAAAAAAGCCTGCATTGTCCACTAATATGTAACAAAGCTAAGGCAGGCACAGCTGAATATCATAAGAAATCATTTTGGGGTAACCATCTGGTGGCAAAATCTGTAGAAGAAAGCAATATAATTAAAAAAAGTTTGAGGAGCAAATATTGTAGGTATAAAAAGGTGAAATGAAGGGTTAAGAAGACAGAAAGCCAGAAGAAAAAGTGTGTGACACAGGAACCTACAAAAAGGTTTTAGAACAGGAAATAGTGTGTAAGAGCAAACAGCAGTCTAATAATGGTATGAATTGGGAAGTCATGCAGTCGAAGCCTTAATTTTCACACTTTTGAGAATGATTTGTTCTTTCACAACAAAATAAATAACATTCAATTTCAACGGGCAACAAGAAACTAGTGAGGCAGAATTTAATCAATGTTAATAAAATTGAAAGCTAAATAAATGGAAGCTGACTTTGTGTATTTGCAGAAATAAAGAAAAGAAGTGCTGACCTGAAGAAAAAGTAATTTTGAATGTTCTTTTTACAGAAAACAATGGATCCTTTCTCATTTTAAAGGAAGTATTACAGCTAATATTAATTCCTCGAACAAAGGCAATTGAACACAAACAGTTCTTTACAGGAATTAAATGAAAATATGAAATAAACTAGCTATTTAAAATATTCATGCTTATTTCTATAATAGTAATATGTCTTCTGTATGTGAGCTGAATGAATGAAAACACATACAGTATGCTTCTATATGAAAGACACATTTTTCCATTTGTGTCTTTTAGACTGCCTTTTTCAGCATATTAAATACTTTCTCAGGCCTTAACCTTATCAACAGTATCTCTTTTTGTTTCATTTTTATCACCATGAACTATTATTTTAAAATAATAACATACAGTGAAATTTTTCATTATTAACTTAAGTATATGAATAAAAACAAATATGACTTTCTTTATTAAAAATAACTTTGAAAATAATATTATGATCATTGGTCTTCCTGAAATGATGAATAACAGAAGGAAATTATACAACAGTATTACTTTAAAATATTTATACTGTACATTGCAAGATATAGAAGTGACTAGGGATAACATAAATGCAAAAGAACATGCTGTTGACAAGGTGCAAAGTGTGTTTCCTAAACTTACAATTAATCAGTAGACAAAGCTTATGCTTGGACAGCTGATTTCTTAAACTGTTTTTCAGTCATAGGAAACAATATACTTCATTGTTTAAAAATGCCATAAATGAAAATATGAACTCACTTCAAAGTATGTTTACTGCTTCTATCATGTTCTATAATCTAACCATCCATTTTATTTAAACATTTAATACAATTGCATAAAGTAAAAACTGACTCTGGATGTGGAGGGTAAAGCAGGATCATGAATTACTAGCCAAATTTGAGGTACAGGAAAAAAGAATGTACAGACTCCACACAGAAATTGAATGTGTCTGGTTTTGCAACCAATGTACCTCTTTTTTTCTGCCTCACTCCGCATTGTCCATGCAATGCGGCCGCAGAAAGCTTAAACAACTCAGCACATCCACATAAAAAACGACAAGGGGTGAGCGAGCTTTCTTGAAGGCTTTTAGTGGACATACCTGATTGTCAACTGAAATATATACAAGTGAAACATACAGGCATTTACATGTGTACAATCAAAGACAATAAAGAATGATTTACAAAGCAATACATAGAAGACAGTGTACATTAAACAATAAAGCTTTAAAAGACACTTACCAGGCGAGTGATTTCCACGGATGGATTAAGACGAAGAGAAGCACGTAGACAGAGGTTCAAATTGCTGCGTACCACAACTAACCAGACCCAGGGGTTTATATACCCTAAGGATACATTTTGGATGTGACTGAAACAAGAGATAAAGGGGTGCCTACTTGAGAGACATGTAGTGTATTGTATTCAAATGTTTGCATTATGCGAGTTTCATAGACTTTTATAGTACCACTGTGAGTGTGGGACGTGACTGACTGGTGTGTTAATAAATGACAAGATGAACGGGGAGCACAGTTCAACAAATAACAGTCTCAACTAACAAGAGGTGGGGCAGAACATCTTTGCTGCCCTATTTCTCAAATAAAATGTATGTTTCAAGTTTCATCAAAGTTAACACTTTAGATTAGTTCTACCTATAATTCATCTGTTTGTCATATATTGTTATTTAATAAGTCATTAACAAAGACTTCCTTTGGTCTTAATAACACTTACAAAGCTTTGCTAAAGTGCTTATTCATCTCTGTGTAGTGTGCAATGTGGCATTTTTCGATAAGTCTGTATTAATTACTTGTGAATATCAGAGCTTCATTTTGTCTTATTAAGCATTAATTACAAATTAACAGACCTTACATAACAGACATAAGGCACAAAGATTAAGTTATATAAGTATTCCAAATTTCACAGTGATAAATAACCATTGTGTTATTAAGGCCAAAAGAAGCCTTTGTTAACATCTTGTTAACCAGTTACCTTATTTTCGGTCAATAGGATGCACTTTTTTTCTCCAAAAGAATGGTGGAAATGTCTGTGTGTATTATGGAGTGAATATTGCGTCACAGACCGTGATGTGTATTACCTGACAAAAGCCGACATCCAGGGGTAGAGGGCGACAATCAGCTGTTAATGGTGACAAAACTCACCGTTATGTTATCCTTGTATGTGGGTGAGTAACGAAATGTAAACAAAAGCAAGATGGCATCAACATCTCATGAGGGGGCGAAGCGAGTGCAGGAAACAAAATACTCAGCAGACGATGTTTTGTGCATTATCGCTGAGTTGGACTCTGATTTTTCAGAATCTGATTTTGTTGAGAGTGATAAGGAGATCGAGCAAGAAAGTGAGGAACTGGCATCAGCTGATTGGACACCAGATGATACTGCCCCAGCTGAGCGCCTTCACACAGCCGATGCACCTACGGCAAGGTTTGTGTGGGAGGAATTCTCAGACATTAACCCGTGGGAGCCAAACTGGCTACCAGACTTCACAAGACAGCATGGCTTGCTGTTGGACTCGACAGATTACCAGCCACTGGACTATTTCAGGCTGTTCTTTCCTGAGGCTTTCTTTTAGCTACTGTCAGAAAAGACAAACAGGTATGCAGAGCAATTTTTTGAATTGTGGGGTGAGCTTGCACCAGCTTCTCGTTTTTTAAAGTGGAAACCCACAACAAAAGACAAGATGAAGAGCTTTGTGCCATTACAAATAGAGATGGGACTAGACTGGCGATATAACTTCAGGGAGCATTGGTCCAAACGTGCTTTGTCCCCTGGTGGCTTTGGACAGGTTATGCCGCGTGATAGCAAAGTGATTGTAAAGTGATTGTGAGCAACTGAGCTTCATAAATTCTGACGCGATGAGGAGTTCTTGTGATTTCCAGAAAACTAGAAGAGTGTTTGAACCTTAAAGTCTCTCCTCATTTGTTAATGACAGTGATGATGGTTCTTAATAACGCTGTTGACTTTACATGGTTAAAATATTATTCTGCTATATTTTTTAAGTATATTAGTACACCGTTTGGTTTAGAATATTTTTTTCTTGTTTTCCTCCTCTAAACCTAGGTGTGTCTAATAGCCAGGTGCGTCTTAAGGAGCGAAAAATACAGTATGCACAAAGAGTCCCACTGGAGCACAGCAACATAATTCAAGTTGTTTGTGTATGATGCAATAAACCCACAAGTCAATCAAAAGCAATAATAGTATTTTTACACCCCAAATGATGTTTCCTTTCAAATAAATCATATGTTTACATGTTATCTGCTCTTTTTCATTATTAAAATATGTGATTTACACATACTGTATATATCCAAATGCAACAGAATTTGTCTGCTTTTATCAAAATAAATAGCACCATACCATTGGAATGTCAAAAAGTACACACAACCTCAAGTAAAGTTCTATACACCATTGAGACACCTCTCCAGCACTGGAGATCATACTTTGAGAGTTGGTATTTTTGACTGGCTGGGTCGGCTTCATTCTCCCTGTTGTGTTTGGGAGTCCTCTTAAACCCAAACAGTTGATAGTCATTAACTGAGATGAGCTAGGCAAATGAGGACACATACTTACAGCAAAGGGGTAGGTGCAAAGGCTCGTATTTAAACCAGTCAACACCAAGCAGTGATCAATAAAAGGGCAGTGCATCATAATCTTTAATAAATAACTAAATAATCCATAAAACTGGTGAAAATGTGGAGGTTATAAATCCAAATAAATATATAAAACAATGTTAAAAATCAGAGACCGTTCCTTTCTCCTTTAAAAAAACAAGATGAGCCCCAATGCTGCCTTCTAAAACCGATGTCTCCTTTGCTTACCTCACAAGAGATCTTGCTGCAGAAGGTGCAGTCTAGATAGATAGATAGATAGATAGATAGATAGATAGATAGATAGATAGATAGATAGATAGATAGACAGATAGATAGATACTACCTTCAATATCTGCCAGGCCTTGGGCATTTGAGGGGTACTGCACTGAGCCACAGACCCATCTCCTGTCACCAGTCCCGCTGCGTCCTCAGGTGCACCCCATAACCTAATACCTAGCAGTTCTCAATAGGAGTGCCCTTCTTCAGCCCTGAGGCTTATCCCTGACCACCTGCCTTCATCCAACTTTAACAGGGGTTCTCTCTCGATCCTGCATCTTGCTCTTGCTCTTATCATTAAGCTTTTCTTTAACCTCCATTCATCTCTTTCCGTTCTTATCTCTTTTTCTTTTTCTCTCCCCCTTCTGTACAGGCTCCTCTTAGACTGGATTGATTGGGCACAAATGTGACCCTTTCCCCACTCTGAGGTGTGAATGCGATACCCAACTGATCCACTTGCAAAAACTGCAATCCACCTAGGAGTGACGCTGTCATGCACCCATTCTGGACCTACATGCTCTCTGAAGCTGATTATTTATTTAAAAATCTTCACAATGCCACAGACATCATATCACAGTATTGTAAAACTGTTTAGCAAGATAAATTAGAACTCTAAGTAACTAGTAAACAATCAGCTAAAGACCTGCTTTCTCCTATTTGATCATTACTGTGTAAGAAGCTCATAACTGTATCAGGTACATTTCTAGTTTTCACATGCTACTGACTAAATTGGAAACAATAGACCTTTAAATCACATCATAATGATTTGATCCTCCTTCTTTCATGGTCATGCTTTCAAGCAAGGGCATGTTGATTGTAATATTATGCTAAAATTCCTATGGTTTCACACTAAATGGAAAAACCGGTAAAATCAAGAAAGTCCATATAACTGCTCAGTGAACAAAAAGAACTGACAGCTTCTTCACTGTCATGTATTTTTCGGTCTTGCAGCCATCTTTAATGTTGATGTAGTGTATAAGCAATTATCACATGTGTATTTTCCTTGTGTTTATCAAGAAATTGCATTATTCTATTTATTAATATACACAAAAAGATAAGGACAATAAATTAGCAGCCTTATCAAATTGCCTAATTAATTTTTCCATTCTTTATTGTACCCTCATTCTCTTACTCTCAGTTGTAAAAAGTAACAATGTTGCAGCCTAGTGGCAGGTTGGCTTCTTTGTAGGTGTGATAAAGAAAAAGAGAGGTGGGTGTTTTTGTCAAAATGTATGTATGTGTGCCTTTTAAATTTATCTAAGTGTCATGGTTGCTGTGATACACAGAGGGTTTTGTTGTGTTTAGTCTGTTTATAAGTGTTGATTTGTTGAAATATGAAATATATGAAGTGTTTTCTTGCAGTGAATATGCTGTGTTCTTAAGTGATCATGTTTGCTGAATATCTTCCTTGAAATTTGCTGTGTGGTCATCTTAGATAAACATTTTTTTTTCCAACAGAACTTGAGCAAAATGCTTAGTCTGCCTGCTGATCACAATACCTGGTGGCAGTATATTTAAAGTAGAGATCAAAAAGTTTTTCACATCTCTATGTATATGGCAAATTTATACTGTTTGTATCCTTTTTGTTAAATTTTTTAACACATCCTCTTAGTTTACTACACACAGTGTTTGTCTCAAGCTAACAGGGGGTTGCATCCACTTCTAGTGGATCTGTAGAATAAATTAAATGTCTCCTTCATCTATAATAAAAGGTAAAATAAATATATGTAGCTTTTACCTTTTTCTAGTTAATTTGAGCTGACTCAAGGTTTTACACCAGCAACTGCTTTAATCTTTTTTTTTTTTTGCAGAGATCATTACTGGGCATTATAGCAATGGCACAATAGTCAACAATGAGCTACACTGGATTGTCTCAACTTGAGTAGCATACGAGATATGTGAAATCTTGCAACTTTGCCTAGATGTTGTTGGTCAAGGCACCCACCCCAAAGGGTTCTTCCTTGTAGCCGATAATTCAAAAAGTTATAAGCTAGAAATTGTTGGGGGTTTTTTATTAATTTTATTTTATGAAGGTAATATCATATACAATCAAGCACATCAAATATTCACAACTTGTACTACAAATTACTTCAAAGTCATTTAATAAAGAACACAAGAGAACTTGAGAAAAAAAAGAAAACAAAAGAAAGCAAGGTGAGCCAAAAACAGAGAAAAACATCTTTTTCTTCCTATATGAATGCTTAACCTATTTTTTAATTTGGCCTTGATATGGTTTAGAAATATTTTGGACAGACCCTCTAAGCGGGAATCTCACTTGTTCCATTTTCAAATAATATAGAATGTTAGTTATCCTCTGATTTATAAAAAAAAAAATATGTTGAGATTCTTTCAGTGAAGTCTGCTTTCTGGTAATGTGGTATAGGCTATTACAATCAGTTTGTCCTTATCCAGTTTAACACCATGAGGGAGTACAGCAAATATAACTGTTAACAGGGTTAGGAGTGATTGTCACACCAAAGCTGTCTGATAAATATTTAAAGGTTTTTGTCTAATGTGAAGTTGGATGTTGGTACATTCCCAAAACATATGGCCAGGTAATGCTGGAGCTAAATGATAACACTCATGACTTGGATCTTGCCCTGGATACATTTTGGACAATTTTAAACAAAAGATACAAGTATAATCAATGAAAGATTTAAAGGTGAATTATTGAGTGCTTGGAGCATATAGTACTGTACATAGTATAGTCTGTGCATGTCTGACATCCACTCCTTTTCCGAGATATTAATTGAAAAGTCATTTTCTCAATGGTAACCTAGGATCAATGAAAGGGAAGATTACTTAAAATGTTTTTATATAGTGTTGAGATACTGCCCAATTCTTCAAGATTGACTAGTATTACCTCTGGAATAGAAATTGGTGGGAGGTGTCAGAAATTGGGTAGGTTTCTTTTAACAAAATTTCTAATTTGAAAATAGTGGAAAAACTGTTTCTGGAAAGTTACATTTCAAGTATAAGGTGTTCATATGATGCAAAGATGTTATCTATATATGATTCTTTAAGTGTCTTAATGGCAAGCGTTTTTCATAGGTTAAAAATTGAATAGGTTTGGGAAGTTTTTATAAAGGTGACTACCATGTTGACTAGCAACAAATAAAAGCTTCTCTGCCTGGAAGTGTTGATTCTATATTCTGAGTCATTATTAGACAACTGGTCTTTTGGTATATTGACACAATATTAATATACCAAGCACAAAGTAGGGCCTATAAAGACAAAATAGGGCAAGATTTGATTTCAGTTGCTGACTAGGCTGGTGTAAATTCTTTAATTTAACTCCTGGGGCCTCATGTATAACGCCGTGTGTAGAATTCGCACTATAACATGACGTAAGCACAAAAGCCGAAATGTGCTTATGCACAGAAAAATCTAGATGCGGGAATCTGTGTGTACTCCAACTTCCACGTTCTTCTGCTCCATAAATCCCGGTCAGCGTGAAAAATAACGCTTGTGCACGCGCCTTCTCTCCCGCCCCAACTCCCCCAGAATTACGCCTCTTTGAATATGCAAACCAATATAAATCGCCCTTAAGCTCAGCCATTTGTGAAAAGACAAAGGAAAAAGCAAGAAGGAAAATGGAAGAATTTCAGCGAATACCAAGTGAAGGCAAGGAAAAACGTACTATTTGTTGGTTTAAACACTGGTATAAACAACAAAAGGAAGCTGATCGCCTGACATAGTTGCACAGTGCTCAAAATAAAAAAGAAGTTGTCACATATCAAAGTCGCTGTGAAAAGGTGAGTTGTAGCCCACTATCTGAGGGTTATATGAAAGCTTATTAGTACAGAGAAAAAAAAAAGCACACAGTAGGAAAAAATCACGAAATGTCAACTTCAATCTCAAAATTTTCACTTTAATTAGGTAGTTTATTTTGTCATTAAAGTAGAACATCATAAACTTCATCTTAAAATCGTTTAATTAACCAGTTTCTCAAATCACATCGTAATTAAAGTAGCAAGTTAAATGCTTTGTTTTGTATTTGATCTTTTGCTCTATGTGTGTGAATCACTACGTGCTTCCGTTTTCTCTTTCTCCGACAGGACACAGAATCCATTACATTCGTGATATTACAGCTCACTGAATAATTAAAATACTGAGATATATACATGATATCTTTTTCATGATGATAGGAGTTAAAGCATGTTATTAAACAGGGGAATACGGTGCATAATTGTGCGAGACCTTCAATAAAATTATTGTAGCAGTACTGTCTCTTTCAAACGTACTAATCTCCAATTCTTGTTCTTACTTTTCTTTCTCTACATACCCAATCGCCACACAATCAGCTCTGTAATAGACTTTAAGCCATCTGTAAGCTTACAACGACGATTCTTGAAAACTTTTAAGGAACATTGAAATATCTTTGTAGTACAAGTTTAATTATTCTATCCATCTATCCTTCCAGTGTTGTGTCAGCCCCAGAAAGAATACAGCACAAGGTAGGTTCAATCCATGAACTAGCTAGCGCTGCAGAACTGTGTCCTCACATGTTTAATTATTAACAATACAGATTATTTAAATGAAGTTAAAGTTTTATCTATATAATATAATCAACATATTTTGCTGCATTTCATCTTAAAAATGATATCGCCATCATATGTAAATACACGCTCTATAAAGTGGCGCAGGTTGTGCAATATTATAACTGTACTGCAAGTTTACAGTGAGGTGATTGTACTTACAAGGAGCACTTGATGGACTGATTGACTGTTTAAAGTTCTTGGGATGAAACTGTTTCTGAACCGCGAGGTCCGTACAGGAAAAGCTTTGAAACGTTTTACTGTGGCTGAGGCAAGGTGGGCTTGATTCTGTATACCGATAATTCTCTTTGCGATCAGGCGCTGCTGTGATTCCCCACTCAGATACAGTGATATAAATACTCCAAGTGGTGCAGTGAGAGTAATATGGAAAAAGGTGATCCGATGTGGCAACCCTTAATGGAAGCAGCTGAAAGAAGAAAATAAAGTGCAGTGAGATTAACAACGCTAAAGCAGTTATGGTATTTGGAATACTATGGCTATTCCCTGGACCATTGTATTGTTACAAGTTAATTACAATCAGATGCATTACACTAATAATCAATATGCGGTTAGTTGTAGTGTATTTATAAAGCCGCAGCAGGAATTTGGCTCTAAGAAATAACACACAGGAACAGTAGCACTGCTTTGACGCTGGGTGCCGCCAGTCTGCAAAACCAAGCAGAGAACTTGCCAACGACATGGTACAAGGTACCATGGAAAAGTGCTTGGCTTTACGCCAAGTTTAGGTTTTATACATCACAATTTGAACGTGGAAACATTCTTACAAAACATTTCTGTGCATATGCACCGTTTATGAATGAGGCCCCTGGAGTCCAATGAATCTCACTTTACTCATTATTGTCTAGTAAAGACAGATCAGGAGCCTCAACCACGTTCAGACTTTTGGCAAATATTTCTTCATTGATATCAATAACAGAAGCCATCGGCTCTGGTGAAATATATTCTGAATATGGAATTTTTGCTATGAAAATCTGCGCAGATGGAAAAACATATCTGGTTTTGTACTGTCCAAATGGCATTTATCAAGGCTGATTAATTCTGATCAAAAATAACACTTTTTTTATCATAGGGCACAGTTTCAGTTTACCCAAAGTCTTATTAAGATGGTGTATCTTTGCTCCTGGATAAGTCTTGATTTGAATCTCCCTATGCCCATAATATTCAATTCTACTCAAGAAGAGGCAACTTGACTCAAGGGTAAAGAGGGATCAGGTCTGGGACTCAAAACCAAGTCATCAACTTCAGTTCTAATTCTCATTCTCATGTCCTCCCTCTGAAACAGATTGAATTATAGAGATTGAACAGATTGAATAGCACTGGCAGGAGCACCCAAACCTGATGGAGTAAGAACACTCTGTGAGGATGAAGCAGAAACCTCCCCATCCACAGAAGTCAAAACACGATCAGAGGCTACTCAAAACATCTCACATACCAGGAACGGGCTATGCTGTGATGTTACAATAATCTCTTCCACCAATACATCTTAGATGTAGACTTTTATTATTGTCGACCCAAACCAACTCCTGTTTTTCACTCCAAACGGGAGAGGACATTCAAGAATCACTCTTCTCCAATGCTACAGCATGAAAAGAATCACCTACCAGAAGATAGAGAGGAATACTGATTTATCACCAAGGAGTCCCCCGACCCCTGATAGGTTAGTATCTTAATAAGACTAAATGTTTTATTTAAGTCTCGTGGAACTGGTGGCTGTACATCCTCCACTACGGTATGTATCTCCTTTTCTGTATTTTCTTTATTCCCCTCACCAAACCACCTTACTAAAATTCTTTTTCTTATTTCGGAAACCTCTAAACCCACACAACCAATCTCCATGAAAGATGAAGAAGTGGACCCAGAAAAAGTCAGTCCAGGTTTTAAAATAACACCATCCTTCCCCTCTATTTTCCCCTCCCCCACCTTACTCGCCATCTCCATTTCCTCATTCATATCCTTTTTATTCTCTAAAGATCTTCTCCCCTTCCATCTAGTCTTTTGTTTCCGTCTTTGTTTTTTTTTTTTGAGACCATCAACATCCCCAATCACCAGCCAATCTCTCTCTCTCCATCCCCAGTTCCACCCCTTCTCTTTCCAATACTGAAGTCAAGGACATCCTTCTCAGAACACTGAGAATATCTTCCTGTAACAATCCTGAATTTTAAGAGTGAGGAGATGAGGAAAAAGAAGGCACCAAAGGGCTAGAGGTGGCAGCCATGGATTCTTTAGTTAAAGCACCCTAAACTGTTTCCCATTCATTCTCTGTGGTAGTGCTGAATTAGTACCGATGCAATCTATTTAACACCACTTCCATTTCGGGGGGCCCTGTTCTGCGCTTTTCGCCACTCTGCCTGCCTGCCTGCAGTGTCTGCATTCATAGACATGCTGGGGCATTGATTTCATTATTTATAGCTAATACTTTTATCAAGTGGTCATTATTTTTGCCTGTTGCATGCAATCTATCTAGCGACTTTTACATCTATGTCCACTCTCACTGCCCATTTGCCTGCGTGCAGCATCTGTCGATTGATACATGATTTCATTTATTTCTTTTTGACATAATTCTCTGAGTTGAAACATACATATACAGTATATAAAATAAAATTACTATATAGCTAATACTGTTATCTATCTGTCTAGTGCCTTCTCTGTCTGTCTATTATATAGTGCCTTTACTGTTAATATCTGTTATACAGTGCCTTCTCTATCTGTCTGTCTAGTGTCTTTCAAATCTATCTGTAGACTCACTGCCTGCTTGCATGACTGCAGTGTCAGATGATTAATACATTTTATGTAGTTTGTTATACATTAATTGCAAAGATAAAAATATATATATGTGTGTGTGTGTGTGTGTGATACTGTTAACTGTCCATTGCCTTGTCTGTCTGCTATTATACAGTGAATTCCCTGTCTGCCTTCCATTTTTTTCTGACAGTTTCATATCTATTATACAGTGCATTCCCTATCTATCAGTTTAGTCTTTTACATCTGTATGTACTCTCACTGCCTGCTCGCCTTCCTTCAGTGTCTGTCAATTAATTAACAGGTTGTAGCATTTTGAATTTATTTTTAAAGATAGCTATATATAAAATAAAATTAATATATTGGAATAACAGTTATGTATCTGTCTAGTGCCTTCTCTGTGTTTTATACAGCGCCTTCTCTCTCTGTCTATTATGCAGTGAATTCCCTGTCGATCTGTCTCTATTTATTATATAGTGCATTATCTATCTATCTATCTATCTATCTATCTATCTATCTGTCTGTCTGTCTGTCTGTCTGTCTCATTTACATTTATGGAATGTAAAGAAGGTTTGATAGTTTGTTTTTTTTAGTGCTTGGAGAATAAAAAGACATCTTGATCAATCTCTGTGAAGCATGTAATCTGCTTAATAGTTTATTATTATCATTTAGTTTCACACAAGTAAGTCCCCGGTAAGTTTTTTTTTATATATACAGTATATATAATTCATTATACAGTTTTCTTGGTTAAAAGTGCCCACAGCCATGTATAGTTAGTTAGTGTGCTATATACATTTATAATCTATACTAATAAAAGGCAAAGCCCTCACTGACTGACTGACTCACTGACTCATCACTAATTCTCCAACTTCCCGTGTAGGTAGAAGGCTGAAATTTGGCAGGCTCATTCCTTACAGCTTCCTTACAAAAGTTGGGCAGGTTTCATTTCGAAATTCTACGCATAATGGTCATAACTAGAAGCTATTTTTCTCCATTTACTGTAATGGAGTTGAGCTCGAAAGCCGTGGGGGCGGAGTTTCGTGTGACATCATCACGCCTCTCACGTAATCACGCAGTACATAGAAAACCAGGAAGAGCTACAAAAAGCGCTGAAGAAAACATGCATTATATAATTAAGAAGGCAGCGAAACAATTAGAAGCAAGCGAGTGACATATAAAACCATATTCAGTGGCTCACGTGAACTGACGGAGTGCGCAGACAAAAAGCAACAGTTCCAAAGAGTGCTGAACAAAAACCGAATTACACTGCTACGCTCAAATAGACAAACCACGCGCGTGGCAATAGTAGATGCTTCGCCTCTAGCGCTGACTTCCGAGGTTTGATTCCCGAGAGGGGATGCACTATGTACGCGTGCTCCTCGATTCATTTTAGCCTCGCATCCCCTTGGTTTGAGACGTATGAAAAATATGCGGTTAACCAGAAAGACAGATTACCAATTGAAGCTTTATGAATAATGGATACTTTATTCACGATCAATGATTGTTTTGGTAAAGCCATACTCAGTGTATTCATTACATGAACGGTAAAAAAGTAAGAGCGAGGGGGGGTAACTTATTGAGGCACAGGCAAAACCACAATAGCACGCTGGCTCGATGTACTGTAGTGCACGTCAACTCGATCTGAATTGTGCGATCAAATTCGAAAAAATATTTCTTTTCAAGTTCTATTTAGTTCATATGTGTCAAACCCACGGGCCACATCCGGCCCAGCATGTAATTATATCCAGCCCGCGAGATCATACTGTATTATTGTTATTAATGGCCCAAGGATATGAAGCGCTGGTAACACGATAAACTACAGATCCCATAATGCAGCGCTTCAGCTGCCTTGCCGAACACTTACCATGTTAATCAAGTCTAGCTTATGATGCTGCAAGTTATTGCGAAGCTAGCCCACACGATGCCAAAGAGAAAAGGTGATTCTGAACATAGAGCCTTTAAAACCGATGGGAGGCTGAGTATATGTTTACTGACATTGCCGGTAAACCCGTGTGTCTCATTTGTGGAGCTAATGTGGCTGTAATTACAGAATTTAATCTAAGACGGCACTATGAGACAAAACATCAAGATAACCTGAAAGACCTGAATGCAATGCACAAGATACAGAAAGCAGAAGAGTTAAAGAAGAATCTGACACTTCAGCAGACGTTTTACCCGTGCAAAATCACAAACTGATTTCAAGTGAAGCTACTTTTATGGGAGACACAAATGCACCAGTGCAACTTGCCCCACTTTCCCTTTGCCAAGTAATATGAACCAAATCGGCACAACGGTGTTCCCAAATACGCACTTTGCTGATAAACGTTCGCACGGCGCTTTGGTGACTTTGAAGAACAAAAAGAATTTTGAGTTGTTTCGCAACCCATTTGCCGTCGATGTGGAAACTGCACCTGTGCAGATTCAGATGGAGGTGATTGAGCTGCAGTGTAATGGCACACTGAAGGCAAAGTACGATACTGCACGGCCCGCACAGTTTATTCACTCCATTCCCGCAGAAATGCTCCAGCTCCGTCTACATGCGGCTCGAACCTTGTGCATGTTTGGTAGCACATATCTGTGTGAGAAGCTCTTCTCAGTCATGAAGACTAACAAAACAGCACACAGGAGTCGCCTCACTGATGAGCACCTGCAGTCCATCCTGAGAATCTCCACAACACAGAACCTCACACCAAACATAAACGAACTTGTTGCCAAAAAAAGATGCCAGGTGTCCAAATCTGATAAAATGACATAAGAGCAAAGACAACTGAATGATTTGATTTGTTATTGCTGAAAAGAACAAATTTTATTTATATTTCCAGGTTTTGTTATGCACCATGTTCATATTTGAATTTGTATAATTTTGACAGGATATATTTTTATGGAGAGCAAAATCTTTTGGGATATTTAAAATTTAAGTTTATTTTTTATATAAAATTACATAAGAGTAAAGAAATTTAAATGTTTGTTCTTTTAACGTTTACTTTATTTCTAACTTGTATAATTTAGACAGGATATATTTTTATGGAGAGCAAAATATTATAAGTTATTTAAGGTTTGAGTTGATTTATTCCGGAATAATATTCTGTCGACTAAATAAAAATTCCTTCTATTTAAAATTTAAATAGAACTTGAACAGATACGATAGTTCATAATATCCACACAGACTTGCAAGTAAGAGCGGGAGTCATCTGTTTTAACAAGCAGCGTATTGCACTGATACGAAATAGCCTGCCCATTTAATTATTTAGGAATGGATAAATAAATTAAGATTTTGTACAAATAATGTTTTTCATTTTTCTTCCTTCATGGATTCTGGCACCCCCAGCAAGTTGCTCACACCCCAAAGACTGTATATATGTGTATATATATATATATATATATATATATGTGTGTGTGTGTGTGTGTGTGTGTAGATATGAATGTATATATATGTTTATATATATGTGTGTGTGTATGTATATATATATATATATATGTATTTATGTATATATATGTGTCTGTATGTATATGTATGTGTGTATTTGTAGATACTGTATATATATATATATATATATGACAGCAACACTCATCACTCACAACAGTGACAAAACAATTACATTGGCAATCATGTTACGTTATTTTCAAAATGTTTCCTTTTCTTTTTCATTACTTCTTTAACACACTACTTCTCCGCTGCGAAGCGCAGGTATTTTGCTAGTAAGCCTATAAATAGTATGTACGTGTATGTGTGCAATATCTATACAAATGTGTATGTATGTATGTACAGTATGTATGTATGTGTAGTTTCATTTTAGTCATCATTTGTATAGTTCTTACTTAACGGTTTTCATTTTTCCATGAGAGGAAAAACTTCTGTCTTTACTTCATACCTCAATATTTATGCTACAGTCCAGTTAATTCCACAGAAGTTTAATACACCACAGTGTGGCATCTGCAGTATTGCTTCTTTGTTTTCAATGCTTAAGCTCTAGAGACTCTGGGAATATGAAAGGTTTTCAAGAGATAAAGTCTCTTCTTGATTATAAAGCAGAGAAAACCTTAAAGGTTTTGGTGTGATAGGGAAGAGCACCTTGAAGCAAATCTGGGAGGGCAGGGCAGATGGTTATGCAGCTTTCATCATGGCACAAAAATGTGCAGAATTAACAAATATGCACAGAAATGCACAGTACCTGTTGAGGAAAAGCCAGGCTGTGGTCACACCACCTTCAACTGCTCAGTCTACTTTATCTTTGTGATAACTGTCTGGTGGGTATCCTAAATAATGCTAAAATCCTATCTTATTTCACATATATGTACATTTAATTTAAAGTCTATATTATGTGTGTGTGTATGTCCATGACAATTGTTTCTGTAGGGCTATCTTGATACACTTTTATTTATTTATTTACTTATTTATTTATTCTAGTGTGTTTTTTCCCATAGGAATGGATGATGATGATGAAGAATTGGAGAAGGCAATGCTGAACATACCACCTTCAGACCCAATATGGTAACCGATGTGATAAGTACAGCACTACAATTATGCTGCCATGGTGCAAAAGTCTTCCAGGGACCCAAACACCATGCTCCATCCAACAACAAGATACAGGAAGTATCTGGCCAAAATGAAGAATGTCAGCTCTTCTTTGAACATAAGCCAAGAGAAACTAATAGAGACACAAAGATTGTGGCACAGTTTGATTGAGGGTAGTCACACTGCCCATGTGCAAGTTGTGACTATGTCCCCTGCCATTGTCCACCCCCCTTCACCTTCTCCTGTCATTCCACTGTTACAGGATTCAATTGAGAGAATTGCGCATGAAACCATACAGAAACAACAGCAGCAGCACCACCACCAACAGCCCCAAATACACAAGAAAAGGACAAAATTCCCTTTCATGTGGTCAGCCAAAATCAAGATACGAAAATGATGGCTCTTTTTTTTTTTACCAGCAAGGCCCCGTCTGTTATTTCTATTGTTCTGTAAAAGTTTTTAAAACGTATGGATCAGAGGGACTGAGAGATCGAAACATGCAATTTAAAGATATTTCAGAAACTGAGTTCTTTCAGCGGGAACTAGATGCCACAAGGAAGACAGAAGAAGAGAAAGGACAACAGAAATGGAAAAGGCCTGATCCGCAGCTTCAGGGTCGTGTCTGTCGATTTTGCCAGTTGCAGCTCAAGCAGGTTCCTACCAGCCCTCATATGCATGTGGCATTTCCGGGACATCCTGGCAAATACATTTACTGCCCAAGTCTTCTCCCTTTATAAGGATAAGGAGATGGAAAGGGAGATGACTTGGAAAGAGTTCCAATCATCAGCTTTTTATGAAACAGAGAGGAGGAGGTGGGAGGATGAAAAGGGGGAAAATAAAAAAGAAATAATTTATTGAATAATTGTGAAAATATGCTGACTTTCTTTGTTGTGCCTCTTTGGTTCTCCTGAGTCTCTTTGTATAATCATGAAGAACATTTATAGGATTGTGGTTTAGCAAAGAGCTGAAAGTTCACAAGTCTTTCACAAGTTTTATGAAAGTGGTAATCTGAATCAAGCTAAATGTTTCAATAATTATGTACATATGTTTTTTTGTGTTGTTGAAATATTTGGTTTACCTTTATTGTGTGAGACATTTTTTCATTATTAAAGTAAAACCATTTCTATGGTACAAAAATCTCACCCCAATCATAAACACATCAATCATTACACATTCAAACAATAAGTTAAAAAAATTGGTCCCTGCATCAAGTAAACTATCCGGGACTGGCCCATGCATGGGAGGCAAGGATTCTACCCTTATCCTATACTATTTCTCCTTTAAAGCCATATAACCTGTAAAGGACGAGAAGAGACAGTAATAAATGTTGGGGTTTTGCCGGCCCCGTATATTATACACAACAAAAAAACAGGTCAAAATCATAAACCAACAGTTCATAACGCGACGCCGAGTCCTGGCATCGCAGCCATTTTATTGGGGAGGAGCCGGAAGTGGAGGAATGCTTGGAAGGACCGTGAGGGAGGATGGGAAGGATGACGTCAGGGCAAGATGGCGGAGGAAGGCGGAAGTGCCGCACTGCGGTCAAACCCGGCTATGGAGGAGGGAGGTCTTTTTTCCTATAAGGAAGCAGAGGGAGAATGTTAATACCCCGCCATTCCCTGCCGGCGAATGTTTTCCCAGGTGCTTTTGAATCCGTCCGCGGCCTCCTACTCGCGCGTGCGTGACAAACCCTATATAGTCAAAAACCTTTCCTAAAAATAAAAAAAATATTTTTAAGACCCTAAAATATCCATAAAATATTCCCCTTGTTTTTTTATATAAAATCTAACAAACCTATATTTCATTGAGGCCATTTGGAGTTTTAGTACCCAAAACCTCGATCCAAAATTGCTCTTTTTTAATCGCTGTCCCTTTGTCCACCTAGAGTCCTTCTCTATTCCAAACATCATGGGGTTATGCTGCTTCTGTCTGAAATGAATATAATAAATTATAATTTTCTTTCCATTCTGGAATTCTCTTAAGTGCTGCCCAAACTTTTCTCTAATCGCATTCTTAGTTTCTCCAATATTGATGTCCCCGCAGTCCCAACACTGAACACCATAAACACAGTTTTTAGACATGGTTTGAAATTGTTGGAAGATTGGCAATTCAATATCCATCACAGGGTTATAAATTATTTTCTTGTTTTTGAAAGTAACTGTGGTGTAGCGGGTCCACAGCGCCACAAAATGGCCACTTTTAAATAAATAATCACCGTGCTCACGGCTTAGCGAGGGGGTGTGGTAGTGCGGCTGAAGCGGTTCTCGGGGCGATTCACAGTGTGGGCGTTTCTCACCTAAGTGCACAGGTGAGAAACTGTCCACATCCGTGATTGTTCCAGGGGCCATTGATTTACCACAGCTGCCATGCCCTCTTGATAAATAGAAGCGCGAGTCAGTTAGAGACGAGGAGAAAGAAGAATGAAAGAAACAGAAAAGGACGGTGCAGGAGGAAGCAAGAAGCAGAGTGCCGGTGTGAGGGAGATGGAGAGTGAATGAGTGAGCAAGAGCAGGCTCAACTGAGAGAAAGCAGGCAGCTGGGAGGTGAGCCCACGAGGGGAGTGTTTGGCTGGCACTTGGTGCTAAAAGACCAGCCATACCCAAAACAAAAATAGAATGCAGGGATGTTGTAAGGATTAAGTTGAGTTATCTTATAGTAATCCATGTCAGATGCAATAAACCTAGGCCTAGGGTAAGATTTTTTAGCAGTATTAAGTTGAATTGAGTTATCTTATAGTACTATAGCCCAGATCAAAAAACCCTAGGTAAAGATTTTTTAACAGTCTCCTAAAAAAGGGCAACCAAGTTGTTTTGTTCAAATGGAAAAGATATTTTAAAAGGGGTGTGCTAATTCATGTGTATTGTTCTTTACATACTGTATCTCTATACTTTATGATCTAATTGTACCCATTCTGTAGTGTTACCAAACGCAACTGGAATTAAAATGGTTATTCATATACACTCATATTTAACAAAATACACTACAATATAATAACTGAAAAGTGTCCAAAAAGGTTGACATTGCAAATGTAATTAAAGATGTATAAAATTGCACGCAGATTCTTCTTTGCATTATAATGACACTATATAACTCCTGCTGATGTTTTAAAGGATATAGGGATCAGTCATTTTAGACCTTTTTCTTTTTGTTTTAAGAAATTGTGACAAATGTGCCTCACCAGAGATCATAGAAGCATGGTGTCGCTTAATTATTATGGTCCAAGATGTTATTCTGGTACTTTGTTATAAAATGTTATTATTCTGCATAATCTGACCTAAGCATAGAATCTTGGGAAATCCTGTATCATTTTTCTACACATAGATATATAGTTGCAGTTGGAAGCGAAGTAGTCCCTTGCTTGCAAAAAAGATTTAAACTATCTTATTACTTTATCAGATTGTTTAGGCCAGTTTCAGATTTGTCCATTAGTTTTCACTAGTTTAATATGATCAACAGTGTCAAACACAGCACTAATATCCAGTAACACACGGCAGAGATTTTACTGGAGTCAAATCATTATCATTTATTTTGATTATATCTGTCTCTGTGCATCAAAGAGAGTATGTGATTTCAGAAATACAGTAAGGGTCTATAATTATTAACTACTGAAGAATCTGTATTACTTCTTCTTAAAAGAGGTATACGACCTGCAGCTTTTAGAACCTTTTGACAAACTGCCTGACAAAAGCAAAACTGGACATAATATTAGAGAAGGAAACGGATGCTGTAGATGGGCATTGGATGCAGGATAGTAGACCAAAAATTCTAAATATTTCGTTCAGCTATAATGGAGAGGTTAGGAATGTAAATGTAAAACAGGGTGCAGTTACGTTTGTAGAAGAAGAGTCTTTTGTGTACTTAGAACCAATGATTCAAGAGGCCTAGAGGGAGAAACTAAACATAGAATCAGAGCAGGATTGAAAAACTGAAGAAAACTTAGTGGAATATTCTGAGACAAAGTTAAAGATGCAAAGATAAAAAGAAACGTATATAGGGTGGTCCAGATCTAATTATGAAATTTTCATTACGCTATAACTTATTAAGTTTATTACATAGAAAATCACCTGAAAAATCCCAGACCATCGGGAAGTGTGCAAACTGACGACATGAAGAATTGTCTTCGCGCCGAACTGGAATCATCCCTGCATAAATCAAAGTAGTGGGAACAGCAATGCTGCATAGTGCAGAAACGTGAGGAACAAAGAAAAAGGAGCCTGAAAGAATGGAAACTGAAGAGATAAAAATGCTGTAGTGGATATGAGGAGTGAACAAAATAGATCATGTAGACAATAGATAGAGAAAAGACTCCAATGGGATGGACAAGAAGAAAACAGTGTGCTAAGAAGAAATAAGTGTTTATTTGGAAGGATGTGCTGTACCTGTAATAAATTTATGCATGCTGTTACATTGATTGTTATTTTCATATAACAAGTCTGCTAGTTTATTATTGAATATCATTTCCATTATTTTACATGGGAAAGAGTTGTAATTACTGGATGTAACGGATATAATTACTGACATATTTTGTTTACCTCCTTATGGTAAGTCACGTTTCCAACCTGCCAGTCATCTGATTCATCTCCCTTCTCAAGTGACTGCTGTTAGAAGTTTGCCAACAGTTCATAAATAACATTTTCTTTTTTTCACCACTACTGTTAAAATCCCATCACGTCCAGTGGTCTTATTTGTCTTTAATGAATCTAGTGCCTCAAGCATAGCTGGTTCTTCTAAGTTAAAATCCTTAAATTCCCTAAAATTTTGTACTTTAGCCTGGGGCATTCTATCTTTAGTTAAAACAAGAGTAAAAATTAACTTACTTCCTTTTTTTTTTTTACAATATTTCTTTCTACTTCTCATATATTCAATGATTTTTTTGTTTTGCTTGTGTGTTTTTTTGGCCTTTATTTGTTTGTTTTTTCCCTTTTTGTTCCAGTGGCTTCCACTGCAGTTATTATTGCTATTTATGCCTTAACCATCAAGACTGCTTTTTTACTTTAATCTTTATTTTGCCGTATTTCTGTGTTATCAAAGACTATTTTAATTTTTATACAGAGGATAAAACACCATTTTCTCCAGCTATATATTTATTGTTAAAGGAAATAGGGCTTATAAAAGAGTTGCCCAGTGCTGAACATCAGAAAAACAGTGTGGAGGTAGCTATTTGCTAAGACCATTTTTTTTTGTCTGTAGTTTGATCATCAGTGATTTGAACATCCATTTCCTGCCTATTCATTTCTTGTGGTTAAACATAGTTTTTTTGACCTATAGCAACATGTCTCCTCCACCTCTCCAGGTAGTAAAAAAATAATATTTGTATTCATGTTAGGGAAAATAACATTAATAAAAAATAGTCAACAGTCACCATTAGTAATTGAATCCAAGATGGATGTCTTTTATTACTACAAGCTTGAGGGGGTCAGTCAAGTTCACTTAATCAGTTCACTGTGGCTGGCTGACTGACGAAGATGACAAAGCAGCGTCTAAAATAAGGTGAATTTACTAACATATTTTGCTTACCATCAATCACAATAAATAGTATATCCTTAAAACACACCCATGTAATAAAATTATTGAAAGGTCCCAACAAAGTTAAACAGATTAAAAGTCTTGAGGAATGCACACATTACCTCTAAAGAAAAGCTTTTTCTTTATAATGTTTTTTAAAACAAAATGTACTTAATTAAAATTATCTTATTACTCACTCGGTACTGTTCAGGCCATGATAGGTACAGATTATGTTAGGTACACTGCAAAGACGCAAATAGAGCACCTGCATATTTACACTAGGGTTTTTGGATTTTCTTGCATTTTCATGAAAGTAGATTTTGAAATATTGATTACACCTTAATCTTGAGATAATTCTGTTGCTGTATCTTTCCAGAAGGTATAATTTTAATACTAGCGTTAATTAGAATTTTAGATATTTTCATTTTGGCTACATTTTAAGGTAAGAGTATTTACTTTTCTTGTATATTATATTTTTGTTTTTCCTTCACATTGTCAAGAAAACTTAAATCATCTTTTTCACATCATATTGTAAATCATGCATTGTGACTGGATTTAACCACTGAAGGTATAACTTCTTTCCCGATTGTGGAAGAATGCCAAAAGGAAACAGCTTTTGCTTCTTGCTCCCTGAAATGATTCTGCATGGTATTCACATTTGACTTGAAATATTACTTGTCTCAACTCAAAGTGTTTTTACCTCCCTTTGCAAGCAGGCTTTCTCATAAAAAATTTCAAATTACATCATTCTATTGATATTACCTGTTTATAGCTCCCATAGGTAAGTGCCAGTAGGAACCTACTGAGCTCACTGGAGGGTATGCCATCAGAAAGCAAATGAAAAATAACAGCCTTCAATTGCATTTAAAAATATTAAATAAGTAAATTCTACATACTAGATTAGCTTAAAGTTAATTGCATTGTTCCATTATAAGCAACAATCTAAAAGCATCAATCAAAATAACATTGCTGTAATTAAACAATGACAGTTGTCATGAATATAATACCAGTGGAGAGAGAAACTATTAGAAACAATCATACACAACTCAGATTAATAATTAAAGTCATGTATTACCACAAAAATATAAAAAGAAATGTGGTTCCAACATGATTGAAAACAAGAAAACATAAAATTCCAAAATGAAAATAAAGTCCAAAAATGTAAAAATACTAAATGTAAAGGAAAAAAAATCTGGCAAGCCTGAAATATAGGTTAGAAAAACAAGCACCATAAGTTCTGAATATAACAAATAAAAAATATTAATTAATAAATACTAAATGTCTGGCCAAAATATGAAATCCTAAATTTGACATGCAGAAAACAAATCCAAAAACCAATAAGACCAAATAAGATGGTGAAAAGACCTTCACAAAAAAGAAAAGAAAAGTGAAGCAAGGAAAAATAATGAAGAGTTGATGACACTGCACATTAGCATAGGCATCAGGAGGTCTGTATAACTCTTATACACCAAATGATACATTAACAATTAATCAAATAACATTACAGACAACAACACCAGGGGGAATTAACACTAATAACACTAAGGACCAAGTGGAAAAAAAGTAGAATAGCTTAAAATAAATCACAAGGGATACATTACAAATTAGGAAGAAAACAAAACCCATTGGATAAGATCTACAACATACACAAACAACAATCGCTTTATTTGGCATCTTTTTGACCCCATCTCAAGGTTCTTCACAAGTACAAATAGTACAGCTATTTGCATATTTACATCACTCAAATACACACAATGAATCAGAGACAGTGATTACACCAAAATCCCATCATTACAGTGCTGTCTTTTATACTTCTGTACTTTTTATTCTCTCTTCAAGTATTATCTCCCTGGGATGTTCTAGACATGAAAGAATATAATTACCCTCTTTACTCTGATTGGTGAGGGGGCCTAAAAGGGACTGTTGGCATCTTCAGCACAGCTTTCCACAAGCTCTCAACTGATTTTTCCTTTGCCTGGTAAAACACGCTGCACAAATTTGCCTCACTCTGCTTACCTAAGGTCAGCGGCAACCCATATAGAACACTATTCCCTGCCTCCATGAGCCAAACTAAAGGCTTGCCGGCAGCCATGCATCCAGGCAGATAGACTTGAAATGAGACTGAAGCGCTTTCAATGTGCTGTTCCTGATCCACCCTAACCTCCCTGTTGTGGGGTACAAAATCTATAAATTTTGTTCTGTACTTTCATTATATTTTGTTCAAGACAACAACAAATGAACTAAACTCAGGACACATCAAAGCATATCCTATTCCCAGTTATACTTCAACAAAAAAAACAGCTTTTCCAACAAATAAAAGAAGACATACTGGTGCCAAAGGTTATTGATTAGTTTACCTGGGCATCTGGAACAACGAATAGCTAAATTGGTTTACAGCCTGGGAAAGGGAGACATACCAGTATTAAGCAACATCAAAAAAGTTTTATTGTTTGGGAACACGGATCCTTTTGTAATATTGACATGCAGGCAATCAGAATATCTAACAAACACATCTTTTAAAACTGGTAGAATTCTATACTAAATATGCCTCATCTGAAGAGCGACATAGGAGGGAGGAAGAAGGGAAAAAGACATCAGGAGAAGGGAACACAGCGACTTTCAGAAGAGGGTGCTGGCAACATGCGGCCATTTCCATCTGATCATCAGAAAAGCATAGAATGAACAACTACGAGTGCTAGATCACAAGCCTCCTGTGACATTCATCCTTGTCATCTTCACTTTTTCATAAGGTTTTTCTAAAAACTATATTTATCCAGACTTTACTATCAGTCCTATTTTCTATTATTCTTTCTTCTACTGGTATTATTATTCCTGTAATAAATACCATGCTACTTTTAACTTTCTATGCTTTGTTTTAATGTCTAGAGTGATTGAAGTAATAAGGTAAATTTCTTTGAACACCTGGTGCAGCCAGAGGTTTGTCATTACCTCTGTGCTGTGAGGTTTATTAAGGGCTGAGGGTGAGAGCTCCACCCAAAAATAGAGAACAGTACGTAAAGTAAGGCATTCTTGACAGAAAAATAGCCTATAGTCAAGGATGCTGAGCCTTTGTATGTTTAAATGTATTCTTGGAGACCAAAAGTAATATTTAGGTCTGAGATATCTTTAAAACATCGTATGTTGTTCTTGCCAATAATAAGTAAGTGCTCAGAGAGTGACAGGTTGTGTTATTTCTAAGGCACTTGTGTGGTTTAAAGTGCTAGAGATTAACTAGCTGTGTGTGCGTGTCATTAATAGGGCACTAGTGAGTTTCTGTGTGTATGCATATAGCTATGTAAGCATGTGTAAATCTTAAGGTGCAACAGTAGACCAACCCAGTAATGAATATAGTGAATACACTTACCCCTAGGTAAAGGGTAAGTAGAGGGATATACCACGATAATACACCCATATAATGCAGTGCTGCTTATGGAGCTGCTTTTTATAGCCAGATTCTCAGACATGTCTCGGCTACCTGAGGGCCATGTCCCTTTCAGGTCCAGACCTTGAGGTCATTACATTATGAGTTTTTTCATTTTGTTAAATATGCAATATAGAGACCCTTAAATATTCTAGTATGTTCAGTTGGTATGGGCTGAAAAATAGAAAAATACTGGCTTCCAGTCACTACTCGTGAGACAGTGTAATAGCTCGTCAAAGTAATGCTTGCACGATACAGGATCGTTCAGAGCAAAGCAGAATAAAGGAGGTCAGTAACAGTTTATAATTATTTGCCACACTTGTTATTTTTGTGCAAAAAACAGGGTTGCAATATAAACAGTTAATCAGCAGTTTTCATCAGTGTATGCTACAATGGCGAGACTTCAACATAGATTTAAATTCTGTTTGTGAAAAAATGTAATGAAAAAAGGTTTCTGGCAGGAAAGGCATCTGGCTTTAAATACTCCTCAACCTGACTTAACCCAGAAAGTGTCTGTTGAACCAGCCTCATTCAACCAGCACTATGGCATCTTTTTTCACTCCACAGTCAACTAAACAGACTAACCAATGTGAGAAATTGAGGACAAGTTCACAGCTGACTGGCAACCACAAACATAAATATTTTGCTGAAGATGTTTCCAGAATAAAGCATACTCTTGTATTCAGATTTCACAGGTTAAAGCGCACTGTTAAACTTTCAAAAGTACTGAACATAAAAAAATAAGATTGACATTACCAATTATTACTGTGAATTTTCCAGTGTGAACTTTTCTGGTACTCCATATTGACTATTCACTTTAAAAATAAAGTGTTCCTAATGAAGATGAATTATGGTCTGCCAGACAATTATGCTTGTGCCTATTGTGAAACATCGCTGCATAATAACTGGCACTGTGAACATACAAAAAGCATTAAACAGAGAAAAACAAGAGTCCAATCATAACATATTACACTTTTGTAAGATGTCTTAATACCTTTAGTTTGGTAGAGCGTATCACACAATGTTGATTTCTCTTTGTTTATATACTGTACCTTTTAAGAAGCATATATAACAAGAGCCCACATATTTCAAAGTGTATAATTACACAGACAGCCTGAAGGCAGTTGCAAACCTTGGTTTGAAAAAAAGTTATATTGAAATATTCACTGTTGGTAACAATTTGAAACCTCAAATGCCCTAAAAAAGATAATGTGTTAGAATATTTTCTTTGGAAAAAATTGGTTAGGAAAAAATGCACAATTATGTATTTAATTTTTAGACAATGACAAAAAAAATGGCTGGAGTATAAATGCTTCTAGCTTTTGTGGAGACAATTTTTACTTGTTAGCAGTAATTCTGCCAGCTCCCTGTAGTCCTTCTTGTCAGATGATTGGTATGATTCTTTTGTTTGGAATTCATTCAGCTGATGAAGTTACCAGCAGGAGAGAAAAAAATGCAATTTTCAGCTTGTATTAGGCCCAGTTCACCCTTCTTCAAAGAATTATTGGAACAATATTCTATTTCTGCATTAGAGTTTCAAATAAAGACGTGTGTAGTGTACCCAAAACTGAAATTTTATTCCTGATGTATAGCAGATTTTATCTCCTTAAACTATGTTAAATTATATCATTTAGCCATTGATTTTTTAACATTCTAATGATCACATCAAAAAATTTAAAATGTAGTTTTATGCTATTGAAACATTAGAGCTTTTAATATAGTGTATTGAAATCCTAACCTGACTACTCTTTGAATGGAATTTGCACGTTTTTTCAGTGATCACAGGGGTTTTCACTCCAGGGGAGTTAATGTTTTCTGTGAAGTCCCATATTCATAAGCTTTAGACTAATTGGTTGATAAACTGGAGTTCAGTATTGTGCCCTGAAGAGGACTAGCAGTTGGTGCAGAGGCAGTGCCTATGTTACGTGAAGTATTGCTGAGATAAGCCTATGTCCCCTATGATCCTGCTTTTGAATATAATAGGTAGGTGCAAGTACTGTATGTGATAATATGTGAATGGCTGGTATGAGAGGTTGGATTAGATCAGTGGTCTCAAACTCCAGTCATGGAGGGCTACAGTGGCTGCAGGTTTTCATTCTAACCTTTTTCTTAATTAGTGACATGTTTTGCTGCTAATTAACTCATTTTCCATTCATTTTAATGGACTTGTTTTTGTAAGATATGTTCCCCTAAATTTTTTCCTTGTTCCTCTGAATTGCTTCATTTCTTTCCTTAAATGGCACCCAAACAGAAGCAAAATATGTAGTGAGTGAGCCAACAGAAGACTAACTAAGTCAGGGCCTCAAACTCCAACCAATTTCAGTCCAACCAGTTGTTTAATTATGCGGCGATTCTTATCGTTAATTAAACCCATTCTTTAATTCCTTGGCTTATTGCTGCTCTCATTGTGCAGTAGCACACATTTCTGAAATTATCGATTTTCTCTTTTCTAAGAGCTCTGTTAAAATGTTTTGAGGACCTAAACAGATCAGCATTCCTGAAACCTATGTCTTTCTTTATTTTCAGATACTGATGGACACAGTTTGCTGGTCATGTTTTGGCTCATTTTAAATCTCATTATTGTTTGGCAGCTAATTAAGGAAAAGGAAACAATTAAGGGGTCTGAGTCTTCAAGATCAAATCAATTAAAATGAATTCAAAAGAAGTTAATTAACAGCAAAAACAGGTCACTAATTAAGAAAAGGGTTAGAATGAAAAACTGCAGTAACTGCAGCCCTCCAGGACTGGAGTTTGAGACCACAGGTTTAAATTAAAGAAACAATACTCAAAAAATTAATCGATGCAGTTTATTCACCTTGTCTTATTTACCAATCTGAAATGTTTGCTACTACTATTTGAATGCTCCACTCTACAGCCTTGTTTACTAGCTCTCAATGCTACAACAAATACATCTTTCAGACTACCAGCAGACTGAAATTTATCAAACAACATTAAAGTGGAGTTGCCAAACAGAATTCTTCTATGAGGCACTTTAAACTTAAAACAAAACATTATTTGTTCTTCTCTTACAGATTTATATGCAATTCCACTATATATACACCCAGCATATTCACCTACTCCTCACAATACAATCCCAACAACACATCAGTATTTCATTCAAGTCAATACATGGTATTGCACCATACAGTGGAAGGAAATAACATTCCTCACGTCTATGTTGCATCATCTGTCTATATATATATTATTCACTAAGGCAAGACACCAATGGAAAGGCAAGACAACCATGGAAAGCATGCCGGAAGGGGCGTGGATTCACTAAGCCACCGACAAGTAAGACACCTATGGCGCACGCAGGGAGGAGTCACGCCGGAAGTGAATCGCCATATGCAGCGTGTAAAACAGTTTGTGAGGGGTATCCCATGGGATCCTTAAAACAATACTTTACAACTGAGGTTATAACACAATGAAGTAAGCAGTCTTTAAAAACCGAGTTTTCGGTTACGACACACAACCGTGTGCCATAGCAAACTGTTTTACATGCTACATACAACAATTTGCATCCGCGACAAACATGCGTCTTCTTAGATGCTCCTGGGGGAACATGGAAAGTCTACATGAGTCACAGGTGCATCTGAACTGTGCAAAGACAACAACGACTCAAGTGACGAGTTGGAGGTGGGCACATGAGCGATGGCGGTCCGCCAGTTTTCCGTCACGGACGATTGTGTGTTGGTTCGTTCCATGCATTGTTACAATGTTGCTTTTCTTGCTGATTTATTACATTATTGATTTTTCAAATGTTAATTTCCTCCCTGTGCTTAAAAATCATTAGAAAACCAGCCTGATTATGCGGCACATGGTTCGTTGCGGGTTGGCTAGTATACATAAATGCAGGACAAGTGTAAGACAAGTAAAAAACTATATTATACTATATTATGATAGACAAATAAACAAATAATAGGTAATATATTAAAATAGACAGCAATAAATAAACTTAATACAAACAACTACTACTTAAAAACATTCATGTCAGAAAGAATGCCCAGTGGGAGCTGATTTTTTTCCAGCTTAACTGGACTTTTTAAAAACATGTTTCTTTCTTTCTTTTTTTAATAATTTTATTGTAATCATTCCATACAACTTTATCAATTTTTACAAAAAATAGGATTGAGATTGAAAACAAGTTGACCTCCACCCCTGAGAGAGAGAGCATGACTTTTTTTAAAGTGGCCACCTCACTTTATGATTGGAGTTACATTTAGAAATAAAAAAAAAAACAATTCTATGTTTAAGGACTGTATGTCTTTTATTTCTATATCTATCTTATGGAAGTGTGCATTTTTTGTATACTATTTAATCATTATTATTCAATTTGTTTTATATTTACTTGTAGCTTATTTCTTTGACATCTTGTAAAGCGCTTTGAGCTACCTTCTTTATATGAAAATGTCCTATAGAAGTAAATGTTGTTCTTAAATATCAACAACAACTAATAATAAAAACAACAGGAGTACATACAATTACATATGAGAACCTACTAGGAGAAGATCTATGAGGAGCAGTACTGGGAGCTGAATCAGAATAAGTTAAAACAATTAAAATCCTTTTTTGTTTGTAGTGTCCATCCATCTGTTTGTTTCTGTATCTGCTTTTTCAGATCTAGATGCCTTTGTCTGCAATACCAATAAGACACTGATCAGTCCTGAATGGGATACTAGTTACAATAAAACACTCATATATATTATTATTATTATTAATAATAATAATAATAATACATTTTATTTATATAGCACCTTTCCCATGCTCAAAGCAGCTCACAGAGTCTAATAAATATGCACACCTCATTCATTAATACCAGGCATATTTACAGTTGACAATCATGATTTTGCCACATGTTATGAAACCAACATATCTGGAGAAATTTCAAGCAAAGTATGCCCAGGCTAGAATTTTAATATTCAGTTGTGTACATACACTGTACAGACAGATGAAATACAGAAGATGGTAAAACTTTGTTGTCCACAGTAGCAGTGGAAAACCTTTTTCCTGTGGGTGGCGAAAATAATAATAATAAAAAAAATGTATAATAATCTAATTTAAACATTTATCTAATGAAGCTTCTTGTCCATAATTTTCAGGTGGATTTTTAGGGGAAACCAACTCCTACTAGTGCTTCATTGAATAAGTACAGTCACTTTTCTGCTTAGGGTGGCACAGTGGTAGTACTACTGCCTCACAGTACGGAGACCAGGGTTCACATCCCAGGTCCTCCCCACATGGAGTTTGCATGTTCTCTCCATGTATGCAGGGGTTTCCTCCGGGTGATCTGGTTTCTTCTCAAATTACAAAGATGCACAGGTTAGTTGGATTGCTGATACTAAATTAGCCCTAGTGTGTACTTGGTGTTCTACTTTCATTTTCTCTGTGAGTTTAACTTTAATTAACTCAGACTACCACTTAGCCTCCAGCAGGTGACATTTAAACCAGTTAATTTCTTTTTGAACGTTTAGTTTTGGTATGCCAGCTGTTCAGTACTACAGTGAATGATAGAGTGACACTGCAGTCCAAGTAGAATGTGCAATTTCTAGGCATTGGTTTAAAAAAAAAAAATTTGCAACCTGGTTATGAACGTTTTTTTCCAGAACCAGCACTTTCCAGTCAGTTCTACTAATCTAAAATATTAAGTGATTAAATATGTTGGGGTTTACTTTTAAATATATATATATATATGTATATATATATATATATATATATATATATATATATATATATATATGTATATAATATTGAGTGATTAAATATGGTGGGGTTTACTTTTAAATATACTGTATGTATGTAACACCATTTTACCCAATGTGCGCAACATGTTTTCTAATTTCACTTGTAAGTTCAAATATTGCTCTTAGCAAAATGATTTATTTCCTTCTAATTTATCTTCTTCTTTATTATCTTTTTCTTTATATTATCTTTTTCCATCTCTTCCTGTTCTCTACATCTTACTCTGTCACACTTATCACCTGCGTGTCCTCACTCACCACGTCCATATACCTCTTAGGCCTCCTCTTTTCCTCTGGCAAAATAATGCATTCATTGAAATGATCAATTTCTTAAGTTTATAATATTATAGTTGTCTATGATTTTGGAAAATTGTGTACAGTATATCCATATGACAGTTAAAGGGAAAGATAAAGCTACCAAAATCCTTTAACTGTATTTCTTCTAAAACAGAACTAGTGTACTAAAATTTGAATCCCACACCTCAGTTTTACCTGGGTGGAGTTTGCACATTCCCCTTATTTCTAAATGGGTTTTCCTCCCACACCCCCAAAGATTTACAGGTTAGGGTAATCGGTAATTCACAACTAGAATAGTATGGCGTAAGTGGGCCCAGTGACAGACTGGTGTCCTTTAGAGGGTTTTTGATTCAACATATGTCCAAGGCTACCAGTAATAGCTGACACACTCTGTAACCCTGATTTTAATAAACTGGGTATGAGAATGTTTGTATGTATATTTTTTGGCAGAAATAGACACTGTGGCACAGCTGCCACTTCATAGATTTAAAATCTTGTTCTTGAATCTCACACATGGCTCTGGTCTTTATACTTGTAAAATTTGCAGGTTATTTCCTTGAAGAGCAATGATGACATCATTAAAAAGTGATACCACAAATGTCAAAGCAAAAACAAAAAAAAAAAGAATAAAAAAATACATAAAAAAAGATAACAGCACATCAGTGTTTTTGGGTTTTGAAAATAATTAGCACTATGTTTAGGCTGTTTTGATTTTCTGTTTAGTATTTGTTCAATAATAAAATATTGAGATTTCTTCATTTATATTGCTGCTTTTGTATTGCAAACTGGTGACATTATAAGCTGTTATATTATTACAGTAGTTACTGGGAATGCCACTGTCATCTCAAAGGATGAGTAATACATTTAGAAAGTATCTTGATATTTGTTTTAATGAAAAAGCTAAATAAAAGACCAAAAAGATAGTCCTTCTACTATGGATTTTCCCTTTTGATTTTGATGTAGAATATTCAGTATTTAGTGTTTAATCTTAGTGTGTTGTTAGTGTGAATTTAACTTGTTTGGGGCAGCCAAATGTATAATGTTTCCTGGCTGCAAAATTGATTAAATTGAACAGACATGTTCACAGGTATGAGTTCAAAATGGAACTGAATTGCTGCCTAAAAATGGTGGCTTTTAAATACAAGCAGAGAAAGTGATGTAATCAGGGCCGGAACCGAAAGTGATGTCATTGGTAGCGCTGGGCCTGGAATTGACATTATTGACAATCCTTAGGTACCTTAGGTTTGACTTTGTGTCCAATGAGTGGTTACTCATGGAGTCCAGAATGAGGTACATTACCTGAATTGCGAGGGAGCTTCAGCTATGGCACTACGGTCATGTGGCACGTTTCCCAGAGGGTGATCCAGCTCATAAGATCCTCATTGTTGGGGACCTGAGTGGCTGGACCAGGCCAAGGGGTTGCCCATGTAACACCTGGCTGTGGCAGATAGAGGGTTATTTCTGGAGAGTGGGACTGAACCGTGTGTCTGCCTGGGGGGATGCCAACCGGGATCCCAAGTTGTTTCGTCGTGTGGTGGGGGCGGCAATGCACTGTACTAGTGCATGCTCCCCAACTTGACTTGACTTGCAGCGCCGGAACTGGAAGAGACGTTAACAGTGGCTTCCAATGACTTCAAATGAGAGAGACAATTAGTGCCACTCGCTACCCCCTGGTCATGCATGGAATTACTATTAGTCAGGCCCTTTAGTTGTCTCCTAATAGCACGTGTGTGACACCATATATTAGTCAACATCTGGCATACTTTTGATTTACTTTTGTTAACTAAAATTGTGCTGTATGAAGTAAGCAAAAACATACAATACTATGAAAAAAATCTATCAGCCATTTCAGGTTGACTACAGTCCTCTGAGAAAACAAGAGAATAGGCTTAAAGCAATTTTAAAAATAAGGCAATAGATGAGAGACCCAGTTTACATTTGTTTGAATTTATTTCTGGTTATTCTTTAAAATATGTTCTAGCTTTTTTTTTTTTATCTCAGCATTCAGTTTCGGCAAAATGCAAACATTTGGGTAAATGTAGAAAAGTACACTAATTCAAGGCGCAGCTGAGGAAAATTGTAGCATGAAGCTAAGGGGTTACATTACTTAATTAAGCATGCTTCATTACTCTTCATCAGTGTGATGTGTTGTGCAGATGGGAAAATAATATGTTCCAAAAACTAAGAAACAGAGTATTATACATGATTGAGTCAATATTGCAAAACTGCCTTACTTTAAATAAAAGCACACATAATCCTGAGTATGAAATGTAATTCATAACCATTCAAAAATGTATTTTTGCTTTCATCAGGAATGATGAGAGGAATGCATAGAAAATTGACTAGCATCACACTTATGTAACAAGGGAAGAAATGCAAAATAATGATACAAAATATGATCTGCGCTCAAAAGAAAACAATATAATACATGTTTTTGCAATGTTGTGCAAACGTCACCTGATGAAGAGGCCATTAACAAAAACTCCAGTATTTATGAAAATATAATTAAATCAGACATCACAATTTACTTGATTAGGTTGTCAGTTTTAAAAAATAAGTCAAAGGTTTAATGTTGTAATTGTTCATTATATAAGGTTATTTACTATACATTGTCATGCATAGTTGCATATTGCAATAAACATTCATATAATGGCGTTCCTTGTAAAAAATACTTGTTTATGATATATCATAAGATCAGAATCAATTACAGTAATCCCTCCTCTATCGCCGGGGTTGCGTTTCCAGAAGTAGAAACCATATGTTTGTATGGTTATTTTTATATATTTTAAGCCCTTAGAAACTCTCCCACACTGTTTATAAATATTCTCCGCACAGTTATACAGTAAACCCTTGTTTGTCGCGGTTAATCCGCTCCAGACAGATAAATGAATTTCCAAGAAGTAGGATTCTTTATTTATAAATCGAATAGGGCTGTTTTTATTCCAATTATTAGTAATGCAACAGTGATTCAATTGAAACTGAATATGCAGTGAAACTTTCTGCTTGAAAAAAAAAAACAAAACACAAAACTTTGCCATCTTGTGACCAAAAATTTGCATCACTGACCCATCAAGAAAGGTGCTTGTTATATACAAAAATGATACAACTTCCTCTATTTTCATCTCATCTGCAACTTTGTCACAGTGCAGATGTGGAGACTATAACTCCCATTAATCAGCTTGTCTGTCCCGGGGTTAATGGGACAACACAGTTATCAGTTGGCAGAAAGTTTTACACCAGCAAAAGATGAATCTTGTAACTAATTTGGATAACCCTTTCATTACTTTGTGGGCTTTGAGCTTTTGTCGAAGATTACATCCATTAATCTCATCGTGGGTTGTACTTAGCCATGTTGAATTTCCAAAAGACAGTTTCCCCCCATTTGTTTTGATCTGGGCCATTTTCAGAGAAATGTAGAGGTGTATAGCCCTGCTAAAACCCTAAGGAGCAATGCTGATTTCTTTCCACCCTGCAAAAATCTTTTAAAACTTCAAAGAACACCAAAGGTGAGTTTTGTGGTTTCAAAACTCCATGCAATCAAAACTTTAGTTTAGCATCAATTTTGCCAAAATGTGTGCAAAAGGAAATATGGCTGTTTCACTAACCAATACCTCTTACATTTTATGATGTTATATTTTACATAAACCTAATATAGTATGTGAGATTGAGAATGCTGGACAAGGACAGTCGTAACATGGTGCTTTTCAGTCAAGTATGCAAAAAGGAATTACGGTGCATTTTGTACATGTGACAAAAAATATGAAATGAACTGATGACACTGTTATCAAAGCAAAACCTTATACTTTTGAGAAAAGCCACCTCTGTTGTACACTTGCATTTTGTTACTTTGTGTGACAGAGATAAGCAATAATGAAACACAATGAAGTGCGATTTTTCATTGCATGCTGAATTGTTGTCCAAATATGGTAGCAAGGGAATGACTGATGACAGTGTTAGTAACATTTCTTGTTGGTAGACATTCATTCATGTCCATTTTATGATGACACAGTTAAAATTTTAGGCCTTGATGCCAGTACAGCTTCATGATTTGTAGTCATTTTAAATCAACATTGAATGAATCGACTTTGTATAAGTTTTTACAACATTATTGAAATACAACCACTGGTGCTCTCTCCTCTAATAATACAGATACCTACAGTAATGTCTATGAACCCCAGTCCCCATCATCTAGCCCCCCATGTAGACGCTTTGCTCTGTAAATGCATCTGTGTTTTAGCCTTTTCCTCCAATGTCTGGGACATTAAAATATGTGACTAAGCAATTTTAAATTGAAAAAAACATATATGTTTAATCTGTAACAGGCAAAATATTACTTAATATTTCACATGAGGAACAGTCAATGTATACAAAAGGCTCCCTTTTTAGTTTTAGTTGAGATTCTGAGGGATGAACCAGCATCCCAGTCAGGATGGATCCTGCTCCCTTGTCTGTTTAGGATGCCATTATAAAGGAAGGTCAGTGCCAAACCTACAATATTCCCCTTCTGTGCCAGGATGTGGCCACCTTGGCTGGGCCTGTGTGGCAGAAAGGACAGGGCAGTGGGTGACTGCCTGCTATGAGAAGAGCGTCTCCCATACAGTAGACGGCAGCATCCTGTCTGGCATGCCCCAATATGGATGCCCACAGGGCTGCATGGGATTTGTGGTCCCATGCAGCTGCCCAGTCAGATTATGTGGTGGCCAGATTTGGGTGCTGTCAGATATTGACTATACAAGGATGCCTGGGGTCTTGCCCTGCCTGGAAGTGCTTTCTCTAGGTGAATGATTGGGTCGGGTGTTAAAAGAAAACCCTCCACTTCACCTATAGAGTCAGAGTCAAGAGAGCAGTCAGGCTAAGATCAGCAAGGAAGGAGTGGAGGAGTTAAATAAAAGAAAAGAAAAGAATCATTGGGTATTAAAAAAAGAATAATAAGAAAATAACTATTGTTATTGGTCATTAAAAGAGCCTTGAAATAAGGTTTTTGTTTAATAAAGAAATTTAATTTAACCTAGGACTTTGTTTGCAGCAATTGTGTCAAAGGTTTGGGGTTTTTGTCCTCTAAAAGCCCCCCATGGCCACAAGACAAACAATTAAATAACAGTAATTAAAACAAAACAATTGTTTAATTTTTCTATAAAGATTATAACATTAATTGTATAACTTATTAAGTAATAACAATACCTAAGTTGGAAAGTAAAACTGTGGCTCCTCATATAAATAGGAAGGTGGTTGCACTATAGTAGAAAGAATTTAAAATGAAAGTGACTATTTGGGTATTTTCTTAGCCAAAGCACTTATTGCTTTAACCTATTTTCTTTCCTGCAAAATAAAATGTGAATATGTCAGTAGTGTCAGACAGGTATATGGTGTAAGAAAAGAAGTTAACTCTCTGTATTGCCCCTGCATTTACACAATATTTCTTCTTACTTCATGCCAGCCTGCATTCCCCTGAAGCTGATGAACACATTAGATATTCTTCCTTACATATGAAACTCCATCCATCCATTTTCTAACCCGCTGAATCCGAATACAGGGTCACGGGGGTCTGCTGGAGCCAATCCCAGCCAACACAGGGCACAAGGCAGGAACCAACCCTGGGCAGGGTGCCAACCCACCGCAGGACACACACAAACACACCCACACACCAAGCACACACTAGGGCCAATTTAGAATCGCCAATCCACCTAACCTGCATGTCTTTGGATTGTGGGAGGAAACCCACGCAGACACGGGGAGAACATGCAAACTCCACGCAGGGAGGACCCGGGAAGCGAACCCGGGTCTCCTAACTGCGAGGCAGCAGCGCTACCACTGCGCCACCGTGCCGCCCCATATGAAACTCATGAATTCAAAACTATGATTTTGTTTGGAATGCAGTAGTTAAAAAAAAAGTGAATTTTGTTCCCTTTACGTATTTTCCTGATAGTCTTTTGGTGGACATTGTGGCTCCGTGATTGGCAATACTACTACTCTATAGTCATGTACTAAAATTCCAGTCCAGACAGTGCTTGTGTGGAATTTGCATGTTTTCCCCATCTTGTTTAGTTTTTGTAAGGTATTCCATTTTTCTCACACAATCCACAGACATGCACATTAAGCCATAAACAGTCTTTGCATATGTGTGTCCAGAGACAAACTGGTGCCCTGTCCAAAACTGGTTCTGTTAGATTGGCATATTAAATCTAATATGGTATTTTTGAAATGATCCCAGAAGAAGATTATATTTTAAAGATGCTGTAAAAGGTAAAAAGTTATTGCAGGAAGAGTGAGGGGAAAGCAGTGGACAAGTGAAATAAAGTGAAGACAACATGTACAATTCAAAAAACCACAGAAATGTCCGCGCTAAGAAGTGAAAAACTTAAGCCTACAATGAAGAGACATTAATGCTATATTCTGAGCTACATACAGTAAATACAAGTTATCATCAATATACTAACAACCTAATTGTCCTTCATCAACTCAGAATATAGAAGCAATGAAAGGAAGCACTTCAATAGAGAAAAACTTTTATCTGTGGCACTTCCACATAATAACCACCTTTTTCCACCCTCTCAAACTTACATTTTTAAAGTTGGGAAAATGTATGGGATTAAATCATTTAGAGATTTGTATATACTGTAGATAATGTCTTTGATTCCTACAAACAGTTTCACTCAAATTTAGCTTCCCATCAACACACTTTTTCCACTTTTTCCAAATCAGAAACTTTGCTGAACAGAACCTACCCAATTTTCCTCACCTCCCAACTATTTCTAATACTGATCAGTCTTGAAGACTCAGACAGCATTTCTATAATATATAAAAAACATTTTAAAGTCACTTCCTTTCAAAGATCCCAGAGTATAGTAGGAAAAGGATCTCTTATTCAACATTTCACAAAAGGAGTGGAAGGCAGCCATGCACAGAATACACTTTACCTCCATACCTGCAAAGCATTCAATCATTCAACTTAAAATCTTTTATCAAGCACATTTATCTCACTTAGAATTATCCAAAATGTTTTCAGGACAAGATCCAACCTGCAAAAGCTCCAGCCTCATTGGGCCCTGTGTTTTGGGCCTGAACCAAATTAAAATAATTCTGGACCAAAATCTTTAAATGCCTTTCAGACAGCCTTGGTGTCACAGTCACTCCAGATTCACTAACAGCTGTGTCTGGTATACCTCCAGATAGGCTTAAAGTGGAGAAGGACAAACAAACTGTAATTGTAAATTACTTCACTATAGGTAAATTACTTCACTATAGAGTCGCTGTGGGGGACTTATGGGCTCTGTTGTGCCTTATGACCGGGAGTACGCCACGGTCACGTGACAGGAAGGTATGGCGGCTCCGGGTTGAAGTAATATGATTGCCCTGACCCGAAGGAATAAGGAACTGTGGCTGCTGGGACAGGAACACCTCCGGTCAGGGGCTATAAAGGACGCTGCCTCAGTCCAGACACTGAGCTGTGCTGGGTGGGAGAGGAGCAAAGTGTCTGGGCGAGGAGGAGAGATTAGTGTGTGTTTATTATTAGATAAAGAGAGTTGTGAAGAGTGTGGAAATTAGAAAATAAAAAGAGTCTTGGACTGTTACCTGGTCTCGAGTACTTGAGGGTTCGAGGGTGCACTACTGCCCCCTACTGCCACAGCACGTATACTTATCTTGCTCAATTGGGAGAAGCCTAACTCACCTATTTTAAGTGAGTGGGTAACTGATGTTATATACTATTTGAAACCCGAAAAAATGAAATTCTCAGAGGATATGTACAAACCTTTTTCAAAATCTGGCAGGATCTAATCAATAACATTTTAGAATAAGCATTTAAATTAAGAAAGCAGGTTCTCTCCCCTCTTTTACTCCATTTATCTTTATTCATTTATTATTTTATCCATTTATTTGTCTTTACTAGCATAAAGTTTGACACTGCTGGCCTAGCTCTCTTTCTCAGGGGTGGGGGTTGATTTGTTTCAAACCATTTTCTTTTTTTTTTTTTCTTCTTTTTGTAAAACTTCAGTTATGTGTATGGAGTGTTATTTGATTTTAATAAATTCAATATAATAAAAAAAATAACAATAATAAAAAGAAAGGTAACCATTTTCACATCTGTGTAGTGGTGAAGTTGTCCTCCTTAAACACTTTCCTATGAATTAAACTAAACATATGGGAAATGAAGATTGTGGAAATAGAGAGTTTCCAGAAAGACTAAACATAGATTAATAATTAGTATATCTGCATCTGTTTTGCGGAAGCATAAAAGTCTTTTCTTATCTATCAGGTAGTATAAGATTTATGATCATTGGAAATCCTTTGGAGTTATTTCAGATGAGCTTATACTATTTGGTGATATATTGTTATTTTCTACACTTTATTGTAAGCAGATCAAGTATTTCTGCTCTTTTGGAAACATTCTAATGTGCTCTTCATAACACAATGGGAAATTATATTTATCTCATCTAAAATGGAAAAAAAAACTAAACTTCTTTGTGCAGAACTGCACAGAACCTCTTTAGACTCTGGCAAGATTTTATTAATGTAATTCTAAAAATACATCTGCGGAGCTCCTGCCCGTGTCTGTGCCAAACTCCTATTGTTTTATTTAATAACCGGTTGCTTAACACAATGGGTCTCTTCTTTATTACCATTTTGATTTCTATTTTGGGTGAGGGTGGGAGTTTTAGTGTGGTTTATGATAAAAAATCTCTGTTGTTTCTGTGATATATGAAATTGATTACTTTTTAAATATTGTAATTATATTACACTGAAAATTATGTTTGATTCTCATATTATAAAATTTAATGCACACAAAAAGCATGTCTGTTTACCACAAAAACAGTTTTTTTTTGTTGTGATAAAGTTTTTGTTTTACCCTCCCTACATGTGTGCATGCTGCATTATATAGATATACAGTTAGACAAAATTCATTCATGAAAGATACAAGAGTCAGGTAATGGCATCTTAGCTCTTTATTTAATTTGTATCATCAACAGAAATATGAATCTGCAAAAGGAAAAGCAATTACTACCTGTACATTTCACAGTAATGCACAAATGTTATGCTTCTGATACTTTCCACAAACTGTTAGAAGTGTTTTAAAATTTGTAAACTGCAAAATAATCTTCTAGGGTATAACTAGAAAAATGTAAAAAATAAAACTGACTTACAGTCGTTGCTGTCATAAATGCAGTAATCACAAATTAAAGTGGATTTTATTGAACTGAGGCACAATGCTTTAATGAAGAAAAAACTGAAATATAGTGATCTCTCCTTTATCGTGGGGGTTACGTTCCAGAACCCCCTGCGAAAGGTGAAAATCCACAAAGTAAAAACCATATGTTCATATGGTTATTTTTATATATTTTAAGCCCTTATAAACTCTCCCACACTCTTATAAACATTTCCCGCACAGTTATACAGCATAAACCCTTTGTATTCTCTTAGATATTAGGTAAGATCCGTTGAAATAATGTATGTAAACACACTGTTTATATACAGTAAAACCTAAATATTATTTTAAAGATATCGAGCGTCTCCGATATCACATATGGTACAGCCATGATAGACAGATTGTTTTGGAGCTATAACGAAGGGCTTGACTATGCACAAAGATAAACACAAAAGAGGACAAAAGTTAACTCTTTACACAACGAAACACGTTGATGCTGAATGAGCGAGACGAGACTTCCTGGTTAATGCAGCGCAATCGAATTCGGCACTCCGTCGCTGAGTCAATCAGCACACAGGAACTTAATTGCGTGCTGTGATTGGGTAGCTTCTCAGCCATCCGCCGATAGCATCCCTTGTATGAAATCAACTGGGCAAACTAACTGAGGAAGCATGTAGAAGTAAAAAGACCCATTGTCCACAGAAACCCACGATGCAGCGAAAAATCTGCGTTATATATTTAGATATGCTTACATATAAAATTCTCGATAGAGTGAAGCTACGAAAGTCTAAGTGCGATATAGCAAGGGATTACTGTGCTTCATTATTTTCAATGTAGTACTCCAGATTGTCCACCAGAGCTGCCAAAAACTCATTTAGATTAAACAAAGGGCACAACATATATGAATAGAGAGTAATTTAAGCCAACAACGAACCTTTAAAAACATAACAAAGTAAGAGCAACCTCCAATTTGCATTCACCCAACATGCTCCTCACAAGAGTTGACATTTAAATGGCTCAGAGGATCACAAGTCACTGTTACAGTCCACACAACTCTGTACAAGTCACTTTTAGAACTGCCAATTTGAAGTACTGGAGTCATCAACACCAAACCCTTTCCAAAAAAATTCTAACATTAGTTCAGTGCACAAAGATTTAGAAAAATTCTGGGATAGACTAAGCCTAAGTTTGTGGCAACTGTATCCAAAGTCTCTGTTGGAAAGAGGAAGAGAGGCAGAGGAAACTCAGGAAAAAAACAAAACCCACAGAGGGAAAAAATAAAATTCAAATTTGAGAACCAGAGTGGAATGGCATAAAGCAAATGTTTAGGCCTGAGAGCCCTTAGAAGAAATAAGCAATTGCAGAGTTCACATGTGTAAAAGTGCAAGTACTATATGTTTAAAGTTGTCAATAGTTTCTATGGGCTGTTTTGTATCATCCAAAGTGACGCTTGCACATTTGTGAGACAGCTCAAGATGAGCAGGGTAGATATGGAGTGGGGTTAACCCAGACATAGAAACTCTTGTCATAGCATGTTGTATGGCTTTCCTGGCATTAGCTGTGAATACTGGACTGAAGTTTGAGTAGAAGTAAACACATTGACCTCCATAAGACAAATTAAGAAAAATCTTTGCCTCCCACAAAAGATTCTGATAACTGTTAACAGAGAAGCAGACAACAATGATCAGCCATCAAATCACGCATTTTTCGGCAGCAGGAGGTCATATGGTTTCCCATACCAAGTAACACTTGATTGTAACAAAGTCCATTTAGAATAAAAACTTGTTTAAATATAATGTCTCTAAAACTGAAGACATTCCTATTGTATGATGAAGTCACAAACATGACAGTTGAAGCCTCCAAAAATAACCATAAACAGGCCAGGAACATAACTGGCCAATCCAGAAGAGACTTACAATAGACCAGCTTGCCCCAAAAACTACTTGCAGGCTTTAACTTAGCAAGGCCCAAATTGGGAAAAACAGGCTTAACAGTTCAAAATAAAGCAAAAGCCCCAAAAGATGGGACTGGGTGGTGAGGTGGAGAGGTGGTTAAATGACTGTAAACTTTCTTATACATAAAAACATGTAAAAAAAAGAATCTTTATAAGTAAAAATTTATCAAGAAAAATAGATGTCACAAGCCGTCTACTAAAGCAGATGGCCTGCTAGTAGTTTGGGACCGACCAGGACTGAGAGAGTAACAAGAGAGACACAATAGAGGCAGACATTCAAAACATAAGGTGATTTATTTATTCCACAATAGAGTAAAAAAAAAATTATAGTTGTTGATGAAAAAAAAAGACAAAAAATAGAAATTGGGAAACATCAAGGCTCTTACCCTAATATATATATATATATATATATATATATATATATATATATATATATATAATCAATTCCAGTCCATGAAAAGTCCAGGGCACCCTTAAAATAATACAAAACTGAACTATATTTCAGTCCAGGTCACCAGTACAATTCCTCCAAAAATAAAAATTTCAGGAGTCATTTTTTTTGGTCCTCAGGAGCTTAACACACTCCATTACAGCAACCAACAGCTCAACCACTAGGCACCTCTTAGGCTGATGTGCCTCACACTACCTACCCCTCTTAATTCTCTCCAAGCGATACTTTCCTTCTCCCTTTTCTTTTTTCCTCTTTTGCGGCCACAACAGTACTTATAAAGCCTTTTCCATTGCCAGGATCAGCTTACCTAATCATAGGGAGAAACCATTTAAGTCCTGCTGGGGAAATCGTACACTGCAAATACAAAAATAGCTGACAACAACATATACATAATAAAACAATAAACAACAAAACAATATATCTAACCTCGAGGTTACTAATAAACAAACTTAAACATTACGGTACACATACACTACTAACACAACTTGGACTCCCCCTATAGCTGTCGTTTGATCTTCCCAGGCACCTGTGCCCTTGAAAAAAAAAAAAACCTGATCGGTAAAAATTGTATGTTACGCGCAAAACTTGCAATCGAAACATACGGTAAAACATCTAGAAAATAAACTAAACAACTGGAGGGTAAGACCAAAAATCTTAAAAAAAAGAAAAGTCCTTTTTCTTTTTTTATTCCCCCGTGGTAAACTTGCTGATATATTGTTCACCGTGGTTCACACTTAAAACTTATTGATAGTCCTGCCCCATATCCATCTAAACCACCATGTATCAGCATTACGGTGAGGCTATAGAGTCACAATAGAAAGTAATGCAAAGACATTATGCATACAATGCACACAATGCAGTTTAACTGGCAAAAGGATTTGCCTTAAAAGGCAACCCACAGCAAACAAGTCCCAATAAGTGACTCAGAAACTAATCCCAACACAGAAACATAAAGATAATAAATCCAGTAAGTTTAACAGGAAAAAATAGCAATATTTAAAAAACCAAAAGACTCCCAATAATTGCAACGAACCCCTGGCTGGTTCTCTTGCTCTAAGCTTGAGTTAAAGGCAGAGGGAGGACTCAGCAGCGGTGACATCAGAATGGCTCCACTTCCTGGGGCTCTACCCACAAAAAAAACATGGGATGGAGGCTCATTTAAAAAAGACAATGAATAATTACCAAAATAACAGAAAAGGCATAAAGCCATGAATAATAATTCACCAATAACAGTAAAAAACACATATACCCTAGTTATTGCATAACATTTCCAAAAGTCCATCCACCCCACATCCATTTTCCAACCCACTTATCTAATTCAGGGTAACAAGTGTTTATCATGACTGCACTTTGTACATGGCTGGAACTTGCCATGGATCATGTTCCAGTCCACCACAGTACATTCAAATGTATATACCCAGCCACTCCAGGTCATTTCAGAGATGCCAGTTAGCATAACATTTATATCATTGTGTGAGTTAAGAAAATAGAAGAAATTAACAGATCAAATTGAAAATATATTTTATTTCATAACAACAGTTTGCACTCTTTAACTTGATTGTGTTAATTATGTGACCATCTCTGTATATCACCTCTTATGATGAGCACTATCACAAAGTACTTTACAATACCAGCAAGAATACAACACAAGTTGTCGCAATCATTTATTTGCCACAAAATAGAAGTGTAACATTTATTTCCTCTGAAATTTTGTAAAAACTTCCATGAGTCCCAACTCTATGTTTGCATATAAAGGTGAAAGGTAAATAAATACAGAGGTTTGTGGGCAGCAAAAAGAGAGTTAGAATTGCTGAGAGGAACATTATAGGGTGAAATTTGAAATAACTAAATTTAATAATGAGGAATCAAATGTACAACAAGAAATGGCTTTCTAGGCGATTTCAACATTCTAATGAATGAAGTTTAATGGATCCAATTAGTAAAAGAGTGCTGCATACTATGAGCCTTAAAGGAAAAAAACATTTATCAAGAACTGAGAAGCAGGGCTTTGAGACAGTAAGAAAGTCAGTGTCAGAAACTTTTAGATGCTGAACAGTATAAACGTTGATAACAGGTATTTTAGGTGTTGCTTTTTACAGCTTGTGGAGAGTTTATCTCACTAACTTAATTTTTCTTATACACAGCTAATTTATTTTATGTGTATAACTCCTTTTTCATCCACAATCTGTTTTCTGAACTTGTATTAAATGCTTCAAATTTAGGGATTGTCAATGTTCAAATGAATACCAAATATGTTTTTAAAAATGTAGGGTGTTTGTAAGTATGATTGACATTTCTTCAGCTTTTAGTCTCATTCTGTTTTAAAATTAGAAATGTGCATATATTATTTATTTACTTCCATGTATTCTTTATAGACCCTTTTCAGTTTTAAGACCAGTGCTCTATACATCAATATGAGTGTAGGTTTGGAGCATACGCTGATAGAATTTTGCCGCACCCACCACATGCCCAAAAAACATAACACATTACAAGTACATCTACATCAACACAAAAGGGGAAATCTCATAACTGCCCTCTTTACCTAGAATGATGCCAAGGATGCCCAAAGTATACCCAAACTGCAAATTTACTATAAAATTACCACAAGCCCAAAAAAGGGAGAAACAGAAAAAAAACAAAAAAACAGAAAGCAACACTCACTGCCTCACACTGCACAGGTCTGGAACCCTTTAGGTCTGGTAGGGTGAGTTGGCCATTTGCTACTTTAACATGGCTTTCTGATAACTTCACCTTCATCTAATTCTGATACTCTGTATATTCAATTCATTATAATAACTATTCATGGTGGCTTTAAAATCCGTACTGACCCCTACTATCTCTTCTGTATCTTTTCCTGGTTTTCTGTGGTGGCAATCTGCTCCATCACCACCTAATCAAAGCGTCGTGATGTTCCTACATTGATGGATTTAAAGCCAGAAGTCCACATGACCATCATCATCAAGTCCTTCCATGAGAACCCTAAATACAATGAGGACTGTTTCATTTATGTTAGGTACAATGCCCAGAGGGGGCTGGGCAGTCTCATGGTCTGGAACCCCTGCAGATTTTATTTTTTTCTCTCCAGCTGTCTGGAGTTTTTTTTTTCTGTCCTCCCTGGCCATCGAACCTTACTATTATTCTATGTTAATGAGTGTTGTCTTATTTTAATTCTTACTTTGTCTTTTATTTCTCTTTTCTTTATCATGTAAAGCACTTTGAGCTACATTATTTGTATGAAAATGTGCTATATAAATAAATGTTGTTGTTGTTGCTCACTGCAAAATACAGTGTAAACCACTCTCTCGTTTTCTTACTCTCTGACATTAATTGTTTTTCCCCACTAGTCAAGTCTTTGCCCTTTCCCAGCATCCAACACACCACTTAATTAAGCCCTGGCTAAAGAGCACTTTTGAACCCCCTACTGGGGTCCTTAACCTGATTCCATGTGCCATGTAGTAGATGTTATTGTTGCCACTTTTGGTGTTCCCTCCCTGGCCTCATTAACTGTATTAGATATTGATCAGATATCCATTCCAATTTTTGGGTGTCTTCCACCCCAGATATCTTTGCCCAGTCTGCCATTTTCTGTTTTGTATAGGTGTCTCTGCCTAACACCCTTCCTGGGCACTTACAGTGGGATGCAAAAGTTTGGGCAACCTTGTTAATAGTCATTATTTTCCTGTATAAATCGTTGGTTGTTACGATAAAAAATGTCAGTTAAATATATCATATAGGAGACACACACAGTGATATTTGAGAAGTGAAGTGAAGTTTATTGGATTTACAGAAAGTGTGCAATAATTGTTCAAACAAAATCAGGCAGGTGCATACATTTGGGCACCACAAAAAAGAAATGAAATCAATATTTAGTAGATCCGCCTTTTGCAGAAATTACAGCCTCTAAACGCTTCCTGTAGGTTCCAATGAGAGTCTGGATTGTGGTTGAAGGTATTGTGGACCATTCCTCTTTACAAAACATCTCTAGTTCATTCAGGTTTGATGGCTTCCGAGCATGGACAGCTCTCTTTAACTCACACCACAGATTTTCAATTATATTCAGGTCAGGGGACTGAGATGGCCATTCCAGAACGTTGTACTTGTTCCTCTGCATGAATGCCTTAGTGGATTTTGAGCAGTGTTTCGGGTCGTTGTCTTGTTGAAAGATCCAGCCCGGCGCAGCTTCAGCTTTGTCACTGATTCCTGGACATTGGTCTCCAGAATCTGCTGATACTGAGTGGAATCCATGCGTCCCTCAACTTTGACAAGATTCCCAGTCCCTGCACTGGCCACACAGCCCCACAGCATGATGGAACCACCACCATATTTTACTGTAGGTAGCAGGTGTTTTTCTTGGAATGCTGTGTTCTTTTTCCTCCATGCATAACGCCCCTTGTTATGCCCAAATAACTCAATTTTAGTTTCATCAGTCCACAGCACCTTATTCCAAAATGAAGCTGGCTTGTCCAAAAGTGCTTGAGCATACCTCAAGCAGCTCTGTTTGTGCTGTGGACGGATAAAAGGCTTCCTCTGCATCACTCTCGCATACAGCATCTCCTTGTGTAAAGTGCGCCGAATGGTTGAACGATGCACAGTGACTCCATCTGCTGCAAGATGATGTTGTAGGTCTTTGGTGCTGGTCTGTGGGTTGACTCTGACTGTTCTCACCATTCGTCACTTCTGTCTATCCGAAATCTTTCTTGGTCTGCCACTTCGAGCCTTAACTTGAACTGAGCCTGTGGTCTTCCATTTCCTCAATATGTTCCTAACTGTGGAAACAGACAGCTTAAATCTCTGGGACAGCTTTCTGTATCCTTCCCCTAAACCATGATGGTGAACAATCTTTGTCTTCAGGTCATTTGAGAGTTGTTTTGTGACCCCATGTTGCTACTCTTTAGAAAAATTAAAGGAGGGGGGAAACTTACAATTGACCCCCTTAAATACTCTTTCTCATTATAGGATTCACCTGTGTATGTAGGTCAGGGGTCACTGAGCTTACCAAGCCAATTTGAGTTCCAATAATTAGTTCTAAAAGTTTTGGAATCAATAAAATGACAACGGTGCCCAAATTTATGCACCTGCCTGATTTTGTTTGAACAATTATTGCACACTTTCTGTAAATCCAATAAACTTCATTTCACTTCTCAAATATCACTGTGTGTGTCTCCTATATGATATATTTAACTGACATTTTTTATCGTAACAACCATCGATTTATACAGGAAAATAATGACTATTAACAAGGTTGCCCAAACTTTTGCTTCCCACTGTAGCACACTTGCATGCTGTTCAATAGTGGTGACTGTCTTTCTGCACTGGCATTACACCATCCATTGCCACAGCATTTGGTGCCAGGCCACCCATGACAGTCATTCACTAGATTTGTCTTCTTGATGCAATTAAAGTAGTTAGGTGAGAAGGCAAGCCCTGGATAATCAGCATTTGTCTGGGCTGTCCAATCAGTAGATGTTATAATGCATTGTTCTAACAAGAGAAACATGGCTATCTGTCTCTGACAGATTATGTCAGGAACTTATGTTGTTTCTGTGGAGGTACCTATTATCAGTACTGTTGACCTGAAAGACATTTAGAAATCTTTATTGACAATCATAGGGACCTAAACATCACTCTAAACATCTTTTGTAAGTCCTAATGAGGTGTCTCCATGTGTTATGCGCACCTCCTGCTAAAAGTCCAGCAGAATAGATACTGTATCTCCTTCACTAAGCATTACAGCACTGTTTTCAAAACTCCACCAAAATTAAAGTGAAAATTCAATAAGTTCATGGAGTATGTGTTACCTCCACAAATTTTACAGCTGTTTTAAAAATAGTTATCTTACCTAACATGTCTATACGAAAAGAATTAGCCTTCACAGATGCTGTTTAACCATGAAAGGAAAATACAGTTGATTCTACCCTGAACTATAAGACACTCTTAAACATTTATTGCAGATCATCTGCTCTTCCTCACACCTGATTGACTTTGTATTGACTCTGCAGCTAATTCTCAGCCTCTGATGGCTGAAACAAAACACAACTCAATATCTCTTCAGCATCACTGGGTGTCTTTGTGCTGCCTGCTGAGCACACATATATGATAAAGGGCCATTTAGTTAGCAAAATATTTCCATTGAGAAACAATAAAGTGTCATGAATGTTAGCATCTTGTGAATTTTTCCAAGCTGTAATAATTTTTTCTTTTGGACTATTAATTTTCCAAGAGGGTCTTGGGGCACATAGAATTTTCACTCTTGTTTATTACATTTGTTTTGGTTTTAGAATTGAGATTTCAATTTTCTACGTTTTGCACTTACCAAGACACCATCTTGTTTTTAGGCAAGTGACAAAATAAAATACGGTGCTTGAACTTGTGTGCCATGATGACATTAATGCAACACTTGGTATGTGAACAAGTTTTTGGATACTTTTTCAAAAATCTTTAGCATGTCAATTAACTTATTCCTCAAAACTCTGATTTTTGGATTACATACTGGGTTATGAAGCATAATTGTTCCAACTTTCTCGATACAAGTCCCACTTGTGATAAAGGAATTGTGATAAAGATCAGGGGCCTCATGTATAAACGGTGCATACACACAAAAATGTTGCGTACACCCATTTACACATTCACATTACTATGTATAAAAACTAAACTTGCCGTAAAGCCACACACATTCTAATGCCAGGTCAAATCATAGCGTACGCAAGTTTTTGGCTCGGTTTTGCAAACTGGCAGCACCCAGAGTTAAATAAATGCTACTGTTTCTGTGTGGTTTCTCCTTATTTTTTAGATTCACATCTCTGACACGGCTTTATAAAATACACTGACATTAACTGCATATTCTTTTTAGTTTAAGGCATCTGATTGTAATCAACCTGTAACAATATAATAGTGCACGGAATGGCCAAACTATTCCAAATGCTACAGCTGCTTTAGCGTTATTACTCTCAGTGCACCAATGAATATTTTAACCCACTTTATCTGAGTGTGGAATCACAGCTCTACAGCAGCTGATTGGAAAGATCTACAGCAGATTGTGTCAAGACTGGAGAGAATTATCTGGTTACAGTTTCTAGCACACACTGCCTCAGCCATTTACACAGTCTACTTGAACTTCTCCCATTCGACAAACACTTCAGAACCTCTCCTGCAGGAACCTCGTGGTTCAGAAACAGGTAGAACTGTTTATACTTATAAGTACAATTACCTCACTGTAAACTTGCATTACAGTTGTAATGCTGCACAACTTGAGCCTTGTAACATCTTATGGTTTTAGTAATAGTGATTACAAAAAGGATAGAATACCAAGATCATGTTAAACACAACTTCTAATAACATCTTCTCATTTACATTTAGTACAACAATAATTTAGAGGAAAAATAGAAGTCATGGGAGGCTGCAAGTTATGCACATAAGCCATCCCCCACTAAAAACAAACATGTCAAAAGCATGCAAAAAGTATACAGAAACATTACCAGATTCATATAAAATATACTATACTGGTGTGGAATTGTAAATTTCATTCAAAATTTCAAGCTTAACCTCATTAGTCTATACAAACAGAAAAGTGATTTAGATATTTAATTATTTTATAAGCTGATACCAAAAGAACTTACAATGTAAACAAATCACAGAGATTTTATTAACAATGTTAATACCACTTCAAAAGCTGGAACAGATTTGTTTGCCTGTGTTTGGCTTTTTGTGTGAATATTTATCCACTTTCTTAGTGAAGTTTGCTATGGAGCTCAGCCTGAGCCACTAATGGAGACAGTACAGTCACTCCATTCATTTAACAGATTTAGTGATTGTCTCATAGATGGGACTTATATATGCTTTGTCTCGGCTTACCATTATGGACTAGTAGTCAGTAATTTTTTGTTTTTAAAGTCAAACTGTTCCTTTGTCAAGTGTTCTTTATGATGACCTTGTTCATATGCAGTATCTTCTTGTTGTGGCTTTAAGAATTTTCTGCAACCATACCATGATGAAAAGAGTAATCTGTTTTTTAAAGATTGATTATGTTCTTATATACTGCCAGATTTGACACAAATGAAAAAGGGAGCCATTGCAAAATGCATAAACAATAATATCTCTGGTAAGGTGTAAAGTAAAGGGAAAGTACGATAAGTGATGAAATCGTTGAATTGAAATTTTAGAAGTAGAATTACAGCATTCCCAGCCTTTACCATCCACTTCAAACATTGTAATAATATCAATAGCTGCTTATGGTTTACATCACAGTTTGCTATATAACTTAAGGACTGATTTGATGTCAGATATTATAGGGGAAAAGAAAACAAAAATGCTTGAAACTGCCTGCCTGTTAAGCTATGATGTTGTGACTTCATTTGTACCAGCACACTTTATATTAGGAAATGAGATCACATATACCATTTAACTTTGAGCTTTGTTCTGTGATAACACCTTAGATGTATTAAGTCTTATTATCTAAACCAAATGTTTAGACAAGACTTTTAATGATTAACTATTTAGATGTTATGTAATGTCAGAGGGGAGAATATACCTTTTAACTGAATGCTCATTGGTGATATTTACTAGCTTCAGTATTACAGTAATCCCTCGCTATATCGCGCTTCGACTTTCGCGGCTTCACTCTATCGCGGATTTTAAATGTAAGCATATCTAAATATATATCACGGATTTTTGCTGGTTCGCGGATTTCGGACAATGGGTCTTTTAATTTATGGTACATGCTTCCTCAGTTTGTTTGCCCAGTTGATTTCATAGAAGGGACGCTATTGGCAGATGGCTTAGAAGCTACCCAATCAGAGCATGTATTACATATTAACTAAAACTCCTAAATGATATACGATATGCTTCCCACGCGGTGCTTGAATGTTTGCTTTTCTCTGTCTCTCTCTCTGACATTCTCTGCGCCTGACGGAGGGGGTGTGAGCAGAGGGGCTGTTTGCACAGAGGCTGTTTGCCTAGAGGATACGGACGCTCCTCTACAAAATGCCGCTTTATCGCGGTGCTTCGGCATACTTAAAAGCACGTATTGATTTTTTGATTGTTTGCTTTTATCTCGCTCTCTCTCTGACATTCTCTGCTCCTGACGGCGCTCCTTTGAAGAGAAGATATGTTTGCATTCTTTTAATTGTGAGAAAGAACTGTCATCTCTGTCTTGTCATGGAGCACAGTTTAAACTTTTGACTAAAGGGTGTTATTTCATGTCTAGAGGGCTCTAATAATGTTAACAGTGTGGGAGAGTTTATAAGGGCTTAAAATATATAAAAATAACCATACAAACATATGGTTTCTACTTCACGGATTTTCATCTATCGCGGGGGGTTCTGGAACGCAACCCCCGCGATTGAGGAGGGATTACTGTGCATGTAAATGAACTTATTTGAGAATAGGAGCTGCTCTCTTAAGAATAATTGCTATGGAGAGCCTTGCTGCTCACATGGTGAGCCTCCACCAGTTGGTGTAAATAAATGACATCCTTAGATTTCACTTATAGTGATAACTCAAGAATTTTTTTTATTTACATAGTATTTCCTGCAACTTATATGCAACTAAAATGGAATTTAGAATTTACAACCTTGACCAACTGTCTTCCAGTGGGGTACATCAAAATCTTTATAAAGCTAGGGTGCATATCATAATAATATGTATTGGTCTTAGGCCCCATTGTCCAAAACTGAATTCAGCACCTAGGCTAGTGATGTCAAGGATGAATTGATACTCTTTCTCTGAAATGTAAAGCATAAGATGCTGTTTGCATTGTGTTTGCCATCAAGATGTTTTTTAGTTAACAGAAAGTAGATTTGTGGAATGAGAGATTGGCTTTCCTCCCTCATACCCACAGATTTGCATCTTTGGTTAATCAGTGATTCCACCCTGGCGCTATGTGATTGAGAGGGTGGGTGTGTACAAAAAGTGGGCTACCCGGACCAAGGAGAAGCACAACATCCAGGATTCAGTGCCACCAGGATAGACTCCAACCCCAACAACCCTAAATGGGATTAAGCAGGTTTCAGAAAGATATGTTAAAGAGGGATGTGAATTAGGATGCCAGGGCATGTAAAATCCATCTGAACAATTGGTTTCATAATACTGTATAATAGGAGAATTATCAGAAAGACTAATTAAGTCCTTTAAAACTTTAATTTTAGTTTCCACCATGTAAATTGCATTTATCCATCCATCCATTATCCATCCCTCCATTATCCAACCCGCTATATCCTAACTACAGGGTCACGTTAAGGAGGTAAATTTATCAATGTTGTTAATCTGGATTTAATTCTTAAAAAAGTTTGTGTGTTTTAGATATTCAAAATACTTACTACAGAGTTAGGATATTGCGCGTTTCTTCCACCTTGATTTTGTGTTTCGATGTTTCGTAATTAGTTTCAAACTTTTAGTTTTGACCTTGGCCTATTTTTTAACTTTGGTAACGCTTCTCTCTTGTTGTATTGTGGTATGCCTTTTTAGCCTGGCAGAAAAATTGCTCTGGTTTAAAGAAGAAAATGTATGACATTTTTTATGATTTGTATGGTTAAATGTAGGTCTATTATACAGTATATATTGATTAAAGAGGTAATTGTTGTAACAACAAACATATATATATATATATATTTATATATATATACTATATAGTGTACAGTATAAATGTGCTGTATAAAACAAAAGACGTGAATGTCACAAAGGTTTAGTGTGCCACAGACAACCTATTTATGATAGTAGTAGCTCTACTGGAGTGAATCATTGAAAATGTACATGCAGGCTGGTGCTACACTACAGTGTCTTACTCCTGTGCTGGTTGAAAGACTTGACATCAGGGGTCTTCTGGTTTGTCAAGTTCTTCCTGACTAAGTGGAATTGAAGGCCATTTAAGCCACTGTGCAGTACTCATCTTCTTCTCCTATGTGCCCTTTACATTGGATTCTATAAGAAATAAACCAATCTCGCACATGTGACAATATATGGACTAAGAGAAGAAAACACATTGCCTAGTTCTGAATACTCCTTATAGAGAAGCCCTGAAAAAAGAGATAATGTTATAGAGTGTGATTCTATAATGATAAGAATTTTGAAAATGCTAGAATTTTTTTGTTTCAGATAGCAATATTTTTACATTTTGAAAGCTTGGTTTTCAAGCATTTGTATACATATGAGTTTGAAATTGTCTTTTCATCTTTGTTTGAGAAAGAATTTATTGTTTTATTATAAGTGTGTAACATCACCATTTTTGAAGCCATCATGTATGAATACTGAATTGCAAATGATCTTGATTAGTTGCTAGGGTCGTCCACCCTGATTTGTGTTGTGAAGATTTTCAGTAAATTTTAGTGCAGCGTAGAACCCCTTTGCCTGAGATACAAATTTAATTAGTGAAGAAGTCCGGTTAGTTTTGATTTCTATACTCTGGTTTCGACTTGTAGCTCTTTAATCTCAACTCAGTTTTCATCTTATTGTTTTGCCAGCCAAAGTAATAGAATTTAGGTGAATAACTGTCAAATGTTTATCGAAGTGCGATTAAAGATAATCCTTCTAGCTTGAAAAACAACTCACAAACCTTACAAAAGAATATTTTCTGTTTTCGATGTTATCTATGTATATCCTGTTTAGCTGCTTTAAACATAATAGAAGCATCTCTTATATACTAATTGCCAAAAGACAAGTCAGACCAGAGTAAAAGATGGGTGGCAAGCATCTGCGCTGCAAAGCTGTGGGGCAGCTTCATATTCTAATAACTGGGGCATAACAGTGATATCTTCAAAGAGATGTTTCCTGGTGTACCGTCACAGCTCCTGTCTTCACCTGGAGTTGATTCTTCTAGAAAGTTTATCTCTTTTAAAGGTTATAATTAGAAACAAAGTGTCAGAAATTTCTGGAACCCCAGGCTCTCATGATAAATAAAACTTTAAGAAAAGCATCATTGTTCTATACATTTGCCTTTTCCTACTTGGCTCATACTGTGAACTACCCACCGGGGTTTTATCTTTGAGGACACTGTGGGCTATACAAGAAATCTACTGTCTAGAATCCTTGATTTTTTTTATTTTTTTATTGGAGAATGAAGCTGTAATTGAATTTTATTAAACCCTACTTATGTGAGTTGACAGCACTCATTGCCCTCATTAGCCAATAGCAACATGAACTAAAAGTTTTTTCTCCAGGCCCTTCCTAGCCTTGTTGTAAATGCAAAATATCTTAAAATATCTTTCTTTATCTTTACGCTAGAATTGCATGGTGATGCAGCAGTAAATAATGCAATCTAACAGCTCCAGGGCATCATTTTGACTCTTGAATCTGTAACTGTCTTATCTACAGTGTGTGTTGCCTAGTTTCCCACAGCACATCCTGAACAAGGTTTATTGGCAGCTAGGAGCTGTCCCTCCATGTGTGAAGATTTACTGTATGTATGTGTGTGTGTTTATGTAAACAAGCCTTGTGTTTGTATGGTTCCTACCGTATGCCCTGTGCTGTCTGAAAACCCATAGTGGAAAATGCACAATCAGATGCAGAAGGATGTGAACATTTTTAAGTCATTAAGTCAAAAAACTGAATTAATTAACTTACAGTTTTAAAATCTGAGACATAAACACTCAACTGCATTGTATGTTCTCCAGATTCACGGTCCAGCAAAGAGACAGTGCCAATTTAAATACTAATTTTTGACGTTAACACAGTTGATACTTCCAATAATGAAATACTCAAGTGTATTTGCTGCATTTCCTAATGGATATGAATGGCACTGTTTACTGCAGAAGGATTGTGCTGAAAAAAAATGGGAAAATAAGAACATATCCACATTTATTTTCAGTTGCAGCCAGATACAAACTAGTATTATGCCTTCAGGGTTAGACTGTTCATCTCTGTGGTGTCATTTAAACATTTTTCGACTTCTTGTACTTCTTCTTCTGGTACACAGCTGCTTTGTTCCAAAGAAGGGAAAAACAGCATTGTGAACTATTGTCTATAAAAAGAATTTATCTGTAGCTAACACAGTATTGTGATAAATTGTCTGTCAGAACAGCTTACTAAACTTTAAACCCGTGCGTCGAAGTCTCTGATTTTTTTGAAACAGCTGCAGGAGGGTGAATGCTTCAGAAAAAAAAATGCTTTTGGCGTAATTTTCTTTATCACAGCTGCACATTTTAACACTTGGATTGGCATGTGTGTGTCTGATTCCAGTAAACAAAGGAAATGAAAAGAAAAAAGAAACTGTGAAAAGCAATGGAACTGTCCTGTTTAACATAAGCAGTCTCTTGATACAGCGCACTGATGTTTTTAATCAATCTAAAAATCGCTTCCTCCTCACTCAAATTCAGGCCGAACAACACAAAAAAGATTAGAAGAAAGGATCCTTATGATTTAAATTGTAGATAAAAATTCAAAAGAGATGCTGTTATTTGCCATTTAGTTTATGTTATGTTCTGAAATTGACTATAAATGTTGGGGTAAAACTTAAAGCATATGTATTGAATGCTTAAATGAATAACAAGTATTGCATATTTTTTTTAAAGTTAACAAATTAGCAAACCTCTAATGCCTGTGCCTTTGAACACAGATAAAACAGAAATGTTTATTATTGCTGGGAATGATACTAATCACAGCAATATTTTGTCATTATTTAATTCAGTTGGAATCACCATTAGTTTTACTGAATCAGTCCACAATCTAGGCCTTATGTTTGACACTAGTGCATCATTTAAAATGCACAATACAAAACTATACAAAACAAGTTGTTATCCATTTTAATAAATGATGGAAAATTCAGGTGTTTTTTAAATATGCAGGATTCTGAGAATTTAAGCCCTGCATTTATTTCACTACTTCTGTTTAGCATACCCTGAATAGAGCTGCTGATTAGCTGTGCATACTGCATCTCTGTTGTTGTTATTAGTACTAAAAAATAAATAATTTAAGATTTATAAACTGTTACTAACCCTGCTCTATTTTCATCATTTTCTCTGTACTCAAATGTATCACTTGGTGCTACTACTGTACTACCAAGTTGTTTGCTTGCCTTTGGAAAAGTCGTCTCACATAAAGGAGCACTGGAATCATGGAGTAGAAGGGTCCTGTCACCAAACTGCCCAGCCTAGCACTGACTCAAATATGGAAGGTTCAGCAGGGAGGAGACGACTTGGCCGAGGTCTCCAGGACTCTGATTGTGTCTGGCTTGCCTCTGACTTGTTTTCTACAATCTAGCCATGGTTCTACTATTAGCTGATTGACAGATGTTATATTTTAAATTTATGTTATTTAGTTTCTACTTTGTTTTTGATGTATTTTAACAAATGTGTATCCTTATATATGATAGTTCTGTACTTAATGAGTCATATAATCTGTTCTTGCATTTTGCCATGAGAGTTGTCATAGTACTCTTTGCCTGCACTTGGTGAGGAGTGCTGTGCAACAACAAAGTAGTTTGTACTGTTGTATTGCGTTTATGAGGTGGCAATGATAGATTGTCCCTCTAGCTTTCTGAAAAAGATTACTTGTGATCTGTTTTGTGTGTTATATTTACCCCATTTTTGACACCCATTGCACACCCAACCTACCTGAAAAGGGGTCACTCTCTCTGAATTGTCTTTTCCAAGATTTATTCCATTTTTTTCCCTGCCACATTTTTTTTTTTGGGAATTTTCTTCTTGTCTTTGTAGAGAGTCAAGAAACAATGCCTGTTAAAGCCCATTGAGGCATTTCTTGTGTGATTTTTGGCTATATAAGAAATAAATTGTTGTTGCTTTTTAGTATCTATCCATTCATTACCTGAATGCACTTATTGCATTTCAGGGTTGTAGGGACCATAGTTCATCCAAGCAGCATAGCAGCATTAGGTGGAATGAAGTAATCAAGCCAGGACAGTGGAGAGAGTGCCATTTATTAGAATGAAATTTAGATTAGCCAAGAATACACAAGCACATTCCATTTAATAACCTGTATACTTCAAAGGCAGGACATCTTAAAGAATATGAACTACTACAGTATATAGATGACATGCTCCCAAAAAGCATTGCCCATTACCTCAATGTCATACAATAACTTAACATTGCTTTCACACTGCAATATTATTTGTGTCAGCACTGAATACCCCAAACATCCATACAATCGTTTATGGATTCAGTGAAAATGTCAAGGATATGTAGATTTTATAAAATGAAGATGTTAATTTTTTATCAATTTAATGTTTTTTCCCACTGTATGTACAGTCCTTTCGGGATTTCCAGTTTATCCTTTCTGCAGTGCTACATAACTTTAATCAACATATCACATTCTCCTTGGCTACTATTATCATGTCCTATATCTTTTTCCTTAATTGCTTTAATGCTGTATATTAATAAGACATCAGAGTTTGCACTCACACTTGCCCTCTGTAAAACCAGTAAACACATAATAACTGAGTACTCAACTATATTATCCATTCTACACTTACTTATTTCTTGAGGTACTAGCCTCTTAGCCCAATTGACAGTGGGCTAAAGCCTTTTATTGCATGGCATCACCTTTACAAAGGCAAATATTCTGAAGGTATAGTTTAATTAGATCCATTTTTCCTAATTTCTAATCCGAGTCTAGATGATTTCAAATAATATTACAGCATGTTTTGCTCTTAGTTCAAGTTTCCTGAATTTTACTTTGACTATGACTTTGTATTCTCCTTTTGGTTCTTGTTTTGACCTTGCTATGTACGACCTAGCCTGATTCATCATGGCTGTTTGTACTCTCCTACCTGATCCATGTCTCCAGAGCAATGTGGGATTTTGCTCATTCCTTGCTTCAGTTAAAGGGGTATAAAGCTTAACCTGAAGCAAAAAAAATATTCCTAATGGTGAAGGGCACAGGTTTTCAAGTGAAAAATCAGGCTTTCAGGCAACTTATTCTCATTTGGACTTTAGTTTTAATAGAAAATATTCATATAATTTGAAAATTGTAATGCTTAGTTTGGTGAAATACGTGAGCAAAATGAATAACTACTAAACATTTTCTTACCAATATTTTTCCAATTAACCTCAAACAGAACATTAAATTAATGTCAGTTCATTTTTAAAGCTTTTTCTAGTGCTGCATTTTTAAGCTTTCTTGCATTTACCGATGATGAAATGAAGATGCCACAACAAGCTCTTTAACTTGTGTTCCAGCTCATCTGTCACAAAAGATGGGCTTGCACAAGACATTTTAGTGTGCAAGTCAGTGTTCAGAGGCAGTCCTCAAGAAGCAAATAAATAAAGCAATTTTATTACAAGACATGTCTGTTATCGCAGTCTGCCAAGTGACTTTGGATGCCATGTCACTGTCTGCTAGAGAATTATGTTACATTAAATGTTAAGCTTTGTGATCACGACTGCATCAAATGGGATGTGTTGTGTTAGTTTAACAAGCACAGTTAAAAAAGTGTGCTGAATCTTTTTTTCTGTTTTCTGCATGATACAGAATAAAAATAACTAGAAACGTGCAAGTAAGTCTAGCTGGAGAGCAAACAGCTTAATATAAAATCTATTGTTAACATATTCAGTGGTATAATGTGCAGTGCCAATTAAAAGTGTTCATCCCTTTTAAAGTTTTCACATTTTATTATTATACAACATTAAATCACAATCGAATTACTTTAACGTTTTTGTCCCCGATCAACAGATGAGATTTTAAATGTAAAGTGAAAACGTATTGAAGTGATCTAAATTATTGATCACATAAGTATTCAACCATATCAAGTCAGTATTTTATTTGATGCACTATTGGCAGCCATTGAACAGGTCTCTATCAGATTTGCACATCTGGGGCCTCATATATAAATGGTGTGTACGCCCGCAATGTATAAAAACTAAAATCTGCGTAAAGCCACACACATTTTTACAACAGCTCAATCCCTTGTGTAAGCAAGTCCTCCGCTTGGTTTTGCAAACTGGTGGTACCCAGTGTCAAAGCAGTGCTATTGTTCCCGTGTGGTTTCCCTTTCTTTTTTAGATTCACATACACTGAAATTAACCGCATATCGTTTTTTAGTTTAAGGCATCTGATTGTAATCAACCTGTAACAATATAATGATCCACGAAATGGCCAAAATATTTCAAATACCATAGCTACTTTAGTATTGTTACTCTCAGTGCACCACTCAGAGTATTTAACCCACTGTATCTGAGTGTGGAATCACAGCTCTGCAGCAGCTGATTGGAAAGAGGATTATCAGGATACTGCATCTAGCACACGCGGCCTCAGCCATGCACACTGTCTATTTGAACTACTACTACTACTACCATACAACAAACACTTTACAGCCTTTCCTGTAGGGACCTTGTGGTTCAAAAAACCAATAAGATCTAAACACACTCAATCATTCCATGAAGTGCTCCTGATAGAACTGTTTGTACTTATATATACAATTGCCTCACTGTAAACTTGCACTATATTTGTAATGTAATATTGTACAACCTAAGCCACTTCATGTACCATTTTCACTATCTGCACTATATGTACATGTTTATTGTACATATGCTTTCATAATGTATTTTCATTGTTTTTTATCCTATTATTATTATTGTTATTTTATTATTTTATAGGAAAATAAGTTTATGGAGGATTTGCATATTAAATCTCATCGTACCATACAGTAACAATAAGGGAATTCAATTCAATAGAAGAGAGCGCATATTTACATACGATAACGACTTTAGATTTCCAAGTGCTATCTTCTTGGAGCTCTTGATATTTTTAAGATGAAATGCAGTAAAGTAAGTACAGTATATTACATTATACAGACACTGTACATTTTTAACATAATTTAAATAATATATACTGTTAATAATTAAACATGTGGGCACGGTGGCGCAGAGGTAGTGATGAACTGGTGACCCGTTCAGGGATTGTTCCTGCGCTGTATACTTGCTGGGAGTGGCACAACCCTGGATGGATAGATGGATGGAATAATTAAACATGTACTACGAAGATAGTTCAATGTTCCTTAAAAGTTTTGAAGAATTGGCGTTCTAAGATTACAGATGGCTTGACATTTATTATTGTGTGGTGACTGGTTACTTGGAGAAAGAAAAGGAAGAACAGGAATTATGGGTTAGTACGTTTGAAAGAGAGAGTACTGCTGCAATAAATTATTTCATTAAGGGTTACACATAGCACAGCAAGCATCTTGCAGTGACAGGAACAATCTCTAGACAGGGCGCCAGCTCATCGCTACCACTGTGCCACCATTTTTAATAAATGTTTTAATTCCTATCATCATGAAAATGATATCAAGAATACATCTTAATATTTAAATTGTTCAGAGAGCTATAATATCATGAATGTAACATATTCTGTGTCCTGTTGGCGTAAGGGAAAGCCCTTTTAAGAAGAACATAGTGATTCACACGCATATAGCACATAGGAGAACACACAGAATACAAAGCATTTAAACATGCTACTTTAGTTATGATTGGATTTGAGAAAGTAGTAAATTAAACAACTTTAAGATTAAGTTTATGATGTTCTACTTTAATGACAAAATATGTGATTAGAGTGGAGATTTCGAGATTATAGTTGACATTTCAACATTTTTTTCCACTGTGTCCCTATATTTTTTTTCCCTAATACCCTAATATACTTCCATATGACACTCAGATGGTGGGCTTCGACTTGCCTTTCACAGTGACTTTGATATTTGACCACTTCTTATTTAATTCAGGCACTCTGAGACTTTCTGTACTTCAGCTTTCGAGTTTCTCTGCTGCTCTGTGTCACTCGATCAACATCCTTTTGCAGTTTATACCACTGCTTAAACCAATAAATAGTATGTTTGTTCTTGCCTCCACTTGGCATTCATTGAAGTTCTTCTTTTTTCCCTGTGCTTTTGCCATTGTCTTTTCACAGAATGCTGAACTTCAGGTTCTATTTATATTGATTTGTATATTCAAAGAGGCGTAATTCTGGGAGGAGTCGGGGTGGGGTGGCAGGTGCGTGAACGTGCGTTACATTTCACGCTGGCCGGCATTTATGTTGCAAAAGATCAGGGAAGATGGTGTACACATAGATTTATGCATCTTTTTTTGTGTGTATGCACATTTCTGCTTTTGTCCGTACACCAATTTTTAGTGTGAATTCTATGCCCAATGTTATCATGAGGACCATGGACACTGCAATTTATTCCCATTCCTCTTTACAAAAAAAAGCTCAAGCTCTGTCACTTTGCTTGGAGGTTGTGAGTGAACAGACTTTTTCAGGTCCAGCTATAAATTTTCAATTGTGTTGAGATTAAGATTATGATTTGGCCACTCCAGTACATTAACCTTGCTGTTTTCTAGCCATTCCTGTGTACTTTTGGCTTTATTGTTTCTGTGGTTGTCCTGTTGGAAACCAAATCTCTTTTGAAGGTGCAAGTATCTTACAGATTTACTCAGATTTTCTTTTGAGTTTTCCCTGTATTTTTCTGCATTTCTTTTACCATCCAACCTCACAAGCCTTCTAGGGCCTGCTGCAGAGAAGCATCAATGCAGTGAGGTTTGTTTTTGATAATGTGTTACAAAAGGCATTTTTAGTTTTGTGACTAAAAAGTTCAATTATGGTCTCGTCAGACCATAGAACAGGGTTATTACTTTCCAAATTCAGTTGGGCCAGATTTTCAAACCAAGAAGTGTAGCTGGGCCAGACATTTTCCACAGCCGGTAGGCTGTAGGTAATAACAAATTTTAAATCAAAACAAATTAATATATTTAAAAACAAGTAACGTTTATTCATTGTTTTCCTTTTAAATTTGGACACATCTGACACAGGCACATCAGAAAATGTATAAAAAAAAACAACAGAAAGGCTATAACTGAATAGAATCTGACGTAATAGCAATACTTTTTTCCTCTTTTGAAATACAAACAATAAACATTTTATCTACTTCTGACTCAGGCACATCTCAAAGTGCATAAAATCAAAAACAAGTGCACAGTATTAGCAATTACGTTTATTTCCCATTTGAAACATGAGGTCCTCCCCCAATTTAAAGGGGTGATCATGACAGGCAAGGGAATTTTTTTTCATTGAATTTAACTATTTCATTCGCACGGTTTTAATCCCTCATATGACAGAGGTTAAATTTAAGTTCCACAACAACACCTTTCCTGTGGAATTTTTTTTTTCCCAGAAACAAAACTACCTGAATAAATGTTTAAGAGCAAGGCACCACCTATGGCGTGAAAGTGGATTAGTACATTTATTTTAAAATGTCTGTATAGAGTTCTTGTGTGTCAAGTAGTGAATTATTAATTATAATTATTACTCTTAATATTTTTACTAAATCTTATTTTCCATGTTTCTATGTTGATCTCCCATTTATTGGTACAAAGTTTATTATCCTCCATCAATCACTGAGCAGCCCAGTAAAATGAGACTAATACACCTGCAACCTTAAAAGCAGACTTCATAACATTGCTGTGTGTGATGAAACAGCAGGCAGGTGACTGCTTGTACATGTTTACTGACAGACAGGCCGACTTTTTGCATGGATTATACCTTAAATCAAAAGAGAAAAAGAATGCAAAATGCACAAACACAAGAAGATCGGTGACAATCAAACCTTAGTGTGCCTGCGTGAAATTAAAAGGGACAACTGAATTTCACGGGACACAGGTATATTCATAACAGGGTACCTACATGAAGGACAGAGGAATTTCAAATGTTTTGCATGCTTTCCATTTTGTTTTGATAACTAGTCACGTCATATTTAGTCCTTCGTTCATTATTCTGGCACAAGTGTAACCAGCCCCTTGTTAAAATTCATAGCCGTCCCATCAGAAGTGCTGTGTGCTTAGAAATATTTTCCCTGCATGTCTCCAAGTCTGACGTCATTTTCACTGTGATGCCATGATAAAAACCTGCCTTTATGCTGCTCAAGGATATGCAATGGGAGCCCCATACTGGCACGTGTTAACAGCACATACACTCAACAATAAAAAAAAAATGGCCTTTTGCATCTGTTACAATATAATTAGTTTCAATGATTTAATTTGCCACTGGTGAACTTGAAGTTGAAATGTCAAACCTATTTTGGTCACATTTGTGATCATTCTAGTTGCAGTCTGGAGCCCTGGTGCGACCACGGTTTGGGCCACTCAGAGGTAGCTTCTGAGCCACATGTGGCTAACAGACCGTCCTTTGAATAGCCCTGCCATAGAACCTTCTTCCAGCTGGCAAACCCTAGCCGAGAAATCATGTGTGGTTTTTAACAATGGCTTTCTTTTTGCAAATCTCCCATAAAGCTGTAACTAGTGAAGCAACCGTGCAACAGTTTTGTATGCCCAGCCTCCCTGATTTGAAGCAGCCTCCTTGTGGGTGGCCTCCTTCACTAGCCTTCTTGCACTATCTCTTAAATTTTCTGGATGTCCTGCATGAGGCAGATTTAGTGCAGTGCCTTTTTCTTTCCTTTTGTTAATGATTGATAAAACTGGACTCCAATAAGCAGCTTGACAATGATTTGCTTGAAGAGTTATTTTGTCTTAATTGTATAAGTTAGGCCATGATGCTGACTTAATAACAGCTGGACGTCCCGATAAGGTTAATTTATTCTACATCTGTTGAAACCCCTTGACTACAGACAGCTGATCTCCACTAAACTAAGCATGTGACTTTGAAACCATTGATGATTTAGATGTGTCATATTAAAGTGAGAGAATGTTAATGTGATTTATTATTTTGTGTTTTATATTTGTAATCAATTTAGACCACTTTGAAGATATCTGTTTTCACATTGACATTCAAAAGTCTGTTTCTATTGATCAGAGACAAAAAAGTAAAATTTAATCCATTGTGATTCTATGACTAATACAGTATATTGATTTACTTTTGCTTTGTTCTTCTACTCTTAAAGCTTATGAGAAGGACAGTTTCAAATAACTATTATTATCTACATTGCAGTTTTCCCCAACAAAAATTAGATCCTTGGATTAGGACCTGTGTGGTAACACTCAAGCACTTTCCCAAGATTGTTCAAAACATACCTCAGCTGATACCTCACAAAATAGAGGTGTAAGTTCCGAGGGATGTGTGGTTACTGCAATTTATGGTGTCAGTAATGGGCTCAGAACTCTGTGATTATTTTTTTTCAGCAACACAGAATATGGGACTGCAGTGTGAGGCTAAAAAGAATGTTAATAGAAAGAATCATCAGAGTAGTATGATCCCACCTCTAACACCATAAACTGTGGAAGAAAATGTAAGCCACGATATTGAATATCAAAAGGAAGTCTTTATTACGTTGATGTGTTCCAAAACTCTTATTGGAGTTTTCAACGAATCTGTTTAAATTATTCCATTGGTTTTATAGGCATGAAAATCCACCTTCCCTGATCTCCATTACGTAATACAACGAACATTGCTAAAACAACATGTCCTGTTTTTAGTCTTTGAGAGAATAGGTGAGGTAAAAAAAACACAGAATGACCACAGTTAGTAATTTCTTGAACCACTTACCTAATCAAGAACTGCTTACCTATTCAAAAAAAGAGCTACCTTTTAAAGAAAATGTATTTGTTTATTTTTTATCAATTGGATTAAAACTTTAACTTTTAGGATTTGTGGCTAAAGATAATAACAGGATTTACACCCATTCTGTCCTTAAGAACCTACTGTAAACAATGTTTCTTGCTTTACAGCAAATTCTAAAGGAATAGCTTTGCAAGAAGACATAATTTTTAAACTCAGGCTTCTACAAATATGTAATGCACAAGTAATATGTAGACAATCCATTACAGCTGAATAACAATAAAATATGAAAATTTCCGAGGGTTGCATGGACTGCAGAAAGCAACTGCATTAGGGGTGGTCTGTGAGGGTTGGGGACTCTGCATTATTATAAAGAAGAGTGACAAAATAATATTATAAAAGGGTTTGAAATGTGATTTGAAATTGCTACATATCACAACACTATATATCGAAGCTTAAAATTATAACTACCTCATCATAAAATGGACTTGAATAAATGTATACCAACAGAAAGCAGTAATGATGTTAGTAATGTATTTTCTTTCTACCATATTCTGAACAGCACGCATTAAAGAAATTATGCCCAACTCTATTTTATTGCAGTTTAGCTCTATTGCACATAGTAATTACCAGCCATCCCCCACGGCTTCACCCATATATTAGCGAAATAGGACAGTGAGGACGGCCACACCCAGCTCTCTACTCCTGATGTCACTCTTCCCACTCCGCTCGGCCTGCAGCCTCTGTCTTGGATTAGCGCAACTATATATCGTTCCTGCAAGCAAACTATGATTCGTAGTGCAATGAGAGAAGTCGAAAATCAACCGGAATGTTCAAGCAAATTATAGAAAAAAATCTAAATCAGTTAAGTAGTTCTTTTGTACACTAACTAAGTGGAGTTAACGTTACATCCTGAAGCAGACACTTGAGTGATGAGGGCTTCGCCGCCTCCCCGCAGCCCGATGAGTCTCTCTTGGATTCACACTAATAAATTGGTACTGCAAACAAACTATTATAATTAGCACGATGAGAAAGTCACAAATCAACTAAAGGTTCGAGCAAATTATAGAAAAAAACTAAATCCGTTAAGTAGTTCTCTCGTAAAAAGCAGACAGACTTACAAACGGGTCTAAAAAATATAAGAAATTTCGTGTTTGGACCACAAAATTTTTAAAACTGTTTCTTAGCGAGCACCTATGGGCCAAGGGTAACCTACATTCCAAATTTTAAGCCCCAAGTCCTCATGTTTCAAGAGATTTCGTGATGAGTGAGTCATTGGTATTTGGCTTTTATACACTGTATATAGATATACAGATGTATAACAATGTTGTTTTTTTCAAAAATGTAAGGCTTTGCTTCTGATAAAAAATTTTGTGTCATCAGTTCATTTTAGAGTTATTGTCACATGTACACAATACAAAATTTTTTTCATAAATGCAGGTTTGACCAGTATGCACCAGGCCGCTGCTGTCCCTGTCCAATAGCCCGAATTGCTAGTTTATATAAAATACAACTTCACAAAAAATGTGAAAGGCAGTGATGAGCAAAACAGCTGTGAAATTGAAAATTCATTTCACATGTGACTTCACAACCACAAAACTCACTAAAAAAAGTTTTTTGTAATTTTTAAAGTTTTTTTTTGAGGGGTGTTAAGAATGGTACATACTCCACCTTAAGGGTTTAACAACACTATGCATTTCTTTTGGACCTGTAAATTTCATAGAGCAGGGTCCAAATGAAAATATATGGGGGAAAATGTCTTTTAGAAATCAAACATGACTAATCACAGTCTATGATGGCGCAAAAAGACTTAGTCCTAGACAAAAGATGTAATCCAAAATTAGATGAGATCAAAATTCTGTAACAGCAGTTTTTGATGAGGTCCTGTTTTTGCATGTTCTATTTAAACTCTGTATGCAAAGATAAAGCATCCTCCCATCAACCCCAGCACACTCCTGCTGCCTGGTGAGATTTATAGTTCCTGCTACATTACTGCCTTGAGGTTGCTGATGAGATGACAATATGGGGGGAAAATGGGTTTTTATATTGTAATAAATACCTTTCTTCCTGGATCAATTGTGTGAATTTCACTAAGTAAGAAACAACATAGTTTTGCAAGTTTTTTGCTGCAAATTCAATATTACTCACATTGCTGGCTCATAACAAACAGGCTAAAAGTAAACCAGGCTGGAGGCTGAGTGTCAATCCAGTTCAACAGTTTTTGAATAGATGAATATTTTTTATAGGCACTGTAAGTCCTTTTTATATCTTTAATATAAATGTGTACTGTCACACACGTGTGCATGGGAGGCAGCTAAAGGGTTTGAGGAAGGGCAGTTCTGAATCATACCGGGATGTGGTAGAGTGCACTGACTCTTTTTCTCCCTAGCCTGCAGACCATTCACGGGAGATTCCACCTGGCCCTCTTGACATCACTTCCGGGACCGAGCCTATGGAAGAAGACCTTGCAGGCTCCGGCCCCTGTGATGCCATGTCCTGGGTCGAACCTATTATTGAAGACCTTCCTGAGCCCGACCCCTTTGATCTCACTTCCTATCTTCCCCTTTAAAAGCCTCCACCTTTTCCTTATTCCCTCAGTTCTGTTTTGGACTCTGTTTTGTGCACAGCAGTGCAATCATTTAAAACGTCAATTTGCAGCCAGGAAACCAATTATACGGGTGGCTGCCCCAAACCTTGCTATGGCTCTTTGTGGAGTTTGTGGCAGTACATTATATAGATATTTTATATCTACTTAATCTAGTACTGGATCCTGGGAGGGGCTGAGAAATTATACCAGAAACATCAGCCACACAAGAGGAATCTACCATGAATAAGGGACCATGAATAATCCCCTTTGCTGGTTCCCACACTCACTCATGCTAGTACAATATAAATATCAGTCAGCCTAATGTGTCATTGTTGGATAAAATCTGGAGCATCTTTAGAAAACTTGCATAGATATAGGAAGAATATTGAGACTCAGTAGCGACAACAGCCAGGCTTGTAATTTAGCGTTGGTTCTGGGGGCTGTTAGGCCAATGTTCTCATTACTGTGTTGTTCTGTCACCCATATATAAAGCCTGAAAACTCTAAATTTGTAAAGAAAAAAATCTGTTATTACTAAAGAAAGAATAATTCAAAACAAGCTATGCAACTTTATTGAGATTTGCAAAGAAAAAGGTTAGTAAGGAAAACAATATAAAGATACAGATATGTGGTTAGATCAGGAAGTAGTTGATTCAGTGGCTGCTGTTGAACCAACAACCATTACTCCTTTGTTGAGGGAAATAAAAAGTGAATTTGTTAATGATTACAAACTATTGACAGTCACTAGCACTGTGATGAAATGTAAATGTACTGAGACACAGTAACTAGGTCACATTAAATCTAATATTTCAGGTTTTAGATGAACTTCAGTTTGTACATCCTGACAACCAATCTACAGGTATATCTCCTATAATTATAATTTAAGGGCTCTGTTACATTATACCACTTTTCCAGTGATTTTCAGTTGTAGCCTTCATTTACATAATCATACTGAATAGCAAGCAGTCGACAGCGTGCTCCTGTGAAGCTGTTAGCCTAATGGGATATACCCAGCAACTCACTCCTACTAATCTGTGACTTGTTCGATTTTGTCTTTAGTTGTAGGGGTGGACTCCGTGTACATGAGAGCTAACAATCAGTGCACAGAAGGTAGCGACAAGAAACAACAACATTTATTTATATAGCATATTTTCATACAAATTATATACCTCAAAATGCTTTACATGATGAAAAAAAGAGAAAAAAAAGACAAAGTAAAAATTAAAATAAGATAACATTAATTAACATAGAATAAGATTAAGATCCGATGGTCAGGGAGGACAGAAAAAACAAAAAAAACTTCCAGATGGCTGGAGAGAAAAAATAAAATCTGCAGGGGTTCCAGACCAAGAGACCGCCCAGCCCCTTTCATTCAACCTAACATAAATGAAACAGTCCTATTTGTATTTAGGGTTCTCATGGAAGGACTTGATGATGATGGTCATGTAGACTTCTGGCTTTTAATCCATCAATGTAGGAACATCATGGTGCTTTGATTAGGTGTTGGTGGCCCAGGTCGTCATCACAGAAAACCAGGAAAGAAACAGAACAGAGAGTAGGGGATAGTATGGATTTTAGAGCCATCATGAATAGTTAATTATATAGATAATTAATTGAAAATACAGAGCATCAGGATTAAATTAAAATGAAGCTATGAAAAGGCCATGTTAAAGTAATGAGTTTTTAGCAGTTTTAAGCTCCACTGTATTAGCCTGGCGAATTTCTATTGGCAGGCTATTCCAGATTTTAGGTGCATAACAGCAGAAGGTCTTTTAAGTTTAGCTCTTGGAATTCTAAGCAGATACCCATTTGAGGATCTAAGGTTACGATTTTGAATATAAGGTGTCAGACATTCTGATATATACGATGAAGTGAGATTTTTTAAGGCTTTGTAAACCATAAGCAGTATTTTAAAGTTAATTGTGAATGACACAGGCAACCAGTGTAGTGACATCAAAACTGGAGAAATCTACTCAGATTTTCTTTTCCTAGTTAGGATTCCTGCAGCTGCATTCTGCACTAGTTGCAAGTGATTTATGACTTTTTGGGGTAGTCCTGAGAGGAGTGCATTACAGTAATCTAGCCGACTGAATACAAAAGCGTGAACTAATTTCTCAGCATCTTTCAATGATATGAGAGGTCTAACTTTTGCTATGTTTCTTAAGTGAAAAAATGCTGTCCTAGTGATCTGATTAATATGCTATTTAAAATTCAGGTTACAGTCAATGGTTACCCCTAAGTTATTTACCTCCGTCTTGACTTTTAATCCTAATGCATCAAGTTTATTTCTAATAACCTCATTATAACCATTATTGCCAATCACTAAAATTTCTGTTTTCTCTTTATTTAGCTTGAGAAACTTACTATTCATCCATTTAGAAACACAAGTAAGACATTGTGTTAGTGAAATAACAGAATCAGGGTCATCAGGGGCTATTGATAAATACAGCTATGTGTCATCAGCATAGCTATGGTAACTCACGTTATGCCCCGAGATGATCTGACCTAACGGAAGCATGTAGATTGAAAAGAGCAGCAGACCCAGGATAGAGCCTTGTGGAACACCATATAGGATATCATGTGTCTTTGAGTTATAATTACCACAACTAACAAAGAATTTTCTACCTGCCAGGTAGGATTCAAACAAATTTAAGACACTGTCAGAGAGGCCCACCCATTGACTAAGGCAATTTCTATGAATATTGTGATCAATGGTATCAAATGTGGCACTCAGATCTAAGAGGATGAGAACAGATAAATGGCCTCTGTCTGCATTTACCCGCAAGTCATGTACTACTTTAACGAGTGCAGTTTCTGTACTGTGATTTGTTCTAAAACCCAATTGAAACTTATCAAGAATAGCATGTTTATTGAGGTGGTCATTTAACTGCATAATGACTGCCTTCTCTAGAATTTTACTTAAGAAAGGCAGGTTAGAAATGGGTCTAAAAATTTCAAAAGCAGTCTTAAGACAGTCTGGGAAGACCCCCGTATCTCATGACGGTTAATGACAAGTTTACTATGTCAAGAATACTATAATTAGCACGCCCAATACTTCTTTGAAAAAACTTGTTGGTATTGGGTCAAGGACGCAGGTGGAGGGTCTCAGTTGAGAAATTATTCTATGTAAATCAGGTAAATCTATCCTTCTGAAAGAATTTAATTTGTTTATACCGGAGTACTGGGGCTTAGGAGGATCCGCCGTGTTTGGGAGGTATACTATATTATTTCTAATATCATCAATTTTTTCATTGAAAAATACAGCAATAGCCTCATATGTTTCACTGGAAGTATTTTGGAGGCATTCCAATTGCACACATGCAGCATGCTTTTCAAAAGCTGATCAGTCTGGAAAGAAAATCTGCAAGGAATCATGCTACTATTGTCCCGACTGTGATGTTGGATTGTATATTTCACCATATTTCAAGATATACCACACAAATTAAACATTTGGACAGTATATACAGTATTAGCATTATTTTTATTAGATAGATAGATAGACACTTTATTAATCCCAAGGGGAAATTCACATACTCCAGCAGCAGCATATTGATAAAGAACAATATTAAAGAGTGATAACAATGAAGGTATAACAGACAGACCATAATGTTAACATTTATTCTCTCCGGGTGAAATTGAAGAGTCGCATAGTGTGGGGGAGGAACGATCTCCTCAGTCTGTCAGTGGAGCAGGACAGTGACAGCAGTCTGTCGTTGAAGCTGCTCCTCTGTCTGGAGATGATACTACTCAGTGGCTGCAGTGGATTCTCCATTACTGACAGGAGCCTGCTCAGTGCCCGTCACTCTGCCGTGGATGTCAAACTGTCCAGCTCTGTGCCTACAATAGAGCCTGCCTTCCTCACCAGATTGTCCAGGTGTGAGGCATCCCTCTTCTTTATGCTGCCTCCCCAGCATACCACTGCATAGAAGAGGTCCCTCACCACAACCGTCTGATAGAACATCTGCAGCATCTTATTGCGGATCTTGAAGGACACCAGCCTTCTAAGGAAGTATAGTCGACTCTGTCCTCTCTTGCACAGAGCATCAGTATTGGCAGTCCAGTTCAATTTATCATCCAGCTGCACTCCCAGGTATTTATAGGTCTGCACCCTCTGCACACAATCACCTCTAATGATTACGGGGTCCATGAGGGGCCTGGGCCTCCTAAAATCCACCACCAGCTCCTTGGTTTTGCGGGTGTTCAGTTGTAGTTGGTTTGAGTTACACCATTTAACAAAGTCCTTGATTAGGTTCCTATACTCCTCCTCCTGTCCACTCCTGAGGCAGCCCATAATAGAAGTGTCGTCAGCAAACTTTTGCATGTGGCAGGACTCTGAACAGGACTGGAGAAAATACAGTCCCCTGCTAGGCTCCTGTATTGCTGACCACAATATCAGAACTGCAGTTCCCGAGACGCACATACTGAGGTCTGTCTTTAAGATAGATTATTATTTACATCATTATTATACTTTCTACACTTCTGAATTCTGTGGTGGGCTGTCTGGGATTTGTTTCTGCCTTGCGCCCTGTGTTGGCTGGGATTGGCTCCAGCAGACCCCCGTGACCCTATGTTAGGTTATAGCGGGTTGAACAATGACTGACTGACTGACTTCTGACTTTGTACTTTTAGTGTTTTGCACATTTTGCAATAGAAAGATCAGATTTAATAAATATGTAATTTTTCAAGTCAAAAAATGCAACACTTTTTACATGTTTTTTTGAGAACAAATGTAATGTTCAGAAGGTTAACAACAATGAGATTGACTACTCTAGTTGGCAAACCTGAAATCACCCATGACTAGAGATTGCATAATGTGCCACCCTCTACAACTGAATCTCAGGATTTCCAAGCAGTGGATCCAAGGTTGTGCTAACTAGCTGCATCATTTCCACCACACAAAGCTTTAATGTAGACACCCCAAAGGGTAGTGCGGTGACTCCCTTCTGTACTCTTTGTTCACTTTTAACCATGGGAATATATAGCTATTCTATTATTTAATTTGATGATAATACCACAAACTTTGATGCGATCACTAGTTATGATGATGAGAAAGCTTACAAAGAAGACATTTGCCTTCTTGCACAAAGGTGTTGGGACAGAGATCTTTCCCTTAATATTAAGGAACAAGGAAACAATCCATTTTTTCATTAACACTGTTAACTGTCTTATAGAGAGAGCCAGCACTATAATTTTGGTGGATCTAGTGTCACTTATGACACATTTTACATTATTTACAGTCAAGGAGTCTCACCCTGTGTGGAGAATAAGAGTCGAGAGTGAATTCCATAACCACGTAGTAAGGCACTTGCCCCTTTCAGAACTGCACAGTACTACAGAGTGAGATGAAGTCATCACAGGGTATTTCTGGCACAAAGCTCTCTTTTTTGTTCATGATATACTATGTATAAAACATATTACTTTACTAAGGAAAAAAGTATTTTTAAAGGCCTCAGCCATCTTGAATAGTAATGTTTTCTCTTCTGTACTGGAAATGGTATAGAGCCATTAGTAATTTCACTGCTACATCCAGGGAATGTTTTATCTTCGGTTCATAGGGCTACTCGATAGTTCCTTATACTGACATCTTAAATCTATTGCTAATCCTGTTTTTAATATATGAAAATGTATTTTTTAATATAATGTACGTATACTATTTTATTCATTGGCTAATATTGTATTGCTGTCACTAATCTATAGGAGTCATGCTGTGATGACAGAGGTACAAGTTGATGTGTGATTTTAAATAAATATTTTGATTAAGGTACACAAGCCTTGGAGGGGTGTAGGTGTATCTGGTAGCATAGTGGAGCAGCTCCAGGGCGTTAATTGGGGTGACCGGCTGATCTTGTAACCAAGTACAGACACATGCAGTTCAGTTGATTACCTCAGTAGCACTTTGGGGTTTGTTATCAGCACAACTGCATCCCTGTCCATATATGAAAGGAATCTGGGCAGGAAGACAGAGTGGACTGGAACAGAACAGAGGTTAAAGTGGAAGAAAGTGAAAGGGGAGGCAGGATTCTGGTAGAGATGGAGGTGTAGAGGGAAGGCAGATAGTCAGGAATTCAATGTACCCTAGATGAACGTATATATGGTAAATGAGGGGTTGGCTTGCTCCCTTATGAGTAATGCAGGGGAACAAGGGTGACCAGACACACTGAGAGGTCCGGGAAACACATGGGGACATCGGTGGGACAAGTGAATCTGGGCTCATGAGCTGCTCAGAGACACTGAGCAGTGGGGCTTGAGCTGATAAAAGGTTGACTGTATCTATCAGATGAGGTTGGCTCAAGCTGGGAAGACCTGAAAAGGGTAAGCGGAGGAGACATCCATATAGAAGGTGACACCAAAGGCTTGCATTGTTTGTTTTCAGAACACGGTTTTAGTGTGGGATTTAAACCTTGTTTTAAAGGAATATTTATAGATTGTTTATTGGTCTTTTTAACCTTCAATTTTATCACCTATTTTTATAAATAGAAGACGGAAGAACTTGCACTGCACTGTTTTAATAATTACAATAATAATAATACATTTTATTTATATAAAAGTACTTTGCGCCATACTCTTTCCTGTTTGTGTCCTCATTTGTCTGGATCATCTTTGTTCATGTTTTTGGTGGTTGCGGGTTCAAGTGGTGTTATGGCTCATGGAGTCAACCCGGGCCAATATAGAATAAATTTGAACTTGAATTTGAATGTCAAACATAGTTACTTACACTCTGCTTTGCTTAAGTTCACTGCCATTGAAGAGGGATGTCCTAAAGATCAGATGGGGTCACCTTTAGCAGCATTTATCTCTCACATAACTTACACTCAAGTCATTGTATTCATCATTCGATTTTAGACTAACTAAACTATTGATCTAACTGTTTAGACTAAAGATGATTTTCTGAAAACTAGATGGAGATAATGTCGATGATACCTAAAAGAGAAATGCCATCACTGTCATAGACTTTCACATCACACTCTGTCTGCATTTGCTTTATCTTGCAAATTTCATTTTTTGTAAATTCAAGAAAACTAATCTGCTTTTCTGTATAAGAGATAATAATTTCAAGCAAATAGTTTTGTAGTAATTGGAAAATAATATAATAATATTCATTATCCTTTTCTGATATCGACACTCATTGTAAAGTCACTAATAAATTGTTTATTTTTCTTATTTCACTGTTGAAATGTAGGAACATAGGAAATAGATTTATAGAAGTAGCTAAAGTAAAAATATATTAGGATGTTAACCTGAGAATAGTAATTTGATCAAACAGCAAAACGATAATTTCTTTAGGAGCCTGCTAATAACTTTAATTTCCTGCCAGATTTTAAAAAGGAGATGACAGAGTTTACATTTAAAGTCAGTGGAATAACTAAAATAAACCTATTACAAATGATCCTCTGTCCAGGTGGGCACTTGCACACTGTGCACAGCTCCTTAATGAGATCTAATAACATGATATAAAAAGTAAATTAGAAGAGACAAGAATTGTTATGTGGCGGAAATACTCATCCACCAGTACAACAGCTAATTTACTAGCATGTAAATCTTCTAACTCAATACAAACACTAAGAGTCAGCTTAAATAATATAATCAGTGACAATAGTAAAATAAAGACTACTTAATGTAATTACATGGATTTGAGCTATTCATACATATCCTCTAAGGGTAGAAGAACTTGGCCAAAAAGATATGACATAATCATCTTTTAGCTTGTCCTTGTTTATCTCTTTTATGAAGTGTGGCTTGATTTTCTTTACTTACTTTTATCGTTCACCCTGCTTATCCAATTTTGTCCAACTTTACCTACATACCTGACTTGGGCTGAGCTTCAACAAAAATGATCTTTAAGAAACTTAGCAGTGTGATTAACTAAAGTGAATAAAATTTGTTTATTACATTTATAAGATATTTCTAATTTCTTCAAATCTTTCTTACTTCTCAGAAATCTTGGCAAATTGCAAATCTTCTTAAAGAAAATGTTTTTTATGTTTGTTTTACAGTGAAACATGATGAACAGTGAATTAATTTAATTAGATTATAAGCAGATTGTCTCACGTTGACACTTACTCAGTCACCATTGTTTAAATGGATGCTTCTTCTTTCAAGTATTTGACTGGGTCACTCCCATTGCAAGGCTCTAAGGAGTCACATCCTGTCCTTCTAACATTAAGTGCAAGACATAAGTCACATATACTGTACATCCACACTTCTTTAAACAATTAACTTTACAGTTGTCAGTTAATCTAGCATTCCCCACTTTGATACGTGAGAGGAAATTGGAGTACCGAGATGATATCTACATGGATGAGGATGAGAGCCCTGGAATTAAGAAGTTATCTTTGTGCCAGACCTATACTGGACTATAATGAGTCTGGAAATTAAATCTGAGGTTGGCAAGGATCCTCTAGCACAACCAGATAAACCAGTTATTGGAAATTAGAGAGCGAAATGTATTGTGATGTCTGAAAGCTGAGTAGATTGTTGATCTACTCCACACAATTAGGTAAGGACTGTGCTTTTCTAATACTTTGTTCAAGACAATCATCTGCTTCCCAAAATTCTAACTAAATTAACTTGTTTTAGTATTTGGAGGCTTTTTTGACATGTTTATATTTGTGGTGGACTGCAGGAATTTTGAGGAGGTTGGAAAAAATCATAAAGCCGGTGAAAAGGTCAGAACTGTAGGATGAGACCACCTATACATAAAGGTGCCATGGCATGCAAAAGCCCTGCTGGGAGTGGAAGAGAGATCTTTAGTTTTGGAAGAGCAGAAAAAGCAATAAGCAGAAAGTGATTTAGACAGGAAAGCAATAAGCAAAATATTTAAAGAAGAAGAGTGGCAAGCAATATACAGTATTTGACTATTTACCTGCAGATTTGTTGCTCTGGAAAAGATTTCCATAATCCTGTCAAGATAGGTCAGAATAATTACATTTATATTGTGCTCTTCTTGGTCCTCAAAGCACTGTACATAGACAGAGAAGAATCACTTAAACTACCACCAATGTGCTACACCCACTTAATGATGCAATTGAAGCCATTATTGTGCCAGTATGCTTGCCGCATATTAGCTATAAGTTGGTGAAGGGGTTAGAGAGATAGACAGTTAGAGGCAGGGGATGATTAGGGGGCCAGAATGGACGAGGTCATGATTTTTACCACACTGACTAGGACATGTTCAGAGATGCTGCAACCAATGGTGACTGCACTAACTTGGGGGAGTACACAACATCACCACATGCATTGATGGCATCACTGTGTATAAGTTTATTACCAAATACCCCAACTAGAAGCTGTGGACTACTGCAGAGATGTGTGCACTATTGAGGACCTGGGATTTCACTTTCAGAGCAGGAGACAAGGAAGCACCGAGAACAGTGTGAGTTAAACTATCAGGGTAGCAAAGCACACATGTATAGAGAATCCGCAGCCACTTTCAGGACAGTGGTGATGTATGGTGAATGTGGCAAGGCATCCAGGTTATCACCAACTACAGGACAACACCACGGGCCAATGATGGTGATGCCTTCCTTCCACATGTGCTAAACAATTTCTTTGAATGGCAATGAATTGCAGAACGATATTATGGCAAGAAAGATTACCCCTCCTCTCAATGACCAAGTACTGTGTCTTACCATGGCCAACGTGAGAAAACCCTACACAGAGTCAATTCATAGAAAGCTGCTGAACCAGACAAGATTCCTGGCAAGATGCTTAGAGAATGTGCATATCAGTTGTCAGATGTTCTTACCGACATCTTCAGCATTTCCTTGAGCAATGCCACTGTTACAACAAGCTTCAAGACTAATACCATCGATCCTGTCCTGAAGAAATTCTCAGTATCCTGCCTCAATGACTATCATCCCATTTTATTCCCCATCACAATCAGCACTAGATTTCCACAGAGCTGTGTGCTTAGTCCATTGTTGTTCACTCTACTGACTCATGACTGTGCAGCAATGCACAGGTTGAACCACATCGTTAAGTTTGTTGAGGACACAACTGTGGTGGGCCTTATCAGCAAGAACGATGAGTCAGCATACAGAGAGGTGGTGCAGTGGTTAACGAACTGGTGTAAAGCCAACAACCTGTCTCCGAGTGCTGATAAAACAAAGGAAATGGTTGTTTACCTTAGAAGTTCTAGAAGGAACCACTCTCCACTGTATATTGATAGCTCAAGCGTGGAGTTTGTCAAAAGCACCAAATTCCTTGGTGTTCATCTATTGGAGAACCTTACTTAGTCCCTCAAAATTAGCACCATAGCTAAAAAGCCAAGCAGCATCTTTACTTACTGTAGGAAGGTTCATCTCCAACCACCAATACTCATCACCTTTTTATAGAGGAACTATTAAGAGTATCCTGACCAGCTGCATCACTATCTGGTTTGGGAATTACACTGTCATGGATCGCAAGACCCTGGAGCGGATAGTGAGGACAGCTGAGAAGATGATCGGAGTCTCTCTTCTCTCCGTCACAGATATGCACACTACATGCTGCATCCGCCAATTAACCAGCATTGTAGAGGATCTGAAACACCCTTCACATAAACTATTTACCCTCCTGCTGTTTGGAAAAAGGTATTGAAGAATTTGGGCCTTCACTACTAAAATATGTAATATTTTTACCTCAAGCAATAAGACTCCTAAACGCTAAGGGAATAGACTGATGACACATACTGTATACCTTCCCACTCAACTAGATCATGTCTTTATACATATTATTATATCAATCTATTATTATACTGCTACTTCTTTTTACTTCCAGTGTCATGTTTACATCTCTTCTTTCAGTTAAGACATTGTCATATTTGGCACAACCTGCTGCTTTTTTTGTATCCTTAGATATTATAAATATGTATGCGCTGTCTTGTTTGTATTAGTGTTTGTCTTTGCACTGTCTTGTAATGTTTGTGCATCATTGCACACATGCACTTTATCTTGTTACGTGTAGTTTTTTTTTGTAGTCTTGTATTCTAGATAGCACCGTGGTCCTGGAGGAATGTTGTTTCATTTCACTATGTACTGTATTAACTGTATATGGTTGAAATGACAATAAAAGCTACTTGACATGACTTGAGCCTGGTATACCCTACTCTTTTCAAAAAATGACTAGGGATCTTTTTTGACCACAGAAAGCCAGGACCTCAATTTTACATCTCATCAGAAAGGTGGCTCAAACTCTAACAGCACGGCTTTCCCATCATTGCACTGGGGAATGGGCATTCACACACAGACCACAGGGTAAATGCCCCTTGCTGTCCTCAGCAATCGCTCTTCTGGCACCAACCCAAGCTTTCCTGGTTGGTCTCCCATCCAAGTACTGGATGGACCCAAACATACTTTTCTTCTGGTGGAGTATTGAGAGGTCCAATTTATGCAAAAGAACTCAAATTCATAGCACAAAACTTTGGGACTTAATCAACAATGTTGTTCCCACCAGATGTCAAAATTGGATGCATTCTGTTAGAACAATATCTTGACCTGTTCTTTTTTTTTTAAAGAGCATTAGTGCAGGTTAGTATCTATTGCAAAGACAGAGTTACCCTGAAAACCACAGGACAATCCATCAGACAGCAGGGCTGAGCAGCATCTGAGTCACATCTTCCCCAACTGAAACTGATCCAATCCAGGATCTTTCCGGAAACTTGCCAGTGGCCACATATGCAAGCCAATGGATTTTGGCAGAGAAGAAGAGCCCCCACACTGTATGAGATTGAAATGCATGTGGAAATGACATTAATTTCACTGATTTCTAAACACCCTTTATTTTGCAAAATATTTGTTTTGCTGTGAATGCAAATTCATGTGAATTGTTTAGCTCATCACTAGCAGTAAACAATGGTGATTGTTAAATGCAAAAAAATGATCAGAAAATGATGAGATAAAGAAGGAAGGTAGACATTGACATTGAACTCAAAATCAAAATTATGGTCAAAATATTCATAGAAAAACATCTTTAAACTTAACAGTATTTGTTTCCCTTAAATCTGGCATTTTTCTTGGTTTGTTTTTTTGTATTTTGATCCAGTGCTTGAATGCCAAATGCAGTTCAAAGATATATTATTTAGGTGGGGAATGATGCATGAATATGTAATATGACTGTCTCTCTTTGTTTTTGTTCTTTATTTTACCTTATACAATTTTGTGTGTTAGGAATTTGTCACTTTTCGCATACCCCTTGGGGTCAGAGTGCAAGGTCAGCCCTTCAACAGTGCCCCTGGAGCAATTGCAGGTGTAGAGCCTCGTTCAAGGGTCAAGCAGAGTAGGATTCCCTTTGGCAGTAACGGGGATTCAAACCAGCAACCTTCCAGATGCCAGTGCAGATCTTTAGCCTCAGAGCCACCATTTCGCATTTGTATGTGTACAAATCTTTTGTCATGCAGAAACATGTGTTGACTTTTAAGAGGACTAAATAGCTTTGCATGTCACTGTAAATAGAGCCCAGTGGTTAGCACTGCTAAACCAACGCTATAGAGTTTTAAATTTGATTCTCATCATGGGTATCCCCTTTCTGCATATCTGAGTGTTTTTATCTTTCTTTCGAGTATGCTGCTTTTCCTCTCACTTCACACAGTAATCCATTTTAATCTAATTTCTATACATTTGGCTTGTTTGAATTTATAATTACCTTGAGTCACAAATCTCAACTGATACATGCGTTAAATACTGGACTCAAGAATTATTTTAAATTATAAATATTGGACTTGAGAATTACTGTAAATTATGCATATTTCTTGTTTTTTACTTTTGCTGTAATGTAAAACCAATTATTAACACATACTGTGTGTTGACAGTAATAATATGTTAGGTTGGTTTTCTTTATATATACATTTGAAACAGGAGAAGACCGAGAAGCAGACTCAATATGCGGTGGGGCAAAATCATATATCTCATAGCTTCAGATCATCTGGAGATTCCCCAGGAGGAACTTTAGGAAGCTGAAGGGCATGGAGTGGTCTGCTCAGTTCAGCATGTTGCCACCGGCTACCCTCAACATAAAGGTGAAACGAAATTTATGAAAAAATTATGATTTACATTTGTTGTCTGTCATCTGTACTTGACTTGTTCCAAATGAATTTAGGTCCTTCTAAAAGAGGATATGGTAAATTGCATCATTTGATACATAGTCAATTTCCAAAGTGAGGTACCATCTTTATTCACTACAAAAACATAGGACTCTTTGAAAGCAGATGGTGTGTGCTGACCTGTTACCAATAACAGTCCAAATAAGAAATTTGCTATTATTACAAACTGCAATAATATATTTTTTGCATTACCGTTAGTAATTTCAGATGTCTTAATCATTCTACCAACACATTTATAAAGTATAACTCAGAATATAAGAATTACTAACTATTAAAAACAAGTATTAAAACTTGTAGAACTACTTTTTGATGTTGCAGTTTTAGAATTCACTTGTATGTGCTTGTTAGAAAAGAAGCATGGCACAATTACTCCTCCACACGGACAAAAGATGGATTACAGATTTAGCAAAAGTCTCTGTGAGTCTTAAACGAGATAGATTACCCGTCATCTGGGTGGCACATCATTAGTCCCATAGAAATTAAACAATGCCTTAAACAATCTACTCTCTTTTTTCTGTTTCTTAATTATTTCTTATGTCTGTTGCATCATTTGGGTAGCCATTTTGACATGTTATGTATGGCAGGAACATTGACGTTTGCAAATAACAGGCATTTGCAGAGCTGGAAAATAAAATGCATCAAATGTGAATGGATCTGTTTCACAGCAGGAAGCAAAAGCACTCCAGTATTGCAGTAACTAAAGCCCAGAAAAAATCCAGGACTGCATTTGTGATCTGTAAAGAAATGATAATGTGATGAAGCTACATTTACAGGATTCTTTATGCAGTCTAGCACAATTTTGTTTTATTAACAGTAAACATTGGTTAATCAATGGGAACATTTAGTCTGCAGTTTTAAAACCAGAAATTAAAGGGATTTTGTCCAATTTGCTACCATTGCATATTGTAATAAATAGATGCCTATGTTGAATGTTGACTCTTTGTTTTAAATGCTGTTTTAGAAAGCAGACAGCTCATATAGTAGTATTATAATAATTAAAACATATCTATCTATCTATATACATATATATATATATACATATATATATATATATATATATATATATATATATATATATAGTATCCTCTTTATACTTACTATGTGCTATGCTCTTTGTCTAAATCTAAATCGGAAGGTAATGCTCATTCCATCTTAATGCTGAAATCACTCATGAGAAACACTTTTGACTTCTTTTATTGAATTTAAGCTATCAATTCCTTTCTTATGTTTGTTTAAATATTTTAAATATTAATAAGCTCCAAAGTGCATTTAGTCAATTGGTGTAGAGAATTTTTTTTTCTGTGACACTTACCTTTAGATTTTCCTTGCAACTTAAATTGTTTTTTAGTGACATATGAAATAAAGTTGATTTTTCTAATGTGTTCTGCAAGTAATCAGCTGTTGAAATTTTGCAAATTAGGCTTCCCTTGCTCCTTTATTGCGTTTTGATTATATGGCAATTATTTCAGTAAAAGAAGACTAAATGAGCTAAAATTCTTAGTTTCAGTTGTGATTTTGCTGTGCCATTGAAATCTCCTATCTTTCCAAACAGTAGACAAGGGCATCCTTGCATTCTCTATATGATTAAGAATGAATTGTCAAAGTACAAGTTTTTTTTAGAATTTAGCATCGCCAATACACCTAGCCTGGACATTTTTGAAACTGGAGCACCTGGGGGAAACCCAAATTCATACAGGGAGAACATGCAAACTCCATGCCTTAATAAATCTCTTGATAAATAATCTTCATAGCATTTTTAAAAATACTGCCTTAGACTGTTTTGTTGTCATTGTTTTTATTTTCCTTTTTTTAAAAATAGCAATGAATAAAGTGGATTCAGAAAGCATTCAGACCACTTTTGATTTTTTACACAGTTTATTGTGATGTCAATTTAATTTAAAATGGGTAAATTTGCCATTTTTGCTCATTAATTTACATTTAATATCTCATAATTACAAAGTGAGTATATTTTTGCAGAAAGGTTTGTTTTTTTTTTAAATCAAAAACTGAAATCACTCATTTATTTAAGACCTTTTTTGTGGCACTCCATATTTTGGTTAGGTCCCTCCTGTTAGATGCATCTAGAACTTAACTGGAGTCCATCTGTGGCAAACTGAATTGATCGGACATTGTTTTAGAAAGGCACACACCTGTGTATGTAAGGCCCACAATTCACATTGCATGTAAGAATAAAAACCAAAACATGAAGTCTAAAGAACTATCTGCATAACTCCAGGATAAAATTGAGGTGAGGTGTAGATTAGGGCAAAGGTATAAAACCATTTCTAAAGTTCTGGGTGTTTCCATGAGCACAGTGTCCTCAATAATTGTGAAATGGAAGAAGTTCCTAAAGTTGACTGAAATGAGCATCTGGGGAAGAAGGTAACCAAGTAAACAACTTTTACACTAACAGAGCTACAAAGGTCCTCTGCTGGAATGGAAGAACCTGTTAGAGGGACTACCAACTCAGTACACTTTATCAGTCCGACATATATGACAGCCTGCTTTGAGTTAGCCATAGGGCATTTAAAGTGTTCTTAAAGCTTGAGGAAAAAGATTCTGTGGTCTGATTAAACAAAAATGTAACTCTTTGGACACAACTCCAAGCATTAAATCTGGCAAAAACCAGGCAGGCTCATCACCTGTAGAATACTATTCCTTCTGTGAAACATTGTGGTGGCAGCAACTTGCTTATGGGGTGCTTTTAAGCAGTAAGGACAGGGAGACTGGGTTAGAATTGAGGGAGGGATGAATACAACCAAATACAGAGAGGTCCTTGAAGAAAAACTGTTCCGGAGTGCACAAGACCTCAGGCAGGGGTGACAGGTCACATTTCAGCATGACAATGACCTAAAGCATAGAGCCAAGAAAATGCTGGACTGGCTTTGGGACAAGTCTCAGACCATCCTTGAGTGGCCCTGCCGAAGGTCAGAGTTAAATCCCATAGATTATCTGTGGATCGACCTGAAGATGGCAGATTACATTGAATCTAATGAAGAAAGAATGGAATAAACTGTTCAAGACCAGATATGCAAAGCTTGTAGAAACTTAGCCAAGAAGACACAGAGAGGCTTCTACGAAGTACTGAATTAAAGGTTTGAATACTTCTATGAAGTAGAGATTTCAGTTTTTGAATTTTTATACATTTCCAAACATTTCTGAAAACATATTTTCGCTTTGTCATTATAGGTTATGGAGTGTACAGTCATATGAAAAAATATGTTCACCCTATTGAAATAGTTGACTTTTTAATGTATTTGTTCAAGCAAGCATTAGATCTTCATGCACACTGTGCCTACATGAAAAAGTGATCTATACTAATAAAAGGCAAAGCCCTCACTCACTCACTCACTCACTCATCACTAATTCTCCAACTTCCCGTGTAGGTAGAAGGCTGAAATTTGTCAGGCTTATTCCTTACAGCTTACTTACAAAAGTTGGGCAGGTTTCATTTCGAAATTCTACACGTAATGGTCATATATGGAACCTATTTTTCTCCATATACTGTAATGGACGTTAGCTCGACGGCCGTGGGGGGCCGAGCTGCGTGTGACATCAGCACGCCTCCCACGTAATCACGTGAACTGACTCTGACCGCAGTACGTAGAAAAGAAGGAAGAGCTCCCAACAATAAAACAGCGGAGAACCCGTGGATTAAATAAAAAGGTTGCTTAGTTGGCGAAGCAAGGAAAAACGACGGCCTTATATGGCGTTTGTTTATAAAACAGTGGAGAAGCTGTGTAAAGGCTGCTTCACAAAAAAACAGCGGAGCGCCTTATATGGGCAGGCAGTCAGCCAAAGAAGGGAATCAATAAATGACTATAATCGTAATAAAGGAACAAAAAAATAGTGGAGAACCCGTGAATTAAATTAAGGAAATGGGTACTTGAACAGTAAACCAAGTCTAAAATAGCTACACAATAACTATAACAATCGTAATAAACGAACAATAAAACAGTAGAGAACCGCAAAGCAAGGAGAAAGGACGGACTTATATGGTGTTCGTTTATAACACAGCGAAGAAGCTGTGTAAAGGCTGCTTCACAAAAACTGCGGAGCGCCTTATATGGGCAGGCAGTCAGGCAAAGAAAGGGAATCAAATAACTATAATCGTAATAAACGAACAAAACAACAGCAGAAAAGCCGCGGATTACATAAAGGAAATGGGTACCTGAACAGTAAACTAAGTGTAAAATACCTACACAATAAGTATAACAATCGTAATAAATGAACAATAAAACAGCGGAGAACCCATGGATTAAATAAAAAGGCTGCTTCGTTGGCGAAGCAAGGAAAAAGGACTTTCTTATATGTCGTTCGTTTATAAAACAGTGGAGAAGCTGTGAGAAGGCTATTTCCTTGGCGAAGCAATCAAAGGAATGAACACACCGTAGCGAAGAATGGCCTTATATGGGTAGGTAGTCAATTATATAATTATATAATATATTTTACACCTTTGGAGAACCGCCAATGCCTCTTAAACATCTTAGATTCACAGGTGACGATTTGAGTAGTGGACACTTTGATGTTTATGAATATTTAAACTCTCAAAAGCTGAATGTGAAGTTATCGATGAAACCGGTTGTATGCTTACAACGCTTGACAGATGCCGAATGTCACTTAAACACAAGTCCTGCAAATAATAACGTCATTGAAACAAACCATGAAACTCAAACCGATTATGACAGCAGCAATCCAAGCTGTGAGATTTGTGACAATATTGCTTTTCACATGGCCAACTGTACGTTGCATGCTCAAGAGTAAGCTCAGCGCACAACTTGATCATATTACAACCGGAGGGCTGACCTGACAACGTGGCATACAAAGAGATCCTTAACAAATAATTATTGGTATATTTTCCCTCAGTTTAAAAAGGTTTAATTTTCTTCTTAATAAAAATTTTAAGGCAGTACTTCGCCCCTGCCAAGCGAGGGTATTTTGATATATATATACTGTATATATATATGACAGCAACACTCATAACAATGACAAAACAATTACATTGATTACATTGACAATCATGTTACATTATTTTCAAAATGTTTCCTTTTCTTTTTCATCACTTCTTTTACACACTACTTCTACTAGTCGGGTATTTTGCTATATATGTATATGTGTATATATATGCATATATATGTAAATATATATATGTGTGTGTCTATATGTATATATGTTTATATGCGTGCGTGTGTGTGTGTGTGTATATATTTATATATATATATATATATATGCCAGCAACTTTCATGACAATGACAAAACAATTACATTGTCAATCATGTTACGTTATTATTAAAATGTTTCCTTTTCTTTTTCATTACTTCTTTAACACACTACTTCTCCGCTGCGAAGCACGGGTATTTTGCTAGTATACTATAAAAGTGATAACAAATGGTATATAAATAATCTAAACCAACAAAAACACAGATTTATTTTGTGGAACAAATAAGTAAACCATTAGATTTATCACCTTTTCAAATGCATAAAATTAGAATCGGGTGTTCCATGTTTTGTGCCAATAATTAGAACAGATATCTAGGGTCTGGTGTACTCTTTGATTTTGATGTGTGTGGATCATGCGAAGATCAAAAGAGCTCTCTAAGGTCCTCAGAAAAAGAAGACTCTTGATGCCTATAAGTCTGGCAAGTAATTTAAAATTATCGCCAAATTATTTGAAATCAATTATTCCACTCGAAGGAAAATCATCTATAATTGCTGTAGATTTCAAATGATTGCTAATTTGTCTAGGATTGTCTGGCCCAAAAAATTAAGCCCAAGTGCTGACTATACAAAGAAGTCCTCAAGAACCCTAAAGCTGCATTGCAGGATCTGAAGGTAATTAGTGCCAAAGTGCATGCATCTACAATCAGAAAGTGGTTGCACAAATTTGATCTACATGTAGGTGGGGTGTACCTGGAAAAAGCCTTTGTTGTCTAAAAAGAACACTAGAACAAGACTAAAGTTTGCTATTGAACACATAGGCAAAAACCAAGTGTTCTAGATCAATGTGTTTGAGACAGACGAATCAATGATAGAGATGTTTAGCTACAGTAACATTAGACGTGTTTGGTGCAAACTGAAAACGTCAACAGAAACATTGTGGTGGAAATGTTATGATTTCAGGTTAATTTGCTCCAACATTGCCTGGGAACCTTGCACTCATTGAGTCAACAATGAATTCTGTGTCAAATCAGAGAGAGGTTGAGGAGAATGTGAGGCCTTCTATCTGAAAGTTGAAGTTGAACCAGAAGAGGTCCTTTCAACATGATAATGATCCAGATGCACGCTAGCAAATCCACCAAGCAATGACTCAAAAAGAAGAAATAGGGGGTTATGGAGTGGCCGAGTCAAAGCTTTGATTTGAATCACATTGAAATGTTGTGGGGGATTTGAAATGGGCAGTATGTTCAAGAAAGCCCAGAAACATCTTGCACCTGAAGGAATTTTGTGTGGAGGAGTGCTGAAAAATTCTACTGAGCCAATATCCAGAAACTGATACCAGTTGATACCAGCTTCTGAGGCCTAACTAGAGTGTACTAACTGTTTCCCTAGAAGACCATTACATTTATTTACATAATGATAATATAATATAAAAAACTAGCCGACGCCCGCTGTAGCATATGGTGGTGTAAGCATAGGAACGGAAAAGGGTGAGAAAGGAATTCAGAAATCAAGAAGAAAGAAATACTTCTTGAAAGACGCAGTTGTGAATAGGTATTTTGCTGGAGACGACAGATAATGAGTTGAAAGATCTAACCGTAGAAAAAGCCATGTCCAACAATATCTTTGTTGCATGTATCTTGGACTTCCTGGAAATGTGGATGGTAATATGATCATTTTGCCTACACATATGTTGTTATTTTCAGCCTTTGCTTGCAGTGCGTCTGATAGTCCTTTGTATTGTTCCACGCACAGATTTTGTTGATGTAATCTGAGATAATTGAGATGCACGCCCTCTGTTTTAACATACGTATCTACGACATACTGTTGGAATAGTTTGAAGCTATAGTGCAAAATACTAAATGTATTCCTCATTGATAATCTGTACGCGTTAAATTGGCATTGAGCAAGCCTGATTCGGTTGGCGGTTCTTTTATCTGGAACATGTTGTAAATCTTTGTGCCAGCCAATGTCTCGGTAAGGGAATAAAAGTGGGTAAACCATAGGATCGCAATTCATATTGAGCATGGAAATCTGTTTACAGGAGTTGCCTTTGGGATAGATGCAAATGTCCCTTTTGGCAGCAGGTTCGCCATCTCAGACGAAAATTGCTGCAACATCGGTGTGACATGTCGGGGCATTAGATCGTCGTAAATCCTGCCCAGGGTTTTCCTTGAAAACCATTCGTACAGATGCTGTTGGACTGGACTGAGTGATTTCATGCATGTCTTTGTATGATTTAGCAAAGGGGTTTATGGTTCTGAGCGTGGAATCCAGCTGGAGAAGTAAATTTTCTCTGCATGCAGAGTTTGCTTTATTTTGTAAGCGTACTTCAGTAGCTTGCGCTGTGTCAAAAACATACAACTGTCTATATCCTGGAGAGGTTAGCGTATAGTGGAGAGATTTGGTGATAAATTTGCCCATGTATTTTAAATCAGTATGGTCTGAGTTATCTGTGGAAAAGGATGAATAGGAATCGAGAAATGCCGTGTCGGCTGCGTGTGGGCGGGACCGGTTTTGAAGTGGATACAGGACGAACCAGAAGAGAAATATATATAAGAGATGATTGACATCAAAATTTTCTTGTATTTTTATTAAAGTATATCATGTTTATCTGTAGGCACTGTTTGTATGAAGATCTACTGCTTGGTTGTTCAAATATCTTTTCCAGTTTACTTAGTTTTTCACGTGTTCATATTTTGCCCATGTAGATTAATGGCAATTACATATGTTTAAAATTAAATATAATGAATAATTAAGTGTGCAGAAAGTGAAGGGATCTGAATACTTTCCACTTTACTATCCACTATATGTAAAGAATGAAAAACTGATAACCAAGTGCAAACCGTTAAGAAACAGACCACCGCTCCAAAATTAATTGTGAACAAGTAAAATGTTTAGAATACTAAATGAAAAGTATTAATTCTAAATTAAAAATAAAGAATACAGATAGGTCAACAAATAGATTAACTAAGACACAATACCAACAGACAAAACACTAAATTAATAAACACAGGAAAACTAGAAAGCAGGAGTTTTTTGAAAATTACAAACTGAAATAATATGAAATAAAAACTACATTTGCTATCCACAATGGCAAAAAAATTATAAAGGCACTGAGGTAGTAGTAGCTCCTTTTAAAAGTGATAAGGTGATTGCCATAAGTTACAGCAAAACCGAGGAATTAATAATGAGATCAGGATCAACTCCCTTGTTCTCATTTTACATGTAAATTAGGATGAATAAAGAAAAAGGAAAAGGAACAAATAGGGAAAGCACGTAAAAGAAGATAGAAGAGCTAGGAGAGCATTGGAGCTCCAAATAAACATTGAATAAATATAGAAATGTAGCAATAAATGCAACAATTTTAGAGTGATTTCTTATATGAATATGGTATTCACTAGATTACAATGTGACCACTAGGGATGTTCAGAGAACCAGAGAAAGAACTCACGGTTAAACCTTTCAATCCTTTCAATAAAAACAAATATTTTATTCACAGTGAGAAATAGATATTTTACTTTCCATCTCCCAATAGGTTATAGAAGCTTCTAAAGGCTTTTGTAGTGTCTCTATAAAGCTTTAAAACATTCCTATTAATCTGCACAATCTGTACTGGCTCTGCAGAGCCTATCAGTAAACCTGTTTATGCTTTCAATCCTCAATTACTGCCACTACCAAGCAGCATTCCTCCTTGTAGACTTATGGGAAGAAAGCTAACTCATGAGCTTCTACTCACCCTGTTATAAGAAAGCTATGGGTCTCGTGACTAGAATTGGTTCATCCACCCACTTCCTCTGTCCTGGACTTTCAATGTCCTACATGGACATGTCTCTGCAGTGCTTTCCATTTTTCAACTGGAAGACAGACAAACACACTCTGGGGTGTTTTATTACATATTACCCTATTTTTTCTCTGTGCTCACAGGTCAATCATTATAGGAAGGAAGGAATTGAATTGAACTGTGAAATTCCTATTGTATTCTTCCTCTCAGCCAAGTACACTGTAAACACTATTAAGATATTGTTTGAAATGATTCAGAGTATTAACAGAAAAAATGTTGTGGCAAATAGGAGAGAGGATGTTAGAGAATGGCTTGCTCCATTCAAATGAAGGCTGAGTAGATACTCCTAGCTTTCCTAATCATGTTAGGGTAAAGGCAAATATGAGACTGACCAAAAGACCAGTGAAGCAACAGGAGGTTTACAAGTGTTGCCCTGGACCGTGGATGAAGCTGTTGGTTTACCAGTCAATCTTGTTCCTAACCTATGGTCACAAGTCCTGGATAGTGGTTGAAAGAATGAGATTGCAAGTACAAGTGGCTGAAATGAAGGTTTCTCTGGAGGCTTGCTGGTCTCAGTTTCCCTGATAAGATAAAGAAAGTGACAATATGAAGGACCTTGAAGTAGAACTGCTGCTTTTCCAAATGGAAAGAAACCATCTGTGGGTTTTGGGGTATATACATATTGTAGTTAGGATGCTCCATTTACAAAGTATGGCCCACTGGAAGAAGATTAAGGGGCAGACCAAGGAGTGATTCAATGTATCACTGTCCTAGGAACGTCTGACAAATTTTTCCATGAAATGGCCAAAGGCAGTTGCTGAATACAGGGGAGCACTGATCAGTTCATTTAAACTTGTTGCTACCATGGACCCCACCAGGAAAAGCACAAAGAAAATGGTGGTGTTGAGTAAACAATGGAAATAAATGATGAAAATATATTATAGTTATTATGTGATGAATGAGAAGCTCTAGGAAGTCTGAACCTGAAATGCAAAAGTAATAAATAAATATTAGTATTTTAAATCAGACACACATATCCTGAACTAAAAACACACCTGTACACTTTAAAAATGTGGGAAAGAACAAAATATTCAAACATCCAAAAAAAAAAAATGTATCAGAAAAATAACAACACTTAGCTTGAAGTTTAATACTTATTTAACCACTTGAAACAACCAGTTGTGAATGCAGGCAATCATCAGAAGACGACTCTCCGGTATAAAAGCAACTTGAACAAATTTCTTATCTGTGTCTGTTGTTCTGCTTTTCCAGCTGTCTCCAAGTAGTTTGTTTGGGAGAAAAGGTTCCAATGCTGGATGACTCTAAAGCCCACCCCAATAAGACAGCACTCAGATATTAAATCATTTTGATAGTCATTCAATAAACAAGCAGGGTACCTTAGCTGCTTTTGGTATCACCTTCTTCAAAATATTGTTTACTAAAAATAGTCTAATAAATCATTCACTTTTTCACTGTGCCTCTCTGTGACCAGAATATTCTAGCAAGATCAGGGTTAATAAAAATGTTTTTTGACTGACCTTAACCTGTAACCTTGTTTCTTGGTGTTTTTCTAGTTGTTCACACTTGCAAAGTGCCTGGTTTCACAGCTCAAATAGCATGGCACAAGATAAATGCATTGTGCGTGTGTGTGTGGATAAATATAGCAATCTGGGACTGAGCAGAATCAGCTTCTAGCACTGAGCTAGGGCACAATCCAGAAGTACAGTATACATTAAATGGCCTACTACTGGTCTTCAGAAAGTGAGCTTAGTATATTAAATTAAACAGCGCCTGAACTGCAGTCAAAAAGTGAGACAGGGAAGACCTCACTACACTATAATCTGAAGAACACCACTAGGTTAGGATTGATGTTAAGTGTCAAGGAGACATTGGAACAAAAGGGAATAAGCAGGATTTTCAAGACAGAAACCAGGAAGCACTTCAACACATTAATCTTCTTGGGAACAGTGAACAAAGTACTGATTTATATAATTTAACTGGCACCCCTTGAGCAATGGGTGTATAATATATTACAGCAAGTTAAATATTGGCCCATAAACAAACTTGAAGGGTTGAATTTTACAAAATTTCTTTGACTCTCAAGTTCTCTACAGTGAATCTTGAATTAATGCCAGGAATGCATTTCTTAAAATGACAAATGTGACTAAAAATAGCTTTAGGAGTTAAATTGATGAAAATATTCTTCATAAAACCTAGAATTTTAAAATTTAAATTATTAAATTAATGCCAAGTATACAGTATTACTCACCTCAGGAAATGCCCCAGCAACATTACAAGATTAAATATAATCACATTATATATAATTAATAATATAATTCTTATCTAGTAGTAGTTCAGGTCATCAGGCATGCCAGGGGCCTCATGTATAACGCCGCGCATAGAATTTGCACTATAACATGGCGTAAGCACAAAAGCCGAAATGTACTTACACACAGAAAAATCCAGATGCAGGAATCTGCGCGTACTCCAACTTCCACGTTCTTCTGCTACATAAATCCCAATCAGCGTGAAAAGTAACGCTCATGCACGCTTTAAGTAACGCCCCAACTCCTCCCAGAATTACGCCTCTTTGAATATGCAAATCAATATAAATTGCCCTTAAGCTCAGCCTTCTGTGAAAAGACAATGGGAAAAGCACGGGGGAAAATATAAGAATTTCAGCGAATACCAAGTGGAGGCAAACGAAAAACATACTATTTGTTCAAATAAACCGTGGTATAATCAACAAAAGGAAGTTGATCGAGTGACATAGCGTGTTGGAGAAACTTGAAAGCTCACGTTCACAAAATCGCACAGTGCCGGAAATAAAAAAGAAGTCACATATCAAAGTCACCGTGAAAAGGCGAGTTGTAGCCCACTGTCTGAGTGTCATATGAAAGCTTATTAGGATACAGAGAAAAAAAAGTCACACAGTGGGGAAAAAGCACAAAATGTCAACTTCAATCTCAAAATTTCCACTTTAATCACGTAGTTTATTTTGTCATTAAAATAGAACATCATAAACTTCATTTTAAAATCGTTTAATTAACCAGTTTCTCAAATCACATCGTAATTAAAGTATAGCACGTTAAATGCTTTGTTTTGTATGTGATCTTCTATGTGCTCTATGTGTGTGCATCACTATGTGCTTCTTAAACCGGCTCTCTTCCTCTGACAAGACACAGAATCCATTACATTCATGATATTACAGCTCTCTGAATAACTAAAATACTGAGATGTACACATGATATTATTTTCATGATAATAGTTAAAGCATGTTATTAAACATGAGTTTCATGGCGCAGTGATTGTGTGCGACCTTCGATGAAATTATTTAATACAGCAGTACTCATGGGCGGCTCTATGTCCAATAGAGAAAGTCCAATGTCAATATGGTATCTTATGCATGGTGGATGGCCACATCCATAGCCGCCTCGTGCTCATGACATAAGCGTTTAACTTTTGTTGAAATTTGCTGCTGTGTTTTTAGCTGTGTCGTTATTTTCTCTTTCTGTTTTATATTCAACTAGCAAAATACCAGCTTCAGGGAGAAGTAGTGTGTTAAAGAAGCAATGAAAAAGAAAAGGAAACATTTTGAAAATAACGTAACATGATTGTTAATGTAATTGTTTTGTCACTGTTGTGAGTGATGAGTGTTGTTGTCATATATATATATATATATATTTACACACACACACATAAACATATATATATACATATCTATACATATACACATATATATACACATATATACATACATATATACATATCTACATATATACACATACATATGCATACACACATACATACATACACACACATATATACACACAAATACATATATATATATACATACACACACACATATATAAACATATATATACATATACATACATATCTACATACACACGTAGCTATTTCGTATCAGTGCAATACGCTGCTTGTTAAAACGGATAACTCCCGCTCTTACGTGCAAGTCTGCGTGGATATTATGAACTATCGTATTTGTTCAAGTTCTATTTAAATTTTAAATAGAAGGAATTTTTATTCAGTCGACAGAAATATCTTTGGTAGGAATGGTAAAAACAGACAGGAATATTATTCATGAATAAATCAACTCAAACCTTAAACAACTTATAATATTTTGCTCTCCATAAAAATATATCCTGTCTAAATTATACAAGTTAGAAATAAAGTAAACGTTAAAAGAACAAACATGAAGTGGAGCTCCGCTAGCAGTGGTGCTATTTTTCATATTATTTGCTTATTATTCTGAGATATCCTGTATTTATTCAACACGAGAGGGACCGCTACAGTATATGTAAACACATATAAACATGGCCAACAAGAAGGGGGGTCCGAAAGAATCGAAGACTAAAGCTACATCCAAGCTGCGATCAGCAAGCCCTAGCTCGAGATATGGCCTCTCAGAGACAGACCTGGATCAGATGGGCGAAAGTACAGACTCCTCGGGACCACGGTCCGCTACATCGTCGCCGGCTGAGAGCTAAAAGGGGAGCGAAGGTGCGATCGTGAGTGCAGATGTGGATAGCTCGCCGATTGGAGAGGATTACCTGAAACTGGAAAGGCCGGGAGGTCCGCGGCTTCAGTTACGCAATACGCGGGACTGGAGCAGCGGGGACACCGCTTCAGCAGAGTCTGCTGCTTCATCTACGTACAAGAAGGCACATTTGAGCTATCTGAACTGAAAGTGTTGCTCGCTGAGCTCACGCAAGATATAAAGAAAAGCGAGAAGGCTAATGAGAAAGCAACGGCAAAGGCACATGAGAGACTGAAACAGGAGATGAAACAGGCCAATGAATGTCTGCGACAGGAAATCCAACAGGCAAATGAAAGGCTGCGACAGGAATTCCAACAGGCAAATGAAAGGCTGCGTCAAGAGGTACAACTTGAACTTTGACAGGTGCTGGGTAAAATTGAAGAGCGCATTGAGAAAAACTCGGTTAAACTGAGCACGCTTGCTGATCAATTGGAGCATCTTAGTGAGACATTCACGAATCGGATCGAAATAGCCGAACATCTAGCTGCCAGTGCCGAGGAAAGAGCAGTAAATGTCAGTTCGGAATGTAAAAAACTCGGAGAAAAACTTGGAGACAGACTGGCTGCTTTAGAAGATGGGAGAAGAAAGTATAATGTCAGAATTAAAGGCCTGCCGGAGAATCGAGAAAGTTTAAACCCTGTGAAATTCGCAACTGAATTTTTTTCTAAAATAATCAGGGGCGACTTTAAAGCAGAATCTGAGATAGCAGCGGCTTACCGCGTATGCGGATCAAACACCGTCAGACCCCGACCAAGATCTTTTATAGTTCATTTTGAACGATTATCATTTAAGTTAGAGGTGATGGAACTCCTCAGAAAAAAGGAAGATATTATATATGAAAATAGCCACATTCGCGTCTTCCCTGACTTCTCTCCAGCAACAGCTATTAAAGCGCAGCCTTCTATAATATTAAACAGCGGCTACGGCAAGCCAGTGTCAAATACAGCCTCCTGTATCCGGCAAAACTGAAAGTGGAATGGCAGGGTCATTTCTATGTTTTCGCTAGCAAGGAGGAAGCAGAAAATGAATTAAGAAAGCTGATCCCGGGACTATTCTGATACATAATTGTGAGTCATGGCGGTAAATGATAAAGCTAGGATTAATAATCTACTGTCTGATCTATTTGTTTTAAAATACGGGTTTTTTATCAGCATATATTCTCATATTCTTATTATTACTTACTTATTATTATTACTTACTTATTACTTATTATTACTTAGTATTACTAAGTATTTTTTTACAAGATGGCGCCGACTGTTGAGGCACGCCGTCAGCCGCTCTGGCTTTTTTGTTTCTTATTAGTCCTGCTTTTTCCTCGGCTTACCTGTTCCTGTGATGCTCTTCTTGACTCGATCATTTCTTATGATCGCCTCACCCTTCAGGCTCTTCGAACGAGTGTGGGGATTTCTCAACATCTGACCCCTGAGTTCAGTCAAGCCTTTGGCCGACTGTTTGAGGAAGTCCCAGCTTTCCTCATCACTGCCTACGGCTTGGCCGGTCGCCGATGGAAACGCCGCGCCGGGTAAGCGGTGGCATCAGGGCTCGCTCCGAAGCTTCCCGGATCCTCTCTAGGAACAACTCTCCAGGCTCCCAACATGAGGTAATGTTGCCGGAATGCCATTTGCCCTCGGACGCTCCGATGTACCTCCCTGCCTCGCTCCGTCACCGCCGCCGGGGGGTGAACTTTAACAACCTACGCCGTATCATGACAATATCAACCGCCACGGCTGGTACGTCTCTGTTGACGTCCTCCCAGCCGGTTCGTTTCAAGGCTGATAAATGCCAGATCGGTCGTGAACAAAACTTTCATCCTGAAAGACTTTTTTCTTTCTAAATGGCCTGGATTTTTTATGTACCGCTGAAACCTGGTTTTACCGGGCGACGCTCCCACTCACTGAAGTTTTGCCTCGGGATGTTCCTTTATCAACACGCCGAGAGCGCAGCGCGTGGCTTATTGACCTTATTTAAATCTGATTTTATTTGCAACCGCCCTTCCTTTCCCCTTTCATTTTCCCCTTCAACTTTTGAGCTCAGTATGTTTGAACTAGTCTGCTCACCACCGCTGCTGTGCACACTCATTTATCGCCCTCCAAAATACAATAAGAACTTTTTAGATGAATTTGCAGCTTTCCTGGCTGATATTACCTGCAGATATGATCGCTTCCTTTGTTTGGGTGATTTTAATGTCCATGTCTGCTGTCCCCTTAATCCTCTAGCAAAAGACTTTCTGGACATTATTGACTCCTTTGGTCTCTCTCAACTAGTGAACAGACCAACACATGGACAGGTTCACACACTGGACCTGGTTCTTTCTCGGTCTCAGAATCAGTGACTTGGACATTCTACCTCCCAGCTTTTCTGATCACTCGCCTGTTCTGTTTAATCTGGATTTGGTCTCTGTTGAGCATGGTAAATCCACCACCACTCGTCCCTCCGTGTCATTCCCCCCTCTGCTGCTGAAGATTTTACAGCTGCTTTTTCACCAATCTCCACATCATGTGAATCCACGGATGCTGATGTTTTATTGCAAACTTTCCACACTTCCTGCTGTTCTGTGATGGATGTCGTAGCCCCACTCAAACGGACACAATCCAAAGTCAAGCATGACCCATGGCTAAATGAACAAACTCGCTCCATCAGGCAAAACTGTAGGCGGCTAGAACGTAAATGGAGGAAAGATGGTCTCACTGTTACCTTCGACTGCATGAGTGACGCGTGGTCCCAATACCAGAGAGCGGTCAGAGGTGCAAGGAACCGTTTTTTCGCTGACATCATCTCAAAAAACTCTGGCGATCAACGTGTCTTATACAAAACACTAAATGCTGTCCTCTCTCCAGCCGTAACTGTTTCTCTGCTGCCTCCACTGCTCTTTGTAATCAGATCCTCACGTTTTTTTCTGGATAAGGTCACGAACATTAGATCCCAGATCTCCATTTCTTCTTCTGGCTCTGTTGATTTAGCCGCTCCTGCACGGTTCCCTCACCAGATTTGAACCTATTTCGCTCCCCATCTGGAAAAAATCGTTGCCTCAATGAAGCCTTCGGCTCTCCGGACGATGTGGTGCCGTCCAGACTGCTGAAAGATGTGTTTCCTGTGATTCGATATGATGTCCTAAAGATCATAACTAGTAGTCTATCCTCGGCTATAGTTCCTCATGCTTTCAAACACGCAGTTGTACATCCAATTGTGAAAAAACCTGATCTTGACCCTGCCATTCTTTCCAATCTTCGTCCAATCTCCAAGCTACCTTTCTTGTCAAAAATACTAGAAAAAGTAGTTTATGAGCAATTAACTCATCACCTACAGGACCATCAGGTAATGGATCTTTTTCAGTCAGGCTTTAGGCCCCAACACAGCACAGAAACCGTGCATTTACGTGTCCTAAATGACGTCCTTTTGGCATTGGACTCAGGATTCCACGTGGTTATGGTTCTTCTCGACTTATCTGCTGCTTTCGACACAATCGACCACGACATCATGATCTCCCACTGAATCCTGGGCTGGTGTATCTGGCTTAGCCCTCGACTGGTTCAGGTCATATTTCTGCAACAGGACTCTCAGAGTCATGCTAGACGATTTTTCATCTGAATCAGTCCCACTCCCATGTGGGGTTCCCCAGGGTTCCATTTTAGGGCCACTACTTTTTTCAATCTACATCCTGCCTTTAGGTGCAATTTTTAGAAAGCATGCAATTTCATATCACCTATATGCTGACGACTGCCAAATTTATTTCTCCCTCAAGCCAACTGACTCCACCAAACCTCTCCTCGACTGCCTATCTGACATTAAGGACTGGCTGGCTGTAAACTTCCTTCACCTGAACGATTCAAAACCGAGGTCATTGTTTTTAGTCCCGACTGCAAACAGGCTCCACCCCTTGGCCTCGTTTCTCTTCCCATTCCAGTAACTTCGTCTGTCTCCAATCTTGGAATCAAAATGGATACGTTCTGAAAATGGATGCTCAAGTCAACAGCACAGTAAAATCCTGCTTTTTCCATCTAAGGCTAATCGCCAAACTCAAGCCTATTCTTTCTAACCACCTCCTGGAATCAGTAATTCATGCATTCATTACGTCCCGGCTTGACTACTCTAATTCCTGCCTTTTTGGTATCAGTAAAGCCACACTTTCTAGACTCCAACTGGCTCAAAGTGCGGCTGCAAGGCTTCTAACTGGAAGTAGCAGAATCCAACACATTTCACCAATTTTGAAAACCCTTCACTGGCTGCCGGTTAGATTCAGAATCGATTTTAAGATTCTCCTCCTAACCTATAAGGCATTAAACGGTCTAGCCCCGCCTATTTGAGTGTCTTGCTCCATTGTCACAATCCCCCTCGTGTTCTTAGATCCACAGATCAGCTGCTCCTAACCGTTCCCAAGGCACGCTTTTAAAGCTCGTGGTGAAAGGGCTTTCTCCGTCTGTGCACCCAGGCTCTGGAACTCCCTGCCCTTAGTGGTTAGGCAAGCCGCTTCAGTCGCCACATTCAAATCTCGCCTAAAACGCACTTCTTCACATTGGCTTTTAATTCTTAACCTGTTTCATTTTCCACTTGTCTTTTGCTATTTTCTCTATTTTATTTGGTCCCTTGACCTGTTTTAGTATCTCTGTTTTAATTCTCTCTTAATGTTTATTTTTAATATTTTGCTTTTAGTCCTGCTTGTTGTAACTGTACAGCGCTTTGGTCAGTTGTAATGCTGTGTTTTTAAGCGCTCAACAAATAAATATGGTATGGTATGGTATGGTATTGTATTACTAGGGCGCTAAATGTTTATGTTTTATTGTGCACATTTTCCTCCTCTTTTTTCTTTTCTAATTATTTCATGTGTACCCTAAATGAGACTGTTCAATATCATACCCTTGGTTTGCTGTTATTGCTATTACTGCATTAAGACTTGTTATGCTTGTTTTGGACACATCTTTAACACCATCACCTGGGTTTATTATCTGGGGATATCATCTTAATGCACTAAAATTGCTGAAGATTATATATATATATATATATATATATATATATATTAAGTGCAAAATTCTTTTCTTTTTTTTCTTTTCCTCTTTTAAAGACTATATTGGTAACAGATATCTCTATCTTTTAACCTTAAAGCGCCACTGCATGGGGGCTTGATGTGCTTTGGACGTGCTCTGTCTCTGGGTATGTCAGAGGACTGGGACTGCATGAAGTGGGTTTTAGCCTCACCTGGGAGGCAAAAAGGGAGGGTGGGGGTTAAGGGGAAGAGAAAGAGAGCAGGCTTGATCTATATCTAATCTATCATCTCAATCTTTATAATTATAACTATCAACGTAATAATAAGCTGCATGGCAACAACTCTTGGGGGAATAGGAAATTAAGACCTAAACTATTTCACTTCCAGTTAAGACTATAAAATGACACCAAAAACTCAGAATCAGTGTCTCCATGATGGGACAGTTAACTTCGTAAGCTGGAATGTTAAAGGCCTGAATCACGAATTAAAGAGAAAGAAAGTACTTTCTCACCTAACAGGTCTAAATGCTAAAATAGTATTTTTACAGGAAACCCACTTACTAAGTAAGGATCAGTTCCGCTGCAAAAGACTGGACTGGCCAAATGTTCCATTCTAGTTTTACAAAGAAAACTAGAGGGGTGGGAATTCTCATACATAGAACAGTACCATTTGTAGCATCAGATGTAGTATTGGATCCTGAAGGGAGATATGTGATGGTCATGGGAGACTTATCTAACTGTAAAATGATTTTGATAAATGTTTATGCACCTAATGTTGATGATAAGGAATTTATACAAAATTTATTTGCATCCATTCCCAATCTGAACACTCATAAACTTATAATGGCTGGGGACTTTAATTGTGTTCTAAATCCACTTTTAGATAAGACTTCCTCCACAGGGGAACGCAACTAACACCGCAAAGATAATTACAAAGTTTATAACTGATCACAACTTATCAGATCCCTGGAGGTTTTAAACCCAAATTCAAGAACATATTCTTTCTACTCACCAGTACATCATTGCTACTCAAGGATTGATTACTTCTTTATAGATAATAACTTCTTGCCTAAGATTAAATCTTGTAAATACGATGCTATTGTTATTTCAGACCATGCTCCGATGATCTTGGAGCTGAAATTACTAAGCCCCATACACTCACCCGCAGATGGCGCCTCAATCCGCTTCTATTAGCTGACGAGAATTGTACTGAATTTATATCCAAACAAATTGAATTCTTTCTAGAGACAAATACATCCCCTGAGATCTCTGCAGGAATACTCTGGGAAACTCTTAAGGCCTTCTTAAGAGGACAGATTATCTCATATCTTTCCCACAGAAATAAATCCGAGCGAAGAAAGTAGCAGAGATAAAAAGCGAAATTACTAAAATAGATGAAGAACATGCCAGACTACCAAGCGAGACTCTACATAAGAGGAGGCAGGCTCTACATTCAGAATTAAACCTCTTGACAACTAAAGAAACCGAACAACTAATTTACAAATCCAGACATCATTATTATGAACATGGAGAGAAAGCTAATAAGCTTTTAGCAACAAATTCACAAGCAAGATGTATAGCGCAATCTCGTAATTACTAACACTAACGGAGATAAAATCATCGAACACAAAAATATAATGTACACTTTTAGAGACTACTATAAATCCCTATATACTACTGAGTTTAAAGAAGACAATATACAATCTAATGCATTTCTGGATAAATTACAGATACCACAAATTGACGCTATTAGTGTGGAGGAACTCGATAAACCTCTGTCATTATCAGAATTACTGGATGCTATAAAGTCACTCCAAGGTGGAAAAGCAGCAGGCCCTGACGGCTACCCTGCAGAGTTTTACAAGAAATTCTCCGCTCAGCTAGCTCCCTCCTATTAGCAACATTTACAGAAGCCAGAGATAACCAATCTCTTCCACAAACCTTTCGCCAAGCACTAATCACTGTCTTTCCAAAACAAAATAAGGACTTATTACAATGTGCATCATACAGACCAATTTCACTTCTGAATAACGACGTTAAAATACTCTCTAAAATCATAGCTAGAAGGATGGAGAAAGTGCTCCCTCAGTAATATCACAAGACCAAACTGGATTTATTAGGGGCCGACACTTATCTTCAAATCTTCGACGCCTGTTTAATGTAATATACTCACCAACTAAATCAAACACCCCAGAAATATTATTATCATTGGATGCAGAAAAAGCATTCGACATGATTGAATGGAAATACCTTTTACTATTTTGGAGAAGTTTGGGTTTGGCCCAACATTTGTGCATGGATTAAATTACTGTATACTAACCCAGAAGCTTCAGTTTGCATCAATAACATTTGCTCAGACTACTTTAAACTAGAACGTGGCACAAGACAAGGATGCCCTTTGTCACCACTGCTGTTTGCAATTGCCATTGAACCACTGGCAATACATTGTCGAAATACTGATCAGATAAAGGGGATTAGCAGAGAAGGACTGGAACAGAAAATCTCATTATATGCAGATGACATGGTACTGTATATATCGGACCCAGAAAATTCTGTGCCTGCAGTCTTAGCAGCACTCACAGAATTTCAAAAGCTCTCTGGTCTCAGAATTAATCTGAATAAAAGTGTACTCTTTCCGTGAATTCGCAAGCATATAATATTAGATTAGACACCCTTCCTTTTATCATTGCAGAACAGTTTAAATACCTCGGGGTAAACATCACAAGTAAACATAAAGCTCTTTATCAACAAAATTTGTCGTCTGCATGGAAAAAATTAAACAAGACTTGCATAGATGGTCAACCCTTCATCTCACACTAGCTGGAAGAATTAACACTGTTAAGATGAATATTCTTCCTAAGCTCCTTTTTATTTCAAAACATACCAATATACATTAATAAATCGTTCTTTAAGCAATTAGATTCAACAATAACCTCATTTATTTGGAATTCTAAACATCCACGCATCAAAAGAGCGACCCTACAAAGACAAAAGGCAGAAGGCGGCATGGCTCTACCTAACTTCCAGTTTTATTACCGGGCGCAAATATACAGTCGATAAGAACCTGGACACAAATAGAAGAACATACACAGGCATGGACCGCAATAGAAGTAAAATCCTGCAGTACTTCTTTGTATTCCTTGCTTTGTGCTCCAATAAACACACGCTATCGGCAATACACTAATAACCCAATTGTGCTCCACTCACTTAGAATCTGGAACCAATGTAGAAAGCATTTTAAGACGGAGAAGCTTCTTTCTGTGGCACCCTGCAAAAGAACCACCTCTTTCAACCCTCACAAACATATGCAGTTTTAATATCTGGAAAAATTTGGAATTAACTTGCTTAGAGATCTTTATATAGACAACGTCTTTGCATCCTATGAACAATTACATTCCAAATTTAACATTCCAGCTACAAATTTCTTTCACTATCTTCAAATCAGGAACTTTGTTAAACAGAACCTTCCAGATTTTCCTCATCTTGCACCCTCATCCACGCTGGAAAAATTATTGCTCAATTTCAAGGAGTTAGACTCCATCTCTACAATATATAAAATCCTTTTACAATCCCTTCCTTTCAAAGATCCAAGAGGACACTGGGAAAATGACCTCTCAATTAATATATCAGAAAAGGAGTGGAAAGTAGCAATGCAGAGAATTCACTCAAGCTCCATATGCAAAGCATACAATTATACAACTCAAAATTATATATCGAGCACATCTGTCTCGACTAAAACTCTCAAAATGTTTCCAGGGCATGATCCAACCTGCGAACGTTTGCAACCAAGCCCCAGCCTCACTAGGTCACATGTTCTGGGCCTGCACCAAATTAACATTATTCTGGACAAAAATTTTAATTACCTCTCAGACAGTCTTGGACTCACAATCCCTCCTAACCCATTAACAGCTGTGTTTGGGGTTCTTCCAGAGGGTCTTAAAGTGGAGAAAGACAAACAAATTGTGATTGCATTCACTACACTGTTGGCACGCAGACTTATTCTGATAAACTGGAAGAACCCAAACTCTCCTCTTTTAAGTCAGTGGGAAACTGATGTGTTATATTATTTAAAATTGGAAAAATCAAATACTCAGTTAGAGGATCTGTGCAGACTTTTTCAAAACATGGCAGGATCTAATCAGTAATATTTTGAAATGATTTTATAAAGCACAGAGAATTTGTTGATTTAGGTATTTTTAAAGCCTTAAATTTTACACCGTTTGGCTTGCTCTCTCTCTCAAGGGTGGGGATCGATCTGTTCTTAGCATAATTCTTTTTTTTGTAAAACTTGATTGCTATGTATTGATTGAAATAAAAATAATAAAAAAAAAAAAAAAAAAGAACAAACATTCAAATTTCTTTACTCTTTTGTAATTTTATAAAAAATAAACTTAGATTTTAAATATCCCAAAAGATTTTGCTCTCCATAAAAATATATCCTGTCAAAATTATACAAATTCAAATATGAACATGCTGCATAACAAAACCTGGAAATATAAATAAAATGTGTTCCTTTCAGCAATAACAAATCAAATCATTCAGTTGTCTTTGCTCATATGTCATTTTAGAGCTGGACGCCTGGCATCTTTTTTGGCAACAGGTTCGTTTATGTTTGGTGTGAGGTTCTGTGTTGTGGAGATTCTCAGGATGGATTGCAGGTGCTCATCAGTGAGGCGACTCCTGTGTGCTGTTTTGTTAGTCTTTATCACTGAGAAGAGCTTCTCACACAGATATGTGGTACCAAACATGCACAAGGTTCGAGCCGCAAGTAGACGGACTTTTTTTGTTCTTCAAAGTCACCAAAGCGTCGTGCAAACTCAGTGCGCTCAGTTTATCAGCAAAGTGCGATTTGGGAACACCGTAGTGACGACTTGGTTTAACATTACTTGGCAACAGGGAAAGTGGGGCAAGGTGCACTGGTGCATTTGTGTCTCCCATAAAAGCAGCTTCACTTGAAATCACTTTGTGATTGTGCACGGGTAAAAACGTCCGCAGAAGTGTCAGATTCTTATTTAATTATTCTGCTTTCTGTATCTTCTGCATTGCATTCAGGTTACCCTGATGTTTTGTCTCCTAGTGCCGTCTTAGATTAAATTCTGTAATTACAGCCACATTAGCTCCACAAATGAGAAACACGGGTTCAGTAAACATATACTCAGCCTCCCATCGGTTTTTAAAGGCTCTATTTTCAGAATCAACTTTTCTCCAGCATCGTGTGAGCTAGCTTTGCAATAACTTGCAGCATCATAAGCTAGACTTGATTAACGCGGTAAGTGTTCAGCAAGGCAGCTGAAGCGCTGCATTATGGGATCTGTAGTTTATTGTGTTACCAGCGCTTCATATACCTGGGCCATTAATAACAATAATACAGTATATAAAATGATCTCGCGGGCCGGATATAATTACACGCCGGGCCAGATGTGGCCCGCGGCCCTTGAGTTTGACACATATGGACTACATAGAACTTGAAAAGATATATTTTTTCAAATGTGATCGCGCAATTCAAATAGAGTTGACGCCAAGACTACAGCCTGCATCCTCCCCTCGCTCTTACTTTTTTACCGTTCATCTAATGAATACACTGAGTATGGCTTTACCAAAACAATCATTGATGGCGAATAAAGTATCCATTATTTGAGTATGTAGATCGGGATATATATATACATATATATATACCCGCGTATCGCAGCGGAGAAGTAGTGTTTTAAAAAAGCTAGAAAAAGAAAAGGGAACATTTTAAAAATAACGTAACATGACTGTCAATATACAGTATTTGTTTTGTGAGTGTTACTGAGTGTTGCTGTCATCAAGGATTTGATTATCATTATTTCTTTCAATCAGATTCATATTTGTAGGATGTGTTGTGTTCAAGTTACATTCCGTGTTTGTCAATTGGTGTAAAGATGCCAGGTTTCTTTCATCGATTCGTTTCTTACTGCATCAATAAACAGCTTGTCTTCTTTATCTGCGACCTGACACACTGCATGCACGAGTTTTTTGTTTTTTTTTTACACTGTCTTCCTTTAGCAGGACATTGACTTTTTCCAACGTGTGCTTTGTTTCCGCAGTATCTGGATTAATGAATATGCTTGTATATATCAGACGCTTCATATTTTTTGCTGCCTTTTCAATTGTGTAATTCGGTTTTTGTTCAGCGTTCTTTGGAACTGTTGCTTTTATCTGTGCACTGCGTCAGTTCACGTGAGCCGCTCGGTGTACATGCATTGAAGGTTCCCAGCTGTGCTGGTGCCATCTCGTGCTATGTCCATGGCTGTATTTAATGTTACCTTAGTCCTGGCACTTAAAACTTTCTCTCACAGTTTCGCTGAGTTTGTGTCAAACACCACCCTGACCATCTCATCTCGTCTGCATAAGCACAGTCCTTCACCCGTGAATATTTAGTGGGAGTTTGCTATTGGATTGCCGCTGACGGACGGCCTTATATGGGCAGGCACTAAATTACAAACGCCAGCGGCAGCCTGTCTATGAACTTAATTTAAAGTGTAGGTTTACATCGTGCTTTGTTTCAGTAGCAGAACTCATGAATATGGTTGTATATGTCACTCGCTCGCTTCTTATTGTTTCGCTGCCTTCTCAATTATATAATGCATGTTTTCTTCAGCGCTTTTGGAGGTCTTCCTGGTTTTCTATGTACTGCGTGATTACGTGGGAGGCGTGATGATGTCACACGAAACCCCACGGGTTTCAAGCTCATCTCCATTACTGTAAATGGAGAAAAACAGCTTCCAGTTATGACCATTACGCGTAGAATTTCGATATAAAACCTGCCCAACTTTTGTAAGGAAGCTGTAAGGAATGAACCTGCCAAATTTCAGCCTTCCACCCACACGGGAAGTTGGAGAATTAGTGATGAGTCAGTGAGTGAGTGAGTGAGTGAGGGCTTTGCCTTTTATTAGTATAGATATATATTGGCATGGCCGCCCCTGCAGTCCTTGCTTTACTTTCTCCAAGTAACCGATCCCCTCACAATCAGCTCTGTAATAGACGTTATGCCATCTGTAAGCTTAGAGCGCCGATTCTTCAAAACATTTAAGGAACATTGAAATATCTTCGTAGTACATGTTTAATTATTCTATCCTTCACGCCAGTCCCAGTGAAGAATATAGATTATTTAAATGAAGTTGAAGTTTTATCTGTAGAATATAATAAACATATTTTGCTGCATTTCATCTTAAAAATGATATTGTCATCATATGTAAATACGCGCTTTATAAAGTGGCACAGGTTGTGTAATATTATAACTGTAGTGCAAGTTTACAGTGGGGTAATTGTACTTATAAGTACTAACAGTACTACAAGGAGCACTTGATTTAGTATGTTTAAAGTCCATGGGATGTTCCTTGCTTTGCGCTCCAATAAACACACGTTATCGGCAATACACTAACAACCCAATTGTGCTCCACTCACTTAGAATCTGGAACCAATGTAGAAAGCATTTTAAGATGGAGAAGCTTCTATCTGTGGCACCCCTGCAAGAGAACCACCTCTTTCAACCTTCACAAACATATGCAGTTTTAATATCTGGAAAAATTTGGAATTAACTTGCTTAGAGATCTTTATATAGACAACGTCTTTGCATCCTATGAACAATTACATTCCAAATGTAACATTCCAGCTACACATTTCTTTCACTATCTTCAAATCAGGAACTTTGTTAAACAGAACCTTCCAGATTTTCCTCATCTTGCACCCTCATCCACGCCCGAAAAAATATTGCTCAATTTTAAGGAATTAGACTCCATCTCTACAATATATAAAATCATTTTACAATCCTTCCTTTCAAAGATCCAAGAGGACACTGGGAAAAAAGATCTCTCAATTAATATATCAGAAAAGGAGTGGAAAGTAGCAATGCAGAGAATTCACTCGAGCTCCATATGTGCAAAGCATACAATTATACAACTCAAAATTATATATCGAGCACATCTGTCTCGACTAAAACTCTCCAAAATGTTTCCAGGGCATGATCCAACCTGCGAACGTTGCAACCAAGCCCCAGCTTCACTGGGTCACGTGTTTTGGGCCTGCACCAAATTAACATTATTCTGGACAAAAATTTTTAATTACCTCTCAGACAGACTTGGACTCACAATCCCTCCTAACCCATTAACAGCTGTGTTTGGGGTTCTTCCAGAGGGGCTTAAAGTGGAGAAGGACAAACAAATTGTGATTGCATTTACTACACTCTTGGCACGCAGACTTATTCTGATAAACTGGAAGAACACAAACTCTCCTCTTTTAAGTCAGTGGGAAAAAGATGTGTTATATTATTTGAAATTGGAAAAAATCAAATACTCAGTTAGAGGATCCGTACAGACTTTTCTAAAACATGGCAGGATCTAATCAGTAATATTTTAAAATAAGTTTATAAAGCACAGAGAATTTATTAACTTAGGTATGTTTACAAACCTTAAATCTTACACCGTTTGGCTTGATCTCTCTCTCAGGGGCGGGGATCGATCTGTTCTTAACATAATTCTTTTTTTTGTAAAAACTTGATTGCTATGTGTGTATTGTAATAAAATTAATAAAATAAATAAAAAAAAAAAAAAAGTCCATGGGATGAAACTGTTTCTGAACCGCGAGGTCCGTACCGGCAAGGCTTTGAAACGTTTCGCCGTGGCTGAGACAGCGTGTTCTTGAAGCTGTATACCGATAATTCTCTTTTTCCGATCAGCTGCTGCTGTGATTCCCCACTCAGATACAGTGATATAAATACTCTGAGTGCTGCAGTGAGAGTAATATGGAAAAAGATGATCCGCTGTGGCAACTCCTAACGGGAGCAGCTGAAAGAAGAAGAAGGTGCAGTTAGAGTAACAATGCTAAAGCAGTTATGGTATTTGGAATACTATGGCTATTCCCTGGACCATTATATTGTTACAAGTTGATTACAGTCAGATGCATTACACTAATAAACAATATGCGGTTAGTTTCAGTGTATTTATAAAGCCGTGTCAGGAAAATAAAGAGTAACCACAAAGGAACAGTAGCACTGCTTTGACACTGGGGGCCGCTAGTCTGTAAAACCGAGTGGAGAACTTGTGCACGACAAGGTATGAGGTACCGTGGAAAAGTGAGTGGCGTTACGCCAAGTGTAGGTTTTATACATCGCAATTTGAATGTGGAAAAGTTCTTATGCAACATTTCTGTGTGTACGCACAGTTTATACATGAGCCCCCAGGTTTCTTTCTTCATTATTTATAAAAAGCTGGAAGGATGCCACCCTACTTTTAGTTGTAGATCAATAAGTGTACCTAGAAATAAAAGAATGCAACACATTTGTTTCATCAAACATTACATATTCACATGTTCAGAAATGAAAACATCAATAATAACAAAAATAGACGCCCAATAAGAAAATAATGAAGTATTCTGTGAACAAAAAATGTTCAATAAACAATGTTTTTCCTTCGACCTCCTTGCAGATAGGAAGATTAACAGCCGCCCATTAGCCTATATAATACTGTACAACACACTAGCTCATACCTGCCTTAAGAGAAGGTAGACTTTCTTGGAAGCCTGAAGAGTGACTTCTTCTTAGATAGCCAAAACATCCCTTTCTGGAACTGGCCAGACCTACCTTATATGGTGTTACAATATGTACGGTCATGGCCAAAAGTTTCAAGAATGATACAAGTATTGGTTTTCACAAAGTTTGCTGCTTCAGTGTTTTTAGATCTTTTTGTCAGATGTTTCTATGTTATACTGAAGTATAATTACAAGCATTTTGATAAGTTTCAAAGGCTATTATTGACAATTACATTAAGTTTATGAGCAACGTCTCCCAACCATCCAAGAACAGTTTGGTGATGAACAATGCCCTTTACAGCATGATGGAGCACTGTGTCATAAGGCAAAAGTGATAACTAAGTGACTCGGTGAGAAAGACATTCAAATTTTGAGTCCATGGCCACGAAACTCCCCAGACCTTAATCCCATTGAGAACTTGTGGTCAATCCTCAAGAGGTGGGTGGACAAAAAAAGCCCAAAATTTTTGACAAACTCCAAGCATCGACTATGCAAGAATGGGCTGCCATCAGTAAGGATTTGGCCCAAAAGTTGATTGACAGCATGCTAAAGTGAATTGCAGAGGTCTTGAAAAAGAAGGGCCAACACTGCAAATATTGACTCTTTGCATAAACGTAATGTAATTGTCAATAAAATCCTTTGAAACTTATGAAATGCTTGTAATTATGCTTCAGTATACCATAGAAACATCTGACAAAAAGATCTAAAAACACTGAAACAACAAACTTTGTGAAAAGCACTACTTGCGTCATTCTCAAAACTTTTGACCATGACTGTAGAAGCAGCAACACCCAGCTCACCTTTAAGGCTGTCTGCAGCATGGGCATCATGGCATGTTGTTTCAAGCACTCCTGTTACCCAGCTTCTACCACCATAAATCAAAAAAACACAATCCTCTAGCTCCTACTTTGAAGGGTGACATTTGAAACTCTCAGATATCTCCAAGTATGTATAATTAACACTCACTTGTTTTCATTAGCGCCAGAAGCTTTCATGTCCCAATGATATCATACCTCTTCTAAAAAGAAAAACACAAGTTTATTTGTACATAAAAAGAGCAAAGTTCTATCCATCAATGTTTTAATACAATAATTTAATTCAGTGGCATAAGGAAGAATTAAGAAGAAGGAACTATAAATATGAGTTGCTACACCTTTGTCCATTTGTTACTTGCATTATGAGCCATACAATATCTACTAGTCAGAAATTCCATCAACCATTTGACTGGACTTTCATCCTAATCCACCACTTTCTCCACTCCACTTTCTTAACCTGGCAATGCAAATGCCAGTCAGCTGAGGTGATCCATCACCCCACATCTGCAATCAAGGTGAAGAAAAGGAGAGTGCTACTTTCAGGATTTACACACAAAGAAATAGCACAGTGCTGTTACACTTCTCTGCCACACATCTTTCTATAAAATCATAATGATTGTAAAACAATATTTACAATAAATCTAAATACAGTATATTAAAACTTAACTGAAAGTTAATACTGGGGGTAAATGTATTTTGGTGGCTTCTCAAGAAGCAGTAATGACTGTAACTTTATACCAGATTCAAGAAATTTAACTTTGTTATTAAATTCCCTACACATTTAACAGCTTCTTTTTTAGTTAAATACATAAAGAAATAAATCATTTAGTTACACTTTAGTGCTCCGGTTTCTTCCCACAGTCCAAAGACATGCAGGTTAGGTGGATTGGAGGTTCTAAATTGGCCCTAGTATGTGCTTGGTGTGTGGGTGTGTTTGTGTGTGTCCTGCAGTGGGTTGGCACCCTGCCCAGGATTGGTTCCTGCCTTGTGACCTGTGTTGACTGGGATTGGCTCCAGCAGACCCCCGTGACCCTGTGTTCGGATTTAGCGGGTTGGAAAATGGTTGGTTGGTTATACTTTAGTTAAATTTTTAACTGTCACATCTCAATAACATTATAAAGCTTCAGCAATTTTACCTAGCAATCTAACACGGTTCGGTGGCAACTGGGCGACAGTCAACTTGACGAAAGACAACCCGGCGAAAAGACAACTCAGCGAAAGACAACCTGGTGAAAAGACAACTCGACGAAAGACAACCCGGCGAAAAGACAACTCAGCGAAAGACAACCTGGTGAAAAGACAACTCAGTGAAAGACCATTCGGATTTTTTGATTATAAACTGCTCAAAAAAATTAAAGGAACACTTTGAAAACACATCAGATCTCAATGGGAAAAAGAAATCCTCCTGGATATCTATACTGATATAGACTGGGTAATGTGTTAGGAACGAAAGGATGCCACATCGTTTGATGGAAATGAAAATGATCAACCTACAGAGCCCTGAATTCAAAGACGCCCCAAAAATCAGAGTGAAAAAATTATGTGGCAGGCTAGTCCATTTTGCCAAAATTTAATTGCAGCAACTCAAAATTGTACGCAGCACTTTGTATGGCCCCTGTGTTCTTGTATACATGCCTGACAACATCGGTGCATGCTTCTAATGAGATGACAGATGGTGTTGTGGGGGATCTCCTCCCAGATCTGGACCAGGGCATCACTGAGCTCCTGGACAGTCTGAGGTGCAACCTGGTGGCATTGGATGGATGCCTATTGGATTTAGGTCAGGAAAGTGTGGTGGCCAGTCAAAGGTATCAATTCCTTCATCCTCCAGGAACTGCCTGCATACTCTCACCACATGAGGCCAGGAATTGTCGTGCACCAGGAGCCACTGTACCAACATATGGTCTGACAATGGGTCCAAGGATTCCATCCTGATACCTTATGGCAGCCAAGGTGCCTTTGTCAAGCCTGTTGCGGTCTGTGTGACCCTCCATGGATATGCCTCCCCAGACAATCATTAACCCACCACCAAACTGCTCATGCTGAATGATGTTACAGGCAGCATAATGTTCTCCATGGCTTCTCCAGACCCTTTCACTTCTGTCACGTGCTCAGGGTGAACCTGCTCTCATCTGTAAAAAGCACAGGGCACCAGTGGTGCATCTGCCAATTCTGGTATTCTATGGCGAATGCCAATCGAGCTGCATGCTGCTGGGCAGTGAGCTCAGGACCCATTAGAGGACATGGGGCCCTTGGGTCACCCTCACGAAGTCTTTCTGGTTGTTTGGTCAGAGACATTCACACCAGTGGCCTGCTGGAGGTCATTTTGTAGGGCTCTGGCAGTGCTCATCCTGTTCCTCCTTGCCCAAAGGAGCAGATACTGGTCCTGCTGATGGGTTATGGACCTTCTATGGCCCTCTCCAGCTCTCCTAGAGTAACTGCTTGTCTCATAGAATCTCCTCCATGCCCTTGAGACTGTGCATGGAGACACAGGAAACCTTCTGGCAATGACACGTATTGATGTGCCATCCTGGAGAAGTTGGACTACCTGTGCTACCTCTGTAGGGTCCAGGTATCGCCTCATGCTACCAGTAGTGACACTGACTGTAGCCAAATGCAAAACTAGTGAAGAAACAGTCAGAAAAGATGAGGAGGGAAAAATGTCAGTGGCCTCCACCTGTTAAATCATTCCTGTTTTGGGGGTCATCTCATTGTTGCCCCTCTAGTGCATCTGTTGTTAATTTCATTAACACCACAGCAGCTGAAACTGATTAACAACCCCCTCTGCTACTCAACTGACCAGATTAATATCCCATAAGTTTCATTGACTTTATGCTATACTCTGATTAAAAAGTGTTCCTTTAATTCTTTTGAGCAGTATATTTAAATGACAACTTGATTTAAAATGTTGAAAATACATTTATGTAATTGACGAACAAACTTTACTTTGTCATTTAAATATAAAAAATCTCTTTGAACTCAACTATTACCTAACTGGTAAAGGATGTTGCCGAATTGTCTTTTCGCCGAGTTGTTTTTTCACGGAGTTGTCTTTTGCCGAGTTGTTTTTTCGCCTAATTGTCTTTCGTCGAGTTGTCTGTTGCCCAGCTGCCCCTGAACAATGTAGCACAGCAGAAGCCTTCTGTACTCTTATGAAATGTTAAACTTCTCAACATATATAGTAACATTTTTCAATTAATAGAATCAATTTTATCTAACACATTGCACAGCTCCAATCTAATTTCTATGTCATGATGTATTTTGCATTAGTTTATGTACTTTTTTCTGTTCCAATGTCAGCTGCTTCAGATTATTTCAGTTTCCTGTCACAGTATGCAGATATGTTGCTTGACTGCCATCTTCAATTTTATTTCAGTGTAAAAGAACGCATTATTGCATGATCTACAGTTATATGTATAGTACAGGTAGACCTATTTGACCTTTTATACTACAATTTGTGTGTAATAATTGTAGGTGCCCAGTAAAAATGACAGGGATCCTGGCTGGGATAAAGGAAGGATTTATCTCCAACCAGAAGGTCATAATGGAAGAACTGGGCAAATGGACTTACCAGGAACAGGTCATTCCCTCACACAACAGAAGACAGTGTTCTTCACAGCTTAACTTAATTAGGACACCCGCAGGGTGGTATGGGAACTGGAGTCCAGAAACACAGCCCTATCAGGGTCTTTGGGAGTTACCAGGGGGCACTGTCAGGGGAGGACTGCCCTTGTTTCCACACGACCGGAAGTACTCCAAACAATTTTGACAGGAGACCAGAAGCAGTTCCCAGGTCGACTTTAAAAGCTCACCCCCGGACTTGACTATCGATGGTGTCGGGTTCAAGAGGCTCCCAAAATGGAAGTGGAAGCATGTAGCTGACCAGCATAAAAATAATCATCATAATTCAGAAAAGAACTTAATCCCCATTGTGAAACATGATTGTGCACATATTATAAGGATGGGTTTCTTCTTTCCGTTAGGATAAATGGCATCATGGAGTCCATCAAAAGCTGATTATTTCTTCCAGGAGGTTAAGACTAAATCATAGCTTGATTTCTCCAGTGGCACCATGATGAAAAGCATACTTACATATTCACAAAAACAACAATTTACTAACCATCAAATTAGGCTTGTACAGTGTCCTCACGATTCCATGACCTTTACCTCTTTGAAAATGTATTGGTTGCTCTATGATTTTGTATGGAGGAACGGTGTTAGATCCCTTTATATGTCTTCTCCGGTGCCATCCAACATCAAAACATAAGTTTTGCTGCTGCTATCATGCCAAAGGGAGGATGTGCAAAATGCCAAAAACTGTGACATGTGTTTTGAACTAAGTAAAATAGTATATTTCTCTCTTACTTTGCATGCAGGATCAAGATAATGAACCGATAAAGGCATTTTTAATAGTGTTTTTTTGCTCACTTTTCCCAAGGACGTCAGTAATTCTGGAGGTTGTTATACAGTATCTTAGAACATTAACAATGGCAAGCTGCACAAGTTCTTACATCAGTCTGGGCTTTTTGTCCTGGATGCTGATGCATACATTCATAACTGAGTGTTCAGTTAAGAAAATTTCTATGGAATATGAGGAGCATTGTGCAAGCACAAATTCTTTAAAAATGAAACCGTAAGATGGGGGAGCTACATAGCATTCTATGCAGCTGATAAGATATTGGGTTTAATAATTTGATATGTAGAGTCCAAACGATTGTGTTTATACTTTGTAATGGTTTGGTAAGAACACTATTGGAATGTCATGTGCAGTGTTCATTTAAAAATTAAAAGAAAGGTATAACAGTACAAAGAGTGAGTAACAAGGCAAATTCCAGAGTTTATGGGAACTATGAAGCTTGTCAGTGAAAAAAAGGAACTGCTGAACCATAAGCACAGACCTTGCTACTACTGTATGTAATGCTAAACTGTTAAAGTGGAGGTTGGGGGCATTGGCATGTGGCTTAGAAGTTGTGAAGTTGTAAGTACTTTGGAATAGTTCTGCTGGGTGACTAATTATGGTCCGTCATTTATCCAATCACATATTATATGTAGTTTGGAATTCAACCATCACCAGTCTAAGGCAGAATATTGTGGCATTCTGTGAGATTGTCTTCTGCAGAGATATACTGTATAAACAAAAAAGGTTGTCTAAATAAATTGGAGTGTGTGGATATTTGAGACGTGTTTTGTTTAAAATCACTTGAACCCCTCTCCAGGGGAACCCAAAATAATAAACAAATGTAAAATCACTTGCAATGGAATTGGAAATATCTGGAAAAAATTTGGAATTAACTTACTTAGAGATCTTTATATAGACAACGTCTTTGCTTCCTATGAACAATTACATTCCAAATTTAACATTCCAGCTACACATTTCTTTCACTATCTTCAAATCAGGAACTTTGTTAAACAAAACCTTCCAGATTTTCCTCATCTTGCACCCTCATCCATGCTGGAAAAACTATTGCTCAATCTCAAGGACTTAGACTCCATCTCTGCAATATATAAAATTATTTTACAATCCCTCCCTTTCAAAGATCCAAGAGGACACTGGGAAAAAGATCTCTCAATTAATATATCAGAAGAGGAGTAGAAAGTAGCAATGCAGAGAATTCACTCGAGCTCCATATGCGCAAAGCATACAATTATACAGCTTAAAATTATTTATCGAGCACATCTGTCTCGACTAAAACTCTCCAAAATGTATCCAGGACATGATCCAACCTGTGAACGCTGCAAATTAGCTCCAGCCTCACTAGGTCACATGTTCTGGGCCTGCACCAAATTAACATTATTCTGGACAAAAATTTTTAATTACCTCTCAGACAGCCTTGGACTCACAATCCCTCCTAACCCATTAACAGCTGTGTTTGGGGTTCTTCCAGAGGGGCTTAAAGTGGAGAAAGACAAACAAATTGTGATTGCATTCACTACACTTTTGGCACGCAGAGTTATTCTTATAAACTGGAAGAATCCAAACTCTCCTCTTTTAAGTCAGTGGGAAACTGATGTGTTATATTATTTGAAATTGGAAAAAATCAAATACTCAGAGGATCCATACAGACGTTTTTCAAAACATGGCAGGATCTAATCAGTAATATTTTAAAATAAGTTCATGAGAACTTATTAATATTTATGAGAATTTATTAATTTAGGTATGTTTAAAAGCTGTAAAATTTTTATACCATTTGGCTTGCTCTCTCTCTCAAGGGTGGGGATCGATCTGTTCTTAACTCTATTTTTCTTTTTGTAAAAACTTGATTGCTTTGTATGAAGTGTAATAAAATTAATTAAAAAATAAATAAATAAATAAATAAATAAAATCACTTGAACCCCTCTCCAGGGGAACCCAAAATAATAAACACATGTAAAATCACTTGCAATGGAATTGTTAAGAAGTTAAAAAGTTTTATCAGGGTAGGGTGCCATAAAGTGGTAGCCTTATAGAGATGCTACTGTATGTGTTTTTTTGTTTTTTTTGTAGTTACTTATTTTTGATTTTCTTATTTATTTATTAAGTTAAGAGTGGGTGTAATCTAAAATAAGGCTTGTCACTGAAGTAGCCGCTAGGTATTGTAAAAACAGATTTTAAAAATTACAAATGGTTAGCTGCTGCCATCAGAAACCCGAGTGCTGGCTCATCTCATCTGCTTTTCAGACAAGCTGCTAACTTAGAAGAGTACAGGGAGAGTGAAGAGGATCTGAAGGCTACCTTTAGTATGCAACACTTGAAAACATACTGAGACAATCTGAAACTTAATGTGGGGTATTATGAAATATTCCTGTAGTCAGCTGCTAGTACTGTATTATGATTCTGAGTGCTTTGGGCAGCTCTTTTCAATTTATCGGAGGAGTTGTTCTGCAAATGACTGAGATGGTTAAAAGCCTTGGTAATGATACAAACAAGTGAGAAAGGATTCAGAAATGGTTTGCTTTCAGTATACTGGGGAATGTTCAATCGATTTCAAGTAAGATGGATGTAGTGGCAGCTCTTATACCAAGGGCAGTACCAGTGTTGGGCCCAACCACTTTGTTTTTTCCTCAAATGAAAATGAGGCTATACTGCATAAATGCATCATCCTTCATTAATTCTTTGAACCTGGCAGGCCCGTTTTCAGACCAGCCACATAGTGCTGTATACCCGACTGACCAGTATAAAGGCCTACCTATCTACTATCATAACCCTGCTGGCCTGAATAACTGCTGTTACACTACGCTATTGTTATGCTACTCTACTCTCTACATCTTGCACTCTGCTGCCATAGAGACATAGAACTGAAAGGCTGCTACACCTCTCTGCCATCACAACCTTCCTGGCTGTAATGCCTGCTTTCGCAATATATTAGACTACACACATAATATACTGCTGTCTAGTTATGATGTCACAATACTTATGCAAATTATGCTGCTGTTTTTTTAGCTGCAGATCAGTTTTGTTCTTTCTCATAGGTTTCAATAAGAAAACGTAATGGATTACAGTTGTACTTTAACAAGGAAGCAACTCGAAACAATAGATGCTTAGTGTGCTCAGAGAAGCTGGTCAGAGAAGTAGGTAAAGAGAGATGTTGTCCTTTTGCTCCATAGGAGGCTTCTTTCATCCTTGAGCTCACCTTAGGACATCTGCATTATGGTGTGACAGGTTACAGCATTCGTGTGAGAGTATGGATGGTTGATGCCAGAAACAACAGCCCTGCAGGGAAGGGGAGAAGTGGGACTATTGATCAGAAGACAGTGAAAATCCCGTGAAGTTTTCTTGTACATTGTTTCTTGCACTGAAAGCTGTTTTGCAGCATAACACTCGCAGGTGCAATTTTGGCATTATGTCCATACAATAAATAGTCAAAAAAGGATGAAAACTGCAAAACTGAAAGTGATACAACTTTTTTTATACCTACACAATAACTATAATCGTAATAAATGAACAATAAAACAGCGGAGAAGCCGTGGATTAAATAAAAAGGCTGTAGTTATCAGCAGGGATACGTGAATCCCGTGGCGAAGCAAGGAAGGGAATGTAGAGACTGGAGCGACGGACGACCTTAAATAGGCATGCAGCCAACAACGTGGGAGGCATTGGGATGTGGGACCCAATGCCGCCTCACACGGTGACCGAGCTGCCGGCTATGGACGTAAGTAGGATTGAGTTAGCGTTGGGAACCCACGTACCAAATTTCTTGAAGATGGGCCCATAAGTAACAAAGACAGTTGAAAAGTTCAATATGGTGGCCGACAGTGGCATCATACCACTGAAATAAGTACCAAATTTCAGCCTTCTACCTATACAGGAAGTTGGAGAATTAGTGACGTTGGACAGTCACTAACCGAGTGGTTTCCATGTCCGGAGATGGCACCTGCCTTTTACATTCTCTTTGTTACATATTGCAGGGCCATATCAGGCTCACTCTTGATATTTGGAGGAACATTGTGTCTTATGTATTGAATGACTGGGACAGGTTCAAGGTGTGCACTGATGACGGTACAGGAGATAATTATACTACACAGGAGCACTATAAGAGTGGAATGCTTAAGCCCTTCACCTATGGATCTGCATGTGAGTTGATGGCTGCCACTGAATTGTTCGGTTGTCGCTTTCAAGTGTACCGAAATGGCCAAATATTTTACACCTTTCGACAACCGCCAATGCCTCTTAAACATCTTAGATTCACAGGTGACGATTTCAGTAGTGGACACTTTGATGTTTTTGAATTTTTAAACTCTCAAAAGCTGGATGTGAAGTTATTGATGAAACCGGTTGTATGCTTACAATGTTTGACAGATGGCGAATGTCACTTCAACACAAGTCCTGCAAATACCGTCGCAATTGAAACACACCATGAAATTTAAACCGATTATGACAGCAGCAATCCAAGCTAAGAGATTTCAGACAAGATTACTGTTCACATGGCCAACTGTACGTTTTATGCTCAAGAGTAAGCTCGGCGCACAGCTTGGTCATATTACAACCGGAGGGCCGAACTGATAATGTGTTATACAAATAGATCCTTAACAAATAATTATTGGTATATATTCCCTCAGTTTAAAAAGGTTTAATTTTCTTCTTAATAAAAATTTTAAGGCAGTACTTTGCCGCTGCGAAGCGCGGGTATTTTCCTAGTATATATATATATATTGTGATAGAATAAAGATGCTTGCTCGCACCCTTGTACCCTCAGACACCACGTCAGACACCAGATAAAAGTCCAATAATTATTTATTATAATAATAATTGTGCACAAAGCACGCTCCTCTCCACAATTCTCCAATAACAATGAACAATCCTCCACTCCCAGACGCTTAGCCACCCTGCCTCCCAACTCAGCTCATCGTCTGGGAGCTCCCACAGTCCTTTTATATTCCCTGACCCGGAGGTGTTCCTTCCCAACAGTCCACAAGTCCTTATTCCTTCCGGGTCAGGGTAAATAATGTTTCTCACCCCGGAAGCCCGTCGCTCTTCCTATGACGAACTTCCGGGTCATAGGGCATGAAGAATTCTTGGTCCTCCCTGCAGCTCCTTCTCGTGGCCCCCATGGCATCCAGCAGGGCGGTGCACAAAACTACATGGTCCATAATGCCCTGCTGGTCTTCTGGGGACCTCCATGCTGCAAGGAGGGCTCCACCTGGCGGCTTGGGGTATTGGCGGGGTACATGGCGGCCATATCTTACAGTACTCCCCAGTGACGAATCATGATTCGGGCGCCAGCCCCGCGAGGGATGTCTTCCTCCAGGAGGAGTTGTTGTTCGGGTCCTGGCGAAGTCCAGAAAATTTCCGGGAGAACCTTGGGGGAATATTAAATAAAAAAGGATTTGTATTCCACGTCCTCCCAGGACAACTTCGCCATCCATGTCCCGGTCGGCGGCATTCATAGCACAGCCGCCTTCCTCCAGTGTGTATCCCTCTGCGAGTCTGGAAACAGTCGGGAAACTTTCGCTCCGCCCCTTTGTCCACTGAGGAGGGTTCCACGGCCGCCCCTGAGCTCTCAGCTCGCTGCTCAACTTTGTCAGGAGACCCCCTCTTTATTCTAGGGATCTCCAGTTTACTCTGGGGCTTGTCCACAGTTTGGGTCTCTCTATTAGTGAAAGAGAGCCCTTTTACTGTCTGCACGCCCTTTGATTTATAAACATGGGTCGGGGTCTTTAGGATCGAATCGCTCCAAGAGACAGCACCAACCAGCTGCTCTGGCTCGATCGGTCCTTCCCCCGGCCGCTCCGTAAACGTTTCGGCCTCTCTTGTAGGGCACGCATCCATTTGGCACCCGCTATGGATTAAAAGCGGGCCCGGATCACACTGCGTCCCTATTACATTATATACGGTACCGACATTACCTGTCTGTACCGCCAAATCACATAACACGGGAGGCTCTCGGTCTAATTGCCGCAGGTACTCACGTACTCTTCTTAAAGGCGCTTCGGCCGCCGCTCCCAGATCTCCAACGATCTTCTTAATCGCCTCTAAAGTCTGCAAAATACTCCGCACGGGCTCGATTAATTTTTCGAGTTCCCGCACGTCAAAATAGTTAGTTAATTCGGCCGGGGTTTGGCTTACTTCCTGGTTTGCCATACCGTCCGGCCGGGAGCCAATGAACACGCCCGCTGTCGGCACGTGTTCTGACGGGTTCCGCACGGGTTTCTGGGAATTGGAGTTCTCTACAGACGAGGATCGGGCCGCCATCTTTGCCCGACTGCGATCTGCCTGTATTAATTTGTCGGCAGATCGACCAGCCATTTCCCGGCCCTCCTTACCTTCTCGTGGGTTGAGCGGTGCTTCGCTCACCTCCCCTTTCCCCTTCGGAAAAATCAAGTCCGTCTTTTCTTGGGCGAAGCCACAAACAGCTGGACACGGACCTTCTCCTTCCCATAATCTTCCGAGGTGGGTCACGTGTCCTTTGCGGCACCCGTAATGCGGAAGTCTTTTTCGTTGTCCGTCTGCCCGCACAAAAGCGCCACACCGTCTTCGGGAGATTCTCCTGCATCCCGCAGAACTTCCGGATGATCTTTTCCGAGGTATGTGCATGGTACAAAATGCGTAATTTTAAATAAATTATCTACGTTTGCAGCACATACCTCGTTGTAGGTTTCTTCGTCCGGAGTCCTCTCCCGATCCGTGTAGTCGCCTGTCGCTCATCCCAGTGTCGGCCATGACGAACATGGAACTTCCGCTGGTGCTGTTGCCCTGTTTTGTCTTCTTTTCCCCATTACGGACTTGAAAAAAAAAGGTGAGGTTTCTGGCGATTATTCCTGTATGTGTCGTGACGCTGTCCTCCCGGGGTATTCTGTCCACAATAAAATTTTTAAATACAGGTCCTCTGCCAAACTGACGGCCAGAGAATCCTGCCGGCTACGCCAATTGTGATAGAATAAGATGCTTGCTCGCACCCTTGTACCCTCAGACACCACGTCAGACACCAGATAAAAGTCCAATAATTATTTATTATAATAATAATTGTACACAAAGCACGCTCCTCTCCACAATTCTCCAATAACAATGAACAATCCTCCACTCCCAGACGCTTAGCCACCCTGCCTCCCAACTCAGCTCATCGCCTGGGAGCTCCCACAGTCCTTTTATATTCCCTGACCCGGAGGTGTTCCTTCCCAACAGTCCACAAGTCCTTATTCCTTCCGGGTCAGGGTAAATAATGTTTCTCACCCCGGAAGCCCGTCGCTCTTCCTATGACGAACTTCCGGGTCATAGGGCATGAAGAATTCTTCGGTCCTCCCTGCAGCTCCTTCGTGGCCCCATGGCATCCAGCAGGGCGGTGCACAAAAACTACATGGTCCATAATGCCCTGCTGGTCTTCTGGGGACCTCCATGCTGCAAGGAGGGCTCCACCTGGCGGCTTGGGGTATTGGCGGGTACATGGCCGGCCATATCTTATATATATATATATATATATATATATATATATATATATATATATATACTGTATATATAACAATTATCCAACATATATATATAACACTAATGGATTATTTTTCTCTCAACCACTTCTTTCCAGGTCAATGGATAAGTCATGGTGGACTATTGCCATGGGCTCCACACTCCCCTGATTTGACACTCTATGATTTCAGGTTATGGGGTATGGTGAAGAAGCGTGTATATAGCAAGAAAGTTTGTAATATCAATAAACTGAAGGACAGAATATGAACTGTAATATCATTTATTCCCCACAAGATGTGTGTCAGGGCTTTAAATAGTACAGTTGCTTGTTGGTTTTTGTGTGTTGAACATGATAGTGAAAAGGTTGAGAAATTCCTGTAAATCATCTTGCTCATATGAAGTATGTTTTGTGAATAAATTGTATGCACCATTCAAATGTTTACATAAATCATATCCACCATTCAAATGTTTACATAATTTTGAATCACCCTGTATGTGTGTGTATGTATACATACAAACACATAGTGCTAGCTGTGCTACCTAAGACGGGTTGAAATAGAAGTAATCGATATACACCAAAGCACCATGCAATCCATATATCTCTGTTATATGTCATTTTGTATGGGATTTGTAAAAGCAGTGCTAATGTTTGTGATGGACCATCTATTGGGAAGACAAATGCAATGAATTTTATAAAGAATACTTCTGATTTGGGATATTTTGGAATGGCAGAGACATAGCAACTGGATAAACACACCAAAAGATACACGGGCATTTATCCTTTCATTAAGGTTGATAGGTTGCATGTATCTTTTTATTTTCTTTTTGTTTTGTATTTTTGTCAGCTGTTCTGATTTCTTATCTGCACACTCCCTAATAAACAAGGCTTGAGCTGGGAGTGCAATTTTTGCCATTTCTGGGGTAGTGGGGGAATGGAACAGTAGTCTGCTTGCACTTATCAACACCTTTATAGAACATAATTGCTGATTAACTGTACATACTGCATCTCTGTTGTTAGTCATTAGCACTATAACATAAGTAACATGATAATTATATTTGAATACTAACCCTCACCTATTCTGTTTCTTTTCTCGGTACCCAAATGTGGCCATTGGTGCCACGGCCCACCTGCCAAGTTGTTTGCCTGCCTATGGTAAAGTCATCCCTGATGGAGGATCACAGGAATCATGGGAAAGAGAGGTCCTTTCATCGGAGCAATGTTTCAGCCGTGGCATGGCCAAATGGAGATGCAGCTAGATGGATGAGGTCTCCAGGACTCTAAAAATATCGAAACCTAATTATGTCATATCATCTACTGTTAAACTGTAATTCTAAAATTTTTATTATGCTGTCTTAAGGAATTGTTCTGTTGTGTATATTGTATTGTATTGACCCCCTACTTTTGACACCTACTGCACGCCCAACCTACCTGGAAAGGGGTCTCTCTTTGAACTGCCTTTCCCGAGGTTTCTTCCATTTTTCCCTACAAGGTTTTATTGGGAGTTTTTCCTTGTCTTCTCAGAGAGTCAAGGCTGGGGGGCTGTCAAAAGGCAGGGCCTGTTAAAGCCCATTGCGGCACTTCCTGTGTGATTTTGGGCTATACAAAAATAAACTGTATTGTATTGTATTGTAACAAAAGACAGTGATGGAATGGTGCAAACTTATTTAAGGTGGGCCGGGTTTACGAGTTTTTTTGTAGTCTTTGGTGATTGTAGTGTTAAATAATCAGGGTATCTGGAATATTTCCCTCGAAGGATGTGGAAGTAGGGATATTGTCAGTCAACAGTACTGCAGCTAAATTAGTGCATACACCTGAGACACACGATAGGAGGGGCAAGGAAATTAAAATTTTATTAAAGTGTTTGCATAGTTAGGAGACATAGAAGTTGGAGAGGGCCCTGGGTAAAACGTTTTACCTTGTTCCTTACTGTACATAGCAGAGCAAATCACTTTAGTATATACTGTAGTACAGTGTAGACTTCGGATGTCAGAGAGCACACACATAGCTGTGTGCTTTCCAGTTGGTGGGGACTTAATACATACAGGAAGGGGACTGAGTGAGATGTTCTTGCTAGGTTGAAAAAAAAAAAAAATTAGGTCTTAAGTTCTTGTTAGGTTTAATATAAAACAAAGTGTTTTGTCTTTTGGACAACGATCTGGTGAGAAAGCATGTGAGAGAGAAAGAGGACCTTTGGAGAAGGTAATGAGGATGAGTCCAAGGTGAGAGAAGAGGATTGACTTGATGTATGATGAGCTCTGTACTAAATTGTACATTTTTTGTGTTGGATGACTTTTTTCTTTTTTTTCTATATTATTGAACAGATAAAGAAGAAAAATTTAATTGTTTTTCTTTTTGTAAAATATTTTTGATAAGAACACTTTTGTCCTTGTCCCATTCTCTTCATCACTGATCAATCTCAAGTCATGAAGTCCAAGATATTCTGAGTTCAAGGTTGTATCTTAGCATGAGCAGACTTGACATATCACAGGATATGTAAAATAAGAAACAGAAAACTGAAAACATTTTTGGGGATTAAACTTTGATTCCCCATTTATTGCAGTTTGGCAAAGTTTTAGCTGGAAAAATCAAAGACTTGTGCATCAGTCACACCAGTATGGCCTTAATGACTTGCTGACAATGCTTTAAAGTTTCTTCCAGGTTATATTGCCTTGAGACCAGATGATGTGAAGCCATACAGTATTTAAGTCAAAGTTCCTCTTCCAAATTGTAGATTGTAGAAAAAAAGGCCAAACAAGTAAGACCTTCCACGAAATTCTATGTAAATCACTCCCCATAAGTCATGTTACATGTTAGCACATTAGCATCCACAATTATATGTGGTTAATCTGTATATTCATTTTAGTTTCATGATCAGCTGATAAGAAATAATTAAATTGTACATTCTTTTATTAAAAACTGTTTGGAACTGACACCTTTCAATGTTTTTAAATTAACATGTTTCTTGAATGCATTTCAGTTTTTTTATCTTATCTTTTGGTAGCTGTTATAAAACAGGTAAAATCTGGTCAGGAATTTAAAAGACAGAGATCACTACAATTATTGACTGCATATTTAGATATGACAACGATATCTGAAACAAAGGAACATAAGCAGATAATAGCAAAATATATTACACCCTAAATTATACTTAAATTGATATTACTTCTTCAATCTGATGTTTAGAAACATTTATTGGCAATCACACATTTTTCCTACTATAACATTTTTCTTGTTTCATTAATGTTATAGGTATATGGTTCTGTTCTTGGTGCATTCTCTATTTAACATGAAAGTGTTCAATCTTGCCAAGAAACTGAAGAGAAATTGACAATGAAAATCATTCCTTAACAGTGTGCTGATTCTTACTTTGTTATTATGTCATCATTGTTTCTAACCTGGCATGCAGTGTGTTTGATTTGTGCAAATTCCTTAGCTATTTTTACTTTAAATGGGGTCAGAGTGACACTTTGAAATACTTTTATTTTGAGTGTAATAACTGCCATTTACGATTATAATAAATTACTTAAAGGCACAGATCACTACAGACCACAAATTCTGTTTTTATTTTGAAATTTTTATTTTAAAATTCAATTAATGTTTTATTGGATTCCTTTGTGATTTACATACACAAATTTACACACACACACACACACACATATGTACAGTGAAATGAACAGCCTTGACACACATAAAAAGGTTTGGGGCAGCTGCCCATATATTGTCCCTGGCTGCAAAAGGGTTTTGAAATAGCACTCATGTGCACTGTCTTGAGTCCTGAACTGAACTGAATAGTTGAGAAAAGATGGTGGCTTTATAAGCCGAAAGGCGGAAGTGATGTCATCTGTTAAATCAGGCAGGATTTCCCATGTTTGGCCTGCAGAGATGACAGACATAGGTTTAGTGCACCGTGCCACCCCCTGGCCAGATGGGTAATTACCTCCACTTGGTCCACTCAGTTCCCTCCTAGTCACACACACATATATATATATATATATATATGCATGTGTGTGTGTGTGTATATATATATATATATATATATATATATATATATATATACACAGTGGAACCTTGGTTCACAACCATAATTCATTCCAAAACTCGTAAACTGATTTGGTCGTGAACCGAAGTAATTTCCCCCATAGTATTGTACAAAGTATGTAAATACAACTAATCTGTTCCAGACCGTACAAACTGTATGTAAATATATATATTTTAAAGATTTTTAAGCACAAATAAAGTTAAGTATACCATAGAATGTACAGCGTAATAGTAAACTAAATATAAAAACATTGAATAACACTGAGAAAACCTTGAACAACAGAGAAAACAAACACTACAAGAGTTTGTGCTATAGCGCTACGAACCGCTCGCTAAAAACACTTTATTTTAATGAGTTTAAGCACAGGGAAATAAATGAACATTTGAAAAATCCGTAATTTAATAAACCAGCAGGAAAGTAAAATTGCAACAATGCATGCTACGAAGCGCTCTCTGTAAACAGAAGTGAAGTGGAGGTTAAAATCCAATAGAAAAAAGTCTTCATTAAATACAACGAGGTTAAAACAATGCTCGGATCTGTCTCTTTAAAAACAAGCCTGGTGCATTCTTTAACTGCCTTCTCGGCCTTATGCGTCCAGTCATCTCTCTCTCTCGCTCGCGCACACGTATGCGTGTCTCTCTCCTGCGCGTGTGTGTGTCTCTCACCCGTGCGTGTGTCTATGTCCCTCTCGCGCGCGCGCGTGTCTCTGTCTTTTTCTCTCTATCTTGCTCGCTGCACAGGGAATGCACAGGGACAGACTGAACACGTGCGGAAATCATCGCCACTCACAAACTGAAAGGGAAACTGGCTTGTTCGTATACCGAGTCTGTGGTTCTGAACAGATGCAAAAGTTTGGCAAACTTTTTGGTCATAAACCGACTTGTACGTGTTTGTAGACGTTTGTGAACCGAGGTTCAACTGTGTATATATATATATATATATATATATATATATATATATATATATATATACACACACACACACACACGCTAGCTGTGTGTGATCTTTGTGAATAAAAAAACCTAAACACTCCCTAGCAGTTTTACTGTATTTATGAACTTGAGAGGATGAGGACCCAACTGTGCTTGCTGCCCGTTTGGCTTTTGTAAGAAGACACTGGCAATACCATATCTTAGCTGTATTGATGGCACAGAAGTTCTATTAATGTTTGTCTCGAGAAAATACCTCCAGATAGACAATGTTTTTATTGAAAACTCCAAGCATTGGCTTCTGTTCCTGAGGTGTTTCAACTGCATGTTGTTGAGCCACAATATTTGCTTTGTTTCGATGTTGTGTCCCTTCATCTGTGTCATTAGCACAACATCATTGTTGTGCGGTGGCGTTTACTTCACAGAGGTCATTCATAGTGAGGTGCACGCAAATGCTGAAAAAATTGACAAGTGCATGCATGGACCATCTAGTGGCTGTGGTTGAGCGTGAGTACAGTGGACTGCTCCATACAAACACATACAGGTCTTTGGTTTATATATGTCTAATTTATGCATTATTCTGTAGGAATAGTATGGTCATATAGAATAGTTTGCACATTCCCTTGCTTCAGGATTTCCTCTGAGCAGTCTGGTTTCCTCCAAATCTTAGACATTACTGATGGGTATGCACTTTTAATAAGACAAATCCTTTGCTATTAGTAAATAAGACGTACCATTTTTTATAGGGTCGGCACGGTGGGACTGCTGCCTCGCAGTTAAGAGGCCTGGATTCGCTTCCCGGGTCCATCCTGCATGGAGTTTGCATGTTCTCCCTGTGTCTGCGTGGGTTTCCTCCGGGTTCTCCAGTTTCCTCCCACAGTCCAAAGACCTGCAGGTTAGGTTCATTGACGATCCTAAATTGTCTCTAGTATGTGCTTGGTGTGTGTGTGTGCCCTGCGATGGGATTGGCTCCAACAGACCCCCGTGACCCTGTACTTAGGATAAAGCGGGTTGGATAATGGATGCATGGATGGAATTTTTTATAGGTGGAATACGGGTTTTTCTGTTGACGAATATACAGTATACTGCTCAAAAAAATGAAAGGAACACTTTTTATTCAGAGCATAGCATCAAGTCAATTAAACTTCCGGGATATAGATCTGGTCAGTTAAGTAGCAGAGGGGGTTGTTAATCAGTTTCAGCTGCTTTGGTATTAATGAAATTAACAACAGGTGCACTAGAGGAGGCAACAATGAGACAACCACCAAAACAGGAATGATTTAACAGGTGGAGGCCACTGACATTTTTCCTTCCTCATCTTTTGTGACTGTTTTTTCACTAGTTTTGCATTTGACTATGGTCAGTGTCACTGCTGGTAGCATGAGGCGATACCTAGACCCTACACAGGTTGCAAATGGTAGTCCAACTTCTCCAGGATGGTATAGTAATACGTGCCATTGCCCGAAGGTTTGCTGTGTCTCCCACCACAGTTTCAAGGACATGGAGGCGATTCCAGTAGACAGGCTGTCATGGAGGAGATTCCAGTAGACAGGCAGTCACTGTAGGAGAGCTGGACAGGGCCACAGAAAGTCCTTATCCCATCAGCAGGACCGGTATTTGCTCCTTTGGGCAAGGAGGAACAGGACGAGCACTGCCAGAGCCCTACAAAATAACCTCCAGTAGGCCACTGGTGTGAATTTCTCTAACCAAAGAGTCAGAAACAGACTTTATGAGGGTAGCCTGAGGGTCCGACATCCTTTAGTGGGCCCTGTTCTCACTGCCCGGGACCGTGGAGCTCGATTGGCATTTGCCATAGAATACCAGATTTGGTAGGTCCACCACTGGTGCCCTGTGCTTTTCACAGATGAGACCAGGTTCACCCTGAGCACATGTAACAGACGTGAAAGGGTCTGGAGAAGCCATGGAGAATGTTATGCTGCCTGTAACATCGTTCTGCATGACCGGTTTGGTGGTGGGTCACTGATGGTCTGGGGAGGTATATCCATGGAGGCACGCACAGATCCCTACAGGGTAGACAACGGGACCTTGACTGCCATTTGGTATCGGGATGAAATCCTTGGACCCAATGTCAGACCCTATGCTGGTGCAATGGGACCTGTGTTCTGGGTTCCTCCTGGTGCATGACAATGACCGGCCTCATGTGGAACTACCTGGAGGATGAAGGAATTGATACCATTGACTGGCCCCAACACTCACCTGACCTAAATCCAATAGAACACCTCTGGGACATTGCACATTTGACTTGCACATTTCCCATGACACAATCATTGGCAGTTGCTGCATTGTGAACAGTGCTTAGGGAGCTAATGTCTTTTTTGTCCTTCCAGTTGATCCCAATCATTTTGCTTTCTTGCATACTGTACTCCACTGCAGCTACATGACTGAAGTCACTAAGTATATCCCAGTGGCTTGATTGCACAGTGCCATATGAATCGGTTTCACTATTCATGTCAATGTCTGATAACTAATTTACATTGTCATCACTGCCACTTGATTCAGCTAATAGTTCATTTTACGTTTGTTCTAAAATTGGTTTTATAGCTTTTTGTTTATTTTTGCATGCCATTGTGAGTTTTGGTTGAAGGCTACATGCCATAAATATTGATGCATTACCATTAGAATGGCAAAATGCATATAGATGTTGTGGGGAGCGGCTGGGGGTGGTACCCAGCCGGAACGCCTGGAAGGACTGGGAGAGGGACTATGCCTCCTCCTGACCACGAGAGTGCAGCCACCTGGTTGGTATGGGGGCCATGGGAACAGAGCATGGAAGCTCAACCCTATAGGGGCCCATGGTCACCACCAGGGGGCGCCCGGATGCCTGAAAAGCCCTGGACTTCAGCACTTCCTCCACACCCTGACATGCTGGGGGAAGGAAAACATTGACACCCAGAGTGCTTCCAGGTGCTCAGCCGGCACTTCCGCCACACCAGGAAGTGCCGCCGGAAGCTCATCAGGAGGCACCTGAAGCACAGCCGGGTGAACATAAAAGGGGCTGCATCTCTCCTTTCAGGAGCTGGAGTTGGGTGGAAGTGGATGTAGCTCGGAGGAGAGCAGTGGAGGTGGTGAAGAGAGAGGCATTTGTGAGAGGCCTGGACTGAGGGTGATTGGTGCAGGGGCACTGGGTTGTGCGGTATTGTAAATAGTTGGAATAATGTACAATAAACGTTGTGTGGTTTGAAACCATCGGTGTCTTCCTGTCTGTGTCCAGGCTGTTTCCCACAATGTTCATTATTTTGTTGCAGCATGATGTTACTTTATCCTCTAGATGACAACAGAATACTGTCCCGAGCGCTATTTAAGCTTAAGATATTGGATCATGACAGCTTAACCTGAGAGTCACTCGGGCTTAACTGATTTTACGTAGAATTCTGAGCCTGAGAGATATGCTGGTTTAATTCCACAAAGGTTAATACAGATGTATGTAGTCGCATAGTCAGTGGCATACACAAACTTGTGGTGAGCAGTGGCTCACAAAGGGAAAAGGGGCACCTTACATGACAGAATTTCTTGCACTTTAATCCTGGACAGAAATTATTGCCCACTTTTATTTCTCTGATTTTAGTTTCATGGGAGATTTGGCTGTAACATTAGAGGCATTATAGTATTCACAAAAGTTGGCAAAAATGTATTTTTCCATAATAGATTATTATATTAGACTATTAGAAAAGACACTACCACTGTTATAATGTGTATGTACTTTATGTTTCTGATATAATACATCTAAGCACAAAAGAACAAATAAAAGAATGCCCCACTACTTATATGAGATACCAAACAGGTCTTAATAGCGGGACATCAACTGAATTACTATGGATAATCACTTTAATTTTATGATGCATGATTTTTAACTTAAAGACAGAATTAACACAATGTTATGAAACACCATCACTATGATTCTATAAAATAAATACCATTTTCTTTTGCCACACTCACCCTGTACTTTACAGAATTTCAGAAGTGCATTATTTCAGAACATTTTACAATAATGCCAAGGCAATTATTTTTTTTACTATGAACATTCGCAAATAAGGCTGCTACTTTGTCCGAGCCCTGTGTGTGTTTCTGTCATTAATAAGAAGAAGAACATAACAAGTAAGACAAAACCAACTCTCCATTTACACTTTAAAGCTTAATATGCTTAGTATATATAATCTTGTCAGCTACCAGAGTTTTTCTATCTCACACTCCTAATACATCAAAGACACCAATAAAACACTCCTGAATTAAGCCAGCAATATCAACATAAGTAATTACTGTATAATGGATGCTGTGCAGAATGTGAAATTGCTTTTGTCTCATCTAGTTGCCAAGCAAAAAAAATATGTTTTGACCTAATCCTTAATCTTCTACAGAACTGTATCATTAACAGCAACAATAAAATCATTTTGCATGGATTTTCACATGGCGGAATTTTATACAAAACATAGATGATGACTCTGAGTTGTCAAGATATAAGCATACTTGTGTTAATTCACTTAACATTTCTACTCTCACCTTGTCCCCTGGTTGCATCTATTAAACACCTGAGAACAGCCCCGTCCTTTCTTACCATTTCATGGTTATTTGCCACTTAATGTCAGGCACGCTTGATATGCTCCGCTCTTACTCTGCCAAGTATTCTTAGTAGTACACATGCTCTTACATATTAAATTCTTCACCTTTATAAGAAAGCAACATTTTTTGGTATTAAAATTTAATTTAAATGTAAAACCAGGATGACATTCTTTAATGTCAAAGTAAGTCAAAGAAGAGATCTCTTCTTATGATCAGTTTCATAATAACTTTGTACACTACCTAATTAACCCTAATTATCATAATGAGACTCTCATGACCACCATCCTACCCCCACCTTCCAACTATAATGTGACACCCAAGTTAAGAGCTCCTGACTTACATGTACTGTTGAATTTTGGTGTCTCTTACAAGCCCTTGCAAGAGTGTGAAACCCCCTGGCATGTCCTCTCAAGAGTCCCAACTAAACTGCTAATAGGATTATTCACAAAATACAAAATCTATAATTTTATAAATTCCAAGCAGCAGCAATATGCTAACTCTACTTTACAATCTGAACAGCTGTCCTCTTTACACAATACAAATTCACTAAGCTTCTAGGAACCAACAAGATAGAACAGTTCAATGAATGACTTACGATACTACTCAATCAGGCAAATTTAGCAACAAATACAGATAGGAAGTGATTAAAAAGAATGCGTCTGAAGGCTTGCTGACCAGTGCACATTACCAATTTGTTTGTATTACTTAACACTACAATTACCGAATCCTACGAAAAAAACTCATAACCCTGGCCCACCTTAAATCCCTTTGCACATCTCCATCAGTGTCTTTTATTTTGTAAATGTATCAATCATCACAAGCAGCAAGCAACCTGCTGTCCCATACCCCGCCTTGACGGAACTCAGCTCGTGGGCAAAAGGTTCTCCCATTTCAAGCTAAGGCTCATTATATACTGTACATGTGAAGTGCCTGTAGTTGTATAGGGTAAATAATACAGTATATCGTTATTTGGAATCCACACATTTCATGTGTGTTCTGTGGCTACAAAGATCAGGGTAAGTGTAGGATAAAAGGAAATGTGTAATGGGCATGATGAGCAAGTTGTAAGTTAATTTCTGTGCCAGGTAGTGTGATTTTAGAAAAAAACAAGTGACCTATTATAGTGAAACACCTGTTGAAAATCATATTCTATTTCCATATAGGATAGTAAATAGCTTACTTAGCTTTAACAACACACATTGGTTACCATGGCTTTTTTCTCCAGTTCTATACAATGAAAAAGGCATGCACTTCAAATGGGAGAAAATGGCATTTGGGCCAATGTGAGGAAAGCAGAAGGGATGTGAGTGACTGTAGCAACCCCTTTGTGCACTTGCCCAGCATCTAGTCACACAGCTTGATATCCAAAAACAGTCCTATTTGCTTTAATTGTAAATATCTGCAAATACGTAATTACCCTTTTATATGAAGTGTAATAAATATATATACACTGTGTGAAATGCCTAAGCTTTGATCAAATAAACTAGTCTTTGAGTTCTGAATGTAATTCAGGGAAGTATATTTGGAAAAGTTGAAAATGTCAGAATCCTTTTCTCTTTATGAGTTTGTCAGAGGGGGACATTTTTTGTACACTGAGTCATTCCATTTCTCTCTTAGGAAAAGAAACATGTCAATATTACATTTAAAACCCAGCAGATGAACAGGCAATAGCCATCCATTGTTGGCACTGGAGGTGAGAAGTTAAAAGGCTGTCTGCAGATTGTAGGTATTTGCTGTATTGCAAAGGAGTCACCACGTTGAAGTTTTTGGCTGGTTGAGATTACAAACAATACCAAGTTGTGATAACAGCACTGCTCGTTCCTTGGAGGATGTCTGTATTTACCTGACTTGGAAATTAACATGTTTGATACTATTGGTTGCTAATCAGCAGATCTGTACTCATTAATGGTTGGTAACAATACATTTTGTTAACTTGTGTTTTCATGAATTGTTAAATCCAGGAAATTTAGATATGCCATTGTTTAATCTGATTGTCCAGAACTGATAATTGCAGGGACTGAAGGAGATTTAAGCTTCTGGGCAGGAGAAGGCAAGGAGAGGGACAGTCCACTGAGAATGCTGCCAAGACTCGCAGAGAGCACAAGGGCTCACTGGTAGACTGGGGTACGTAGCTGGTAAGACGTGAGGGACACGGACGGCAACACTTACCCCGAGGGAGGAAGAAACAGCTCCACAAGAAGACGGGTGTGGGTCCAGCGAGTGAGGGAAGCTGCATGAAAGGACAGAGCTGGCAGACGAGAAGTGAGGCGTGCCTAGGTCAGAGCAACACAAGGAGCCCAGAGTGGAGAAAAAGAACGACTAGGAGATGCTGATAGGGATTCCATGATTTGACAAAACTTCTGTTGTGAAACAAGTGTCCGGTGAACAGACTGTATCCATGGACAATTGAACGATTAAGTGTTGGGGTAACACAATGCGCAAACTGGACTCTGCACCACTAAAGGTTGTATCCTCCAATTCTGTTTTTGACGGACTTTTAGAGCGTGAACTGTGTGTTTTCCTTTTAAAAAAAGGAAATTTGTTCTTGATAGTTAGATTTTGTTTATGTTCATTTATCTTTTTCATGTACTTATTATTGTCTAGTGTAATTGAAGTTACTGTTGCTTTTCCTGAAATTACTGTTGTGTCTTTCATTGTGTGTTTACTCACCGCCCAATTTAAAGAAACCTGTGTGCTATTATTGGTAAATTTCAGGAGTTCCCAGTCTCTTAATAAAACTGGGTGACGTAGTCGGATATTTAAATGGTGTCTAAGTTAGATTACCTGTAAGTGTGATCAGACACCTGTCACAAGTTACATACCTTCAGGAGAAAGGTAATAAGAATAAGTCTGACAGAAGAGTCCTGTTTACTTCCCTGAGATAAGAAACAGTCAGCAGCAGTGGCCCTCTGTTCCTGAGGTCAAATAGACACCAGGTGGTTGTCTTTGCTGGTGTCTCTGCTGAGAAAAGGCAAGATAAGTCCAGATACATAAAGTCCTGAATATGCAAACTTTATAGTAACCTTGAACTGCATTCCTGTTATATTTTGGCCAAGTCTCATTTCATGGCTTATGTTAACTTGGTGTGTTATTATGGTTTTTGTTAAATATATACCAACATTTTTCAAGTCTACATGTAATTACTGTTGGGGTTGTTTACCTTTTTTTAATTCTATATTCTATATGTATGTCTTAATGTTTAATTATGTCCCTTGTACTTTGTGGTTCCCCAAGATGCTTGACCAACCTGAAGTCACTGCGTCACTGCTCCTGAGCAGAGATGACAAGAGAAAGAGGCCTTGAGAGCGGAATAACAGATGTGGTCCTGATGCAGCAACATCCGAGAAAGATCACAGCACACCAGGAATTGTGGTGAATGATGGAGGTGGCAGGTCAGGATCTGTGGATACTTACTGAAGTGGTGGATCAAAGTTGGTGTGTCTGGCTGCATCCTCAGGATGCCCCAGGTCCTGATGAGGAATGGCAAAAAGGTTCCATTTGTAGTTTAAGCTATTTATTGGAATCTATTTTTAACAACCTGAGACAGTTTTATGGATGTATTTATTTATTGAACTGTTTATTTAATTGCACTGTTTGTACATGTTAAATCACTCAATATTCTCAATATTAGAATAAGCCATTACTGCTTTTGCTAAGTAAATCTCGTGTTTGCTGCCTTGCTTCAATTGTGTCTCTCAGTGCCCTGGGAAGCAGGCAGTGCCAAGGCTGTGGGAACATGGGGGCACCACAAAAAGACCTTGATTTTCTCTATCTTACTGAAAATAGTCAATATGGCTCTTCTTATAATGTGATGATTATCTCTGCCTGCTACTAGTAATTTAAAATGATCTGTTCTGCCAGAAGACAAAAAATGGCAGGAAACAAGGAGAATAAAGGACTGGCAGATGAAATCATAATATAAAATTAGGGGAATAGTCAAAATGTGATTATCATAAATCAAAACACCAAACCCAAACCACAATGCACACACTATACAAACAATGTAGTGAAGCACATGCAAATTTTTGGTTAGAGCAATCACAGTGTTGGTGTTGCGAACGTGAGTCACATGCATGGAAAAAAGGAGTGTGAGGCCTCCAAAATTCTCCACAAAGCAGGCCAAGAGCTCAGCCAGCCCACCTGCAAGGCTTCAGCCTGCCAAGGCCCCAAATAGGTATGTGTCTTCAAAAGTTTGGAATCCAAAGAAAGTTCCAAACTATATAAAAAAAAATGTTTAATGTGGGAGATAAACCTGAGAAATTCTGGCTTGTAAAGAAAAAACTTACCTGAAGTCTTTATAAAGTGACGATTTATAACAAAAGTAGAACATAATTCACAATGCTCAAAAGAGCACACATGAGGATTTTCTTCAATCTGGATGAAAGGAAATTCTAAAGCAAACAAGTCCCAATACAGAGACCAGTAATCAGAGTCCAAACACAGAAGTGAAAAAACACAAAACCAAGAAATGTCAAAAGAAAAGCAATACTCACATCTATCAACAAACTCAATGGGTCAATGCTGAGATTCTCCCTCTCAGCTAAATATATAGCCAGAGAAATGCCCCAGCAGCAATAACATCAGGGTGGCTGTGCCAGTTGTGGCACTGCCCACAGAACACATGGAATGGACGCATGTCTAAAGTGACAGAGTACAAATAACAAAAATTATGCAAATTAAGAAATAACATAAAAACTTAATTATTCAAAATTAACAAAACTTACAATAAAACAGAAAAAAATACAAGCCAGGGGAAAAAAACTCTGGCCATAATACAACACTTGGACTATCTGGAAATACATGCCTTTATATCATTGCAGCAATAATGCAATGCACTTTTCGTTATCCTAGTATAACAATGTGGTTAGATATCAAACAAAAAAAAAATCCACAGAAGGGAGGTGCCCATGAAAAACAAAATGGTGTCACAACATAACAAAAAGAAGACAAAAAATAATGCATTTGTCAAAATGAAACTACCAGGTGAAAAACAAAGAATTTCCACATAACTAATACACCTAAAATAACCAAAACAAATAATAAGGAAAAGGAAAACTGCAAAAAAAAAACATAAATACATAAAATTATCTGTTAAACATCTTTACATTGAGCTGTGCTGTTTTTTTGTTTTTTTTTGTTTTGTTTTTGCTTGACAAGGTGTGATCTTTTGCACTATGAATGGTGCTAAAACAAAATAAAGATTAATTTAAATTTAATTAATTTGTGTTCATAGTTGTTATGATGCATGCGGAAATACCTGGGTCAAGGGAGAGAAGAGGCACAGGGAAAGACAGCTACCTCTCGTTATAATGGGTACCTTAATATCATTTTCTTTTGTAAACATCACACATGTTACAAAGTTAACTGCATGTAATAAGCATTATTTCATCCCGCACACTGCATATAACACATTCCTGCAATTGTATATATTAGTTGAAATTTTATACTTCTTTTAAATTATATCAATTTGTTAAACTCATCCTTATTAATTTATACATTTATATCGAAATCTAGGTGTAAAGCAATGAAATGGATGCTATTGTTGTTCTTAAACAATATCTTAAGTATAACAAAAGTCTGTTCGGTCAATATTTAATTTCAGTTAGGTCAGGTCAGGTTGGGGAGCATGTACTGGTACAGTGCATAGCCGCGCCCACCACACGATCATACAGCTTGGGATCCTGGTTGGCAACCCCCCAGGTAGACACGCGGAGCAGTCAAACACCCCACTGAAATTAACCAAGTATGTGACGGAGCCAAGTGTTACATGGACTTCTCCTTGGCCTGCTCCAGCTGCTCGGGTCCTCAATAATGAGGATCCTGTGAGCCGGATCACCACATTGCCATAGTGCCATAACTGACACACCCTCACAATGCAAGTAATGTGCCTCATTTGGGACTCCGTGAGCTAACTGCTCGTTGAAAACAAAATCAAACCAGTAGTACCCAAGGATTGTCCGAAGAAACACAGTACCATAGGAGTCTAGTCTTTGTCTTATGTCACTGGATAACTCAGTCTTAACATTCATATCAGGTCTTGCTATAGCAGTGATTCCCAACATGTGGGCACTACAGGTGGGCTGTGGATGAACGTTTGTCATCCCTCACCATGCAGACAATCAAGCTAGATTCCCAGCAGCAGCATCACAGGTGGATCATGGCTGATCCTGGACAACATCCCCAACTTCTGCTCTAACAATCGTGCTTAATTCACCAAGGAGAAAAATCATTGCCGACCACGCTTGAGTCAAATAACACTCTGATGCTCTGGTGATTGTGTGATGATTGTAGCTAGAAAAGTAGATAAATAGACAGCTTAATTAATGCAGAGATTAAAGAATTGGTTTCCTTCTCAGAAGTGACCTGTAAATAAGGATTGCTAATTATTTTAGGACTTATTCTTTAGCACTGTGTGATGATATATATATATATATATTGTATATCATTAGATGATAAGCACTACAGTTCCCATCATGCTTTTGGACAGGACATACAGTGCTTTTTGATTGTGGGAGTGATTTGGGATTTTGTGGAGTTGTTGGATTGAGTAATAAAAAACGTGCATTACATTCAGTAACCCTTTTGAGTCTTGACTTACTTTAAACAATGACATGGTGTCAGAAGTGGCCTTGAAGTAAAGACAGCGATAAAAGCCTCCTTGAAGTTTGAAGTTTAATGCACCTGAGTCCTTTGATTTCTGTTGGCCAACAGCGTGGCCAGTATGGATTCAGTGTTTCTTACGTGTCAGAATTGTCACAAAACTTAACAAAGAAGAAGGTGAAGTGCAAATAAATGCCTTAATTTATGCTATGGGGAAAGAAGCCGAGGCAATATTTGGTGCGTTCACTTTCGAAGTGGGGACGAATGCCAATAATTTTAAAGACGTGGTAGGAAAATTCAATGAACATTTTATTCCACGCAGAAATGTGATTTATGAAAGAGCATGTTTTCATCAGCGTTCGCAAAAGCCAGAGGAGACGGTTGAAGCGTTTGTCAGAAGCCTGTATGAGCTTTCTGAATATTGCGATTTTGGCGGTATGAATGAGCAGCTAATTAGAGACAGAGTTGTGATAGGAATTGCGGACAGGAGAAGTCTCACGGAAACAGCAGATGGAAAGAGATTTAACCTTGGGTCGAGCAGTGCAAATTGCACGCCAGTCAGAGCTTGTTACAAAGCTCTGCATGGCAAGAGTATTGGCTCCAGGCAGAGACGGGTGAAAGCATCGTTCAACTACTGGGTCCAACCCAGATAGAAAAGAATAGATATTATGTGAAAAGCATTGGGGATGCCGTTCAGTTCCTTGCAGTCAATGAACTGGCTCTGTGCGGTCACAATCATGAAGGTGGGGAGGAGGGACTTTTCCTTAAGTTTTTTGATTACACAATCAAAAAAGATGCCAAACTTGCAGAAATTGCAAAATACATCCCAGACAACACAAAATACACATCCAATGTAATTCAAAATGAAATAATTGAGACTCTTGCCAAAATGGTGGTAAAAGATATCAGGACCAAATATGAAAAAGCTGACTCTCTTGGGGCCTCATGTATAACACCGTGCATAGAATTCGCACTATAACATGGCGTAAGCAAAAAAGCCGCAATGTGCTTTCGCACAGAAAAATCCAGATGCAGGAATCTGTGCGTACTCCAACTTCCACGTTCTTCCGCTATATAAATCCCAGTCAGCGTGAAAAGTAACGCTCGTGCACACACTTTATGTAACACCCCAACTCCTCCCAGAATTATGCCTCTGAATATGCAAATCAATATAAATCTCCCTTAAGCTCAGCCTTCTGTGAAAAGACAATGGGAAAAGCATGGGGGAAAATATAAGAATTTCAGTGAATACCAAGTGGAAGCAAAGGAAAAACATACTATTTTTTTTATTTAAACCATGGTATAATCAACAAAAGGAAGTTGATCGAGTGACATAGCGTGTTGGAGAAACTTCAAAGCTCACGTTCACAAAGTCGCACAGTGCCGGAAATAAAAAAGAAGTCACATATCAAAGTCGCCGTGAAAATATGAGTTGTAGCCCACTGTCTGAGTGTCATATGAAAGCTTATTAGGGTACAGAGAAATAAAAGACACACAGTGGGGAAAAAGCATGAAATGTCAACTTCAATCTCGAAATTTCGACTTTAATCATGTAGTTTATTTTGTCATTAAAGTAGAACATCATAAACTTCATCTTAAAATCGTTTAATTAACCAGTTTCTCAAATCACATCGTAATTAAAGTAGCACGTTAAATGCTTTGTTTTGTATGTGATCTTCTATTGCTCTATGTGTGTGAATCACTACTTGCTTCTTAAACCGGCTCTCTTCCTCCGATTGGACACAGAATCCATTACATTGGTGATATTACAGCTCTCTGAATAACTAAAATACTGAGATATATACGTGATATCATTTTCATGATGATATGAGTTAAAGCATGTTATTAAACATGGGTTTCACTGCACAGTGATTGGGCGTGACCTTCGATGAAATTATTTATTGCAGCAGTACTCATGGGCGGCTCTAGGCTTGTGGCGGCCCTGGGCAGGCTCCTTCGCCTGCCAATGTCAATATGGTATCTTATGCATGGCGGATGGCCACGTACGTTGTGGACACTGCATAGCTGCCTCATGCTCATGACACAAGCGTTTAACTTTTGTCGAAATTTGCCACTGGGTTTTTAGTTGTGTCGTTATTTTCTCTTTCTTTTTTATATTCAATATATATTGGTGTGGCCGCCGCTGCAGTCCTTGCTTTTCTTTCTCCAAGTAACCGATCGCCAAACAATCAGCTCTGTAATAGACGTTAAGCCATCTGTAAGCTTAGAGCGCCGATTCTTCAAAACGTTTAAGGAACATTGAAATATCTTTATAGTACGTTTAATTATTCTATCCTTCACGCCAGTCCCAGTGAAGAATATATATTATTTAAATGAAGTTAAAGTTTTATCTGTATAATATAATAAACATATTTTGCTGCATTTCACCTTAAAAATGATATTGTCATCATATGTAAATACGCTTTATAAAGTGGCGCAGGTTGTGTAATATTATAACTGTAGTGCAAGTTTACAGTGGGGTAATTCTCAGTTCTACAAGGAGCACTTGATTGAGTGCATTTAAAGTTCTTGGGATGAAACTATTTCTGAACCGTGAGGTCCATATAGGAAAGGCTTTGAAACGTTTTGCCGTGGCTGAGGTAGCGTGTGCTTGAAGCTGTATACCGATAATTCTCTTTCTGATCAGCTGCTGCTATGAATTCACACTCAGATACAGTGATATAAATACTCTGAGTGGTGCACTGAGAGATAATATGGAAAAAGATGATCCGCTGTGGCAACTCCTAATGGGAGCAGCTGAAAGAAGAAGAAGAAGAAGGTGCAGTGAGAGTAACAGCACTAAAGCAGTTATGATATTTGAAATACTATGGCTATTCCCTGGACCATTATATTGTTACAAGTTAATTACAATCAGATGCATTGCACTAATAAACAATATGTGGTTAGTTTCAGTGTATTTATAAAACCGCGTCAGGAAAACAAAGAGTAACCACACAGGAACAGTAGCACTGCTTTGACGCTGGGTGCCGCCAGTCTGCAAAACCGAGCGGAGAACTTGCGTATGACAAGGTATGAGGTACCATGGAAAAGTGCATGGCTTTACGCCAAGTGTAGGTTTTATACATCGTGATTTGAACGTGGAAAAGTTCTTATGCAACATTTCTGTGTGTACACACCCTTTAAACATGAGGCACCTGGACTTTGCATTAAAAGTGATGGTAACAGGGATCGCTGTATCATTGGGAATTTGTCTGTAGTGATTAGATTTGTCCAGAACACCATCCTTGAAGAACACCTGATTGGGTTAATTGAACTGAATCAGCTTGATGCTGAATATATTTGCAACCAAATTCTGTCACATCTCTCTGAGCTAGGTTACAGCCCAGACTATTTAGTGTGTCAGTGTTTTGATGGTGCTTCTGTCATGTCTGAGGCAAGGGGTGGTGTCCAGGCTTTGTTACAAAACAAAGTTGGTAAATACATTCCATATGTACACTGCTACAACCACCAGCTCCATTTAGCAGTGACACATTCAATGGAATCAGAACCTCTGGCTAAGAAGTTCTTTGATTGGTCAAATTCATTGAACACATTTTATCACAGACATTATGTTTCACACACATACAATAAACTCACACTGAAAAGACTTCTAGAAATACGATGGACCAGTCATTATAACGTCACAAAGTCCATTGTCAACAATGACAAAGCTATAAGGGGGCTTCTGTCAGAGGTAGCAGAGGCTGACACTGCCCATTTTGACATTTGCATAGAGGCATGTGGTCTTTTGACCCAATTAAAAAAAGCAGAATTTCTTCAATACAGGAAAATTCCTCCTTCATGTCCTTGGTGTGCTGAAACCAGCCAATGCAATTCTACAGGCACATGCAGTGGATTGGTGCATTGCTGAGGAGGTGGTGACAGCTTTACTGGCCACACTGAAGGAGATGAGGTGCAACTAATTCTGGGAGGAGCATTTCTCTCAGTGTGAAAATAGGCCTACCAATTCACTCAAAAGGAAACGGAAAGTTAATTCACAGCTTGATGACGGTATTGTCATGTCTACGCTTGGGTATGGTGACTGATAAACAAATTGCTCCTAATCAGACTTTTAAAAGGGCTATTTTCAGCATTCTTGATAGAGCTATTGTGGAAATGGAGACAAGATTCTCTCAGAGAAATATTGAATTATTACTGAGGGCCACATCGCTTCTCCTGCCAAAATCAGAATTATTTCTTGATAATTCTCTCCTGAAACCACTTCAGGCACTTGCAGGCACAGAGCAAAACAGCATGAGCTTGCAAAATGAAATTGCAGTGGCAAAAGCAATGTTGATCAATAAACTGCCAGCTGATGCTAATTTCTCTGAAGCATGCAAAAAGAGGCTTCCCTATGTTGCATTTGCTATATGTCACAGCACTCATCATTGGTGTGTCTTCAGCTGCATGTGAAAGCTCTTTCTCTACTTTGAACCGCATTCTCACTCCACTCCGCCAAACAATGCTGCATTCAAGGAAGAGAAATTTAGTCATTCTGGCTGTTGTGATGTGAGATTTTGCATATAACCTGATAAATGTTTTGTATGTCTTTATTTATAATTTAGGCAAACCAATGTAATTTAGAGGTATTCGTGTTTGCACCACCCTACCCTTTTACGACTGTCTCTTTGTACTTTTATGACAGGATTTTGGGGGATGTTTCTTAATCCATTTTGATGAGTATTCTGCTAAAGTCTTTGAACCCCCTGCAAGGAAGCCAGGATGTTTAACATATGGTTTTGGGGCAGGAGATAAGATGATCTGTTCCACCCATTGGTCTGAGATATGGCTGTCTGGATTGGCTGGAGGGTTTGGACAGAAAACCTATAAATTTGCTTGCTCAACCACATTCTCTCTCTCTAACCAACATATGATGAAGAAGCATCTCTCTTGCTAACCTGTGATGATGAAGACAACACAATAAAGAGCACAGCTCAGCAGCCATATTGAACAGACATGCGGCTAAAAGCTGAGCACCAACAATGCTTTAACTAGAGACATTTTAAGTAACTACAAGTCTGTGTGCCACCTGAATTACACATCACCGTTTTATCAGGTTGTATGGTTGCCAATATTCAAATGTACTTTGCATTTTGTTATTATTTATGAATATTATCAGTAATACATTATTTTATGTGTAACTTAACTCCTGCTTGTCTTTTTACTACATCTAATTGCCTGAGGTTGTAGATATAGAAGGGAAGGTGGGGATACGTTATATACAGTGGTACGTCTGTGAGATTAGGCATTCTAAGGCTACATATTAATAATACAATAGGGGAAAGTAAAGCAATTTATATATTACTCTACCAAGATAAAACACTGGCACATGAGAAAAACATCACAGAACATCTAGACATGAATGAATTTATTTCAGAATTTGCCAAGAGTAACCGCAGACTGGTCCTGTAGATAATATCCAGGTTAAACACTGGAAACTGATATCCTATAGCCTCCCTAATGACTATAATGAGCCATGTTTCTGTTCTTGCTCTCATATGTTGTATACATTTGACTTTATTGATATTTACCTTGTAGATGTAGTTCTATATTTGTTCACAAAAAATAATAATATACGTTCCACTGCCTTTGTTAATTTTATTGAAAAATAGGTTATGATTTATGCCACAATTTTTGCTTTTATATGTTATATAAAACTATGTTGTTATTATTATTTGACCCCCCTCACAAAAATGGGGATGGATGGATATCCCCCAGACAAGCCAAATGCCCACCCACCTCTGCTGACCTTTGTGTGGTAAAGTTGTAACTTTTAAAATTGATACTGGAGCAGATATCACACTTATGTCACGTAGCACATATGTGGCTCTCCCAAACCACCCTCCTTTAGTTAAAACATCAGTAATCCCCAAGAGTCCAGGGGGGCAGTAAAAATAGTTGGAAAATGTTTTGCACAAACAGAGAGAAAAGGTACAAAGTACAAACTCTGTATTTTTGTAGTGGATGGACAATATGTTAACAACTTTTTAAGCAGAAGTGCTGCATGCAGTATGGTGTTAGTTATTAGAGCTAACAAAGTCAGTGCATGTGTTTTTGGGGAAATAAGTCTTTTAAACTATAGAGCTACCCCAACTACAGCTACAGGGGCAAGTCCTGCCCAGTTGATGCTGGGAAGGCAAATATGTACAAGGGTCCCAGTTATAAAGGGAAAACTTCAACCACGCATCTTTCTTTTTAAAGAGATAGCTGAAAAGGACTCTAAGGCTAAAGCAGACTATAAGGTTTTTTTTTTTTGATAAAAGACATTTAACACGCACGCTCCCTGCTTTGTAATCAGTGGAGAAGGTGCTTCTTAAATTGGATGAAGGGTTGGCAAACACCAGGAACTGTCATAAGCCCAATGGATGAGTCACGCTCATATTTGGTGCAAACAGGTAATCGCTCGGTGTGCCATAACAGACGTCACTTTCAGTCAGTACCAGTGGTGGCAACTGACAGCAGACAAAATGTAGATAGCCTACCTCAACCTCAGGAGGATCTTGGCTCACCTGCTACATCTACGTCATTGGAAAATTCTTTGCCTACCCTGAGTGTTAGGAACACTCCACAGGGACCGTCAAAAGAGTTTAAAGTCACTGCCAGGGGAAGGGTAATCAAACCCCCTGCATGATATTGTGAATAGTTGTTATGTTATGTTTGTCTCCACAAAAGAAAGGAGACCTTGTTATGACCTAAACTATATATATATATATATATATATATATATATATATATATATATATATATATATATATTTGCAAGTATGTTAAGCTACAAGGGTATTTCTCAAAAGGGGGGAGATGTGGTGAGATGTGTATATATATATATATAAGCACTACAGTTCCCATGATGCTTTCAGACAGGACATAAGGGGATTGTGGGAGTGATGGGTGATTTTGTGGAGTTGTTGGATTGAGTAATAAAAAACATGCATTGCATTCAGTAAGACCGAGGTGGCATGACACACTGTGACTATGCAAGTTCCAGAATAGGACTGTGGTAGAATCCTAAGTTAAGTGAAAGATGCTTAAGAACTCTGCAGAGGTCAACGGACGATGCATTCAGAACTCATGGGTGGATGCCATCAGATACTGCCTTACCAGTGGACAAGGGACATGCTTTTTTTCTCTGTAAATTACAGTTTTTCTCCCACATCTGAAAGAAATGCATGCTAGGTTAATTGTCCATGACAAATGAATTTATTTCAAGTGGATCTGTAGGTGTGTATACCTTGTGATAGACTAGAGCAACAGATACAGTATACAGTATCTAGTTACTGCCTTGCAGTACCAAATACTGACGAGATATGCACCAGTCCCCTCAAGTCTCTATAAAAGGTGTATTAAGCAGGTTTAGACAATGGTTCACTGGACATGTTTAAAAGCATTAGCTTAAAATGACAGCAAACCAATTGAAATTATTTCTTATATAAGACATTATGAAAGTTACACATTTCTATCCTCAGATCAAACACAGACATTCTTGCTTCATTTTCTCACTTTTGGAACAGCGCTAACTTATGGCTGAGTAAAACATCAAAGCCATGCTTCAGCCAGACATGTTTCTGCATAAATATTGAAAAATATAAGAAAACGACAAGCAATGCCAACCAAACATAAAAATGAATCAATCTTAATTTTAAGTTTAGAATTTAACTCTAATAGATATACAGTATCTTAATGTCAGAATCCATTTAAATAATGACATTTCTTCAACAAAAGCTGAGAAAACAGTGCATTACTGTTTTTTTTTGTTTGTCAGATGAATAATTTAGTAAGTGCAACATACTGCAATATCTATTAGGAGCAGTTCTTTTATCATAATTTAAATTTTGTTAGTGAATTTTTAGAGCTTAGTGATTAGGCAACGTTTAGTCAACATAAATGTGTTGTTCTATACAATTTTTCCTTTGAATGGTTACATCAAATACAAAAAAGGAGATACACTGTACACCATATTTCATACCACCTAAATGCTTTAATTTTCTTTCAATTCTTTGTTTTACAGTTATATATAAAACATATTGCCTTAAATAAATTTAAACATGGCTTAAAATCTTAGTCCTTATGTCGAAAAAACTTTTTGTATCTGTAAAAACAAAAAGTCAAATTAAAAAAAAAAAGTACATTTGTTTCCATATAGTAAAATAATTAAGAAAAAGGTTTAAAATTGGATTAACAGCTCTTCCCAGTATACTCTGACACAGCCATGTCTCTTCTCAGTTGTCTACATCCATTCTCTTCTCACTACTATGGCTGTATGACAGACAGGTACTTCAAATCCCTTCTGGTGCAGGTAACCCTAAACTTCTCATTCACACTAAAACTCATACTTTGGAGTGGCATATGCTGTTGTAAGAGGAGACCAGGCATCCTGGCCAGGAATGAGGATGGTTTCATGCCTGGACAGGAGGCCAGAACAGAAGGACAGATGGATTGGCTGGCAGGACCAGAAAATAACTTTATGCCTGGCAGATATAAAATAATGGATGGACCAGCGGAAGCTGAAAGTTGGAAACAGTTCCATTCCACATACAGGAGGTGGGAGGGGTCCTCGTGTGGCAGCCTAGTCGAGACACCTGCATTAATGCTTGGGAATTGGAGTCTAAAAGTGTAACCCTGTTCAGGTCCCTGGGTGCGGACAGAGGGCGTTTCGGGGGAGGACATTCTACTTTATATATGACCTGGGAGGGCTTCCATGAAGATATGGCATGACACTAGAAGCCTTCCTAGGATCAACTTAAAAGGGTTCCGCTGCCTCATATCGGGGAGTCAGAGTCAGGAAGAAACACTCAACTGTGTTGGAAAGGAGGAGAGTTTGGTTTAATTTATTGTTATTATTATGATTTTTGGAAGAACAATTTTGTGAATGTTCTTGTGGATGAAAAAATATCTTTTTTTTATCCTAGAAACATGCTGGGATCTAGTGTGTTTGTGGTTTTTGGATCAGATGTGTCCCCTGGTGGTTACACTGTCTAAAATAATAAATGATTAATATTCTCTTTCTGTGGAAACTACATGGTCCATAGAAAGCCATAAGATTCAGGATTGTGTACCATCATGATAAATAGATTCTTAATACTAGTCATGCTACCCTAATCGACAGGCTATCCTAATCGGTTCTTAGTGCTTGTCAGCTATTTTATGAATGGATATTGTTCTTAAAATTCATTATTAGCTTTTCCCTTATCAATAGCATCTGGAGATAGTAAATAGAAAATATAAACTACTTAATATTTTCCACAATTTCAACACACACAACCTTCTGTAGGTTTATTTCATCCTTCTGGCTATGACTCTTAAGTGGTAATTTTGCAGAGAGGTCTCTCTGCTTTGAGAATGATTCTAGTCCACTGCAACCTACACAACTTTCTTTGGTACTGAGACACACACATTTCAAAGTATGGTCACAATACTTCTTGTTTGTTGTGTGCAACTACTCTTTTTTTGTTTAAAACATCTCAGTATTTTAGGAGTCATATACCTCTTTATAAGTCAATCACTGAATAAGGTCTTAGATGGGTACTATATGCTATAAAATCCAGAGATAAAATTTACAACATAGCAGTGAGATGGTACTAAGCAATGAATGTTGTTTGAGGTCTTCTCTTTGAGGATCTATACATTCTCTGGAGAGCTCCATTGCAGCATCAATTTTGCCATATATCAGAACACTCCTCCAGGGCCAGTGCAATAGAATCTGGTATTTGTGTAACTTAAATATAAAATCAGGCTTGCTTCAGGAGTTTCCAGGTAGGCTGCCTTTTATAAAACTCTACTGTTTGTTGTCTTGCTTTATTAGTGGAGGTGTTATTGAGGCCATATTCAGCATTATCAGTGCTTCACTCACATCCATAAATGGTTGTTATTATCAGAAGACATCTGAGACTTTATTTTTCTGAAAATATTAATCTTTACCAAAAGATTAATTTGGACTACATAAAAAATATAAAAATGTATTGTTTTGCCACTACCATATATAAAAACATCAACTTAACTTCACTGAGAAGATTATTCTTATGGTGCATAGGGCCTTTACTGCAAGTGTACATCTGCATCTGTCATTTTTGACTCTCCACATGACACATGTATTGATTCAAACTTTCGATTGAGTGTATACCACATGTCACTTGGTGTATCACCAAGTCTTCTTTGTATGAGAATCTACTATTCGAGTCACTACGCATGTTTGCCCCATCCATGTTTGTTTTCTAAAATGTATGTTATTTGTGAGGAGGTCCTGATGCATTCTTCTTCAGAGCTCATGACTGGAGATTTTGTCAGGTCATTGAATTTGCATAAACAGTCGGAGGCAAGTGTTAATGAAAACATGTAAATTACGTGAGTAGTCCTTGGTTTGAGGCCAGGGGCCTCATGCATAACGCCGTGAGTAGAATTCGCACTATAACATGACGTAAGCACAAAAGCTGAAATGTGCTTACACACCGAAAAATCCAGTTGGAAGGATCTGTGCGTACTCCAACTTCCACGTTGTTCCGCTACATAAATCCCGGTCAGCGTGAAAATTAACTCACGTGCACGTGCCTGCTGTACCGCCCTGTCTCCTCCCAGAATTACGCCTCTTTGAATATGCAAATCAATATAAATAGCCCTTAAGCTCAGTGTTCTGTGAAAAGACAATGGGAAAAGCAAGAGGGAAAATGGATATTCACAGAACACATAGTTCTTCAATCATTTCCCAAATACATTGAGGTAGTCAGCAGTATGAATGGAGGTGGGCAGTCTGTTCCACGAACTCAGAACCACACACAAAAAGAGTCTGGATTGAGACTTGATGTTACGTAGAGGTGGCATCACCAGGTACTGTTACCTGGCAGGCCTAAGTTATTATTATTTATTTCTTATTTTTTCTCGGGCCGTCTGGAGTTTTTCTGTTTTTTCTGTCCCCCCTGGCCATTGAACCTTACTCTTATTCGATGTTAATTAATGTTGATTTATTTTGTTTTCTTATTGTGTCTTTTATTTTTCTATTCTTTATTATGTAAAGCACTTTGAGCTACTGTTTGTATGAAAATATGCTATATAAATAAATGTTGTTGTTGTTGTGTAAGTGGGCAAGAAGGAACATAGCACTTCACCAGCGTCTCCATATACTCAGGTGCTGACCCATTGACTTCTCTGTAGGCAGGCATCAGGAATTTGAATTTATTGTGTGCTGCTACAGGGAGCCAAAGTAGTGACCTGAAGAGAGGCATGACATGTGCCCATCTCGGCTCGATAAATAAAAGATGGGTCACTGCATTCTGGATCATCTGCAGTAGCTTGATAGCACATGCAGGTACTCCTGCCAGGAGCGAGCTGCAGTAGTCCAGATTTGACAAGACCAAAGCCTGGACTACAAGTTGTGCTGCATACACTGTCAGATAAGGTCTGATCTTACGGATGTTGTACAGCATGAAACTGCATGAAAAAGAAACAGTAGAAATGTGTTCAGAAAAGGATTTCATTGAATTTAGTGATTAAACTCTATTAGGATAGTGATTTTTTTTTTCACCAACTTTAATCTAATTTATAGCTTTATGGTGTATGGGGTTGCATGATAAGGTTAAAATGATATGGTCAACATCACAGTAAACTGACATTTAGGTTGGTGGATTGAATAGAGAGCTACTCTTAGTAAAATCCATGTAAATAGGGCATTTTTTTCTAATCATGTGACACAGATTCAGTCTTTTCAGAGAAGTGTCAAATTTCATTGTAATCAAATGCCCCTCTCAATTCTGTTATTTCCATACCAGTTCTGGATTATCTATCGTCTCTGCATGTTTCTGTGTACAGATGTGGCAATGATATTCCTACTCAAGGCATTTTTCATCCCTTGAGAGCTGATAAATGATGATTTAAAGTAATATAAACAATTTGGAGTCCCCAAAGTCAGCAGTGAGTGTGTGTTGTGAATAAGAATGTAAAACATAAAAACAGATGCAAGACCTCACTCAAAAAACAGAAACAAAGGGTCACAACCTAAACAGCACCCAAGAAGACTCAGCCTAAATCCAGCTAGGCTCAAAACTGCTAATTGCAGGCTTCTGCCTGATCAGACCACAAAAATTGGAAGCTGTAGCTCAGTCGGTAGAGCGGGTTGTCCAGCAATCGGAGGGTCGCAGGTTCGATGCTGGCTCCCGGCATGAGAATGCAGCTGTTGTGTCCTTGGGCAAGACACTTAACCTACCTTGCCTGCTGGTGGTGGTCGGAAGGATTGGTGGCGCCAGTGTTTGGCAGCCTCACTTCTGTCAGTGTGCCCCAGGGCAGCTGTGGCTACATAGTAGCTTATCATCACCAGCGTGTGAATGGGTGAATGACTGTTGTGTTGTAAAGCGCCTAGGGGGGTTCTTGAACTCTAGTTAGGCGCTATATCAAATACAGGCCATTTACTGGAAAAGCCCTAAAGTTTAGCACAAGCCATGCAAAAAGGAAGGGTGACCTTAAACCCGCTAGTTTTGTACGAAAGGGAAACCAAATAATCTTAATAAATGTAGGATTTATTGGAAAAACTAGAAAAACACAAGTAAAATAATTAAAAGGACAAAATCAGGCAAAAATGAGTTACCTAAAAGAAGAGAAAACCAGAAGGAGAAGCAAATAAATAAAAAAATAAAAACAGAAATGAAAAGAAAATAACACAAACTCTTTCACGAACAATGCTGCCCTACTCCTGAGCCTACTCAGTTATGGTTAAATTGACCCAGGGTGGTGGGCTTAGGAGTGGTGATGTCAGGGCGGTCCCACCTCCTAAGAGTCAAGACATTGAAATATCACAGAAAATGCATACAAATCCAAAAAAATAAGCATTCAAAAACATCAAAAAAAAAAGAAACACATTAATACATAAGAGAATGTTACTGGTATTCTTAGTTATTTACTTTATCTCTTCTTTACAAAGGAATTCATTTTTATTAATTTTGCAGATTCAGGATAGATACACAGTCGTATCAGATTTGAATTGTCTTCAAAATTCATTTAAACAGTCAACAATAAAAAACAGGTATAAGAAAAAAATCACAATTGGGTCACTTTTAACGGCGGTCAGAATGTGGTAACACACAGATTGAAACACAGCTGGTATGGACTTTTCAAGTCATACTTATCAATGCAGCTTTTATCTTGCATCGCTCCTGGGGCTTTGGGAGTAGGGGTAGCGTTTCAGTTGCCTCTTTGATTCTTCATAAATGACATTATTGTGTATGGACAATCTCAGGGTCCATCAGTGGCTTTGGTTCTGTATACTCTTCATACCCCCTTTTAGTGCCGCTACCTGAGATAAATTGTTTTAGTTAGAGGTGCTCTTCTTTTTGATGATATCTGACTTTTTGAATGCACAAAAACAATCATCTCCTTTGAAATCAGATACAAGCTAATTCCTATAACACTAGATAGAAGGGAAACTGTTGAAATAAAATATAATGCATTTTTGTGCGTTAAATGGTTCCCCATACTATACTAAGTAATATAAATAATATTATCTATAAGCCCATTTATATGTAATGCTATGTCTAACATTGGCATTATGAAGTACAAATACAGTATATGTATAAAAATATTTTTTGTAAGTATCTAATAGAGTTCCACAGCTATATATTATTAAGCAAGAATTACTTATCACATTTTTTTGGCAGCTTGGTTTTTCAGATGGGCTGCAAGAGCATTTACAGTTCTTATTATAACAGGATAAAATCATTACTGTACTAAAACATCAAAGCAACTTGATTGCTGTGCCTTTAAATCATCCTATTAGGAGACAGTCATTTCTCACTTAATGCTCATATTAATGAATGCAAAGTGGTAAAACACTCAACTGCAGAGTACATGCAATTTATGCCTTTGATTAAAGAACTAAGAATTGTTTCAGATTGCACTATATCGCAGTGAAGACTAATTAAAAATATTCCATGTAAATGAAGTATATAAAATATTTTTAATAAGTAGTTCTTACTTTATCCTTGTCAAAAGTATTTAATTTACTAGCTTTTTATGTAAGAACACGTCCTGTCTTGTCCATCAGGTTTGTCCAAATTGATTTCAAATGTATTTGTCACAATGACCCCTAAGCACAAATTTCTGTAGAAAACATTAACTTTATTATTGCAGACATACACTATCCTGGAGCATTTTTAATACACTCATTTATTATACTTAAAATTCAATTTAATTTATTTTAATTTAAAACTTGAAATGTAATCTGATGTCATGTTTCATTTAGGTATTTCAGACTTTCTGCTTCTAAAGTTAACATATGAATGTGTACCTTCATAAATGTAACCAATGTGCCATTGCTTTTTAAAATAAAAATAGTGTTTTTCATTTTCATATGCATGGGCAGCAAGGCGGTGATGTTGCTGTACACCCCAAGGGTCTTAGGTTCAAATTGCATAATAATTTGCTATTTATAGAGCTGAAACATTCAATCCACATCTGTGGACATTTTCTCTGGAAACTTTGATTTTCATCTTTATTCCTAACATGAACTGACTGCAAAAGGTAAATTGGTTCCATCCGGGTGTGTATGTGGGAACGTGATGTGCACTGGAATGGTGATTCACCCAATGACTCTCTTTGCTTTTAAGCTAATGCTGACTAAAAATGCTGTGAGTTGTCAGGTTCAGAAAAAAGAATGGCTATATGTGTTTCATTGCCTATATCAAATTTCAACATTGCACTTAAATCATTGATAACACAAGAAACTCTTAACAAATCATATCCTGCTTTCAACCTTCTAACCTCTTAAATAAAACAGATAAACTGAAATGAAAACTTTTTACTTCTAAATTAAGATATGATGAGGTATTTATGGGTAAATGCACAGCATGTATTTGTTTAAAGGTGGCTGGTTGGCTGTGCAGATGAAGTGAGATTTTAAAGTAGCATGGTTAGGACTTCAATGTTAGAAATTTCTTTCCACATATTCTCTTGCATTAAGTAAAATTTATATATATATATATATATAGTGTCATGGACGGCTGGGGGTGGAGCTCAGCCGGGACACCCGACGGAACCAGAGGAGGGCTGGTGCTGACCACGTGGAGGCAACCGCCTTGGTTTTGTTGGTGGCCTCAGGTAAGGGGCTTGGAAGCCCAACCCTGTAGGGGCCCGTGGCCAGGCGCCCTGGTGCCTGAAGAAACCTGGAGCCCAGCACTTCCACCACACCAGGAAGTGCTGGGGGGAAGAGGAGCTGGAACACCCGGAGGACTTCTGGCTACACAGTTGGTACTTCCGCCACACAGGGGCACCAGGAGCCCATCCGGGCGTACATAAAAGGGGCCGCCTCCCTCCAGTCGGGAGCAAGAGTCGGGTGGAAGTGGACGGAGCTCAGAGAAGAGGAGTGGAGGCGGTCTGAGGACTGAGCAAGGCATTGTCGTGCGGCCAGGACTTGAAGGGGTGATTGGTGCTGCGGCACTGGGTTAGTGCACTTACAGTAGTTGTAAATAAGTAGTGTAAATAAACACGTGTGTGGTGAAACAACATGTCTACCTGTCTGTGTCCGGGCTGTACCCCACAATAGTGAAGAAATAAATGTGAGAGAGACAGATTAAGATTTGGGGAGCCTTCCCCGTATGCTGTCATTGATCAAGAAATAAATCAGTATGCACTGATACCATGGTCAATTTAATGAAAACTAAGCAAGGATAAATGGAGCAATTTATGTAATCTGGAAGGAATGGGGTGATGTGAACAGAAGGTGACGTCATCGGAGGGTGACTGGAAGTGAAGTAATCAGGGACGGACAGGTGAAAACATGGAAGTTCTTCATGTATCGGGATGGGATTTTCATGCGCAGAATTCAAGGTGCTTGATGTTTTTGTTGTTCTTTTTTTCTGGTGAAGAAAAGAGAAAAGCATTAATACGCTGCCTTAAACTCCCTTCCAGTGTATTTTTTCGCTCCGTTGGGCCCTTTGGCTGCCCCCTAATCGCGCATGTGTGACTCTATGCAGGGTGGTCCAGATCTAATTATGCAGATCCAGATCATCTGGATGACTTTGATTTATGCGAGGACGATTCCAGATCGGCGTGAAGACGATTCTTCATGACGTCAGTTCGCACACTTCTCGATGGTCTGGGATTTTTCAGGTGATTTTTTTATGTAATAAACTTAATAAGTTATAGCGTAATGAAAATTGCATAATTAGATCTGGACCACCCTATATATTATTGTTATTATTATTTTGAAAGTCTCAGTCTCGCTAGTGATCAATAGAGATCAATGATCTTCTTGTTACAGCGCTTTTCGATACACTTTTGCTAGAAAGAAAGTTAGCTTTGTCGATTTGACCTTGATTCCCTGTGTGAAGAGTAGTGAAGAGCAAACAGCTTCAAAAATGGCATGTGGAGAGATACCAAAGTGAATGCTCAAAGAAAAATAATCTGTGCATGACTTTTTTCATATTATCACTGAATCAGATTCTAATTTGTCAGACTCCAATTTTGATGCAAGTGACCTGGGGCCTCATGCATAACACCGTGCATAGAATTCGCACTATAACATGACGTAAGAACAAAAGCCAAAATGTGCTTATGTTATTAAACATGAGAACACGATGGCGCAGTGATTGTTCATGTCTCACACAAGATGCTGCTGCGCCATGCGCGACCTTTGATGAAATAATTTAATGTAGCAGTACTGTCTCTTTCAAATGTCCTTACTTTTCTTTCCCCAAATACCCAATCTCCACACAATGAGCTCTGTAATAGACATTAAGCCATCTGTAAGCTTACAACGACGATTCTTTATAACTTTTAAGGAACATTGAAATATCTTCATAGTACGTGTTTAAAAATTCTATCCGTATATCCTTCCAGTGTCGCGCCAGCCCCATTAAATATACAGTGCAAGGCAGGAACAATACGTGAACTTGCTAGCACTGTAGCACCGTGTCCTCACATGTTTAATTATTAACAATACAGATTATTTAAATTAAGTTAAAGTTTTCTCTGTATAATATAATAAACATATTTTGCTGCATTTCATCTTAAAAATTATATCATCATGATATGTAAATACGTACTTTATAAAGTGGTGCAGGTTGTGCAATATTATAACTGTAGTGCAAGTTTACAGTGGGGTAATTGTAAATATAAGTACAAACAGTTCTACAAGGAGCAATTGATTGAGTGCATTTATAGATCTTGGGATGAAACTGTTTCTGAACTGCGAGGTCCGTACAGGAAAGGCTTTGAAACGTTTTGCCGTGGCTGAGGCAGTGTTTGCTTGATGCTGTATACCGATAATTCTCTTTCCGATCAGCTGCTGCTGGGATTCCCCACCCAGATACAGTGAAATAAATACTCCGAGTGGTGCAGTTAGAGTAATATGGAAAAAGATGATCCACTGTGGAAACCCTTAAAGAGAGCAGCTGAAAGCAGAAAAAGTAGAAGAAGAAGAAGGTGTAGTGAGAGTAACAACGCTAAAGCAGTTATGGTATTTGGAATACTATGGCTATTCCCTGGGTCATTATATTGTTACAAGTTAATTACAATCAGGTAATGCCTTCCAAGTCAAGACCTCCTGACTAACTTTCTCTCTTTCTTTCCTAGGTGACGAAGCGGAAGCGGAAGTAGAAGCAGACAATGGCCGACAGTGAGATGAATCACATGGCTGTCGTCGTCGAAGAACTCCAGGCACTCGACAAACAGATTCAGAAACTCCTGTCCAGACGAAGGTACCTCAGAGACTTGAAGACTCGGCTGCTGGACAAACCACACCAAACAACTAAAGTCGGCGTAACATCAACCCAACCTCGTGCCGCTCAAGTCCAAGGACAAGTAAGCTTCACCCCCGCGCCTCGTAGGAACAACGACAACGCTGATGAAGACCTCGACGGGTTTCAGCTTTGCAGGCGGGGGTTCAAGGCTAGAACACCTCCATCGGCACAGGCGAGCATTCAAATCCAGAACCGATTCGACCCTCTCCGCGTCCCCAGTCTGCCTTCAACCCCGGGTGATGTAATCGTGGTAGGTGATTCGATTGTACGAAACCTGAATATCACGTGCCCTAATCGAAAATCCTTTGTTTCTTGTTTTCCCGGTGCTCGAGTTCGAGATGTGATGAGGCGGGCGCCAACCTTCTACCAGAAGCACAAGAGAGCAATTGGATCCATCATTCTACACGCCGGCGTAACGACATAAGGCACCGAGAGTCAGAGGTTCTCAAGGCTGACTTCGCAGCACTAGTTGAAGACACGAAGGAGAGGACCCCATCCGCAAAAATCTTCATCTCGGGTCCACTACCTCTCGCCAGACGATCGAATGAATACTACAGTCGTCTGCTGGGTTTAAACAACTGGCTGAGAGGCTTCTGCGAGAATCAAGACATCGGGTTTATAGACAACTGGGATCTTTTTTGGGAAAGGCCGCGCTTCTTCAAGCGGGATGGACTGCATCCGAATAGATTTGGCCCCCGGGTCCTCTCCGAAAACATCGCTAAGGTAATTCGTCTATCTTGACTGTCTACTTCTACTTTAACCCCTTACGTAATGCTACTGCTTTGATAGGACATAATGGCTTAACAGAGTCTTCCGTTAAAGTGCACAACATTAATAATCTAATAACAAATCTTAATGCACGTAAAAAATCTAGGCAGTGCGGCATAAACACCAATAATTTAATTGAAATTACTACTTCAGATCAACACTGCATTAAGACTATAAAAACGGATTGTAGATTACATAAAAAGTACACACAGAGCGCGTTAACAAAAATAACTTAATTTTTGTTCCGATTACCAATAAACGCATAAAATTCAGCTCTGCCCTTCAGAAACATTAAATATGGCACTATTAAATGTTAGAGCTTTAACTAACAAGACATTTTTATAAACGATCTTATTAGTGATAGAAACATTGATTTTATTGCTAAATGAAACATGGCTTAACTCAATGGGCGGCAGTTTTAATCGAATCTGCGCCCGGATTACAGTTTTACTCTGCAGACCGCCAGGGAAAAAGGGGCGGATTGGCAAACATTTACTCGAGCGATTAAAATGTAAAGATGTTAGTTTTGGTAAATTTAAGTCCTTTGAGTATCTCGCTTGTTATTCATGGAGATTCTCACGTTCTCGTATTATCCGTGTATAGACCTCCTAAATATAACGCGTCTTTCCTTGAGGAATTCTCTGACTTAATGTCAATTTTAGTTACAAACTATGACACTCTTAATAGTGGCGACTTTAACTTTCATGTCGATAATCAGTGTGACCAAAAGTAAAGGAATTCATGAACCTCCTGGACTCTTTTGATTTGAGGCAGCTCGTAATCAGCCTACACATAAAGCAGGTCATACGTTAGACTTAGTGATTACTAAAGGACTTAAAGTTGATATAAAGCAGGTCATTGATATCGGTCTATCAGACCATTTCCTTCTACTATTTAATATAGAAATAAAGATAGAAAACGCTCATGAGAAGCATGTTGTTAAAAACGCTTCTTTGACTCATCAGCAGCTTTAAAACTTACAACTATTCTAAGCAATCAGTCCGTTTATAATGCCACTATAATAGCGAGGATAATGTAAATAGTAAAGTGGAAAACTTTAATTCTAAAGTAAGAACTGCTGTTGACATAGTTGCACCTGAAAAGACAGTTAAAAAATCCTCTAGTATTGTTATTCCATGGAAGACCCAAAGAGTGTCTGATTTAAAAAGAACATGTCGTAGAGCTGAGCGTAAATGGAGGAAAACTAAACTAACTATCCATTATGAGATATTGAAGGTTAAAATAACAGAATACAATAACACTGTCCGTCTTGAGAGCGCTGCTATTTCTCTAATATTATAAATAACAATGCTAGTAATCCCAGAGTCTTATTTTCAACAATTGATCGTCTGTTAAACCCAGGTAACACAAAGGAATGCCCCCAGAATACTTCCAGTGAAACCTGTGAGAACATTGCTGTATTTTTCAATCAAAAAATTAATGATATTAGAGATAACATAGTATATCTCCCCAACACTGCAGAACCTCCAAAGCCCCGGTACTCCATTATAAACAAATTAAATGCTTTCACCAGGATAGATTTACCTGAATTACATAGTATAATCTCTCAACTGAAACCCTCCACCTGTCCTTGACCCAATACCAACCAGGTTTTTCAAAGAAATATCAGGCGTGCTAATTGACAATATTCTGGACATAGTTAATTGTCATTAGATACGGGGTCTTTCCAGACTGTCTTAAGACTGCTGTAGTTAAACCCCTGCTCAAGAAAATAATCTTGACCCCTCTGCCTTTGAAAATTTTAGACCCATCTAACCTGCCCTTCTTAAGTAAAATTCTAGAGAAGGCAGTCATTATGCAGTTAAATGACCACCTCAATAAACATGCTATTCTTGATAATTTCAGTCAGGCTTCAGAACAAATCACAGCACAGAAACTGCACTTGTTAAAGTAGTAAATGACTTGGGTAAATGCAGACAGAGGCCATTTATCTGTTCTCATCCTCTTAGATCTGAGTGCTGCATTTGACACCATTGATCACAATATTCTTAGAAATCGCCTTAGTCAATGGGTGGGCCTCTCTGGCAGTGTCTTAAATTGGTTTGAATCCTACCTGGCAGGAGAAAATTCTTTGTGAGTTGTGGTAATCAAATCTCAAAGACACATGATATCCGATATGGTGTTCCACAAGGCTCTATCCTGGGTCCGCTGCTTTCTCAATCTACATGCTTCCGTTAGGTCAGATTATCTCAGGTTACAACGTGAGCTACCACAGCTATGCTGATGACACACAGCTGTACTTATCAATAGCACCTGATGACTCCGACTCTTTCGATACACTAACACAATGTCTTACTGGTATTTCTGAATGGATGAATAGTAATTTTCTCAAACTAAATAAAGAGAAAACTGAAATTTTAGTAATTGGCAATAATGGATTCAATGAGGTTATCAGAAATAAACTTGATGCACTAGGATTAAAAGTTAAGACGGAAGTAAAACATTTTGGGGTAACCGTTGACTGTAATCTGAATTTTAAATCGCATATTCATCAGACCACTAGGACAGCATTTTTCACTTAAGAAACATAGCTAAAGTTAGACCTCTTATATCATTGAAAGATGCGGAGAAATTAATTCACGCTTTTGTTTTCAGTAGACTAGATTACTGTAACGCACTCCTCTCAGGACTACCCAAAAAAGACATAAATCATTTGCAACGAGTGCAGAATGCAGCTGCTAGAATCCTAACTAGGAAAAGAAAATCCGAACACATTTCTCCAGTTTTGATGTCACTACACTGGTTGCCTGTGTCATTCAGGATTGACTTTAAAATACTGCTTATGGTTTATAAAGCCTTAAATAATCTGCTCCATCTTATATATCGGAATGCCTGACACCTTATATTCCAAATCGTAACCTTAGATCTTCAAATGAGTGTCTCCTTATAATTCCAAAAGCTAAACTTAAAAGAAGTGGTGAGGCGGCCTTCTGCTGTTATGCACCTAAAATCTGGAATAGCCTGCCAATAGGAATTCGCCAGGCAAATACAGTAGAGCACTTTAAAACACTGCTGAAAACACATTACTTTAACATGGCCTTTTATAACTTCACTTTAACTTAATACTGATACTCTGTATGTTCAATTCTTCATAATAACTATTCACAGTGGCTCCAAAATCCATACTGAACCCTACTCTCTTCTGTTTCTTTTTCCGGTTTCTTTATGGTGGCGGCCTGCGCCACCACCACCTACTCAAAGCATCATGATGCACCAACATTGATGGACTGAAAGCCAGAAGTCTACGTGACCATCATCATCAGGTCCTTCCATGAAAACCCTAAATACAAAGAGGACTGTTTGACTAATGTTAGGTAGATTGCCCAGAGGGGACTGGGCGGTCTCTTGGTCTGGAACCCTACAGATTTTATTTTTTCTCCAGCCTTTGGAGTTTTTTGTTTTTCTGTCCACCCTGGCCATCGGACCTTACTCTAATTCTATGTTAATTAATGTTGACTTATGTTTATTTTTTATTGTGTCTTCTATTTTTCTATTCATTTTGTAAAGCACTTTGAGCTACATTTTTTTTTTGTATGAATATGTGCTATATAAATAAATAAATGTTGATTGATTACACTAATAAACAATATGCGGTTAGTTTCAGTGTATTTATAAAGCCGCATCAGGAATGTGGTTCTAAGAAATAAAGGGTAACCACACAGGAACAGTAGCACTGCTTTGATGCTGGGTGCCGCCAGTTTGCAAAACCGAGCAGAGAACTTGCGTACGACAGGGTATGAGGTACTGTGGAAAAGTGTGTGGCTTTACGGCAAGTGTAGGTTTTATACATCGCGATTTGAACGTGGAAACGTTCTTACGCAACATTTCTGTGTGTACGTACCATTTATACATGAGGCCCCTGGAGATGTAAATTAAAAATGAAAGTAAGGTACTGGCATCTGTTGATCGGTCCCCATCTGATCGTGGTGTTGAACACGTTCATGTAGCTGATGTACCTATGGCAATGATCACCTGGGAGGACAGACACTTACGATGACAGGAGGAACAAACCATATTGTGTCTCACTGTAATTGCCAACCCTGAGCACCTGTCTCACAAAGACAGCCAGGCAGCCATCCCACCGCGCATTCATGCTGGCCATCGAGGCGCCACAAACTGCAAACAAGCACCAACAGCAGGCTCAATAGGCAGCAACAGATATTTTATGTTGATTTATGTGTGAAACCATTGCTTTGTGCAGTTTTTTTAGAAAACTGAGTTTTTTGGAAAAAATATTAGCCCTCAAAGAGTTGCTACTGAACAAAGACTGTTTATACTGCTCCCTGATTAAAATAAACATTTCTGCTAGTATCTGTTCCGATAAAAAAGAAAACAGATTTAGAAATGTTAACTTGCTGTTGCTCGGAAGGTGCCTGCTATAATGTTGTGATTGTGGCTCTGGACTCTGAGGCTAACTTGTTTTTCTATAACAAACTAAATATAACGTTAATGCAGTGGTAAATAGCTTTGGTTTTATATATTATTTGATTACATTAACACTAGAATTACCAGAGCCTACGAAAAAACTCATAATTCCGTCCCACCTTAAATCGCTTCTTAAATCCCTTCACACCTTTCCGCCAGTGTCCTTTGTCTTCTAAATGTGCTGATAAAGAGAAGCTATAAGCAGCCGGCTATTCCATCCCCCCACCAATTTAGAACGTGCACGAACTTCTCTCAGCTCATGCCTTGATTGAGTATCTGGGAGTGAAGTGGAGTTTTAGAGTGGAAATAATAGATCGTTGTTTGGAACACACGCATTTCATGTCTGTTCCGTTCCTACAGTAATCTGTGTCAACACATTGTTAAAACAGAAACGTTTTTTTATATTCTAGTAGTAGATGACAAAATGTAGGCATAAACTATATAATGTATGAAGCCTGAAGTCCAAATAGCAAAGAAACATTTTCACAAGAATAACACAATTGCGCTTTTATTCAAAAATATAACTGCAGAAACAAAAAGCTGCCTTAACATGCGACATTGACAGCAGTTTACTGTAACTGCCTCTGTGGTTCAATAGACTCAGCCCCCACTTGGGATTCAAGAGGTCATGAGTTCGATCCTGCGCCCCTCCGTTTTGAGAAGTAAACTGCTTTTAGTCTTACTGTTTTAGAATAAAAGCATACATTTGATTTCAGTCTGTAACAGCCGGTGCAATTTATGATCCTTGTAAAGGTTAGCTTTTTTTAAATTCACTTTTCATTCTCTCAGTCGCGTTCAGAATCAATCCATACAACCCCATCTGACACGGCTGTTTTCACTAAAGACGCGCTATAGCTCTGCAGTGTACCACAATGCATACTAACGCCAAACCCTACCCCTATCCCCGGGTTCTGACACACAAACGCTGGCAAAGCTGCCTTCTTCGTATCTCACCGTCACTTGCTTTTCTTTTTATTCAGTTTTATTGAGTATTCCTGCCAGTCCCGCATGTTGCTGTATGCTGTTTCTTTTGTACTCCAGGACATGCAGAGGAAAGAATGGTAAAGAGCAGTAACTTCGGCGCTATATGCAATCATCAGACACTCCCCATCTGCTCGTGTCGTTCAAACACAGGAACATATATTGGTGTAAAAGTATAACAAAAGTGCACTTTTATTCAAGTGCACTTTTTCCATCGCCTTTTCCTGTAAGAAGCAATGTACACACTTCTCTCTATGCTGTGGTTTCTATTACACACCTGAAAGAAAGAGACAATATATGTGAAAATATAATCGCACTAATGCAATATTATTTGAAAACGAACAGCGTCAGATCGGGTGTGAATTTATGCAGGAACTGGAAATTCTCTGATGCGGGACCTTCCCCCAGGGAAGAAAGTACAGTGTCAGGTGCTCATTCAGTGTAATAGAAACCATAGCACAGAGAGGTGTGTACACGGCAACAAGTACACGTGTCGTAAATGTAGGAAGGATGGTCCTTGGGTGTGTGGGAACTGTTAATATTTGAATGTGATGATTTTATATAGCACGGAATGAAAATCAGCACTTCTTAGCATTGCACCATGCAAGCTGTCGTATCAATCGCCTACTGTAACTTGCTTTCTTTTTCTTCGGTTATACAGGTAGTTTTGAATAAAAGTGCACTTGTTTTGTTTGCGAAATGAAGTGTCTGCGTGCACTTTTCGTGGCATTACACGTGTATTTTTTGAGCATGCCCGTTTGAGCAGTATAAAAAGTATTGAAAAGTAGGCCTATAACAAAACAACGGGCAGATGGGGAGTGTCTGATGATTGCATATAGCGCCGAACTTACTGCTCTTTACTATTCTCTCCTCTGCATGCCCTGGAGTACAAAAGAAACAGAATACAGACGTGCTATAGCTCTGCGTTGTACCACGATGCATACTAACGCCCCCACCCGGTTCTGACACACAGGCGCTGGCGAAGCTGCCTTCTTCGTATCTCACCGTCACTTGATTTTCTTTTTATTCAGTTTTATTGAGTGTTCCTGCCAGTCCCCGCATGTTGCTGTATGCTGGATATTTTCACATGTATTGTCTCTTTCTTTCAGGTGTGTAATATAAACCACAGCATAGAGAGAAGTGTGTACATTGCTTCTTACAGGAAAAGGCGATGGAAAAAGTGCACTTGAATAAAAGTGCACTTTTGTTATACTTTTACACCAATATATGTTCCTGTGTTTGAACAACACGGGCAGATGGGGAGTGTCTGATTATTGCATATAGCGCCGAAGTTACTGGTCTTTACCATTCTTTCCTCTGCATGTCCTGGAGTACAAAAGAAACAGCATACAGCAACATGCGGGACTGGCAGGAACACTCAATAAAACTGAAAAAAGAAAAGCAAGTGACGGTGAGATACGAAGAAGGCAGCTTCGCCAGCGCTTGTGTGTCAGAACCGGGGATTTGGCGTTAGTATGCATCGTGGTACACTGCAGAGCTATAGCGCGTCTTTAGTGAAAACAGCCGTGTCAGATGGGGTTGTATGGATTGATTCTGAACGTGACTGAGAGAATGAAAAGTGAATTAAAAAAAAAAAAAAGCTAACCTTTACAAGGATCATAAATTGCACCAGTTATTACAGACTGAAATCAAATGTATGCTTTTATTCTAAAACAGTAAGACTAAGAGCAGTTTACTTCTCAAAACGGAGGGGCAGGATCAAACTGGTGACCTCTTGATTCCCAAGCAGGGGCTGAGTCTATTGAACCACAGAGTTACAAAAAACTGCTGTCAATGTCGCCTGTTAAGGCGGCTTTTTGTTTCTGCAGTTATATTTTTGAATAAAAGCGCAATTGTGTTATTCTTGTGAAAATGTTTCTTTGCTATTTGGACTTCAGGCTTCATACATTATATAGTTTATGCCTACATTTTGTCATCTACTACTAGAATATAAAAAACGTTTCTGTTTTAACAATGTGTTGACACAGATTACTGTAGAAACGGAACAGACAAGAAATGCGTGTGTTCCAAATAACAATCTATTATTTCCACTCTAAAACTCCACTTCACTCCCAGATACTCAATCAAGCTGAAGTTCGTGCACGTTCTAAATTGGTGGGGGGATGGAATAGCCGGCTGCTCCTAGCTTCTCTTTATCAGCACATTTAGAAGACAAATGGCGCTGGCGGAGAGGTGTGAAGGGATTTAAGAAGCAGTTTAAGGTGGGACGGAATTACGAGTTTTTTCGTAGGCTCTGGTAATTCTAGTGTTAATGTTTAAGTTGAGAGTTACAAGAAATATTTTAACTGGTACTATGTAAAGGGAATACTGCTGTTAAAAAGCGCCTTATTTGTTTAAAGTGTTTGCAAACCAAATATAAGCAATACACTACTTTTGAGTTCATTATTAAATTTTTTGATTGTTGTGAATATCTGTGATTAATTGCAGACAACCAAGCGATTAATCCCAATTAAAAACTGTAACCGCTGCCCAGCCCAAATATATATATATATATATATACACACACACCTTTTTTCCCTCTTAATAGATTAAAACTGAAGAAAGACAAACATATCATATTATTTTTGAACTGAAGCTATATTTAGAAATGTCAAAGAATCAAGATGATACTTCAAGGGAAGTTATGCTGAACCTATGAGGATTCATATTTAAAAAGGTGTACAGTCTAATAGAATCTTTAGTACTATGAACTTTGCATGATCTGACAGGCTTATAATACTCACTTTATTAGTAAAAAAATTACTGTTCAAGTGAATGATGTCATAGTGTATGTTTTTAAAGGCTAAAAATGATGAATTATAAAATGAGTTCTTTGAATAACTGAATATAATTTTACATATGTATTTATTTCTATTCGATTTACTCAGTTACTGTGAAACCAAATAACTTCCTCCACTCAGGCTAACACAGACATGCAATTCTGCTTAACCATGCTGAACAAATTCTTAAATGTTTTGAATTTTCTACGTACATGTAACCATATACATTTTGAAAACAGTGAAGTATTTGGTAAGCTTAACAGCAAACTGAAAACTTTGGGTATGAATGACAGCTGGAGTTTAAACTTTATGTTAGACTGGCACCAGGTGGTCAGACTGGGTGCCATCACTTCCACTATAATCACTCTCACCACAGGAGCTGTCTAACCATATGTATTATTGTAAGTCCTCTCCTGTATTCCTTCTACACCCATGACTAAATGGCTAGGAACAGGTCTAACATAATTTTGAAATTTGCTGATAACATATTGGTGCGTGCCATGACACACTGGTGCCAGAAAAACTGCCTCAGTTTAGCCAAGACAAAGACATGTTAGTGGACTTCAGGAAGCAAGAAAGCGTACACAATCAATAAGTCTACTGTGGAGAGATTGTGTAGTTTTCAGTTCCTCTGTGTGCATATCAACAAAGAATTCACATGGACTGTTCACACTAAAAAAGTTGTGAAGAGGATGCAACAACACCTCTTTTATCTCAGCTAGCTGAGGATGTTTGGCATGAGACTGCACACCTTCAGGTCATTTACTCCCTGAGCCTTAAGAAGATCCTAACAAGCTGCATCACTGACTGGTTTGGGAACTGCACCAATCTTAGTAGCAAAACCTTGAAGAGGGTAGTGCGTTTTGCCGAACAAATTATTGCAGGTGATGTTGCTAACAGTATATGTTAGGCAAGGTCAAAGCAAAGCAAGTAAAATCATCAATGGTCCCAGTCATCCAAGTCACAAACATCACCAGCTATTTTGTATTGTTAGCATTAGAATTTTAGGTAGTCTAAGTTTATATATTTTATATGTTTACATATTAGTGCAGAGTTTGTGATTGGTGAACTGGTCTTTAAATGTTTTTATCAAGTGTATACTCAATTGTGTAAATATGCACTAAAAGTAAATACTGCTTTACTACTGTGGACCCTGCACACAAGTTTTTTCTCTCACCTGTACATCTGTGACAATAAAAGTGACTTGACTTGATTATGGTTAACCAAGTAAGGTTTCAGGATTATCAGATGTGAATGGCAAGTGGAAAGCAATGAAGAATGTCTGGTTGAAAACAAAAGAAGTTTACAATTGGACAAAGTGTCTCCCCGCAACACAAGAAACATGATGATGGAATGCTTAGGTACAGATGGCAATTGAGGAAATGAGGAAGTGTTAAAAAGAAAGACTGATCCATTAGAGTATAAATCATATTGAAGTATCATGCTTTTGCAGCAGGTAGTGAGGAATTAGTTGTAAAAATGATAGAAAAAATAATCTGGGATTGAGTGAAAGCAAAATGCTGTTTTATTTAATTCCTTCTTTCCTTTTGCCTGATACTTTTGCTGCATTTGTATTACAACAAAGTATCAGGCAAAAGGAAAGAAGCTGCAGTATACATAGAAGTTGAATTGAGGAAGGCATTTGGCAGGTTGTCAGAAGAGATGGTGATGCACTGAGTACTGAGAATATTAAGTGTAGATGTATAGTTAATGTTTCTTGCAATGTCAACATATAAAAAAGCAAAAATGGTGCTCAGAACTGCAGATGGGAATAGTGAAATGCTTGAGGTGAAGGAAGGGCTGCACCAGGGATGCATTTTTAAGTACATGATAGTGCTGGAGTGTATGAAGAATTGACATGGGAGCTCTTGTAATGCTGATGATCTCATACCGAGGATAAAAAGTTAAGTGAAACTGAAGGAGAAGATACTGAGAAGGAAAGCAAATTTGAAAGCAAAATGCCTCATTGTAAATGAAGTAAAGTGCAAGGTGATTACTGGAGGTGAAAAGGTAAAAGGCATGGAAGAGGTGCAATGCCATGTGGCATGTGTGGTAGAGGTGTTGGTAATGAGGTTGGTTAGAGGTTGTCTAAAATAAGTCCATAAATGATGTTTTGAGTAAAGCGTTGTCTTAAGGCAGCGAGTACATCCTTTGTCCATAGAAAGTTAATAAAAAAGCCATAGAATTCTGATGTAGTAAATGTACAGTGGATTCAGAAATCATTCAGATACCTTCACTTTCTGCACACTTTATTGTGTTGTAGATTTAATTTTAAATTAATACATTTTCCATTTCATTGATCAATCTACACTCAAAAACCACAATAATAAAGTGAAAGCAACTTTTCGTAAAGGTTTGCAATGGTATTAAAAATAAATCAACAACTGAAATCTCTCATTTATATACTGTAAGCATTCATGCACTTTGCTGTGGTACTCCAAATTGTGCATCCTGCTTTCTGTATTTTTCCTTTAATTTCCTCTAGAATCTGAATGGAGGTCCACCTGTGGCAAACTGATATGATTGGACATAAGTTTGACAGGCACACACCTGTGTATATAAGGTCCCACGATTCATACTGCATGTCAAGACAAAAAATCAAGCCATGATCACCAAGGAACTCTCTGTAAACTGAGAAAATTGTGGTGAGATGTTGATCTTGGCAAGGTTACAATCATTTCTAAAGCTTTGAATGTTGCCAGGAGCACATTGGCCATATAAATTGTGAAAAGGAAGAAACTTGGTAGTGCTGGGACTCTTCCTAGAGTTGGCCGTCCAACGATACTGAGGAACAAGAAGGGCCTTGGTAATTGAGGTGATCAAGATCCCAATGGTCATTGTAAAAGAGTTTTAGAAGTCCATTGCTGAGATGGGTAACCTGTTGAAAAGATGACTATCAATCAGGTATTTATGCCTAGACAGAAGCTACTCTTGATAACAAGGCATATGGCTGCCCACTTGGAGTTTGCCAAAAGTCATTTAAAGAATTCTAGTCTAATGAGACAAAAATTGAATTCTTTGGGCAGAACTCCAAGCAATATGTCTGGCAAAGAACAGACACTGCTAAATATCCGCCTAATGCCATCCCTACAGTGAAGCATCTTGGCAGCAGTATCATGCTATGAGGATACTTTTCAGCGGTAGGAACAGGGAGACTGGTCAAAACTGAGGGAAAGATGAATGGAGCCAAATAAAGAGAGGTACTTGAAGAAAATCTGCTCCAGTGTGCAGACAAACTCAGACTTGGATGATGATTCACATTTTAGCATGACAATGACCCATAACCAAACAGCCAAAACAAAGCTGGAGTGGTTTTGTTACAAGTCTCTCACTGACTTTGAGTCACCCAGGAGCCCAGACATAAAACCCATAGAATATGTGTGGAGAGACTTGAAGATGGCAGTTTACAGAATCTTCCCATCCAATCTAACTGGACTTAATTATGTTCTGCCAGAAGAGAAGGACAGACTTCCCAAATCCAGAAAGTCTCAAAGCAGTAATTGCTGCCAAATAGACTTCTGCTGAATTAAGTGTCTGAATACTTATATGAATGAGATATTCACTTTTTGAATTTGTAATAACTTTTCCTTTCTGAAAAAGTGTTTTCACTTTGTCATTACGGGTTATCTAGTGAATATTGATAAGCAAAGATGGCAAATTTATCCATTTAAAATTAATTCAACAACTCAAAGTGTGCAGAAAGTGAGGCTGTTTAAAAACATTCTGTATCCACTGTATATTTATATATCAGCAATGGAATTGTTCTGAAGGAAGTAGAGAAGTTCTGCTGCTTTCGTGATATTGAATGCAGACAGGGGTGGATGTGTGGCAGTGATAGCAAGGGTAATAAGTGTGTAAAAAAATCCAGTAGCTGTCACCATTTTCTTTTCCATTGTAGGGTAAATTGCATGAAATCTGTGTGAGGATTTCACACTAAAAAAACTGATAAAAGCGAAACACAGCAGCAATGCTTGAAAGTATGGATGTGAGAATGACCAGATAGACATGTTGAGTATAATGGAGTGAGAAGAAAGATGAATGCTAAGTTAAGTTAGAGACTAGGTGCTGATTTGATAGGTGTTGTCCTGAGGAGAAACTGACTTGGTTTGTACGGTGGAGTGAAAGGAAGGTAATGTGAAAAGATTAATTCTCTCTACAAAGGATACAAAGGATAACTACAGAGAGTGGAGGTGAGAGAATTTCACCTGGGAAAGGACAACATGGTAAACCTGGAAAATGGCTGTTTAATGGTGATGACATTTATCCATAAATCTGGATTTTTTTTCCAAAATCTGATTTTTAAAAATAAATTTAAGGAAAGCTCAGTACAATATGTAACCATGTGCCCAGGAAATACGGGTATTCAAAAGCATTTCTCACAGATAGCTTCCAGTCCTGGTTATATTTTAATAACCATGAGCTGGAAGAAATATGCTCAAAGTACAATAAGCTTGCATCTGGGGCATGTTGAGGAAGGGTATTTTCTAAATGGTAGATTTCATTTGAATATCTGAAAAAATGATTGTGATTCTGTTCCCGGTATTGTTTGTACATATCTAAAGTTTGCATTGTTATTGAAGAATTGTTACAGTTTAAAAATATTAGTGGTAGCAGTAATACTGTACCTCTGTGGCAGATAATTAAACTAGATTAAATAATTATCTTTTGGTAAATCCTACTGCTTGTTTATAGTGTACTTATAGGTGAATACTATACATGTAGAAGAGTGTTGTTTAAGTGAAGTGACGTGTTGTTTGTAAATAAGAATGTCCTGGTATTATGCACATATGACGATATACTGTAACCCAGCCACAGGGGATGCATAAGCCAATGTGTTTCTTTGTGCCGGTCCCAAGCCCGGGTAAATGTGGAGGGTTACATCAGGAAGGGCATCTGTTGTAAAATTTGGCTATATCAATATGCGGACAACAATACAAATTTCCATACCGGATTGGTCGAGCCCTGGGTTAACAACGACCTCCACCAGTACTGTTAGCCAACAGGGTGTTGGCGGAAATTGGGCTACTGTTGGCCAAAGAAGGAGAAGAAGAGTGGGGAGATGTGTCCGGAGGGAGGAAAAGAGTAGGAAGGTAAAGAGAGTGGAACTGAGGGTAGGAACTTTGAATGCTGGCAGTATGACTGGTAAAGGGGAGAGAGTTAACAGATATGATGGAGAGAAGGAAAGTTGATATATTGTGCTTACAAGAGACTAAATGAAAGGGGAGTAAGGCCAGGTGGATTGGAGGTGGATTCAAATTGTTCTATCATGGTGTGGATGGGAGGAGAAATGGCGAAGGGGTTATTCTGAATGAACAGTATGTCAAGAGTGTTTTGGAGGTGAAAAGAGTGTCAGACAGAGTGATAATTATGAAGCTGGAAATTGGAGGTGTGATGATGAATGTTGTTAGTGCATATGCCCCACAAGTTGGGTGTGCGATGGATGAGAAAGAAGATGTTTGGAGCAAGTTGGATGAAGTGATGAACAGTGTACCCAAGGGACAGAAAGTGGTGATTGGAGCAGATTTCAATGGACATGTTGGTGAAGGGAACAGAGGAAATGAGGAGGTGATGGATAGATATGGTTTCAAGGAGAGTAATGAAAAAGGTCAGAGGATAGTAGATTTTGCCAAAAGGATGGACATGGCTGTGGTGAATACATATTTTAAGAAGAGGGAGGAACATAGGGTGACGTACAAGAGTGTAGGGAGATGCACACAGGTGGATTATATTCTATGCAGAAGAATCAATCTGAAGGAGATTGAAGACTGCAAAGTGGTGGCAGGGGAACGTGTAGATAAGCAGCATAGGATGGTGGTCTGTAGGATGACGTTTAAGATTAATAAGAGGAAGAGAGTGAGGGCAGAGCCAAGGATCAAATGGTGGAAGTTGAAAAAGGAAGACTTGCAAGGCTGAGTTTAGGGAGGAGGTGAGACAGGCACTGGGTGGCAGTGAAGAGTTACCAGACAGTTGGGCAACTACATCAGATGTAGTAAGGGTGAAAACAAGAAGGGTGGTTGGCGTGACATCTCGACAGCGGAAGGAGGAAAAGGAAACCCGGTGGTGGAATGGGGAAGTAAAGGAGAGTATACAGAGGAAGAGGATGGTGAAGAAGTGGGATAGTCAGAGAAATAAAGAAAGTACACAAGAGTACAAGGAGATAAGACACAAGGTGAAGAGAGAGGTGGCGAAGGCTAAAGAAAATGCATATGATGAGTTATATGAGAGGTTGGACACTAAGGAGGGAGAAAAGGACCTGTACTGATTGGCTAGACAGAGGGACTGAGCTGGGAAGGATGTGCAGCAGGTTAGTGTGATAAAGGATAAGGATGAAAACATACTAACAAGTGAGGAGAGCTTGTTGAGCAGATGGAAAGAGTACTTTGAGAGGTTGATGAAAGAAGATAATGAAAGAGAGAGAAGGTTGGATGATATGGAGATAGTGAATCAGGAAGTGCAATGGATTAGCGAGGAGGAGGTAAAGACAGCTATGAAGAAGATGAAAAATGGAAAGGCTGTTGCTGCAGATGACATACCTGTGGAAGCATGGAGGTGTTTAGGAGAGATGGCAGTGGAGTTTTTAACCAGATTGTTTTATGAAATCTTGGAAAGTGAGAGGATGCCTGAGGAGTGGAGAAGTGTACTGGTGCCGATATTTAAGAATAAGGGGGATGTGCAGGACTGTAGTAACTACAGGGGGATAAAATTGATAAGCCACAGAATGAAGTTATGGGAAAGAGTAGTGGAAGCTATGTTAAGAAATGAGGTGATGATTAGTGAGCAGCAGTATGGTTTCATACCAAGAAAGAACACCACAGATGCGATGGTTGCTCTGAGGATGTTGATAGATAAGTATAGAGAAGGCCAGAAGGAGTTGTAGTGCATTTTTGTGGACCTGGATAAATCATATGACAGGGTCCCTTGAGAGGAGCTGTGGTATTGTATGAGGAAGTCGGGAGTGGCAGAGAAGTATGTAAGAGTTGTACAGGATATGTACGAGGGAAGTGAGACAGTGGTGAGATCTGCGGTAGGAGTGTCGGATGCATTCAAAGTGGAGGCGGGATTACATCAGGGATCGGCTCTGAGCTCTTGTTTATTTGCAATGGTGATGGACAGGTTGACAGACGAGATTAGACAGGAGTCCCTGTGGACTATGATGTTAGCTGATGACATTGTGATCTGTAGCGATATTAGGAAGCAAGTTGAGGAGACCCTGGAGAGGTGGAGATATGCTCTGGAGAGAAGAGGAATGAAGGTCAGTAGGAACAAGACAGAATACATGTGTGTAAATGAGAGGGAGGTCAGTGGAATCATTGGTCAGTGGAGGCGAAAAAGAGTGCAGGGAAGGTGGAATGGGTGGAGAAGAGTGTGTCAGGGATGCCAGGGGCCTTGACCTGGCCGGGACGCCATGAGGGACCGGATGTGAGTCTGTGCCCACCCTGGATCACGTGGGGGTCGCCTTCCTGGTTGCTTTGGGGGCCACGGGTACAGGGCGTGGAAGCTCCACCCTGTAGGGGCCCGTGGTCACCGACAGGAGGCGCCCCAATGCCTTGGGGACCTGTTACCCCAGCACTTCCGCCACACCAGGAAGTGCTGGGGGGAAGAATTAGGCTGCGCCCGGAGAGCTGCCGGGAGGACAGCCGGCACTTCAGCCACACTGGGGCGTGGCTAGAGGAGGAATGCCGGGAACACCTGGGGCTCATCCGGGGAGTCTATAAAAGGGGCCGTCTCCCTTCATTCGAGGCTGGAGTCGGGTGGAAGGAGGACAAGGCAGAAGAGAGTGGGGGCGGCCCGAAGAAAGGCATTTGTGGTCAGGACTGAGTGTTTTGGGGTTTGTGCACTACTTTGGACTGGGTCTTAGTGACCATATTATTGTAAATAATATTGTAAATAAACGTGTGGTGGTTTGATAACAACATGTCCGCCTGTCTGTGTCCGGGTCGGCTCCACAAGTATCAGGAGTACTTTGTGACAGACGGGTATCAGCAAGAGTGAAAGGGAAGGTCTACAGGATGGTAGTGAGACCAGCTATGTTATATGGGTTAGAGACGGTGGCACTGACCAGAAAGCAGGATACAGAACTGGATACAGCAGAGTTAAAGATGCTTAGATTTGCACTGGGTGTGACGAGGATGAATAGGATTAGAAATGAGCACATTAGAGGGTCAGCTCATGTTGGACGGTTTGGAGACAAAGTCAGAGAGGCGAGATTGCGTTGGTTTGGTCATGTGCACAGGAGGGATGCTGAGTATATTGGGAAAAGGATGTTAAGAATAGAGCTGCCAGGTAAGAGGAAAAGAGGAAGGCCTAAGAGGACGTTTGTGGATGTGGTGAGAAAGGACATGCAGGTGATAGGTGTAACAGAAGAAGATGCAGAGGACAGAAAGATAGGGAAGAAGATGATCTGCTGTGGCGACCCCACGGGAGCAGCGGAAAGAAGTAGAAGATGTACATATGACGATAAACCACTGCTTCTACTACTAGGTCACAATGCCATACCTTGTATGTGCCATATATTAAATACTGCATATTTACTTAAGCGAGTGAATGAATATCAGTACAATTTAACAAAACTACAACATAGGCTGTTTGAACCGAAAATAAAAAAAAGCAGCTTTTTTAGATTTCTAAGAAGGAATTCATAACAAAAGTAAATAAAAAAGCACATTTTGTTTGATTTATTCAATGCAAATGTTCAGTGCAAGTCATCTGAAAGTGAAAAATGCCTTTGTTGTACATATGTTGTAAACAGCAAAACATGAATGCCTTTTGTTTAAAAACTCTTAATTTAAATTCAAAATGACCAGAACTTAAATATATGGACCCACACCTGCAAAAGCAGTTGTGATGTGAATTAAAAGGGATAGTGATTTTGAAAATTTTTGCTCTTTAACTTCATTTACAAATGAAATGATTTTGGTTCTGAATTATGTATGAAGAGGCCATGGGAATAAATACAGTATTTCTTTTTTATTTCTCACTTAATTTAAGGGAACCAAAAACCATTCCATTAACTCGCAATAAGACAACTGTGTTCTCTGTTGTGATAACGATAATGGACAGCATTAACTACATCATTCACGCAGCTGAAACTGCTGTCTCAACAGTTTCTCAAGAGAAGATACAAGCAAGCATGTCTAATGTACTTGGTTATTATTTTGTCCTACATGTGACATATCCTAAGTGTCATAAACCTGTTCACAATATTTTATAGACCAAAGTCTTAAAAACAGAATTTGTTACAAAGACTGTTACATACAGTGAAGCTCACTTGAAAGAATATTCTTACATGATGTGATTTCAGTAATATTTTTTATAATCTTTATCTAAATGGTAGAGAAGCTGACATGTAATCTCAGGTAAAACATAGGCATTGAAGAATTTGGCGCTTGATTTCAATCCGAGTTTCAGAAATTTCTGGCACACTTAAGTCATGCAACATTTTGAAAAGTTTGTCTTAAGTATGCTATAAATTAATGTCACACTTTCCTAATTTTATAATGTATTTAGATATACAGTATCTGTGTATTTACAATTGATATGATATGCCTTTATTATTTACTTCAAGAAAGAAAAAAAATAAATACATAATTGGTGTTGCAAAAATAGTATACACTTGTCATAATTAATTAATTTACTACTGCTTTTATTATAGACACAGGTCACTTTCATATATTTTAAATAGTATGGGAACCTGGTGCTGCCTCGTGTGGAAAAAAGTGTAGGTCACTAAATAAATTATCTGGGGTGGGGAGATTTTAGAATGATACAATGCTTATGGTCACCTCATTTGTACAAGTTTTGACGGAGATTGATTCATCATTATTTGCATACAAGATGACACATGTTCAGCTTTATGTAATAGGATATTTGATTTTTGTTTAATTTTACTTTATTTCCCTAAGCAATATTTTTTTCTGATTATATATATATATATATATATATATATATATATATATATATATATATATTATATACAATGTATTTGGAAATCATTTAGACTTCTCGACTTCTTTCACATTTTATGTTATGTTACAGCGTTATACTGAAATCATTTAAATTAATTTTTTTATCTCATCAAGCAACACTCAATTCCTCAGAATGACAAAGTGAAAACAGCCTATTAGAAATGTTTGCTAATTTATTAAAAAAAAAAACCTGAAATATCACAGTGACAAAAGGATTCACACCTTTTGCTGTGACACTTTTTGGCGCAAGTGTATCCCATTCTATTGATTATCATTTCTACACCTTGTGGTTTTTTAAATGGATTGGACATAATTAGTAAAGACTGTCTATATAAGGTCCCACGAATGACAGTGTGTTTCGGAGCAAAAACCAAACTATGAGGTCAAAGGAATTGCTTGCAGAGCTTAGAGACAAGATTGCGTCGAGGCACACATCTGGTAAGGCCACAAAAATTTTACAGCAGTATTGAAGTTCCTTAAGTGCACAGTGGTCTCCATTACTCTAAAGGGGAGAAGTTTAGAACAACCACAACTTCTCCTACAGCTGCTCACCCAGACAAAATTATCAAATGGGGGAGAAGGGCCTTGGTATGAGAAATTACCAAGAACCCAATTGTCATACTGGCTGAGCTCTAGAGGACCTGTGTGAAAATAGGAGAAACTTCCAGAAGGACAACCATCACTGAAATACTTCACCGATTTAGGCTTTATGGTGGAGAGGCCAGATGGAAGCCTCTTCTCAGTAAAAGTCAACTTGGGAGTTTGTTAAAAAGTACCTAAAGGACTCTCATACTGTCAGAAACAAGTATACCTGGTCTGAAACCAAGATTAAACTGCTCAGCTCTAACTCTAAGCATCATGTCCGAAGGAAACCAAGCACCACTCATCACTTGCACATTAGCAGTGGTGAAGCATGGTGGTGGCCGCATCATGCTATTGGGTCGTTTTTCAATGGTTAGTATTTTGAGACTAGTCAGGGACAAGGGAAAGCACAACAGAGCAAATTATAGAGTATCCCTACTGAAAACCTTCTTCAAAGTGCTCTAGACCTTAGACTGGGCTGAAGGCTGCCCTAAAAGACAATAACTCTAAGCAGAAAGCAAAGAAAACACCAGAGTGGCTTAGACACAACTCTTTGAATATCCTAGAGTGTCCCAGACAGTGTCTGGATTTGAATCCAATCAAAATCTCAAGGGACCTGAAAATAAATATCCACCAAAAGTCTCCATCCAACCTGAAAGACCTTGACAAGATCTTCAGAAAAGAAAGTTGGAAAATGCCTAAATCTTGGTGTGTAAAGCTTGTTGTATTGCAAGAAGACCCCAATCTGTAATTGCTGCCAAAGGTGCTTCAGCTAAGTCCTGAGTAAAAGGCCTGAATACTTGTCAATAGATTTTTATTGGAAAAATATTCTAAAATGCTGCATTTGTTTTGCCATTCTTGAGTATTGAGTGTCCATTATTCAGGGGACAAAATAATTTAAATGATTTTAGAAGAAGGCTGCAACATAACAAAGAGCAAGAAAAGTGAAAGGGTCTAAATACTTTCTGAATGCACTGTAATACCCTTTACCCATGCCTTCACTACCAAATAATATTTTTAGTTGTAAAGCACAGACCAACTCTAGGGAGGGGCAGCACCAGTCTGTCACAGGACACACTCATGCCCACACCCACATGGACACAAAAAGGATCAATTCTGTAACTTTAAGATGTAGAATACAAATCACCCACCTACCCGTAAACACACAAAAAAATGTAAATCTCCGACAGCGCCCTAGCCAGGATTTGAACCCAGGATATGTGAGGCAACAGTGCTAAGCATCGTGTCCCCATGTTAACTCCAAATATTTACCCATGTGTGTAACTATATAAAGACCTTGAAATGGAGTAATGCTTCTTCAATGTAGGGTGATGTATTTTAAACAAACTGCACAACAACCTTTCTTCAACAGATCAGTATAAGTACAGCTACCCTATGTACCGCACACTACATTATCATTTTACTATTCAAAAAATCACCCACTGCACATCTACTGTGTGTTCACATTGAACCGAATAAATTCTCTACTATAACATCTGCAAAAATAGCTTATTTCTTTCCCAATAATTTGTATGCTAGCAGTACACCTGGTTTATACAGCCATTAAAAAATACTTGAAAGTAATAAAAAAAATAAAGATGCATTTCCAATACTCTGATAAAAAAGTGCTGGATCTAACTTCAAACACCCATTAAATGTTCTTGCAACTGAAGAAACTCTATTCCAAATTTCAGCTCTCAGCTAAATAAATATCCTCAGCTCAAAGCGCTCCTAAGAATTTAATAAAACTCAAGAGATAAAATATATTCCTAAGAACTGAGAAACTTTCATGTTGACTTGCAAGATCAAAATATAAGTCACACAACTTAAGGATAGAAACATGATTGTCCACATATAATAACAAGTGATTGGACATTTTAAGTGGTAATTATTTAAATAATGTAAATAGTTTTATTTAGTTTTCTTTTTTTTTGTTTTGATCTTTTATTGAATTTGTTAAAAGCATGTAACATTCCACACAATCAAGTCAAACTTAAAACTAAATTCAAATCAACCCCCACTGAAATAATTTTATTTCTTAAGTTACATTTGTTTTAGGTGTAGGTAATACTTCAATGAAATATGGTTTATTCAGTGAAGTATAATCAGTAATTATAGTTAATCAGTGTATTTCTTATCGATGGAAGCAAGCAAAACACAACCTACCATAATGTGGGCAGCAAGGTATTACAGCTTACATTGTTTTCAGCTCTGTGTGGTGATTGCATGCTCATGTGGATTTTCAGTTGCAAGTGTGTGTACAAGTGTTTGTCCGGTGATTGTGTATCCTTAAAATATGGTACATGTCTTTTGTCCAGTGTTGCTGGGGACATCCTATTTCAAGAAATGCATGGATTAATGGATGGTTAAAGCGTGACTGATTATTTTAACAAATATAAAACCAAAATGTAATACAGTAATTACATTAAATCCATGTTACACATCAGTTCTGGAGATTATTAATAAAAAAAAACAAATGGTTCCTTAAGAGATTGGATGATAGATAAAGATTGTAATCCTTTTTCATGTCATGATTTATACTATATACTGTATGTAGTGATGACAAACCAGAAAATTTTCAAACCAGACACTTCAAAAGTTTGTGTTTGCAGAACGGAATTACAGTATAAATCAAGGCAAGATGAAAATATATTTCAATGATGATTAGCTGCTTTGTTTTACAAAATAATTCAGTTGCACACCGTTGTGTTCTTTATCTAAAGGAATGATCAATCTGACTCCAAATATGTGCAAATAGCACTTTCCATCCTAGAAGCTAACTCAACTTTACTGCATAGTCATGACTGTCAGTGTGTAATAAAGTTCACTTCGACTGGTGGGCTTGTTCTATAATGAAAAATGTCTTTTATGTCTATCTCTACTGTCAGCACTAAAGCTATAAAAGTATTAAAGAGCTTTTCTTCGCTGACCCCCATTATCCTCCTGCATTTTTTTCCTCATTAATGCAGGGCTATGCTAAACAACATGGGCATTCCGAAAGTTCAGCAACAACTCCTAATTAAAACTAAAAATGATCAATTAATCACTTAAGACACCGAGCTAACTTATTCTGGTAACCATTCAATATATAAACAATAAAAAGGCATTTTACACATTTAATTTTGCTGTCGTTGAAAGTGTTTCTTACCTCATAAAAAAGTAAAATAAAGGAAAATTTAACACTCACAAAAGCATGCTATACAGTTGTTATATTACTCTGTGCAGATCGTAAAGTAAAAGGCAGAAGTGAAACCAAATCATATTGACAGCGTTTACTTAAACCCATTCCAATTCAGGTTGAAATAAAGATAAATGATAATATGGATATTGTCAAGTCTGCTTAGTTGGCAGGAATAGGATAATAAATCAGCTGTTAAATTTATAAGCCAATATTAAAGAAAAGAACAGTGCCAGTAAGCTAATAAATCACAAATATAATTTTGGGTTCAGTACAGTTTTTGGTGTCACAAGTTAGGGTAGAATGATACCCCTTAATTAAGTTCTAGAAAATTATTCAAAAGGGAATAAAAAATAATTTAATGCAAGTGGGATTCTAATTTTTGTCTATTCAAAGTGCTTATGTAGAAGCACAGCGGCAAGTGACTGTTGTCCAGTTTGAAGCTCATGATTCTTTCCTACTACTGTAGAACTACCTAGAAGAGAAGCACTGAAGCTCTGCTGTGCTAATAAAAACCAAATGTAGAAACCCACAAGACAGTTTATTATTATGCTTTCTTAAGGAATTGTTCTGTTCTGTATATTGTATTGTATTGACCCCCTACTTTTGACACCCACTGCACGCCCAACCTACCTGGAAAGGGGTCTCTTTTTGAACTGCCTTTCCCGAGGTTTCTTCCATTTTTCCCTACAAGGTTTTATTGGGAGTTTTTCCTTGTCTTCTCAGAGAGTCAAGGCTAGGGGGCTGTCAAAAGGCAGGGCCTGTTAAAGCCCATTGCGGCACTTCCTGTGTGATTTTGGGCTATACAAAAATAAACTGTATTGTATTGTATTGTATTGTAGTTGTATGGTGGCCTTGGAAATGTAATGCTGCGTAGCCAAAGCTTTTTAGCGTCTCACCGTGATCTGTCAGTTTTATTACACCTTAGTTTCATTGTAAATTGAATCACGCCTGACCACAACTCTGCCATAATTTATTTTAATCCTTCATGCGTTCAGAATTATAAACAGCGCTTGGTACAAGTACAGAAAATGCAGATAAAAAAACATTACATCACATTTTTAAATATTCACAAATTTACATAAGTTTTATTATAAATATAACCAAAATAATAATTTATCGAGAATTCAGTTTGTGTTGTAATGTTCAGTTTCTGTTATTCTTTGAAAGTCTATATTTGTATGGTGTATTTTTTTTTAATAATTAAAAACTTTGTATTTTTTTGTATTTTTATTTTCCACTTTAAATTTACCTACCAGCTTATGTATTAGATTCTTACTTATTGACTAATATGTTTCGGGACAGAACTATAATAAAATAGGATTAAAACAGAACAAATTGGAAAAAAAAAAACAAAAATAGACAAAAGTGGAATAATATATAATCTAAAAAGGTGCTCCAAACACAATAAATAACGCACAGAAGCACAGGTAATACTAGCAACTACCATTTATAAAGGTCAAAATGACAGACTGAATATTCTAAAATATGTTAGAAAGGTTATTTGTGGCATTACACATGTATTTTTTGAGCATGTCCGTGCCAAATAAATAACATTCGACGTTTTGAAGAAATCATTTTATGACACGATATACCTTTATTTATTTATTGACTTACTTCCTAAAGCCTAAAGTCAAAAGTTGTGGGAAGAGGGCATGCTCACAACTGTGTGTAATGCCACAAAAAGTGCCTGCTGACAATTTAGTATGCAAGCAATGGTATGTGCATTCTGCTCCGATGTAGAAGGGAGCTGAGTTTACCTCTGTTACAGCGCGTCTATGTGAAAACAGCAGTATCAGATGTTTTTTATGCTTTAGTGTTGCATCAGCATTTTTCCTGGTGTTAAATTCAATTGTTTATCAGTTTTTATTTTTGACTTTGTTTTCATTGAGGTAAATTACTTTTATGTCTTCACACCACACAATTTTTAATCTAATCTTATCTAGTCTAATCTAATCTTGTTCCTTCATAGTCACCGCCATTTACAGATACTTCTACAATGGCATTACAACTGACAGCGATCATGTTCCATGCCATCAGTAGACTTCAGATGGTGTTCAACACTGCTAGTACAAAAACAAATCAAATGATGTGTGTTAATAATAAACCTTTGGTTTTCAAATAATACCTTCAAATGTTGGCTACAAGTTTCAATTTACATTTTGGGTTTGGTGTTAGGTATTATTAATTCTCTGGTTTTGATCTGGCTGTGGATATTTGCCAAAAATTTACCTCTTGGGCTCTTTTTCACTTGCCCTATCTGACAGATTTTCATTCTTCCCATTCAAGTGTAAGACCAAGAAAGACTGAGAAGAAGCCAGTTCACTGCAGTCTAATGGGTAACAGCACACCGTCTTTGGTAGGGGAAAAAATTAACTCATTTGTTCTTTAAAAATGTACATAGGACAAGAGTAGCTCATAGGTAATGGTTGTTTTAAGGCCGAGCTGGACTCACTGGTACATAGCTATAGCCTGGTTATCCTTCATTCATAGAGAATACCTCTTGCTAAGCCGACTGGGAGGAAGAGAGGCCGGAGAAAGAAAAAGGGAGAGAAAGAGTGAGAGAGGGAAAGAGAATATCTAGGAGAGAGCAAGAGGCACTTGGTGTAACAGGAATTGGGGGACTGGGAATTATACTCAACTAAGCAGATAGGGCATCCATCCATCCATTATCCAACCCGCTATATCCCAACTACAGAGCCACGGGGGTATGCTGAAGCCAATCCCAGCCAACACAGGGTGCAAGGCAGGGAACAAATCCCGGGCAGGGCGCCAGCCCACCGCAGGCAGATAGAGCATTAACCTGTTAAAGCAAATCTAAACAGGAAACAAGGATTTAATTTAAATTTAGTTCACTTTGATACCTAAATTCCCTATTTATTCAGCTCTCCCTTGGTGTGTTTAAATTTATAAAATTAGGAAGATTGGGAATTATACCCCACTACGCAGACAGAGCAATTACCTGTAAAGGAAATCTTAAAAGGGAAACAAGGTTTTAATCTGAGTTTAGTTTGCTTTGATACTTAAGTTCAATCTTTGTTCATTTCTTCCTTGGTGTGTTGAACTTTATAGATTTAAGATGCCTACTTCTGATAGCTTTGTGATCCCTTGACATTATTTGTTAAATTTTTCTTGACTACATATCACATCCATTAATATAAAATAATTTGACTGTACACCTGTCACTCTTTGAAATAAGTAAAATCAATCAGGTTTTTTTATTCCACTGAATTCTTATTTTTCTCCTGTTATATGAACCATATTCCCCTGTGTAACAGTCAGCTGGAAAACCAACTTAAATGTATTCAAAAGGGATTAACGTGGAGCAGAGGGAAAATGCTAGGCTAAATGCCTTCTACCTGCTCAGTGCCCTCAGAAAATGTTTTATGGCTGGTCTTACAATACAATGGGGTCTTCCAGAATAAAGTTACCGTCTCTTTGAGAGAAACTCCAGGCTTGATCAATTATGCAGCTCATCTAGTTCCCAGTACAGCATGTGTTGATGCTGAGGCAGCTGTCTTGGCAGGTTGGCATGTAAAACAGCTAATTGCTTTCACTTTTTCAATTCTATGTAGTCCTTTGAACATTATGTCCTTTCTTCTTTTCTTATAAATGACAGGTAGAATTACTGTTGGCTGCACCTAGTCACCTGATTGCCATAGTAACTGAAGTTGCAGGTCTAAGTGAAGATTGAAGGAAATAGTATTAAAAAGTTTACGAGTACTCAAATGAAATCTAGGTATAATTTTGATATACTATAGTCACAAATTTTCACATTGTTCTTTGCCTTTAGTGTTTCAAAACCTTTTATATCCTACAATTTTTGAGACCTATAATAATAAAGCAGTATTTTTAATGAGGGATTGTTGAAATGAGCAGCCTGGAGCTTCTGTATTGAAGCTGTTTGCAAATACTCACCAGGGGAATCATACACAAATTATTCTTCTGCATGCATAATGAGATATAGAAATGATCCCTAAAGGATGAACACAGCTGAACATTTTATCGTTAATACATAAAATGGCAAGTATTTGTGTGAGTCAAAATATATATTAATATGTTAAATGCATTACGACATCAAATGCTCAAGATAAGTATACAGTATATTAAAATGTCAAACTCAGCTCTAACAAACACCTTTTTTTGGACAATCTAGCTCTCACTTAAATATGACATTTAAAACCAAAAACAGACAGTGTTAACAAGCAAAGCCTCATTGGGTAATTTATTACATTTTCAGATTGAAAGCACACTATTGAGAAAATCAAGATCACTTCTTAGAAAGTGGTTGAATGCAGTATGTATGTAGGTGCTTGACAGTTAAAGTAATATTGAGAGTGCAAATTTACACAACAAAGCAGGGTAATTCATTTCAAGCACTGGAAACTGCAGTTCTGCATGATAAAGCACCGAGTGACACATTTTTAAATATAATGATGTCTGTCCACGTTATTTGGCCTAATGGTTTATCTTCTCAAAGTAACCTCTTTTCAGACTTTGCATAGCATTGAAAAACTAACACTAATGATATTATGACATTTTAATGAAAAAGTAGTGGATACATTACTTTAAAATGTAACTTACAGTAAAGGCATTGTTTTATGAATAAAAAAAACTATCCGTTCTGTTCATACAGAAATAATGGGGCAGGCAAAGTGTGTGGAGATTATTTTGGCTCTCATGATTTATTATTGTTAGTCAAGCAAAAAAAAAAAAAAATTCTCAAATTAATTTTGAGTATACACAAGAATATAAGGGGCGGCACGGTGGCACTCCTGTGTGGAGTTTGCATGTTCTCCCCGTGTCTGCATGGGTTTCCTCCGGGTGCTCCGGTTTCCTCCCACAGTCCAAACACATGCAGGTTAGGTGGATTGGCGATTCTAAATTGTCCTTAGTGTGTGGGTGTGTTTATGTGTGTCCAGCGGTGGGTTGGCACCCTGCCTGGGATTGGTTCCTGCCTTGTGCCCTGTATTGGTTGGGTTTGGCTACAGTAGACCCGCATGATACTATGTTCAGATTCGGCGGGTTGGAAAATGGACAAGAATATAAATGCATAATATTACACAGCCTTTAAATTAGACCCATAAAATTCCAAGAAGAAAGTTGGAGGCATTTTAAAGGGATTAGTCCTTTATGTAATATTTTATTTTTTTAGTAACGTAATTGAGGAAAAGCATGAAATACATAAAATTATTTTTCTGTCATATCTTGAACATTTTCTTCGGTGTGTATATGTGTACCATTTTTTCTTTCATGGTGAATATCATTTAGCAGTTGTTAAATATAGAGTCACACGCATGCACTTGGGGAACAGCTTAAGGGCTTGAGTGATTGTAATTCTCCACTGAGACATGAGCTGGCACTGTTTAATGACAATCTCCCTTCTCCTCCCTCTGCAAAAAGGAAAAATGACACCTTTCATAACGTCACTCCCGGGGTCCGACCACCTGGACCCACCTCTTCCTCCCAGAATCCTTTGTAAATGAAAAAACAACCATCTTGGCCATACTGCCTGACTAAGAAGTTAGAATGACTCACTTTTTTAACACAAACTTTATGTCAAATCCAATTGATTAATTATACAGGGTCAGCCATAAAGTGACCCAAAAGATATTTATCTTCTCTGTCTTGTTTTATAGTGGATTATATATACATATATATAATACTAGGGACGCTCAAAAAGTTTCTGCACTTCTATATTTTTTTTGGAAATGGTGAAGGCAGAAAGAGTATAATTGGTCATGTCTGAGAGTGTCATGTGACTGGGAAAATTGTATCACAAATGAAGGTGATTATGTAAAAAAGTGATGTCATTTGTTTTTGAAATTCTTAATAAACAGTTAAAAAAAGTGCAGAAACTTTTTGAACATCCCTTGTATATACAGGCATAAATAAAATGGTAAAGGGTTATCTATCTGTTAAGCAAAAACTCACAAAACCATGGGTCTTGAATATGTTACATCACACATATCAGACCAAACTACAATCAGCTCAGTGTCCCTATCATGCCACAAAGCATGGCACACCCACAACAAATAGGTTCCCCCCACTACCAACAACAGTGAATAAATAAATTAGATATACTTTGTAATTATCATAATCACTTCTAATAAAAAAACATTTCCAGAGTAGTTTTTTTTACCATTAGTGTTAAAAAACTTGAACTTAAAAATTGGGATGTTACTAGAAAATAAACCAGAATACAATATAATTATTAATTTTCAGATTATAACTTTCCCTGTATTTAAAAGAGAAAACAGAAGCAGGAAAAAGGAAGAACAAACAATTAAGGAAAATATTATTAAGTATCACTTCAAAATATGATGTTAGACAGGTGAATAATGAAAAAATGAGGAAAAGTGCAAAAAGGTGAGTTTAACACTAGAATTATCAGAGCCTATGAAAAAACTCATAGATCCGGCCCACCTTAAAACCGTTCGCACCTCTCCGCCAACGTTTTTTGTCATCTAAATGTGCTGATAAAGACAATCTGCAAGCAGCCAGCTATTCCATCCCTCCACCGACTTAGAACGTTCACAAACTTCTCCCAGCTCTTGCCTTGATTGATTATCTGGGAGTGAAGTGGAATTTTAGAGTGGAAATAATAGATCGATATTTGAAAAACACACATTTCATGTGTGTTCTGTTTCTACAGTAATCTATGTAAAAAAATTGTTAAAACAGAAACTTTTTCATATATTAGTAATAAATATTACAAAATGTAGGCATAAACTAATGTGTGAAGCCTGAAGTCCAAAGATCAAATAAACACTTTCACAAAAGGTTCAAGAATGATACAACAGCTTCTGTGGTGTACCGGTAAGATTTGCCGCCTCAGAGACCTGAGTTTGATTCCCCGCTGGGGGAGAAAATGTTATTTTTTTTTTTCTTTTTAACCTTCACCGCTCTGCCTAATAACAGTAATTTTATTATTATATAGCAGCTTCCCTGTCTGCCTATCATATAGTGCCTTTCCTTCCTATCTATCTATATATCTATCACCTTAGCTGTTTTTTTATATATCTATTATACAGTGCCTATAGGGTGCCAAACAGGCAATTACAATGATTTTCGGAATATATAAACTCATTCCTGAATATATAAAGTCAAAACTTGAATATATAAAGTAATTCCTGAATATATAAATTCAGTGTCAGAATATATAAAGTCATTCCTGAATATATAAAGTCAGAGTTAGAATATGTAATAAAAATCATAACAACAGTAATGATTATAATATAGTAATAAAAGAAATAATATGATAAAAAAGGAACAATAATTTAATTGGAAAATAAAACTAAACGGACAAAACAATCACAGTCATGTAAAGATTTAAAAAAGAAGAGATCAAAGATATTTATATGTCATATACAGTGAATATTACTTTATTAATCATTAATAGTTTGTGGGACTTTGGCTTAATGTTTTCTCACATTTTCTTATATCAGATTAGAGTTCAGCACTTACTTTTGTATGTCTAATAATATGATCATTTCCAGTCATATTCTGTTCAGGTTTTAAAAAGATTCTGAAGAAGTATCCGGCAAAATCTGACGAAATGTGTGTGTGAGTGTAACCCTTCACCTAGCTTAGGTGGGTATTGTAAGGGAAATGTTCTGTGTGCTTTTTAATATAACTAAGATGTCATCTGCTCACCAACTGCAGCACATTTACAATGATAACATCAAATGTTTTTAACTGTAATCTTTATATATAAGGAGTTATATACAACAGAATATTTGTCAAGGAAGTTTATTCTATCCACATATTTTTTATAGTTATACAAAATATTGGGTGGAAGATGGGCTATACCAGGGGTGCCCAATGTGTCAATTGCGGCCGACCGGTAGATCGGAAAGGTAGTGCAGGTAGATTGTGTTGCATTAAAAAAAAAAGTTTTTAAAATGTTAGTCTATCATATATCCTCCCTATGGCATTTGCCACTTGATTGCCATACAGGGCGGCCAGTCTGAGATCTCTTTTCTTCTAACACACTGGTCATCCAGCACGCACGATTAAACGCATGAGCTACTGCAAAACTCCGGCTATCTAAGTGATCTAGTTAGCCTTCCAATTTATATCGACTAAAGAAGGGATTTTAAAAAAATTGTTTGGGGAGGGTATGGGCTGGATGTGGAATTGGAAGAGGATTTTTTTCTCACAATGTCACAATTGAAGTGTGTTTGTCTGATCTGTCATCATTGCTATTCAAAAGAAGGAAAATGTGGAAAGGCACTTTTGAACTGTTCATAAAAACTCAGAAACTGACTTCCTTCCAAAAAGTGATCTGAGAAAGAGAAAGGAGAGGGAACAAAAATCGCAGTTAATCGGACAGCCGTCATTTTTCACTTGGCTGAATTCAAAAGCAAAGGCAGACACACCGAAGCATTGTTCCGGGTGAGTCACTCGATCATTAAGAATAAAAAGTCTTTCCAAGATGGAGAGATGATAAAAGATGCCTTTATTGAGGCAGATGGCTAGGGAGAAATTCCTGCTGAGATTTCAAGACCCCTGGCTGGAGAAAAAGGAGTTTCTCTTTGTCATTAAACATGCAGAAAACAAGCAACTTAATAACGATCAATGGCCGCTAGACTTGGCATTTTTTTTCCGATCTGACAAACATGTTGAATGAGTTTAATTTACAGCTGCAAGGAAAAGAGGAAACCATGGAAAATATGATTAGCTCAGTTAATGCTTTCAAACAAAAATTGCAACATCTGTCCTCAAAGCTGCAGTGCCTTGATTTGGGGAACATCCAAAACCTCGCATCACAGCTGGAGACACAATGGAAGGCATGTGCGCAGCTTGGCAGCATATGCTACACATAGCAGATTGAAAATTGTCTGTCAGACTTTATCTAATGGAAAAAAAATAATGAGTCGAGTGTTGCCCAATATAGCGGAGTAAGACTAGCGTTTCTTCTTCACAAATGTACTCAAGTAAAGTAAAAAGTATGGTGCAGTAAAACTACTCTTAGAAATACAATTTTTTTTAAAAGTTACTCAAGTAAATGTAACGGAGTAAATGTAACTTGTTACTACCCACCTCGGATACTCAGCATTATTAATGTAGGTCGATCATTTTGACCGGGTCATTTTAAAAGCAGCTCGCAAGCCGAAAAAGTGTGGGCACCGCTGGGCTATACTATTATTCTCTGTGTCTGGATTTGTACAGAATGAGTACTGTTATGTTATATAAATTATGTTAGCCTTCATCATCTCCAGCAATTAAATATCTGTCAGCATTTGTCATTGGGAACTGAGGTGTTCAAATGTCAGTGCTCCATTAGATCTTTAATAACAAAGAATGAAGATCCAAACAGGCACAGACAGGTCATGGAATTGAGTTTCTTTCAAAGCAAAATAGGTGAGGCCTCCAAATATCAGCCAGGAACCAGGCTAGAAACTTCACTAGCCTGCCTAGCAGAAGCTCAGTTAATCTAGCCTGCCACCAAATGCTACTGCCTGGCTTCAGCTAGAGAAGGTTTAAAAATAGGAAGCTGGCAAAGCAACTATAAATATCACAAAAAAGAGCCACTATCAACCTTTGGTTTGTGCACAAAATGGGCAACAAAGAATCTACAATTCAAAGAGTTATTACAAAATAAGTAAAGTAAAGATACAAATAAAAAATAGCAGTCAAGGCAAAAAAGAGTTGCCTAAAAGGCAATTTTTAAGAAAAGAAAAACCCAACACACGGTCCATTGGCAGAATATAAGAAAACAGAAAACAAGCAAGAAAATAGTTAAAAACAAAAACAAAACAATAAAACGATGAATGATTCCCACACTTAGACCTTCTTTGAGTACCTATTTAACCAGTGGGAGGGCCCAGGAGTGGTGATGTCAGGGTGATCCTGCCTTTTGCAGATCCAACCATAAAGAATGCGGAACATAGTTATATTTTAGTGAAGAACTCAGGATATGAATTTAATAGAATTTCCACAACTCCTTCAGGAATTCAAAGAATTCCTTTTTTTCTGGATCTAGCTTTAGTGAAACTCTTCTTCTTCTGAAGGGTATTACATTCATTTCCTAAAACCAGTGTATCTCTTCAAGATATTAAATGCAGGATGTTAACATATCTTTCATTTCTTCAAGCTAATCTCCAATCAAATTCATTTTGTTTCTTTTAGTCTGTATTTTTTCCATGCATGCTATAATTGTGGTTATAAAGTTAATCTAAGCAATTAATCGCTTCCTTCGCATCATTTCTTTCCTCTTTCTATCATATCTAACCCATCTGAATTATAAGATCAATAGAATTGTCAATATAATTTTTTGATCATTACTCTTGTCACAGATTAGTGTTACTGTTGTAGTTGTAGGTGAAGATGACCTATGAATTCTTGGTATTATTTTGTGATGTAAATGCAAGAAACCCTTGCTGTTGGCCGTCAGTCAGGATAGAAGTTCAACCACAAAATAGTGTACCACACTCTGGCTGGGTTCCTTCCACAACTGTAGTGCCAAAAACAATGAACATTAATGGTGGAACTGCCACACAATTTTCAGTACTCTAACCACCAAGGCTATGCCAAGTGGTGTCTAAATCCTTTTAGTCTTACTAATGGCCCATCAAGTCAGTATCATGATCGCTCCATCCACTATGTACCACTTTGCATGTTCTCCCTTCCTCACACTGAATGAATGCTGGCTATGTACTTCATATTCCATGGTGTCTGAAAAACTTTGCAATGTAATTTCAAGTGAGCTTAAAATTATTTTTTACCTAACTGAAATAACTGGCCCACTAACAGTTTTCAAATTTGTTTTCTCATCCGTAAAACAATGCAAGTAATTGTAAAGGTAAAATTTCTTGTTGATTATTTTATAGGTGTATGCTGAAGTCAGATAGTAATTCACATCTGAAAAACAATGTTCAGTAATTTCAATAACAGAAGCAGGAGCGGTTTTGTCACAGTGAAAAGGATATGCAAACGTGGTCAAGTGCGAGCCAGAGCAGAGAGATTGCAATTCACACCAGGTACCAATGTTCAATGACATTGCTTGAAGCAGTAATAGGAGTTCTTTCATGTAAAAAATACAAATGAAAATATTGATCACATTTTCCAAATAGAATTTCAGAGTTACTTAAGAAAGGAAGGACAGGAGTGTGACACCTACACAGACAAAATACTTATTTAAACCACAAAGCCAATTGGCTTCAGTTGTAGCACTTCTAGTGTTAAATAAAGAGTATTTTCCAAGCATAAAAATCTGTAGACATCTTAATCAGTAGTATGTAGTCTACAATAGTGGAATGCAGCCATAATCTTTTATATATAATGTATGTAGCAACTATATAGTGTGCAGGTATATATAAAAACCCAACATACAGTATATCATAAAAGCAGATAAGTAAAGAGTTATCATTCAATAGGTATTCTGCATGCAGAAGGACAACTGGCTAATAGCTGATATTATTTATGAATGTACAAGAGCCTATTCCTTTATCAACATTGGATGTTTAACTTATTGCAAATAAAGAAACAAAGAGCTAACAGAGTAGAATAATGTCAAATAATACAAATAACAAAGCTATTTAACAGAAGAGAACCACCTTGTGTTAGTATTAGTAAAATGGAAATAGTGCATGTGCTAAAAGCTCCAAAGAAACAAAATTGACTAAAATTGTTATACAACAAAGCACCAAAACATAATAAATATTAATGTTATATATATATATATATATATATATATATATATATATATATATATATATATATATATATACACACACACACAAAATCTAAAAAGATATTGGGTTGAGACATGATCATCTTGGGGAGACACTTTGAGGTCCCGCAAGACTACTTGCACGTCACTCCCTACTTACAAACAATTTCTCTGAGACACTTTAACATCCTAGGAGACAAGGAAGTGAGCCAAAAGGACATATGCTGTACAGGCTTTTAAATGATCATCGTACAGCGCGACATGTAGATCACACAGCTCGGTAGCAGCAGCTGCGTGCTAGCAGCTGATTTATCCACATCTCCTTAGCATATGTTCAGCGCCCCCTTCACAATGCGAGTGGCGAGCATGAAGTGTGCCCCCAGAGAGAGGGGTTGGGCGAGCAAAGCGAATAGGGGACAAAGCCCTCTAGTATGTGTATATATATATATATATAGATATATATATATACACAGTATATATTGTCGTGGATGCCAGGGGTGATGACCCGGCTGGGACGCCTTGGAAGACCGGAAGTGGGTGCGCGCCCATTTGGGATCACATGGGGACTGCCTTCCTGGTTGCTTTGGGGGCCACGGGTTTAGGGCATGGAAGCTCCACCCTGTAGGGGCTCGTGGTCACTGCCAGGAGGCGCCCCAATGCCCTGGGGACCTGTTCCCTCAGCACTTCCTCCACACCAGGAAGTGCTGGGGGGAAGAATTTAGGACGACACCCGGAGAGCTGCCGGGTGCCCTTCTAAATCTTCCCCCCAGCACTTCCTGGTGTGGAGGAAGTGCTGAGGGAACAGGTCCCCAAGGCATTGGGGCGCCTCCTGCCGGTGACCACGGGCCCCTGCACAGTGGGGCTTCCATGCCCTTAACCCGTGGCCCCCAAAGCAACCAGGAAGGCGGCCCCCACGTGATCCAGGGTGGGTGCAGACCCACATCCGATCCCTCACGGCGTCCCGGGCAGGTCATTGGACAATATATATATATATATATACACGAGGTGTGGCAGAAAAGTAATGAGACTGGCAACACTGCAAGCGATCTGGCAACGCTGCGCTGTTGTCCTTGATAGAGCATGTGTATCAGTACCCTCCCATAGCTCAGTGTGAGTTTCAACTCCTTCTGTTAACTACGTGATTTTTGTGACTGCTATTAGCGAAGTTGTGTTTTTGGTTGTGTGTCACGCAAAATGGAACAGCGGAATTTGGAGCAACGTTGTGCCATTAAATTTTGTGTTAAGCTTGGAGAATTTTTATAAAGACGTCCTTGAAAGGCTCAGAAAAAGGATCATTCGCGTGAGACCAGACATTGCAGACAAATGGATGCTCCATCATGACAACACCCCATGTCACACTACCTTCTCCATAAAAGAATTTTTTACCTCAAAAGGCATTCCTGTGGTTCCCCAGCCCCCTTATTCACCTGACCTCAGTCCGTGTGACTTTTTCCTAAACTGAAAAATGTCCTCAAAGGACGTCATTTCGGGACTTTAGAAAACATCCAAAAGAGTGTAACGGACATGCTGAAGACCATACCGGTTGAAGACTTCCAGCGCTGCTACCAACAGTGGGAACAACGTCTCCATCAGTGTGTAGCTGCCCAAGGGAACTACTTTGAAGGGGATAACATTGATGTTTGAAAAAATAAAAACTTTGGTAAATAAAAATCAGTCTCATTACTTTTCTGCCACACCTATATATATATATATATATATATATATATATATATATATATATATATATATATATATATATATATTCTCTCTTTCCTTGGTCAGCTGCATTCAGTCCTGCACTCTGCAGGAATATTATGGTAATTTCAACTTGAAGCGACTTTAATGATGAACTTCAAGTTTTCTTAAAAACTGTATGTGATACTTCAGAATTTGAGTTCTAATGCAATGACATTGAAACTGACATCAGCATTAAATTCTTTAATATGTCGACCTTCCAGAATGATATTCCTCATTCTTGGTTGATTTTGGCAGGTTTCTTCTTTTCATAGCTGTAAACTGCAGTGTGTTTATATGGATGGGTGACATAGAGAATGCTCTCAGTAAATGTTTTCTGTATATTTTAAAGTTTTTTTTCAATTATCTTGCACTTTCATAATCAAAGCATATGTGATATGTAATTATCACCCATGTAATAAATCTATCCGGTTAATTAAAAAAATTCAAATCATTATTTACTATTGATCCTCTCTTCCAAATGAGAAAAAGAAGTATGAAGCACTTAAGTAACATTATTTAGAGAAATATTGTTATTATAAGAGCCTCGGGATTAAGCATGAGATTAATACAAATGTAAATGAGTTTAGAAGTAAATGCAATTTACTCTATGTGGGAAATAAACTTTAAAGAAAGCAGTTCCTTGGTTTCAATATATAAATATTACATAGGTTTCGCTGTTATTTCTTGATACATACAGACTTAAAAAAGAATATCTAAGATTAAAGCATAAGTGAAAGTTTACCAGTACATAAGCTACTGAGTGATTAACAGTAATTGAAAGTTAAGTCCAACTTAAAATATAGATCACTTTGACTACATCTTCAAATTAACAGAAGAAAATATAAACAACCCATTTGTTTTCTTTAGAAAACTACAGTAGTTTGATACATTTAAATTCAGATCTGACTGACACAATTCAACATAATATTAGCAGAACTAACGTAATGGTTTCTTTAATTAAATTATAAGTAAGCTCAACAATTTAAGTAAATGGATTATTTCCCTTCTAAATTTTGCAAATAAAGATCACAATATGTCACTCCTTGAACATATTAATAATAATAATAACGATGATGATGATGATATTTGTGAGGTTCAAGAACTGTATCTCTGACATGGATGTGAGCTACTGGATTACCATAAGGAACTGTCCCGTCTCCTTTTCTCTTCACCCTGTACATCTACGTCAATCTCAGAAATTCTCCAATGATTCTGCACTGAGTGGGTATATTGATAAGGGGGATGAGACAGAATATAGGGTTCAGTTTGAAAACTGTTTTTTGGATCAGAGAGAATTATCTTAATATGGGCAAAACCAAGAAACTGGTTACCAACTTTCAGCACATCAAAGGGCCTCTAAGCCCAGTCATTATTTAGTGATGTGGAGGATTCCATGCTGTGGCATGCTGCACCAGTAATAATACTTCAAGAGAGGCCCGCCGATTTAGCAAGCTGATTAAAAAGACAGGGTCAATTATATGACAAAGTCTTGATCCACTGGAGGTAGTCGTAAAAGAAAGAATGAAAACAATGCTGCACATCTGAAACACTAACACTGAGTATTTTCAACAAATTATTCACCATAAATGTGTCAAGAAACACTAAGAATCCATCTATCTGATGGGAAAATATATTTGAAGAGATGAGTGAACACAGACATTTAACAATTTATTTTTTTTAAATTGAACCTACCATAATTCCTTTAGACCTAGATACAGTTTAAGCAATGCTTTCAAAATAGACAGAGCATACAAATAACCTTACCCCATGTTCTAAATAATATAGTAATCCTCTAATGCAAAAAAAAAATGTAAAACTATTTTTATTTTAGACTTAAACTCCTCTTTCTGCTTTATTTTTCCAATCTTCACCAGTTTGGTTTAACTTATATTACTTCATTCAAGATTAACAATTCATGTATCAAAACAAAGTTTAGACATTTTTCCAGCAAAATATGCGTATTTGGTACATGGATTATGTTGATTATATGAAATTAAATGAAGTTTATTAAAAATGTTAAATTTAATTCACTTTGCATGTAAAAAAGTTGTATGTAGTACTCTGTTTTGGAGCACCTGAAAAAATGCATCAAATCCCGTTGAGTAAGCAATTACAGTTTGTAAAATTAACCAAAATCATGCTCGGTTTTACAGTCTTTCCTTCTATTTTTAAGTAACCAAGTACAACTCAGGTTACAGGTGTCTTAATCAACTGCTGTAGACTGTACTAGTCCTATTCCTCTATTGTTTGTATGTGATTAGACATCATTTTTGCCAAAGCACCTCTCTGGACTTCACATCAGCCACATGCTGAAATATATGTTTTGAGACAAACCTAGCTTATCTAATGAAAGATAATATGCCTAAAATTCTATGTTTAATTGCAGTATATATGCTGTGATAAAATATCATACAGCAGACTGAAAAAGTTTTGTGGATGGCAACTCTGGATACTGAAAATTAGCCGAGCAAAAAAAACACAGTTTACAAAGCAGAGTTCATAATTGAACTGGCCAACAAACTAAGACTGCTCTACAAATACGGTGGGTAGGAGGAAGAGGTGGAGTCTGGAACTGATGTGGCAGGAAAGGGAATTCTGGGTAGTGGATATGATGTCATCAGGGTTGGCCGGAAGTGATGTCAGCAGGGGGATGGATCAATGGTTATGTCACAATGAATCAGGGTTATCAGCTGGGCTGCAGAGGAATAAGGGGAGAGAGGGTCAGGTACCGCTATTTGAGGCTGTAAACTGTTCCCCATGCACACATGGTGGACAAATCATAAAGTGACCTTCTAGCTCACATGTATATAATGGCTGAACAAGAATGCCAGGTAGTCTGTCACACGAAAATCTCACAATTAAAAGCAAAACAAAGGGCTGTAAGGTCTGATGTAAAACTAAGAGGCTTTGAGAATTTTATTTTTTAATTGAGTATTAAACAGACCACAAGTAACCAAACCAGGAGAAAGTATAAGCCAAGCAGCCTATGTTGCATATGGCAAAGCTCTTATGTCAAAGTGTTAACATTAATATATGAAACATAGGAGATTCCTTTTTTATTTCCTCTGTGAAAGGTAAATATAATCAACTTTCTAATGGTAGCTGGCTTTATTTCTTCTTTGCAAATGCATTAAAAAATAAACACAGAAACACTTTTAAGGTTTTGGGAGGCTTGGATACATATTCTAGATATTTCCAATGATTTACGTCATATTTTTCTTTAGGAATTTTTTTTTTTCATTTTATGTTTTATTCAGTGTATGTGGTGTTGTTGTTACTGACATTTCACATCAATTGTAACATCAACGTGTGGTATTGATATGCTCTCCAATGCTGCGATATGGCTGCTACACGTATACATATTAGGGTGGTCCACAAACTAATGCAAAGAGTTGATGCTTGTAGAATCATTTCTCCACAAGGTTTATTTTGGTCCATTAGGGATAGCTTGCTTACCTGTGAAATTTCAGCGTGATTGTAGAACATTTAGTGGTCGCACCATTTTGAACATTTGATTTGTATTGCTACTATGCATGTACACTGTATTTTTACTTGGGGTTCTTAACAGGCTAAGTAATTAATAAACAATAAAAAAAAACAGAGGACATTCTAGTACTGAGGTGGAGTTCCCAGAAAATGCTAGTAGTAAGTGGAAGTTTTCAGAACATTCTTCTATTAAGTAGGTGCTTTTATTTTAGCCATTTTTGATGACAAAGGATCAGTTGAAATAAAGAAAAAGATGGTAGAAAGCCTTCATTGGCCATCTTTACCAGACAGTCCTTAATGTCTTAAGCTGAAACGGAATCTAAACTCCTGAAACTGTTGTTCTCTCTCTCTGCTACCCTTTCTTCCAATCTTCTATGTCCTTATTAAAAAATGGAAAACATACAAAAAAAGGCAAAGAAAGGTCTCAGTAATTTCTCCAGGAGAACAGTGGACAGATAATCCAGTCTTGTTGGCATGCATGACAGTAGGGAACAATGCAGCTGAAAGAGGAATAAGTCTCATAAAATTACAATGACATACTGGCAAAGAATGAGGAATAAAAATAGCCTATTCTTGGACTGGTCGCAAACCATCACAAGAATTTTGCTAATATTGTAGACCTACAAATATGAAACAGTTGTCTGCAGTTTGTTTCAGAAGACATAAAAACTGACAAGTGGACTACACTACACTCACCTAAAGAATTATTAGGAACACCTGTTTAATTTCTCATTAATGCAATTATCTAATCAACCAATCACATGGCAGTTGCTTCAATGCATTTAGGGGTGTGGTCCTGGTCAAGACAATCTCCTGAACTCCAAACTGAATGTCAGAATGGAAAGAAATGTGATTTAAGCAATTTTGAGCGTGGCATGGTTGTTGGTGCCAGACGGGCCGGTCTGAGTATTTCACAATCTGCTCAGTTACTGGGATTTTCACACACAACCATTTCTAGGGTTTACAAAGAATGGTGTGAAAAGGGAAAAACATCCAGTATGCGGCAGTCCTGTGGGCGAAAATGCCTTGTTGATGCTAGAGGTCAGAGGAGAATGGGCCGACTGATTCAAGCTGATAGAAGAGCAACTTTGACTGAAATAACCACTCGTTACAACCAAGGTATGCAGCAAAGCATTTGTGAAGCCACAACATGCACAACCTTGAGGCGGATGGGCTACAACAGCAGAAGACCCCACCGGGTACCACTCATCTCCACTACAAATAGGAAAAAGAGGCTACAATTTGCACGAGCTCACCAAAATTGGACAGTTGAAGACTGGAAAAATGTTGTCTGGTCTGATGAGTCTCGATTTCTGTTGAGACATTTAAATGGTGGAGTCAGAATTTGGCATAAACAGAATGAGAACATGGATCCATCATGCCTTATTACCACTGTGCAGGCTGGTGGTGGTGGCGTAATGGTGTGGGGGATGTTTTCTTGGCACACTTTAGGCCCCTTAGTGCCAATTGGGCATCTTTTAAATGCCACGGGCTACCTAAGCATTGTTTCTAACCATGGCCATCCCTTCATGAACACCATGTACCCATCCTCTGATGGCTACTTCCAGCAGGATAATACACAATGTCACAAAGCTCGAATCATTTCAAACTGGTTTCTTGAACATGACAAAGGAGCTTCATGCCCTGGATGTGCATCCCACAAATCTCCATCAACTGCAAGATGCTATCCTATCAATATGAGCCAACATTTCTAAAGAATGCTTTCAGCACCTTGTTGAATCAATGCCACGTAGAATTAAGGCAGTTCTGAAGGCGAAAGGGGGTCAAACACCGTATTAGTATGGTGTTCCTAATAATCCTTTAGGTGAGTGTATATATGTTGTTTATTTTCATAAAAATTTTGTGTGTTTGTTATTATTATGACTAGCCTTACAAAACTAGCCTTGTAGAAAACTTAAATCTGTTCGATTGTTTTTTGGACAATCCTAATACATATGTGCTCTTTTCTGTGTGACTTCACCAATGTTAGTTGTATGAATTCATGTTGGAAAAAAAAAACAAAAAAAAGAGAAGATATTTCTTCCTGTTCTCTTTTCTAATGCCAGGGATCTGTAGAGCTGGATTGAACAAGGCCTTTATGAAATATTTATGCTATGATAGTGTTCTCTTTTTTGGCTTTGGTCTGGTTGCTCTAACCGTAGTTGCTCTTTTTCAATAATGACATCCTTTTTTGTGCTTTGTATCTGCACAACCTCCGCCAGTGTATTTTTTCTGGTGCCATACATATTTCTATAAGTAAGTAATCTAGTTCTGCTGACAACACAATTATGCTTGTTTCATGCCATTCACTTTTATAACAAAAACGTGGAGCATTTATTTCAAAATGCCTCTGTAAATTTTACTTTATGTCAGTTTAAACAAGCTGAATACAGTAACTAATAAGAGAAGCAGTTTTGACCTGAGATGCTTGGCTTCATTTCCTCACCAGGAACTGAAGCCATTATAAGCCATAGAAGGAATCCACATTATAAATATCATATTATAAGGATTCCACTTTATCATGTGCCATTAAGACTGCGGCCACTCACTCTTCCCCTAAACCAGCCAATTGGACTGTCATTCATCTTAAACTATTCAGCTTTAAACTTAGCCTCTGACATTGTAAAGGAGAGACTTAATACTTGACATAAGGAACCCAACAGCAATACAGCCTACGTTTCATCAAATAATGTACAGCTTTTTTTACTGGTACAAACATACAAACTTGAATACACTCATACAAACAAAAACCAAATATGCTTTACTTACATAGCTAAACATACTGTATGTTTCCTGGCTTTACACGGATATTATTTCAAAAGCTCACTGTAAAGTTAAAGTGTGATTGTGTTTATGCTAAACACAATAAGTGATACAGTAAGAGGTTACAATGGCTGGATAACTGATAAATATGTCAGAGTAACAGTGCTGGGCAGGTTGCAATGATGATGGAATATTGAGGTGTTACGTTTGTGACAACAAAATTCCAATAAATAATTATAAAATCATTGTTGTGCCATCTGGGGTGACTTGGTACCATGTCAAATATAGTAATGGAAAGTATTGATTAAGGACAAAAACTTAATTTGGCAGCAATCAGATGGAGTTTCTTCTTGAAAGTTAAGTATGCTAACCATTACACTATCATAGCAATGTGCTTAATACTGCTTCTCTGTTGATAGGTCACACTCTAATAATTTATGCCACTCGATCTGCTGCTCCACCAGGGGAGCAAGTCTAAAATTATATGTCAAAAACTTGACTTATGGTGAGAAGCACCTCTTTTGCAAATTTTAATTCCACGGCTTGCATTTTCTTTCTCCAAGTAAACAATCGCCACACAATCAGCTCTTTAATAAATGCCAAGCCATCTTTAAGCTTAGAATGCTGATTCTTCAAAACTTTTCAGGAACATTGAAATATCTTTAGTACATGTTTAATTCCATCCATTCAGGGTCGAGGTAATCCCAGCAAGCATACGATCCCTGAACGGGGGGCCATCTCATTGCTACCGCAATGAAATTAAAAATGTATCTGTATAATATAATATACATACTTTACTGCATTTCATCTTAAAAACGATATCAAGAGCTCCAAGAAGATAGCGCCTGGAAATCTAAATCGATTTAGAAGCCAGTCGTTATCATCTGTAAATACACACTCTCTTCTTTTGAATTGAATTCCTTTATTGTTATTGTATGGTACAATGAGATTCATTATGCAAATCCTTCATAAACTTATTTTCCATTAAATAATAAAATAACAACAACAATAATAATAATAATATGATAAAAAACTATGGAAAATATACAATATGTTAGCATAAGTGGCTCAGGTTCTGCACTATTACAACTGCTGTGCAAGTTTAAAGGGAAGTAATTGAACATCTAACTACAAACAGTTCTACCGAGAGCACTTGATTGAGTGTGTTTAGCGCTCGATGAAGATATTTCTGAACCACCAGGTCCAGACAGGAAAGGCTCTGAAGCGTTTGACGTATGGTAGCAGGTTAAATGGACTGTGTGCATGGCCGAGGCAGCGTGTGCTATATGCTGTATCCCGATAATCCGCTTTCTGGTCAGCTTGTGATTCCACATGCAGATACAGTAGGTTAAAACACTCTGTGGTGCACCAAGATTAACAACGCTAAAGCAGCTGTAGTATTTGGAATAATTTGGCAATTCCATGCACCATTATATTGTTAAAGGTTCATTACAATCAGATGCTTTAAATTAATAAACAATATGCAGTTAATTTCAGTGTATTTGATAAAGCTGCGTCAGGGATGTGAATCTAAAAAATAAAGGGAAACCACACAGGAACAGTAGCACTTGTTTGACGTTGGGTGCCGACAATTTGCAAATCCAAGCTGAAAACTTGCATGCACACAGGTTAAGACTGGTGTGAGAATGTGCATGGCTTTACGCCAAGTTTAGTTTTTATACATTGCGAAGTGAGCATGGAAAGGAGCATACACAACATTTTTGTGCGCATGCACTGTTTGTACATGAGGCCCCTGGTGGTCCCGATTTTCTTACATTTCACAATTATTTAGGACACTGTGTTCCTGGGAACAGCCAAACCTTTAAAAATGTTTTTTATATCCTTGCCCTGATCTACAGTATGCCTCACCACAGAGAGTTCCTTGGAGTTCAAGGATTGATCATTGTCCTAGCATGCAGTATGAATTATTTGACTTTATATATACAGGGGTTTGTCTTTATAGACTATGCCTTTTCAATACAGTTTGCCAGGGGTGGACTCCAATGAAGTTTTAGTTGCATCATAAGGATAATTAAAAGAAACAAGATGCACCTGAGCACAATCTAGAGTGCCAAAACAAAGGGTCTGAATGCAATAGTATAAATGTAGATTTCACTTTTTGATTTTAGCATATTTACAGACCTCTCTGAAAACATGTTTTCTCTTGGTCATTATAGGTTGAATGTAGACTCATAGGCAAAAATGTCAAACCTATTAATTTAAAATCAAATCTACAACACAGTAAAGTGTGCAGAAAGTGAATGGATCATAATATTTTATAAATCCATTGTATTATTCAGTGAAATTGATAAGTAACAAGTTGTATACCCTTTCTGTTCTGATTGTTAAAATCCAGTCAAAAAATAAAAAAACAAGAATAATTATATTCACTTTGTGGAGACAGGATTATTCACATTTTTTCACGGTAGAGGATAAATACCTAATGAGTAGACAGAATTACTGAAAAAAATAAAACATAACTGCCAGGAAATATTTTAATGTCGGTGTAAACTTTGGTAAAAACTAAGAATACATTAAAGTAGGGCATCTCAACTAAAAGAAGGGATGTGGTTTTTCTATATTTATTGATTAGTTCACTGTATTATAAAATGTACAGTATATTAAAAAAGTAATGTGTAATGGAGAAAAAATGATTTTGTAAAACTAACACAATATTTCTTTATTGATTAATTAAAGTATACAAATAAGCAAAATGTAGATGATAATACATTGTTCTTAAATTTTAAAGTGCCAGTTAACTTTAAGTGTAGTTTATGGAACAAATGATGAAAACTTTGTCACAAGAACTCATAATTCACAATGTTTATTCTGTTATAATCTCTGCCATGTGCCTTTTCGTGCATTTATAATTATGAATGCCTGGTAGAGGAACAAGAGTTAAAGGAGAATTTAATTAAAGGGATTTGAGTTCAATCAATCAATCAACATTTATTTATATAGCACATATTCATACAAAAAAATGTAGCTCAAAGTGCTTTACAAAATGAATAGAAAAATGGAAGACACAATAAAAAATAAACATAAGTCAACATTAATTAACATAGAATAAGTAAGGTCCGATGGCCAGGGTGGACAGAAAAACAAAAAAAACTCCAAAGGCTGGAGAAAAAAATAAAATCTGTAGGGGTTCCAGACCAAGAGACCGCCCAGTCCCCTCTGGGCAATCTACCTAACATAAATCAAACAGTCCTCTTTGTATTTAGGGTTCTCATGGAAGGACCTGATGATGATGGTCACGTAGACTTCTGGCTTTCAGTCCATCAATGTTGGTGCATCATGATGCTTTGAGTAGGTGGTGGTGGCGCAGGCCGCCACCACAAAGAAACCGGATAAAGAAACAGAAGAGAGAGTAGGGGTCAGTATGGATTTTGGAGCCAATGTAAATAGTTATTATGAAGAATTGAACATACAGAGTATCAGTATTAAGTTAAAGTGAAGTTATAAAAAGGCCATGTTAAAGTAATGTGTTTTCAGCAGTGTTTTAAAGTGCTCTACTGTATTTGCCTGGCGAATTCCTATTGGCAGGCTATTCCAGATTTTAGGTGCATAACAGCAGAAGGCCGCCTCACCACTTCTTTTAAGTTTAGCTTTTGGAATTATAAGGAGGCACTCATTTGAAGATCTAAGGTTACGATTTGGAATATAACGTGTCAGGCTTCCGATATATAAGAAGAAGAGTTGAAGAAGGAAGCCAAAAAAATGGAGTTGACAGAGATATAATCAAAGCACAAGAAAGAAGTCAGTAAACCGTAATCAGTCTAAGCCAAATCATAAAACTAAAACCAAAGTCAAAAGAAACAAAGTCTTGACACTAATTAGTTGTATTTGCCCATAAATTAACAAATCTTCATTTTATTATTTTTAGCAAAAGTATCTGATGCTTTGATACCGTATGCTACTTGCCACTATATTAAATAAAGTCCTTGTCATGATTTCATGCTTTATGATAAAACTCAACAACGTAACTGGCAATAAATGCCATCGCAATAAATATGGTCGTGGTCGTCAAAAACAACCACAAAATGGCAAGGCCTACAATAAAGGAAAGTCCAAGACAATGCTGAAATGGAGACATCCTCAAAATGATATAAAAAAAAAATAAGCAACAAGAAAAGCACACTTTGAAATTCCAGAAATGTGTTAAACCACAATAGAAAACGGCAAAATACAAATTCACTACAGTGATCCCTCGCTATATCGCGCTTCGACTTTCGCGGCTTCACTCCATCGCGGATTTTAAATGTAGGCATATCTAAATATATATCACAGATTTTTCGCTGGTTCGCGGATTTCTGTGGACAATGGGTCTTTCAATTAATGGTACATGCTTCCTCAGTTTGTTTGCCCAGTTGATTTCATACAAGGGACGCTATTGGTGGATGGCTGAGAAGCTACCCAATCAGAGCATGTATTACGTATTAAATAAAACTCCTCAATGATATACCATATGCTTCCTGCGCGGTGCTTCGCACACTTAAAAGCTCTAACAGCCCGTATTGATTTTTCATTGTTTGCTTTTCTCTGTCTCTCGCACTCTCTCTGACATTCTCTGCTCCTGACGGAGTGGGTGTGAGCAGAGGGGCTGTTTGCACAGAGGCTTTTTGCCTAGAGGGTACGGACGCTCCTCTCAAAAATGCTGAAAGGCTACCTTCACATTGATCCCTTCATTGCACCGCTTTATCATGGTGCTTGCATACTTAAAAGTGCAAAAGCCCTATTGATTTTTGATTGTTTACTTTACTCTCTCTCTGACATTCTCCGCTCCTGACGCGCACCTTGAAGAGGAAGATATGTTTGCATTCTTTCAATTGTGCGAAAGAACTGTCATCTCTGTCTTGTCATGGAGCACAGTTTAAACTTTTGACTAAAGGGTGTTATTTCATGTCCAGAGGGCTCTAATAATGTTAAAAAATGTATTTAGAAGGTCATAAACATGTTTTCAGTGCTCTAACTGCGAAAATATTAGATTTATAAATAAAGAATCCTACTTTGTAGAAATTAATTTATCTGTCTGGAGCGGATTAACCACGATAACCGAGGGTTTACTGTATAACTGTGCGGAGAATATTTATAAACAGTGTGGGAGAGTTCTAAGGGCTTAAAATATATAAAAATAACCATACAAACATATGATTTCTACTTCGGGGATTTTCACCTATTGCGGGGGGTTCTGGAACGCAACCCCCCCGATCGAGGAGGGATTTTTGTACTTTTAAATTTAATGTAATTTACCAATAGAACTTTACTAGTCCCAAGGGGGAAATTTCGATTTTTACAGAAGACAACAGCAACAGTGTTCAAACACAAATAAGAATTCCAAAAAAAAAAAAAGAAAACGTTTGAGTTTACTAAAGATAAGGAAGCAGTCACAGTGAGGCATTCCTTAAGTGTATAACTGTAGGTATAAAGGAAGCCCAATATGGTTTCTTGACATATTTCTGTTGACTAATTTTTTGGTTAAAAGTATTCAATGATGTCAAATAGTGTGTCAGAGAGAGGATATTCCGAATCATTCATAATGGCCATCAGTTTTGTCAACATTCTCTCCTCTGTTACAACTTCCAGTTAGTTGAGAGTCAGTTGCATAACTAAACCTGGGTTCGTAATCAGCTTGTTGAACTGGTTGGCCTGTGATGTTACCAGCCTACCACACTGCAAGAGGTTCAAAGGAAATAAAACCAGGAACTTGGTTAGAGATCTATGTGCTAACATTTTGCACTGCAAAAGTTTGTTTTCAAATTTCATTTTTATTTAGAGATTGAAGTGTTTATCTTACCTGCTCTTTGCTTTTGTCTTCTTTATCTAATTTTCCACCTTCAGCCGCAAGGACAGAAAGTGATCACTTTTTTTATTTCGGAAGGAAAATTCTGGAGGGGCTACACAGACCTGGAAGAGACAAATTGCCATAAGGAGCAGAGTCATTTTGAGAAGACATGCATATAATGTGTGTGTGTGTGTGTGAGTTTGTATATGAGAATACAGAGAGATGACCAAGAACTTAAAGAGCAGCACTTACAAGACCATCTCCTCTGCTTAAATCCACTGACCAGCAAGAACTGTGAAGGACCCTGCTTGTGTTGGTGCATGGAGATGGACAAAGTGAGTGGACATAGTGTTGCCTCTGACTCCAAGTGATTGGCAGCATGAATGTGCAGGCTGGGGATACTGCAAAAAGGATTGTTGAGGCTTCATAGAATGAGTTATGGAACACTGAAGTGACAACTGAAGCATTGCAGGGCATCCAAAGAAAGAGAGATGGCCTCTAGTAAATCATACATGAGGAAGCAAGGGAGAAACAGTGAGTTTCACAATATATTAGACTATCTCTACCAGCTATGATAAAACACATCACACAAAATAAACATCAATCCATCACCAAAGGACAGTATTAAAAGTTAATGTATATAAATATCAAATACTCAAAATAGAGAGCAGAAATGCTATGGGGATTAATAAAGTATCTATCTATCTATCTATAATATTCACAAGTTTTTTGTCCTGTGAGCAAATGGCTATATCATAATAATGATGAAACTATTCCAAAATAGTAAGATGTTATAACTAATGCACCCTATAAATTGCCAATCACAAAAAATCAAGCAGTGGGTCACTAAATAGAGGCCTAGTCTTCAAGCCCCTAGGCGGAACTGAAATGTTCAGGCTGAACATGCACATACATGAGCAAGTGCATTCCTGGTTGAAGGGCCTGCCCAAACAACCTCGAAATAGGCTACCATCACCAGGGACAAAGAAAATGTCATTAACTTCAAAAAGTAATATTTTTCTGAATAAGAAATTACACTGAGCATATGAAGGAAAATTGGAAAACTATTATGACACTCAAGTTGAGTTTGCTATAAAAATTTTTAACAAGGCATAAAATTATTAAGACAAGCTTACTACTCATTTCATTTTTGCATAATAGTGTCATCTGCTGAGGAACTGGGGGACAGTGCCCCACCTGCCTTTAAAGCAGAAACGGCACTGGAAGTAACACATACATTATTACCAAACTGAGAAGCTATCATCCACACAGAAATTAGCAAAAAAAAATTTTAAAAGCTGCACATATTTTTATCATTGTTTTCATTCATATTTGCAGTGACATAAATGTAATAAAAGCAGGCACATTTTTTGAGACTAGTCAACGAAAATATACATTTAAGCACCTTGAGCATGGGGAATGCATTATACTGTATAAATAAAATGTATTATTATTTTTATTATTAATAATAATAATAATATGATTTGAACAGAATACATTCATTGATTATATGAAAGGGAATTTAAATATCAAACATGCTAGCTCATATTGTAAATGTTACATGTATTCATAAAAATATGTTTCTTTTTTCTGCTATATTTGATGAAATTGAAATAACACATTGATTTTTCAAATATCCCAGTTCTTTTTGGTTAAATATTTTGGTCCTATGTTCTCTTTAAGGGAAAAGTAAAAATCGAGATATCGATTTGTCATCTCAGAAACACCTGACATAAGCATGTGCCACTTGAATGCCTGATACTCGGTTAGTAAAATAAGTTTTAAAAGATTAAATGAATGAGGGTCTTTCAGTCAATGACACCTGAGTATGCAAATTAATTCCTTCCTGAATCATCAACTTCATTTACATAACATAAGCCTTCTGGGATGTCTGCTTTCAGGTTTGGGCATTGCACATAATTGTTAAAAACAGAAACATGTTGTTTAATTAACAAAGGCATCTGTAATAAAAGAGATGTAAATTATTCACAACAACTCTTAATTTACAGTCATGATTTGAACTATATATAGAATTATTAAATATACAATGCTATGACTTTTTGCTGAACTTTGTACTAAGTTTTTATTGTAAGCTTTAAAGAAGAAAAACTTGACTGATTCAATTATAATCGCATTTGTAGTTGAATTATTTATTTTGATTCACATTAAATATACATTCGGTCATGAACTTTTACTTTCAAACCTGGAGAGTAAAGAGGTGTTTTAATTACATAAAGAAAGTATTTTTTCTGTTAATTTTCTTTTTCTTGCATTTCAGAACAAAAGTCAACAATCATCACAGGTTCTTGTGCAGTTCATTACTGTGTTCCCATACTTGTTTCTCAAATTTTTCTGAATTTCTTTTCAACAAGATCAACAAGTTGTTTAGTTTTTAATGTTTTCATTAAAATGTACACTGTTAAGCATATCTATGTAGGAAGCTTTTAAAAATGAAAGCCATAAATGTGTAAAATTAGCTTGGACTGTTTTCCTATAACTCCTTTACATGTAAATTAGTGTGAAAACTAAAAGTCTCGAAACAAATAGCAAAAATATTTAATGAAAACATAGTACATTTCTTCAGAGTAATTCTATTATTGTTGCTATAGACAGCTACAGTGATTTTTGTGGTGTGTTACAGTTTTTCTAATATTTTCCCATGACCCTCACCTAAACAAACATAGTGATATAAGGCTGTGGCTTCTTATAAAGCAGGTTATTGGTCCACCTCTTCATTTTCACTGATTTGAAAAACTGTCTTTAAGAGCACAGTAATACCATAGCACTGTCTTATACCATCTGGGGTCAGATGTGTGAAGTGAATGGCTTAGTGCAAAAAATGATGCTCATTATCTGTCAGTATGACAGGAAAGGTAAGAATAAAATTAGTTTTTATATATTCTAAACTAATCTTCAACAATGTAGTGATAATTGAAATCTAAGAACACATTTTTGATGATCTAATGTATCAATGGGAACTAAGGAAACATTTTTTTAGTCATAATATAAGAAGTATTTGTATTACTGCTTGTAGATATGTAACATCTACTCTATGATGATCCTCAGGAATGAAACCTGCATCCCCCTGGTCCTCTTATTCCCCTTTAACGCTCTATCTATCCTATAGGTCATCAAATAAAATTTACCAAATTTGCAGACTGATCCTTCGACAGGAGCCTTTTTTCCTAAGTTGTCATCCACAACTCACTTGCCACTTACAGATGTAACAGGAGCTGCTGTATCACTTGCAAATTTGTTACTTACAGTTTTCTTGTGTCTGGTACATCTGGTAAATTCCATATTAAACAACAGGCCTCTTGTCATTCTAAAAATCTTATTTACTGCATTTTTTTCTTGGACGTGTCTCACCATCTACATGGGTGAAACAGGGAGATGGCCAACAGACTGTTTCAGGAAGCATGTTTGAGCCACTAAAATTAAAGACCTCACAAGGCCTGCTGTAGAAAACTTCACATCCCTTGATCACAGCCACACTGATCTCTCTGTTTGTGTTCTTTCACAGGGCTTCAAAGACACTTTTCAAAGAAAAACAGAAGATGTTAAGTCCATTCTCAACCGGGATAACATATTTCTCCAGGTCTTAATGACTTTCTAATCTCTCCCTTAATCTTCTCTAATGACAAATTTCTCTCAGCTGCTTTCAAATTTTCTCCTGACCCGGTTTTGCTCCTTCCTAATCCACTTGTATACAGTCACATGCTCCTTCCTTACAGTTGCACAACTGGTGAAGGCTATACAGTCAAAACATTGTCTTTAACCTTCTTTTCTTTTCTGTGTTGAAATAACAATTAACATTTTTTTCTCTTTGGTGAAAAATACTTTTAAAACATTTCGAAACTTGAGATAAAATATTTAAATGTATAGACTGTGAAATCTGAAATAGTTGTGTCTAGTTAGGGCAATTTTTAATTTATTAGCTATGCCTGCTTCAACTAAATGTTATACTTCATTAACTTTACCAACAAATGACATACACAATATCAGCCTCAGATGAGTTTTAATAGCCTGTATCACATTTAATATAAATCAACCCAGCACGTTCACTTTCATGATGCTACCAGCTAAATTATAATAATAGAAAAATACCTCCATCCCTCACCCCATGAATGTCTTAGATATGTGTCAAAAGTTCATCAAGCGTATACCTCTGTTTTTACACTTCTGCCATACTTTCTCTGTGATGGAATGTTGCCCTATCTGATCTGCCGCCAGGATGGACCCTGTCACTCACTACCTAGAACTGAATTAAGTGGGTTTGAAAATGTATGTATGTATGTATGTATGTATGACTTCAAAATATATTTAATTTCATCTTTGTCTTGTCTGTTTCTAGAACACTGATGTATGTTAATTAACTTGAAAATTATACACAATATAAGTGGTCTGAATCTTTTTGTATAATATACGATAAAAATCTTAACAATTTTACAACCTAAATGTTACAATAGCACCTTTGTATATTGTGGTCTATGGCCGGCTTGTCATCCCAGGCCAATACCCCCAGGGCACCAGATGGAGCTTTCCCTGCAGCATGGAGGAGCCCCGGATACCAGCAGGGAATCATGGACATTGGTGTTTTCCTCTACAGCCCTTGTGGATACCACAGGGGCCAACAGAGGACGCTGCAGGGAGGCCCAGAGAATCACATGTGCCCTATAACCTGGAAGTACATCATAGGCAAAGCGACAATGGAAGTGATGTACTTCCGGGATGAAGAAGAGGATTTTTATCTGACCCGGAAGTGATAAGGAGTCACATGGACTGTAGGATGAGAAACACTTCCTGGTCAGGGACTACAAAAGACTCTGAGGAACACCAGAGCATTGAGCTGAGCTGGGTGGAAGGGTGGCAACGCGTCTGGGAGTGGACGATTATTGTTTATTTGTATTGGTATATGAGTATTGTGGAGAGGAGGGTGCTTTGTGCACTGTTTATTAATAAAAAGTCAACTTGTTGGACTTTTACCTGGTGTCTGACGTAATGTCCGAGGGTTCAAGAGGACGAAAGCGCCCTCTATCTGTCACAATATGTATAAACATTAGGAAACAAGGTTGTGAATATTTGGATCATGTAACTGCTTCCATTCACCCATTTTCTAAAGTGTATGGCCATGCTTTCCATGATTTCCAGGTCTTTCTCTGAGCTTGCATTTTCTGTTGGATAACTGAACTCCATGCAGAACTTCTCCCAGTCTTGAGAGCAATTCTGCTGCACATGATTTTGTTGCAATAAAACACACACACACAGAGGTACCTGCACTCATATGGAATCAAACAGTGTAAATACTAAGCCACAAAGTTGCCTCCTATGTACACTTTTAGGAAGAGTTTTAGGACATGAGTATACAGGAAAAATGAAAGGAAGAATTTGCAAAGTCAATAAAGGTGACTGAGAAATCAAATTAAACTTCTAAACTTCTATTTTCCAAATGCAGCTTTGTTTTTTCTAACTGTCATTTCAATTAATCCTTGAGCAAAGGAATAATGATATGTACTCTATCAATTCATTTTTATTCCACTTTAGTCCAGTTCAGGGTCATGCGGAGTATGATGAAATATTTCTTGAAATATGGCAGCCCTTGATATTTGTCAAGGAAATAGCATTGTTCACTGTATGTTTGTTCTGTTAATCAAGCATACCCCTTTTCTTTGTGTTACTGATGTTTTGAGCACTTGCCTGTTTTTCATTTATTCTGGTTTGAATTACCACCTCTGCATGTATTTACAATCACTTCCCTTGACTGATTGCTGATTCCACATGAACTGATGTAGTTTAGGTCTTTGCCCAAGGCTTTATTCATTATTCAAAAATGTACACTGTTTTTTTTTTTTAGTGACAGGTCCTGTCACTTCTGAGCTTTCACACTTTCAATTTTTCAAAAATTTTCATTCCCACACATGTGCCTTCATTCTCTGTCTAATACTCAATCAATCATTATTATTTCTTAAAAGGTTTTCTAAGTAATTTTTAACATAATGAAAGACATACATTTCATGTCTAAATAGACAGTCTAGAAAAGTTTAAAATAAATTTGTCAAAAGAGCTAGGAAACAAGTTAATGCAAGAGAGGCCACATTGTATATCTTGTCTATAAAACTCGAACCTTTTTAACTTCTAAGTAGATGATTTTAATTAACACCTCCATTTGATTTTTTCAGTGATTATTTATTGTGATGTTACTTTGCTGCATTTGTAATAGTCCATTTTATGTGCAACTGTAAAGGGAGATGTGATTGAAACTGTCTGCCTGTTAAACCAGAACATCCTAACTTCATTGATCTATTCTATGAGTCAGATACATATCTAAGACTTTTAATGTTTCACTATTTTGGGACCTTTGTATGGTCCTTAATGGCATAGGGATGTTACTAGAATAATCACTGTGTGATGACTGGTGTTATTGAAATGCTTTTTAGTTATATTATGAAAATTAACCTAGCTGATTAAAAGAAGCCATTCTGTTAGTTCCTTCAGTCTTTCTGTGGAGAACCTAGAAAGACTCAACCACTAGTATAAATAAAGACCATCCACTTTGAATTTCATTTGTAACAATGACTCAAGACTATTTTTTATTTACCGAGAATTTTCTCTAACAGCAACAAATTGTACTTTTAATCCACATACATAAAAATTCAGAAGGCATTCATTGTTTTAATAACTGTGGAGGTGATATCTGGCAAGGCCTTGCCCAGTTGTTGATGCTACTGTATCATACTGTTTATTCAGAGTTATCATGGGATCTAATAACTAAACAGTATGCTCCAGGTTTTGGATTGCATTTTGGGCCTGACCATTTTGTATATTCTCCCCATTTCCACATTGATTTTCTCTGATCTCCTGAAGACATGCTTGTTATGTTAATGAATGTCTCAGGATTTGCACTGAATTAATGAGACAGAGATTATGTGCTTGTCAGTATACTTCCTTTGGAGCAAAGTTTGTGTTAAAATAGTTTCTAGATCTGAGTGACTCTGCAGTCAACTAAGTTATTTGAGGGAATGCTTCCCTTTAAACCCTCTTCAGAGATCACTGGAACTGTTTCATATATATAAATGTTTTAAGGATATCTACTGTATGATGTGTGGATGGTGGTACTGTGGTGGTGCTACTGTCTCACAGTATGGAGACAAAGGTTTTCGTTTTCTCAGTGTAGATTTTGCATGTTCTTGTTGTGGCTGCATGGTTTTCCCTAGGTGCTCCAGTTTCCTTCCACAGTCCAAAGTCATTCAGGTTAGGTGAATTGGCAACTCTAAATTGGCCTTAGTCTGTGATTAGGGAGTGTGTAGGTGTGTGCTCACCCTTGCAATGGACTGGCACCCTGTCTGTCTTGCACCCTATGCTAGCTGTGATAGGCTACAGCAGACCCCTGCAACCCTGTTCATTACCAAGTGGCTTAGAAAATGACTGAAAGACCTTATGATGTCATAAGTTCATAGTCTGATAGTTCATAGTCGCGCTTCCACTTCTGCGGCTTCACTCTATCGCGGATTTTAAATGTAAACACATCTAAATATATATCACAGATTTTTCGCTGGTTCGCCGCTTTATGCAGACAATGGGTCTTTTATTTAGGTTACATGCTTCCTCAGTTTGATTGCCCAGTTGATTTCATACAAGGGATGCTATTGGCGGTTGGCTTAGAAGCTACCCAATCAGAGCATGTATTACATATTAACTAAAACTCCTCAATACTATAAGATATGCTTCCAGCGCGGTGCTTGTTTGCTTCTCTCTGCCTGAAGGAGGGGGTGTGAGCAGAGGGGCTGTTTGCACAGAGGACACGGACGCTCCTCTACAAAATGCCGCTTTATCGCGGTGCTTCTGTATACTTAAAAGCACGTATTGATTTTTTGATTGTTTGCTTTTCTTAGCGAGCGCTCTCTCTGACATTCTCTGCTCCTGACGGCGCTCCTTTATGACGGCGCTCCTTTGAAGATAAGATATGTTTGCTTTCTTTTAATTGTGAGAAAGAACTGTCATCTCTGTCTTGTAATGGAGCACAGTTTAAACGTTTGACTAAAGGGTGTTATGTCATGTCTAGAGGGCTCTAATAATGTTAACAGGGTGGGAGAGTTTATAAGGGCATAAAATATATAAAAATAACCATACAAACATATGGTTTCTACTTCGCGGATTTTCACCTATCGCGGGGGGGTCTGGAACGCAACACTCGTGATCGAGGAGGGATTACTGTATCAGGTTCTTGTATTTCAGCAAACCTTCGACCATCATTCCATCACCAGAAGCTGTTTATTCAAAGGCAATGTGATTTAGTGGGTAGAACATTGAAGTAGAAGGTTGCTGGTTCCATTGTTACTTCCAACATAGCAAGAATATCACTGTAGCAACCAGGAATACAAACAATTCAGTTGATATGCAGGCAGACTTGAAGTACCATCTGCTGACTTATTGTGTTCATGAACTGTGCTGACACATAATAAACAAAAGTAGAACTGGACAGAGCTCAAAACACCAGAGGCACATCAACATTGCAGCTTTGTTAATCAAGTGACCAGATGAAAATGAAAGAGCTACTGAGATAAGCTGGACAGCAATATGGCCATCATTCAGAAACACACATGGCTTAAGAGAGATTGGACCTGCACTGTTTCATAAATGTGTAGATAAGCAAACCAGAAGACCCACACCAAGCAGTAAAACAATTAAAATAAAAAGAAAAACTGTAGTCTCATTTTATATCTTTACATACCTCTTCACATTTAAAGGATCCAGTCCATAAGATAAAAAAATCTTATTATGCTGCAAAACCCTTTTACCTTTTTTGAACCAAAGAGCCTATCTTTATAAGAAAATGTTGACCACATCATGTTTGAGCATATGCCGGCAATGCAGTGGCAATAATGGTGACCTATAAAAGGTGTGCATGAGGGTGAAATCGTTGATGCATCAGCTTTAAAAGAGAAAAAGGAAATGTGATTGCATAAGTCCAGTAAATCTACTGACTGCCCAGGGAGGATACTTAGGGTCCAGTATTACTATGTACAATGCACTTAGAAATATGTGGAAATAAACTTGAAAATGAAAACAAAACAAAAAAATCAACAAGAAACCCAACATATGTTTATTGGAATACATGAATATATAATTGTTTGAATTTTTCAAATTAATGCTTTATTCCTAAGTGCTATTATGCATCTTTATAAATAATATGAAAGTCTGTCTTGTTACTTCAGTTCTGCGCAAATAATAATTATTTAGAAATGCAACAAAAACAGTTACAATTGTACTTTTTGGGGACTCAGAAAAATATCTCACACATTTGACAAATAATGTTGGCACAGGTAGTAAAAAAGAACAACTACTGATAATGGTTTACATGATATCCTTACTTATCCTTAGCTCATGTCTAATTCTGATGTTTGAATAGATGCAAAGCTAAATGTTGCAAATAAGACACTAAATACAAATTGAAAAGGAAATGCAAACCAGTGTCTGTAGCCATATTGTTACCTCTGGACTAGTAGATATTTTTGTTTACTTTTTGAGACATACTTTTTTGTAACAAACTACTATATGTTCAAACTTTCCATTCATCAGTGTATTTCCTTTAATCAATTATCTTGAAATTCCATCCTGTAATATTTTATTTTATTAACAGATGTGCTGTGTGTTCAAAACGAAGGATGGATTTAATGTTTTGTTTCCACTTTTTTAAGGTCATTGTAAAGATGTTTTTGACATATCTATAAATGTGAATGTTTTCACCAATTAACAGAATATTTATTGATAGAGTAGGACTAATGGATTCAATCTGGAGACTAAAATGCAAGTTGTTTTAGTAAAGGAAATTGCATAGAAATTTTAATATACTCATTGATACTACCATGCCAGTGGCTACAGAATAGCAAGGTTTTTCTGCTGCAAATTCTGAATGTTCCTTTAAAATACAAACAGTACACTTAATGTTTCCTTTTAAAAAAGATAACAGGTTTACTGATGCTGAGAGGTGACTGGTTAATAAACACTGTGAGGATGACTCACATGGAGTATATAAAGCATATTGTAAAAGAGTATATCTGTAAGTTCTATCTAAAATGAATTGTTTCACAATCAGGTGGACACAGAGAGAGAGAGTCAAAGGATACAGAACATTTGTAGTATACAAGCAGTTATTTTCTTTGATTCAGCAACATGGAATAGCACTTACAATGCACAGTAGTACAGTATTGACTAGAAGAAGCCATCCAGGCAAACAACTCACCAAACTAAAATCAAGCCAAGTTCTGTAGGTTCCTAAAGTACTGCTACCTACCACACTACCTGGTAATTTACTTGATGTGTTTATGGTTTCCTGTGTGAAGAAAAAATTTGTAACATTTGTGCAAAAATTGTTCTTAACAAATTTGTATCCCTTGTAAGAGATGGCCGGCAGTAAACCCGGCTGGGACACCCTTGATATTGAAGGATGGGGGAAAGCTTTTTTTTAGGAATGCTTCCCCCAAGACACTAGATAGCAGCTTCCCTGGAGTGTAGTGGTGCCCCGGATTCCCACAGGGCTTCCTGGGACTTGGAGTTCGGTATCTCAGCCCTGTTGGGTAATGTGGGTGCTGCCAGGGGGTGCTATGAAAGGACCTAGGGAGTCATACTTTCCTCATAGCCTGGAAGTACTAGTGAGTCACGAGGACACTATAAAAAGGACTGCTATGAACCCAGCAGGTGAGCCAGAATCGGGTGGAGATGGATGAAATTTGCTGGGAGGTGTGGAGGAAAAAAGAGAAAGACAAGATTTGTGTTTGTGCGTAATTTACTTGCCTCTTTATTGGGGCTAAGATGCTTGGAGGGCACAGTTATAGAAGAAAATAATTAACAATAACATCTTGGTGCTTTTACCTTGTGTCCTGGGTGTGTGTCTGTTGGGTTTAAAGGGCAACAGTGACCCCTAACATCCACACCCTGTATTCTTAACAAAAAGATTTCATGTTAAGATAAGATATTGTATTGTATGAATATTAAAAATATTGATGATAAGAAGCCATCCAGGAAAACAAGCTCACCAAGCTAACATCAAGCCAAGTTGTGAAGGTTTATAACCTATTGCTACCTACCACACTACCTGGTAATTTACTCAATGTGTTTATGGTTACCTGCATAAAGAAAAGCTCTCTAATGTTTGTGCAGTATTTGTTAGTGAAACATTCATGTTAAGATATTGTATTATATAAGTAAGAATTTAAGTTCAGCAAATATTTGTGTAAAACCTGGATATCCTGAGACTTCAAGTATAAAACCTTTCTTAGATTTAATACTAAAATTTTATGCAAAAACAACATCAGTAGAAAATAAAATCAGGTGAGGTCAGGTTGGGGAGCATGCATTGCTACAGTGCATTGCTGTACCCAACACATGATGAAACAGCTTGGGATCCTAGTTGGTGACTCCTCAGGCAGGGACACGGTCCAGTCCCTCCCTCCAGAAATGACCATCTATTTGCCACAGCCAGGTGTTACGTGGGAGTCTCCTTGGCCTGGTCCAGCCGCTCGGGTATCTACACCATGTGCCATGCCAAGTTCTTTTAAACATATCATGTCAGCTTAAAACTATGTGAGAGTTCATGCACTTTCAGCCATTCCCTGTAACCGCTTATCAGGAACCATTTTTGAATATTCATGATCTAATCACCATATAAATTTGCCCAAGTTCCTTGGTGACGTCTTTACAACAAATCATGGAAGACCACAGAACAAAAGGCGGAAAACGAAAGTGAAGTGAATGTGAACTTTAGGTATTACTGACTGAAGTGGAGAATTGCAAAAACATTTTTTTTTCTGATCTCTCAGCAGAAGGGACAAATAAAAGAAAAACAAAACAAGCATGGGAGCAAATGCAGTGTCAAGATGCTAGTTTACAGTGTATATTGACTTATGTTATGTGCAGAATTGTAAGATATTAACATTCTTACTGAACTTGTCAAAAAAATAAAATCATTTTGCCAATTAATGTCAATATTGCGATACAAGTGTCTTTATGTTCAACATACAGCTTCCAAATGATTTTGAATTACCATTGGATTGATTTTGTGAGGCCATCCACGTTTCTGCTCTATACTGTGCTATGCTGCACAAACCATCAGAATGAGTCAAACCTTTTTGTGGCTGTACAGCAGTGTGCTGCCTGAGGAGTTCAAACTCTGCCATCTACCTTTTAGTGAACCAATGCTCATGTGTGGGACTGCCTTCATTATACCTCTCTTATGGTGTACCTTGTATCACCTGAAAGAAATATAGTTACCCAGAAGCCAACTATTGCACACAGCATGAACCTGATTCCTACTTCCCACACTACAATTTGATAAATAACATAGGTTGAGCCATGCAGCAGCGTTAGTCAGACACATTTGAGCATCATATATTAGTTGTATGTTAATTGAGTGAAAGTGCTTTCTGCTTACAAAAGCAAATTCATTTTGTGATGGTGCCTTTACAGCAACATACAGTATGTGCAGTCAGTTTAGCCAATTCCATTAGGAATATCAGCAATTACTGCACATTGCCTTTTAATCTTGTCTTGCTCACCATGAAAGTAATAATATGATATATATCTGGGTAGCATTTAAGTATACTATCCCATCATGACATGGCTCAGGGTTGACTGAGATTCCTGACCAATCAGCCATTTCATGCTGTTATAACCCATAGTAGAACAGGAGTCTCTGGTCTCACTAATGTAAGCTCTATTTCAATACAAAACTTCCAAGAGGAAAACCCTAGGAAATCTAAATCAATACCATCATGAGCTAAAAATCATTGAGATATAATTAGTACAAGAAAATCAGAATGTAACTGATGAATCATTGAAATGTGCAACGAAAGGATATTTTCTGTCCTGCTGCCAGGAGTCACCAAAATGCCAACACCAAAAAAGTCTGCATGGGATTTATGGATGGTGAAAACTTGCCATGACTTCAAGTCAATTTCCAATCCTTATCTATATATATAATTCACTAAGGCAAGACACCCATGGAAAGCACGCCGGAAGGGGCGTGGATTTACTAAGCCGCCGACAAGTAAGACACCTATGGCGCACACAGGGAGGAGCCACGCCCACCAACTCCAAGACCATTGGATATGACGACAACTCGCAGAGCCACGCCCACCAACTCGGACGTGACGACACAGAAAGAACGGCGTCATTTATATTCGTCTGTCATAAAGGCCTCATGTACCTCCGAGCCACCTTGACTGCTCATAGAGGCATGTTTCTCGCGGAGGTGAGTCGCCATATGCAGCGTGTAAAACGGTTTGAGAGGGGTATCCTCTGGGATCCTTAAAACAATCCTTTACAACTGAGGTTAAAACAAAATGAAGTAAGCAGTCTTTAAAAACCGAGTTTTCGGTTACGCAGCATGACCGCATGCACCATAGCAAACTGTTTTACACGCTACATACAGCAATTTGCATCCGCGACAAACATGCGTCTTCTTCACTCACGAACAATTATATGTTGCTCTCTCCAGAGTTCCATTTTTTCATTCACTTTCTGTTGTATCCTCAAACCCTCCCTTTTTAGACAACTGTGTCTTTCCAGAAGTGTTCAACCATCAATAGATAGATAGATAGATAGATAGATAGATAGATAGATAGATAGATAGATAGATAGATAAGACTTTAGTGTCTGTGCCCCAAAGGGGTCACAGAAATTTCCCCTTTGACACGCTCATGAGACAAACAGACCAAAAAAATACAAATATAAGCAAACCATAGAAAAAAACTACTTCATCTGATTCAGAACAGATACTGCTGAGGGTACAAAAGATTTCTTATATGCATTCTTCCTCACCAATGGGGTTTTATACCTCCTACCTAATGGCAGCAATCTAAAGAACGCATAAAGAGGATGAGAGACATCCTTCACAATCATGGTTGCCTTCCTCAACAGTGCACGGTTGTGCAGTTCAGAAAGGGGAGTTTGAGGTAATCCAATTATTTTGGAAGACTGGTTAACTACACAACACAATTTTGTTCTATGTTTAACGGTTAATAAGTTGTACCAAGATAAGTAATTAAAAGTGAGAACAGATTCAATAAGTGATCTATAAACCAGCGTTAAGACCTCCTTGCTAACATGAAAGGCTCTAAGTGGCCTTAGTAGATGGAGGCGCTGCTGTGCCTTCTTATATACAGCATCTGCATGCTGCATGAAAGACAGACAGGTGTCAATCTCTGTCCCAAGGTATTTAAAAGTCTGAACCTGCTCCACCAACTGACCCTGGATACTAAGTGGCTGGAACAGCAGTGATGGAGCCCGTCCTTTGGGGCCACAACACAATTCCTTAGTTTTAGAAACATTTAACTCCAGTGAATTTTCTGCCAATAACCGAACCAGTCTCTGGACCTCCTGCTGATATGCAGAGAGGGCACAGGTATCAGTCTTTTGGGCCACCAGGGCCATGTCATCAGCATATTTATACAGTGTCATTGCTGCACTGCTGCAGGAAACATTGTTTATGTAGACAGAGAAAAGAAAAGGGGATAGAACACATCCCTGAGGGAGGCCTGCATTTAAAACGGATGTGCTAGAACTTATACCATTTAAAAACACCTGCTGTGGTCTTTCCGTTAAAAAATTTTTTACACATAAAATCAGCATGGGATGTACCTGAAAGTCAGAGAGGCGTTATAGCAGAATATCTATCTGAACAGTATTAAAAGCCGAGGATAAATCCATGAATAAAATCCTTGTATGTGGATGTACCGAATCCATTTGTCTAGTAACAGTATCTAAAAGTGTGAGACATGCATCCTCCACTCCACGCTTTGCTTTATATGCAAAATGGAGTGGGTCAAGTTTGTCCGACAACATGCTGGAGAGATAATCACACAGTACTCTCTCCATACATTTACACAAGACAGATGTTAGGGCTACTGGCCTGTAGTCCTTTGGATCCTTGGCATGTGCCTGCTTGGGAATCGGAATTATGGTAGATTGCTTCAACTGACTTGGGACACAGCTGGAATCAAGAAGGTGTTGGAACAGTCTTGTGATGACCCCACCTAGCTGAGTAGCACAATCCTTTAACACTCTGCCTCCAAGCCTGTCAGGGCCAGAGGCTTTATTAGGGTTAAGTTTATGCAAGATGGCAGTCACCAGCTGCTCATCAATATTTAAGGTCTCAAGGGGGGAGTCAGGAGTTACAGGAGTCCAAGTGATTGGTGTATTTAGGCTATTAAACCGGATAAAAAAGTTGTTTAATTTTTCCACAAAGGAAGCAGGATCAGAGCAGTCAATTTTCGTGGGTTTGGGGGCCCTGCCCATCATAATATTTATAAATAATTATGCGGCGTTTGTTATGCCGCGGGTTCACTATTGTGTTGTATTTTGCTCTCTCCAGAGTTCCATCTTTTGATTCACTTACTGTTGTATTGTCACACCAACCCATTTTAGACAACCGTGTCTTTCCAGAAGTGTTTAGCATTCAATAAATGACTATGCATGAGATTGAGCGTGTGTCAACCCGGCACAGAGAGGCGTGGGTAAGCCGTTGAACCCCATTCGGGCTGCAAACCGTGGAATTCCCAGTAAGTGCGACTCATACGCTCCCACTGGTTGTGTCCCTACCCTTTGTGCACACCCCCCTCCCACCTCGCTACTACCGTGGTCAGGTGTCTTGGTGGATTATAAATAGAAAAGCAGCCAAAACCGCACAGAGCAATGAAACATCTACGTGAGTCACAGGTGCATCTGGATTGTGTAAAGACGACAACGACTCAAGTGACGAGTTGGAGGTGGGCACATGAGCGGGCAGTGCATACTGAAAGAGAAATCAGCAGACTAGCATGACGGAGGGAGCTGAATGGATGTCATTCTCCTCTCCTCCTGTTCCACACTCCGCGCCTGAGCGCTGTAAACCCCCATCCCTCCGTCTAGCAGGAGAAGGTGCGATGGCGGTCCGCCAGTTTTCAGTCACGGACGATTGTGTTGGTTCGTTCCATGCATTGTTACAATGTTGCTTTTCTTGCTGATTTATTACATTACCGATTTTTCAAATGTTAATTTTCTCCCAGTGCTTAAAAATCATTGAAAAACCGGCCTGATTATGCGGCGTATGGTACGCCGCGGGTTGGCTAGTGTGTAATAAATGACTTAAACCCGAGTATAAGCAAGTTTTATTCTTGAAGCCCCTGATTGGCAAACCAAAACAATCCCTTAGTTACCCATAACTTGCATTTGACTATGCTACATATTATGAGATACTGTAATACAGCTCCAGCACCAAGAATTTTTGATTTTGCTTGCATAGGCATAGTCCATGCTGTTGTCTTCTTTTAAAGAAACTCGTAATTTGGATTAACCTATTTTTCTTGTTGTTTAGATGAGATTTATGTAAATATCCATCTATAATGTATAATCTCACCTTGGTTGTTTGAATACTAATATGACGGTAATGTATTTTTTAAGCATTCTGATTTATTTCAGTTTTGTGTAGCAACACTTTCTGTGAACTCAACAAAATAGTTTGTGGAAAATTATTTTTTCCCACGGCTGGTTTTGGAAAAAAGATAAACTTGGCACACCACTGAATATTTAAGCCACAGCAGGTGCTATAACCCTAAGAATATGTTTCTGCTAGGTCTGCATGTGCAAGAGAGAGATAGAGGTTGGGATTTGAGAGCTACATTCTGACTCCTTGGCTTTGGAACAGATCATTATATTTGCTTTAGGGTAACTAGAATATAAACCATGGCTCTCTTGAGTTGTTAAAAATACTCCCAGAACAATTCGAGTGCACATAAAAGTCTGTTTTGAGTCCAGAATAAGCCTTCTGGAGAAAGTAAAACAGTGATTCATCCAATTAGATACAGCATCCTTTTGTTCATTTTGACAGTCATAAGTATTAGTTCTTGCTACAGCGTAGGAAGTATGGTTTCTTTTAAAAAGAAAAAACACTTCTCTCTTCTGCTTCCTTTTACCAATCTCTGCATATTTTTAGGGAAATGAATATAAGTATATATTAAATTTGCATATACATGCTAGACAACTTTTGAATATCCCCCAAAAAAATCTGCGTTTATGATAAAAAAAGTTTAGCAAAGAATTTCAAATAGTAATGTTTAATTGAAAATAAAAATCAAATGAAAATATAATTTAGATACTGCAAATATAAGAATGAGGGTTATATTTAAAAACTGAAGGTGATTAATTAAAATGTAAAGAAACTCAAATAAACAGATAATATATGTAAAGATGAAACTTTAAATGATTTATAATAATCACTAGTAAAAATGTTTTTTTCGATAACAAAAAAGTTTACATAGACACAATTGATACAAAGTAAGCAGAGTAAATTTTACAAGAGCTTTGAAAATGTATAGAATTCATTACATACATAAATTGTAACAGGTAGCACACATATATGCCAGTGTGGTGTAGCGGGTCCACAGCTCAATTCAAAAAGGCCACTTTTTAAATAAATAGTTGCCACACTTGTGGCTTAGAGAGGGGGCATGGTAATGTGGCCAGAAGCGGTTCCCGGGGGAATTCATGATGCGGGCGGTCCTCGCTTAAGTGCACAGGTGAGAAGTCGTCCGCATTTGTAATTGATGCCAGGAGCTGCTGATTGCCACACCTGATCCACATCCCCATGATAAATAATAGAAGCGCGAGGCGGCTAGAAGAAAAGAGAAATGGAACAAAGGTAAACAAAGGTTATAGGAGTAGAAGAAGAAGAAGAAGAAGGCAGGAAGCAAGTAGGCAGAAAGCAAGATGGAGAAAGCCGGTGCAAGAGAGCGTGAGCGAGCGCAGATTCGCACTAATTGCAGGCAGCAGGGAGAGGCGAACCGAGTGGGGTGTTTGGCCAGCACCCAAAGGCTGATGGTAGTGGTCGCTCTTGGTTGGCTCACCGCAGCGAAGGCAGCGGGAGTCGGGGACTTTGGAAGTGGAAGCCCCAGCATGAGCATCCTGGTCGCTGGGGTGCCCAAGTCTTGGTCTGGGTGGGCAGAACCAGAGCCAGGGACCAGAAAAGCCACCAGACCAGTGCAGTGTAGAAGGTCAGCTGGGAGAAGCAGGGGAGTCACCAGTAAAAAAAGGCACCGGACTTTGTTTCAAAAGACTGCTTCCAGCCATTGTTTTAACCTTGTTAGTTTGTAGAAGGATTTTTTTTCTATTGGATTTTAACCTCCACCTTTCACTTGTTTTATTGGATTATTTATTTGAAGATTCTCTGTTCTATTTATTTGGACACTTTGGTTTTGTTGCTGTTTTAAAATAAAAGCACTTTTTGCACCATCCCCTTGCTTCATTGTTGTGCCTCACTGTCCAGCTCATCGGTGCTATTGCTGACGATTTCGGGTTCAAAACTCCCAGAAGCAAGACAGGAGCATGGAGCAGAACCCACATCATCACAGCCAGCCTTGCCCATAACAAAACTACCAAAGGAAGAGGTTTATAAAAATAATGTATTTGCAAAATGAAGATGCAGTGGGGTCAGGAACAGTGAAATAACATAAAGTAATGACAAGATTAGTCTGACTGAACCAATAAGCATTGATATAGAGATTTGGATCCTGTCTATTTGGTGGGGTGGTTGGTTAATGGACCCACCCTCCAAAGTACTTTGCACAAGCTTTAATACGCTCCCACTTATCATCAATATTACTTATTCTGGCTGTGCTTTCCTTCCCAGAAGAAGCCTCAGTGCAGCTCACCTCCAGACTCTAATCTCACTCTAAGAGGCAGATTTGTACTCCTTGACAGAGGAACATCTGGGGACATCCTTGGAACCTCTTCCATGGCCAGGAATTCCTCCAAAAATGTCCCATGGCATGACCTGCAGGACTCTTTTTGGCTGTCTTAGGGTTCCCTGTATGCCTGAGCCCCTTCTAATGAGTTAGTGCTCAAAGAATAGACACTTATGCAGCATACATAACATGCACATTAAAGAAAATGCAGTTAGATCATTTTGTGGAGTACTGTGGACCTAAGGTTTGCCAACTTAGTGGCATCTAAACTTTTCTGGAAACTGTGCAGTAGAAATTGACATCATAATTATCGATAAAACATTTTGAGAGAGTAATCAGGCAGAAGATTTATTTCACCTGCAACACCAAGCTGAGGCGGGAGCATCTCTCACAGCAGCCTGTTACAGCATGATGAGGATGGTCAGGGAAACAAAGGATAGAGGTTAATTTTATAAACTATTGCTTTTACACACAGTGTCAATCAGTGCATACATTTTACTCTTGTTTGTTCTTTGGTTTACACCCAAATGACTTATATAAAATAAAAGTGTTATTTTATTATTTTCTGCTTCTTTTTATACCATTTGGGTTATACCACCACCCTTGAAATTTCTGTATATGTAACAATGGTCCATTCTGGTTGTTCACAGGACATCCTTTGACTTCTTAGTTATCACTTAGTCATCTTTCAGTACATTTTGAGAATTACATCTTTGTCTTTGTTGTTCACTTGATCTTTATCTTTTGTTTCCTGACATGCCTGCACAGGTTTCTGTATTAACTCTTTATGTTATTTCTTTAAGATGTATGCTATATTTGAATATTTTAATATGGTAAGCATATCAATACACTTTATCCTAAATGACTATACAACCTCTAATTCTATGATAATATAATACATTTTTCATCCACACCTGTAAGAAACCATATTGTTTGCCTTGTTCAAAATGTTGTGAATGTGCATCTGTGACTATTTTAAATACTCTATTCTCTTTAAGTAATTTTTCTTATTTGTTATTAATGTTATTGTAATTTGTGGTGAATTTGACCTTTTACCTGAAAGGAGGACTATTTAAAAGTCATACTATGGAAAACATGGGAAAAAGATTGTTTTGATTGCTGTTATGCTATGAGATTAAATTGAAGGTGTTATCCTTACCACAGTCATTTACATGCAACAATTTTCAGAAAGGAAATAACTTTTCTATCTGTGTTAAGTGGCAAAAATAATTAAACAGATGGGCATTTTTTAATGAGGTATCAGAAGTAGTGTGCTCAATATCCATTATGCTTTCTTAAAAGTAAAAGAAAAAATGTGAGACTGTTCTTTTTTTAATTGAGATGTGCCAAGACTATGGCAAGCCAAATTAACATTTTGAGATATCTTAAAATACCTCTTAAGATATCTGGAAATGCATTTAAGATACCTCAAAATGAATTTCTGAGATCCCCAAATGCATAGGAAATTATTTTGAGATATTTTGAAATGTATTTGTGGTGAGAAGTTAAGCAAAATAACATCTTTTATTGGCTAACAAGAAAGATTACAATATGCAAGCTTTTGAGGCAACTTCATGAAAGATGTAATACAGAATCTGGAATTCTTGTGTTTATATAGACACTAGGACAGATACAACATTGGAAAACCTTTATGTGAGGCATCTTAGATGTAAAAAAATGAATAGACCTCACCAGGCTAAGATTCATTTAGCAAGAGAAGAGAACAGATTGTCTGTTTTAAATAGACACAAGTTTTATGGCCAGATGTGAGGGTTGTTTGCATCCCTCAGACTGTCCCAGACAACCTACAGATCCACATTATTTGGAAAATCTCAGAAACTTCAAAAGATTTTGTTGGACAGTTATCTTATCCAAAGACCTTGACTATACTTTGTTCTCCTCTCTTGCTAAATGAATCTTAGCCTGGTGAGGTCTATTAATTTTTCACATTTAAGATGTCTCACTTAAAGGTTTTCCAATGCTGTATCTGTCCAGGTATCTACTGTGTATAAAAAAAGAGAATTCCAGTTTCTGTATTACATCATGCCTGAAGAAGGGGCCTGAGTTGCATCGAAAGCTAGCTTGCATATTGTAATCTTTTTAGTTAGCCCATAAAAGGTGTCATTTTGTTTAACTTCTCACTTCATCCATAATGCCTAACGCGGCACAACACCCTAGTACTACAGAGATGAAATGTATTTGTTATTTTTTTTAATTGTACAGGAAGTTATTTTAAGATATCTCAAAATGTATATAAGATGTCTTGAAATATTTAGCAAAATATTTTGAGAGATCTGAAAATGGGCAGGATGCTACTTTAAAATACGAGTATCTGTAAATTACAGTAAATCCTTCCTCTCCGCAGATTCCATTCCCACGGATTCGCTTATCCTCTGTTACAAAAGTGTAACCCATTTTGTCACACCCACAATCTACCTATCATGTATCGGCAAAAATTGAGATTGAGCCATAACAGATCTTTGATGCCATTCAATGTCCAGGGCTGTACACATGCTACATCCAGTGTGCATCTACTCAGAACCGAGTGGTGTGGGTGACCATTGAACCTCATTTATAATGGGAGCTGGGGCATGCAGTTGTTTCCCATGGACAAGGAATTTCCAGTAAGTGTGGGTCACAAGCTCGCACTGATTAAGTATGTCCCCATCACCACTACTGATTGGACAGTTTAGTTAGATTCTCGGATCAGCCCTGCTACAGTCAATCGTGGCCTCTCTCTGAGTGCCTAGAAGATGATCAAAGTTAACAATAGAGTAATTAAAAGTTGTAGTAGGATTTCCATTGATGAACCTGCGGAATGATCGCTACCGAGTCTTGAGGGATGAGAGCAGAGGGCCAGCGCGATCATTCAGCCCTTTCTCTGTCGCCAGTCCTCTCCCTCCAGAACTTAATCCCATTCTTGCCATTAGATCAAAGATTCAGTGTCTGTGGTTTTCATAGTTTTTGGGTTTTTTTCAGGACTATATCCCCTATAGATAACAAGAATTGACTGTACACCCAAATCACTACATACAGTAAATACACCCTCATTCCAGTAAATTTTATTGTAATAAAAAATGAATGGTAAGTTCCAATGAAGGTAATACTGTAGATAAATTGTATTAAACTTCAATGGCAATAATTAACAACCTCTAAAACAATACTGAATCGTCCACAACCTAAACTCCTAGAAGCTTTAAAAATGTGTTTCCTCCAGCTTGAGAGCACTGCATCTCTCTGCTACTGAGTGAAACTCTTGTGGTTTAATCTTTACTTGGTTTCTGTAATACAGTAATCCCTCGCTATATCGCGCTTCGACTTTCGCGGCTTCACTCTATCGCGGATTTTAAATGTAAGCACATCTAAATATATATCATGGATTTTTAAGCTGGTTAGCGCTGTCTGGACAATGGGTCTTTTAATTTATGGTACATGTTTCCTCAGTTTGTTTGCCCAGTTGATTTCATACAAGGGACGCTATTGGCGGATGGCTTAGAAGCTACCCAATCAGAGCATGTATTACATATTAACTAAAACTCCTCAATGATATAAGATATGCTTCCCGCGCGGTGCTTGATTGTTTGCTTCTCTCTATCTTTCTCACTCTCTCTGCCTGACAGAGGGGGTGTGAGCAGAGGGGCTGTTTGCATAGAGGACACGGACGATCCTCTACAAAATGCCGCTTTATTGCGGTGCTTCTGTATACTTAAAAGCACGTATTGATTTTTTGATTGTTTGCTTTTCTTAGCGAGCGCTCTCTCTGACATTCTCTGCTCCTGACGGCGCTCCTTTGAAGATAAGATGTTTGCATACTTTTAATTGTGAGAAAGAACTGCCATCTCTGTCTTGTAATGGAGCACAGTTTAAACGTTTGACTAAAGGGTGTTATTTCATGTCTAGAGGGCTCTAATAATGTTAACAGGGTGGGAGAGTTTATAAGGGCTTAAAATATATAAAAATAACCATACAAACATATGGTTTCTACTTCGCTGAATTTCACCTATCGCGGGGGGTGGGGGGTCTGGAACACAACCCCCGCGATCGAGGACGGATTACTGTACTCTTCAAAAATAGTCTGCTTTAACTCAGCACCTTCCAAAGCCCTATCCGTCACCACTTCTAACTTCTATCCCCCTTTTAAAGGGGGCTAATAGTGAGTCATTTCCATTAGTGACAGGAACATCTTCCTGCCTAAAGGCACAGTCCATCAATTTAAACCAGAGAATCAGACAAGTACATTGTTATATACAGTTAACAAGAATAACTAGATCCAGATTAGCCTGTTAACTTTTTAAAGCAGCTCTATATACAGTATGTAGTAATTGCTGCCAAATGAATCCTTTATTTACTGGTAGCTAATTAATGCTTGATAATTAATATAAATAATAAATTCATAGGTTAGTATTATTATGCAGTAAAAGTGAGACTTTAAAATATTAACAGATATATCCTATTTAAATATATTGAGAGACTACATTAAACGTAATAGATTTGTATGCGAGGTCTGCCATAAGAAATGTAAACAAACATGCACTTCAGATTGCTTTACTTTTTGTGGTTCAGTTTTACTGGAGCATCTCATAGATAAATAAGTTCAAGATGTCTGGCTGTTTTTGACTTGTACTCAATAAAAATGAATGCCTGACTTTCCATAGTTGTTATATTTTTCTTTTATAAAATCTATAACCTTGCTTTAAAATAGAAACATTATATTTTTCCCCCCTTGGTGGCTTTGTCATTTAACAGCAGCACAACACTTCACATTGCTGTCTTTTTTTCTTCTTGCAAGTGACCTATCTGTAGATTTCTTTCCCATTTCTAATTAACATTTCAAAAGTAACAATTCCCTTGCATACTCCTGTCTCATTAATAACCTCACGAAAATCTCAGAACTTTTGCAATTTACATAGGTAAGACTTTTAACCCCTCCTTGTCCTTATGGATATTGAAAGGTTTTGCTGCACAAATACTCTGCATTATTTTGAAATGCTTAATATGAATCAACATTAATGTTTGATCATGATGAGCATTATCTCCCACTTGGGAACCTGGTGACCTTAGTATATACAGTAGGTGTACATCTTAGAGTCAACATTTGCATCCTTATTTGAACAACTTGATTGATAAACACTCCAGAGACAATGAGACTTGTTAGAACTTTAAAAACCCACAGACAAAGCTAATTTCCATTAGTTAAAAGTAAAATGGGTTTTTTCTTAGTGATAAACAAGATCAGAAAAGTAGAACTAAATGGAATACATCATTTGCTGTCTAATTTATTCTCTTATATTGACATGAAAGTCTCTGCCTATCCAAGTGTTCTTTATACCTTTGTGAAACTCATGGCACATTAACCACATTTAGTGTAAGCTTTAGGCTGAGAGAAAGAGTATAACTTTCAGTCAGTGAATTTTTACATGCCTGACTGAAGGAACGGGATTCAACCGATTTGACTAGATTACAATTTTATTCAACTCTACTTTTTTAAATATACAGTGTCTGTTTTCTTAAACACCTTATATAGGTTGTGTCCTTCATCTAGTAATGGTGAGAACTGGGAATCAATAAAATACAAATTGTCACAAACAGACAGCTGAGAACAGAGTATAGCAGTGCATAGAATAGGAACACTTTGATTTTTAGTAGAATGTCAGTCCAACTGGCTAGTGTGTAAGGGGAAGGACACCATTTCACTGTAGCAGATGGTTCACAAGGTGCTAAAACTGGGCAGCATAGAAGGTATTAAGTGGCTGTAGAGAGTGGGGCATGGAAAGCATGCTAATGACAGACAGAATAGCAGGGAGGAAGCCCACAGCATGCTGTGAAGTTGGCATTCAAAGACATAAGATAAAGCAAATGAATGCGCACTGTCAGCAATAAACTACACAGAATGGTAGCACATATACTGTAAATTCCCTTCATTTAAAGAATTGCATAATTCCATGATAAGGGACTACAAGCAGATTGAGAGCACTGCCCGAATACATAAATAACATTTAGTAGTAGTAACTTAAGTTTGGGAGAGCTCACTGTTTTTCTGAATGGCATTTTAGCTATTTTCAGTTATGTCCATGCTGCATGGTAAAAGTTGATCCATAATCCACAAAGAGAGAGAATTTGGTAAAATGAATGCATTTAAGCAACAGCTCACAGCTTTTATAATCTTTACCCATGCTACACCACTTAATGTACATACCTTCATATTTTGTGTTACTAAAATGAGGATAAGGAACTGCTGCTGATCTTTGCACCAACTTACAAAGCAGTTCACAAATAGTTTTGTATTTCTTTCTGAGTAAACTGCTATCCATTAACAGGCAAAAGAGAAACTCACAACAAAAAAATTAAGTAAAAATAACATGTAACGTTATTTCCTGTGCCTTTTCTTGTCTATACGCTTTAATATTTGCCTCATAATTTTTTATTAAAATCAAATGAAGAACACAAATATGAAAAGAAAACATTTGAAACAGAGAAACGCATGATAGTGTGTAGCTAATCACAACAGCCCCTTAATGCAGCCATAATAATTAACATGGGGCTGTTCATCTGTGCGGTTCTGACACATTGACTATTGTGAACGCTGGCCCCGGCACAGACAGACGGACAACATATTTTCACCACACACTGTTTATTTACACTATATTTACAGATTCTTTACGTGCACTCACACAAACCCCAGTGCCTTCAGCACCGATTCCCCAAGTCCAGGCCACACAGTCCTTTTGCCTTCCTGGCCGCCTCCCGTCCTCTCTCTCCAGTTCAGTCTTTCTGCCTCCCGACTTTCACCGCTGACTGGAGGGAGGCAGCCCCTTTTATGGGGAGCCGGATGGGCTCCAGCTGCTTCCGGCACTTACCGGTTGCCACACCCTGTGTGGCGGAAGTGCTGGCTGCGCACCCGGAAGCCGTCCGTGTCTCCCCGGTCGTCTTCCCCCCGGCACTTCCTGGTGTGGCGGAAGTGCGGGCTCCGGATAAACAGGCACTGGGCGCCGCCTGGCAGTGGCCACGGTCCCTACAGGGCTGGGCTTCAAAGCCCCTACCGAGGCCCCTGCATAACCAGGACGGACGCCCCCACTCGGTCTGGAGGAGGCACACGCCCTCCTCTGGTCCTCCTCCAGACCGTGAGGGGGCGTCCGTCCTGGTTCTGTTGGGAGCCACGGGTCGAGGGCATGGAAGCCCTACCCTGTAGGGGCCCGTGGCCACCGCCAGGCGACGCCCCGATGCCGGTTTACCCGTGTGGTCTTTGGCGGGGATGGAGCCCGGCCGGGACGCTGGAGGACCAGAGGAGGCGTGTGCCTCCTCCAGACCGAGTGGGGGCGTCCGTCCTGGTTATGCAGGGGGCCTCGGGTAGGGGGCTTTGAAGCCCAGCCCTGTAGGGACCCGTGGCCACCGCCAGGCGGCGCCTCAGTGCCTGTTTATCCCGGGAGCCCGGCACTTCCGCCACACCAGGAAGTGCTGGGGGGAAGACGACCGGGGAGACACGGACGGCTTCCGGGTGCGCAGCCGGCACTTCCGCCACACAGGGGTGTGGCCACCGTTAAGTGCCGGGAAGCAGCTGGAGCCCATCCGGCTCCCCATAAAAGGGGCCGCCTCCCTCCAGTCAGCGGTGAAAGTCGGGAGGCAGAAAGACTGAACTGGAGAGAGAGGACGGGAGGCGGCCAGGAAGGCAAAAGGACTATGTGGCCTGGACTTGGGGAATCGGTGCTGAAGGCACTGGGGTTTGTGTGAGTGCACGTAAAGAATCTGTAAATATAGTGTAAATAAACAGTGTGTGGTGAAAATATGTTGTCCGTCTGTCTGTGCCAGGGCCAGTGTTCACACTATACATGTCTCTGTCAGAATAATGGTTCACAAAGAAGAACTCAGAGCTTCTTTGCATAGTCATGGAGAACATTTACTTGATCAATTTACCATAGTAAACATAATAGCATATAGCATTTTCATTCCATGGTTCAGCTCATTCAAGTTTTAATACTAGTTTTAATTTATTGCAGGTATATGTAAGCAGTCCTTGTTAAATCAGAATCAGAAAACTTTATTAATCCCAAAGGAAATTACTTATGTTACAACTTAACAACAGACAAGGGACATGTTACACTAAAAGCAAGTTAAAGTAATCATGTAAATATAAATAAAGTATAATAAATGTAAGTATCAAACTAGAGTGCAGAATGTTGCACCTTAAGTTAATATTGCATATTCTGAGAACAAATAAGGTTATTCTCATGTGAAGAGAAGACAATTTATTGCACAAGAACAGATAGTATGTTGCACATTTCAAGTACTTGAAAAATGTACCTGGATATCCAATAAAGAAAGAGGGTAATAGCTTAAAGTATGGGTGAGTGATCGGAAAAAGTTATAGAGTCTGATGGCTGTGGGGAGGAAGGATTTCCTATGACATTCAGTGGAGCACTTGATGCTAGTCAGTCTAATGCTGAAAACGCTTCTCCGTCCAACCACAACACTATGAAGTGGGTGATTAGCATTTTCAATAATAGACCAAAGCCTAGACAACATTCTCTGATCTGCCACAGTTTCCAAGCTGTCCAGTTTCTCTCCTACCACAAAGCCTTCTGAATTTGTTTGTTTAGTCTCCTGATGTCTGCCACTTCCATGCTGCTCCCCCAGCATGCCACAGCAAAGAAAAGGGCACTGGCAACCACACTGTCATAGAACATCCGCAACATAGTGCTGCTGACACTAAAAGATCTTAGCTTGCGTAGGAAATACAGCCTACTTTGACTGGCTGGGTAGGACTGCCTGGCTGTGCAGGGAAAACAGGAACAACACTTTACCATCTTAGAGAAGATGACCGACTGGTATTGATGTAGCCAATTTTTCAGCAAAGCAAAACTGAGGAAGTTAATAACTAGTTGTGAGTTAGACAGCTACACAAAGATGACAGCAGTGCTGAAATGGTGTTGGAAAATTTAGCTTTTGCAACATGCAAAATATGACCTGTAATATTTAACTTTTTGTTTTATTTTACAATTATTCAGATAATGGCTGTTAAACCATGTGATCAAGAATGCAACTATATTTAAGAACTCATAAGCTGACATTTCTGTAATCAGCTGTAACTGAAATAGCAAGCAGGTACAAATTACCTCATTAGATCATTAATATTCAAAAGGTTGTTTTCCAAGAGTTTTAAATTGGGGAAGCAGATACAATTCTGGGGTGTATGCAAAATAGGTATAGATGTGAATTCTGGGAAAATAAGTATAAATTGTTAAAGTGTGTAATTTTTATTAGAATGAATTGCTTGTAAGAATATGTGAAATGGAGGCTTGAGACTTTAAGATTAGATGTTTCATGTCTAGCTAAAAATAACTTAATTAACCATCAACCAGACCATGAGAACTTATTGATTGTCCCAAATTTTTGACCGGTGCAATATCTTATATAAGGCAGTCAGCAAGACACTATAAATTGAAAGGATTTTAAAAGGCACTAGTACAGAAACATCATAACTGCCAGGAAGACAGAAGATAACTGTTTTTGGTATCTACTGTTCCTACACTAACAAACATTACAGCTGAAGAAGACAAAGACTATAAAAGCTAAAGTGGCTGCCTAATATGATGCCTGCTGTGTTACCCTGATTTGAATCATTCAGGTTATATGGCCTGGATAGTTTAGACCAAGAGAAGACTTTCAGTAGAGTCAACCATAGTTATTTGTTTAAATGTCTGGAATGTTTTGGCTTTGGGGAGAGTTTTGTTAGATAAGTTCAAATACACAAGCATGGTTAAAGATTAAAATAAATGGGTATTTGTTTTTTTTTCCTTTATTAATTTTATTGCAATCCATACAAAGCAATTAAGTTTTTACAAAAAGAAGAATTGAGTTAAGAACAAATCGATCCCCACCCCTGAGAGAGAGAGAGAGCAAGCCAAACTGTGTAAAATTTAAGGCTTGTAAACATACCTAAATTAATAAATTCTCTGTGCTTTATGACCTTATTTTAAAATGTTACTGATTAGCTCCTGCCATGTTTTGAAAAAAGTCTGTATGGATCCTCTAACTGAGTATTTGATTTTTTCCAATTTCAAATAATATAACACATCGGTTTCCCACTGACTTAAAAGAGGAGAGTTTAGGTTCTTTCAGTTTATCAGAATCAGTCTGCATGCCAAAAGTGTAGTGAATGCAATCACAATTTGTTTGTCTTTTTCCACTTTAAGCCCCTCTGGAAGAACCCCAAACACAGCTGTTAATGGGTTAGGAGGGATTGTGAGTCCAAGGCTGTCTGAAAGGTAATTAAAAATTTTGGTCCAGAATGATGTTAATTTGGTGCAGGACCAAAACATGTGACCCAGAGAGGCTGGGACTTGGTTGCAACGTTCACAGGTTGGATCACGCCCTGGAAACATTTTGGAGAGTTTTAGTCAAGACAGATGTGCTCGATATATAATTTTGAGTTGTATAATTGTATGCTTTGCGCATATGGAGCTCGAGTGAATTCTCTGCATTGCTACTTTCCACTCCTTTTCTGATATGTTAATTGAGAGATCTTTTTCCCAGTGTCCTCTTGGATCTTTGAAAGGGAGGGATTGTAAAATGATTTTATATATTGTAGAGATGGAGTCTAAGTCCTTGAGATTGAGCAATATTTTTTCCAGCATGGATGAGGGTGCAAGATGAGGAAAATCTGGAAGGTTATGTTTAACAAAGTTCCTGATTTGAAGATAGTGAAAGAAATGTGTAGCTGGAATGTTACATTTGGAATGTAATTGTTCATAGGATGTAAAGACATTGTCTATATAAAGATCTCTAAGCAAGTTAATTCCAAATTTTTTCCAGATATTAAAAACTGCATATGTTTGTGAAGGTTGAAAGAGGTGGTTCTCTTGCAGAGGTGCCACAGATAGAAGCTTCTCCGTCTTAAAATGCTTTCTACATTGGTTCCAGATTCTAAGTGAGTGGAGCACAATTGGGTTATTTGTATATTGCCGATAACGTGTGTTTATTGGAGCACAGAGCAGGGAATACAAGGAAGTACTGCAGGAAGTACTTCTATTGCGGTCCATGCTTGTGCATGTTCTTCTATTTGTGTCCAGGTTCTTATTGCCTGTATATTTGCTGCCCAGTAATAAAACTGTAAGTTATGTAGAGCCATGCCGCCTTCTGCTCTTTTGATGCGTGGATGTTTTGAACTCCAAATAAATGAGGTTATTGCTGAATCTAAAAGCCTAAAAAATGATTTATTAATGTATATTGGAATGTTTTGAAATAAAAAAGGAGCTTAGGAAGAATATTCATCTTAACAGTGTTAATTCTTCCAGCTAGTGTGAGATGAAGGGTTGACCATCTATGCAAATCTTGTTTAATTTTTTCCATGCAGACGGTGAAATTTTGTTGATATAGAGCTTTATGTTTACTTGTGATGTTTACCCCTAGGTATTTAAACTGTTCTGCAATAACAAAAGGTAGGGTATCTAATCTAATATTATATGCTTGAGAATTCACTGGAAAGGGTACACTTTTATTCAGATTAATTCTGAGACCAGAGATCTTTTGAAATTCTGTGAGTGCTGTTAAGACAGGTTATATGGCCTGGATAGATTAGACCAAGAGAAGGCTTTCAGTAGAGTCAACCATAGTTATTTGTTTAAATGTCTGGAATGTTTTGGCTTAGGGGAGAGTTTTGTTAGATAAGTTCAAATACACAAGCATGGTTAAAGATTAAAATAAATGGGTATTTGATTGACATGGTTGAACAAGGGAAGTGAGTACAGCGAGGCTACTCACTTTTCCCTCTTCTTTATATACTCATCAGCCCTTGTCCTGCCAGCCCCTGCAATCTCGCTCTCCTCGCTCCACGCACAGCCTGCACTGCCATGTCTGCTGTCGGAGAATCGCTTACTTTCTGCTGGTCATTAACATCACAGTTAATTTCGGCGAATTCTCCCTCATACTGTACGGGGACGGCTCACCTTCCCCGCCGTACTCCTCCAGCCAAAGGCTCCAGCATTGCGCTGTTCCTCCGCAGCATGCAGCGTCTTGGATGACGAGACCGCCTTCCCCTTCAGTTTTTTTCAGTTCCACGGAGAGAGCACGTAGCACCTGCAACAAAGGTGACTCTATGGGACGAAGGCACTCCTCCGGCTCGCACAGAGCCACCGGCAAAGACAGGAAGACAGCCGACGGTGGGGCTTAACTGTCCGTCAGCCACACATGTCGACTGCCTCCTGCGGGCCTCTCCCTCTGGCCCAATCGGGTCTCTCTCTGGCATGAGATAGACATTCCTTAGTCCCACGTCCAATCAATCATCGGCGGGCAGACAAGACACACCGTCCAGTCCCGTGCCTGTCGCAAGGAGGGACCTCCGGTCCGCGGCCATCTTGTCTCCCTCTCTCCAGGTGCGGTGGCGTGCCTCCTGGCAACCTTGCAGCTGCTGTGGTTTCTCGAGCTGCAGCAGCTCCGATTTCGCAGCGTCTCCTGCTGCCGCCATTGCACTGCCGACGACGTGTGGACCAGCCTGCTCCTGCCACGGACGTGGATCTGTATCATCCTTGCGTGAAGAAAAGAAGGTGAGTCCGACCCCAAAGGGCCGACTACCGCGGGGCAGGGCACTTACCTCCCGGATCCCGTCACTCTGAAGTGCCTGCCTCGATGTGGCCTTCTCTGTTGCAACGCCGGCCTGGCCGTCCTTCGGAGCCCGCTGCACTCCGGCAACGCCCGTTCTCCTTCCTCCGCACCCAGGGAACATGGCCTTTCTGCGGACCGGCGGTGGTCCGTGGCGAGAACCGCTCCTGCGGGGTTGTGCATGCACCGCTCCTGCGGCGAGTGTGTGAGATCCACAGAATTATTTTTTCCTGCAGGTCCCCGTCTTGTAACAGACGAAGCATCCTGCCGGCTACGCCACTGTGGAACTGGACCCGGACACAGACAGGCGGACATTGTTTCTTCACCCAAAACATGTTTATTTACAGGATATTTACAATAACTGTTCAGTGCACTACCCAGTGCCTCCAACACCGATCCCCCAAAGTCGAGGCCTCACAGTCACCGATGCCTTCCTTCTGGCCACCTCCACTCCTCTCTCCAGCTCTGTCCTCTTCCACCCGACTCTCGCTACTGAATGATGGGAGGCATCCCCTTAAATACCAGCCCGGATGGGCTCCAGCTGCTTCCCGGCAATCCCCCGCGGACACACCCCCGTGTGGCGGAAGTGCCGGCTGCGCACCCGGAAGCCTTCCGGGTGTCCCCAGTCTTCTTCCCCCCAGCACTTCCTGGTGTGGCAGAAGTGCTGAGGTCCAGGGTTCTTCAGGCACCGGGCCGGTGCCCCCTCGTGGTCTGGAGGAGGCACAAGCCCTCCTCCGGTCTTCCTGTGCGTCCCGGCTGGGTACCACCCCGAGCCGCGTGCCACAATGGAAACACATCTGGAAGTTCTTTTTCAGGTAGTTTTTGTATTGGTGCACTGTTCCTATGATTTAGTACTATGGGACAAGCGGACAGAACAGCTTAATAAAAGACAGGCATTTTTTGGTTTGGTTTCTAATAAGCTGGGTTAAACTGGGAATTTGGAAGACGAGAGAAAATTTAGTTTCACATAATGAATCTGGAAAGACAGCATGTGTTAAATTCTGTGGGTTGAAAGAAATAAGAGGAAGGGTTCAAAGAGATATTGAATAGTGGGGTTTTGCTCTTGTCAAAGAGAAAAGAAAGACCTGATGCATTAATGTGCTTTTGAGGGTTGAAAAGGCGAAGAAAATGTGATGTTGATACAGTATGTAAGAAACTGTTTCCTCCAATGTAATTTGTATGTAGTTTTTGAATAGCTGGTATATACAGGTATACATTTTTAAAGAAAATATGCTAAAAAAACGTTCATGCCTAACATTTATGCCTGTTTATCTGCAAATAAATATAAGTAATGATTAGAATAAAAGTCTGGGTATAACCGCACCAAAGTTGTCTGATTGCTTACTGAAAGTTAGTAATGAGTGATGATTGTTAATATAAAACTGTGTTTGTTCAGTTTAAGTTCTTTCAGAAGTAGCAATTTGAGTACAACCTGACATGACCCGGCCAGGGAAGTCTTTCAAGCCAGAGTTTATCTTCTGTTAATAGTGTAGCCCCTTTCAAAGGTAGCTCTCTGAGTGAGAAAATTTTGGCAGAAGTAGCCCTTGTAGTGGCTCTTGTCTTTTGCTAGGGTATGAGTGTAGCTCTTAAGGGGATGCAATTTAAAGAAGGATGGACACGTCAGCAAATCTCAGCAGCTTCCAGCCCCTGGTAAGGTATTGGAGGTGTTGAGGTATTTTTACTTCATACTTGAGGTTGTTTGTGCTGAATAAATTTGAAACAGGCAATTGTTTCAGGGCATACATGTGAATTGGTGTTAACAATTTAGGCAGTTTTAACTTCCCAAACAATATAAAAAGAGTTAAAGGGCCTTTTGTGAACACTTTTTCACATCACAACAGGTGTCACTTGGGTGAAAAGTCAGCAGCTGCACCGAAAAAACACTGCTGACTCTGAGGGTTGGCTCACTGATCAGATATAAATAATGTTGGATGAGTGGCCATTAACAGTATTAAAACACAGACTTCACTTAGCTTGAATCTGTGAGGACTGGACATCCAGTCTTCATTGACTCACAGAGAGCCTAATAGGGAATGTACTAGCGCATAGAAGTCTTCTTGGAACCGTGCAAAACAGGATGGATGAATGGTCTACTGATGTTAATCAATGAATTAATTTTTGGCTTTGCTTTTGTCAATCCAAAACAATGTTGAGGCTTTTTGGAAAGGTTTAAAATTTATATTCAATACAATTCTCTGTGGATTAGGATTACCAACTATTAAATTTATATTAAGTTAACTTAAACACACTCATTTAAAGAAACATAATAATATACTTTATTAAAAAACAGCAAGTTATCTATACAGAAGAAATAACTTGATATTCATATATTTTTATGTAGGCATAAAACTCTTCTCACAGAAGGCTAACCCAGAATTTTCCTTAGTGTCTCTTTCTCTGTAATCATTTTTTGAGTCTGAAATATATACTGTGTTTGAATCTAGCATTTTGAGGAGCGGAAAATACAGATTAGCAGCACCTATTGAGATATTGCAAACTGCATACAATGATTCTCTATATATGTGGTGTGAACAATACAATGCACTGCTGCACCTTTAAACTTGGATGTTTATGTTTTATGGATAACAGTGCATTGGTTAAAAAATACATTTTGATGGTTAGATGAAATTAGAATTCTGTCTACATTTATTCTAGCAGTGTTTGTTAGCTGATATTTTGCTATATACTGTACATTGCAACAATTCATGCTACGAACCGAAAAATGAACATTTGAAAAATCCGTAATACAAAAACTAACCATAAACTAACCTTGCATGAGTCGAGTTCTGGCATGATGAAGTAAGGAGGAGCTGGGTGGAAAGAGATTACAGTTTTGAGGTAAAGTCTGTGATGCAGGTTCGCTGCATGCTCCCATCTCGCTTCTGGGAGCCCTTAAACCCGTCACCATCGGTAATGTTACCGATGAGCACGACAGTGAGGCACTACTGTACAATGGAGCAAGGGGATTGTGCAAAAAGTGCTAAGTGCTTTTATTAAAATCAACAAAACAACAATCAAAAACAAAGTCCAAATTAAATAAAGTGCAGTGCTTTCAGAATCCTTCAATAAATAAATAATCCCATAAAAACAGAAGCGAAGTGGAGGTTAAAATCCAATAGAAAAAAGTCTTCATTAAATACAACGAGGTTGAAACAATGCTGGAAGCAGTCTCTTTAAAAACAAGCCCAGTGCATTCTTTAACTGGTGACCTGCACTTCCTTCTCAGCCTTACGCGGCCAGCCGTCCTCACTCTAGCTCCTTGATCGCTCAGCTGGAGCGACCACTTCCTTCTGCCCCACCCCTGCGTGGGCTCACTGTCCAGCTGCCTGCCTGAGAGCACACACGCACGCACTCGCTCGCTCACTCACTCACTCGCTCACACCAGTTCTTTCCACACTGCTTCCTGCTTACTTCCTCACTCCGTAACCTCCATCTTTCTTTTCTTTTTCCTCCCTTTAGCTGCCTCGCACTTCTACTTATGAAGAGGACGTGGCAGCTGTAGCGTAGCGATTATTTATCTAAAACTCGCCTCTTCACATGAACTGTGGACCCGCTCTGCCACAAAGTCCCTCTAGGTGATGCACATCTGACCGAGAACAATGTACTGTACAGGGAGAGACTGAACATGTGCCTAAATCACCGGTGCATACGAACCAGAAAGGAAACTAATTAGAGCACAAAGAGTTCACAGCAAATGCACAGGGAGAGACTGAAAACGTGCGGAAATCATCAGCGCATACAAACCAGAAGGGAAAAAGACTTGTTCGTCATCCAAGTGTGTGGTCGTGAACAGATGCAAAAGTTTGTCAAACTTTTTAGTTGTAACCCAATTTGTACATGGTCCGAGACGTTCGTAACCCGAGGTTCCACTATACATGCATGCAAGAATTTCCCTATATTGCTTGCGTGCGATGATTAATCTTTTTTAGAATTTGAATGTATAATGCATAAAAATTATGTAACACTATTATGGTATTAAGTTGTGAAAGTATTAGACTGATGCAACATTGAATGTTAGGGAATTACTGTATAATTTTGTATTATACTACAATATTTTTAAAATAGAAACAGAATTAAATGCCACAATTACAGATCCTGCAGGTAATCTGTTCTGTGGTTGCCACTGTGTTTATATAAAATACAAATAGAAATTGTAATTGTAAATTCTACAAGATACTATTTATAAGATAAACCTTTTTAATTCTACAAACTTCAATCAGCAAAAAGAACACTAGACAGGTGATACATCTGATCATAACAGTAACTATGTAATTATAATGAAACATTAAATAAAAATGGCAATCACTGCCATACCTCTGATAGGATGCATACACAATAGCTGCAACATTGTGACATAAATATGACAACTGCAGGTGTTGAACATAATAGTTGACATTTTTGAAAAACTGAGGCATGGTAGGAATATCACAATTTCTACTTCTTTTTGGAATATCACTGTCAGTTTCATGGTGCTTTTAATGCTAAATAGCAGGAACTTTCTTCTTTAAGCTTTTAATGTTGTGTATTCGCACTTTTTCCATGCCACATCTGGTGCTCATTCAAACCACTTACAATCAGACATGTGAAGAAAACAGTACAAGGGTCTGTAATATGTCATTCATGTTAGTTTCACTGTTCAGGCTAATCTGACCTTTATTACGATTCTTTGCTCAGCATGAAGTTTTATGATTCATTCTCTTTTGCTACAACTCAGAACATAGCTTTATTTATTTTTATATATCAAATGTTGACAATGGCCTAGACTGCACAGGAGCCTGGAACTGTCTGAAGATTTGTAATGGCAAATTTCTGTTAAAAATTCCATTAATTGTTTTTTGACGATGGTAGTGGAAAACTCCAGGACATTCCATAGCTAACAATTTCATGCTCACTGCTTTACATATGTTCACCATTTTAGTGCTTTTTGATTCGCTGTTTGTTGAAAGAGAATGGATGTCTGACCTGAGCAATGTTATTATTGCTTGTCATGGGAGAATTCCTGAAGATTTAAAAAAAAATGTGTTCTTACTCCAGTTTTCACAGTAAAGTGTGAATCACAGTGTTGGTCATACCGAGTTATCAAGCTCCTGGAGACGATGATAAAGGTGGCTTATAGAGTCAGGGATCACATTAAATCTAACACATTGCAGCTGATATACAAGGCTGGGAAAGAAACAACAAATGTGACATTTGTTGTTAGGCACTTGCTTAAAAAGGGGCACAGGATAGTGATATAGAAAGTGTAGTTATCTGCAATTGAGTTGTTTTGGAAAACATTGTGAAGTTCTGCTACTTAGATGACATTTTTAATGCAGACAGAGGTTTGGACATCCATCATTCTGACTTCTAAATAAGCCTCTTTGGCAGTTATGTTCTGTGGCAGTAAGATGTGGCTGATGAAAGCAGAACATGGAGCAAAGCTAAAAGAATGGAGATGAGAATAGAACCTTTTACAACATAAAAGTAAAAATGAATTTTATTGACTGTAATTTTACTTCTAACACAATAACTCTCTCTCGTTTGAAATTATTAAAAAGGTTGTAGTCTTCACTAAGAGTGTTTCTTCTCTGAAGCTAACCTCTAGTTTAATTAGACACTGTAAAATATTTGGTAAAACATGTGTCCAGTATTGTACAGGTTGGCTGTTCTAGTGATTTCAGTGATTCTCCTTATTTCCATGTACATAGCTTAAAACTTGTTTGGTTACCCTCTCAAGTCACTTCTCTATTCTTCTACACATCTGAGTAGATGGTTCACCTGAATGCAAGGTCCAAAAAGTTCTAGGTCCTCATTGTGTTATGAATTTGGGTTTTAGCCCTCTACAATTGATTTTCATTTTTTAACATTAATTGCAGTAGATGTATGTGACCTGTTATTTTTTATATTGTCATTGTGATGATGTTTTCTCAGCATCATTTTGTAATGTTTTTTTATTCCTGGTGCTTACTATTTTGTGCTTCATTTTTGTGGCTACAACCATACTGTTTATGCCAATAATGCCCATTGTTGGATTTGTGACTGACGGATCCAAAACATGTGATCTTTATAGATATTTTGAATTCAAAATGGCCTAACAACAACAGTTTGTAATAGTGAGGGCTAGGGATTTGAGTTTGTTAGGAACTGTTTGGTTTCTAATGATTTTTACCTTGATTTTGTTAAGCTTTTCTTGTTTTTGGTGGTTGGATTCTGAAAGATTTTAACATTATCATTGCATGTTCCTTTAAAAGATTAATGTTTTCCTGGTCCATAACTCAAACTTTGTCTGTGGGCACACTCAGTTCTCATATTAGCCATAACATATTATATGCAGTATGTGTGCAGTATTTGATCTGCAGATGGGATTTAACATCTTGAGAAATAAATAAATAAATAACTTACATTCTCCTGGATAATCTGAACATTTCTGTTTTATCAAGGCATTTACATTTAATTGATGTGAAAGGCTTGTTATTGTTAGCTCTGGTAACAAATATAGTCTTTTTTTTCTTATTACTCTTCATTTTATTGTCTCACTTTTTCATTTTGAGTGTTACGTTGATGATGACCTCAACTTGCTTGATTGTTACAGCACATGTTGGAACTTGTGTGTGAAGCCATAGGAGCATATACTATGCTACATGGCGCCATAGTGGGCATCTTTTTTAAAGATAATCTAGGTAAAGGCTAATTTTCTGAAAATTAATGCCAGAATTTTAAATACTGACTTCTGAGGCATTTTACTGACTTTTGAGATTTGTTTTGCCCAAAGTACTTTACATCTTTAATACTAACCCTTACTTAATCTAGGTTTATCTACAACAACTCTGTCTAACATTAATTCTGCAGCTCAATAATATTAAATAAAATTATGTCTGGCAGAAATAAATGTTGTTTTGACACTAGTATTTTTTACTTGTAATAAAAAGCTTTGAGAGCCTGATGTTCCTTTTTTAATTTTTATATGTAACTTATTTGCATTAAGGACAAGCTGGTTTGACATATAGTCTTTTATGTAGTTCACACAATGCTCCCACATTTAAAATCTCATAATAGCCATATAAAAATACATTTTATAAACTGTAGTTTTAATTATAATAAAATAAATATCTCCCTTGTGAAACTGAATTATGATGAAATGAGTTGTAGTAGACTCTACTTTTAGACACATTTTAATTTTCATTTATCATAATACAGATTAAGACATGATTAATGAGATTTTTAATCTAATTTAAAATCTATGGATTCCTCAGGATGGTATTTTAAATCCATTAGTATATATGCTCCCTGTACTAGCAACAAAACAGTAAGCTTTGTAGATGATATATTAGCTGTTGGCCTGGTAAAAAATACGATGAATCTCTATATAGTAGTAAAGTCCAACATTTGGTGGAGATAGGCAAACCATTCAGATCTTCAGATTTACAAGACTAAAATAATGATTCTGGAGTTCAGAAAGTATTGACCATATTCTAAGGTGAGGTTGTTTTAAACATGGAAACTTACCTGGACATTAGATTTTAAATCTCTGTTCTGATCAACTTTTTGGTCAATTAAGATTGGCTGATTGCTTTGAGTTCCAATAATCTTCTCAACTTCTTCAAAAGGTATCCCTATATTCCTTATAGTTTTTGGAATAGAAGTATTATTACCAAAGTTCACATACTCATAGTTTGAGTCTTTCCTCTTTGGGTGACCTTTATAAAATGGATTCTTAACAAACTTCTGTTATATTTTGTTATTATTTTATCAATGGGAATATATTTTAATGATTTTAGAATAATAATTAATAATTAAAATAGGAGTAACTACCTTTGCTCTGGGTGTTTTTTAAATGTATCTGTAGTTCAAAGGATTGAACATTCCTGATTTATTAGCTCACTTGTGCCGAGGATCCCATTTTAATACTATGGGAAATATGAGGCCTTGTGATATTCTTAACTAAATAATCTACTTAACCTTTTTTGATTTGGTCTGATACTATTTGCTTGTCTTCATTATTTTAGCTGTATATTATATTTTTCTTTTTTTATTTTGAGGTCTCAAAAATTGGAAATTCATGCATATTTACTTACAAATAATAATAATAATAAGGTAAACAAAGCCAAAACTAAAGATTGCATGTTGTAATATAAATATGTATAAAGCCAAACAGTGTGCTCAACTTTGAAGCACACTGATTTCATAAACTCAACAGTGGTTTAAATATCAGCTATATTAAGTTATCTCAATCCTGGCTAAATGTTAGGAGTTGGTGTTATTAAATCGGTGACAGCAGTATTATCACAAAGACAGTAGGTAGAAAAGAAATGTGAAAATAAAAAGCGGCAATTGTCAGTTTAGTTGACAATGCTATAAAAACACCATTGCCCAATAGTAGAGTAAATAGAGAGACCAGGAGCTTCAGGCTGAATTGATCTCCAATGTTCAGATCTCGTCAACATTTCTTTTTTTGGATTGACAGATGACATGACACAACTACATGGCATGACAGTGTGACAGCTGCAGTGAACCATTCTTTTTTTCGCCTGAGATGGATAGATACCAAAGTTGCAACACAACTGCAAAATTATTCAGAAAAAATAGAAAGCTACAGTGACAAGAAAAATGTGACAGTCTATTAAAAAAGGCGTTCATTGGTGCAGCAAATTAGGCAATTAATTTGTTAAGGAAGCCTCAGGAGTAGTACATGTAACATCACATGAAGGGCACAGTGTTTGTCAGATATTTTTCTTTCTTGGTTGAAATAAAAAAAATACCTTGTTAAAGTTTTGTGAGGCCGGGTGAGCATGTACAGCTTTCTGCACATTCTCATCTATCCTTCAGGCTTAGATGAATTTGTTTCAAGATACTTTTGTTCAAGATGGTGGGTGTGTTCTTTTTCTTTTTTAAACCTTTTTGTTGTTATTGTCTTGGGTGATATGATCAACCAGTAAATCTAATTTCAGCAGGCTTAAATATATTGTTTTTAGCAATCCCGTATGGAGGGATGTTACTCAGACTTCATCTGTTGTTGAATGGACCACTGGAGGCAATTAAAAAAGGCCTGGTGCACAGCAGACATAATCAATAATAATGTCTGAAATAATCAACAAATTTTATTACTGGAATGGGAGTAAAGCACGGAAAAGAAATGGAAGATGATGCAAAGAGCTGTAATTTGTGAATGCTCACAGTATGTCTCAAAGTGTGCCTAAATAGGTTTTCTTTAAAGCACAAAGATTTGGTTGCCACAATAAAGATAAAAATGAGCCTGAAGAAGTGTCTGCCAGCAGAGAAGCTTTTGGCTAATACAACTAATATGCACCCATCTATTTTCTAAATGTAATTGTTCCTGGTCAGATAAGTGAAAGATCAATGGACATAAATGGTGTCCTAATCCATTACAGATTATATTTAATGTGCAAGAATTAAGGATTTCTGTAAAAATGATATACGGGGACTATCAATTGAAACTTTTTAACAGTCCATGTCATTATGACATTGCAGTGATCTATCCAAACGTTTAGGTAGAAGGATGTGCGTGTTTGTTGCTTCATATAAGGTACATAATCTTTGAGAGATATACTGGTTACTTACATTTCATTAGCTTCCTCTAAGGAGATCATTTTGTTTATATTCCTTTTCTGCATACAGCTTGGACTCTGCAATATTACAATTGGGCTCATATAAATGTCACTGGAAAATTTTGGCACATCAATTGCACAATGCCCTGCGATGATGAATTGTCATGTAACTTCCTTGTTATATTTTTTTTAGGTGCACTCACATATAATACAAAAAGCCCCTTTCTGAATGCCAGGTCTGTCTGTCCATATGAAACAACTTGGCTCCCGTGGACTGATTTTGTTGAAATCTGGCACATTTATTTTTCAAGGAACGTTATGGGGAAAGTACATTTTTCATTGAGATATGTTGAATACAGTGCTCAGAATACCCTTTTGAATTTCAAAATCAAATAATCCATTAAAAAGAATTGGCAAATTTGAGAACTTGTCAATTATGAAACAGTAGAATTCAACACAACTTTAACTGCAGATTTTTTTTACTGCTCTGATTTACCTTGAGAGAGGTCACTTCAACTTGAAAACAGCAAGATGGACACTCAACGAAAGTTAGTGAAATGCTGAAAGAGGCACATGCTTGCAAGTCAGTCATGCAGCAGCTTACTTATCTACTGCTTGAGGCAAGTTAACCAAAAAAGTAAAAAAAGAAAAAAATTACATATTTACAAATGAATGTAGCAGAAATGGAATTACATGTAAGCGTAGACTTAACAAATGTAGTATTTTCAGTATGTTACAGTTTCAACAACATGGCTGTGTTGTCTGCACATTATGATGATTCAGTGTTTCTCTTATATTGTCATTTATTGACAAAGCTCCAAACATGCTCTCCCATCATGATCCTTGGCAGCCAACAACTTTACCTTAAGACATCAATAAAAGCTTTAACTGTCCATTGGGTACTACTTTATATTTAAGGAATTTAACCTGCAATTAGTCACAGACCCTCCACAAGTAACAACGAACAATAGGATATTCACTGATGTCATTTTTCCATTATGTTAACTGCAATTTTTTGCCTATGAAAGCTACTGATCTACCACAAGCCTATTTGGACTACATTTTTAACTACATGACAGTGTAAAGTACTGTTAAAGAGCATATATTTAATGTAGTCTAATGTAGTCTATTAAATAACACATGTAAATTAATTTTGTTGTTTTTATTTTTGAATATGACTCGCTATAAAAATATTTAACAAAGATATGGAAGAAGATGATCCGCTGTGGTAACCCCTAACGGGAGCAGCTGAAAGAAGAAGATAAAAATATTTAACAAAAAAAATGTGATAACTAACTCTTTAATGCAGCAACCAAAACAATGTAAAATGTTCCAATTTTCAAATCAGTCTACCAATGTCCACCTGAATGTTATGGCACCCATGCAACAATTTAGTGTTCTCTTAACAGTCTGTGAAGCTCTGCCAGCAACCAACAGATGGTCAACTGCTTTCTTACAAGGCTGATAACTTGCAAGGCTTGATAAGATAATTATTTTTAAGAGGTTGATTTTTTCATGGACTGCTTATTCCTGTCACTCAAATGTTTGAATTGCATTATTTCACAAATATGAATGAGTTATTGTGCAGATGCTTTACTTACTTACGACGTTAGTGTCAAGATGAAAGATGCACTGTTACTTCATTTACATATACATTTGACTTTAGTCAAATATGTGACTTATAATAGTGCTTTTTTATTTTATGTAATTTTTTTTTGTTTGTTTTGTAGTGCCTTAAGCACCAACTATTTGTTATGCAATTGCCTTCCCATACTGTCTTTGGTGGCCACTGTTTGTTGTTGTCTGTCTCTGTTTGTATTGAAGGAGGTAGCCAGTTAATGTTGTACTTTAGGATTAACATATGAGTCAGGTCAGACATAGCTAACAAATGAGTTTAATGTACTACTTTATTTACAAAGAACTTTGTGAAACCATCTTTCTTGCAGTGCATGTACTTAAGTATGAGTTAACGTCCTTCTTGTTACTACAAACGTTTGGGAAACATACCCCAGGTTTCTTTTTGTAAATGTATGAAAAAACTGTAGGGTGTGTCAATGAAGGAAAACTCATCAGGTTTATGAAAAAAAAACATTTGAATTACTTAGATACAATGAATTAAGTGAACAAAAACATAGACACATTTTATGAGACTTGTGTGAGCATTGATATTAACAAAATTAAATTATCAGACCACAACTCTTTTTGATTCTGGTGAAGGAAAAAATATTACTCAGCTATTACTCAACTAGTTATTACAAAAATACTTTAAACCATGGTGGTCCCATCGTTAGCCGACTCTTAGATTTTATAACTTCTTCAAATATCACTAGAGAACTTATTTTTAACTGTTGTTTAGCAGAAAAAGTGCAACTTCAAAATCATGATTTAATTGAGTTCGTCAATAAAAATCACTGAAACTGGCAGAGTGGTGGCTCTGAGGCTAAGGATCTGTGCTGGTGTCCAGAAGGTTGCCGGTTCGAATCCCTGTCACCGCAAAAAGAGATCCTACTCTGCTGGGACCGTGAGCAAGTCCCTTAAGCTGTAATTGCTCCAGGGGCGCAGTACAATGGCTGACCCTGCACTCTGTCCCCAAGGGGTATGTAAAAGCTAACAAATTCCTAATACAAGAAATTGTATAAGGCGAAATAAAGAACAAAAACTTTCCTGACCTTTTATCAGGATCACATTTACCCAAAAGGAAAATTATGATTTTTTGAGACCTGTGTCCAAGGTGGAGAGCTATAGAGAGGTGGAGAAGTTGTAGAACTGATTTGTTGTGCCGTTTGCTAGTCCAGTTGGGAGGTTTATTTTTTTTTTGTTTGTTTTTGTTTTGATTTTCTCCATTCTTGTGTCAGTTATCAGGACCCTAATAACTTTTCTAATAAAAATAATTACCATCTACCATTATCTTTATCATAGCTATAAGGTCAAGGGATCTACAGTTTTTATAAAACTGGACCCAGAAATGTTCAGTGAATAGTGTCTGGTCTATTTGGAGTATAATTTAATATTTGCCATTATTTTCAATAATTCTTCTATCATGATGTATCAGTTTGAATGCATACATGGATTCAATCCTTCTCTTCTTAATTTAGATTTGGATTCTGCTTTATCAGAATACTTGACTCATCTGAAAGTGGTCAGGAGATTGGTTTGGATGAACCTATCAACAGCTAAAACCTCTGCCAAATTGTTTGCAGAAAGTTGAATCCTGGAAACAAGCTCAAAGTGCAGGACCATATACTGTACTTAAGTGATTTGACCTAATTACTTATAAACTAGGTTTACCATCTCAATTTAAAATTCATCCTTCATTTTATGTATCCCATTTAAAGTCTATTCACATTAGTTGTTACACAAGAAGATTTCCTACTCTCAATATTCACAATAACATTTTACTGATTCATCTCTGTTTCTCTGTATTATAACATTTCGATAAGTTATTTTGGAATTTCACAATAAAATACACTGTGCAAATGGATAACAATGTGTCATTTTATTAAGTTCCCTTTAACGTTCTTGAAATTGTTAAGGATTATTATACTTATATTACTTAAGTGTATGTTGAAATTGCATTCAGTTTTGCACTTGAACTGTTGATAGCTTGTCTAACCAAATAAATGAAGAAGTGTTAGTACTGAAAATAGTAGTTTTACATAGAGGTACTTTTTCAGAAGAGTAGACAGGCACATTTGGCAGAGAGAAAGGTCAAAACTTTAAACAGCAAAATTATATTTTAAGAGAGGTCAGGTTTTAATGTCCATATTCTGGACTTTCCACATGCATAATAGTCAAGCTCTCAAACCACTAGTTATCTTTATGCATGCACACCTGAACGTGTACTGATATGGTCTGTCAAAATGAAATTGGACAGAGAAGGGCTGGGGTGTTCTGTTTGGCCCTGACAAACATTTAAAAGTCCTCTTCAAGTACGAAGTGAGGCAGAAGAACAATGAAGCAGGAGAAGAAGGGAGAACCAAGATAACTCAAAAAGTGACACGTAGAAATGTGTCAAGCACTTAGTGTGTCAGCCAACATCATCAGTATTATGACAAGCCGAATTAACATTTAGAAATATCTCAAAATGATTTTCAGATATCTTAAAATGTAATCTACTTTTTATGATAACTGAAACTCACATTGAGATATCTTAGAATAATTTCCTTTACATTTTAAGATATCTGCAATATATTTTGAGATATCTGAAATGAATTTCAAGACATTTTCAAATATTGAAATATAATGAATTTTCAGATATCTTAGATTGATCTATCATGCATTTTAAGGTATCTTAAATGCATTTCAAGATATCTCAAAATCATTTCCTGTAATAATGCCTATTCTTTTGATGGGACTTCCTGTTTATTATAAGATATCTTAAAATGTATTTGAGATATCTGAAAATGTATTTGGGATATCTGAAAATGGACAGGAAGCTGTATTCTAGATATCTGAAAATGCTTTTGAGATATCTTGAAATAATTGAGTGTCTTTTTAAAGATATTTTAAAAAGTATTTTAGATATCTTCAAATACAACTTGAGATATCTAGAAATTGATAAAGATATAGAGACCCATTTTAAGATATCATGAAATGAATTTTACGTATCTAAAAATGTATTTTAGATATTTCAAACAACTGTGAATTTTGAGTTATCTTAAATGCGTTTTAAGATATCTTAATTATATTTCAAGATATCCACTCATTTTAAGATATCTCAAATTCATTTTGAGATATCTGAAATGCATTTTCAGATATCTCAACATAACTTCCTCCACATTTTAAGATATCATTAATACATTTTCAGATATCTTAAAATAACTCCCTGTGCACTTAGAATAGACAGGAAGTCCCATTGAAAGAATAGGAAATTTTACAGGAAGTTATTTTAAGATATCTCGAAATGTATTTAAGATATCTTGAAATCCATTTGAGATATCATAAAATGCTTTTTAGATAGCTTAAAATAGATGCATTCTTAGGTATCTGTAATTAAATTTGAGATATCTAAAATGCATTTTATTTTGAGATATCTTTAAATGTTAATTCGGCTTGCCATATCATCTGTGACAGTTCCTCAAATAGCCAGGTTGTATGGTGATTTGCCACATCAATTTACTTTTTCATTGGCATCTGCCTTTTGGCATATTAAGAAAATATAAAAATGTTAAAAACTAATACTTACTGACTGAATACAAATTTATTGCCTGCTTATTTTGCTTGCATTTGTTATTTACTCTATCTTGCCATCTAGGGCATACATGAATTAAAAGGAGATAACCTCTAATAGGAGATGTGAAGTACCATAGCAGTCAGTTGTGGGTGCAGAAGGGATCCATTTTGTCCCAGGTGCAAGTGTTTTGTGGCTGTGGGCTGTATCTCCCTCCAGGCCAGTTGGGTGCTAAGATTAGAGAACAAGAGTTGGAGTGGAAGACATACTATATCTGTTGATCTGCATAACAGAGTTCCTTGATACAGCACAATGTAACATAAAGAAAGTATACATAGAACCATACTTTATCTGCTTCTTCTTTTTCTTCTGCTGTAGCACACAGAGGTGATCTCACCTGCTATCTTACAGCCAAAGTACAAGTCTGCTTTCACCAAGAAGTATGGGCAATGAAAAAATCAGAGTATTTCTTAATGATAAGCAGTCATTTTGGGCTCTGCCATGTTGAGTATAACTTAAATGAAAAAAATGGTTTCAAAGTAAAACCTCAAGGAGGGATAATTTATTATTCACAAATTATTTTCTGTTTCAGAATATTGGTTAAATTAATCTAAAGCAGTGGGTTATTATTGTAAATGGTCATCATCTACTGAGAAATCCTTATATATCATATATAAAAATAAGGGATAAAGTCATTCATTATTAATTCATAAATGCCATGTCTTTCTTAATGTTAATTAATACATGACTTTAATTATATTACACTTCATTTTCCAGCATCCATCCATGCCTATTTAGGCTCACATGGAAGCCAGAACTAGCAATTTTACTTTACAATACCTTTCAAAATATACCATTAATTAAACTGTAGGCATTTACAGATACAAATAAAAAAGGCCCTTACAACTGTGAGGGAGCATTCACTAAGAGAATATGTATAACTGTAACTAAATGCAAATAAATAACAATCAATCTGGCTTTTTTGTCAGTAACATATAAATGTTGATGTACACGTACAACAAAACAAGTGTACTTTTATTCAAGACTATAACCGAAGAAAAAAGAAAGCAAGTTACAGTAGGAGGTTGATTATTTGGATTTAGTTACTTACTTCCTACAGCCTAAAATCACAAGTACACTGCAGAGCTTCCTGTGTTTAGGCGACACGGGCATGCTCAAAAAATATGTGTAATGCCACGAAAAGTGCACGCAGACACTTCAGTCCGCAAGTATTGGTACAAGAATGCAGTCAGACTAATTTTTAGGGCACATACACCATCCAGATGTAAACACTAGCATGGATGTTTGCTTGTCAACTGAAGAGTCTATAGCTGCAGGTGGACGCTGCCGTCGCTGTACTTTGTATATAAGAGCCAGTCAAGTCACAAGTTGAGTGCAGAGCTATAGGGCGTCTTTATGTGAAAACAGCAGTGTCGGTTGGTTTTGAGGGTAGGATCATGAACGCGACTAAGAGAATGAAACTGAATAAAAAAAAACAAAGCTAACCTTTACAAGTATCATACATTTACACCGGCTCTTAAAGACTGAAATCAAATGTATATTTTTATTCTAAAATAGTAAGAATAAAAGCAGCTCACTTCTCAAAATGGACTCGAACCCATGAAGTTTTGTTTACCAGTCAACAGTTGATACCATTGTGCCACCGAAGCAGTATTAGTAAATGCGTGTCAATGTTGCACGTGTTCTTTTTCTGCAGTTATATTTTTGAATAAAAGCGCACTTGTTCTGTTATATTTGTACCTTTTGTGAAAGTGTTTCTTTGATATTTGGACTTCAGGCTTCACACATTATAAACTTCATGTCTACATTTTGTCAATTATTAGTAAAACATGAAAAACGTTTCTGTTTTAACGATGTGTTTACGTAAATCGTTGTAGACATGGAACACACATGAAATGCATGTGTTCCAAATAACGATAAAGTATTAATAAAAGGTGTGATTTTACTTGACTTCTCACTCTATACAACTCCAATCAACTGACACGCAGGTAAACAGACTTGAGCTGAGAAAACTGTGCGCCGGTGGGGGATGTGATAGCAGACTGCTTGCTGCTTATCAACACTTTTAAAGGACAAGAGACGCTGATAGAGAGGTGAGAAGCAATTTAAGGTGGGACTGATCTATGAGTTTTTTCGTAGGCTCTGGTAATTCTAGTGTTAGTAAACAAAAATCCAACTGTGGCTCAAGTTGAATAAATGATTTTAGAACAACAAAATAAACAAAACTTTACATCGAGGGTGAGCGAAATACAAATTAAATTAATTGGACTCCTCTCTGTTTATTGTAATTTGCAATTAAGTTGTCATTTGAGATTTTACTAAAAATACAGATATATGTAGAAGAGTGCTGCTAATAATTCAGAATGGTTAAAATTAAGGGAAACTAAAGAAATGAAAACCTTTTTTACATTCTAATATTTCTGCACTGTAGAAGAGCGTGTAAGACACATTTTCTGTATTATTTTCTTCTTGTGCCATTAAATTTACCATGGAGATGAGGAGATTGCACTGTGTAATTCATTTATTAACTGTAGTATTTATATATAAGACATTTCCATTGAATTATGTTTTAACCAAAGTCTTTCAAGAGTAATGTTTTACCCAAGACTTTTAAACAGTACAGATATTTTGGTACCCTTCTATCTTTTTTAAACGACACTAGATGAACTGTGTTATTCTCTTGATTATGATTGGTGCAAAGTGTTTGGTTTAAAGCTGTTTTATGCAAATTATCCTAGCCTTTATAAACTAAATCTATTCCACATTTGTTCAGCATTTAATACAGTGAACTGAACTGTTGAGATGGCACCATCTGATCCATTGTAATAAAGAATTTCCATTGGAGCCACTGCATCAGTGATCACAGTGGTTAGCAAAAGCAAAATTCCCTGACAGGTGATATCTTTTGGAGCATATATTTATAATATATTTATATTAACTATGTACTTTGTACAATGTACTATACTTTAGGGCCATACAGGACTGAAGCCTATACCTTCAGCATTGGGTGCAAGGCAGGGAACTACCTTGAATGGTGTGCCAGACCATCACAAGCCCCATTGCCAAGCATGTGGGTGGAAAAAGATACATGGAAAATGTGTTAATTTCACAGAGATAACAACCAGATGGAGAATTTGAACCCAGGGCATTGGACCAATAAGACAATTAATTTTGCAACCATTCTTCAGGGCTTATAAGGGCTGAATTAAGTCTTACAGCACTATTTGTTTTTTGTCACTAAACAGGGCATCTCAGGCTTGAAATTGGACAACTAACTTGCTGTGTCTACTACTTGACCTCCATACCCTCCCATCTCCAGTACATAAAAAGTCACTCACTTCTCATTTCCTTCAACTTTTATTGAATATGTTTTCCCACCAGTCTTTCATCCATTATGACTCTTTTGTTCCTAATTTACAAATGAAAATAATATGCACTGGACTTTCATGCTACTGATACACATCAGAGGCATTTTGGTGTAGTGGTTAGCCATAACCCTGAAGACCTGAACCAGACTCCCATCAGGGCTGCTGCGTACCTGCATTGAATTTACATGTACGTGTGCTTGATGCCTGGCCCATCTGCTAATAAGTGCCAGAAACTAGTCCATCCATGACTTGTTGCTGACTTGCTTCCGATGTTGGTGTAGAAGGGTCTGGTTTCCAATAATGGTTAGGCGACAGTGCAAAATAAATATATATATACACTCACCTAAAGGATTATTAGGAACACCTGTTCAATTTCTCATTAATGCAATTATCTAATCAACCAATCACATGGCGGTTGCTTCAATGCATTAAGGGGTGTGGTCCTGGTCAAGACAATCTCCTGAACTCCAAACTGAATGTCAGAATGGGAAAGAAAGGTGATTTAAGCAATTTTGAGAGTGGCATGGTTGTTGATGCCAGACGGGCCAGTCTGAGTATTTCACAATCTTCTCAGTTACTGGGATTTTCACGCACAACCATTTCTAGGGTTTACAAAGAATGGTGTGAAAAGGGAAAAACATCCAGTATGCGGCAGTCCTGTGGGCAAAAATGCCTTGTTGATGCTAGAGGTCAGAGGAGAATGGGCCGACTAATTCAAGCTGATAGAAAAGCAACTTTGACTGAAATAACCACTCGTTACAACCGAGGTATGCAGCAAAGCATTTGTGAAGCCACAACACGCACAACCTTGAGGCGGATGGGCTACGACAGCAAAAGACCACACCGGGTACCACTCATCTCCACTACAAATAGGAAAAAGAGGCTACAATTTGCACGAGCTCACCAAAATTGGACAGTTGAAGACTGGAAAATTGTTGCCTGGTCTGATGAGTCTCGATTTCTGTTGAGACATTCAAATGGTAGAGTCAGAATTTGGCGTAAACAGAACGAGAACATGGATCCATCATGCCTTGTTACCACTGTGCAGGCTGGTGGTGGTGGTGTAATGGTGTGGGGGATGTTCTCTTGGCACACTTTAGGACCCTTAGTGCCAATTGGGCATTGTTTAAATGCCATGGGCTACCTGAGCATTGTTTCTGACCATGCCCATCCCTTCATGACCACCATGTACCTATCCTCTGATGGCTACTTCCAGCAGGATAATGCACCATGTAACAAAGCTTGAATCATTTCAAATTGGTTTCTTGGACATGACAATGAGTTCACTGTACTAAAATGGCCCCCACAGTTACCAGATCTCAACCCAATAGACCATCTTTGGGATGTGGTGGAACGGGAGCTTCGTGCCCTGGATGTGCATCCCACAAATCTCCATCAACTGCAAGATGCTATCCAATCAATATGGGCCAACATTTCTAAAGAATGCTTTCAACACCTTGTTGAATCAATGCCACGTAGAATTAAGGCAGTTCTGAAGGCGAAAGGAGGTCAAACACCGTATTAGTATGGTGTTCCTAATAATCCTTTAGGTGAGTGTATATATATAAACTTTCTATGGCATAGAGTGAAACACAAATCTTATTAAAATAATGCAATTTGTACTCAGGGGGTTTCACAATTTGTCTTTTTGCTTGTAAGTTGCATCTTAGAGATTAAAGTACATTTTGTTGTGTTTTTTTTCCTTTGTTTTTGTGTTTGTGCAACAGGCATGCATTAATTGTGATCGAAGGCAGAAACAAATTCTCCCTTATTAGCCTAGGTGTTCCTCATCATTTATATCTTGATTACAGTCATTAACAATGCAAGGTAATTACTCCTTCAAGGATTACACAAAGGTTAGAAATATTTATAACTTCCAAAATCACTCATAAAATATAATCATTGGAAGCTGAGTAGCCCATCTGTTGCAAAGTGCAGATCTGGCATTCTGTTACTATTTTTTCACGCAGGACTCAGCTGTAATACTTGCATAAATGGAACATAAATACCATGTCACGGCCTAGTCCCACCTGGCACTGATTTATAATTGAAGCAAAGTTCGGCACACTATGTGATTTTGTTTGATAATTGGCCTTCTGAGATTACATAAGAGGGGGGCTGGGAGATCTGAATCTGCCAATTACTTCTATGTTGCATCTCAGAAAAAAGGTCACCCTCATCTACTGCTAATGAACAAGACTTGAATGTTGTCAGTTGTATCACAATAGAAATTTGGGCTCTTTCAAAAGCCACAGATTAAAATTACAGCAGCTCAAATTGTCCTTTGCTTTATTTGGAATAGCCTCTGTTTCCCTTGGCTGTTTTATCCATTTATATAGTATGCTGCACACTTCATTTTGATTTTTTGGCTGTCTGTCTAGTGCAACATTTTTGAAACGTGTAGTGAATACTAGAATGACGCTTGTACATGAGGCCATTTTTAAATGTTTCTTTCATTGCAGATAGAGTCTTTCCACAAGTATATTTACACTAACACATATTTTTACATCAATAGAAGCTCTAGCAAAAGCATTTCAAGGTAAGTCGTGTCTTAAAATAATTTCTATTAAAGATTCCAACATTTGTTTAATATAAAACTGACTTCCACAATCCATTTTGAACGAGTAATTTTGTTTTGCTCTTGTCAAATAAACATGCACATAAGCACACACCTGACAGGCTTTAGAAGCCAAATTGTCTGTATTAAAGCAAATTTTCTCAACCAAGTCTAGACAGACACATTACAATTCAAGCCTGAGTAATTGAAATTCAGGGAATCTGCTTATCCATATTGATTAATGTTAGTTGCCAAAGAAAAGATGGGAGAAAATAGTACTGACCAGAAATTTCTGTTCACTTTCCCGATCAGAAAGGCACTTATGGAAAACGCAATAAATACATACTTTATTAATTAGCTATGAATATGAAACATAAAATACTAAAAATTCATGAGCCAGTCCATCATTGATGAAAACATTTATAATAACTCATTTCATTAAAGAATTTCTACTTTAAGGAGAGTAATAGTGCCCTCTCACTCAATTCCATTGTATTTTACTCCTTCTCAATATACTGCACAGACTAAGCTGTAGTGTGAATTCCATTCTAATAAGTAGTAACAAATAGATTTTTCATTTATTTATCCCTCAAAACACTTTACAGTTCCCTTTAATTACTTTCAGTATTTCTTTAAACTAAGATACTGCTATAAGAAAAGAATGAAAGAAATTGAATAGTTACTACAGTTATTTATTTTGTCTGTTCAATTTCTGAGCCCAAGTTTTCCAGTATCGTGTTACAAGGAACTTGAGCCACAAAAGGAACAAGTCGTGGATAAGACACTAGTTCATTACAGCTCACAGACTCATTTTTAGTAATACTATACAAATTTAGTGTCAATCCAAATGAAATAATCACTTTGAATTGAAACCCATATGAACACAGAGGGAGCTTGCAAATTTTATTCAAATGCATCAGAGCTAGTAACTGAACCCTGGTTTTGGCACTGTACAGGTAAAGTTGTGCTTGAAAGTGTGTGAACCCTTTAGAATTTTCTATATTTCTGCATAAATATGACCTAAAACATCATCAGATTTTCACTCAAGACCCTAAAAGTAGATAAAGAGAAACCAGTTAAACAAATGAGACAAAAATATTATACTTGGTCATTTATTTATTGAGGAAAATGATCAAATATTACATATTTGTGAATCGCAAAAGTATGTGAACCTTTGCTTTCAGTATCTGTTGTGACCCCCCTTTGCAGCAATAACTGCAACTAAATGTTTCCAGTAACTTTTGATCATTCCTGCACACCGGCTTGGAGGAATTTTAGCCCATTCCTCCGTATAGAACAGCTTCAACTCTGGGATATTGGTGGGTTTACTCACATTAACTGCTTGCTTCAGGTCCTTCCACAACATTTCGATTGGATTAAGGTCAAGACTTTGACTTGGCCATTCCAAAGCATTAACTTTATTCGTCTTTAACCTTTCTTTGATAGAATGACTTGTGTGCTCAGGGTCGTTGTCATGCTGCATGACCCACCTTCTCTTGAGATTCAGTTCATGGACAGATGTTTTGAGATTATCCTTTAGAATTATCTGATATAATTCAGAATTCATTGTTCCATCAATGAAGGCAAGCTGTCCTGGCCCAGATTCAGCAAAACAGGCCCAAACCATTATACTACCACCACCATGTTTCACAGATGGGATAAGGTTCTTATGCTGGAATGCAGTGTTTTCCTTTCTCCAAACATAACGCTTTTCAATTAAACTAAAATGTTCTATTTTGGTCTCATCCGTCCACAAAACATTCTTCCAATAGCCTTCTGGTTTGTCCACGTGATCTTTAACAGCAGCAATGTTTTTTTGGGGAGCAGTGGCTATCTCCTTGCAACCCTGCCATGCACACCATTGTTGTTCAGTATTCTCCTGAGAGTGGACTCATGAACATGAACATTAGCAAATGTTGTTTAGAAGTTACCCTGGGGTCCTTTGTGACCTTGCCGACTTTTACACGCCTTGCTCTTGGAGTGATCTTTGTTGGTCGACCATTCCTGGGGAGGGTAACAATGGCCTTGAATTTTCTCCATTTGTACACAATCTATCTGACTGTGGATTGGTAGAGTACAAACTCTTTAGAGATGGTTTTGTAACCTTTTCCAGCCTGATGAGCATCGACAACCTCGGCTCTTGAAAATTTTAGACCCATCTCTAACCTGCCTTTCTTAAGTAAAGTTCTGGAGAAGGCAGTCATTATGCAGTTAAATGACCACCTAAATAAACATGCTATTCTTGATAAATTTCAGTCGGGTTTTAGAACAAATCACAGCACAGAAACTGCACTCGTTAAAGTAGTAAATGACTTGCGGGTAAATGAAGACAGAGGCCATTTATCTGTTCTCATCCTCTTAGATCTGAGTGCTGCATTTGACACCATTGATCACAACATTCTTAGAAATCGCCTTTGTCAATGGGTGGGCCTCTCTGGCACGGTCCTAAATTGGTTTGAATCCTACCTGACAGGGAGAAAATATTTTGTTAGTTGTGGGAATTACAACTTGAAGACACATGATATTCGATATGGTGTTCCACAAGGCTCTATCCTGGGTCCGCTGTTATTCTCAATCTACATGCTTCCGTTAGGTCAGATTATCTCAGGGCACAACGTGAGCTACCACAGCTATGCTGATGACACACAGCTGTACTTATCAATAGCTCCTGATGACCCTGATTCTATTGATTCACTAACAGAATGTCTGACTAGTATCTCAGAATGGATGAATAGTAATTTTCTCAAGTTAAATAAAGAGAAAACTGAAATTTTAGTGATCAGCAATAATGGATACAATGAGGCTATTAGAAATAAACTGGATACATTAGGATTAAAAGTCAAGACGGAGGTAAAAAGCTTAGGGGTGATTGTTGACTGTAATCTGAATTTTAAATCACATATTAATCAGATCATTAGGACAGCATTTTTTCACTTAAGAAACATAAGTAAAGTTAGACCGCTTATATCACTGAAAGATGCTGAGAAATTAGTTCACGCGTTTGTTTTCAGTCGACTAGATTACTGTAATGCACTCCTCTCTGGACTACCCAAAAAAGATATAAATCGTTTGCAACTAGTGCAGAATGCAGCTGCTAGAATCCTAACTAGGAAAAGAAAATCAGAGCACATTTCTCCAGTTTTAATGTCACTACACTGGTTACCTGTATCATTCAGAACTGACTTTAAAATTCTGCTTATGGTTTATAAAGCCTTAAATAATCTCACCCCATTTTATATATCGGAATGTCTGACACCTTATATTCCTAATCGTAACCTCAGATCCTCAAATGAGTGTCTCCTTAGAATTCCAAGAACAAAACTTAAAAGAAGTGGTGAGGCGGCCTTCTGCTGCTATGCACCTAAAATCTGGAATAGCCTGCCAATAGGAATTCGCCAGGCTGATACAGTAGAGCACTTTAAAACACTGCTGAAAACACATTACTTTAACATGGCCTTTTTATAACTTCATTTTAATCGTAATTTAACTTAATCCTGATACTCTATATGTTCAATCTCCTCAAAATAACTATTCATGGTGGCTCTAAAATCGGTACTGACCCCTACTCTCTTTTCTGTTTCTTTTTCCGGTTTCCTGCGCCACCACCACCTACTCAAAGCTTCATGATGCTCTAACAATGATGGACGGATTAAAAGGCAGAAGTCTACGTGACCATCATCATCATCAAGCCCTTCTGTGAGAATCCTAAATCCAAAGAGGACTGTTTCATTTATGTTAGGTAGAATGCCCAGAGGGGACTGGGCGGTCTCATGGTCTGGAATCCCTACAGATTTTATTTTTTCTCCAGCCGTCTGGAGTTTTTTTGTTTTTTCTGTCCCCCCTGGCCATTGAACCTTACTCTTATTCGATGTTAATATTGATTTATTTTGTTTTATAATTGTGTCTTTCATTTTTCTATTCTTTAATATGTAAAGCACTTTGAGCTACTGTTTGTATGAAAATGTGCTATATAAATAAATGTTGTTGTTGTTGTTGTTGACAACTCTTTTTCTGAGGTCCTCAGAAATCTCCTTTGTCCATGCCATGATACACTTTCACAAACATGTGTTGTGAAGAGCAGACTTTGATAGATCCCTGTTCTTTAAATAACACAGGGTGCCCACTCACACCTGATTGTCATCCCATTGATTGAAAACGCCTGACTCTAATTTCACCTTCAAACTAACTGCTAATCCTAGAGGTTCACATACTTTTGCCACTCACAAATATGTAATATTCGGTCATTTTCCTCAATAAATAAATGACCAAGTATTATATTTTTGTCTCATTTGGTTTAACTGGTTTCTCTTTATCTACTTTTAGGACTTGAGTGAAAATCTGATGATGTTTTAGGTCATATTTATGCAGAAATATAGAAAATTCTAAAGGGTTCAACAACTTTCAAGCACAACTATACTTCTAGCTAGGTGTGCCATCATGCTATTGGCTCCACTTGTCTGTAAAGACTTTATTCATTTCAATACTTTTCAAGTTAAATCTCAGTTGCTCCCAAAAACAAGGCATTTTCTAGTCAACTGATTAAGGCAGTTATTTGCCATGTTCTAGCAGGCAAGCTAATGCCTCTCCAAATAGGCCCAAATAGCAATGCTGTAGATCCTTCGGATTTGAAATTCTATTGCATGCCTTACACTAAAATTGCAGAGCTTATGTCAAACATAAATTCTCCCCCAAGATGTGCAGTAAGAGTTGATCTATCATCTATGGCATTAAGTCAAATTTGTTAACTGTAGGCATGAGAAGCTTCTGAAGATGTGTTTTACTGTGACTTTTGCATGTGATTTTACATAACAGAATATCATGATGCTTCCAGATTCAAGAAGGTGCCTATTTTGGCAGAGCGGCATAACAGCTAAAGTGTTGGTCTCTAAACAAAGCTGTTGTCAATCCAATTCCCTGCTTGCATATGCATCCAGCAGTAACTGCCAGCTCCTGCAAAATTATTCCCACCAATCATAATTTCAAACTGTTATGTCTGCTATAAGAGATTGGTCTAGTTTCTCAAAGACCTTTTACCTGTAAGAAGGGACTTATGCTGGTGAGAAGAGCTTGCAGGACTCTCATTGACCTCCTTGAAATGGGTTTTATTTACGAATGTGCATGAGAATCATGAGTGCTCATCATTTCAAGGCTGATGAGAGGCTGTGATTGAATCAATAAGGTTCTCATCATATCAGCAGTTGGAAAACTGCCATTTTAATAATACTTGCTGTTGTTGTGGAAAAAAACTTTCTTTCATCTTCAAAGAAGGTAGTCACAGAGCCCAGAATGCAGAACATTTCTTTGTTTACACAGAGTTATGCACAAATGTCTCAATCAATTAAACAGTTCATCTGTTTCTACACCTTTCTCTTACCATTATCTCATCTAATACCTCAAGTCATCTAACTCTTAATATGCAGAACTTTATCAATTTATCCAATCAACTAAAGCCACAAGTAACTTTGAAATCACACTGACTCTCCCATTATTTTGAGAGCTGCTTCCTAAGGAGGGGTGTTTGTGAATCATTATATTTATCTTATCACCACTTCATAGGAGTTGTGTTTGGGCTTTCTCATTAGTTTATCCTTGCGTTCTGTTCATTACTCACTTACCTTATTCTAACCTAAAAATGACATTTGGTGGTCTTTCTAAGACATGTTGAACTTTAAACTTTAAGCTGCATATAGTTAACCCTTGAGTAACATTTAGTCCTTTTCCTTGTATTCATTCTGTTGCATCTTTATATATTAACTAAAAACTATACAAGGTGAGACACAAAAATAACTAGATTGGTAAAAAAAAAATATTTATTGATGAATTACAACATTCTAAACATTGTCAACTTCTATATATTCCCTCCTCCTGATCTCTACACCACTATGCCATATGTATCTTCCATTGATTGTAACAGTGCTTCTTTCTTGAAGCTCTTCAACAGGCTTTTTGTCTTCACTTCATCCATTGAAGAAAAATCTGTTCCCTTCAGATAAAAAAAAACCTGCTTTACGGAAAAAGAGAAAATTCCTGAGAAATTTGATGTTAATTCACCGTTCGTTTTTTTCACCCTACATTATCACGGCAACTTGTGTAGCGATTATTGTGCAAACACTGACTGGGCTATTCACAGGATATACCTAGCCGGTTGGCGGTTTGAAAGGGTGTGTGAGAGGAGATATAATTCTATGATTTACATTCGGCCAACCTCCAGATGGTTTTCCAGGAAAGCCCTAAGCCCAGTCCAGTTATTTTTGTGTCTCACCTTTTATACTGTCTGCTTAAGACATCAAAATATTCTTCAACAGAAATAAGAACACATCACAGATGCGAATGAAAGGCAAAGAATTCAAAATATATGTATAAACTAAGTAAAGAGGAAATAGTATAAAATTGTATTGAAAAAATAGGACATTTAATTTCCAACCACTTGCTAAAGCTTAAACCAGATGATTATGCACCCAGTCTCATTCTTTTTACAATATTACGAGAAATACACAAAAAATCAGTCCTTCCTCAATAAGCCACTCAATTACCAGTGTTTTCAGTGCCCTGACAGTCAAAGAACTATAGTATAGAATCATGTTTTATAGAAAACTGCAATTTAAATAATGTAAACAGTGATTATACTTTTGCAAGTTTAAAATTTGAAAGCTCATTTGTGCTTCAAGGTTTCAGCTAGATTAACCTTAACAGTAGTGCTTCTGTATTATGATTACTAATGTGAATCCTGCAGGAGAATAGATGAGATGAAAAATGAAAAAAAAAGCTTTTACGAACTTTCTGCTTGTGTGTGTTTTAAGTGCCTCTAACCTGTATCAAACAAATTCAGGTTTTAACAGCACTATATAACATATGGCCCTCCTCAACAGGTATGGCCGAAGGTGCATCTGAAGTGTACAGGGGTGGTGGTTTTAACCGTGTAGATATGGTCCCTGAGTATAGGAAAGTGAGGGACTCTGTTAACTGCTGGGTTTATAACAGAGGAAGACCACAAAAATAAGTTTTTTCCCAGCTGGCAAAAAGAGCTAAAGACATGGTTAGAATTTGACCTGTTACCTGGAATGGATGCATCCGAAGGTCAAGGTAGCAAGAGTGGCAGTATAAGGCAGAAGGCAGTATAGAGAGCGCTGGAAGTCAGACAGTTCAATGTTCTGTGGCCAGAAGGGGAACTAGGCTTGTCAAGGGCTGAGTCAAGGGCAGGTGTGAAGGTGCAGGCCCACAATGTTAATGAAGTCACCTATCCTAGAGCCAGGGTGAGAGCGGAGATGGGAGGACAGAGAGGAGGACTATCTGTGGGAGTGGTTGGCAGAATGCCAATTCTAGCACTGTTAGGGCTGGAAGTGCAGAGTGAGGAACATTAGATTAGATTAGAGGGGGATGCTGTTTACGAGAAGAGCCAATGCATGGGCATACTCATCCAACATATATTAAAAATAATTATATTTATCCACCCTGAATAAACATTACACTAAATAAAATAAAATAAATACTGTAATATTTCTTAAGCATCTGCTGTAATAATCTTATTTTATCTATATAAAATAGATATAAAATAAGGAATGCCATAAAACTATTTTCAGAGTAGAAAGATGTTAAAAACATTAACTCATCTGATCTATAACTATAAATATACAGATGAAAACATAATCTATACTAATAAAAGGCAAAGCCCTCACTGACTGACTGACTGACTCACAGACTCATCACTAATTCTCCAACTTCCCGTGTAGGTAGAAGGCTGAAATTTGTTAGGCTCATTCCTTACAGCTTACTTACAAAAGAAATTGTGACAGAAACTTTTAAGTGCCAGATCTGAGCTAACATTAAATAAAGCTGTGGACATCGCAAGATCGCATGAGATAGCACAACCACAGCTGAGAACCTTTGATGCATGTACTCCGAGCAGCTCACGTGAACTGACTGTGAACGCAGTATGCACACTAAAAGCAAGAGCTCCAAAGTGCGCTCAGCAAAAAATGCATTACACAATTGAGAAGGCAGCAAAAGAATATGAAGCGTGTGTACAGAAACTGCAGAAACAAAGCACACAGTGGAAAAAGTCAATATCCAGCTAAACAAAGACAGTGTAAAAAATGTGGTAAATTGAACCACTTCGCTAAAGTTTGCAGTACTGGGAAAGGTAAACCCGTGCATGCAGTGTGTGATGTCTCAGATAAAGAGGAAGACGAGCTGTTTATTGATGCAGTAAGAAAGGAACAACCCTCTGAATCTGAACAAGCCTTTGTAGACATATCAATAGGAAAGCAAGGTGTAAAGCTTAAGTTTAAATTAAATTCATAGACACGCTGCTGCTAAATATTCGCAGGCAAATCCACAACTTAATACCGGGAATGCCTGTTAAACATCTTAGATTCACGAGTACTGATTTCGGTAGTGAACACTTCGATGAATGAAACCTGTTATCTTTACAATGGTTGACAAACACGGAATAAAACTTGAACACAACACATCCGAATACGAACATGATCGAAAGAAATAATGATAATCAAATCCTTGATGACAGCAACACTCATAACAGTCACAAAACAATTACATTGACAATCATGTTATGTTATTTTTAAAATGTTTCCTTTTCTTTTTCATAACTTCTTTAACACACTACTTCTCCGCTGCGAAGCGTGGGTATTTTGCTAGTTATAAATTAAAAACAGAATTTATATATATTTTATATGAGGTATTTTAAAATCTGTTAAGACATGGGATTAAAAAGGGGGTTAGAATTTGGGTCCTAGGTCAAATATTTAACCTTTAGGCCCCATACGTGGCATTTAACATAGGGCTAGATAAAATACAAACTTGAAGTAAAAAGAAGGGTTAGTATTAGGGCTGCAGGTCAAATTTTTATGTTCCATTGTCTCAAAACGCCACTCACATCTATAGTTATTTCCAGTTTCAAATAAAAACTAACAGCATCAGATTTCTGGTTGTATTGCGATCATGACTGAGAGAATAAAAGTGAAAAAAAACTAACTTTTACAAGTACTATAAATTTACACCGGCTGTTACAGACGTAAATCAAGTGTGTTTTTATTGTATAATATTAACAATAAGAGCAGCTCACTACTCAAAATGGTAAAATTGCACTGTACCCAGGATTGAACCCACGGCCTTTTGATTACAAGTCAACAGTTCTTGCTGCTGCACCATGGAAGCTGTTGTATTGCACTTGAACCTTTTGTGAAAGTGTTTATTTGATATTTGGAATTCAGCCTTCACACATTATACAGTTCATGTCGACATTTTGTCATTTATTACTAAAACAAGAAAAACATTTCTGTTTTAACAATGTGTTTACATAGATTGTTGTAGACCTGGAACACACATGAAATGTATGTATTCCAAATAACAATCTATTATTTCCCCTCTAAAACTCCAGCACTTCACTCCAAGATAATCAAGGCTTGAGCTGGGAGAACTTCTTGCCCTTTCTGCGTTGGTGCGGGGAGGGTGGAATAGCAGACTGCTTACTGCTTGTGTTGGTTGACACATTTACAAGACAAAAGGCGCTGACAGAGAGGTGCGAAGGGATTGAAGGTGGGCCAGGTTTACGAGCTTTTTTGTAGGCTTTGGTAATAATAGTGTTAATGAACCACAATCTGTAGGGGAAGAAGAGGAGACAGTATTATTAGATCTGGTCATCATTCTCCCCCGAGTTCAGGGGAAATTTACAAGAGGGAGCAAATCTGAAGTATCTATCTTTGGAGTCAAGGTATGAGAGCATGTATTAGTAGTTATTTGGGGCCTCATGTATAACGCAGTATGTAGAATTCACACTAAAACATGACATATGGACTAAAACAGAAATGTGCATATGCACAAAAAAATCCAGATGCATAAATCTGTGTCTATACCAACTTCCACGTTCTTCCGCTACATAAATCCCAGTCAGCATGAAATGTAATGCACGTGCACGCACCTGCTGCCCCAACTCCAACTCTTCCCAGAATTACGCCTCTTTGAATATGCAAATAATTATAAATAACCCCTTAAGTTCAGTGTTCTGTGAAAAGACAATGGCAAAAGCACAGGAAAAAAAGAATAATTTCAGCGAATACCAAGTGGAGGCAAGGAATAATGCACTATTTGTTGGTTGAAGCAGTGGTATAAACAACAAAAGGAAGTTGATCGAATGACATACAATGGTGGAGAAACTCGAAAGTTCAAGTTTAGAGAGTCACACAGTGCCCAAAATAAAAAAGAAGTCGTCTGATATCAAAGTTGCCGTGAAAAGGTGAGTCATAGCCCACCGCCTTAGTGTCATATGGAAGCGTATTAGAGTACAGAGAAAAGAAAAAAATAGGGGCACATCTCGAAATTTCTACTTTAGTCCCATAGTTTATTTTGTCATTAAAGTAGAAAATCATAAATTTCATCTTAAAATTGTTTAATTTACTAGTCTCTCAAATCCCATTGCAACTAAAGTAGCATGTTAAAGCTTCATATGCTATGTGCTCTTCTATGTACTTTATATGTGTGTGAATCACTTTGTGCTTCTTACATGGGCTTTCTCTTACACCAACAGGACCTAGAATATATTACTTTCAGAATATTACAGCTGTCTGAAAAATTTAAATACTATGATGTATACTTTATATTTTCATGATGATAGGAATTAAAGCATCTACTAAACATGGGGGCACAGTGGCACAGTGGTAGTGATGAGCTGTCACCTTGTCCAGAGATTGTTCCTACCTCCCGCAAGATAATTGCTGTGCTATGCGTGACCCTCAATGAAATAATTTATTGCAGCAATACTGTCTTTCAAATTTACTAACACCCAATTCCTGTCCTTCCTTTTCTTTCTCCAAGTAACCAATCACCACACAATAAGCTCTGTAATAAATGTCAAGCCACCTATAAGTTTAGAACACCAATTCTTCAAAACTTTTAAGGAACACTGAAATATCTTCATAGTACATGTTTGATTATTCCATCCATCAATTTATCCAGTCCCAGCAAGCATACAGCGCAAGGTAGGACCAGTCCCTGATTGGGTGCAGCTGCTCCTTGCTACTGCTGTGTCACCATGCTCACACATTTAATTATTAACAGTATAAATTCTTTAAATTAAGTTAAAAGTTTATCTGTATAATGTAATATACAAGAAGATAGAGCTTGGAAATATAAATGGACTTAGAAACCAGTTGTCATCATATGTAAATATGTGCTTTTTTCAGTTGAATTCCGTTATTGTTATTGTATGGTACAATAAGATTCAACATACAAATCCTCCATAAACTTATTTTCCTATAAAATCCTAAAATAACAGTAGTAATAATAATAAAACTATAAAACATCTATACTAATAAAAGGCAAAGCCCTCACTCACTCACTCACTCACTGACTCATCACTAATTCTCCAACTTCCCGTGTGGGTGGAAGGCTGAAATTTGGCAGGTTCATTCCTTACAGCTTCCTTACAAAAGTTGGGCAGGTTTTATATCGAAATTCTACGCGTAATGGTCATAACTGGAAGCTGTTTTTCTCCATTTACTGTAATGGAGATGAGCTTGAACGCCGTGGGGGCGGAGTTTCGTGTGACATCATCACGCCTCCCACGTAATCACGCAGTCCATAGAAAACCAGGAAGACCTCCAAAAAGCGCTGAAGAAAACATGCATTATATAATTGAGAAGGCAGCGAAACAATAAGAAGCGAGTGACATATACAACCATATTCATGAGTTCTGCTACTTCGAAACAAAGCACGATGTAAACCTAAACTTTAAATTAAGTTCATAGACAGGCTGCCGCTGGCGTTTGTAATTTAGTGCCTGCCCATATAAGGCCGTCCGTCAGCGGCAATCCAATAGCAAACTCCCACTAAATATTCACGGGTGAAGGACTGTGTTTATGGAGAGGAAGATGAGATGGTCAGGGTGGTGTTTGACACAAACTCAGCGAAACTGCGAGAGAAAGTTTTAAGTGCCAGGACTAAGGTAACATTAAATACAGCCATGGACATAGCACAAGATGGCACCAGCACAGCTGGGAAACTTCGATGCGTGTACACTGAGCGGCTCACGTGAACTGACGCAGTGCACAGATAAAAGCAACAGTTCCAAAGAGCTGAACAAAACCGAATTACACAATTGAAAAGGCAGCAAAAATATGAAGCGTCTGATAAGCATATTCATAAATCCAGCTACTGCGGAAACAAAGCACACGGTGGAAAAAGTCAATGTCCCGCTAAAGGAAGACAGTGGCATGCAGTGTGTCAGGTCTCAGATAAAGAAGAAGACAAGCTGTTTATTGATGCAGTAAGAAAGAATCGATGAATGAAACCTGTCATCTTTACAGCGATTGACAAACACGGAATGTAACTTGAACACAACACATCCTACAAATACGAACCTGATTGAAAGAAATAATGATAATCAAATCCTTGATGACAGCAACACTCAGTAACACTCACAAAACAAATACTGTATATTGACAGTCATGTTACGTTATTTTTAAAATGTTCCCTTTTCTTTTCTAGCTTTTTAACACACTACTTCTCGCTGCGATACGTATATATATATGTATATATATATCCCGATCTACATACTCGAATAATGGATACTTTATTTGCCATCAATGATTGTTTTGGTAAAGCCATACTCAGTGTATTCATTAGATGAGCGGTAAAAAGTAAGAGCGAGGGAGGATGACTTATTGAGGCATGCAGGCTGTAGTGCGTCAACTCTATCTGAATTGCGATCACATTTGAAAAAATATATCTTTTCAAGTTCTATTTAGTCCATATGTGTCAAACTCAAGGGCCACAGGCCACATCCGGCCCGGCATGTAATTATATCCGGCCCACGAGATCATTTTATATACTGTATTATTGTTATTAATGGCCGGGTATATGAAGCGCTGGTAACACAATAAACTACAGATCCCATAATGCAGCGCTTCAGCTGCCTTGCAACACTTACGCGTTAATCAAGTCTAGCTTATGATGCTGCAAGTTATTGCGAAGCTAGCTCACACGATGCTGGAGAGAAAAGTTGATTCTGAAAATAGAGCCTTTAAAAACCGATGGGAGGCTGAGTATATGTTTACTGAACCCGTGTGTCTCATTTGTGGAGCTAATGTGGCTGTAATTACAGAATTTAATCTAAGACGGCACTATGAGACAAAACATCAGGGTAACCTGAATGCAATGCAGAAGATACAGAAAGCAGAATAATTAAATAAGAATCTGACACTTCAGAGGACGTTTTTACCCATGCACAATCACAAAGTGATTTCAAGTGAAGCTGCTTTTATGGGAGACACAAATGCACCAGTGCACCTTGCCCCACTTTCCCTGTTGCCAAGTAATGTTAAACCAAGTCGTCACTACGGTGTTCCCAAATCGCACTTTGCTGATAAACTGAGCGCACTGAGTTTGCACGGCGCTTTGGTGACTTTGAAGAACAAAAAAAGTCCGTCTACATGCGGCTCGAACCTTGTGCATGTTTGGTAGCACATATCTGTGTGAGAAGCTCTTCTCAGTGATAAAGACTAACAAAACAGCACACAGGAGTCGCCTCACTGATGAGCACCTGCAATCCATCCTGAGAATCTCCACAACACAGAACCTCACACCAAACAGAAACGAACCTGTTGCCAAAAAAAGATGCCAGGCGTCCAGCTCTAAAATGACATATGAGCAAAGACAACTGAATGATTTGATTTGTTATTGCTGAAAGGAACACATTTTATTTATATTTCCAGGTTTTGTTATGCAGCATGTTCATATTTGAATTTGTATAATTTTGACAGGATATATTTTTATGGAGAGCAAAATCTTTTGGGATATTTAAAATCTAAGTTTATTTTTATATAAAATTACATAAGAGTAAAGAAATTTGAATGTTTGTTCTTTTAACGTTTACTTTATTTCTAACTTGTATAATTTAGACAGGATATATTTTTATGGAGAGCAAAATATTATAAGTTGTTTAAGGTTTGAGTTGATTTATTCAGGAATAATATTCCTGTCTGTTTTTACCATTCCTACCAAAGATATTTCTGTCGACTAAATAAAAATTCCTTCTATTTAAAATTTAAATAGAACTTGAACAAATACGATAGTTCATAATATCCACAGACTTGCACGTAAGAGCGGGAGTTATCCGTTTTAACAAGCAGCGTATTGCACTGATACGAAATAGCTGTGTGTGTATATATGTAGATATGTATGTATATGTATATATGTTTATATATGTGTGTGTATGTATATATATATGTATTTGTGTGTATATATGTGTGTATGTATGTATGTGTGTATGTATATGTATGTGTATATATGTAGATATATATATATGTATGTATATATGTGTATATATATGTGTATATGTATAGATATGTATATATATATATGTTTATGTGACAACAACACTCATCACTCACAACAGTGACAAAACAATTACATTGACAATCATGTTACGTTATTTTCAAAATGTTTCCTTTTCTTTTTCATTGCTTCTTTAACACACTATTTCTCCGCTGCGGAGCGCGGGTATTTTGCTAGTATACAATATGAAAGCATATGTACAATATACATGTACTGTACATATAGTGCAAATGGTTCTTATGGTGGCTCAGGTTGTGCAATATTGCAACTGTAGTGCAAGTTTACAGTGAGGTAATTATGCTTATAAGTACAAACAGTGCTACCAGGAGGACTTGATGGAATGATTGAGTGCATTTAGAGTTCTTGGGATGAAACTGTTTCTGAACCGCGAGGTACCTACAGGCAAGGCTCTGAAGCATTTGCCATATGGGAGAAGTTCAAGTTGACTGCGCATGGCTGAGGCAATGTGTGCTAGATGCAGTATCCTGAGAATCATCTTTCCGATCAGCTGCTATAGAGCTGTGATTCCTGTGGAGACCAGCCCAGACACAGACAGGCAGACCCCGATGGTTTATAACCACACATACGTTTATTATACATTTCCACAACTATTTATAAAACCGCACAACCCAGTGCCCCAGCACCAAGCACCCTCAGTCCAGCCTCTTCCAACAATGCCTCTCTCTCCGAATGCATCCACTTCTCTCCTCCAAGTTCTGTCGTCTTCCACCCGACTCCAGCTGACAAATGGAAGGAGGCGGCCCTTTTTATGCCTATCCGGACGTGCTCCAGGTGCCTCCAGATGAGCTTCCTGCGACACTTCCTGGTGTGGTGGAAGTGTCGCATGAGCACTCTGGGTGTCCCTGGTAATCCTTCCACCAGCACCTCCGGGTGTGGTGGAAGTGCTGGCATCCAGGGATTTTCAGGCATTTGGGCGCCCCCTGATGGTGACCACGGGCCCCTACAGGGTTGAGCTTCCATGCTCTGTTCACGTGGTACCCATACCAACCAGGGCGGCTGCCCTCTCGTGGTCCTGAGGAGGCGTAGTCCCTCTCTCAGTCTTTCCAAGCGTCCCGGCTGGGTACTGCCCCCAGCCGCTCGCCACATTCCAAACAATGAGTGGTGCATTGAGAGTAACAACACTAAAGCAGCTATGGTATTTGGAATAGTTTGGCCATTCCGTGGACCATTATAATGTTACAGATTGATTACAATCAGATGACTTAAAGTAATAAGCGATATGCAGTTAATTTCAGTTATTTGATAAAGCCATGTCAGAGATGTGAATCTAAAAAATAAAGGGAAACCACACAGAAACATTAGCATTGCTTTTACGCTGAGTGTTGGCAGTTTGCAAAACCGAACCGAGAACTTGTGTACGCAATGGATTGAGCTGGCATGAGAATGTGTGTGGTTTTACGCCAAGTTTAGTTTTTATACATCGCGATGTGAGTGTGGAGACAGGTGTACACAACATTTTTATGTATGCACTGTTTATACATGAGGCCCCTCATGTAGAGGGAGAAGAGGCCTTCAAATGAGTAGAATCAAACTGTTGAATACATGATGGAGTAAAGGAGTTTTGTTCATCATCCATATTATTAATCTGGTTAGGATGGTCATCATCTCTTGAGTGGGAAGAAGGCAACTGTATAGAACAGTGCCTCCCAAACTTGGTCCTGGGGACACACTGTGGCTGGAGGTTTTTGTTCCAACCAGCGTCTGTTTTACAGTGGACTTCTGGGCTAATTAAGTGAACTGTTATTTCCCAAGGTCTGTGTTTTGGGAACAATATAGAAATCAGAAAAGTAAATTTGGTAAAAAAAAAAAAAAAAAGAAAGAAATTAAAATGTACCAAGCAGTTATATGAGAATAATGTATTTTTTTTCTTTTTAACAATATTTTCATCTTGATTATCATTCTACTTTTCCAGGTGTTCAAATTATTTAATGAATCCATTATTTACTATTTAGTGGGTCTGATGCTAAAATAGTTGCATCTTTTGGTTATTCAGTGTTGTTTGCCTGGGTGTCTGCTCTGCTCATTTTTTATTGTCATTCATAAGATACAACGAAGGGGGAAAAATGCACTGAGAAAGGACACAATATAATAAAATCAATAAAAGAAAATTAAGCATTTAAATCTATAGCAAAAGCAGAAATATTCCTAAATGTCTTTTCTGAATGTAGAATAACAGAAAAATATACCAGATAATATTTTAAATAAGGTATTATTAATTACCTCTAGATAATGGGCTTTTAAAATCGCAACATTAGGTTCCATCCACCTTTCTATATTTACTTTAAATCTATTAATAACTTGATCATTAGGGGAGGAGGGTTTAAAGAAAGAGGTTAATCATAAAATTTGATTTTGCATACCTTTAGGGAGTTGAGAAACTTGGACTACCTCCAAGCAACATCGGATTAAGGTGGGTGCTATTGATGCTGCAGCAATAGGCCCAGATGAAAACAGATGAGAATTTTCTGGAAGCTGAAAAGTTTTCCTTTGCTGTATTAACCTCAAAATAATTCTTAGAATGAAATTTGGAGTCCAACTTTCGGACGCCTAGACACAGCGTTACTTATTATACAGTTACTATTGTTCTTTGTGCTGTGACATAACTATAACGTCATTGTGTTTATTGTTAATGGAAGATTTCAAGTTAATGCTATCAATTTTACGTTAAACAGTTTAATTAGTAATTTAGCTGGGTTTTTTGCAATATCTTGGGGATTCTTGCCACTTTATTATTGTTTGGTAAGTGCCACGTAGTAAATTTTTCACCTTGAAAGTTAGTTGTACAGTAAAAATCGATGGCTATTTAAATTGTTATCTGTAAAGGTAAAACTAAAAGCCAGCAAGCGGGCCCGGAATGGATGTTTAAAATTTTTTAAATCCGCGACAAGATTCTGGTCTATTGTGACATTTAAATCGTGGACAAATATTTACCCTCAAAAGCCTGAACTGAGTCACTTTAACCCAATGTCTTTGCAAATTCATTTTTTCTTACTCTGTTTCGTAAGAGAACTGCAAAATTTTGTGTATTTCATTGTTAGGTTTTCTGCATTAAGTGCACTTTTCAGACAATTGCTATTGAATGTTGATGTTACATACAGTAGTTTGATGTTAATCTCAAGTTGTTACGATACTATGTCATTATTATTATTCATGTTCAATAAAAGCTGGCTGGTTACGTCGCAAGCAATTAAGGCTTCTTGGTCGGTCTGAGTGCACATGTACGGTGAGTGTCAAATGCACATGTACCAATTCCGAGAAAAAATAGGTCTTTTTTGCGCTGCAGCATCAGGCCCAATTTTGTCTTAATCCGGCTTTGCCTCCAAGTGGTGCACAGCTTATATTACCTTGAAGCATATCTTTTCTAGTCGCTGAAAAGAAGACATTGAAAGTGGAACACAAATATAAAAGATCTCTAAAAGAAGTAATAGATGATAATTAGTGCCAATTTCAACTACACAGGGTCTCACATACGTAAATAAAAATATTCTAAATAGCAGCCAGCATGAGAGGAAAGTCCTGTCAAACCAATCTTTTAGAATTTTTAAAGAACCAACCGGAATGGTTTATAAAAACAAAGCATATGACATAATTTACCTAGACTTTCAGAAAGCATTTGATACAGTCCCACACCAATCATTAATTCTGAAACTACAGTAGATGGCATCAGAGGTAACCTAAAAAACTGGATCTCTAGTTGGTAAACTGGCAGGAGACAAAGAGTACAGATATGAGGAGAATGCTTATATGGAGCAAGGTCATCAGTGGTGTCCCTCAGGGGTCTGTCCTTGGACCATTACTTTTTCTGATTTATATTAATGGTCTTGATTCTGGTGGAGTTAGTAAACTTGTGAAATTTGCATATGACACTAAAATTGGATGGATGGCAGATACTTAGGAGGTAGCAAAAAGAATTCAAAAAGACCTGGGGAACCTTAAGAACAGGGTGAACATCGGGTAAATTCATTTTAATGTATAAAAGAGCAAAGTACTACACGTGGGAAAAATGAATATCAATTAAAAATACATGATTTAAAAAAATGTCATACAGGAAGTATTTCAGGGCATACATTGATACTATGGAGGAATATTTTGGACAAAATTAAATAAATAAATGCGCAAATAAATAAAAGTACTGTGAAATGTGAGCATAAATAAATAAATGTGTTACAAAATGTTTTTTATTGCTTATTTATTTAATTTTGTCCGTAATATTCCTCCAAACATTATAGAAATACGACTTGAAATAAAACTGTCACTTTCACTCGTCTAGTTACTGATTGGTTAATCGATAGCACAAGAATTAATTAGAAAAATGCTTACTACTTCTGATGAAATGGATTCTGCCGAAGATATTACGTATTTCAGAGAGAGAATTGAAGATTTATCAGAAGAAATTGCAATGTTGGCGGCCCTTTCCGACTCCAATATAGATGAAACTATTTTTGAAAATATCAAAGAACTGGTGGAAGGGACTTGACTATACTCCAGTTCAGGTGACGCAATAGAACACCTTGTGTTATGCGGTTTAAAAGTATGACCGATTACAGATCTATATGGTGGTATTGGAGAAGACGATCACAAGGAGAATGAGGCAGTTTGATATGCGGCTGTATTAGTTTAGGTACTTTGACATGGAATGCCCAAAGCAGTGCCAACTAATATTTTGAACTTAGTATTTGAGCCTTGTTTTACGAGTATAAAGTCAGGTGCATATTCGCAGCTACTTTTTCAAACAACTTTACAATTCTGATCAGTGGCAAACATTGTAACATTGCAATTTCTTCTGATAAATCTTCAGTTCTCTCTCTGAAATACGTAATATCTTCGGCAGAATCCATTTCATCGGCAGTAGTAAGCATTTTTGTAATTAATTATTGTGCTATCGATTCACCAATCAATAACTAGAGGGCGTGTTAGAGTCCACCCTCTCAACTTTGACGAGTGAAAGTGACAGTTTTATTTCAAGTCGTATTTCATGATTGTTTGGAAGAATGTTACGGACAAAATTAAATAAATAAGCAACAAAAAACATTTCGTGACACATTTATTTATTTAGGCACTCATTTCATGACACATTTATTTATTTATGCTCACATTTCACAGTACTTTTATTTATTTCCGCATTTATTTATTTAATTTTGTCTGAAATTTTCCTCCATATGATACAACATTTTCATCGACTAAGCAATGTCTGGAAGCAATTGAAAATGCAATTAAGATGTTAGGTTAAATTATAAAAATTGTTGAATTTAAATCAAGGCATATTATGCTGAAAATATATAATACACTAGTATTACCACATCTGGAGTATTGTGTGCAATTCTGGAGCAAAAAGTATAATGCCGTGTGTAGAATTTACAGAAAAAAGGTGTACGGACAAAACTGCAAATGTGCATATGCATAAAAAAATCTAGATGCATTAAACTGTGCAAATGCCAAATTTCACTTCCCCTATGCAAATCAATATAAATAGCCCCTTCCATCCAGTGTTTAATTAAATGAAAATGGCAAAAACATGTGGAAAAAAAGAATTTCAGCGAATGCAAAGTGGAGGCAAGGAGAAATATACTATTTATTGGCCTAAGCAGTGGTATTAGCAAAAAAAGGAAAATGATTTGAGTTATACAGTGATCCCTTGCTATACCACACTTCGACTTTCGCGGCTTCACTCTATCGTGATTTTTTTCTCATACACGCTTATGTCACTACACATGCGCTTTCTGAGAACTTTTATCTAAGCCCTACGACGGCTCCTAAACATGCTGCTTTTTCTAAGCCTTCTGACAATAAAACTAAGCGCCGGAGGAAGATGCTTACTATCCAGGAGAAGGTGAAACTCTTGGATATGATTAAAGATGGCAATACCCTACAAAAGCCTCCTCAGGCTTATGAAAAGACAGCGCCAGCAACTGCCTATCAAGATGTTCTTCAGCCGCGCACCCAGACACCCACTGCCTACTCCTAGTACTTCTTCACTGAAGACAACAACGCACCTGCTGAAGATACTGCACCACCTCTGAAGACTCTCCTACTGAGGTCGCGCCTTCATAGGTTAGTGGTTGTGAGCAATTAAATGTACTGTACAGTACAATAATCTACTATATAAAAGCGTTCGGGATTATTGAAAAATAGCCAAAATTCTGTCTCTGGAAATAATTAATGTTGATGGAGTACAAATGTCTCACCGCGTAGTAAATACCAGGGGAGATGGTGCTTGCTTATTCTCATCTATAGCTTATTTAGTGCATGAAACTCCGTCTTTAGCGGTTCAGATTCGGGCTGACATTGTGCAACTTTGGACAGGCACTTGAGGGGAGAAAAAAAAACTTAGGTTTTCAGGAGATGTTATGAATGGGCACTTTGATGTTCTCATTCCCTACACTTTAATGCCTGATGTACACATGGAGCGCACAAAAATTGAGAATAAAAGTCGGTACGAAGTGACGCGATGTGAGCAGAGTTCTGGTGCTCTCATTGTTCCCTTGCTTTTGTGCGATGTGCTGGAAAAATAGACAAAATTATGTCTAAAGGGTGTTATTTCATGTCTAGAGGGAGTACAAATGCCTCACCGCGTATTAAATATCAGGTCGAAGCAGGTTTTCTTATTCTCATCTATAGCATATTTAGTGCATGAAACTCCGTCTTTAGTGGTACAGATTCGGGCTGACATTGTGCGACTTTGGACAGGGGATAAAAAACTTAGGTTTTCGGAGATGTTATGAATGGGCACTTTGATGTTCTCATTCCCTACACTTACATGCCTGATGTATACATGGAGCGACAAAATTGAGGAGTCTTGCCTAGTAATATGATATTTGTAACGTCTAATATGACTTTTTCTCTTATTTTGTCTACCGTAATACGAGTGTAATGGTGTCTAAAGGGTGTTATTTCATGTCTAGAGGGCTCTAATAATGTTAAAAAACGTATTTAGAAGGTCGTAAGCAGGTTTTCTATACTCTAACTGCGAAAATATTTGATTTATAAATAAAGAATCCTACTTCGCGAAAATTCATTTATCACGGTAGAGTCTGGAACAGATTAACCGTGATAAACAAGGGTTCACTGTACAGCACGGCGGAGACACTCAAAAGTTCAAGTTCAGAAAGTTGCACAGTGCACGAAATAAAAAAGAAGTAGTCAGATATAAAGGTCGACATGAAAAGGCGAGTTGCAGCCCACCGTCTATTTATTATGTTTTAGACAATATTATAAAAGCTGACACCCCCATTGCTGAGGCGATGATGGTGCTGTGTGCTGCTCACACACCTCTGCCTCGGAAACCGCTGGGTGACCATCTAGCTGTGTGCTGACAGATGCTCTTAAGGAATTATAAAATGCAATAGTGGATGCTGTAAGAGATGTGGCTAATGAACTAAGGAATATATGCGCTGTACTATGTGATATTGACAACATCTTAAACAAATTGGTTAAAAAATAAATGCTGCATCTGATTACCTGTTTTTACATTCTTCTAATTACATTTAAGCAAAGTTTTAATTCTGTCTGGTTTGGCCAATATTTGGTGGGTCAAGGTCAGGTTCATCATACCGTATGTCTTCAGGTACAAGCAAGCCACGATTGTGTGCCACATTATGCAGCACACTACATGCTTACACAATGTAACACACATTCTGTGTACTACAGAGCAGCACATTAATACAGTAAAAATGCTTTCTGTTTACACAAGGAAATTAATTCTCTGAAGGCACCTTTAAAGTGTAGCGTAGTATAGTGTAATGTCAACTCATTCTTTTAGTGATTCATCCCTGGCTGATGTAACATTGTCCAGCACCATTACAATAACGATGTGCGTGCAGTTGACTGCTCTGATTACATTTGAAAAACCTGACATTGCTGTGAATTGCGCTTTAATGTTTCCCAGTTCAACCACAGTGTAAGGAAATCTTATATGCTGTATCTACATGACAAGCGGATAATATCCTATACAGCTGGCATGGCGTGAATTAGTGATGTTTTTTAAATACCCGATTTGTCAGCAAGTTCACGTTGAAAAGCTCCTGTTGCTATACACCCAAGAGTGGAAAGTCTGTATTTGTAAAGCCAGTGCCAGTCCAGCATACAGCTCCACAAGGCTAGCTCTTGAAAATCAAAATCGACTTAGAAATCAGTTATCATCATCTATAAATATGTGTTGTCTTCTAATTCTTGCATTTGTGATGTCTTCTAACAATGCTAAGGTTGCTATAGTAATAGGAATAGTTTGTCCATTCCGTGCAGCATTATATTGTTAAAGAATGATTACAATAATGTGAATAAAATTTATAAGTAATATGCAGTTTATTTTGGTATATTTGATAACGCTCACGTCATCGATGTGAATATGAAAAAGAAAGAAAATGACACAGAAACAGCAGCATTGTTTTCACGTTGGGTACCGCCAGTTCACAAAAGCGAGCAGAAAAGTGCATACTTAGTTGTGAGGCTGCCATGAAAATGTGCATGACTTTACACCAAGTTTGGTTTTTATAAATATTAAAGTGAGTGTCAAAACAGGCGTATGCAGCATTTTTGTGTGTGCGCATTGTTAATACATGAGGCTCCAGGTTACCTTGGCATAAGAAAGACAAAGCAGCACTTGAATCTGTGCAGAGTAAAGTAACTAAGTGCATCCCAGAACTTAAGGACATGTCCTACTCGGACAGACTCGGAGAATTAAACCTGTTTAGTCTCGAGTAGAGGAGACTGTCTTCTTCTTCTTTCAGCTGCTCCCGTTAGGGGTTGCCACAGCGGATCATCTTGTTCCATATCTTTCTGTCCTCTACATCTTGTTCACTTACACCCATCACCTGCATGTCCTCTCTCACCACATCCATAAAGCTTCGCTTAGGCCTTCCTCTTTTCCTCTTCCCTGGCAGCTCTATCCTTAGCATCCTTCTCCCAATATACCCAGCATCTCTCCTCTGCACATGACCAAACTAACCCAATCTCACCTCTCTGACATTGTCTCCCAACTGCCCAACTTGAGCTGACCCTCTAATGTACTCATTTCTAATCCTATCCTTCCTCGTCACACCCAATGCAAATCTTTGCATCTTTAACTCTGCCACCTCCAGCTCTGTCTCCTGCTTTCTGGTCAGTGCCACCATCTCCAACTCATATAACATAGCTGGTCTCACTACTGTCCTATAGACCTTCCCTTTCACTCTTGCTGATACCCGTCTGTCACAAATTACTCCTGACACACTTCTCCACCCATTCCACCTTGCCTGCACTCTCTTATTCACCTCTCTTCCACAATCCCCTTTACTCTGTACTGTTGATCCACTCATCCACCTTCGCCAACTCTACTCCCTGCATCCTCACCATTCCACTGACCTCCCTCTCATTTACACACATGTATTCTGTCTTGTTTCTACTGACCTTCATTCCTCTTCTCTCCAGAGCATATCTCCACCTCTCTAGGGTCTCCTCAACCTGCTCCCTACTATTGCTACAGATCACAATGTCATCAGCAAACATAGTCCACGGGGACTCCTGTCTAATCTCGTCTATCCATCACCATTGCAAATAAGAAAGGGCTCAGAGCCAATCCCTGATGTAATCCCACCTCCAACTTGAATGCATCTGTCACTCCTACCGTAGACCTCACCACTGTCACACTTCCCTTATACATATCCTGTACAACTCTTATGTACTTCTCTGCCACTCCCGACTTCCTCATACAATACCACAGCTCCTCTCGAGGCACCCTGTCATATGCTTTCTCCAGGTCCACAAAGACACAATGCAACTCCTTCTGGCCTTCTCTAAACTTCTCCATCAACATCCTGAGAGCAAACATTGCATCTGTGGTGCTCTTTCTTGGCATGAAACCATACTGCTGCTCACTAATCATCACCTCACTTCTTAACCTGACTCCCACTACTCTTTCCCATAACTTCATGCTGTGGCTCATCAATTTTATTCCTCTGTAGTTACTGCACATCCCCTTTATTCTTAAATATCGGCACCAGTACACTGCTTCTCCACTCCTCAGGCTTCATCTCATTTTCCAAGATTCCATTAAACAATTTGGTTAAACACTCCACTGCCATCTCTCCTAAACACCTCCATGCTTCCATAGGTATGTCATCTGGACCAACGGCCTTTCCATTTTTCATCCTCTTCAAAGCTGTCCTTACTTCCTCCTTGCTAATCTGTTGCACTTCCTGATTCACTATCTCCACATCATCCAACCTCTTCTCTCTCTCATTCTCTTCATTCATCAGCCTCTCAAAGTACTCTTTCCATCTGCTCAACACACTCTCCTCGCTTGTGAGTATGTTTCCATCTTTATCCTTTATCACCCTAACCTGCTGCACATCTTTCCCAGCTCGGTCCCTCTGTCTAGCCAATCAGTACAGGTCCTTTTCTCCCTCCTTAGTGTCCAAACTCTCATACAACTCATCATACGCCTTTTCTCTAGCCTTCGCTACCTCTCTCTTCACCTTGCGCCTTATCTCCTTATACTCTTGTCTACTTTCTGCATCTCTCTGACTATCCCACTTCTTCTCCCACTTTTCCATCCTCTTCTTCTGTATACTCTCCTGTATTTCCTCATTCAACCACCAGGTTTCCTTTTCCTCCTTCCTCTTTCCAGATGTCTCGCCAAGCTCCCTTCTTGCTGTCACCCTTACTACTTTTGCTGTAGTTTCCCAGCTGTCTGGTAACTCTTCACTGCCACCCAGTGCCTGTCTCACCTCCTCCCTAAACTCAACCTTGCAGTCTTCCTTTTTCAACTTCCACCATTTGATCCTTGGCTCTTCCCTCACTCTCTTCCTCTTCTTGATCTCCAACGTCATCCTACAGACCACCATCCTATGCTGCTTAACTACACTTTCCCCTGCCACCACTTTGCAGTCTTCAATCTCCTTCAGATCAACTCTTCTGCATAGGATGTAATCTACCTGTGTGCATCTTCCTCCACTCTTGTGCGTAACCCAATGTTCTTCCCTCTTCTTAAAATACGTATTCACCATAGCCACGTTCATCCTTTTGGCAAAATCCACTATCCTCTGACCTTCTTCATTCCTCTCCTTGACACCATACCTACCCATCACCTCGTTGTCTCCACTGTTCCCTTCACCAACATGCCCATTAATATCCGCTCCAATCACCACTTTCTGTCCCTCGGGTAGACTGTTCATCACTTCAACCAACTCACTCCAAACATCTTCTTTCTCACCCATTGCACACCCAACTTGTGGGGCATATGCACTAACAACATTTATCATCACACCTCTAATTTCCAGCTTCATAATCATTACTCTGCCTGACACTCTTTTCACCTCCAAAACACTCTTGACATACTGTTCCTTCAGAATAAATTCTTCCCCATTTCTCCTCCCTATCCACACCATGATAGAACAATTTGAATCCACCTCCAATCCACCTGGCCTTACTCCCCTTCCATTTAGTCTCTTGCATGCACAAAATAATAATCTTCCTTCTCTCCATCATATCTGCTAAATCTCTCCCCTTACCAGTCATACTGCCAACATTCAATGTTCGTACCCTCAGTTCCACTCTCTTTACTTTCTTCCTCTCCTCCTGCCTCCGGACACGTCTCCCCCCTCTTCTTCTCCTTTTTTTTCATCCAACAGTAGCCCAATTTCCGCCAGCACCCTGTTGGCTAACGGTACTGGTAGCGGTCGTTGTTAACCCGGGGCTCGACTGATACGGTATGGAAATTTGTATTGTCTGCATATTGATTTGACAAAATTTTACACCGGATGCCCTTCCTGACCCTCCCCATTTATCCGGTCTTGGGACTGGCGTGAAGAAACACACTGGTTTGTGCATCCCCTGTGGCTGAGTTGAGTAGAGGAGACTGTGTGGGTAACAAATCCTCAAAGGCACTGATGAAGTAGATCCAGCAACATTCTTCAGCTTAAGGATGAATCAAAACTAGAGGACATCAGTGCAAATTAAGGTGACGTGCATTTAAAACTGAAGCACGGAAGCACTTCTTTATACAAAGAGTTGTGGGATTCTGGAACAAACTACCAATCTATGTCGTTGAAACAGACCCTTGACAACCTTTAAGGAAAATCTGGATGAGGTTGTAGCATCACAGTGACACGATCAAAAAGACGATAATTTATTTTTTCGGTGGGGAGCCCAGGAATGCACTCAGCCTTGACCCAACTCCAACCCGTACTCACTCACAGATACACATGAACAGCAGATTAAGTCAAGAATAATATAATATATTAAATGAAATAGAAGTAGAAATAAATAAACAGATAACCCTACTTACTCCCCTATGGCAATAACAAATAATAACATGACTCAACAACAATGAACCTGAGCAAAAACTCTGACAAATTCCAAAACATTGTCTAATGTAGCAGAGGCAGTTGTTGATGGATGGCGAGTGGAAAATCTTATGAACGGTTCACTGTAAGCAATGTAATGTTTGTCCTACCGCTTTCCTTGCATGGTATGGGATGATGTGATTGGGAGCACTCCATTTGATGAACACATGTCCAATCTCACACAAACAAGCAGACACGAGACAGACCATAAATCTAGACAGAAACAGTAATCCAAGATAAGTGGGCAATCCAAATGAGAGAGAAGAGTTTTAACAGACAGACGAACAATTGCTATCCTTTTGCATCTTGCCGGTTCCCTTTTCAAAGAGCCAACTGGCTTGATCTTCTTCCCAGCAGCTCCTGCGCACCTCCAAAATTGTCCAATACCATTATACCCAATGGGGGCACTAGGATATTCATTACTTTTTTAGGTAGCATTGCTACAAGGCATTGGGACAACTTAGCCATTAGCTAAACAAATGGGATTGATGGACTGACTGGTCCACTCTCGTTTGTCAAATTTATTATGTTCTAAAATCAGATGACCACATGGTATACTTTTTTACTGTGGTTGTGTACTATTTATTAGACTGCATATAAGCCAGGAATGATTATGATTTTTGTATTATTTTGAAGGCAAGTTAAACATATAAACTCTGTTAGTCAAGTGTTTTTCATTATTCTTCATCCCAACCTCTGTTCTTGGAGTGATGTTCATTTTAGTTTAGCTATTAAGAATTAAATAACCCCTCCCCCACCTATTAATTTATTTTCAGAAGTACACAACCTAATTACAGGATCCTGGGGGGCCTGAGTCTTTACATTTTTGCAGTAAAAAAAATCAACCACTAGCTACCATTTGCCATTTGAATGCTTTATTATGCCTTTAAGTGATCTGCATAATATTTCATAACATTATTAAATATATATGTAAAAATGTATGCGTTCATACTTGTAATTAGTTGTATAATTATTTAAATAGTCGTCAGTTATATAATTAGTTAATTGGGCAATTAAACTAGAAAAAAAACTTTTTCCATGAAGCCTTCTACAAAAAGCTAGGAAACTTCTTAATTCTGTCAACATATGTGAACAATGTGCAAGAATAAGTTTTTACCAAAGCAACAATCACAAACAAAATTAATATACCACCTATACTAAATATGAGTAATCACTTGTCTGTTTTACACAGAAGGTGAGTGGCATAATCTTATACTACAAATGTTACTTAATTTGGTAAATTCTACACAATGTTATTTTATATTTTCAAGTAAAGTTCTCTAACTTATATAACAGAAAAAACTGTAAGTTGCTATGAATTGTTAAAAAAAAATATCAAATGTGACTGATTAAATGGGACAGTACTGTCAAAACAGCCTGTGTTCATTCTGGTGTATGAAATCTGCAGTGTACCAGAGCTGGGTTTGCTAGACTAAACACAAAATAAAATGCTCTAGACAACCACTCCATCCATAAACATGGAATCATAAGCTTAACAAATTTAATGTGCTGTCATTTCCAGGTGAGAGAAAGACAGCTAGATATACCGTACTGACAATATTCCAACCTGAAAAAACAAAAACAAATAAAAAAAACACAAAAAATAATTCTTTCATGTCAAAACTGAAAATGAAATGAGGAGACTTTTGGCTGATGTCCCAGCTTGATGCCTGCTAAAACTAGTGGCTTCTAGCAGTAAAATAGTAGCAATCTTTATTTCAAAGTAGCACACAGCTGCATTCCTATGATAACATATTTTATTGACAGTAGGTAATATACTTTTGATAACTTCGGAACTGAAAAGTTGAAAACATGTTTATCATGTTTATCTAAAGCACCAAAGAATATTTGGCTAATATATACTATTGATGAGTTATAAAAAAATATCCAGATACGGCAGTATATGGTGCAATGATATAGTGATTAATTCTAGTGCCTCACAGCTCCAGTACTAATCCCCAGCCAAGTTTGTGTGAATTTTGTTTGAAATTGGCAAGTCTAAATTACCTCAGAATGAGTTAGCTTGTGTTTGTATGTGAGGGTATTTAATGCTGAATTGGTGGAATTTCCAGGGCTACTTTATGTTCCGTGTCTAATTCATGTAGCAAAATAGCAATATCCCACAATCTTGTGGACAGTAAAGATGTGCTGCTTATTATATTGTACACGTTTACATTACCTGATAACAAACACTGTCCTTAAACACATGCATGCTGTAAGTTTTATCACATTGTTTATTACCTGAGAAGCTCTTGGAACATCACCTGTAACTATCAATACATCAGTAACATGAAGGTACTAAAAGGATTACTATGAAAGGATGTACTTACTTTAAAGGGATGAATGAGTGGCTAGTATTTCAGAGACCTGCATTTGATTGCTAGTCCAGCCTCTCTCTCTCTGTGAGTATAAAACCTCTATTGTATTCTGTTGTTTTTGTCTGCTATTTCCTCCTACAGTACAAAAAAGTTTAACAGGTAAATTGGCCCATTAGAGCTGGAATGTGTGTGCATGAGCATATTCAGTAATGTCTCCTACAATGCTGGTTTCTTCTGTGCTGCTGATTCTCCCACAATAACATCAGTCTCCTTGAAACTTTGAAATTGATAACAGAAGGTGAAGGGAATGGAGTAGTATTAAACATTATAATATGCCAATCATTGGGAACCCCTAGAAAACGTTTTTCAGTACTCAATCAGAAAGCAGTGTATTGCTAGTTAACATTATATACATTCAAATTATATCATTAGCTAATATTTACACTATAATATGAAGTGAATAAATGCAAAAATATGTCAATGTTTAAGGGAGAATTATAACAGATAGATAGATAGATAGATAGATAGATAGATAGATAGATAGATAGATAGATAGATAGATAGATAGATAGATAGATAGATAGATATGTACCTTTTTTACTGATGTTCAAGAAATATATTAACAAACACACCATCAATTCAATGCAAAAATTACAAACGGAAAATCTGACTAAAAGGAACAACAAACCCCTCTCATATGTACTTTTTAATGACTAAAAAGTCCAAAAAGGTATAAAGGAGCCCCAGTAGTGTTTCTTGATACACTTCTGTTGGATAATTTCTTGGCTGAAAAGACTTAGTGATAGTGTGTCATAAAGGGGATGTGCATCATTATTCATAATGGCCATCAGTTGTGGAATAAAATAATTGAATGTAAAATTAATATAAGCCTCTTTAAAGCCAGACCTCTGCATTAGGATTGTAAAACTTTTTTTTTTAATTTCACACTACCTAACACTGCAACCTAGGCTGGGATCTAGCTATTTTCCTATATGTTTTGACCCCAGGGGCATCATTTATAAATGGAACTTATAAATGGATTTAGGCATGAAAATATGCACACAACAAAAAAAAATAAAATCCATACAGAAAAAAAAAAAAAAAATATATATATATAAAATTTATAAAACCTGGTGTACATACATTTCTAATTAATTTACTCTTTATAAATCACAGTCATCTTGTAAATTTGTGCATGTGAACATGCCTAAAATGCTGCCCTGGAATATTTATATATTAAGGATGCTAATAAACCTTATAACGTTGTGAAACTGCTTGAGTTCCGAAAGCACAGCTCTCAAAACACTTCCAAGACTGATCACTAGAGGAGGAAAACATTGTCAAAATATCCCATCTAAAAACCCAAAGGCCCTGAAAGGCAAGGCGATACACAGTAAACAGAGCCACAATACGTATCCAAAAATCGTATTCAAAAACAGAATTCAAGACGTGAAGACAAAACCAAATCACAGGGTCGGAAATCCGGAAAACATGAAGCAAAGCAATAGCACAGTAACTCACCAAAACACTCTCCACTCCAGCATGTTCAGTAAACCATGATGAATCATGGGGATGCCCTCCTTTAAATAGGGTGGAAGGCCATTCCTGTTGGTGATGGGCAGGTGGCCATGCCCCTTGTGGGGCCACCCACAAAGTACAAGGGATGCAAGTAAAGCCCATTCCCTTTTACAGCATACAATTAGAAAGATGTGTATAATAAATGAAATAAATAAATTGCATAAAATAGTGAAAAAAACACAAGAATTGGCACTTTGAACCCCAGCCAGGGGAGACATACTGGCTGAAACATGACACATGCATATCTAAGCATGATGCTGCAGAATTTCATTGGCTGGCAGAGCAGCTCCCTACTAACATGTCAAGATGTTGCCACCACCATTCAAGGGTATGTAGCACTGCTCCACAACTGTGCGTCCAAGATCATATGCAACATTATAGCATCTCTCCTTTAAGTTCTGTGGGTTTAGAAAAGGTGTAAGGTGCCAGCATCTCAGTGGGTAGGCAATATCAGCTGCCGCATGTAATAACATCACTGCTGTTACAATGAATAGTATAAGTTTTATGAAACACTGAGGGTTCAGCCAGTTACCTTATCAACAAGCCATTCATCACATGCAGTACCATCACTTCTGCCAAAGCTAATTTGCGTCAAAATAAATGAATCATTGTGACATGCTGTTTGTCATGCCACATTTTGGCATTACTCGCAATGTCTGCTTTAATGGAATGTTACTGCTCACGGTTAACAAAAGCATTTTCATTCTCATTAGGTGCTCTTATTACAGCATACAGTAAGTGCAGTAAATTGTTCTGATTATGTCAGGAAAACCTGACAGACCGGCAAATTGCCTTTTTATGTTGGCAAAAACATGTTATGTCTTATATACGTCCACCCACACCATACAAAAACTGGTTGTAGTGCCTCACTGGTCAGTTAATGGCATCCAGTGAAGCAGGCATGACACAGTGAATCTTGGTTGAGATATTCCTGACCTGTAGGTCATTTCTCTGAAAAGTGGCAATAGGTAGATGATGTAAACTGACAAAAAATATGCAACATTAGCCCTCTTAAAGGGGAATTAAAATGCAATCTTAGCCTCATATTCAACATTTTTTAGGTGTAATATGTTTGTCATTTCAATGCACATTTTAATAATGACTTAGTGGTGTGAATTATTGTATTTAATGCGTGTTAGTCATTATTTAGCTGGTTTGGCTGCATTTCTCTACTTGATTGAGGATGTCATCATTTCCTAGTTACTATCCCATCAGCTTTTCTTTAATTAATCTTGAAAAGAGACTTGAAATATGAGTATGCGAGCTTTATAAATGAAACTTCAACTTCTACATGCAAACAAATATTAAAACTCATGGGATGCAGGTCTATCAAAAATGCACTGACAAGTCTACAAGTGTTTATTACAAAATAGACTCTCTGTTTATTTACTTAGTACATAAATAATTTATTCTGATGGCTTTATGTCTTTGGAGCCAGGGCATTTGTTCTGACTTAATCAGATGAGCCTTACATGCTTTCATATACAGTAATACTGTATATAAAGTATTTGGATTTCCAAGAGTTAAGTTACAACTCAGATCAGGATACTCGTGACCTAGTAACACTGAGTGTATTTTTCTTCTCCTTGAACAAATTCCTTGGTATTTTCCTGTCTCCCTTAGAACAATAAACTGTCTATATTTCCTTTAACTTTCTTTTTTGAATCAGCTTTTGTATATTCATTTGAATGAATTTTTAATATGTTGCTAATATTGACATAGTGCTGTATGCTGGTGTTACTAATATGTCTAATTTTTCACCAGACAATATATAGATTTTTTTTTCAGTGATATTGTTTACTAATCTAGAAATGACTGAAGTCCCCATCATGTTACCTACAATACCATGTGGCAAATCCTAAGACAGAGCTAGACATAATATACACATGTTGATAAAACAATTAATCATTAAAGTCACTCAATTTATATATTTGGTTACCAAGTTCAAAATGTTGTTAATCAACAGTTTTCAACATGGTTTTGCTATCCATGATATGAATTAGTTTAATTTCAATACATATAGTGTGTCACCCAGTCCATATTTCACTCCCATTTTATTTACGGTAATGATCATTGTTGCTCCTCCTGTTCTTCTTTATGAGATTAGCTTAAAATGATCTTCTCTGTGTCCTGTTATTAAGTCGAGTTTACGTAACTTTGGCGTTATTTTTGACCAGTCCCTGACGCTTGATTCATATCTAAGATCAGTCAGCCGCTCGTATTTCTTTCATTTAAGAAACGCTGTTTCAAAGTCAGAATTGGAGAGGTTTGTTCATTCTTTAATTTCCTCATGACTTGATTACTGTAATGCCCTCTAGACAGGTTTGAGCAAGTCCTCTCTCTCACATCTTCAGTTAGTCCAAAATGTAGCCGCCAGGCTCCTAACTCGTGCCAGCCGGAATGGTCATATCACTCCCATTCTGCACACACTGCATTGGCTCCCAGTGTTTTATAGAATTATTTTTAAAGTTTTGGTACTTACTTTCATAGCTTTGCATGGACAAGCTCCTGAGTACCTAACCAGTCTGCTCCAACACCATAAAGCTTGTCGGACTCTTAGATCTGGGGAACAGGGCCTTCTAGTTGTCCCACGCACTCAGCTAAAAACCCGTGGGGATCGTGCCTTTCAGTCTGTGGCACCAAGACTATGGAATAGCCTGCCTTATGGTCTGCATGCAGGTGAGTCTTTTGATTCTTTTAAAAAAACATTTCTTTGTAAACAGGCTCTTAAGTGCTAAATCGTTCCTGTTTGTTTATTTATTATTTTTATTTTTTTTTTGTATATTTTGTTTTAACTGTTGTATTTGTACTGTATTTGCTGTTCAGCGCTCTGTGAGCTTTTGTCTGTGAAGTGTGCTATATAAATAAACTACTACTACTACTACTACATGTCCACTTGTCCAAATTATTAGTATTAGGAGCTGTCTATAGATCTATAGATATATAGGCCTCTTGCAACATTTTTTCTTTTGTTATATTATTCTTTAGGGATTTTATTAAATGATTACTACTGGTTTATTTTTATTCTTTCTGCAAATGTCTATTGCATGCCAAGATTATTATTATGAGGTGAATACATTGAACTAAACTAATTTAAAGTGAGCTGACTAAACTGCAGAAACAGTCAGTATATATTGTTTAAACACCAAATGAAATTAAGTTGAATTAGAAATACAACAGTTCATGTCCATCGAGTGCTTGACCTTTGAAAGAGACTCTGTTAAAGGCCAGATTTGAAGCCTATTAGTTTCTGCACTTTGAAGTGTACTTATGTTACTCAACAACTTTTGTCATTTCTATTCTTAGAACAGTTAGCCTTTCGTCTTATTTCTTTTCTGTTTTAATTAAGTGATCTTTTCACTGTGTATTTCTTAATTAGTGGTTCTATGACCGGCTTAGGGATTTAATTAATAACTAATATATTACAAATGTTTCAAATGATAAGACATCTACGGAGCCTGGAAATGTTATGTTTGTATATTAGAAACATTAATAATATAACAGTTAAACCTGAGAATACAGTATTTTCTTGTTCATTGATATTTAAATGTTTGGCTGTCTTTTAATGACAAAAGTATTAATTTGGATGCCCCTTTTTTGACAGCTGCTCCTGATAAATAATGGTAATCTATTTAAAATAGTTCTTCAAATTGTGCCACTTTTCACATTTCTTAATCAGCTAAACTCCTTTAAAGACTGTTAAGCTAAGCACCTTAAAAGAGCTAAACTCTTTTAAGATTGTTTTCTCCAAATGTCATATGTGCACAGAATTAAAAAAAAAAAACTTTTATCTTGTATCTTTAAAAAAGGTGACTTTGTCAATTCCAATGGATTGTTGAGACCTTGAAATCTGTCAGAGATGACCTGCTTAGCTTTACAGTCGTGGCTTCTTCTTTCCAACTTCTGCAATAAGAACTTTGCAACAAGGTTAAACTTGCTCACCATTGCCAGGATAATCCAGTTGACCTGCTGTCAATTCAACTTACCTGCAATTCTAAAAATAAAATAGGTTTTCTTGGATTTATAGAAGCATTTGCCTTGTGATAGAAAGTACACTAGACAGAAATTTGTTTTTTCCATTCATATTTTATATAACATGTACAAAAACTATTTAGCATGTATCCCATTTCTGTGTTCATTTTATTATTGAATTGCACATTTTTTACTTATCCTACCCAGACAATAAAATATTAAAAATGAAAACTTTGGAAAATCATTTTAATTTTTTTTTTTCCTATGAAAAATGTTTTGAAATATCCATGGCTGCTATCATTTTTTTGACATATCTGCAATAGCTTTTGGCAATGTGATGGTGCAACAGTTGCTATTTCCTCCTTGCTAAATTACACTAACTGGGGACTGGTTATTGACAGCAGATTTGCATCTTGCCACTGACTTTTGATTAAGTTTAAGTCATAACGCTAAAAAATAACGTTCGTTAATCTCCTTGATGTTAACCTAGAGTGTGACTCGGGCTCGGAATTCTATGCAATTACGGTTAATCACGAGTCAGACTCAGCATGACGCTTAATGATCTACTATATATTTTTAAGCCTGTAAAACACTCTCAGTATTTTTCTGCCATCTAGTGGATGAAATAATATGCTACCAAAAATCATGAATATCTCTATGTGTTTTACCACTCTACGTAAACTCATCATGAGAGGGATTGAGCCTTCAATGAAAAATACAATGGCAAACGAAAAGCCATAAAGGCAGTTTAGAACAAACTGAAGCTGAACCATTGCTTGAATCGAGCAATAGTAACGATGACATGAACTTGTCATCAGACTTTCACATAGAAAATGAAATTGATGCATGATACGCCATTGTACAATGGAACCCCTGTGATACGCCCTGTAAATTTGCTTCAGTGAAGCTTTACTGCAGTATGACAGTAGCTACAAAATACAAAAAATGTGACAAAATAATTACGTTGAAGTGCAAAGATAAGCAAGATGTTAGCCCTCGAAGCATTGTTCAAAATGCGTCAACTGTCAATATTTGTGTCTGGGGTACTGTGTAAGTCACTAAGCCTTGTGGTCAGGCACTGTCATTCTGTTTTCTCATGCTAAAGCAACAGAAAAAATGTTATAAGAAAAATGTGCGTTGGTAACCGTTTCAAAACATACCACAGAAAGGACATGTACTAAATCTGCATCAATACAGCAGTGGACACTTGACATACTGTACCTTTACTATTGTGTTTATATTGACATTTTGGTATTTAGATATTTATGTTACACATAATAACATGCTTTCTTGTTGAAAAAAATTTAACTTTTTTGGCCTATTTATCCTGGGGTAAATATATGGCAAATACTGAGGCAGAGCTTGACATAATATGTACCTAATTCCTAGGCTACATCTCTCCTATATTCCGTCTGCTTTCTTGTTCAAATAAAATAATTAAAACATACAATAAATTATCTAGTTACATTAACATTTGTTATATTGCTATTGAATAATGTGTACACAAAGTAACTCATTTTACGTGTATAGTTACCAAATTTATAATGTTGTTAATCAACAATATCCACAATATTAATTACTTTAACTTCAGTATATAGCTATAATACAGCCTCAGTCCATTTTATTTACTCCATTTTATTTTCTGTAATGATTATTGAGAGCCACAATATTTCCACTGACCTCTAATAGTTTTGATGTCATATCTCAAAAAAAATCATTCAAAGGCATCTCTTTTTCCTACATAAAGGCATTGCAGGGTTTCTCTGGCATTGTGTGTTAGATCATGGTTCAATCTTTGCTTGATTAGAAAAAAACAACATATAAATTATATGGGGAGAACGAGAAAACTGCACACACGGTGACAAGGCCCCTGGAGCTGTGATACACCCCACTATGCCACAATGCCACCCTTATTAAGAATAACAGCAGTAGTTAGCTGTTTTTGTAAGTACTGTATATAGATTAAAATATGCATTTTTTCTGTGCGTCTAAGTACAGGAATGAGATATGAAAAATAATTGCTATTTATAAAAAAATGCTTCACTAGAGCTGCCCTTTTTCAAAGTCTATGATATGATATGATTTAAAAAATCCAGACATTTGATTGTCACAGTTTTTCATGTAATCTGTAAATGGAATAATATAAACTGACAAAATTTGGAGAAAGTGGCATACTACACAGCACCACATTTTATTATGTCACATTGAACTGTCTTGAAATAGTTGTTAGAAAAATAGCAACAGTCAATTACATCCATGGTAAATGTCACTGTCAATGATGTCCTGAAGTCAAATTTGTTTATTTAAAAGCAATCAGAAAATATGTCTGTCTATGAGATCATTTTATTACCATGTAGGTTTATATGGGAATTCAGTCTGTGACCATAATTATGTAAAAAACAAGAAAGATGCTGTCACAAAAGAATTTGTTAAAAAATGAGTTGTATTTGAATAATAAAGTTAAACTTCAAATTTAAAGGTGTCACAGAAGATTGAAATTCTTCTTGTATGTCTTCCACAGGCTAGTGAAAGTAGAAGAGTACCAGCATCAGACAAGTGCAAGATTCTAGTGAAGTTTGTTAAGAATCGTATCTGCAGAGTAACAAATTGTAACACTGCCACCTATGGAGTTTTTAGTTAGTAATCTTTCTACAATCAAGTTACAAGTATACATATGTGAAGCTATAACAGAATGAATTAAACATTAAACATAAGATAATGGATCAAATGTAACTCAAGGGTTAACTAAATGTAACTTAAACCTTAAGCACATGAGGTCTCTCCCTCATCTTAGAGAAGCCACCAACATAATTTTCTAAGGTTAGAATGAGGTAAATGAGTAACAAACACTCCCCCAGAAAGTGGGGATAAACTGATGGGAAAGCCCATACCCACCTCTTATGAAGAAGTGCCCCGTTCAGTAGGAAAATCCACTAAACATCCCACTTAATGAAGTGGTGTTCAGGATAATGGGAGAATCGACATGAGTCAGGAATTATAGGTGGCTTTTGTTGATTAGAGGACGACATAAATTTCTGCATATTAAGAATTAGATGACATGATGTGTTGGATACGGTGAAGTAATTACAAAAAAGTGTAAAATCAGATAAACTGTTTAATTGAGGGCTCACTCCATGGACTGAGACGTTTGTGTCTAATTCTGTGCAAATAAAGAATTGTTCTGCATTCTCATCTGGGCTCTATAACTGCCTTCTTTGAAGATAGAGAAAACCTTTTTCCATAACACACCTAGGAATGCTATTTTGAATCAGTTTTCAGGAATATTTAATCCGTTTCAGAGACTGTGACTCACCGCTTTGTTAAATCACTGATTGACTTATACTGTATTTTTGTAGCTAAAATGATGGCATTTTTATGTTCAGTTCATTGATACCACTGTCTTCTACTCAATTCAGTTCAATTCAATTCATTCAACCGCTTCATATTTCTCACTGTTTTTCTTTTTTTCTGAACATATTTAATAATTACTGGTCTTATTTAAAATTACAATTGATTTGGTTTCTGGCTTGTCACTTATAGTATCCACTAGAAATTAGATAAAAGGATTTTAAATTTACCTATGAACCAGCAGGCCCCCCGTGACCGCAAGGTATGAAATTCCAGGTGCCATGAGTATACTTCAAATGGGCTGTTAATTTGGAGTTGTGAAGTGGACCCAAAGGTTGCCTTGTCTGCTGTCAAAGGCACTAAGAAAATGAAAGCAGGCTGTGCAAAATAGTGCCGTAACGTTATTTGCACTGTGATTGCGAGCACCTAAGCAGTTCAGTTACACTTTACTGCAGCAGCTGTTTGTTGGAGATGGAAAATGCCGGATGTGAGTGAAAGATATGCTAATCAAATAAAATGGATGAACAATCTGCGTTTATAGCAGGTCCTGGAGCATACAAATACAGTGGCATTTTGTGCTTTACAGAGAACTGATATACCTGACACTATTTTAATGCTGGATGGATTTAATCTTATTTGAGCAGACAGAGACCCAGTGCGGTGTAGAAAAAAGACAGGTGGGGAACTGGTCATCAATGTGAATGAGGAATGGTGTATAAGGGAGTATATTATAGATAAAACTACAGTTTGTAATTCATATTTTTAATTTCTGGCTATTAGAATGTGTCTACATTATTTGCCCAAGGAGATAAATTACATTATTATTAATGTTTACATTCCTCCCTCTGCAAATGGGGACCTAGCAATGAAAATTATTTATTTTATCACTAACATTTTAATTTTAAACACTTTAATGATAACTCACTATAGCCCAGCATTTATAATATGTGCTGACTTCAACCAAGTGACTTTGGAAGGAATGATGACAAATTTCTACCAATTTGTGACATGTTCCACTTGAGGAATTAACAAGCTGGATCTGCTGTACTCAAATGTTAAGGATATATTTAAAGTGTAATCTACTTGTTTCTTTGATTCATCTTATTCCCAGCTTCAAGCCTGCTATTAGACAACGAACTGTTACCAACAGTGAAGAAGTGGAGCCAGTAGGCTGAAATGACTCTGAATGATTGCTTCCAAATGACAAACTGGGAAATGATGTGTGAGTCACATGGGGACAATATTGAGGGACTCTGTCACTGCATCACAGACAATATTAAGCCACAAAGACAATACATTGCTTTCCAGACAACAAGCCCTGGATTACTAAGGAGCTGAAAGGTCTATTGAATGAGAAAAAGACTGCATTCAAATCCAGTGACAAACAGGCTCTGAAGGGCATACAGAGTGTGCTAAAGAAAAAGCTGAATGTAGAAAAGAAAGCTTAGTAAGCAAAAATAGGTATAATTACAGGATTTAAGCAATCTAGGGCCCAGTTGCGAGAAGAGGATCTGGACAAAGCTAACACTGTGAGCCAATTTTTTTCTATCTATCTATCTATCTATCTATCTATCTATCTATCTATCTATCTATCTATCTATCTATCTATCTATCTATCTATCTATCTATCTATCCCTGATTGTACCTTCATTTGAATGCCCACATGTCTGAAAGAATTACATTATTTAGAAAAAGCACACAATAAAAACCCTGCAATTAAGCAGACAATAGAATAGAATAACAACATATTTATTTCAACAACAAATCAGTTACACATAGAGAACTAATTATGAATTTTGAAAACCAAATGTATATCAAGTGTAAATGAGTTAAATTTAATGCCAACACAGGCTTAATGTAGATGACAGGAACTGTATATCCAATAAAAATCAGTGTTCTCATTTTTACTATTCCAGCATTGATTCCTTCTGTGCATTATTTCTGTACAAATACATTTTTTGAAAAACTTTTTTTCTTGTTATAACAATAAACCCTCTTTTAACATTCAGATTGCTAAATGATTTTGTACAATTGTAACAAATAGAGACTAGAATAGTACAATGTTGGAGTCCCAGCTGGAATGAACTGTTTAATAGAATGAAAAGATGAAAGAGTCCAAAGAAAAACTCAAAGGTTACTTCCAATATGGAATTTCCATCCTCTTTGGTAGTAGGTCCGACAATGAACACTCACCTCTAGTCTGGGACCTTCTTAAAAATGGAAGCACTGGAAGGGGCTAGACATGTGGAATCTGGGATGAAGCAATGATAGGGTACTGTAATGTCCTCCTCTACTCTAAATTTAAACAGGGAAATGAAGTTAAAGTTTTTTACCTGAACTGAGCCCTCAATGCAATTCCTTGGTTTGCATCTCTTACATTGTATATATAACAGTCTATTTGGCCTGTTAAAAAATTACCCTAAAGTAATATTTTTTTCTCTGTGCAATGACTCATATTGACATGATGGTAAAATTACTTGTTAATATGAATGAAGTCTTGTACTAAATATGTAATATCAAGAGAAATGTATCTCAAGTAAGCCAACTCAGACCACTCCAAAGTGAAGTTTTGTTAGTAGGTCACATTGCAGAGATGAACACTTTACTATGCTTTGTAGCATTATAAAGACCTTAAGAAGTTTGTTAATGTCTTTTTAAATAATAGTAAATGAGTAATAGATGCATTTTTGCAGTATCTAAATTAAAGTATTAACATAATTTTATACTTTGTAGTTTCTATTCAAAATAGAATACCTGTTTCTCCATTCTCAAGAAATGTTGTGGCTGCAGTTTTCAAAAAACAAGAGTAAAAAAGATGGATCCAACTATCCCAAAACAAAATTAAAATGTTTAAAAGTATACAGCACAAAACAACCTTATATGTCACATAAATGTGAATGCTCAAAATTTAACAACAAAATGAATAAAATTGCATACACACATTTTTTTATTTAACTTTCTATATTATTTCCATGGCCGGCCAAGTAATCATACTATAGTTAAACAAGATTAATAACTGAACTAATTGTAAGGAAAACTATCAGTTTTGTCATTTCACTTTGATTACTCCTTCCATCTTTAGAATTTGAAAAAGGACACGAAAACTGCAGCCATCATGAAAGCTGGAAAGCCGTCCCCTCACCAATAGCAAAAATTGTAGGGTTGTGGGAGAAAGCCATCTCTTTGATACTGCCTTCCTCTTCACATCTGCCTATAGGCACAATAAACAGGATTCATAGTTCAATGTGCAAAGATGATTTTTATATTTACATTTTAGTAAAATATCTATATATATATAATTCACTAAGGCAAGACACCCATGGAAAGCACACCGGAAGGGGTGTGGATTCACTAAGCCGCCGACAAGTAAGACACCTATGGCGCATGCAGGAAGGAGCCACGGCGGAAGTGAATCGCCATATGCAGCGTGTAAAACGGTTTGCGAGGGGTATCTCATGGGATCCTTAAAACAATCCTTTACAACTGAGGTTAAAACACAATGAAGTAAGCAGTCTCTAAAAACCGAGTTTTCGGTTACGACGCACAACCGCATGCACCATAGCAAACTGTTTTACACGCTACATACAGCAATTCGCATCCGCGACAAACGTGCGTCTTCTTAGATGCTCCTGCAGGAACACAGAAAGTCTACGTGAATCACAGGTGCATCTGGACTGTGCAAAGACGACAATGACTCAAGTGACGAGTCCGGCAGGTTTCAGTCACGGACGATTGTGTATTGCTTTGTTCCGTGCATTGTTACAATGTTGTTTTTCTTGCTGATTTATTACATTACTGATTTTTCAAATGTTAATTTTCTCCCTGTGCTTAAAAATCATTAAAAAACCAGCCTGATTATGCGGCGTACGGCTAGTTGAAAAGAACTTTAATAGATACATCTGTTGTAGTAAAAAGCAAGTTTCCAAGCTATTTATATACAGTTTAACATCAAAAGTAGTTTTGTAATTTTTAAAAAAGTTACAGACAGAAAATCTTTAAGAAAACAACACCAATGATCAGAATACAGAAACCATGGCTTAGTGGCTAAACACTAGGGGCCTCATTTATAAAGCGTGCATAAGCAGAAAAAGAGGCTTGTGCATACAGAACTTCCCAAACAAACATTAGGATTTATAAAAGAAAACATATATTTATGGCAATTCTGCGTATACAACATTTTGAAGAAACTGGGAAATGATGATACCCTTGATCAGCAGGGAAATTAAGCCATACCAGCTAAATGAAAATTCACACATATATAATAATACATATCACCAAGTCATTATTACAATTCTGCATGGTGGCGCAGTAGTAGTGCTGCTGCCACGCAGTTAGGAGACCCGGGTTTGCTTCCCGGATCCTAGTTTTGCCAGGCATGACGGTACTGTCCGTGGTGGCTTGCTTGTTGGTAAGGTAACTGGCTAAACCCTCAGTTTTTCTTATGTTTTATACTGTTCATCGTATCAGCAATCATATCATTACATGTGTCGGTTGATAGTGGCTAACCACTCAGATGCTCTCCTGGACCCCTGCGTGCTCAGTTGCAGGGCACAACCTTATGGGTCACGATGCATCAAGAGGGAGGCTACTCTGCTAGCCAATGAATGACAGCAGCATCATGATTGCATATGTATGAGGTTGATTAGCATCGCAGCTCGATCACAAATGCACAATTACAAGACGACTATGATTTATAAGATAATTTCTGTAGAAATGTACGTAAGGCAGGTTTTATTTATGTGAATTTTTTTTTAGCATACACGTCTTCTTATTTTTTCCTATGTACATATTTTCACAATCAAAGCCAGGCAAAGTTTTATAAATGAGGTCCTTGGAAACTGCAAAGATACCAATCCAGCACTTATATATAACTCACTGTTAAGTCACACATAAACTGCATTCATTTAAATTGTAAAAAATACACGCAAACTATCATTATGTATCCTGATCTTTCAAAACAACTTAGATAAATGTATCTGAATCTTAAATAAAACTGTAGTAGGACCTGCAACTTATATGTCTGTCTGTCATTAGACTTATTAGTGCAATAAATAATTTCTAAATAATAATCAAAACTTTCCTTTAAGTCCACAACTGTATACAAATATAATACAAAAATTTGTACAAATATTACAAGTAAAAACATGAAAATTGTCTATCTTTATATAATACGCTACCATGGCTGTCCATTTGTCTGTCCAGGATTTTAAATCACCTCTAGGTCGCAAACTGTTTGAACTATTGACATGAAATTTGGTACACATACACTACTTGATGTCTACTATCCACTTTCGGGGTAATGATTGACCTCCAAGGTTATTCCTCTTTTTATTTTTATTTTATTTTATTGTAGAATCAACTTTCGGCAGCGGCCAGTAGTGCGGCCGTGCGGCGCATGCATATGGATGCCGTTCTCCTCCCTACCGCCTTCACTGTCACTTCTCCTACCTCTTCATATCTTAAATCATTCTTGAGGCTGATTGAAGACTTAAGTGCAAGCTTAACTGAAAAATTAAAGAAACTGTACTAAGTAAATGCAACACAACCATTGACTCTGAGCAAACAAATGCTAAACATAGAGAGAAAGAGTATGAAAGCTATGAATGCTCAAGACAAGTGTTATCACTGCATGCTGTTGTGCAGTGCGCAGTTACTGGTTAACTATAATATCTTTTATTGCATTTATTGATTATTGATTGAGATTTTTAAAAGATGACACCTCTGTGTTTGTGTTCATTGTAAGACAAAAGCCTTTGTTTTATTTTAAGTGTGTCAACTTCCTGTACTCAAATAAAGGATACCTATATCACATTCCACATAGCACTTACTGAAGGATATTATAGATTTTCTTTTAGTATGGAATGGTAATGCAGTCTTAGCGCTGCTACCTCACAGTGAGGAGACCCAAATACGCATCCCGGCTGCTCCCTGTGTGAAATTTGCATATTCTTCGCATGTCCATATGGCTTTCCTCTGGGTGCTACATTTTCCTCCCACAATCTAAAGACATGTCAATCAGGTGAACTTGCATTGCTAAATTGGTCCTAGTGTTTGTGTGTGTGTGTTCACCCTATGATGGACTGGCACCCTGTCCAGCTGTTGTTCTCACGTGTGATGATTACTGGCATAGGCTCCAGCTACATTGTTACCCTGCTCTGGATAAGTGGAATAGGAAATAGATGGATTATCTTATGCCAACCAATTATTTCAAAAGGAACAGCAGTCTTTATTGCATGCAGTTATAGAGTTCTTTGTGTTTTGTGCTTTTTTAGGAGAGAAAAGGTGAGAAGTATCAATAACTATTGGACAAGTTTCTCAAAAAGGGACAATACTGTCTAATTTGTATTTATTATTTTTTATTTAGCAAATATGTTTATCCGAAGTCACTTACAAGTAGTGTATAATGTATTGTAAATAATGTGAAAATATAATGTTCACAAGTAATAAGGAACAAAGTAGAACACAAGAAGTATAACACTATAGTCAGTACCAAGAACAAATGAAAAGCTGGATCATAAACCAAGTCAAAGCTGCTTGACTGTTGATTAGGTTAGTGCAGCTATGGGTACGTAGATGAAGAGCAGACTGATAGAAATTCCAACAAGTCCTAACTTTGTAAATAGGTGCATTTTAAAGAGCCTTTTGAACATTAAAGCCTTTGGAACAGTGAGGCTAGCCAGGGAAAGTTCACTCCACAGCTTTGCAGCTGAAAAAGAGAGGCATTGTTTGATCTTAGCAGGTATTGTGAGAGAAGGGACAGTCAGACAACAGGCTGTAGAACAACAGCAGCTTTTTGAAGTATGATAAGGAGAGGCCAGAGAGTGAAGCTATTGAGTAGCAGAGGCATATAAGCATCTGCAGGTCAGGGGAAGAGTTTTAAATTGAAATCTTGCTGCAGTATTCAGTATTAGAAATGTATTCTATTGTATACTAAAAAAAGTAAAACAAAATACGCAAAAATAATTATATAAATAGTAAAGACACTTCCATTGTAATTGTACTCATTTAACTTAGGCGTGCTGTTATTTATCTGTAATGTAGATCACAAGTGGTTTTTATTAATTTATCCACAAGAAAGACTAAACAACCTTACAATAAATAAAAATAACCGTAAATGCAACAGTAACAATTCTTATATTTTCCTATCACTTCACTTGCCCTGTCTTTTTGTACTCTCATCCCTTTGTAGTTTTCACCGACTCTGTAGTTTGAGACTTCACACAGACGTGCCCAGAAAGAAAATAGTGTTGTTTCATTCACCTACTGGTATAAGTTACCATTTCAACCTCGTGACATTTATTCATTTCTTTTTGCTGTCAGCAATTTCATTTTCTGCCTTCATTGTTTTTGATTTAATTCCACAGGGTTTGAAACACCTGTCCACCAGGAGCATTCTTCTTGCCCCAAGGTGCTATTTCAGTCTTGGCTGAACTCATTTATATACACATGCTTTAGGCATAAACTCAAGAGAAATATCTTTCAGGCATCTTCAGCACAGATCATACTGATTTTCTTGTATGTGACTTTATAATGTCTTTTTCTCAACACCATTTTAAAACCACAGCAAATTACCAGCTACAGTAGTTGCTTTATCAGTGACAGTTGGTACATCTACTGGTGTCTTGACTCCAAATGGTGTATGTTGGTTGCTTTTCTCCTGATTTCCATTTCTCAAGACAGAAGAGGAAGGCTATGTCTCAGTTCGCCAAAATTAAGTATGATGCATTGTCTGAATTTATCATAGTGCAATCGGTGTAAGTGATTTATAAGTCATTTATTAGTGCTCCTGTTCTATGATATGAAAATAATCATACATTGTGCACTCAACTGTAATTTGTGAATGAGCTGCAAAAATGTGTGGCCTTGCGGGTCCCTTACTACAGGGAAAATGTTTGTAAAGGAGAACAATGTTTTTTAAGCAAATGGAAATTGGACCAAGCAACAAAATGTAAAGAATGATGAGATCTAGTATCAATTTCTGAGCTCTGATTGTGATTTCAAGGTTTGATTATCATTTTTAGGGGAATAATTTGGACGTAACACCTGCTGCTTATTATCTCTACTGCTGGTGGTCCTAACAGTAGCATAGCAATCTTAACTGTGCGGTACATCGGTTTATACTGCAGTGGACGTATTATTGGGGTACAAATCTTGTCGACTGTGTTTCATTGCTTAGCAATGCGATGGTACACATTGCTTGACATGGGTCTCCAATGACCCTACCCCCTTGATTTTTGATTGTGTGTCATTTCCTCACAATGCTTAATGCATTACAGAATACTCCAATGCCCAGATTGTCAATCAAGTTTCGAAGCTTTTTTTGGGGACAAATTTACAAGATTATTGAGATTTAGAAAGGTAAATTGCTGAATTTATATTTAATTTTTATACACTGGGTTACAAGCTTATTTTTTAAGTTCAAAGAGTTTGGTAAGTTCCTTATGGAGTCTTGATCGTGGAAGACTAAGAGTGATGCAGAGTCTCTATATTTCCTTCCAGTTGAGCCCCTGGCGGTGGAGAAAGATGCCTTCAAAGAACAATGACATCATTTCTGTTCTGCCCCTCCCCTTCTGGTCTCACCACCTAAAAGAAACAACACAACCACAAAGCAGAATTCAATGTAAACCACAGCCTGCAGAGAACAGATCTTTCTACCTGCTAATGACTGGAGGTGACTAAGCACCACTCACTCATAATGTGAAGTTTCTTTTTTTTCCCCACTTAGCTTTTTTCTTGCCTTGACAAGTAAATGAAGTATTCCCCTTTGGAACTCTAGTTACAATTTCTTAAAACCTTACAAGGGTTTTATGTAATTTATATTACTTTTAGAGCAGACCAACACATCCCTGTACTTTGAATGTATGTGTTCAAATTTAATGTATACAACTGTGTGCTTGTCAGGGGCAAAAAAAGAATGGTTACATTTTAAAAAGTAGTCTTTTTTGTTCATTAGTGTGGAAATTTCTCTTTGCAAAGACGGATACAGCTGATATGCTAAGCAGCTTCTTTCTTGTTCCTATCCAGCAAAATTTGGAGTTCAACTACCATGAAGCTAGCTATCTCACACCGAGTGGTTTTTGCCCAGTTTACATGAAGCTGACCGTCCAGCAAAGCAGTTACTGTCCTGCCTCTGGCTGCAGTTTTTTTTCTTCTCTAGCCCCATTCATCATGACAGTGACTTTCTAATGTCAACTCACTCAGCCTCCAACCAAGGCTGGTTGTTTTATCTGCACAGCCAACAAATCCACAACATATGCAGTAGTTGTTCTTGTCTCTACTTTACCTGCTATCCTCACAATCAATATGAAAAGTGCCTTATTCTACTTTGAATTTTTGGGAGACGCTGTTTGTCTACTGACTTTCATACATGGAATAAAGTTAACTGTCTGTAGAACAAGCAGTCACACTGAATTACAGTGGATACTGTGGAAGAAAAAGAGGAAGACATGACAAGTTCAATCAATTAGATTTTTATTCAGTCACAGATGAGTACCTGGATTCTGCATTGCAAGGCAAAAGAGCAAAGTTAATTTTTTTTCTAATGGCTTTTTATAATTTCTTCTTCCTCCCCATTCCCCTTACTCAAAAAGCATAATATTATTTACTTAAGCATTTTATTTTATTACGCTAATGGGCCATCTGTTCTTATTTTTTTCACTTGTAAGGTAGACCCTAAAGAAGGAAAGGTCATCTTTCCTGTGTCAAATAGATGCATTTTTTTATTTTTTATTAATTTTATTACAATACATACAAAGCAATCAAGTTTTTACAAAGAGAAAAATTAAGTTAAGAACAGATCGGTTGGCAGGAAGTGGCGTTGAAAAAAGGAACCGGAAACAACGTCATTATGATTGGACGGAAGTGAGGTGAATTGATGGAGCCGGAAGTGCGTCATCATGGTTGACGGAAGTGCGTCGTCGTGCCATTTGGAACCCTGAAGTAGAGGATTATGTTTCTTCAGGTTTTCTGTTGATCAAAAGAGATTTGGGTAAGTACCACGTGACAACCCTCTATCTCGCGATGTTTCACTCACCTTTAGGCTCTTTGACTGCCTCCTAATCGCACATGTGTGACACCACATAGAAATATGTCTGGAAAAATATGGTATAACAAAGCAGTCAGAGCATGAGACCTCACCATTGGATAGAAAGTACTGCTGTTTTTGACTATGTCAGAGAGCAGTTTGTTAGCCAAGAGGCAAAGGCGTACATGATAATGGCTCAAAAGGGATTGAAATGCCTGATCATTCCAGGAAGCCAAAGCTGACGTTCCGTATATACATGCTTAAACCATGGCATGAAAATACTAATTTCGCCAATCAATTCTTAATTCTTAGTGTTCCAGAAGAGGAAGAGGCTCAGGAGTAGTATTTGCCGTCCGGCAAGGATGCTAGCACAGTACTCACATGTATGGAGACACACACAGAAATAAAATTTGAGTACTCTCAACTCTATAATTAAGGTAAGGTTAATACCTCTCCTCTTAATCCTACAATTAGGTTAACATCCGGGATGGCTTTTACTTCCCGTGGTAAATGAAAGGCTTTGCATCTCTTTTCTTTTACCTCAGTAGCATGTGGCAACGAGCCTCTGGCAAAGAGCTGGGCTGTGCATGGAGTCACATAGGCCTCCTCTTCACCATGCAGCCAGGACTGCCTGTGTTCCGCAGCAGTGCACCGCCACAGCAGCACTGAAACGCTAGCGAAAATGCTGTCTTGCCTTCTTGTCTGCTATATATGATAGGTAACTGCCATTCTTTCTTATCACTTCACCTCCTCTTGAAACATGCAGGTTCTTAAAATGTTTTCTCTTTCTTTGGTAATACCTGGGTAGGCACATTACTACATCTGCATGTTCTTAGTCTCCAATTTTGGTAAATAAATTTTAGGGTGTGTATAACTATGATTACGTCTGACACAAGCCGCCAGCAAGAGCAAATTCCCTGCTAGTAGTTCAGGAACGACTGTGACCGAGAGTGTTTTAATACAGGTGCAGTTGTACAAAAAATAGAAAGATTTTAATCTACAATCAGTGAAAAAGAACTTGCAGTTCTTGATTCAAAAATATTTACAGTGTAAATTATGGTTCAAAGAAAATTATAGTTCCAAAACAAAACAATCCTTTGGTGAGATCAGAAAAAAAAGTGAACAAAATATTAAAGGCACTGGTGAGGTTTTGAAAATTTAACACTTCATCTTATTAATGGGAATCAGCTTGATGTTACATTTTATTAAATGAAAATTAAATGGAATTCCTGTAGAGAAATGCAAAGAAACAAAAGACTTTCATAGACTGTTCTGTCTATTCACATAAATAGGAAATTGGTTGTGTGTGTGTCACATTCTATAAATATTTAGCAATTCAGACTGATTAAATTTTGTGCTATTCTGATAAATGGAAAATATTTTTGACAATCACTATTGTGTTTTAAAATAAATGTTTGTTGACATATTCTAATCTTTGATGTGATTTGTGTTTTTAGGAGCATGCGCACTGAAGTTAAAGTTAAACTGTTAAGCATGATTAAAGCAACAAGGTCATAGCGTCACATCTTCTCTTTAGAAATTCTAAACTCTCTTTGCCACTTAAATAAAAATAACTAATAGCTTTGAAGAGACACTTATCAACCAGCAAAATATCGCCTTTTCAAAGCACATATTGAGAAATCAAGGTTGATTTGCATAATTGTTTCTCTGGAAAATAACATTTCTAATTGTTTTGTTCTGGATAAAGGAAATCAGTGAAAAATATAGATATATTCACAAACATTCCATGTGTTGTTTTTCTTATTTATAAGCTGTAGACTTCAGAGAAGCACTTTCCCCAAACCTGCACTGCAGCAAATACACTTACAAACATCAGATAAACAGAAGAAATGTCAGAATTTGTAAGCTGGCATTGTCACAATAAAAGTAATACTGTACTGTCACTATAATTACTGAAAAGTGACAGCTTACACTTTCATGAAGATTAAACAATTCTTCCAAATCTGTTGTTGATCATGCACGTTATTTTATATTAGCTGGAAATTTTGTCTTTAGAAAAATGCAGCAACTAGCTTGATAGTAGGTCTCATATCCAAAAAAAAAAAAAAATACAGACATCTTTTTATTGATAATTTAATACACAAGTATTGCAAAAAACTAAATTATGTTATCAAACTTTAAATGGCAATTTAATTAACCAATTAAATAAAAGAATGGTGTAATGTTTAAAATGTGTAATATAAAGTGAAATGATAATTATTACTCTTTAAATACAAAAGGAATGGATTGTACCTTGTATTAAATGTGTAAAATTCAGACCTTTTGTTTTGAATTTTCAATAACACTTTTTAGGAATAAGATCAAGGTAAAGATTATTATCCCTGTATATGAAGTTCAATTGATTGTGTGTGTTAGCAATAATTATAAAACCTAATAAAAAAAGAAAAAATATACAGTAATCCCTCCTCGATCGCGGGGGTTGCGTTCCAGAACCCCCCGCGATAGATGAAAATCCGCGAAGTAGAAACCATATGTTTGTGTAGTTATTTTTATATATTTTAAGCCCTTATAAACTTTCCCACACTGTTAACATTATTAGAGCCCTCTAGACATGAAGTAACACCCTTTAGTTAAAAGTTTAAACTGTGCTCCATGACAAGACTGAGATGACAGTTCTTTCTCACACTTAAAAGAATGCAAATAGATCTCTTCAGGAGCAGAGAATTTCAGAGAGAGAGAGCGCTCGCGCAGAAAAGTAAACAATCAAAAAAATCAATACGTGTGCTTTTAAGTTTGCCGTGGCATTTTTTAGAGGAGCGTCAGTATCTTCTAAGCAAACAGCCCCTCTGCTCACATCTCCTCCGTCAGGCGCAGAGAACGTCAAGAGAGAGAGAGAGCGAGATTAAAGCAAACAATCAAAAAATCAATATGTGTGCCTTTGGAAGAACCGCGATAAAGCGACATTTCTTAGAGGTGCCGTATCCACTGTGCAAACAGCATCTCTGCTCACAGCCCCTCCGTCAGGAGCAGAGAATGTCAGAGAGGGTGAGATAGAGGCAGAGACAAGCAAACAATCAAGCTCCACGCGGGATGCATATCTTATACCATTGAGGAGTTTTAGTTAATATTGTAGCGACCCATGGTTGAGTCTTAAAGTTTTCAGAGCCGTACTCAGCCGTGCACTTCCCCCAAGCTGGTTGGCCAGCGGAATGCCAGCGCCATGCACGCAGCTGTACCCAGCTCAATAAGCCAGCGAGCACTCGTGTCCCATACACCGCACGACTCCGAGTGTCTCGGCAATCATTGCTTAGATGAAATCTTAGCAATAACACAGCTCTGTCCTGTTGTATCTCTTTATTAAGCAGATAGTCAGAAAACAAAGCTCAATCTCAATGCATAGCCATTGCCAGGGTCATTAACGAAGCCACCTTTCTCATTGATGGTAACTATTTACAATTTAGTAACCCCGGACGGCAACAACCCAAACCCACCCTACCAGTTGAACACAAACACATACAACAATTTCAACAGGAACAATAATTCGATTACCTTGCAAATTTATCACAACAGTAAACTTTACATAAATTACCCACAATGCATCATGCCGCCAGCGCTGGCTGCCGGGTCATTACAATATGTAATACGTGCTTTGATTGGGTAGCTTCTAAGCCATCCGCCAATAGCGTCCCTTGTATGAAATCAACAGGGCAAACAAACTGAGGAAGCGTGTAGCATAAATTAAAAGACCCATTGTCCGCAGAAATCCGTGAACCAGCGAAAAATCCGTGATATATATTTAGATGTGCTTACATTTAAAATCCGCGATAGAGTGAAGCCGCGAAAGTCAAAGCGCGATATAGCGAGGGATTACTGTAATGGAAATTTATAAGAAATGTTAACTTATTAATAGTATGCTTTGTTTTAATTAGTTTACCATAAAAACAGCCTAAATTCTACAAGTATAAATTACGTCCTCTACTGCATTGTTCTTATTTTATATTACAAAATTCCATTTCCTGTTAATCTGCTAAAATGGAATTAAATTGCTAAGAATGAAGAAAAGTAATAAATTATGTAATCAAGCTTTTTAATTGCATGTACTAATTCCATAAACATTCGCTCAATACTTTTGCTCATTGCTATAACCATGTTTTACAGTTTAACTTTAACTTCAGTGTGTATGTTCCCAAAAATACAAATCACACCAAATGTCAGAATATGCAGAACATAAAGAAGTCAACAAACATTTGTTTTAATATAAAATAGTGATTGCCAAAAATATTTGGTAGTTGTCAAAATAGCACAAAATTTCAACAGTCCAAATTGCCAAATATTTATATGATGTGACTCACATAACCAGTTCCCTATTTATTTTAGTATACGAAACAAAGTGTATAACATTTTTTTCACATTTCCCTACAGGAATTACATTTTGTTTCAATTTAATAAGATGTGACATCAAACTGATTCCACATTACTGGGATAAAGTGTTACATTTTAAAAACCTCACCAGTGCAGCATCATCATCATTATCAATTTATTTTAGAGGAGTTCCAAAATGTATGTCTGGCTTAATGTACTTAATCAAACAGCCAGTTTCTTAAGAACAGCAATAATAGAATGTAACATGAAATAGTAGACTGCATTAAATACATGCTTTGTAATTGCACTTTAAAATGTCAAGTAGTTAAAGACATAGCCCAGACTAGCTCGCCATGGCTCAAAAGATGTCATATACAGCAGATTCCAATTTGAGTGATGTAAATATGGCATCAATTGATGTAATATTGCTAGATCGGGGTGGGCAAAGTCGTTCCTGGAGGGCCACAGTGGCTGTAGGTTTTTGTTCCAACAGAATTGCTTAATAAGAAGCACTTATTGCTCAAGTAACACTTCTGCTTCATTTTAGTTGTCTCGCTTGCTAAGATTTTGAACCCTTATAAAAACCATATTTTAGTCTTAAACAGCCATAGTCTTGTTTTTTAATTGCTCCGTATCAGCAATAAGATGCAAATGGCAAAAGAAAAAAGCATTTCTTCATTTAGCTTGTTACCATTTACACCAGTGTGTCTTTATCATGCACTATTTGGTTTTATTAAATACTTTGAAGGAAAGAGAAGTGAAAAAAGTGAAGGACTGAGAATTACTCATTCGTTTTAGACTTCAAATCATCTGGATATTTTTAGAAAGGAAAAAAAATGACCTGACATGGCAGAGTTAAAACACTAATAAGCCATGAAATTAAATTATTGGCAAGTATTGTTTTCTAATTAAGCAACCGGGTTTAAATAAAAACCTGCAGCCACTGATGCCCTCCAGGACTAACTTTGCCCACCCAGTGCTAGATGTTGCTTGTGGAAGATCTATGAATAATTATAGTGTAAATTTATTAAACATAACATTTTTCAATGAAGTACCCAATTGTTGGCTGCTTCAGCCTATGTGGAAAGCAGGTCTGGAGCTTTGCAGAAAAATTTATATTGTCAAGGAAATATTAAATCTTTATGGTGTGCAGATAATGCAGCCGTGACGTTGTCTTTACTGTAACATATACACCGAGTATATACTGTACACTACTATATTTATTTACTCTATGCTTGTAGAGCAATGCTTACATCATTTCTTTTGCCATACATTCATCAAATTTTACTGTTTTTTCTTTACATATATGGTTAACATACCTCAGGTGACAAGAGACGTGAGTTGGTGTAGCAGCTGTTTGCCTGCCACATGCACTCGCCCCCTCTGGAGTTTGACTAGCTTGTATTGGGGATCCGCTTTGCAATCAGAAGCAGCTATAAAAGAGAAAAACATGACAAAATGTATATGTTGAAGTGACCTCTCTCAAATAAATTTTTAAACAGTAAACTAATCTGTAATTGAAGTGGAGCAGAATGTGTCTGTTTTAAAATAGATGAGTTTGCCAACTGTCCAAAGCTCTTTAGTGGGAGATTTTAATTTTCAACACTTTTGCATAGTCCTGAAAATTTTCATTAAGGAATAAGTGTGCCAAATTTAAACAACATTGTAGCAGTGCTACCGCTGGAAGGATTCTATTTCACAGCAGCCCCAAAGGGGATTACCCTCATTGGATATCTGAAACTGGAGCAGGGGCTGCTGGGGACAAGAAAAGCCAGCAGGAAACTTGAAAAGGGGGCCGGTGAAGCAGCAAGGGGTGGTCTATGATTTTGTTTACCCATTTGTCCCGTCTGAAATAACCCATGTGAAATATCGTCATACCCTGGATCATTTCTTACAGGAATGAATGGACTATCTCATGCCTGCCCGTTGTGTGAATAGTGGAAGATTAGTCATCATGCAATTTAAGAGGGAGCACTCCCATAAATCTCACCCCTTGCGGCTTAGGACTACCGGTAGGACTGTTTAATTCATTTCTTACAGAAGCTGTTCCGGAATTGTCATTATCACCCTTACTCCATACCATTTAATCCATTCTGCTGTATTGGACATTGTTGTGAGTGTTTATTGACGTGGTTGATTGTTGTGTTAAAATTGTATCGCCATAGGGGAAGGGGAGGGTTGTCTGATTTTTGTTGTTTGTTTTTGATTTTCCATTTAATATATTTATTCATTTGTTTGTTTCGTGTCTCTGTCTGTGAGTGTGTGTGGGTCGGGCTAAGGCTGGGTGTGTTCCTAGAATCCCCACTGAAAAAAATAAATAAATCACCGTCCCTTCACCAGAGTGAATCTTAGCAGCGCTGGACCACTACAACATCAATCCTCTGGTAGCCCAGTTGTTTCATTCACAGACAAACAGACACAGCAACCGCAATAGATGGTTTTCACATTATATGCAAACGCACTAAAATTTTGAGTTGGAATAAAGTTCATCACTCTTTTGCAAACAAATTTATAATACCATGAAATTAATATAGTAATGTAGAATGCCTCTATAAACATTTTAATAATGATGGATAGCAGAGATATATTTGGTTGGCTATCTGAAATTCACAAAAAGTTTGTAAAACCTTGGAATGCAGATGCAGAATATTACTTATTGAACTGGTGAAATCAACAACTACAACTATGAGTAGATTTTAAGCTGTTCCAAATTGTCAAATATACACTAAAAAGACATTCTGAAACCCCATGGTTGCTTAATAGGCATACATATTTGAGTCAAAATTTGGGGTAAAGATAAAAAGACTTTTTGAGAGTAAATGTAGTCTTCTTAGTGCATAGTGAAGGGGTTCAGTAAGAATTTACGTAAATAAAATAAATCAAACACTTTAAGCATTGATCAGTCTGAAGCAAGGGTTTATCGCTAGAAATACACACAAATGCCATACGTCCTGCTTGTTGCATTGAGCAGGCTGCTTTTATAAGATCACACATACGTCATCATGTATCTCTTAACAATTATCATTTCACTGAAAGAACAAAATGACCTTAAAAACTAACAGGAAGGCTAATTTTGAAACAAGCTTCATAGGCAGCTTTGCTGGTACATACCACAGAAAGAAACTTCAGAGTCTTGATGTTGATGGTGCATTCTTTTCATAGATCAATGTATAAGCTAAGGGAATAGTCAGAAATAAGCAAACATGGGTTAAAGCAGTTATGAGCTATATGGGCTCATATAAAATACAAGTCAAGACTGCTGCATGATGAGAAAAATGATTTAACCCTTAGCAGTAATCCTTCAGAATTTGAATACCCCTACAATAGTAACTGTTTTTTATGAATAAGAGAATTCATTTCTGGAGAAATGCATTATGTAATAAACACAACCTTTTCAATGTAAGTCACTTCTTTGATTAACACCTTAAGAAAAAATACTCTTTAATCAGTTTATTTAGTATACTTTCACTTAGTATAATAGAATATCAGTGGTTTTGCTTGTGTTTTTTTCCAGCTACAATATTTTATACATTCTGAAAGTAGTGACATTCAAACTAATCACTTAATTGCTTCACTTGCTATGCCTGTTTCTTCAATGAAATGTGTGAACTCATTCATTACCTGTAGGAACTGATGTGTCAGCCGTTATGCAAAATTCAATACATTTACTTTCGCTGTGTATTTTTTTTTTCTGCTCACTGTAGTAATTTTTGCTTTTAGCTATGTTAAATGCATTACTGCACTTTGAACATTGCAACATATCTTCATGTTATTTCATATTAATTTTTTTGTGCGTGAAAAGTTTAAATATTGTTAGAAATTATTAAGCACATTTCACAGTATGTCACACTTTCAAATTACTAACATTTATCACACAAGTAGTCTTTAAGGGATACTTGTTTTAGTAAGCCAAGGTGCAGTCCTGTGAAAAAAGTATTTTTCCCCTTCCTGATTTCTTGTCTTATTTCAGATTTTAACAATGAATCTTTTTACATCTTCAGTAAATGTATAGTAATAGGTAAAGGGTACTTGAGTGTCAAAAATATATTTTTAAACTTGTTTCATTTATCTGTTGAAAAATGTTATCCAAATCAACCTGTCACTGTTTGGAAAAATTAATAGCCCCCTGAGTTAAATCAACACATTAAAGGGAAAATCAGAATCATCCAGGCTTAATTACAGTTATTCTTGTTCAATATACACATTTTTTTACTTTAGTTAAAATAATCTTTGAAGAAGTTAACAAAATGTTGACATTAACTTGGATAGGGCTACAAAGAGATTTCTACACCTGTGCAACTCCACAGAAGTATAATGAAAGCCATAATTTCCAAATGGTGGGTCCATCCATCAATTTTTTTTTTTAATGAGAAAGAAATACTCTAAAAAATAATACTTAAAAGTATATATCATATATACATTGTGACAAATAGTGGGTGCTATCGCTTCCTTGAACCCTTGTCCAAGACGTCAGACACCAGATAAAAGTCCAAATATTGACTTTATTTATACTGCACAGTGCACAAAGCACCCTCCTCTCCACAATACTCATTAAATTACACAATACAATAATCAGTAATCACTCCACCACTCCCAGACGTGTTGCCACCCTTCCACCCAGCTCAACTCACTCGTCTGAGGATTTCCCACAGTCCTTTATAGTACTTGACCCGTTTCAGAAGGTGAAATGAGGTGATGAGATAATATTTAATCAATATATTCTTATTTAATGCTAATAGCACCATCTGAAATGTTTAAAACATTTCATGATTTTATTGTTTAGTCATATTTTTGTGCAATATTTGGGTTAACTCTGTTGTGACTTGTAACTGTGTCTGTTTTGATGAGGTTAGTTTCTCTGCTGGAGTGGAAATATTTCTGCATAGACAAGAGTCTTCTTTTTTTGTGAGCCATCTCTTCAAACTACTGCTTAACTGATTTCAGAATCAGCATTGCTAAATTCTTTTGACATCAATACTTCATTAAAAAATTCTCATTAATATGTAGAGGAGGAGAGAGAGAAGGGGTTGGGAAGAGGCACTGATACAACGCGTTGTCGCACCCACCTCACGAAGAACCATCTCAGGATCCCATATTAGGACCTGGAGCACAGCCATGCAATGGGTGACACCTCAGCATCACACTACTTCAAATGGAATGGAATAGTGTGGGGTATTTTACAGTGGCTGGACTGCCAACCCCCGAATTTTCCCTACAAGTTGGAGGACCTGTTTGCAGGGCTTGATGCAGGTTAACATCATATTCAGGATGGAGCCTTGCTCAAGGGCCCAATGGAGTGGAATCATTTTTGATATTTGAATCGGCAACCCTCTGATTGCTGGCACAGATCCCTGCCTCAGAGTCAAAAAAGATGTTATTAAGGAATAATTTGTTATTATATTGGAAATTTTTAATGAGAAGTGAAATCCTAAAGAAATGAAAAACATGTCTTAAGATTTGGCTTTGGTGATTGGTTTGGTAATATCCATATCTAAATCCAGAAGAGATTTTGTGTCAGGATCTGTAATGAGCAGTTGATACTCAAAAACCCGGCAGTATTTCTATAATAAAGCAGTCTTGTAAGGAAGATTTGGCTAAAATTCCTCCACAATAATACTGAAGACAGATTTGATTTGAAGCATTTCACTGCATGTATTACAACTAAAGGTTGTGCAACTATTTCTCAAATATAAGGAGATAGTTACCTTTTCACAAAGTGCCAGGTGGTATTGGATATCTTAGTTCATTTGATAAATGGCATAAGACAGTACATGTGTTATTTGTTGTGCACTTTATCTAACAGATTTTTTTGTTGAAGGCCTTTATACATTCACTGTTTTTACGGAATTTGCAACAATAGATACAGCATAGAAATTAGACAAATAGTTTTTCCAAACAGTTATTAATACATAAACAAAACAACACTTAATTTGGCATTAGCCACATAGTTAACTGTGGTTGCAAGTGGTACTGATACAAAATAACCAAGCTAGTCTTTTAGAGGAGGAGGAAAATAACATCTGATTAACCATATAAAATGTATGTAATGCAATGTTGCCTGTGGATCTTGTGTGTAGAATACAACCATAAATTTTCTCTGAAGTTTTAAAGGTGAAATAGGCAACTTCATCAATGTAACACAATGGGTCTCCTTCCTCAGAATTTCAGCTTACCATTGTGCAGTTCCCATTGTGTTATAAACTGAGCATCTATTATCCATCTTCACAAGGAAACAATAATAACACTAATCCTTAAGAAATCCATTTTGTGTAATCCACATATTACAATGTACATACTATATATCAGTAAGTAAGAAAGTTGTTTCATATATTGAATACCAGAATTTTTCTGTGTTATTGTGGAAAAGAAGAGGATTTCTTCATCTTTTCATACAATTAAGTTACAAGTTAGCTAAGCCTGTGGCATATTACTTAACTTCTAGTCTGAAGGGATGTCAGACGTAATAACTCTAGTTGTTGGATCTCGTCCCCTTGCTGACGTTAGAGTACACACCCAAACATCACAGAAAATATCAAATTATATGACTCTATACGGACTTTTTAGCGCAGTTTTATATTTGCAAAATATCACAAATGTTATATTTCAGCCATGGTTTATTCTCTGGCTTGAGTATTGTTTTCTTGTTTTTGTTGTTTTGAATTATTATTTGTCATGCAGTTTTTCTTTTTAACTAATTTTTATTAATACTGTGTATGTTTATTTATGGTTTAGTATTTACATATTGCGTATTTATGCTGTTTGTCTGTATTTCCTGCTTTCTGTGGGTGAAGCCCCAAGAGGCAGGGCCACCATTATGCCACTGATGAGGGACTGCCCTCAGCCTTTACATTTCAATCTGGGGAGTAGTTTGTCAGAGGTTCAATGATTGTGAAGGAGTGCTTTTCAAATTGTGAATATTGTTTTCGTTAAAAATATTCATGATTTCAATAAACACGTTATCAGCAATATACTAATAACCCAATTGTGCTCCACTCACTTCGAATCTGGAACCATTGTAGAAAGCAATTTAAGACGGAGAAGCTCCTATCTGTGGCACCCCTGCAAGAGAACCACCACTTTCAACCTTCACAAACATATGCAGTTTTTAATATCTGGAAAAAATTAGGAATTAACTTGCTTAGAGATCTTTATATAGACAACGTCTTTGCATCCTATGAACAATTACATTCCAAATTTAACATTCCAGCTACACATTTCTTTCACTATCTTCAAATCAGGAACTTTGTTAAACAGAACCTTCCAGATTTTCCTCATCTTGCACCCTCATCCACGCTGGAAAAAATATTGCTCAATTTTAAGGAATTAGACTCCATCTCTATATATAAAATCATTTTACAATCCCTTCCTTTCAAAGATCCAAGAGGACACTTGGAAAAAGACCTCTCAATTAATATATCAGAAAAGGAGTGGAAAGTAGCAATGCAGAGAATTCACTCGAGCTCCATATGCGCAAAGCATACAATTATACAACTCAAAATTATATATCGAGCACATCTGTCTCGACTAAAACTCTCCAAAATGTTTCCAGGGCATGATCCAACCTGCGAACGTTGCAACCAAGCCCCAGCCTCACTAGGTCACATGTTCTGGGCCTGCACCAAATTAACATTATTCTGGACAAAAATTTTTAATTACCTCTCAGACAGCCTTGGACTCACAATCCCTCCTAACCCATTAACAGCTGTGTTTGGGGTTCTTCCAGAGGGGCTTAAAGTGGAGAAAGAAAAACAAATTGTGATTGCATTCACTACACTGTTGGCACGCAGACTTATTCTGATAAACTGGAAGAACCCAAACTCTCCTCTTTTAAGTCAGTGGGAAACTGATGTGTTATACTATTTGAAATTGGAAAAAATCAAATACTCAGTTAGAGGATCCGTACAGACTTTTTTCAAAACATGGCAGGATCTAATCAGTAATATTTTAAAATAAGTTTATAAAGCACAGAGAATTTATTAATTTAGGTTTTTTTACAAGCCTTAAACTTTACACCGTTTGGCTTGCGCTCTCTCTCTCAGGGGTGGGGATCGATCTGTTCTTAACATAATTCTTTATTTTGTAAAAACTTGATTGCTATGTATGGATTGTAATAAAATTAAAAAAAAAAATAAATAAATATTCATGATTTATTGATCTTTACTTCTAGTTTCTGGATTTTGTTTTTGATTTTTGATTATGACTTTATTTGACATGGATGGCCTTTTTAAGGCACATTCTTTTGCCTTATTTTGCCGTTTTGGTCATTTTTATGCTTGTTTTGTTTATTTAAATAAATTCATTTTTTATAAAGATTCTTCATTTACCTTGATAATTCATTCCTTTGAAGTGCATTATGTATATTCTGAACATTTAAAAGTCTATACCCTATTGTGGGCCAGTGCAGGCTGAAACCTGCCTGTTAAGTTTGGGGTCAGGTTGCATAGGGTGAGGTCTATTTTTATGCAGGCCAGTGAAAGTTCAAGTCTGATTTGTAGGACTTTTAGGAAATCTTTTACTCTTTTCTGCATGTTTGTGTCATCATTTCACTACAGCAAGTTTGCAGCATTCTATCAGCCAGTAATGTGCTGTTTTGACACTGCCAGTGTCTGTATGAAGGCCTGTTACGTATGGTGAGTTCAGCTGCAATCTTAGTTCTTTTGTTTTTATTTTTCCATTGTGTCCTGGTAATTCAAACATGGGATATCAATTAAGCAAATCTCTCTTTTGTTTGAAAAGTCTCTCTTCTTGTCCAAAACACTCAGGTTCCATCTTTACTTGGGACTGAATTCTAAGCATTGTACTTTGTTTGTCAGCTCCCACACACCCAAAAAGCCAAATTAAAAAACAAATGTGATTCAATGTTGTATAATAATAAAACGTAAAAGCTTCCAAGGGTGTGAATATTATTTATAACTATATGAAGTTTTGTGTTAAACTAATTCATATAAACATAATATACCGGTATATTGTTACATTTTTTACAAATTAGCACATCAGATGTGAAGGTACTGATAAACTGGATATCAGTTTTAGAACTGATTCCTGTCTTCTGAAACGATTGCAGTAATTATTATTTTTTATTCTTGCCTTTTTTTTTTCTTTTCTTTATCAAAATCACATAAAGAATGTGCTTGTAGACCAATATTGAGAATATTTGTGCTGTCTATTTTGTCATGGGATCAGTTATCTTAATATGTTTTATGCTTGATGCAGTAAGTGAATGCAGAGTTACAGACAATGAAGGCTATTTCTAATTTACATACAATAGCTTTGTTCTTCTTCTTTCGGCTACTCCCGTTAGGAGTTGGCACAGCGGATCATCTTTTTCCATATTTTTCTGTCCTCTGCATCTTGCTCTGTTACACCCATCACCTGCATGTCCTCTCTCACCACATGCATAAACCTCCTCTTAGGCCTTTCTCTTTTACTTTTTTACTCTTTTACTCCATCCTTAACATTCTTCTCCCAATGTACTCAGCATCTCTCCTCTGC